>NC_052623.1:215017188-216251096 GCF_016161935.1 Mauremys reevesii
AGGGGCCACAAAACTATCGTCTGGAAACAACTTCCACTGAAGAGGGTTAGAATCAGAGCCCTAGCAGCGAAAGGCTCTGCATTTTCTAACCTGATCTCCATCTAGAGCCCTGCATGATACAAAATTTGTATCTGCATCCGATCTGCAAACATGGTCCACGGATACCTGCAGATTTTCAGGGATCTACTGATCTCCCTGAAACAGGCAGTCTCCTTGCCTGAGATTAGACTGAAACCAGGGCACTCAAGGTGAAAGGTTCTGTATCTTAGTCCCTGACACCACTACACCTGAGCTGGGACCAGAACATAACTGACATCCTAGCAGCAAATAGTTCTTGGGAGTCTGACATTTCTACATCTGGTCTAGGGGTTAAAGAGAGCCAGCAAGTGTAACATTCTGGGAGACAGCAGGTGTCAATGCTGCACACCTTATCCAGAGACTCTTGCTGACACTGTATTGTTTCATGCCTGCTGTTAGCTTTGAGCTCAAGCTGTTATTTTTATTCAGCCATTGAATGAACCAGAAATATTATGATTGACCTGAATGTCACTGCTAGAATCACAGATTCAGTCTATGGTAGCAAAGAAATACTGGCCTCCCTCCTGGCCTCACTGGGAGCATGAAATTGGCCTCACCCTCTGGAAAAAAGGTATTATGGAGATTGTGAACTCCTTGTGCCAGCAACTGTCTCACTTTATGTCTGTATAGTGCCCTGGACAATGGGGCCTCTAGGTGCAATATAAGCAATGGTAAAACTAATTGAAATAGAGGGTGTATTTTTTGCACCCCATCCAAGAAGGGAGAGCTGGGAGTGAGACACTGTTCATCAAGCCAGGGAGAGGAGGGAGCTGCATTCCCCGCAGCTACCTTCTACTTTAACACTGGTATGGCAGTAAGAAATAACACAAATTCTCTCTTTCCATAACAGACCCAGGTGACTTACAGACATTGCCTTTGACCTCACAACCTGCCTACAACGCGGGCTGGGATCATCTACAGAGAGGACCACTGAGGCTGAGACTGGAAGGGGCTCACCCAAGGTCACAGACTGAAACCAGCCACCCTGACTTTACCCCATTAGCGCCCATTTCCCCCGCAGCTAGGAGAGAGCCTAGACCCGCCTCTTGTAGCCCCTTGGCGCTCACTCCCCCTCCGCAACCAGGGAAAGGACCCAGGCGTCCAGAGCCCCCCAGCCCCAGAGGCAGGAAACTCAACCCCCTCCCTGGTTGTCACAGTAACTGCCCTCCCCGTCCGGACCCCACAGCCTCTTTCCCATTCTCTTCTTTATGCCTTTTCCCCATTGCAGAGACTTGTGTCCAGCAGCCAATGAAAAGCCTGTTACCAGGCGAAGAGCTCATTTGAATTATCCAATCAGATGCCGCCTATTGGTCCCTCCTTATATGGGGTTTTGGAAGCTACTTCTCCCCTCCCCCAGCGACCCCGCGCCTGAGCGCGGGAAAACACCCGTCGCCCTGCCTGGTTCCCGCGCAGGCTGGCCCTGTCCCCGGCCCGGCTACCCCCTGACTGGACACGATGGGGGGGTTGGAAAGCCTCGGCATGGTGCCAGGCGGGGGCGGGGCGTGCTGGGAGCGCGGGCTGCTGGAGTGGAAAATTCCAGGCAGGAGGGACCGCGGGCGACTTAAGTGTACCGCGCCCCACACAGCTCTGCCAGACACGTTGTACTCACCTCCCCCCACGCCCCGGCAGCACCTCCTGCCGGCCTGCCTGGAAAACCCCTCTCCCCATCCACACTCTCCAGTGACTCTTGCTGGGACTGCAGGAGCTGGGAGCTGTCCCCACAATCAGGGCTCCTGTCCTATTCACTACAGCACCTCCTTGGAGGCAGGGGGACTCCCCTCATAGCCAGACCCAAGCCCCACCACGTGGAGTGCCTTGTATGGGGGGTTACATGAAGCAATGGGTCAGAGAGGGGTGGTGATTTTAATCATAGAATATCAGGCTTGGAAGGGACCTCAAGAGGTCATCTAGTCCAACCCCCTGCTCAAAGCAGGACTAGTTCCCAGACAGATTTTTGTGCCAGATCTGTAAATGACCCCCTCAAGGATTGAGCTCAGCAGGCCAATGCTCAAACCACTGAGCTATCCCTCCCCTCTTTTGGGCATCAGTTAACAAATGTGTTTCAGTTCTTTCCTGGACCATATTAGGCTCCTTTGGTGCATGTCAGGCTTGGGCGAAGAGGGATTTCTGGGCCCAGGAGCCAGCCTGAAAAGGCACCAGCTGAAGAGATATGTAGAATGAGACAAAAGGAGGGAAACGTTGAGCAAAAGGGAGACCAAATTCAGCCTCTTCCTATATGCCAAGCACCATCTTCCTCACCAGCTGTCCTCTAGCCCGCAGCTGGGTCAGGTCCAGCATGAACGCAGCGGGGAGCCCAAACAACTGGGATCAGTGAGCGACCAATAGCTGAAGCCGCAGTAGCTAGTGACTGGGTTGGGCAATAGAACGAAGTGTTCCCATCTCTCCTACGAAGAGGGGGGCAAGGCGGTAGGGATGGGGCAGAGAGCAGCACATTGGACAAGATGGTTACTAATAGCATTTTTCATGTCTAGGATTTTCAGAAGGCGACCTAAGGAAACACCACATCACCAACACATCCCCATTGCTTTCTCCATCCCTAGTCCTAGATGTGGGCCCAATGGGTTAGAGAGCGGAACTGCCAGGGAGTCAGGACTTCTGGCTCTATTTGACTTGTGTGACTTTCCCTCTCTCAGCCTCAGCTTCTCTGAGCAAGAGGGTGAAGATTAATGTGTTAGTAGTTATTTGTATTGCAGTGGCACCTAGAGGCCCCAAACCAAGATCTGAGCCCTGTTTGCACTAGGTGCTCTACAAATACACAGTGAGACAGGGTCCCTGACCTGAGCTCACACTCTGATAGGGCAAGGGGTGGGGAAACCGAGGCACAGAGATTCACCCAAGGTCAGACAACAGGTGGGTGTGGAAGCCTGGAACTGAACCAGGGCTCCTAGCACCCCTTCGGCTCACCATGCTGCTTCCCCTAATTGTTAACGATCGTTTGGCAAATGTGAGTGCACAGTGTTCCAAGGTTCTTTCCACCAACCTGGCTTTCTCTGCATCGTGCCTCCCTCTTTTCTCCCTCCCAGTCCCTTTCCCCTCCCTTCCCCAGGTCCCTCCCTTCCGTCGTCACCGAGTGGTGTATAAATCCCCTTCTCTGGCATATCCCTCAGCACGGCGGGACGGGAGACCCTGGCACTTCGGTCCCCGGGGCACAAGCTGCAGCCACTGGCCTTTGGGTTGCTGGGACTTTGAACTCCTCGACTCCCCAATCCCCGCTAGCTCGTTTCCACAGGGGGCTCCCGGGCATTTCTTGGTGGGTGATTCTTCTGCTCCCTCTGCTGCACCAGGATGTCGGAGAAACGCGCGGAGGAGGCGCCAGCAGAAGTGGGTGCCAAGGTGAGCCCCGAGCCCGACCCTCCGCCAGCTTGCTCGCCCCCTCGGTCTGTCAGCTCGGGAATGGCTGTAAAGTGCTCGGAGATCTTCGCACAACAGCGGCGGCGCAGGGAAAGCAGGGGCAGGGCAGTGTTGTCTGCTCTCTGCCTGCACCCCACCCCTTTCCTTTGCTCTTGCCGTCTCTCAGGGGCTCTTTCCTCGCCCCTGGCTTTTCTCCTGTCCTTTGCGCCGAATTAGCATTTGCGCGGAGCGATGGGCGCCCGAGGGCTCAGTGCAATGCGCACGTGAGAGAGGCAGAAGTATTTGTGCGATCACAACGCTGCTCTCGTTCCCCTTCTTGGCTCGCTTTGTCTCTCCCTCGCCTTGCCTGCGCTCCGATCTCCCTTCACTTCGCTGCTCACGTCCCTGGCCATTAACCCTGCGCCGAGCGCGGGCTGGTCCCTGATTGTTTTCTTTAAAAGCCCTTTGATATTTCTGCTGCCACCGGATCGGCGCGTTTGGCAAACGGTGCCGACCTGGTCAAATGATCTGTGGCTGTGCCAGTTTGGCTGGTCGGGGTCCCCGGGGTCGTAGCTGCGGAAGGGGGAAAAGGTCCGATGTATCCAACCAGCAAGGGTGGGTGGTGTTTAGGGGCTTTGTTAGATTAACAAAGGTAAAGTAATAAAACAGGAGAAGGCGGGAGTGGGAGCACATTAGTGCTTGTGCGTGCGATTGCTGGGTGTGTGCGAGTTATGCTAGTGTATAGCTTGGGTATCTCTGAATGTTTATTTTTCGTCTCTTTGAGTGCTGTGAATAATGCTTGCCTGCGTTGTGTTTCTGTGCTGTCAGCATTGGATATGCTGTGAGTGCTGTGGAAACGGGCTCTTTGTACTGGGGCTGCTGTGGGTTGGACTGTTGTGAGCGTTGGTTGTGTGTTGAGGATTTGAATTTTTGCATTATGTGGGGCACAGAGGTCGGGAGGGGGGGAAGCAATTCATCCAAAAAATGTGGGTGTGTATGTCCTCCCCCCACCATATGCAGTGCTATAGTGGATCTCTTTTAAAGGCTGCAGGGGCTGAAGCTGCTGCTTTAGAAATGTTTTTTCTCTTTTGGCTAGCTGAAGTTTAGTAGAGTTAGGTAAGAAAACGACTGAGGAAAAGAGAGGGAAAGAAAGAGGCTGGGTGAAGAGAGAGAGAGCAGAGTGAGGAAGAGAGTGTAGGGAACAGATGGCATCGCTATGACTTATTAGTCCTTGGGCAAAGATAAACTCTCATTACCAGTTTGGACAAAGACAAGTCCCAAATGGTAAAAGAATAAAATGCACCAGAACCAGCCTTTCCACTGCTGTGTTGTAGGGACTGGGGAGCACATTCAGCTGCCCACACTCATAGCAAACTTAGGCAGAAAGTCATCTGCTAAAAGGGGGTTTTTGGGGGTAAATGGGAAAGACCCTAAATAACATGTACTTTATGACTTGCCCAATGTTTTTTTAGTAGCTGAGCAAGCTCAATACTGCGTTCTTCCGACTGCCTCCCAAATTCCCAGGGGCAGCCAGGGGCATCGAGGTAAAGGTTAATACTACAGGGGACCCAGTCTTCTCTCCTGTGGCTTCTTTTCATTATATAGAATAAGAACGTGGGCATTTTATTTAAAAAGGTAGAAATCAGAGCTGGGAAAACCCACATCACCTCCTGCACCAGGTAGGTGGAGAAGGATTTTTCCCCTCATTCCATTCCCAGGGTGCCTAGGATCCAATTCAGCAAGGTCCTTAGGCATGTGAGTAGTTCCACTCAGGGTTGTAGTTCCTAGTGTCTGAGTGATGGGGTTCTAGGCCACTCCTTTGGGGAGATGGCTCCCCAGGTTCCTAGATCCGTAAGTGTTGAAGGATGGTCACTGAACTCCTCTTCCATGGCTCAGTTTCAGTCCTTTTCTAATAGTTCTCCCTCTACCCTAAACAATCCCCCTCCGGGGTTCACACCCTTCAGACACTAGCAGAGGATTGTCAGTCTCCCATTAGCCATGGCCAGAAGACAGGTCTTTAAATCTCAACCCCTTCTGACTAGAGCTTAGAAACCACTCCACAGTGCTGAGGGGTCTGTGAATCTGGGGAATTGTTTTACCAACTGAAGGGCCTAGAATCCCATTGCTCAAGACACTGGGAATGAGGAGCCCAGCATATGGATTGGAGGGAGTGATCCAGCTCTTGGTTCAGGGAGGGTGGCTGAAGCTCTCCTGCCAACATAGCGCTATCTACACTGGTGCTTATGTTGGTGTAACTTATGTTGCTCAGGGGGGTGATTTATTTACACCCTTGAGTGATATAGGTTATGCTGACATAAGATGTAGTGTGGACATAGCCTGAGAGAGCGTTTCTTGTCTCTGATCATGGGGAGGAGGGACACTCTCCACCTCCCCCCCAATCCTATATTAAGTAGGATTAATATAGTCCCAACCTCTCCTGTGAGAAGGGGACTTCTGCAAATTTGTAACTGGAGTGAGGTTTTATTCCTAAAGTTGGAGGTAGGGAGGAGGTAGTTATTCTGACAATGACATACACTGGGATGACATAGGAATTGTCAAGTTTCAGAGGGGTAGCCATGTTAGTCTGTATCCACAAAAACAACAAGGAGTCCAGTAGCACCTTAAAGACTAACAAATTTATTTGGGCATAAGCTTTTGTGGGTAAAAAACCCACTTCTTCAGATGCATGGAGTGAAAATTACAGATACAGGCATAAATATATATTGGCACATGAAGATAAGGGAGTTACCTTACAAGTGGAGAACCAATGTTGAAGGCCAGTTTAGTCAGGGTGGATGTTTACCTTCTTTTGGTATTGACACCTCCTCATCAATTATTGGGAGGTGTCAATACCAAAAGAAGGTAAATTGTAGTGAGCCAGCCACTCCTAGTCCCCATTCAAGCCCAAATTGTTAAGTTTGCAAATGACTTGTAGCTCTGCAGTTTCTCTTTGAAGTCTGTTTTTGAAGTTTTTTTTGTTGAAGAATGGCTTCTTTTAAATCTGTTATTGAGTGTCCAGGGAGATTGAAGTGTTCTTCTACTGGCTTTTGTATGTTACCATTCCTGATGTCTGATTTGTGCCCATTTATCCTTTTACGTAGAGACTATCCAGTTTTGCCAATGTACATGGCAGAGGGGCATTGCTGGCACATGATGGCATATATCACATTAGTAGATATGCAGGTGAATGAGCCTCTGATGGTGTGGTTGGGGTCCTATGATGGTTTCACTAGAGTATATATGGGGACAGAGAAGGCAACAGGGTTTGTTACAGGGATTGGTTCCTGGGTTAGCGTTTGTGGTGTAGTGTATAGTTGCTGGTGAGAATCATAGAATCTCAGGGTTGGAAGGGACCTCAGGAGGTCATCTAGTCCAACCCCCTGCTCAAAGCAGGACCAAACCCAACTAAATCATCCCAGCCAGGGCTTTGTCAAGCCTGACCTTAAAAACCTCTAAGGAAGGAGATTCCATTACCTCCCTAGGTAACCCATTCCAGTTCTTCACCACCCTACTAGTGAAAAAGTTTTTCCTAATATCCAACCTAAACCTCCCCCTCTGCAACTTGAGACCATTACTCCTTGTTCTGTCATCTTCTACCACTGAGAACAGTCTAGATCCATCCTCTTTGGAACCCCCTTTCAGGTAGTTGAAAGCAGCTATCAAATCCCCCCTCATTCTTCTCTTCTGCAGACTAAACAATCCCAGTTCCCTCAGCCTCTCCTCATAAGTCATGTGCTCCAGCCCCCTAATCATTTTTGTTGCCCTCCGCTGGATTCTCTCCAATTTATCCGCATCCTTCTTGTAGTGTGGGGCCCAAAACTGGACACAGTACTCCAAATGAGGCCTCACCAGTGCTGAGTAGAGGGGAATGATCACATCCCTTGATCTGCTGGAAATGCCCCTACTTATACAACCCAAAATGCCATTAGCCTTCTTGGCAACAAGGGCACACTGTTGACTCATATTCAGCTTTTCATCCACCGTAACCCCTAGGTCCTTTTCTGCAGAACTGCTACCCAGCCATTCGGTCCCTAGTCTGTAACAGTGCATGGGATTCTTCCGTCCTAAGTGCAGGTCTCTGCACTTGTCCTTGTTGAACCTCATCATATTTCTTTTGGCCCAATCCTCTAATTTGTCTAGGTCCCTCTGTATCCTATCCCTACCCTCCAGCGTATCAACCACACCTCCCAGTTTAGTGTCATCTGCAAACTTGCTAAGGGTGCAGTCCACACCATCCTCCAGATCATTAATTAAGATATTGAACAAAACTGGCCCCAGCACCGACCCTTGGGGCACTCCACTTGATACCGGCTGCCAACTAGACATGGAACCACCGATCACTACCCGTTGAGCCCGACCATCTAGCCAGTTTTCTATCCACCTTACCGTCCATTCATCCAGCCCAGACTTCTTTAACTTGCTGGCAAGAATACTGTGGGAGACTGTATCAAAAGCTTTGCTAAAATCCAGAAATAGTACATCCACTGCTTTCCCCTCATCCACAGAGCCGGTTATCTCGTCATAGAAGGCAATTAGGTTAGTCAGGCATGACTTGCCCTTGGTGAATCCATGCTGACTGTTCCTGATCACTTTCCCCTCCTTTAAGTGGTTCAGGATTGATTCCTTGAGGACCTGTTCCATGATTTTTCCAGGGACTGAGGTGAGACTGACTGGCCTGTAGTTCCCTGGATCTTCCTTCTTCCCTTTTTTAAAGATGGGCACTACATTAGCTTTTTTCCAGTCATCCGGGACCTCCCCCGATCGCCATGATTTTTCAAAGATAATGGCCAATGGCTCTGCAATCTCATCGGCCAACTCCTTTAGCACCCTCGGATGCAGCGCATCCAGCCCCATGGACTTGTGCTCGTCCAGCTTTCCTAAATAGCCCCGAACTACTTCTTTCTCCACAGAGAGCTGGTCACCTCCTCCCCATACCGTGCTGCAGAGTGCAGCTGTCTGGGAGCTGACCTTGTCTGTGAAGACAGAGGCAAAAAAAGCATTGAGTACACTAGCTTTCTCCACATCCTCTGTCACTAGGTTCCCTCCCTCATTCCGCAAGGGGCCAACACTTTCCTTGACTTTCTTCCTGTTACTAACATACCTAAAGAAACCCTTCTTGTTACTCCTAACATCTCCGGCTAGCTGCAACTCCAAGTGTGATTTGGCCTTCCTGATTTCACACCTGCATGCCTGAACAATACTTTTATACTCCTCCTCGGTTATTTGTCCAATCTTCCACTTCTTGTAAGCTGTTCTTTTGTGTTTAAGACGAGCAAGGATTTCACTGTTAAGCCAAGCTGGTCGCCTGCCATATTTACTTTTCTTCCTACACATCGGGATGGTTTGTTCCTGCAACCTCAATAAGGTTTCTTTGAAATACAGCCAGCTTTCCTCGACTCCTTTCCCCGTCATGTTATTCTCCCAGGGACCTTGCCCATCAGTTCCCTGAGGAGTCGAAGTCTGCTTTTCTGAAGTCCAGGGTCTCTGTTCTACTGCTTTCCCTTTTTCCTTGTGTCAGGATCCTGAACTCAACCATCTCATGGTCACTGCCTCCCAGGTTCCCATCCACTATTGCTTCCTCTACTATTTCTTCCCTGTTTGTGAGCAGCAGGTCAAGAAGAGCTTTTCCCCTAGTTGGTTCCTCCAGCACTTGCACCAGGAAATTGTCCCCTACACTTTCCAGAAACTTCCTAGATTGTCTGTGCACTGCTGTATTGCTCTCCCAGCAGATATCGGGGTGATTAAAGTCACCCATGAGAACCAGGGCCTGTGATCTAGCAACTTGTGTTAGTTGCTGGAAGAAAGCCTCGTCCACCTCATCCCCCTGGTCCGGTGGTCTGTAGCAGACTCCCACCACGACATTACCCTTGTTGTTCATACTTCTAAATTTAATCCAGAGACACTCAGGTTTTTCTGCAGTTTCATACTGGAGCTCTGAGCAGTCATACTGCTCTCTTACGTACAACGCAACTCCCCCACCTTTTCTGCCCTGCCTGTCCTTCCTGAACAGTTTATATCCATCCATGATAGTACTCCAATCATGTGACTTATCCCACCAAGTCTCTGTTATTCCAATTACATCATAATTCCCTGACTGTGCCAGGACTTCTAGTTCTCCCTGCTTGTTCCCCAGGCTTCTTGCATTAGTGTATAGGCACTTAAGATAACCCGCTGATTGTCCTGCTTTCTCGGTCTGAGACAGGAGTCCTCCCCTCTTGTAATCTCCTGCTTGTGCTTCCTCCCGGTATCCCACATCCCCACTTACCTCAGGGCTTTGGTCTCCTTCCCCCGGTGAACCTAGTTTAAAGCCCTCCTCACTAGGTTAGCCAGCCTGCTTGCAAAGATGCTCTTCCCTCTCTTCGTGAGGTGGAGCCCGTCTCTGCCTAGCAATCCTTCTTCTTGGAAGACCATCCCATTGTCAAAGAATCCAAACCCTTCTCTCCGACACCATCTGCGTAGCCATTCATTGATTTCCACGATTCGACGGTCTCTACCCTGGCCTTTTCCTGCCACAGGGAGGATAGACGAGAACACGAGTATTTGCTTCAGGTTGGGGGGCTGTCTGTAAGCGAGGATTGGCCTGCCTCCCAAGCCCTGTGAAAGTGGGGGATCGTTTTCCAGGATGTTGTAGATTGTTGATGATGTGCTGGAGAGGTTTTAGCTGGGGGTTGTATGTGATGGCCAGTGGTGTTCTATTTTCCTTGTTGGGCCTGTCCTGTAGTAGGTGACTTCTGGGTACCTGTCTCGCTCTGTCAGTCTGTTTCCTCACTTCCCCAGGCGAGTATTGTAGTTTTACGAATGCTTGATAGAGATCTTGTAGGTGTTTGTCTCTGTCTGAGGGATTGGAGCAAATAAGGTTGTATTTTAGGGCTTGGCTGTAGACAATGGATCATGTGATGTGTCCTGGATGGAAGCTGGAGGCATGTAGGTAAGTATAGCGGTCAGTAAGTTTCCGGTATAGGGTGGTGTTTATGTGATCATCACTTATTTGCACTGTAGTGTCCAGGAAGTGGATTTCTTGTGTGGACTGGTCCAGGCTGAGGTTGCTGGTGGGGTGGAAATTGTTGAAATCCAGGTAGAATTCTTCAAGGGCCTCCTTCCTGTGGGTCCATATAATGAAGATGTCATCAAAGTAGTGTAAGTAGAGGAGGGGCGCTAGGGGACGAGAGCTGAGGAAGCATTGTTCTAAGTCAGCCATAAAAATGTTGGCATGCTGTGGGGCCATACTGGTACCCATAGCAGTGCCACTGACTTGAAGGTATAAATTGTCCCCAAATCTGAAATGATTGTGGGTGAGGATAAAGTCACAAAGCTCAGCCACCAGGTGTGCCATGGCCTCATCAGGGATACTTTTCCTGACAGCTTGTAGTCCATCCTCATGTGGAATATTGGTGTAAAGAGCTTCTACATCCATGGTGGCCAGGATGGTGTTTCCAGGAAGATCACTAACGCATTGTAGTTTCCAGGAATGAATGATCTGGAGGATGGTGTGGACTGCACTCTCAGCAAGTTTGCAGATGACACTAAACTGGGAGGAGTGGTAGATACGCTGGAGGGTAAGGATAGGCTACAGAGGGACCTAGACAAATTAGAGGATTGGGCCAAAAGAAATATGGTGAGGTTCAACAAGGACAAGTGCAGAGTCCTGCACTTAGGACGGAAGAATCCCATGCACTGTTACAGACTAGGGACTGAATGGCTAGGAAGCAGTTCTGCAGAAAAGGACCTAGGGGTTACAGTGGACGAGAAGCTGGATATGAGTCAACAGTGTGCCTTTCTTGCCAAGAAGGCTAATGGCATTTTGGGCTGTATAAGTAGAGGCATTGCCAGCAGATCGAGGGACGTGATCATTCCCCTCTATTCGACATTGGTGAGGCCTCATCTGGAGTACTGTGTCCAGTTTTGGGCCCCACACTACAAGAAGGATGTGGAAAAATTGGAAAGAGTCCAGCGGAGGGCAACAAAAATGATTAGGGGGCTAGAGCACATGACTTATGGGGAGAGGCTGAGGGAACTGGGATTGTTTAGTCTGCAGAAGAGAAGAATGAGGGGGGATTTGATAGCTGCTTTCAACTACCTGAAAGGGGGTTCCAAAGAGGATGGATCTAGACTGTTCTCAGTGGTACCTGATGACAGAACAAGGAGCAATGGTCTCAAGTTGCAGTGGGGGAGGTTTAGGTTGGATATTAGGAAAAACTTTTTCACTAGGAGGGTGGTGACGCACTGGAATGGGTTACCTAGGGAGGTGGTGGAATCTCCTTCGTTAGAGGTTTTTAAGGTCAAGCTTGACAAAGCCCTGGCTGGTATGATTTAGTTGGGAATTGGTCCTGCTTTGAGCAGGGGGTTGGACTAGATGACCTCCTGAGGTCCCTTCCAACCCTGATATTCTATGATTCTATGATTCCTCAGGAAGTTTGTGGTGTCTCGAAAATAGCCAGGAGTGCTGGTAGCATAGCGTGTGAGGTGAGAGTCCAAATAGCCAGATAATTCTGCTATAAGAATTGTCATACTGGATCTGACCAGGGTTCATCTAATCCCATATCCTGTCTCTGATGGTGGCCTGCATCAGCTGCCTCAGAGGAAAATTTAGGAAACCCTCTAGTGGACAATTATACAATAAACTGCACACAGGAGAAGTTTCTTTCTAACCCACCTTAGTTAGTGGTTGGTTTGTGCCTCGAGCACAAGGGTTTATATCCTTTACTTAAAACTTGTTTCTCCCGTCTGTTGTAACTCTGTATTTTTTCATTTTCCACATAAATACGTAATCCCATTTTGAAATTTGCTAAGCTCTTGGCCTCAATGATATCATGTGGCAATGAGTTCTACATGCCAGATGTGTGTTACGTGAAAAAAGTTTCCATTTATAATGTTTAACTTTACTACCTTTCCATTGAATTGAATGTCCCTTTGTGTAATCACCTTTTCTATCCCACTTATTGTTTTATCATGTCCTCTTTTATCCCTCTTCACTTCAAATTTAAACAACCCCAGTTTTGTCATTCTCTCTGATGCTAAATCTCAGAATTATTTTTCTCATCCCATATCTAGGAATTGAAAGAAAAGAAGGAAAAACTGGAGGAGAAGACTGTCTGCAAAGAAAAGAAGAAGGAGATAATAGAGGTGAGACCAAATATATTCACCCCTCAAGACATACGTTTGGAGGGGATTGGGAGGATTTTTGGCAGTGAGAGAAGCAGTTGGCCTGAGGAATGCAAGTTGGGACAGGGGAAGGGAATCTGGGAGGTGAGATGGATAAGGAGTGCAGCCCAGCGGAGCCCATCCGGGATGCAGGTGGCAGAATGTGAGTTAAGGGAGGGAATTGTGAAGGGGAGAGGGATGGGGAGCACAAGTCAGAGGGGATTGGGCCACCTGGGAGGCAGACTACATGGGGAGTATGGGTCAAGGAGCAATGAGAAGGTAGCTTGCAATGAAAATTGCAGACCAGAGGAGGTGGGATTGGGATGCATGGTCCATGGTGAGAGGTGGTGGATCATGGAGGTGGGTGGCATAGGGTAAAGTGATAGACATGGGCTGGGTGGGAATACTGAGGAGATGGGTAGTGTGGGGTGGGTGGGGGGATTGAAGAGGTGGATGTCTGGGGATGGGCCCAGTCCTGTGAGGAAGGGCTGGGATTGGGGTGGCAGGTGATGTCGGGGAGGCACACAGTAGGGAGGTTTGGGGGGGGCTTCAGGCACATGGGGAGGCCAGGCATCATGAAGAGCACAGCCGAGAATGTGATGTGGGTGATATAGGGAGCAGAGTCCGAAGGAGAATCTGGGAGGGTTTCTGGTAGAAGAGGAGGCAGGTAGCATGGGGATGCAGGCTGGGGGAGTGAATGGAAGGTGGGTTGTGTGGGGAGATAAGGTTGGGAGAGTAGGTGGCTTTGGCAGCACAGGCTGGCTGGGATGGGGATAGTTTCAGGCAGCAGGAGTGATGGGTGGCATGGAAAGAGTAGGCCAAAGCTGATTGCTTCTGTGGCTTTGTTTTACTCAGGATGAGGAAAATGGTGCGGAGGAGGAGGAGGAGAATCCTGAAGACGTGGATGAAGAAGAGGCAGGAGAAGAGGATGAAGGTGGGAGCAGCTAATGTGTGTGTGTGTGTGGGGGCGGGGGGGTTGGGGAGCCAGGATTGCATTGCCATGGAGACTGAATCTCCCCTCTGGGCATCCCCAGGAGGGGCAGGTTCCCTTGAGCATTGCCTGTATTAACATGTGACTTGCTGTTTTGCTTGTGTCTAGATGGAGATGAGAATGGGCAGGAGCAGGAGCAGGACGGACATGCAGCAAAACGATCTGCAGAGGAAGAAGAGGAGGTGGGTGATGGCACTGGGAGCAGAGGGGGCAAAAGGGGGCTGTCTTGCCTGTCCGGGAGTTGGTGAAATCACCATCACGGAGCAGTCACATCACCACCACGGATCCTGTATGACTATAGGATACATACATCTCATTTAGTGAAGGATAAGGAATCCCGGTGGATGCTGTGTACAATTGATCCAGATCCTCCACCTTGCTTATTACATGTAGGATGCTTGAGATTGTGTGGGACCCTGGATCTCACATACATCAGTTATTTCTGTGGCTTATGTAGGAAACTGGATCCAATCTGAAACTGAGATTTTTAATGAGGTCACGGTGATCCAGTTTTGAGGGTGGATTCCAGGGGACTGACTAAGGCAGTGTGGATCCATTTGGAGTTTATGTGCTGGAAATAATAGTGTTGATACCATGTGGACTGATCTGTCCAGGTTCTTATACCATGCCCATCACTGGCGTATCTGAGCACCAGTCACCTGTATGGTCTGTAGAGAAGAGGGGATTCCGGGGGGACAAACAAACAGAATTTGCGGGGGGGAACCATGCAGCAATGTGAATCACAGGCAGAGAGTGTGATTCAATGTGTAGGATTCAATGTGATTCAATTGGGCTAAATCCTATGAAACAATTTGGGGGGGCGGGGGCGGAGGGGGTCTAACTATGCTAATCACACTCTCTCCCTTCTCCCTAATCCTGTATAGGATGAAGTTGATCCAAAGAGACAGAAGACAGAAAATGGGTCTTCGGCTTGAGTTCTCTCTTCCTATCCTTTTCTGCTCCATCTGTCTCTCCTCCCTCCATTCCAGCCTGTGCTTGCACTGTCATTTAGCCTCTGGCTTCACACAATCTCAGATGAGGAAGGATTAGAAATGCTCTCAGACAGAGAAGAGGGCATGGGACTAAGAGTTTCCCTTCCACCCCAAGTTCTAGCCTTCCTACGATGCTCCCAAATCTGAGGTTGCCCACTCCCCTAGACCGACTCCACTGCTGATGATTATTCCTGTACCCCACTCCCAAATAATCCTAATAGTCCTCAAAATGATGACCCTCCTTCTCCCAATAAGCAACCTGACATATCCCAACTTCCAAACTCATCCCACAACAAGCACCTCTAATCTCCTTTCACTTGCCACCTCTCTCCACTAATTTGATCAAGAATCTTGCCTGCCTCTGCTTCTGAGATCTTCCCTCCAACATCCTCCTTGGGATACAGAAGGTTGAGGGCAGGGATCTCATGTTGATATTTCCCTATCCTAAGCCTCCCCTTAACTGCCTTCTATCTGATCCCTCTGAGAAAGAAAGAAAAGGAATGTTACATGCAAATAACTTTTTTTTTTATTAAAGCATACACACAGGCAGAAATGTAGGTACATGACAGGTAAACTGGCCCCATGATTTTTTTTCCAGAGGATAAAGGTTGTTTTTATGTATAAATCAATTTGTTTTGCAGTTTTTCCTCATTTGGGGGCTTTTTTAAAAAAAAAAGAAGAAAAAGAGAAATAATTAGGGACCAAATTTTGATTTCCATCCCCCTTCCAGATTACCTTGTTGCTGTTTTTTGTAAATTAAAGCCGATCCAGTTATGGCATTTTCTATGGCACAAACCATCACAAGGGTGATAGATATAAATATATATATTGTTTTCAAGTAGCACTGTAAATAAACTCATTTAAAAAGATAAAGTGTGCATTTGTCAGGTGGTGTCTACGAATCCCAATTCAAATTTTGAACCAACTAACAGATTAGTTTATTGAAGAAAAATAGCACCTGGGTTAAGTTGAGCAGCAGTTACTGCAGAGAAGAGCCATGGCTGGTGTCCCCTGGCATTGACCTGGAGACTCTTGAAAAGCAGTCTGTTGTGCCTACTTCTTCCTCCCTTGTACTGCTTCACTGGCATGCCAGGAATGGCAGAAAATGCAACAGGCCTATTTTACGGGTGACATTCTGAAAGCGGAGGTCTCTGCCCCAGAAGCAACAATGCCCAGAATGACCAGGATTCTATGCTGAGGCTGCTGGATTCAGGTTCTGTGGTATTTTATAGCTTTCATACTGACCAAGGCACCCTGTGCAAATCAGTCATCACTGATCCCTACATTTAACCTGGATTGAGCAATCATGCATATAAGGGTGCACAGAAGTGCTGGAAAGAGATTGATCTTTAGTTCCTGGCTCAGACACATGACCTGAGTACGTGCTGGTTAAAATTGTACATATTTCTAATTTTTGATAATTTTCATTTAGATTTTGAATTACAATGGAAAAAATAGTGGAACATTTTTCGACAAAGCTTCATGAGAACCTTTTCCTGTTTTTGATCAGTTGTTTGTAACCACTGTCCATGTAGGCCGATAACCCTGCCAAGTGGTAGCGACCAGGAGCCACAGACTCAAGTGGTTACTGTTACATCTTTCCTTTTTGTTTTATTTTTAAAATCAAATGGAAATAAAGCTGAATACCAACCAAAACACAACAGCCGCAGAATAATATTAACTCATCTGAACCTCATTGGCTTTCCGCTCACTCAGCCACTTTTGTTCTCAGAACAGTTTCTTCTGCAACTGGCTGTTCAACTGCAGAGATGGATCTGCCACCTGGAGCCTGTGTGTTTCCTGTTCCTGGTGTTTTCATTGTAATTGACTTAATTTTCTCAACACAAGAACATGCAGTAGCATTCTGGGTGTCCTCTAGATAACAGAGCGCCAATGGAAACTCCTTGGTTTTGTGTGGATGTCTTCTGTTCCTCCTGTAGGACTGACCCTCAGGAGAGGCTATGACACTACCTTTCAGTGAGTGGTGCAGCTGTTGACAAGGTTTCCAGCCCCTTCCTGATTGGAATTAACATTCTCTCCTGCTTGCAATGGGGTGACTTCAGTGTTCTTGTCAATTTTCTTATGTTGCAGTTTCTTGCTCTTTTATAATCACTCCAGGGTCAATGGTCTCTGGCTGAAAAAGTATATTAGCTGCTGGCACTAAGGTTTGTGTCCTGCTGTCCATGGGTCTCTGAACCAGTATGTAGTGGTCTCTCACTCTCAAATGAGGAGGGAGGCAACTCTGGCTCACTACAGGCAGACTGCAAGTCACAGTTTATAGAGGAAACTCAGACCCTCTGGACGGGGCAGAGCCACAAACAGTCTATATAGCCTAGCACCTTCTGGCTGGGGCCAGTGGTACTTAGCAGTCTGTAAGGGAGCTCTGGCTCCCCAGGTGGGGCACAGCACAAACAGCCTATAGCTCAGCACCTGGCTGGGGCAGAGCAAACAGCAGACAAAACATTCTGGGATCTAGCATCCTGGCTCGGGTGGACAGCGGATGAATGCAGGCCTCTTGGGCCTCAGGTGGGGTGGCAGGGGGTAGGATGATGCAGGCCCACCTGACTCCACCATATCCCAGCCCAAGGTCCTAACACTGGGGGAGTGTTCTACCGCTGAGTCAGCAGGGAATCCCACTGCAACACGCTGACTCACCCTCTGGCAGCAGAAACAAATCAGAGTCTGGTTCCCCTGGGCTACTTCCTACCGCAGACTGGGTGTAGGGCTCTGCAGTCCAAAGGTCCTCTGTCTCCTTAGCGTAGGGTGGCCACATTTCCCTATGCTGAATATGGGACACCTGGTATAATTACTTGTATTCAGGTGAGTTCAACAGCAATCAATCAGATCTATGCAGTACAAACGTTCAAATTAACATCAATGCCACTGCTTGCATCCGAAGAAGTGGGTATTCACCCACGAAAGCTCATGCTGCAAAACGTCTGTTAGTCTATAAGGTGCCACAGGATTCTTTGCTGCTTCTAAATTAACATCAAGTTGACTGAACCCCCGTTAAAAAGAAATACTGAGTAGTTGGATTCTTTATATTTACCTTCTTATCTTTAAGGCTTTAGGGTTCACATGGGGAGGGATGACACATACACCCCTACCCACCCACCCAAATGTGATACACACACACTCCCGTACACCTTTCTCACATAGGGAGGTGACCGACTGATCCCTTCTTCCCCTCCCCTCCCTGCTTGGCACTCTCTGTCCTCCATGCCTGGCTGGGCTCCTGGGACTGACCTGCCTCTCCTGGTACCTGGTGCTGTGACTTCCCAAGCCTAGGCAACACGTGGGGGAGGGCATGCAGGGTCATATGTCCCCCCTTCCCTCCAGATTTCTGCCAGGGTTCACACCAGAATGTGGTCAGTAGCAGGCTTTCAGCACTGTGTAGGAGGGAAGGGATGGGAGCTGCTTCCAGCCACAGGGGAGGGGGCAAAGGAATGACGTGGACCATGCCTTTGCACAGCTCATCTCTCCTCGCCCCCCTCCCCCTGCCCTATGTGGCTGGAAGTGACTTGTCCCTTCCTGCCTGCACAGTGTCAAAAGGCAGCTAATACCTCCAGGCTACTGCTGGCCACTGACATAACCCAGCTGTCTCCTGTCCCCTGGCTACAGTGCGGGCTGGAAGGGGATGAAGTCCTCAGGACGCATTGTGCACCAGGACCCAGAGAACCTGACTGCAGGGGCGTCAGCAACCAGCCAGAGAAGTGGCTCAGCAGTGGAGGGGATGGGGAAGCCCCTTGCTCCTTGGCGGCAGGACCCAGGGCAGCGGGGACGGGGAGGCACAGGTGAAGAGGGTGCTATGCCCTTGCCCCGGGGGCTGCTGTGGAGCCTGCAGGTTCGGGTCATGAACAGGCTGGAAAGTGCTTTCTCCCCCCGCCACTCCAGAGCTTAGCTGAGGGGTGGAGAGGCTTCCCCATGCCAGTGCTGAGTGGGGCTTTGGCACATGCAGGGCTTGGCTCCTCCTGGCCAGCGCCCCAGGTCAGAGGGTCTTGGGCTTTCCGGGGCTGCTGGCCCAGCCAGAGGCAGTGCGGGAAGGAAGGAGCCTGCTAGCCAGGCTGTTGGTGAACTGAGTGTTACCACCAGGGGCTGGATCTCCGCACAGCGCTGGGAATGGGACACGCCTTGCAGGAGGGGATATCGAGGAGCAGCGGGGATGGGGGGGTGTCAAAGGGGCAAAGCAGGGAGAGGACAGTGAGAGGGAGAGCACCTAAAAGGCCAATGGGTGGGCAACAGAGGCGACGTGTAACTGGCTGCCGCGAGGTGCCTGCCTGCAATCACCAGCTATCGCAGCTCACAGTGCACAGCCAGTGCTGGCCGGAAGCAGGACGAGGGGGCAGGGTCCTGCTGGCCGAGAGCTGGCACGCAGCAGGGGCTGTGCTGATGGACCAACAGGGGGAGCGGCCGGCCCTGCGCGCTGCATCTTTGCTCCGCCAACAGCCTTGAACACCCATCCACATTGTCAGTCACTGGACCCTCCCACTCACCACTGGTGGGCGGGCAGTTGGCGAATAGGGATCTGGCCAGCAGTAGGAACCGCCAGTACTGATGGGGGGGAGGAGGGGAGGAACAGAAAATATGGGACAATTTGCCCGTTTTTAAGAAAATGTTGGGACACTTGCAAGAGAGCTTAAATATGGGACTGTCCCTTTCAAAATGAGACATCTGGTCACCCTACCTCAGGGTACTTGACCGCTGGCAGTCCCCACAGTGCCTCAGGGCATTCATCTGACAGTGGTCCTGGCAGCTCTTCAGGGCACTCGTCTGTCTCCTCCAGCCACAGGGCACAGCTCCACTGGGGGCCTAGTTTGGGATCCTGTTGAGATCCCAGCTCCCTGGAAGAGCTGCCTGCTCCCTTTTATGCTCCAGGCCCAATTAAGTGCTGGGGCTCTCCTTTTATATTTACTTCTGGTGAGGTGGGCGCGGTGGATTTAGCTCCACCCACCAGGGGGAATGTAGTGGTCCTTCACTCTCCTGCTCGGAGGAAGGCCACTCTGCCTCACTACATGGGGACTCTAAGGAAGCCTGTGAGGTGAGTTGTGATAGGCTCACAAAGCTAAATAGGGATCCCATGAATCTGCCAGGACCCTTTTTTATTTTGATTCTCAAGTTCTTTGCTATTTGTACCAATACTTTTGCTAAATGACTGCATTTGAGTGCACATAAGGGTGTGGCATGCGATGTGGAACTGATACATTAATGCGGAGAGCAGAAACGAGCTACTCATGAATTGTGGGCCATTCTCTGCTACTAACACGTCTGCAATCCCCTGGTGAGCTCAGTGCTACACAATGGTTATTCCCTTGCTACTCAGCATGGTCTGCAACAGCTCAATCTTTTAAGAAGCTGAGTACTTGCTCACAAATAAGAGGTTCCTATTTAGTTCTAGTAGATCTAGCTCTACCCTAGACCAAGGGTGATCATGTATCTCATGTGATGTCAGCCGTCCCTGTGCATTAACCTATGAAAGCTTATGCTCAAATAAATGTTTTAGTCTCTAAGGTGCCACAAATACTCCTCATTCTTTCTATTGACAGTGGTATCGTATTTACATTTTATTATCTTTGTGGCAGCGTTCGCGCCTGGTGGGACTAGACCACCTCCAGCTCTCTTTTGCATTCATAGTACCCAGCTGGAAGCTGGGGTGATCTCATGCCATGTTATACTACAAAACAACCTCCTCTGTACAGGGTCCCATCATCAGCAAATTCCTCTTGATGGTCCCAGTCAGACTGGAGATCCCTGGACTGCTCCTCCCAACCATCGAGCTAGAAGGACTTCCTCAGCTGTTGTGAGCTGGGGTCATTTTTTGTTTTCTTATTTGAATTTGTCAAATTTTCTTTCAGAAGCAGTTGGTAAGTGAATCCTATTTACTTCAAATCCCCTTCCTGAGGCCACTATTCCCAGGCACATTTGACATGACAATAAGCTCCTCACCTGGCCCCTCTTTCACATTTAATCAGTGCTGTGGCAATTTCACGATCCTGTTCCGAAGTCCAGGCTGTGCTTCAGTGGTTTCTGTGATGTGGCTTCCAACTCTTTACGGTCTGTTTCTACCTTGAACAGATTAATGAAACCACTCACAAACCAAAACGATTCCCAACATTTCTTCTTCATCTGAGCATCGGGCTGTGGTGATTTAGTAGTTTGAAAGCACATGCTACTGGCTGATCATCTTGTAAAAGGACAAGCCTTTATGCATGTCAATTTACATTGAGTGAGATTTTAGGCTTTTTATTCATCTCAAAATATTTCAGCACTGTTGCTTCTGTGACAAATCTTACTAATTCCCCCAAATTTTCCTTTTGCCTTTAATCCCAGTGTCATTCTGTGGTCATCATCCTCAAGTAGCATGCTAAGTGGAACACTTAGTCTAACAAATTAAAGATGAATTTGTTTAGGTGTGTTAACAAGCCCATGAGCACTTCTTGTTTTAGATTATTTTCATTTGTACAAGTGCTTCCATCTTTCTTGGGCCTGTTGAACTCCTTTGTAACTGAACGTGTGTCCTACATAACTAATCTCATTCAGTCTGGTCTGGCATTTTTCCTGTTCAATTGAAGGTTTTTGTTTTTTTGTGGGGGTTTGGGGTTTTTGTGTGAGGGGGTGGGGTGGGGGGGTGTTTGTTTGTTTTTGGTTCACTGCAAAACATGTCTCTCATGCTTGTTATTTTTGCCCCAAATCAGGAGATCATCAACAATTTCTTCCATCTCATGCAGGTCTTCAAAGATCTGTGTTGTGATATTCGAGTGCTGATACAATAATGAATAGAAGTTGCTTAATCATATGGTGGCAATCAAAAAAGCTAACAGAATGTTGGAAAGGGATAGATAATAAGACAGAAAATATCATATTGCCTCTATATAAATCCATGGTATGCCCACATCTTGACTAGTGTGTGCAGATGTGGTTGCCCCATCTTAAAAAATATATACAGGAATTGGAAAAGGTACAGAAAAGGGCAACAAAATGATAGGGGTATGGAACAGCTTCCATATGAGGAGAGGTTAATAAGACCTGGACTTTTCAGCTTGGAAAAGAGACAATTAAGGGGGGATCTGATAGAGGCCTAGAAAATCATGATTGGTGTGGAGAAAACAAGGAAGTGTTATTTACTCCTTCTCATAACATAAGAACTAGAGGTCACGAAATAAAATTAATAGGCAGCAGGTTTAAAACAAACAAAAGGAAGTATTTCTTCACACAATGTACAGTCAACCTGTGCAACTCTTTGCCAAGGGTGTTGTGAAGGCCAAGGCTATATCAGGGTTCAAAGAAGAACTAGCTAAGTTCATGGAGGATGGGGCCATCACTGGTTATTGGTAGGCTAAAAGTTTGTCATGGTTATTTTTATTTTATCCCATTAGCTGTACCCCAACAGGAGGGAAGTGGATATGGCTTTAGGCTGTGAGGTGTGCTGGAGGCAGCACCAGTAAGGAGTTTAGATTCCCTACCTCACCTCAGGTCCCAGTGCATGTGGAAAGAGCTCTGCACAATTTTGTACCCAGGAGTGGGAAGGGGAATCCCAGAGCCCCTTCCTCAGGTCAGGGAGAAGCAAGTGGGATATCAGGAGGAAAAACAAGGAGGAGGTGAAACAGGGGGGGCCTCCTGATTCATACTGAGAAAGCAGGGCAATCGGCTAGTTATCTTAGGTGCATGAATGCAAGAAGCCCGGGAAACAAGCAGGGAAGAATTGGAAGTCCTGGCACAGTCAAAAAACTATGATGTGATTGGAATAACAGAGACTTGGTGGGGTAGCTCACATGAATGGGTATAAACTGTTCAGAAAGGACAGGTGGGGGAGGAAAGATGGAGGAGTTGCACTGTATGTAAGGGAGCAGTATGATTGCTCAGAGCTCCAGTATGAAACTGGAGAAAAGCCTGTTGAGAGTCTTTGGGTTAAGTTTAGAAGCAAGAGTAACCAGGGTGGTGTCATGGTGGGCATGTACTATAGACCACCGGACCAGGAGGAAGAGGGTAGACAAGGTTTTCCTTGGACAATTAACGGAAGTTTCCAGAACACGGGCCCTAGTTCTAATGGGAGACTTCAATCACCCTGATATCTGCTGGGAGAGCAATACAGCAATCCAGGAAGTTTTTGGAGAGTGTTGGGAACAACTTCCTGGTGCAACTATTGGAAGAACCAACCAGGGGCCATTCTCCTCTTGACCTGCTGCTTACAAACAGGAAAGAATTGGGAGGGGAAGTAGAAGTGGGTGGCAACCTGGGCAGCAGTGACCATGAGATGATTGAGTTCAGGATCCTTGCAAAAGGAAGAAAGGAGAGTAGCAAAATATGGACTCTGGACTTCAGAAAAGAAGTTACTCACATTGTGCAGTAACAATGGTTCTTCGAGATGTGTTTCCCTGTAGGTGCTCCACTCTAGGTGTCGGTCTCTGCACTGGAGATCGGAGATATTTTGCAGCAGTACTCGGTCGGGGGAAGGGCACACGCAGGAGCTCTCTTGGGCAGCTGTTGGCACCTCCTGTAGCGCACACCCCCAACTGTCCCCTCCGTTCCTTCTCTACTGCAGAGCTCTGCTGTGTGAACTCCGAAGTAGAGGGGAGGAGGGTGGGTAGTGAAGCACCCACAGGGACACACATCTCGAAGAACCATCGTTACTGCACAAGGTGAGTAACTTCTTCTTCGAGTGGTGTCCCTGCAGGTGCTCCACTCTAGGTGCTTGTAGAGCAGTACCCAACAAGGGGTGGCAGGGGTTCAGAGTTACGTATAAGTGTGTGCTGAGAGCACTGTGAGGCCAACGACAGAATCTGAGATAAGGCCTTGGGTGATAGCGTAATGCTTTGCAAAGTGTGCTCTGATGTCCAGGTTGCAGTTCTACAAATGTCGATTAAGGGGACATTGTTCAAGAATACGATCGACGTCGCCATGGCTCATGTTGAGCGGGATCTGATGCCCGCAGGGGGTTCTTTGTTATGTAGGTGGTAGCAAGTTTGAATACAAGAAGAGACCCATTTGGAGAGTTTCTGGGTCAATATTGTAGAACCTTTGGAGTGCTCTGTTGTAGAGACGAATAGTCTTGGTGACTTGCAAAATGGTTTAGTTCTGTCCAAGTAAAAGGCTACAGCCCGTCTAACATCTAGCATGTGTAGTGTTGCTTCTCGAGAATTCTTATGTGGCTTAGGATAGAAGACAGGTAAGTGTATGGTTTGGTTAATACGAAAATGTGTAGCCACTTTGGGCAAGAATTTTGGGTGAGGCATAACGTGACTTTGTCTTTGGTAAATACCGTGTACGGTGGTTCAGCCATTAATGCCCCTATTTTGCTGACCCATCTGGCAGACGTGAATGCCACCAGGCATGCGACCTTCATTGACATATGTAAGAGAGAGCAGGTTGCTAGAGGTTCAAAGAGTGGTCTTATGAAACATTTGAGCACATGATTGAGATCCCATGGTGGCATAGGTTAATGTACTTCTGGGTTCATGAGAGAAAAGTGCCGTGTAACCAGGTGAGCGAATATTGAAGCCCCTTCTATTTGCTTGTGGAGGGCCATGATGGCAGCCAGGTTTACTTTAATAGAACTTATGGCTAACCCCCATTTCCTTCAGTTCTAGTAGGTAGTCTAGGATCATAGATAGAGGCACCTTGGTCACGTCCAGCTGTTTTTTGCTGGCACCAAAGGGAAAATCTTCTCCAGTTGTGGCGGTAAGTATTCCTAGTGGTGAGGTGATGGCTATTTAGTAATACCTGTTTTACTTTCTCCAAGCAGTTCAATTTTCCACGTTGAACCACACAGGAGCCATGTTTTGAGATGGAGCTTCGCTGGGTTTGGATGGCCCTTGTTCTGGGACAGGAGGTCCATCCGTAAGAGCAGCGGTTGTGGGGCACAGACTGCTAGGCGCGACAGGTATGGAAACCAAGTCTGTCTGGGCCATGTGGGGACAATGAGAATGATGTATGATGCTCTGTCAAGTTGTATCTTGTGGATGACCTGTGGGATCAGTGGTATCGGTGGGAAGACATACATGAGTGACACATTCCACGGGATGAGGAGGGCATCCCCTAATGATCCTGGCACCAGGCCTGCCTTGGAGCAAAAGAGTGGACATTTGTGATTTGTTGCTGAGGTGAACAGGTCGATTACTGGGTGACCCCATTTCTGGAATATTGTGCTGAGAACCATTGTAGTGGATTTCCCACTCGTGTTCCTGTGAGAAGTGCCTGCTGTGATTGTTGGCTGTAGTGTTTTGGCATCCCAGTAGGTATGACGCTGTGATGTTTATATTGTTGCGGATGCACAAGTTCCATAAGTTCATGGCTTCTACACATAGCAAGTGAGGCCTGGCTCCCCCTTGCCGATTGATGTAAAACATGCATGCCACATTGTTGGCGAGAATAGAGATTGAGGTCTTCCGTATGAGTCGGAAGAAGTGGCGGCCTGCATTATGTTCCACACGGAGTTTCAGGAGATTGATATGTAGTTGGGTTTCCATCACGAACCACTTGCCTTGTACATTGTGGTGACCCAAGTGGGTGCCCCAGCCTATCAGGGATGTGTCTGTTGTGATAGTCACTGATGGGGGCAGTCCACCATTGTAGGGAGAGGATAACCCTTGGTGGTAGTGTCACTCTTTCTGTTGAGAGAGTGTTTGCTGGATGCATAGACCGTGCTCAACCAGTGCTGCAGACAGCGCATATGGAGTCTGCCATACTTTACTATGAAAGTTGTAGCTGCCATATGTACCAGAATCTGAAGGCATGTCCTCACTGAAGTTTGTGGGCTGATGGTCACTGTGGAAATGAGATTGGTCAATGTAGTGAATCTATGGTTTGGTAATATTGCCTTGGCTTGTATGGAGCCTAAGCCGGCTCTGATAAGCTCCAATCGCTGAGTTGGTTCTAGGGTAGATTTCTTTCCATTTATCTGTAGACTTAGCTGGCAAAAGAGGTCTATTGTGGTCGTCAACATGTATGCCATTTCTTGTCAAGTGGCACCCTTGAGTAGGCAATCATCTAAATGGGGGAAGATTATGACTCCTTTGCATCGTAAATCTGCTGCTACTACCATGAGTGTTTTTGAGAATACTCAGGGAGCAGTGGATAGGCTGAAAGGAAGAACCCTTTATTGGTAATGGTTGGGTCCTACTGTGAACCGCAGGAACAGTCTGTGGGCAGGATGTATTGTAATATGAAAGTATGCATCTTGGAGGTCGAGGGCTGCAAACCAGTCCCCCCGTCTACTACTGGGATTATTGTGGCCAGAGTGACCATTTTGAACCTGTGGTTGCGTATGAACCTGTTGCGTTTTCAGAGATCTAAGATTGGTCTCCATCCCCCTCCTTTCTTCTCTGTCAGGAAATATTTGGAGTAAAAACCCTTCCCTCGGTATTGGTGTGATACTGGTTCTATAGCAGCCAGCAGTAGGAGGTGGTCTACTTCCTGTTGCAGAAGGTGCTCGTGAGAGGGGTCTCTGAGGAGGGATGGGGAAGGGAGGAGGGTGGGGGGGATGTTAGTGAAAGGGATGGTGTAGCCAGATTGTATGATCTCCAATACCCATTGGTCTATTGTTATCGCAGCCCAAGAATGGTAAAATGAGTGTAGGCAGTGACCAAAAGTGGGGGATGGGTTATCCATTTGCGCTAGAGGTGTGGGGAGGTCATGCATGCCCTCAACCAATACTTCAAAATTGTGGCTTAGATGTAGATGGGTGATTGGATGAGGCCTGGTTCTGCGAAGCACGTTGTCTCTGAGCCCGTTGTTTGGTTCTGTTCTGAACAAAGAATCGTGGTTGTTGATGGTTAAATGAGGTGTCTTGTGACCTCTGGTATGGTGTAAACCATGGGCATTTATTAGGCAGTGGGTGTATGCCTAGTGTGCGTGGCGTTGCTCGGGAATCCTTCATGGTATGGAGCACGTCGTCTGTTTGAGACAAGAATAGTTTATCCCTATCGAAGGGAAGGTCCTCCAATTTTAGCTGCAGTTCTTTTGGAATCCCCGAAGCTTGCAGTCATGATGCTCTTCTCATAACCACAGCTGTTGCGGTTGTTCGGGTGGCTATGTCCGCTGTGTTTGTTGGGGGCTTGCAGCGCTGTGCGAGCTACTATCTGACCCTCATTAATAAGGGCATTGAGTTGAGGACATTTGTGCTCAGGGAGGTCCTCCACGAGCTCTTGTATTTTACTATAATTAGAGTAGTTGTAATTTGCTAGTAGAGCAGAATAGTTGGCAACTCTGAGCAGAAGGGTGGCTGATGAATAAACTTTACTCCCAAATTGGTCCAGTCTCCTGTGCTCTTTGTCTTGCGGTGTGGAGAGGAAATGGGGTTGCTTGCTGTGCTGATTGGCAGCCTCTACTACCAGAGAACTGGGTTGAGGGTGTGAAAACAAAAAGTCCATGCCTTTGGCTGGAACAAAGTATTTCTTGTCAGCCCTTTTGTTGGTGGGTGGTGCTGATGCTGGTGTTTGCCATATGGCCTCCACAGGCTCCATTGTACCTCATCCATGGGGAGGGAGATCTTGGCAGATGATGCAGTCTCTAAGATTTTTAACCACTTATGTTGTTTCTCCTGCACCTCATGTAAGGCAATCTCTTGGCTGTTTGCTACTCTTTTGAAGAGTTCTTGGAACTGTTTCAGGTCATCTGGTGCCACCAGGGTAGACGGTCAAGGAGTTGTGCTGATCCCGCCTTGGGATTGCGGTCAATCATTGGAGCACTGACCGGTGCCGGGTTCGGCTTGTTAGCTGGCATCGAGTCTTGAGTCGGTGCTGGTGGCGGCAGCATCGATCGCGGTGCCAATGCCTGTGCCGCGCTCTGCACCAGGGTTGTCAGTGCCATGGAGGAGACTTGACATCTCAACTCTGGTGCTGCGCATTGGGGCTCAGCAGGGGTCCGCTGAGGGACAGTGCTGGAGGAGCCCGGTGCCTCATAAGTGCTCTCTCTGGATGAGTTGAGAACTGAGGGTAAAGACCTCGCTAGGGAAGCTCTCTTTTTATGAGAGTCCCTTGTTGGAGATAACGAGGCTCGCTTCCTGACAGTTTTGGAAGTCAGAGCTTTATCACTGCTTAGGGATCTTGGTTTATGAGACTCCCTGGAGGACATCTCTTGTGGAGGTTGGAGGGATTTCTACATCAGAAGCATTTTCAAATGGAGATCCATGTCATGTCTTGCTCTCGACTTCAAGTTGTTGCAGTGTATGCATTTCTGGGAGACATGAGTTTCTCCCAGGCAACGGATGCAGGATGCGTGGCTATCAGAGACCAGCATCGGTTCACGGCATGAGTCACACTTTTTAAACCCTGTTGAGCCCAGCATGACTTTGGTTAAGGCTCTCCCCCCAGCTTGATAGATGAAGGTGGAAGTTAACTGAAGTGATAAACCATAGAGCTATTCCTAAATGGAGAACTAAGTAAAGAATTTATTTTATTTTTTAAGAAAAAAGCCTCTAAGACAGTGGTCTGCAACCTTTTCATCTGGCGGGTGCCAGACGAAGGACCGTGGTGGCGGTGGCGCATCCGCTGAGATGCTGCCGAATTTCTGCGGCATTTCTGTGGCGACGCCTCTCGATGACGCCGCTTGTCAGCAGCAAGCGGCGTCATTGAGAGACATCGCCGCCGAAATGCCACAGAAATTCGGCGGCATTTCGGAGGATGCTCCACCGCCGGCCAGGACGCAGGCGCATTTAGATGCCCCCGTGGGCACCATGGCGGGGACCCCTGCTCTAAGAGGAACTAACGAAACTATGTAACTATGTATAGACTAATACTAAGGTAATAAGGTAATAACTTTTTTTTTCCCAGAAAGTATCAAGGATAGCACTGCCGCGGAACTCCATCTGCAGCCGAGGACGGTTGAGAAGGATGTGAGGGGATGGTCGGGGGGATGTGCGCTACAGGAGGTGCCAACGGCTGCACAAAACAGCTCCTGCATATGCCCTTCCCCTAACTGAGTACTGCTGCGAAAAATCTCCGATCTCCAGCACAGGGATGCACCGACACCTAGAGTGGAGCACCAACAGAGACACCACTCGAAGAAGAAGCCGACTTTGACTCCCTTAGGAAACTGATGGGCAGGATCCCCTGGGAGGCTAATATGAGGGGGAAAGGAGTCCAGGAGAGCTGGCTGTATTTTAAAGAAGTGGGGCGCAGGAACAAACCATCCCAATGTGCAGAAAGAATAGCAAATATGGCAGGTGACCAGCTTGACTTAACAGTGAAATCTTCTTTGAGCTTAAACACAAAAAGGAAGCTTACAAGAAGTGGAAACTTGGTCTCATGACTAAGGAGGAGTATAAAAATGTTGCTTGAGCATGCAGGGGTGTAATCATAGAATATCAGGGTTGGAGGGGATCTCAGGAGGTCATCTAGTCTAGCCCCCTGCTCAAAGCAGGACCAATCCCCCGACAGATTTTTGCCCCTGATCCCTAAATGGCCCCCTTGAACATTGAACTCATAATGCTGGGTTTAGCAGGCTAATGTGCAAACCACTGAGCTATCCCTCCCCCACAATCAGGAAGGCCAAAACACAATTGGAGTTGGAGCTAGCAGGGTATGTGAAGGATAACAAGAAGGGTTTCTACAGGTATGTTAGCAACAAGAAAAAGGTCAGGGAAAGTGTGGGGGCCCTTAATGAATGGGGGAGGCAACCTAGTGACAGATGATGTGGAAAAAGCTGAAGTACTCAATGCTTTTTTTGCCTCGGTCTTCACAGACAAGGTCAGCTCCCAGACTGCTGTCCTGGGCAACACTGTGTAAGTGGGGGAATGGTCCCGCCATTGTGGGGAACTTTCCTGGTTTCTGTGCTACCCCAGTGAAGTGGGCTAGTGAAAGGATCTGAGTCCTCGCTCCCACTTCCTTTACCCAGAGGCTTCCCTGCCCTTGAGGGCTCCCCTTCCACTCTCCTGTCTGGCAGAGTCCTTGTAACCCCAACAAGGCTGGGCCCAGGATTCCTGGAGGGCTCAACCCCCAACCCTGCTGTTCACCCAAGACAGGGGCTAGGGTGTCCCCACTCCGGGGTACTCTCTCTGCACTGGGCACCTCCCTGACCCACTGATCATTTCATACAATTTAAAGCAAATACAAGTTGTTTAATTAACAATTAATTTAAAAAAGAATAAGGAAAAATGGGAAAGGTTAAAGGAAAACACGTCACCCTGCTCTGTGGCAGGGAACATCACAAACAGTGTCTCTGGAACGTCAGGGCAGTTCACAGTCTGTTCCTTGTAGGTCCCAGGCCTCCTTCTCAGGCCCTGGCTGTGCTGCAGGGACGCTGCGGGTCAGACACTTGCTCTGGCGGTGGCCACATGCTCTCAGGCTCTAGGTGGCAGGACCCTTCTTTCCAGCATCGCCCCCGCTCTGTCAGGGTTACGATCCCCCCCCAAGTCTGGCCTGCAGAGCCTCTTGGCTGAGGCATCTCCCTGTGCTGGGCCCACTGCCCAGGGTCCCCCTCGCTCTCCCCAGCTGCTCACTGCACCCAGTGCCGAACTGCTCCAGCCCCAGCCCCAGATCCAGATCCACACCGTCTCAGCACAGCTGCTGCTGCTTGGCCTTCAGCTCCCTGGGCTGCTTCTCTGGCCCCTCTGGCTCTGGTTGCTGCAGCTCTGCTCCCAGGACAGGTCTGCTCTGTGAGCTGCTTCTGTCACTCTGCTCCCAGCTCTGACCTGCTTCCTGGGCTGCTTGTCTGGCCCCTCTGACTCTGGTTCCTACAGCTCTGCTCCTAGCAGCTTAGCTTGGGTCCCTGCTCTCTCCTTAGCTCTGCCCCACCCAAGCAATTCCAGCTCATACGGAGGATGGGGACCCCCCGGCTTCCTGACTCCCTGATTAGCCTGTCCGCCCTGTCAATCAGGCTGATCTGGAGCATTGGCCTCTCCCCATTGTTCCTGGGGACTGTCAGTCTCAGGCTCCTGATTTCCCATCAACCCTTCTCCTTTTAGTGCTGGGAGCTAGCCAACCAAAACACGCCCACTGAATGTTAGCAAGGGGGCAACAGTCCCCTTACAACTGTATGGGGAGGAGGTGAGCAGCCCTCAGTGGTGAAAGAACAGGGTAAGGACTATTTAGAAAAGCTGGACGTGCACAAGTCCATGGGTCCAGATCTAATGCATCTGAGGGTGCTGAGGGAATTGGCTGATGTGATTGCAGAGCACTGGCCATTATCTTTGAAAATTCATGGTGATCGGGGAGGTCCCAGACTATTGGAAAAAGACAAACATAATGCCCATCTTTAAAAAGGGGAAGGAGAACCCGGGAAACTACAGCCTCACCTCAGTCCCTGGAAAAATCATGGAGCAGAATCCATTTTGAACAAGGAGCAATGGTCTCAAGTTGCAGTGGGGGAGGTTTAGGTTGGATATTAGGAAAAACTTTTTCACTAGGAGGGTGGTGAAGCCCTGGAATGGGTTACCTAGGGAGGTGGTGGAATCTCCTTCGTTAGAGGTTTTTAAGGTCAGGCTTGACAAAGCCCTGGCTGGGATGATTTAGTTGGTGTTGGTCCTGCTTTGAGCAGGAGGTTGGACTAGATGACCTCCTGAGGTTTCTTCCAACCCTAATCTTCTATGATTCTGTGATTCAGGAGGCTTGCCAGGGAGATGTGAGCTGTCTCCAAGTGATGTTCTCTTTGTTCTCACCCCAGCCTCACCACTGTATCTGTGACATGCACTAAGCCAGCATTTGATAAATGGGTAATGAGGCTATATTATCAAATATATAGGTAATATATAAAGAGCTCAGCAGCTCTTTGACCAAATGACTTAAAATATGCAGTTCAGACTCTACCCTACACCCAGAATGGGCATATCAATTTTCAGGCCAATCGGACTGTGTGTGTGTGTACACCAAGCTTGCCCATTCTCAGTTCCCCAGTCTCAGCACTGTGTTTGTGGCATACACAGAGCCTACCGCTTCTGAGTGCCTGTTCTACTCCCTGTCTTAGCACTATGTATCTTTGGCACGCAATGAGCCTGTCCATTCTCTGCTCCTTCCAGTCTCACTATGGTGTGCTTGTGACATACAGAAAGTCTGGCTGTCCTCTGAACACTCCCCAGTCTCAGCCATGGGTACCTATGGCATGTGCTGAGCCAGTAATTAAAAACAGGTAATTGGTTGGAGCTATATCTTGGGAACCTCTTTACTAAATGTTGCTACATTTGCAGCAAAAAAATCCACACTAGCCCCCATTGTAGTGTGCTAAGTTTTAGGCCAATCTGACTCTTCCTGTGAATTTTAGAACACTTTGAAATTATGCCTTTACACACAAATTTTGCTCCAGCCTCTTTAGACCCAATTCTCATTTCCACTATGGCCAATGTGTACTTCTCTGGCCATGTAAAGGGGCCTGAAGCGGGGTGACCCTGAAGGGATTAAAAGCAGCCCTGCAGAGGGCTGTGGTGGGGAAAAGCTAGGCTGATTGGGAAAGGAGCCACAACTGTGGCCAGTTTAATCAGGGCCCAGCTGGCCCTTATAAGAGGGCTGTGGGCTAGAAGCTAGAATATATACTTTCTGTCTTGCTTCATGAGAGAGAAGGACTTGGCTGCCTGTGAGCAGAGAAGGGTGCCTGAAGTGGAGTAGTGCTGGGGAAGGGCAGAGGGAGCTGGGGAGCTCCAGCCAAGAAAAACCTGAGGCTGTAGGCCTTGCTAAAAGGTCCAAATAGGTACAAGGGCTGCAGAGAGGCAGCCTGGAGATAGGTAAAAGCAGCAGGTCCTAACCCTCCTTGCTGATGATGAGTGGTTAAGACTGCAGTCTGCCCCAGTGAGTGGGGGCTAGATAGTGACTGGCAGTAGCCACTGAGCTAAGGTAGGGATAGAGGGTTGGGGGATTCCCCTGGGTGGGCAGACCCAGATTGTGGGTTGCTGTGGGGGGCAGAACCCTGATGTAAAAGCCACCAGGGTCTGAGAGGGACATGGGGGACCAGTGGCAGGTGAGACTGGCCTGCAGAGGGCACTCTGGGCTGGAAGAGCTAATTCCCAGGATGACCAGCAGGAGGTGCTGTGCTGGTGAGTCCTGCCCTGCCATAGGGCCTTAAAGTGGGAGTATATAGCCATTTGCACTACCAGGGTAGTACACAGGGGCTGAAGTGTGAGAATTGGAGGCCCAATGTCATTAAGAAGCCTTGGGTCAGTCATGCACATCACTTTATGGAACCAGAATGAAGGATTAATAATTACTGAGTTTAATTTTGAAGCTGGTTGGTGGTGGACACCACATGAGCTCAGGGGCTGTCTAGTGATAAGGTTTGTATGTGGCTATTTTCTGTATTTTTTTCTTTAATTTTGGGCAAATTAAGAGGGCAGGGGAATCTCTCTGATAGCTCCCTTACCAACTGACCTCAAACCTACACTGCTAATAACTCTAACCAGGACCTTCAACTACAAAGGCAATCTTCAGGCCAATCTGAGTCTGCATATGGATTTTAGAGCACTTTGACAAACCAGGTCCAAACAACTTTAACTATGGTGCTGTAAGGACCACCCCATAATAGGAAACTTAAACAAAAAACCACCCCCCACACACAGGATGTGCAATGAGGAGCAGACAGATGTGCTGTAAGATATTTGAGCACAATTTCTGCTGTTACACTTAGTCAAGACTATTGACTTCAACAAAGTTGAGTGGATGGAAATGGGAGCAAAATCTAACCCTTTTGTGTCTATATTTTGACTTTTTTTAAACCCTTTAACTGTGCAACCTTAATGTTTTATTAAGAAACCTTTTTATTTAATACAGTAGCTCTCAACCTTTCCAGACCATTGTACTACTTTCAGGACTAGTGTATCCCAAGTTTCAGCTCACTTAAACTACTTACTTCATTTTTTTTGGTCTGACTTTTGTAAGCATCACAACACACTATTACTGAAAAATTGTTTACTTTCTCATTTTTACTGTATATTATAAAATTGACTAGCATATAAATATTGTACTTACGTTTTAGTGTGTGGTGTATATAGAGCAGTATAAACAAGTCATTATATGAAATTTTAGTTAGCACTGACTTTGCTAGTGCTTTTTATGTAGCCTGTTATAAACTAGGTAAATATCTAGATGAGTTGATTTACTCCCTGGAAGATCTCTGTGTACCCCTGGTTGAGAACTACTGATTTAATAGACCTGATTTTAAAAAAAGTCTCTTTAATCAGGACCAAAAAAATTTTAAATACGTATATCCGAGCTTTGCTGAAAGGGACTTAAGCACATGCTTAAATTTACATACCTGCATAAGTGCTGAATTGGGGGGGCTTTAATTCCTCGAGTGTCATGATCTGGAGGAGTCAAGTTGGGAAGTCAGGAACTTCATTTCTATTTCCAGTTTTGCAACAGACTCACTGTGGTCCTGAGCATACTCCAAACTCCCTGCAGTATCTCAAAGGGATTTTATAAGGTGGTTGAGCTCAATATGGGAGAAGCTGGGTTAAATTCTATGCCCTGTGATCTACAGTAGGTCAGACTAGATGATCTAATGGTTCCTATTGGCCTTAAGAATCTAGAAAGGATTGCATAGTTAGTAGTTTTTAATTTTCCAAAGTTGTCTGCATTTAAATCCTCTTAAATATAACTGGAAAATTAGTCACTTTTCTTGATTTTTTTTTTTAAACTGTAAACTTGGTTTGCATTAACCAAAGTTCTATTGTTTGATTCTAATTAGACCTGTTTAGTTGGGTCAGAAATTCCCTTTGAAGCCTAAAGAAGGGGGTTGCTGACAACTCTTTGGGAAACAGGCTGCACGTTTTACAATACAGGGCATTGCCCCCCACTGCAAGGTAGAAAGAAAGGGGTGACCCTCACAAGAGGCATTCTGCAAAGGTCCAGGCTTCATTGTGGCCCTAGTGGGAGCAGGGATGGGGAGTACCAGGAATTGAACTTGCATGTATACGACATAATTAAAAAGAAACACAAACAAACCCAAAAGGCAATAAAGAATTCACTAAAATGGTCAATAAAGCCTAGAACTTGATCAAAGGTAGCTAATGCCAAAGCCAAATGTACCAATACTAAGCTTCCGAACTTCAGCCCCTCCTGTATTCTAATCCTAGTTCCCATTGCCGTCTCCAGCTCTGCCAATGCCCCTCAGTCCTCACCTTCTGCTATGGCTTTCCTAGCCTAGCCATACATGCAGCTCTGCCAACGTGTCTCAGTGGTGACCTCACTGCAGTCGTTGCTATTTTATGCCAGTGGGGTTTTGTGCTGGGAGATGACGAAGGTGCCATTCAATGGAGTCAGCATTTAAAATGGGTCATTAGAGATAAATGTCAGATGTTATTTCTAAAGATAGAGCCTCATGCTGAGTAAAACAATGCCTCAAAAGCTATCATTTCAGAATACACCCTCTCACCACAATAACCCATCAACATCTCCTTGTGTATGAGAGGCATTGTTCTCAGTCCCAGCCCCTCAGTTCTCCAAGCCTGAGCTTTAGTCACTCCAAGCCAGGCAGTGACAGATATACAGCCAGGAGCGGTGCCAGGGTTTCTGGCACCCTAGGCAGAATTTGGGGGGCAGCATTTTGTGTGCTCCCCACGGGGTGCGTGGGAGCTTCCAGTTCCGCTCACATCGCGCCACCAAAGAAGGACCCTCCACCAAAATGCCGCAGGCGACAGCGGCGGTCATTGAGCTGCTCAATTGCCTGCTGCTGTTTTCCACAGCATGTCGGCAGAAGGTCCTTCTTCGGCGGCGTGAGGGGAGCGGAACTGGAAGCTCCCGTGGGGAGCACACAAAATGCTGCCCCCCGAATCCTGGCGCCCTAGGCGACCGCCTAGGGTCACCTAATGGAAGCACCGGCCCTGTATACAGCTAAATTCTGGCCTCCCTTTTTAAGAGCAAGATGTGATGTTGCACTTCATATGTTTATGGAAATATGCTTATGAGTTTAAATATAACGCAACTGGAATATGCTTTATGCAAAAGGTCTCTTGTAAGGTATTACAAAACTTATGATCTACTGAGTGCGTTCAGCTATTTGTTTGCATGTATTATTTCTATGTCTGGAGTTAGGAGAATAAGAGATAAACTTGTATTACTAATGTAAATATGTTAAGTGGAAGTCATTAAGGGTGCTTCAGAATTAATGAACTGTGAATGGGTTTGTTTACCTGCAAGCCTTCCTATGTACATGTCTTCCAGCTACTAGGTTATGAAGGAGGTCTTATGGTGACATGTGATCATGTCACCTGAACTGGAATCCATCTTAAATGTAGTGCTTTTCCATTTAGACGGAAGAGCGGGAACCCGGAGAGAGACAAAGGATTCCTGCCTTGTGCCAAAGCTATAAAAGGGGGTGGAACAGAACAAAGAGGGCTGCCAGTCATGAGAAATCCCCAAGTTACCACCTGAGCTGGAACAATGACTGTACCAGGGGAAAGGATTGGGCTCAGACTAGGAAGGAGTCTAGTCTGTGGAAGCAGCTCATTGGAACATCTCCGAGGGTGAGATTTACCTATATTCAGTTTCTTAAATGTATTAGGCTTAGACTTGCATTTTTTGTTTTTGCTTGGTAACTTTGTTCGATCATTAGTTGAAACCTCTTAAATCCTACTTTTTGTACTTTAATAAAATCACTTTTGTTTATTAGTAAACCCAGGGTAAGTAATACCTGGGGATCAAACAGCTGTGCATAACTCTCTCTATCGGTATTGTAGATAGTGGACAATTTGAGTTTACCTTCTCTAAGCTTTATACAGAGTAAAACAGATTTATTTGGGGTTTGGATCCCATTGGGGTCTGGGTGCTGGAGACAGGAGTACCTGCTGAGTGGCTTTCAGTTAAAACCTGCAGTTTTGGGGATGTGGTTCAGACCCTGGGGATGTGTTGCTGTAGGCTTGCCTGTCTGGCTCAACAAGATAGGGTTCTGGAGTCCCAAGCTGACAGGGAAAATGGGCTCAGAGATAGGTTTAGCACATCAGGTGACAGACCCAAGGGGGTCTCTGACCAAACCCATCACATGAGGAGATGAGCTCTTTTATTTGAAGACAACCCTTCCAATGCTGTGTGTGGAGTTAATACCTGGGCCAATATTAAGGATTGAGTGGGGATGATGCGGGTTGGGGGGGTGAGGTTAGGAAATTAGGGAAGAGCAGAAGGATGGAGAGCAGGGTCCTATGCCGCTCTGGAGTGGGGCCAGGGAGAGGGGTGGGACAGATGAGGCCTGAGAGTCAGGACCAGTCTTCGGGGTGGGCCATCTGGGCAACCACCCAGAGATACCATGGTTAAAGGGGTGCTGCATGGCAGCACAGAGGCGTGCTGCCAGTCTAGAGTCAGAGACTGCTCCTAGCTGGCAAGGCAGTACCATGCCCTGTGTGGGGAGGCACCCAGCTTTTTCCTTGCTCCCTCCCTGCAGAGGAAGGAGGGACAGTGATGATGTACAGATACTGCTCAAGGTCACCATCCCTGCAATGGGGCTGTGTGTGTGTGAGGGAGAGGGGAGCGAGAGAGGAGCAACACCAAGTACTCCCTACATCCAGATCACTTTCCCCACCTGGCTTGCGCTGTGAGGCAAACATCAGGACCTGCTGCTCTTCTGCCCTCCTCTTACACAGCACGGGTGAGGAAAGTGACCTGGATGCAGGGAGCCCTGACTTTGCACCCCCCCCTTGCAGCCCCTGAGGGGTGTGCAGAGGAGCAGTATTCAAGGGGGTGATTGAATACTGGTCAGTTTTCCCACATGGGTGCAGAATGGGGGGTGCAATGGTTAGGGGCACAGTATAGGGGTTGGGAGTGCAGGAAGTGGCAGGGAGCCCACAGTGGCCAGGGCAAGGGGGGGCATTGTGCCCACAGGGACCAAGGGGTGTGTGTGTGTGTGTGCCAGAATACAAATTTGCCCAGGGTGCCATTTTCCCTCAGGCCAGCCCTGCTAAGAGGGAAGCCCCACGTGTCTCCTCGCTATGCTGCAGACCCCTCTTTCTTTCGTTCTCTTGCTCTTTCTCCTTCGCCCACGCACTCATGCCATCCCTTTGATGCTGACTCAGTGGAATGGAAAGTCTATACCCTTTGCTTAGACCGGACACCAGGGACTGTTTTTGCTGAACAGGAGGAAAAACACCCTCTGCTTTAACTGTAATATATTATCCAACCTCTCCTCTCCTCTCCTCTCTGTTACCCGCTTCTCTGTGTTTCCCTATTCCTCCCTCTTGATCACTCTGCTGACAAAAAACACAGAGAGAAAGAGATCCTCCAGCAGAGGTGAAATTGTGCCCCTGAGTCACCCTGTGCTCCCCCACCCCAGGGAGAGGCCCCACCTACTCCAGTTAGTGGGGGATGTGTGTGCAGAAGGGGGCACAGTCAGAAGTCACCAGGGAGGGCAAATGCATGATTAAGTCAGATAGAGCCAAAACCAGTGGGTGCTGGAAAGTGTGAGCCACAGAAGAGGGGATTCTCTGAGGTGACAAGGGGGCCCCATGTGCGACAGGGATGGGAATCTATGAATTGCACTATGCAAAGTTCAGTTCTGTTCTCCCTGAACTTCCCAGCACCTACACAGGAGCTGGGAGAAGCCCCCACATCACAGGACCTGAAGTGGGGTCTCCCCAGAAGTGGATAGAGAGGGATCATTCCCTCCCTGTTCAGGGATGCGATGTCTTTCCATGCAGCCCTCAAAGCACAGTAACCCTTTCTGCAGCCTCCTCCCTCAGCTCCTCCTGGCCATCTCCCTTCCAATGTGGTCCTGGGTTTTGGATCTACTAGTCACTTTGTCCTGGCTGAAGCTCACTTTATTTCCTGGCCCCAGCTCCCACTGGAGCTTGAACAATTTTGGGGGGAGGGGGGTGCTGAGAGCCATTGAACCAAACTGTAAACCCTGTATATCAAGGGTAGGCAATCTATGGCACACGTGCCGAAGGCGGCATACAAGCTGATTTTCAGTGGCACTCACACTGCCTGGGTCCTGGCCACCGGTCTAGGGGGCTCTGCATTTTAATTTAATTTTAAATGAAGCTTCTTAAACATTTTAAAAACCCTTTTTACTTTACATACAACAATAGTTTAGTTATATATTATAGACTTATAGAAAGAGACCTTCTAAAAACATTAACATGTATTACTGGCATGCAAAATCTTAAATTACAGTGAATAAATGAAGACTCGGCACAGCACTTCTGAAAGGTTGCCGACCCCTGCTGTATATGATAACCACCCAAGCACTCCTAGTTCCAGGACCTATGCCATCACTAGTTTTAGTCCTTTTGGGTTATTTGTCTGTCCTTCCTGTTTCAGCTCCTCATTTAGTGTCCCCTGTGAATTGGAAAAACAGAAAAAGAAAGCATATATTTGAGAAAGTAAAAGAAAAAATGGAAAGAGGAGCAAGGCATTTTGAAAAGACTAAAACAATTGACAGAAACAGTGAGGCGTAAAGATCAAACCAAAAAAGGTAAGAGATGAAAGAAAAACATGAAGGGCACTTGCTGGGAAGTGTCTTCTACAAATTTTCCGCTGTCTGGGTAGAAGCGAAACTGTGAAGAAAACAACAGAAACCCAGAGAGAGAATTTCCACTAAAAGATGCTTAGAACACGATCTCTGACTCCTTCCTCCTCTGTCTCCATTTCTATCTGCACGTGCCTCATTCTGATGCTGGTTTCTTGGCTGTGACGCATCTTCTCAGTGCTGTGAGGAAATTAGCTGCCCACCCGCATTATAAGGGCATCTAGGGAAAGGCTTTGATCAGAATGAGAGAGAGCGAGTGAGAGAGCGAGTGAACGAGAGAGTCTGACCGACCCACTCACCAGCCCCCTTCTTTGTCCAGTCCATGTCTCATTCTCACTTGTCCCTTGAAGCTTTGGATACATTCTGGCAGTGAAGTGAGAGTGGAGACATCCCCTTCGTCTCCTTGATGCCACCATGACATTGGCATTTATGCCACTGTGTCTCGCCCTCGTGCTGCTGGTGACCAATGGTAAGGGGGGCTGAGTATTTTGGGGGGTGGAGGGCAGTTGCACTGGGGATATTTAAGGTTTACTTGGTCCACAGGATTTTAGCAATTCAAAGCTGAACCCTTGGCAGACATTGCTTTCCTGACCCTTCAGTGTTCCCTTATTCCCATATTACTCCCCAGCCCTCCTCCATTCTCCTTGGCAGGGTCCTCTTAGGACAGTAAAAAAAATCTCTCCATCCCCATTTCTAACCCTAACCCTCCCCTACCCTCCCCCACTCAGTTCTTTATCTTGTTGCAGCCAGCAGCACTTCCCCTGGAGCACCAAAGGAGCAGAGGGTGTGGGCCAAAGTGGGAGACCTGGTTGTGCTCCCCTGTCACCTGAGTCCTCAGGAGCTGCAGAGGAGCTGGAAGCAGCTGTATGAGAAGACAGCTGTCCGCTGGGAGCGGCATGGGGAAAGGTAATGCAGGCCGTGGGGGGGGGGGGTGTGTTGTGCTTTTTGATTCCTTTCCTCTTTCTTCTCCTCCTCCACAGTCTTTGATTCCCATCCTCTCTCCCCTGATGTGCTTTTTCTCCCCCTCACTGCCTTTCCTCCCCTGTCTTTCTCTGCTCCTTTTCCCCCATCCTCTCCCTCTCCCAGCACTAACTCATTTCCCCTGCTCATATCCCCAGCTCCCACAAAGAGCCCCACATGGTGCTGGAGGTCGAGTACAGTGGTCTCCTGAAAAGAGCCCGATCCATGATGCCTCGAGCCTCAGTTAGGGAAACCGGCTTCCGCCAAGGGGACTTCTCCCTCTGGATTGAGCCACTACTGAGTGAAGATGCAGGCCATTACGAGGCGCTGGTGAGATATGGCAAGGAGACTCGGCGCTGCCAGTTGGAGTTGGGCATGGTGACAGGTATGAGAAGCTGGATCCCTGGAACAGCAGGGTACTGTCAGTTAGGACCAAAAGTCCTGGGGGTCGGAGGGGAGCCCAGGACTGTAACAGCAGGTTAGAAAATGAGACGCAGCCTTCTGAGATTAGGCAACACCCCTGTCTTCATCCCATGGGTTGAGAGTTCCAGAGAGGGAAATCTCTAGGTGATAAACAAGGAAAACAGGGAGATCAAGGACAGGTTGGTTGTCCTTTCAATGCCCCGCAGAGAGGGGCTGGGAGCTCCAAAGAGGGAATGGTTTATGGCTCCCCTGTGACATTAACTTCTCTCTTCCCTTCTTCTCCGTAGTGACTGTCAATCCCCCAGGCCTCCTGGTGGAAATGGAGCCTCTCTTGCTAAACTGTAACTCCAGTCACCCAGCTAAGCTTGTGGGGATGCGCTGGTTCCATAATGGTAGCCTGGTCCCCATCTCCAGCAGGTTCCGTTCCCGCCATGGGGCTCTATCCATCTCCAGGCCAACTGTGAGCGATTCAGGGCCCTGGCGCTGCGAACTCACATACTCAGATGACGAGAGAGTTTCTGCCTCATTCAACCTTCAAATTCTAGGTAACTCTGGCCTCCGACTCACCCTCTCAGCTCCCAGAAACCTCTGGCCTCTCACAATAGCCCCCTCCTCTCCAACTCCTGCCCTATCATGAGTAGCCTCCTTGGATCTCTTTGCTTCCCTCCCTGCTTTCCCAGTCATGGCTCCTCTCTGTCCCAGCATCCCCTCCCCACAAGGGGTGGTAACCTCCTCTTCTGTTGCAGTTCGGTGGACCTCATACCACCTAATGTTGCCCTACACTCTTTGTTTTCTCCAGGTTTTGCTGGCCCAGTCTCTCCTGTAGTCTATGCGGCGGTAGGATCTGCTGTCAACCTTCCCTGCCTCCTGAATCGAGACCCCAGTGCTTCCAGCATTCTAGGGGTGTCAGCCCGCTGGAGTCATCTTGCAGGAGGGGATCTGAAAATATGGGACATCTCCAGGAATGGGAGTAACTGGAGCTTCACCCTCCATCTCCCTGAAGTGGGGCCACAGGATGCAGGGCAATACTGCTGTGCTGTCTCTATCCATGGCACGACCATCACTAGGGACGTGACCTTGGCAGTGATGACAGGTGAGCAATGGAAGCCAAGAGGATGCCAAGGGCACTCTTCCCCTCCAGTGACTTTCACTGGCTTGGAGAAAATATCCTTGCACATCAATGTGGTGAGTTTGGGCTGTTCTTGGCCTGTCCAGCCTCCCCATGGGGAGAGACCCTGTGTCTCAGCTCGGGCATTTAGCTGCACAAGAATGGAGTGTCTCTATCCACAGGATGCTGTGCCATAGGGAGGTTTCTCATAGCGGTTCAATTATTTTTCTTTAAGAAATCTGTCTTAAAGTAGGAAAATGAGGGGGAGGGGAGGAGCCAGGGAGTCAATCAGAGAAGGTGTGAGTGAAAAAGGAGGAACATGACAGAGGAAGGAGGTGATGAAGGGGTGGGGCAGGAAGATGCTCTGCTCTCTTTGCTGAGGGTATTTCTGTTTCCCTCCCCCACAGTCACCCCAAGTATCAAAGGGCCAGTCGCTGAAGGCTCTCATCTGCTGCTTATCTGCAGCCTCACCCACCCCAGGGGGCACGAGCACTTTCAGTGGAGGCAACTGAGTTCAGGCCTCAGCAATGGGAGCTCATTTGAGGCTACTCCCAGGAGCCCAGCAGTCCAGCGCTACTATCTGGGTTCCACCCTGGAACTGACCCATGTGTCACAGGAGGATATCGGCACCTGGGAGTGCAGCGTCCATGGCTCAGAAGGGAGGCTGGGAGCTGTGGAATATGAGCTGTATATTACAGGTACAGTCTCCCCTGTGCCCCACTCTGCCCCACTTCCATCTCCCTGTGCCCCAAGATTTCTGCTCCACTTAACCAGCCAACATTTTCCAAACCTCATCCATACCCTGAACTAGTCCCAATCCCCCTGACTCCCCACCCCTACCCTGCCAGACCAATCCTACTATTCCCTTTCCAATGTCAGCGCCTTCAGTGCAATCCCATTCCAACTGCCCCCCTTTCACCCTGCTTTCTAACTGTGACTTCCCCTTACAGGTGCCCAGCTCTCTGGTCCTCATCCCATTCTGGATGGGCAGACCTCTTTTGGCCTTATCCTTGTCCTCTTCCTCCTGCTTGTGGCCTCCATCCTGGCTTTGGTCCTGCAGAACCGTAGGGTGAGTCAGTCCAATGCCCTGTCTCTGTCCATCTGTCTTCTCTCTCCAAGGCCATTGTTCATTCCTCCTTGGGCGGCAGAACTGTCAAAAGTGTCTGAGTAGCATGACAAAGGGAGAGTGAATGGGAGAGCTGAGAGGGAAGAACGAGGGGGGAAAGGGCTGTGATTGAGCCCATCTAAGCCTGCCAACCCTGCTTCTGGATGGGGCTGTGAGTGCAGGACAGAGAGGCTACATTGGGTAGCCTGCCAGCTGTGCCCTGGTCGTATGCAGTATGTACTGGGAATATAGGAATTGCCAGGCTGGATCAGCCCAGTGGTCCTGCTAGCCCAGTGTCTTGTCTCTGACAGTGCCAGATACCTTAGAGGAAGGGGAAAAATACCCTCTAGTGGACAATTTATAGTTTCCTCTTAACTCCTGTCAGTTTGAGGTCCTCTTGTGCCTTAAAGGATGAGGGTTTATATCCCTTCCAAACTATTGTGGTTGTACTTTTATTTTTCATAATCTGATCTAATGTAATTGTGGATGTTCTCAATTCCCATATAGATTGATAGAGTCCAAGGCCAGAAGGGACCATTGTGGTGATCTAGTCTGACCTCTTGTATAACGCAGGCCATAGAACATCCAAAGATAATTCCTGAAGCAGATCTTTTAGAAAAACATCCAATCTTGATTTAAAAATTGCCAGTGATGGAGAATCCACTACGACCCTCAGTAAATTGTTCCAGTGTATGTAAATGTCCAATACCTTTTTGAATCTTGCTAAGCTCTTGGCCGCCACATTATCCTGGGGCAATGAGTTCCCTGGGCTCATTCTGCAATGTATAAAAACTGTTCCCTTTTATCCATTTTGAAATTTCAGCCTTTCAATTTTACTGATCATCTTTGTTCTGTGATAATGATAAATTCATCCTGACTTTCTCACTCAGTTAGAATTTTGTTTTCCTCTAGAATATCCCTTCTTATTTCTCTTGTCTCTAAACAAAACAAACTCGGTCTCTTTTCATGTGGAAATCTTTCAAGGCCTCACATCATTTTCATTACTCATATCTGAAGCCCCTCTGTTTTACTATCTCTCTTTACAGAGAGTGTGACCAGAGACTAACAGTGTTCCAGATAAGGTCATCTCACTAATTTACCTAGTGACATAGGAATATCTCCAGTATTATTCTCCATCCCATTCCTGTGCATGCTAATATTTTGTTGGTTTTTTAACTACTGCTATCTTGCGAGCAGAGATTTTTTTTTCCAATTACACAATGTCTAGGTCTTTTTCCTTAAGTGGTTATGGTTAATTTAAAACCAAATAATTTGTTGGAGTTCAGATGACTGCTTTCAATGTGCATTTCCTTGCATTTGCCTACACCAGCGATCCCCAAACTATTGAGGGTCGCACCTTCCCCTTCCCCTGTCTGCCTCCAAGAGCTGGAGCCAGGAGTGGGGCTGTGGCTTGGGGTGGGGGGATGCAGACAGAGTCAAGGCTTGGGCCACAGCTGGGGGTGGGCCTGAGGCAGGGAGTGGGGCCATGGCCAGGGGCCGAGGCTGGGAGCCAAGCCGCGCTGAGGCTGGGGATGGGGCCAGGTACAGGGCCATGAGTGGGACTGGAGCAGAGCTGGGGGCAGAGAAGGGCTGGATGGTGCTCCCTCCCCACACCCCAGGGGCTGATCCATGCCCTGCCATGCCCGCCCCCCTCAGACTTTCCTCCACACTATGGGCGGCAGGTGTAATACGCTGGGGAAGGCTGTGCTTCCCCAAAGAGCCTTGCTCATGCTCCAGCCCAAGGTCCCCTCCCCAATGGCAGATGAAACTCAGTGTAGACCAGAGGTCCCCAAGCTTATGGTTCACCCATTGCCCATGCCCCACACACCCCTAGGGGGTGTACCTCACACTTCGAGGACCTCTGGTCTACACTGAGTTTCATCTGCCATTGCGATGTCCGTTCATCTAGCTTTGATGCACAGGTTCATAGATTCTGAGGCCTGAAGGGACCATTGTCATAAGCTAGTCTGACCTCATGTATAACACAGGCCATGGAACTTCCCCAGCCTAATTCCTGTTTGGACTAGAGCAGATCTTTTCAGAAAAAAATCCAATCTTGATTTAAAAATTGCCTGTGATGGAGAATCCACCACAACTCTGTGCTATCTCTGTCTTCTCCAGTGTTGTTGAACTTAAATAATATTGTGCTATATGCATATTTTGTTACTTCACTGCTCATCCCCTTTTCCAGACTAGGTAAATTTTTAAAATCACTGAAGGACCTAGGAGCTTAAGTCACATTTTCAAAAGTGATTTAGGTACTTAGGAAACTAAGGCTTATTGCACTTCAATGGGCCTTAAGTGAATAAAAATTGCCAAATTGCTTCTGACAATGTGACTTCCAGGCTCCTAAGTAGGGTTCATTGAAAAATCAGTTTTCGACTACATTAATTTTTTTGAAAAAATTACTTTTTCAGAAACTTTTGACATGTCACCAAGAATCCAAAATTTGGATTTGGAAATGCCAAAAGTGTGCCTCATGGGAGTTGTTGTTTGGGTGCCTCATGCCCCCATTCTTCTCTATGGGCCAAGTTCTGCAACCAGACTACCATCTTCCATGATGCACCATGTCTGTAAACTCCCATGATGCATCACAATGGCTCAACAAGAGGGGAGATGTAGACTAACCAGGGTGCCTGCCCCATAGAGGAGAATGTGGGCATGAGGCATCCAAACTACAAATCCCATGAGTCACTGGTAGCATTTCCAAATGGAAAGTGTTAGTGTTTGTCCAAAACTGTTTAGGTTTTGATTTTTTTTTTCTTCCCATCAAGAAGTCAAAACTTTCTGTGTGGGATGCCCCCATTTTCTGGCCAGGTGTACTCCTAAGTCTTTTAGGCACTTTACCATGTTTATATGTATACATTTTTTTAACACCTGTCCTAGTACAGAACCTTGTGGCACACAACTACTAACCTTTGGCCATGATGAAACTGTATCAGTTATTCCTACTTTCTCTCTGTTAGCCAGTTTCTGATCCATGACAAAACTTAACCTTTCACGCCATGCTACTTAATTCCTTAACAGCATCTCAGAAGGGACTTTGTCAAAGTCTTCTGAAATCCCCCCCAAAAATCATGACAACTGGGTCATTCTTTATTCACAATATTGCTGATGCATTCAGAGAATTCTAATAGATTAGAGTGGCATGATTTTTCTTTGCACGCACTAGTTTGTAGCTATCAGATCATGTTCTTCTAAGGGTTTTATAGTGCTCTAATTATTGTTTCAACCAATTTTCCTGTTCTATGGTAACTTTCATGCTACAGTTTTTCTGGGGCTGAGGTCAGACTCACTGATGTGTAATTATCAGGGTCAATGTACAATTGCTGATTTTAATGAGGCTGCATTTCTTGTTAGTGACTTGTCACTCTTTTTAATTTATCAGTTCTAGGATTTCCTTTTTTCAGACTTCAGCCTCTCGCAGTGCCTCAGCTTTGTCACCACTAAAGAGCAGGTCTCTGTTAGGTATCCCCCCAACATCCTCAGTGGCAAAGATTCATGCAAGGAAATCACATTTCTTCTGGGAAAACTACTTACACTGCAATTTCCTCCTCTAATTGCTTCCCCAGTGGTCCGTGGGACCCAATTATTCTTTCATAGGCTTCCTGCTTTTTGTATACTTTACTGGGGCTATGTCTACACTATATTGCAGTAAGTCAACCTACGCTACACAACTCCAGCTATGTGAATAACTAAGCTGGAGTCAATGTACCTTAGGTCGAGTTACTGCAGGGGGTCAACAGGAGAAACTCTTCTGTCTACTTATCTCATTCTTCTCATCGTGGGTAGAGTATAGGGGTTGACTGGAGAGTGATCTGTCGATTTTGTGGGTCTTCACTAGACCCGCTAAATTGACCACTGGTGGACTGATCTCAGAGTGTTGATCCCAGATGTAGTGTAGCCTGGTTCTCAAACTCTTTAATATCAGGACCTCTTTTTCTATAATGGGGACTGCTCTCATCTAGCGGGGCTATCCATTTCGCAATCTAGAAAGGACAAGCCCCTATTCATCACCCACCTGGAGGTCACAAACCTCAAGCTGAGAACCCATGGTATGCTTGAAGAGTGACACCCCAGAGTGTACTTCAGTAGAGGTGACACTGAATCTTTCAATACTATTAGAGCTATGTATCCACAGGATAGTGCTCCTAAGTGTATTTTGAATGATTCAAGGTCCGGAAAGCCTGCCTCACCATGAGACTCAAGAAGCTCAGTCTATTTAGTTTCATCAAGAGAAGTTAATAGGTGAATTGATCACCGGCTATAACAGTGGGTCTCAAACTTTTTTAGTGGTGACCCCTTTCACATCGCAAGCCTCTGAGTGCAACCCCCCACCCCCATATAAATTAAACACCCTTTTAATATATTTAACACCATTATAAATGCTGGAGGCAAGTGGGGCTTAAGGGGGGGGGGTTGACAGCTCACAACCCCCCATGTAATGACCTTGCGACCCCCTGAGGGGTTCCAATCCCCAGTTTGAGAACACCTGGGCTACAAGTATCTGCACAGGGAAGGGATTTCTGATAATAGACAGCTCTTTAATCTAGCAGAAAAAGGCATAGTAAGCTCCAATGTTTAGGACAGATAAGCTAGATAAATACAGATTAGAAACAAGGTGCAACCTTTTAGCAGCAAGTGTAATTAACCATTGGAACAATTTTACCAAGGGTTACGGTGGAGTCTTTCTTTCAGTCAAGACTGGATGTCTTTCTGAAAGATATGCTCTAACTCAACCAGAAGTTATGGGCTTGATGCAGAAATTCATGGGTGGGTTCTCTGGGTGGGTTTACACAGGAGGTTAGACTAGATCATCATCATGGCTCTTTCTGGCCTTAATCTATGAAAGGAGCCACATTAAAGGCATAACTCAACTATACACAGCATAATATCAAGCCAGCATTCTCTACAGGAAAGGAAACATGACCATGGAGCATGACTCCTGGGTTCTTCTCTCAGCTCTAAGAGAGGACTAGGGTATAGTAGTTACCGCAAGGGAAACTAGGAGTCAGGTTTCCTGAATCCTATTACTGGTGGTGTGAGAGAGAAGGGTATAGTGGGTTAGAACAGGAAGAAGTAGAAATCAGGACTCCTGGGGTTCTCTCTGTGACCATGTAGGCCCCTGAGGGGTAAGACCTACAGTGGCTATTCAGGCCCAGGGGCCAGATGTAAGCATCATGCTGGGGCAGGATAGAGCCCATGCTAGGTCCATTTCCCAATCATCTCTTTTTTTTTTTTTCCCCTTTCAGATATTCTCCCCAGCCTTCCCGGCACTGGAGCGGGTGGTTACCACATCCACACCAGGGAATGCAGGAAAGGATGAAGGCCAGGAGGGGAAGAGCCTGCAGACAGAGTGCTGATGGGAGAGAAGGCACAAAGGTCAATCGGAATGGCAAGCACTTCAATGGGAAAACAAGACTCTGCTACACAGCTGGGGGAACCATTCAGATTTGTCCAGAGGGCATGCAGGTCACATGGACACAGCCTGGGGACCATGCCACTGCTGAGGGAGTGGGAGTCATATGACAAAGGAGATAGGAGTCATCTGGGTGCAGGAAGGTTGGGATGGGGGGTTGTACAGGTTTCTGAGCTTCCTTTTTGGAGATGGACTCCAGTGTTCATAACCTGCTTCATTTCCACTTGTTTCTGTCGCACCCTCTGTCTCCCTCTCTTGGCCTTTCTCCTTCCTTGGAGGGGTGTGAGTGGCCTTAACAGATGGGGAGATTGGCAGAGACCTGGCTCCCCTTTGCCCACAGGGCATTTAACTTCCTGCTCCCAACTTCCCTCTCTGTATCCCATAAGCACCCTGCTCCGGCACTTATTCGCTGCCACAGCGGATCCTGCAGCCAGAGATATTGCATAGTTGAGTTTTTGTTATAGTTTATTAGCACTCAGAAGAAAATATCCTGCAATAACCCCCCCCCCACACACTGGAAACCCTTTGGTCTCTGTGTGCATTTGGGGTAAAATGGGCCTGTCTAGCACATTGTTTGCATCTGGTTGTCTGTGTGAGGCAACTTCCCTGAAATCTGCCCCCCTTCTGTGGATTTCACTTTTATTTTTGTTTTCCTGCTGTGGATCGTTAGTTTCTGGCCTTTCAGGAGGGAAAACAAAATGGCACCAGAGAAGGGAAAGTTACACGCTCTATTCGTCCCTTTCTCTCGGGGGTGTGTGTGTGTGTGTGTGTGTCTCCACTCATGATCAATTAAACATCCCTGTCATTTCCCCCCAGTTTGCGGCATTAACCTGTCAAATGACCCACACCAGGATCCCTGCCGCGTGCATCCATTTCACTACCCTAAAGCCCGCTGTGGTCTCGCTGTGTACAGAACTCCCCTTTGCTTCCTGTCACAAATTATTGTGCAGGGCTGCTGTGTGACTGTTAAACAGCTGCTGTGTCCTACCCCAGAGGTAGCAGCATTAATTATTATTACTGCAGGCTTGCAAATTTTGTAGCCTATGTAGGCTGAATGCATTGCATACACTAAGGGCTCTTTGCATCCCCCATTCCCTACCCCCTGTTCCTTGTGTGCCACTGTCCCATCCCCCCTCTATTTCAGGAACTCGCTATAACATCATCCCCCTGCTTCATGCCAGGGGTGTTGTTTGCCCCCTCCTCATTACTAGGGTCCTCTATTTTCTCCCATGCCAGGGCATCTGTGTCTCTTCTGTCCCTCTTACCCCTTACCATTGTCCCCCATTCTCTCTGTCATGCCAGATGCTTTGCATACCTCCCTTGTCCTCTCCCTTGGTTGTTACACAAAAGTAAGGTTTTTGACACAGTCCCCAATGACATTCTCATAAGCAAACTAGGGAAATGGGGTCTAGATGGAATTACTATACTGTGGGTGTACAACTGGTTGAAAGAACATACTCAGAGTAGTTATCAGTGATTCATTGCCAAACTAGTGGGGTCCAGCACCAATGTTCCCTCTAATTTTTTTCCATCCATGTGCGGAATAAATTTTATGTGCACCAAGGTAATGTATGCATATGTGTCATCAATAGAAACAAAAAACCTAAATATAATTTTTAAAAAAAGTACCATAGGGATAATTACTCCAGCCAGGGATAGGTTAGGCATTTGAGAACTCACCACTCACGCTTAAAGAATTAAATTTGAGAGAAATAAAAATTATGAAATGCATAGACCAGTCAAAACACTCAAATAACACACTTTGAAAGAATAAAATTACAGAAAATATATGTGCATTGCAGGAAGTACCAAGACAGTAGTTCCCAACCTTTTTCATCTGGTGGGCGCCGGACGAGGAGCCACTGAGGACCATGGCCAGCAGACAAGCATCTGCCAAAATGCCACCGAGAAGTGGCAACATCAAGAGGCGTCGCCGCCAAAAAGCAGCCAAAAATCAGCGGCATTTCAGTGGCACCGCCTCTTGACGTTGCCACTTTTCGGCGGATGCTTGTCCATTGGACAGTACATGGGCACAGACAGATGCCCCGGCCGGCCCCATGACGCCCACGGGCACCGCATTGGGGACCACTGTACCAAGAAGTAACAACAATAATACAATTATCTGTGGGGAGGTGAGTGTGAAAGAGTGTGTGCGAGAGAGACAGAGACTGTGTGTGCGAGAGAGACAGACACAGACTCGGTGTGACACGGGGGTGTGACACACAGACTGTGTGGACTGGCTGCTGGGGAAAGCTGTGTGCTGTCTCTTTAAGACACTCACTGAAAGCTTTCCTGCTCTGTCCTGAGTCTTGTTATTTCCCATCTCACACTCTGCAGGGATGGGGTATATGGACAGGGGAAGGGGTGTGTGGCTGCGGGAAATCTCAGAAACAGTGCATTGTCTCTTTAAGAAAGGCACACCATTCAGACTGCAGCAACAACTCCAAGTCCTCCTGACCCAGGCTGTCTTCTCTGCAGAGATGGGGAACGGGAGCAGGGGGACACCTTGCCATCAGCACTCTCCTCCCCCCACACCCCTGCTCTGCACAGCGAGCAGGAGGGTCCCGGGAGCAGCTGCAGGATGGCACAATGTGGGGGGACGGGCACCTGAACACATACTGCCAGCTGTGTGTGCTCTGTAATCAGCATTTGAATGTCTTCTGTGCAGCCACCCAAGTATGCAGCGTACAGGGAACACAGTCCAGCACTCTTCAGTACTTTTCATTAATGTCTTGGATAATGGAGGGGAGAGCATGCTTATAAAATCTGTGGATGACACCAAGCTGGGAGGGGTTGCAAGCACTTTGGAGGACAGAATTAGAATGCAAAGTGACCTTGACAAATGAAGAATTGATCAGAATCCAACAAGATGAAATTTGATAAAGACAGATGCAAAGTACTTCTAGGAAGGAAAAATGAAATGCACAATTACAAAATGGGAAATAACTGGCTAGGTAGTTAAGAATCTGGAGGTTATAGTGAATACAAAATTGAAGATGAGTCAACAAGGGAATGTAATTGCAAAAAAAAAGCTGATCTAAATCTGGGGTGTAATAACAGGAGTGCCATATGTAAGACACAGGAGGTAATTGTCCTGCTCTACTCAGCACTGGTGAGGCCTTAGCTGGAGTACCATGTCCAGTTCTGGGCGCCACACTTTAGGAAAGACATGAACAAATTCAAGAGAGTCCAGAGGAGAGCAACAAAGCTGATAAAAGATTTAGAAAACCTGAGCTATGTGGAAAGATTAAAAAACTGAGTATGTTTAACCTTGAGAAAAGAAGATGAGGGAGTGGGAACTTGATAAGAGTCTTCAAATATGTTAAAGTGTGTTAGAAAGAGGATGGTGATCAGTTGTTCTCCACATCCACTGAAGTAGGACACAAAGTAATGGGCCTGATCTTCAACAAGGGAGATTTAGGTTAACTATTAGGAAAAACTTTCTAACTATCAGAGTAGTTTAAGCTGTGAAATAGGATTGCAATGGAGGTTGTAGAATCCCCATCACTGGAGTTTTAAAGAAGGGGTTGGACAACACCTGTCAGGGATGCTTTAGGTCAGTGCGTCTCAAACTTTTTTACTGGTGACCCCTTTCACATTGCAAGCCTCTGAGTATGACCCTCCCTAATAAATTAAACACACTTTTTAATATATTGAACACCATTAGAAATGCTGAAAGCAAGTGGGGTTTGGGGTGGAGGTTGACAGCTCGCAACCCGCCCCCCCTTTAATGACCATGAGCCCCTAGGAGTCCCGACCTCCAGTTTGAGAACCCCTGTTCTAGGTCCTGCCTCAGTGCAACTAGCTGAATGTGATGACTTCTCGAGGTACCCTCCAGCCTTATGTTTCTGTGATTCTATGATTCCTCCTTCTTTTCTTTCTGTTTGGGAGAGGAATCATTCAGAGTATCAACGTATGAAACTTCATTCAGAGGATAGGCAGAGCTGAGATGGGGGTGCTGTTATGCTGGAAGGTGTTGATGATTGCCATCAAGTGGTTCTTTTATATATAGACAATTACAGAAGTTATGTCACAGACAGACAGAATGCCATCAAGTTGAGGGTAGGGCCTTGCTTTGCTCAGCTAATTATTTTATTATTTCAGTGAAAAAGAGAAGACATTGCTGATCACTCCCTGTGTATTCCTTTCCTCCCTCCTCAGGGGTTTGGAAGTTTCATACATGTAAACCACTTTGAGATCCTCAGATGGAAGATATTAATGAAGGGACAAGGGATATTAGGGTTTTAATAAGTCAGCAGCAGTTGCCCCAGAGCTCCCAAATGAGATATCCCAAAGACCATAGTCAGCACAATGCAGCATAAATATGGGCAAATCAGTCATTTTACTGTTCAATTGTCATCAGCTTTACCAAAAATATGATTGTTTCACCACTAAGTGGTATCCCAGTTTGTAGAGATTTATTAAAGGCAGCAGGTTGAGCTGTCCATGTAAAGTGTCCCATACAGTTGTGCAAGTCGCTTTCAAACAGACACTGATTTTTTTTAGATTGGACTTGAGGCAAGGGAAGGGTGATGTGAGAAAGCAGAGTCCATTTTAATGTTAGGAGTTTACCTGAGAATTTTATAGGAACATAGGAATTACCAGGCTGGGTTTGCCCTGGTCCATCTGACACAGTGTCCTGTCTCTGACACAGGTCAGCACCAGATGCTTCAGAGGAAGGGGCAGGCCATGCCAGAGTAGGAAGCTGTAGGATAATCTGACACTCATGAAGGTCTCATCCTAGTCACCAATAATTAGAGATTTGCTTAAACCCTGAAGCATATGATTTCATATCCAATAAGCTTTTTTAGCATTAGCTATAACTCTGGTTGTTCTTGTTATCCATATATAGCAGAGGCTCCCAAACTGGGGTTTGTGAACCCCTGGGGGTTCACAAAATGTTACAGGGGGTTCTCGGGAAAAAATTCCTTAATGGCGGACAGAGCTGTCCCTAGGGACCCCGGGCAGCACAGGGCCAGCAGCCCGGAGCCCCTGGACTTCCAAGAGCTAAGCAGATCAAAGCCAGCATATCTATCACACTGAGGAGATTTAAACTTCAAGACTCCTTATAAGAAATGGAAAGGGAGGTGGATATTTTTTGCTGTTTTTAAAATTAAATAGGCAGCTAGTATTGTTTTTAAAATTATGAAGAACAAGTTTAAGCTTTGTTGTAACGTGCATTGCTTGCCTGTGCATTGCTTGCCTACTCAAGACCTGAATGCTTGTGTAGGAGGAACTCTTTGAGTTGGCTTCTTAAATACCTTCATGCTGCGTCACATCTGATACTCCTGGATGAAACATAGGAGCCTTGTGTTATAACAGGCTTATTCAAAGTGATACAAGCTACGAAAGTGAGATCTTGGAAGAGTGTTGCCATTTTCATAATGTAATAAAAATACTGTAATGATAAATAGTAATTAATAATAAACAGTGTTTAATAAGCATGTCATAAAAACAAATTTTATATTTCCAAGATCACTGCTTTTATAATTTATACTCAGGTAAAGGAGAAAATCCCTGGAAATATTCATTTTTAGGAGCAGGTTCACGAGACTTGACATTTTAGTGAAAGGGGTTTGCAGGTTGTTAAAGTTTGGGAACCACTGATATATAGGTATGATCCCTCTGTGAATCTTGATCTGTTCTTGGCCTCAACAACATCTGATTACCCTAAAATATTTCCTTTTATTGATCTCAAATTTCCCAACTTTCAATGTCACTGACAGTCCCTTTGTTCTTGTGTTAGGGGCTAGGGAGAACACAGGTTCCCATTCTCCCTTCTCTAGACCAATCGTTACTGTGTAGACTTTCTTTATGTCCCCTCTTATTCTCCTCCTTTCTAAGTGTAACCCTTCTGCCAGATGGAGGCTGAGCCAGCAGCAACCAGGGCTGGGTTCAATATCTAGAGCTTCCTTTTCAACAAAACAACACAGAACTGGCTCAAGCCCCCACCCAGTGACCTGGGACAATTACACACCACCCCTGGGCGCCCCTGAGAGGCAATACTTCCCCACTCGCAAGCACAGAGTCTGAGTGAGGAAAAGAAACTTTTAATGAAATGAGGGAAGTCACCTGATATTAGTTAGAGAAAATACCACAAGCAGGATTCATAATCATAAAATTGTGAGCAGGCCCACCAACAGCAATTCCAGGCCCCAGGGCAGAACAGTCAGTGGGCCCCTGCTGGTGCCCAGCAAGCTGCTGGCTGCTCTTCCAGCACAGCCAGGGCTTCCACATGCCTGTCCATTGGCCTTCGCTGCCGCCGGTACCACCCTGTGCATTCCTAGGAGCATAGGCTCCAGATTTCCTGGGGGGTGCTCGACCCCCCGCTCCGTCCTAGGCTCATGGGTGGCAGGTGAACGCACTATTGGGGAAGGCTAGCCCCCGGCCCCTCCCGCTCTGCCTGAGGGCCCATCCCTTCTGCTCCCTCGCTAGAGCCCAGAGCACACTGCCCCCATGCCGTTGCTGGCTCCCCTGCGCATCCTCCCGGCCCCAGTCTGGCAGGTGGTGCAGCTGGAGCACAACCAGCCCCAGCACTGGATGGGTTGGCGGGGAGGGCCCATGGCCACAGCACTGGGCAGGCGGGCGGCACAGTCGGAGCATCCCCAGCACTGGGAGGATGGCGTGGTTTTGTCTATCATGGCCCCCAGCTGCTTGGCCACAGAGGGGAGCAGCAGGCAGGAGGGGGCCTGGTGGAGCATGGGCGGGGCCTCTCCCTGCCTATGATACCTGCCACCCATGCCTAAGCCCCTTCCCCCAATGCCCCATCCCACCTCTTCCCACCCTTGTTCCACTCTCTCCCCTGAGGGCGCCCCATATACAACTTGTGCCTTCCCCTAGTGGAGGGGAGGGAGCATGATCTAAAGGACAGGTCATGTGTCCCCCCGCCCCCCAGCCCAGGCTCTCTCAGGCAGCCACTGCACAGGGCTGCAGAGCAGTGTCTCAGCGGCTGGACGGGGCTCATACCACCCCTTCCACTCCCGGCATCTGGGCCATGTGTCACCCAGGCCAGGCCCACCTCTTCCCACCTCCCACTCCTCCCCCTCCCCCCAGCGCCTCCTGCATGCCACCAAACAGCTGATGGCAGCGGGTGGGAGGCACTGGGGGTGATGAAGGCAAGCTGATCTGCGGGGCCCACTGCAGGCAGGAGGCACTGAGAGGGGAGCAGGGGCCTATGTCTATGATCCCTGCGGCCCACTCTGGTGATTTAAAAGGGCCCTGGGCCTCTGGGCCCTTTTAAATCACCTGGGCCCCTGGACAATTGCCCCCACCCCAGTCAGTGTGCCTGACTGTGAGCAGGACACCCACCCCACAGTGCATGGGGCAGTGCCTTCTGCCTCATGTTCTTGAGTTCTACAACCAAAAGTTCCTTTTCTGTGCCCCTCTCGGCTCCCTCACCATGCCCCAATCACAGTGGCTGTCCTTGATTAGTGAAGACCCAGGGTTCAGAGGTGCATCTGTGTGAGTTCACCTCTAGTGATGCAAGTATATTGTAACTCTTACCCCCGATCCTGCCCGGATACAAACGTATAGCCACGGATGCGGATATCTGTGGACAGAAATCGGTATCCGCTGAACCGCAGGGCTCTCCCAGCAATTGTAGTGGCGAAAGGAGCAGAACATGGGGCTGCCACTCCCAGACGCCAGTGTCCTGCACCAGCAGCTCCTCCAGCATGGCTGTACCGCCCCCAGCCTGTCCTTCGGCAGGACTGTACAGACACCAGACAAAAGACACAGCTGCATGGAAGGGCTGGGGGTGGTACAGCCACGTCAGAGGAGCTGCCAGCACGGGGCGCTGGCTCCTGGGAGTGGCAGCCCCACATTCTGCTCCTTTCGTCGCTGCGGTTCCCAGGAGAGCCGCGCAGCAGATACTGATTTCTATCCGCAGATATCCGCATCCGTGGGTATACATTTTTATCCGCACAGGGCTTTACAATTCGTTCTTGAAAATGTGTCTTTCCGGTATGGTGTACCAGTAATAAAGGTCTTAATGGTAAGTTGTGCCTGATCATACCAATTTGCACTACTGTTCACCTCTCCAGCTTTTTGCCCAGACTCATATTTGGCCAATTTTAGAAACATGTCCTCTGCTGACAGTCTCTGCTTATTTAGTTTGTCCCATGGCTCATACTGAGACAATCTTTTTAGCATGAGCTTTTTAAAAATCCTCATTTCATCTCCAGTTCCTCTGAACATAACATTTCTCTTGACCATGGGTTTAGTAGTGGGGGAACTTTGTCCTGTGTTGCTGCTTTTACCATTTGTTGTCTCCTTGCTGCTACCATCCTTTTTACCGATGTTCCTTGATGGGCTAGTTGTTGGAGTTCAAAAATCTCCCATGCTCTTACTTCTAATAAAGGCAGCCGAGTGTTACATATATCTATTGGCCCTATAGCTAGCTGTAGGCTAGAAGCTAAACTCTGCACATAAAGTTGTCTTAACTCAGGTGTATCGTAAGTGATTACCCTATTTCGGTTCACCCCTAGTCTAGCCAACCAGAATAACAATTTTTTCCTCAGAAAATATTTTTCTGGCCTTTCATCGACACTCTGCTTTTCTGAATATGCCTTGCCCATTACATTATCATGTGGATAAAACAGTCAAAATACACATGAATAAATAGTAGCTGGTTCATTATTTGCATCAATTAGTACATTATAAGGAAGAGCTGCAAAATTATCATTAGACATACATTCCCTTAGTATACCTATCACATCATCTTGAGTCAAATATGGTGTAACAGATAATTTGGCTAGCCAGTTAAGCTGCTCTGTATCTCGGTTACAAGGGCTCATGTGCTTTCCCGTGGCTCTAGCCTGCTCTGGTGTAAGAGCTTTATTTTCATGTTTTACCAAGGCGGGGTTCCCAGTGTTTTCAAACTGGGTAACTGTGGTCACCACAGGAGCCAACGGGCATCCTTTCTGTGCAGTTTCCACCTCCCCCCAGCTTGGAGGTGCAGAGAGTAGCTGCTCTTTCCCACAACAATTTTCCTGTGGATGTTCCTCACAGCAATCCATCGTTAAGGCAGCCAGGGGATTAGTATCAACTGCCTTCATTAACCCCTGTGCTAACTATAGCTGGTCTTGCAGTTGGCTGATGTGGCGTTGACACTCCACATGGGAGATGGGCATTTCCCGATTGTCCACAGCCTCCTTAATTAGCTGTCTAACCACTGCCTGAGGTTCCAGCAGTTTTTGTCTTTTTTTTCAGCAACTGCAGCTTTAGCACTCGGGTCTCTTAGCTGCTGTTCAAGCTGAGCCACCTGTAATGTTAGAGTGGTCACAGCTCAGCTGCTTGCTGTTCAGCCTGCTGGATTTGCTGCTGACACTTCTCAAGTCCCTGGTCTGCATGCTCTTTCAGCAGCACCACTTGAGAATTGAACTCACGGCCGACCATGGCCAGGCTGTAAATTAGAACTAATTTTTGCTCCTTTTTACTGGGCTTAGGCTTGCTAGTGTGGTAGTGAGCCCACAAGATGGAAAATTTGCTCAGGGAATCACCTCCTGCTAATGATTCCTGCTGCCACAGATTTCCTTCCTTCCTAAAAGAATTGACAGCATGATCCAAAGAGTATTTATTAGACTCGGGAGTCCATCTTTGCAGACTAAAAATTTGGTCTATCGTGCTGTAAGGAGTTGCTTACCCAACTCTGGAATTGAAAGGGTAACTTAAGTGAACATAGAAGGGCCCTGGTAAGAAACTGTGCCTTTATACGTGGCACCTTGGCCCAGGCTAGGCTAGCCTCATATGCTGCCTTCTGCCAAAGAAAAAGTGGCCACCCTTTTGGGGCCCGGGCCACTCTGTACCTACCCTTTACAGGGAATGGCACTAACGACACTGGACGGGGCAACCAGTAACTGCTACCTGTTACTGAAGGAGGGGCCCAGGCGTCCCTGCAACCCTGGTCCCTGGTCCACAATAACAGGATTTCAACGGGTTAGGATAAAATCCCACCCTTTGCCAAAGGAAGGGAAAAGGAGCCAGCTGGTTCACTTGCCCTTTGTCTAACGCAATAATATCCCAGTAAGAACTCCCTCCCCAAGTCTCAAGGACCAAAACTGCTGCTGTTCACAAAAGTGAAATAAAATAGCCTAACAGGACCCTAAGAAGATGGCTAATCCAGTCCCCAGAGAGTCCTGCCGGGGTCGCCAGGAATGTTATCTCAAAGGGGAGCCAAGATAACTCTAATTGTGTAAATGGTGTAGGTAACAGAATAGGAACAAGCCCCTTTTTCTCAGAAGAGCAGATTCACCTTCTGCCATATCTGTCACCGGTGGACTGGTGCAGATCTCCTCCCCTCTCCCCTTGTGTGGTGTGTAATAAATAAAAGACTGACAAAAGATAAGGGTTAAAACCAACAGGTAAGTATTGGGGGATAAAATTACACATGAAGGAGGAGTAAATGTAAATGACTAATAGCTAATAAACAACAAAACAGCAAACCCAGTGATACAGCAGCTCTTCCCTGTGAGCATGAAGCTCAGGCCCACAAATTAAACCAAACCCACTCTGGCATTGGAGAAATATAACCCCAACTTAGAAACCCTAATTATTCTCTCGCTATATTCCCAGCACTTCAGTGGCGGCAGTGGAGTCCAGGACCTCTACTCCGTGGGTAATTGGAACCCATGGAGGAGGAGCGCTGAAGAGTCCCTTGATGTCTGTTGGGGCTGAAGAAGCGGACCAGGAACCCTCTGGATGTTGCTGTTCTCCAGGTGCAGGACAGGTAAGGTGGAATGCATCTTCTTCTTTCTTCTCACCTCCAAATGAATGGCATGAGTGCCATGAAGACCTGAACCGCATATGCACAGTCGCTGTGATGGACTGTGCCACCAGTCTGTGATTACAGTTCTTTTAAAGAGTCTGTGGTGGGAAAACATGGTATGATCCCGGGAAAGGTGGGAAACAGTCTGACATGGTAGAATCTTGGGGATATCCCAGTGGTGGGAAAAAATAGTTCAATCCAGTTACATCCAGACCCAGCTAACGGTGCACAGAGGGGTCACAAGATGGAGTCACAAGATGACAGTTCATCTTGGATTGCTGCAATGTTCTTAAAAACTGATTATTGGGTCTGATACACACATGTAACTCAATAAACCATTAACAATATAACATTTCATACCCAACATCACCCCCGAGACAACTTAGCTTCTTCAGTAGCCTCTTGTGCAGGACCTTGTCAACAGCGCCGGCTCTAGGCACCAGTGTTCCAAGCATGTGCTTGGGGCAGCACTTTCCAAGGGGTGGCACTACAGCTCCTTTTTTTTTTTTTTGCTTGGGCCGCAAAAAGCTGGGTGCCGGCCCTGAGCAGAGGTGAGCTGCAGCGGTGGGGGGCATGGGGAGGGCCTCAGGAAGTAACCCTGGGGGGGACCGAGATACTGCTCCCCCCCCCCCGCTCATCTCCGCTCCACTGCCGCCTGCTCCCCCAAGCGTGCCGCCGCTCTGCTTCTCCCCCCTCCCTCCCAGGCTTGCCTGGAAGGGAAGAGTAGGAGGGGAAATGCGGCGTGCCTGGGGGAGGAGGCGGGGCTGGGGATTTGGGGAAGGGGTTGGAAGGGACGGAGTTGGGGCTTGAGGCGGCAAAAAACTTGGAGCCGGCCCTGCTTGTCAAGGCCTTTAGAAAGTCTAAATAAATTATGTCAACTAGTTCTCCTTTAGCCCCTACTTTCCTGACATGTTCAAAAATTGTAAGAGATCAGAGAGATGTGATTTTCCTTTCAGAATCCATGCTGGTTAGACCCTCTCAGTTTATGAGCATCCAGGCAATTTATTATTCTGTTGTTAATTGTCATTTCAGCCAATTTGCCAGGCACAAATGTAAGGTTCACTGGGCTGTAATTCCCCAGATCACCCAACAGCCTTTTTGACAAAATTTATACAAGTAATATTTGCTGTCCTCCAGCATAGTAGCAGTTTTTAATTATTACATATTTTTCCTAGCAGTTCTGCAAATTCATACTTGAACCTTCTGTATTCTTGGGTGTAACCATCTGAGCCTGCTTTTGATTATCATTTTTTTCCAGCAGCTCTTTTTCTGATACCTCAATAATAATAATAGGAGATATACCAATCTCCTAAAACTGGAAGGGACCTTGAAGGGTCATTGAGTCCAGCCCCCTGCCTTCACTAGCAGGACCAATTTTTGCCCCAGATCCCTAAGTGGCCCCCTGAAGGATTGAATTCACAACCCTAGGTTTAGTAGGCCAATGCTCAAACCACTGAGCAATCCCTCCCCCCTAATAGTACCTCATCTTTCTTACCAGAAGAGGTCAGGTGTGGGCTAGATATCTCCCTAACATCCCCTGTGGTGAAGTCTGATGCAAAGAAATCATTACACTTCTCAGCAACCTCCTTATCATCTTTAATTGACTTCTTAAATCCCTAGTGATCCACTAAACCAACTTTCAGAGTAGCAGCCGTGTTAGTCTGTATCCACAAAAAGAACAGGAGTACTTGTGGCACCTTAGAGACTAACAAATTTATTTGAGCATAAGCTTTCATGGGCTAAAGCCCACTTCATCGGATGCATAGACTGGAACATACAGCAAGAAGATATTTATACATACAGAGAACATGGGGCACGGGTCACTTATTGGAGGATACTCTGCACCTTGAGGTCTTTAAACCACGATTTGAGGACTTCAGTAACTCAGACATAGGTTACGGGTTTGTTACAGGAGTGGGTGGGTGAGATTCTGTGGCCTGTGTTGTGCAGGAGGTCAGACTAGATGTAAGAGGACAATCAACTGAGATGAGCTATCATCAGTAGGAGAAAAAAAACCTTTTGAAGTGATAATTGAGATGACCCATAGAGTTGTGAGGATATTTAACATGGGGAAATAGACCAACTGATTCTTTTGCAGGTTTCCAGCTTCTGACAGACTTAAATAATTTCTTGTTGTTTGTTTTTAAATCCTTTAGATATTTCCTCTTCCAAATCCATCTAACCCTCTTTATTTGTCTCTTACATATTGCCTCTGTATTTTATGCTCCTTTCTAGTCACTTCATTTGCGTTAAATTTCCAAATGTTGTAGGCTCTCCTGGTTGAATAGCCTCTCGACCCTTGCCAATCATAGGCTATGGCTACACTTAAACTTCAAAGCGCTAAGTGTAGTCAAAGCGCCAGCGCTGGGAGAAAACTCTCCCAGCGCTGTCCGTACTCCACCTCCCTCTGGGGAATAACGGACAGCGCTGGGAGCGCGGCTCCCAGCGCTGGGGCTTTGACTACACTGGCGCTTTGTAGCGCCGCAATTTGCAGCGCTGCAGAGGGTGTGTTTTCACACCCTGCTGCAGCGCTGCAAATTTGTAAGTGTAGCCAAGCCCATAGAGGTTTGCTGCTTCCCTTCCTGGGTCCCTTTGCATTCAGAGGGCTTTCTTCTCTTTTTAGTGACATATTTATTTACTTTTTAAACTATAGCATTTTATGAAACAAAGTGAAAGTTTTTTGTCTGTGATTTACACAGCTATTTTTATAAGTGTGAAAGTAGGGTTTTTTAGTAATTTTCACTTGCATAACAAAATAGCTAGATGGATTGCATGTGTATTTTTTGTGGAACCTGTATTTTATCAGTAAAGTTTATCAGAGCTGCATGCTCTACCTCTACAAAGATAGAGTTCAGAACATCTGTGATGCTTCAGATGTGGTTCTTAGGTCCCCAGCACTGGCAGAATTTGTATTCAGCACAAGCACAACTTGGAGGCTTTGCAGCATTTGTAAGTTTTGTTACCATAATCTAAATAGAGCACAGCCACCCGGCACCATTGCTCCTTCTATCACAAGGGGCATAATCCCTTTCCACACACAAAGCATCTGCAAGGCCTCTCAAGAAGTGATAATGTCTGTGGAGACAGTCACCTCATTTGCAGGTGCTCTAAAATTTGATTCTCAATAACTAAGAATGTATGTACTTCAGCCTGTTCAAAACAGTGCCATGTGCCCTAGTTCATGTTGTAGACTGGTTCAGAGAGCAAGACTGAAGTGTATTGCACTAACTGATTCCATTACCTTCATGGGGCTTCCAGACCTCAGATACATGCTGAGAGGTTTCAGGTACTCCCTACCCTACAGTCATCACTAGGCTGAAACAGCTGGATTGAATGCTTTAAGCCACTTATCAGAGCTTGGCCCAAAACCACTATCTTCAAAAAGTGGAGATCCAGCACTTTTGCAAAGCCTCCTAGCTTGCAAATGGCTCACCTGATTATCCTTAAACTGCCCCCATAATCCTCCTTTGAGCTTAGTCTGCACATGCAAAATTTATGGCAAAAAGAAGCTTTTTTTAAGATAAAGTTAGAGGGTGTCAAAATCAGATTTCAAATGGAAACTGCCTTTTAGTCATGCCTATGGAATCTGTGTAACTGATGTTCCTAGTACTACAAAGGGGATGCAATGCAGATTTCTACAGCAAGGGGACTGCATAAAGGGTGTGGATAATGGTTCTGAAACAGCCCTCAGATTGTTGCCTCAAATGCTCCATCTGTTTTGTTCCAGGTATTAAAATCCAAAACAGCAGGTGTAGTCCTTGCAGGGTTATTGACCCTGGTGTGACAGGGGAATTCTGCTATTGCCTATGTATATTCTGCTGAACTGACATTGCTTCTGGTGTTTCAGAAGAAGTCACTGTCATGTTGCACTCTATATGATTTTATGAAAGTATGCTGATGAGTGTGAATATAATGTAAGTAAAATATGCTTCATGCAAAAGGTCTCTTGTAAGGCCTCATTACAAAGCTTATAATCTACTGGGTGTGGTCATCCTGTTTGTATGTATGTGTCATTCTTGTGTCTGAAACTAGAAATATGAAATACAACTCTGAGGTCCTATTGTAGTGTGGGCCATTAATGGTGGTTTGGAATCTTGATGGCTCCCATTAACCAGGACAATTGACTGTAGATGGCTCTGTTTTACTTTTAAGTCTTCCTATATGTGTGTGTGCTGGCAAGTGGGTAATGAAGTCTTTCAGTCACATGTGATCATGTCACCTGAACTGGAATCCATCTTTAGCCTGGTGCTTTTCCATTTAGAAGGAGGGGTGGGAACACAGAGAGGGACAAAGGATTCCTGATTTATGCAAAATACATATAAGTGGGTGGAACAGAACAAAAGGGGGCTGCAATCATGAGAAATCCCCTAGCTACCACCTGAGCTGGAACAAGGACTGTACCAGGGGAAAGGATTGTGCCCGACTAGAAAGGCATCTAGTCTGTGATAGAAGCTTATTGAAACAGCTCTGAGGGTGAGATTTTATCTGTATTCAGTTTTATTACTGTACTAGGCTTAGACTTGCGTGTTTTATTTTATTTTGCTTGGTAATTCACTTTGTTCTGTCTGCTATTACTTGGAACCACTTAAATCCTACTTTCTGTATTTAATAAAATCACTTTTTACTTATTAATTAACCCAGAGTATGTATTAATACCTGGGGGGCCCCCAAAACAACTGTGCATATGACCTCTCGAGGTCCCTTCCAGTCCTAGAGTCCATGCATCTCTCTCTATCAGTGTTATAGAGGGCGAACAATTTATGAGTTTACCCTGTATAAGCTTTATACCGGGTAAAACAGATTTATTTGGGGTTTGCTTTCAGTTAAGTCTGCAGCTTTGGGGCACTTGGTTCAGACCCTGGGTCTGTGTTGGAGCAGACTGGAGTGTCTGGCTCAGCAAGACAGGGTGCTGGAGTCCCAAACTGTCAGGGAAAGCAGGGGCAGAAGTAGTCTTGGCGCATCAGTTGGCAGATCCCAAGGGGGTTTCTGTGATCTAAGCCACCACAGTCACATTTCACTTCTCCAAAACTTTTGCATTGTGCACCTATGAGACAGTTGCGACACCCCACCAAAGTAGTGGCTCTGGATGGGAGAAGAGAAAGTAAGGTATCCCATTTATACATGAAAACTGCAAATGATAGAAAGTGCTAAATTAGTGGAAGTTTTATTAGTGCCTACTTTTTATTATTATTGAGATGTTTTCTCTTTCCCCACCCCCATGTCTTTGTCGTTCTCCTTCCATTGACACACACAGTCTCTCCTACTGACTCATCACTCCATTTTGTTAATTGCTGAACAGACATGCATGACGCCATGTAAAGAAGAGCATACCAAATCCAGCAGTGTCATAATGGGAGATGAGGAGTTGGAGGTCTTACTGAAGTATTCATACCTTCAGAGGTTCAGAGCTGGAGCCCACACCCTGTACAGTGGATTATGCCTGTCAGGGACTTCTTTTACACAGTAGGTTGCAGGACTGCTACTAGCATGTCAGGCTCTTGTACAGGATATGGATTGGTTACAGACTGTCCAACCCAGAGAGATGCATCAGACATATGTTTAATACAAAAATTCTTTAATCTATTACAGGGAATGACCATTGTGAGTTTTAAAAAGGTATGAGGAGTCCGGTGGCACCTTAAAGACTAACATTTATTTGGGCATTAGCTTTCATGGGTAACCCCCCCCCCCCCGCAAATAAATCTGTTAGTCCTTAAGGTCCCACCAGACTCCTCATTACTAACTGGGCTACCCCTTTGGTACCTAAAAAGGTATGTTACACATACCAAGTGGCTGAACAGTATAATGCAATCTAGCATTCCAGTACTGTACCAGTGTCCATAACATATTTTGGGGTTCATGCATCTGTCCAAAGAAAGGCACAGTCTGACACATTCTTGTGGTATCATGTCAGACAAGGAGTGATTTGCCATAACACCTCAGGGAATTCCCCACATTAACTCCATGGGGAACAGGCAAGGGGAATCCTGGCTATACCCCTAATTTGATCTCCTAGCTGTTTTCAGGTTCTGCTTCTCCCGGCCTGAGGTTATACTGCCACCTAGTGTCAGCACTCACAGACTACGTAGGGAAATAGAAAAAAAGATGTTCAGACAGAGAGATGAAGGGAGTAAGGGACTGAGCAAAAGCCAGTCAGGAAAAGAGGGAGTAGAACAAGAAGATACACACATAGCAACAGCGCCCCTTGTGGAGGTTGCGTGAGCCATGTGCTGCTTGCCCCTGATGGGGATTTTGTTTTTTACTCTGGAAACACCAATTCAAAGGCAAATACTGCAGATTCCTCTCACTCCAGCCCTTCAGAATGCCAGTAGCAATTTGGTCCCCAATACCCACTGACCACTAGATCAATGAGGAATGCAGCTGAGTCTAGCAGAAATCATGGACAGGGGCACAGGGCACACGTCTCTGGGCATGAAAATGAATGTGCTGCAATGAATTACCATATAAGTGTAATTTCTAGCTAACCCCACTGGGGGCAGGATATCCTAGCCTCTTGGAAACCCTGAAGTCTAGCAAACTTGGGGAGACAGCTTCAGCACCCCACCCGGGACACTGAGCTTAAGCCTGGGCTCCTCAGTCCCAAAGGCTTCATGTCATAGACTCCAAGGCCAGAAGGGACTATGATGATCATCTAGCCAGATCTCCTGTAGAACACAGGCCATAGAACTGCCCCAAAATAATTCCCAATGCAGATGATTCTTTTTGTTTTCTTTCACATCATTGATACAAATGTTAAATATTGTACGGCCAAGAACTGATCCCTGAGGGACACCACTAGAGAGCCACCCACTCGATGATGATTTACCATTTACAATTAAATTTTGGGACCTATCAGTTAGCCAGTTTTTAATCCATTTAATGTGTCATTTTATTTTGTATCATTTTTGCGGTACCAAATCAAATGCTTTACAGAAATGCAATGGCTGTCCTGGAGTGGGGGGAGGGATAATTCCTCTCTATGTTGTCCTGGCGAAACCCACCTGGGATAATGCACTCAGCTCTGAGCCCTTCAGTCTCAGGCCTGGTCTACACCGTCACAATAAATCGATCTAAGTTATGCTATGGGCTGAAGTCGATGTAGCTAGATCCACTTACAGCAATGTCTACAGTGCGCTGCGTCGACAGGAGATGCTCTCCCACCAACTTACCTGATGACTCTTCTCAGAGAGTATAGAAATCCACAGGCAAGTGCTCTGCCATCAATTTAGCATGTCTTCACCAGACCCGCTGCATCAATTGCAGCAGCCAATTTAGATCCGTAGTGAAGACATGGCATCAGAAAGTGGCAAACTGAGGGACCTAAGAGAAGAGCCACAGAAACACTCAGGGGACCAAAGGGGTTGGGTTCTGAGGGTAGAGTGAAGGAGTGTCTGAACTGAGCAAGTTCTACCCCCCACATGGCTACTGACATCATGTGTTATAGGGGATTGTGCCTTTAAGGGCTGAACTTCCCAGACAGGCAGTCGGGGCGGGGCGCTATGAAGTGCTAGTTATGCCCAGGACAGCGAGTTGGAACCAGACACGTAATAAAGCAGAGCTTTTGTGAGCACCTTAAATACTGAGTGATGACTGAACACTTCACACAGCATCTCTTCCAAAGATACCCTGGCACAGCTCCGATCCTGCCATAGAAATGTCAATAACTATGAGCAGATCACTCGGAGCATGGGAGAGAAGGGCTACAAGCAGGGCTGGATTTACACCTTACGCGCCCCCTAGGCACAGCATCTTCAGAACACCCTCCCACCGACAGCTGACCTTTGTGTTTTCTGTAAAAAATTAAACGAAAAGCAATATAAACACAGCCGCTCTGGGAAGGCATGAGACCGTCCATCACACACAGCACTCCCAGCCCGAGCCAGGGTGCAGCCTATCCCCCACAGGCAAGGTGCAAGCGGGGGACTGTACCTCTCCCTGGGTGAGCAGTCCTCAGGTGAGCAGTCCTTGGGTGTCTTCCATCCCTCCTGCAGCCCGACATGGCAGCCGCACTCCGGCTCTGCCAGTGCAAGTGAATGGGGCACCCGCTACACTCTCCCCTCTCCCTCTCCAGCATGGGGAGGAGGCAGCGGGTGGCCGAGATTGGGAATGGGCTGCGATGCTCCCAGCACCTTCAGCAGCCACCCTGACCTGCCATGGGTCACAGCTCCTGCAGGCAGGTGAATCGGATGCTCAATTCCAGCCCCACACATTGGGCGGCCACCAACCTGCACCAGAAGCCCGCCTGTCTGCTGGAGAGCTCTACATATTAACTTTCAACCCACCTTTAACTTTTAGGTGCCCTTAGAAAGCTGGCGACCCTAGGCACGTGCCTACTGTGCCTAATTGGAAATCCAGCCCTGGATACAAGACAGATTAGCAGCAGTGCCACATGAAAACCAAGGAGCTGCAGCAGGCGTATCTAGGTTGCCAACTTTGTTATATTTAAAAATCGGACACTCCAGCAGAAGTGCCGGAACCTCCCTCACCCCGCATCTCCTCCCGAGGCCCTGCCTCTGCCCCCAAACCCCTGCCCCTGCCCACCTTTTTTCCCCCAAGGCCCCAGCCCCCATTAGTTCATAGAATCATAGAAGATTAGGGTTGGAAGGGACCTCAGGAGGTCATCTAGTCCAACCCCCTGCTCAAAGCAGGACCAACACCAACTAAATCATCCCAGCCAGGGCTTTGTCAAGCTGGGCCTTAAAAACCTCTAAGGATGAAGATTCCTCCACCTCCAAAGGTAACCCATTCCAGTGCTTCACCACCATCCTAGTGAAATAGTTTTTCCTAATATCCAACCTAGACCTTCCCCACTGCAACTTGAGACCATTGCTCCTTGTTCTGTCATCTGTCACCACTGAGAACAGCCGAGCTCCATCCTCTTTGGAACCCCACTCCAGGTAGTTGATGGCTGCTATCAAATCCGCCCTCACTCTTCTTTTCTGCAGACTAAATAAGCCCAGTTCTCTCAGCCTCTCCTCATAAGTCATGTGCCCCAGTCCCCTAATCATTTTTGTTGCCCTCTGCTGGACTCTCTCCAATTTGTCCACATCCTTTCTGTAGTTGTGGGCCCAAAACTGGACACAATACTCCAGAGGTGGCCTCACCAGTGCCGAATAGAGGGAAATAATCACTTCCCTTGATCTGCTGGAAATGCTCCTACTAATGCAGCCCAATATGCTGTTGGCCTTCTTGGCAACAAGGGCACACGGCTGACTCAGATCCAGCTTCTCATCCACTGTAATCCCCAGGTCCTTTTCTGCAGAACTGCTGCTTAGCCAGTCGATCCCCAACCTGTAGCAGTGCATGGGATTCTTCCATCCTAAGTGCAGGACTCTACACTTTTCCTTGTTGAACCTCATCAGATTTATTTTATCCCAATCCTCCAATTTTTCTAGGCCATTTTGGACCCCATCCCTACCCTCCAGCATATCTACCTCTCTCACCACCCATTGCTGAGGGTGCAATCCATCTGATCATCCAGATCATCAATGAATATGTTGAACAAAACTGGCCCCAGGACAGACCCCTGGGGCACTCCACTTGATACTGGCTGCCAACCAGACATGGAGCTGTTGATCACTACCTGTTGAGCCCAACAATCTAGCCAGGTTTCTATCCACCTTATAGTCCATTCATCCAACCCATACCTCTTTAACTTGCTGGCAAGAATACTGTGGGAGACCGTATCAAAAGCTTTGCTAAAGTCAAGATATATCACGTCCACCGCTTTCCCCATATCCACAGAGACAGTTATCTGATTACAAAAGGCAATCAGGTTGGTCAGGCATGACTTGCCCTTGGTGAATCCATGTGACTGTTCCTGATCACCTTCCTCTCCTCCAAGTACTTCAAAATGGATTCCTTGAGGACCTGCTCCATGATTTTTCCAGGAACTGAGGTCTGTAGTTCCCCGGATTCTCCTTCTTCCCTTTTTTAAAGATGGGCACTATATTTGCCTTTTTCCAATTGTCCGGGGCCTCCCCCGATCACCACGAGTTTTCAAAGATAATGGCCAATGGCTCTGCAATCCCATCAGTCAATTCCCACAGCCCCCTCAGATGCATTAGGTCCAGACCCATGGACTTGTGCACAGGGCTGGCTCCAGGCACCAGCCCAGCAAGCAGCTACTTGGGGCGGCCAGCAGTGAGGGGCAGCACGTCCGGGTCTTCGGCAGCAATTTGGTGGTGAGTGTCTCGGTCCCTCTCGGAGTGAAGGACCAGCCGCCAAAATTACCGCCGAAGACTAAAGCGGTGGCGGTAGAGCTGCAGATCGTGATCACGGCTTTTTTTTTTTTTTCCTTTTTGCTGCTTGGGGCAGCAAAAACCCTGGAGCCGGCCCTGCTTGTGCACTCCCAGCTTTTCTAAATAGTCCTTAACCTGTTCTTTCATCACTGAGGGCTGCTCACCTCCTCCCCATACTGTGCTGCCCAGTGCAGCAGTCTGGGAGCTGACCTTGTCTGTGAAGACCAAGGCGAAAAAAGCATTGAGTACTTCAGCTTTTTCCACATCATCTGGCACTAGGTTGCCTCCCCCATTCAATAAGAGTCCCACACTTTCCCTGGCCTTCTTGTTACTAACATACCTGTAGAAACCCTTCTTGTTACCCTTCACATCCCTTGCTAGCTGCAACTCCAGTTGTGCTTTGGCCTTCCTGATTTCACTCCTGCATGCTCAAGCAATATTTTTATACTCCTCCTTAGTCATCTGTCCAAGTTTCCACTTCTTGTAAGGTTCCTTTTTGAACTGAAGCTCAAAGAAGATTTCTCTGTTAAGCCAAGCTGGTCACCTGCCATATTTGCTACTCTTTCTGCACATTGAGATGGTTTGTTCCTGCACCCTCAATAAGGCTTCTTTAAAATACAGCCAGCTCTCCTGGACTCCTTTCTCCCTCATACTAGCCTCCCAGGGGATCCTGCTCATCAGTTTGCTGAGGGAGTCGAAGTCTGCTTTTCTAAAGTCCAGGGTCTGTATTCTGCTGCTCTCCTTTCTTCCTTTTGTCAGGATCCTGAAACTGACCATCTCATGGTCACTGCTGCCCAGGTTGCTACCCACTTACCCTACCAATTCTTCCCTGTTTGTGAGCAGCAGGTCAAGAGGAGCACGGCCCCTAGTTGGTTCCTCCAACACTTGCACCAGGAAGTTGTCCCCAACACTCTCCAAAAACTTCCTGGATTGTCTGTGCACTGCTGTATTGCTCTCCCAGTAGATGTCAGGGTGATTGAAGTCCGCCATGAGAACCAGGGCCTGTGAACTGGAAACTTCTATTAGTTGTCTGAAGAAAGTCTCGTCTACCTCATCCTCCTGGTCCAGTGGTCTATAGCAGATGCCCATCATGACATCCCCCTTGTTGCTCTCACTTCTAAACTTAACCCAAAGACTCTCAACGGGTTTTTCTCCGGTTTCATACCGGAGCTCTGAGCAATCATTCTGCTCCTTTACATACAGTGCAACTCCCCCACCTTTTCTTCCCCGCCTGTCCTTCCTGAACAGTTTATACCCGTCCATGACAGTGCTCCAGTCATGTGAGTTACCTCACCAAGTCTCTGTTATTCAATCACATCATAGTTCTTTGACTGTGCCAGGACTTTCAATCCTTCATGATACACTGAGTATTGTTGTTACAGTAATGTTATAGGTTGTAATTTCATGTATATAGTTATGAGGCTGAAATTGTGTCCTCAGGGCTTAAAACAAGCCCAGGCAATAACTCTCCAAGAGCAGAGGGGCAGTTCACACCTCATCAGGGCATGTATGGGACAAACCGAGCTCAGCCTCACAGGAACAAAGGACGCTGGCCCAGGCAGCATCAAAGAATCTGTTGGAATCTCAATTGACTCACCTCCTTCCTTTGGTCAGTTTGGAGCCACGATGAGGTAATGCTCACCTGACTCTGAAGGGGGGGAGGCAAAGCCAAGAGGGAAGAGAGAACATGATAAAAGTGAGAGCCGTTTGCTACGCTCTTCCTCTCTCTTCCACCTCCATCTACAGACATCGCCACTTTGTGACTGAAGCGCTGACCAAAGGGGAGATCCTGGCTGAAGGGCAACCAGCCAGCCTGTAGTGAGAAGCATCTACGTTTGTAAGGGCACTGAAAGTGTTCAGATCAGCTTAGAATGCAGTTTTGCCTTTATTTCATTTGACCAAATCTGACTTGTTGTGCTTTGACTTATAATCACCTAAAATCTACCTCTGTAGTTAATAAATCTGTTTGTTTATTCTACCTGAAGCAGTGCATTTGGTTTGAAGCATGTCAGAGACTCCCCATTGGGATAACAAGCCTGGTGGATATAAATTTTTTTATTCAATTGATGAACTCATATAAGCTTGCCGTGTCCAGCATTCATAACTGGATACTGCAAGACAGAGGTTTCTAGGGCTGTGTCTGGGACCGGAGATATTGGCTAGTGTCATTTGGTTCCACAATCCAAGGAGCAGCTCACATGCCAGAGGCTGTGTGTGAACAGCCCAGTAGTGGGGGTGCTCACAGCAGGGTAAGGCTGGTCCCCAGAGTTGAGGATTGGAGTGACCTAGCAGATCACTGGTCTGGATAACACCAGGGGAATGTCACAGTGGCATAGTGAGCAGGGTGTATGTGCAGCTTGTTACTCCAAGTGAAGTTCACACTTTAAGCACTGATATTTGTGGTTTTAAGTGCAGTGGCTAAGAAGAGTCAGGAGGAGGTCACAGTTTTGTTATTTTCTGTTTGCTTATTTTGGGAAAGGGAAGTAGGAACAGAAAAGCAGGAAAATGAGTAAAAGCAGTGAAGTGGTTGCAAAGTTGGAGCTTTTTAGGCTGTAGGTTGCAGAAAAGGAGAGGGAGCACCAGAGATTATTGCAACTGAAAGAACTGGCGATAAAAGAAAACGAGAGAGAGAGAAGAAAGAAAAAAAGAGAGAGAGAAAAAAACAGCTGGACCTGCTAGAGAAGCAGAACCTGAGGCCCCTGACCCCAAAGACGCCCATCACTCCGAAAATCCACGAGTGGGAACATTTATGTCTTGCATACAGTGAAGACAACGATATTGCTGCATATCTGACTACCTTTGAAAGACTGTGTGTAATAGTGAAATCCCGGATGATAAAAGAGTTCCTACCCTGATTGCAAAATTAACTGGTAAAGCTTGAAATGTATTCAATGGAATGCCTATTGAAGTTGCTTTAGACTATTGTAAATTTAAAGATACTCTTTTGCAAAGTTTTCAGATTACCCCTGAAACATATAGAGTTAAATTTAGGAATCTGAAGAGGGATATTGGTATGATTAATGGGGAATATGTAAACAAAATGAAAGATTTTCTTGGGAAAGTGGGTGAAGGGCAAAAGTGTTACAAACTTTGAGGAAATGTAAAAGCAACAAAGAATCCTGTGGCACCTTATAGACTAACAGACGTTTTGCAGCATGAGCTTTCGTGGGTGAATACCCACTACTTCGGATGCAAGTGGTGGAAATTTCCAGGGGCAGGTTTATATATGCAAGCAAGAAGCAAGCTAGAGATAACGAGGTTAGTTCAATCAGGGAGGATGAGGCCCTGTTCTAGCAGTTGAGGTGTGAAAACCAAGGGAGGAGAAACTGGTTCTGTAATTGGCAAGCCATTCACAGTCTTTGTTTAATCCTGAGCTGATGGTGTCAAATTTGCAGATGAACTGGAGCTCAGCAGTTTCTCTTTGAAGTCTGGTCCTGAAGTTTTTTTGCTGCAGGATGGCCACCTTAAGATCTGCTATTGTGTGGCCAGGGAGGTTGAAGTGTTCTCCTACAGGTTTTTGTATATTGCCATTCCTAATATCTGATTTGTGTCCATTTATCCTTTTCCTTAGAGACTGTCCAGTTTGGCCGATGTACATAGCAGAGGGGCATTGCTGGCATATGATGGCATATATTACATTGGTGGACGTGCAGGTGAATGAACCGGTGATGGTGTGGCTGATCTGGTTAGGTCCTGTGATGGTGTTGCTGGTGTAGATATGTGGGCAGAGTTGGCATCGAGGTTTGTTGCATGGGTTGGTTCCTGAGCTAGAGTTACTATGGTGCGGTGTGCAGTTACTGGTGAGAATATGCTTCAGGTTGGCAGGTTGTCTGTGGGCGAGGACTGGCCTGCCACCCAAGGCCTGTGAAAGTGTGGGATCATTCTCCAGGATGGGTTGTAGATCCCTGATGATGCGCTGGAGGGGTTTTAGCTGGGGACTGTATGTGATGGCCAGTGGAGTCCTGTTGGTTTCTTTCTTGGGTTTGTCTTGCAGTAGGAGGCTTCTGGGTACACGTCTGGCTCTGTTGATCTGTCTCCTTATTTCCTCGTGCGGGTACTGTAGTTTTGAGAATGCTTGGTGGAGATTTTGTAGGTGTTGGTCTCTGTATGTGGGGTTAGAGCAGATGCGGTTGTACCTCAGTGCTTGGCTGTAGACAATGGATCTTGTGGTGTGCCCGGGATGGAAGCTGGAGGCATGAAGGTAGGCATAGCGGTCGGTGGGTTTTCGGTATAGGGTGGTGTTCATCATCTGGACCCATGGGAAAGAGACTCTGGAAAAATTCCACCATGATTTCAACAGCTTCCACCCCACCATCAACCTCAGCCTGGACCAATCTACACGGGAGGTCCACTTCCTAGACACTACGGTGCAAATAATTGATGGACACATTAACACCACCCTATACCGAAAACCTACCGACCGCTATGCCTACCTTCATGCCTCCAGCTTCCATTTGACACCATCAGCTCAGGATTAAACAAAGACTGTGAATGGCTTGCCAATTACAGAACCAGTTTCTCCTCCCTTGGTTTTCACACCTCAACTGCTAGAACAGGGCCTCATCCTCCCTGATTGAACTAACCTCGTTATCTCTAGCTTGCTTCTTGCTTGCATATATAAACCTGCCCCTGGAAATTTCCACCACTTGCATCCGAAGAAGTGGGATTCACCCACGAAAGCTCATGCTGCAAAACGTCTGTTAGTCTATAAGGTGCCACAGGATTCTTTGTTGCTTTTACAGATCCAGACTAACACGGCTACCCCTCTGATATTTGAGGAAATGTTGGATCTTGTTGCTCAAGAGCATTTCCTAGGCATATGTAAGGCCGAAGTAAAGCCTTATGGGATAAAGATGTAAAGACTGTGGATGAGATGGCTTTTTTAGCTGATGCCTTCAAACAGACTCAGGCATCTACTGAGGGCAGGTCACAGAAAGAGAGGTTTAAAACTGGTGGGAAGGGAGGATCCCATTTTACCCCTGGGAAGAGAGAAGGAAGTTGGGAGTCTAAACATTCTCTTACCCAAAAACATCCCTCTACTGCTAACCCTCATCCCAAATCTCCTGTAAAAGCAGAGGAGCCCAAAAGGTGCTATCAGTGTAATTCCACTGATCACCTGAGGAATAAATGTCCTGTGCTAGGAGGAAGCAGGCAACCAATAGCTCATGTTAGTTCTGCTGTCCTCAACACAGAAACCCCCAAAGAAATTGAAACCTATCATATTGGTTTTGTGAGATTAGCCTCTGCAGAACCAGACATGGAGCATGTTAAGGTTGTTGAAATTAATGGCAGGGAGCATAGGCACTGACTCTGTGGGTGCTGGGGGGCTGCAGCACCCATGGGGAAAAATTAGCAGGTGCTCCGCACCCACTGGCAGCCAAGCCAGATTTTGGGTGTCCTGGCCTATAGAATCTGACTGGACATGGTCAGGTCCTCTTTTTGAGCAGACTTTCCAGTCAAAAAATGGCCACTTTAGACATACCAGTCTAACAAGTGCGCTAACAGTCACTCTAGTGTGGAGCCGCCAGGGCTGGCTCCAGGCACCAGCAAAGGAAGCAGGTGCCTGGGGAAGCCAATGGAAAGGGGTGGCAGTGCGGCTGCTGTCAGGGTGGCAAGTCTGGAGCGGCGGCGGCCACGGCACTTTGGTGGCAGCTCAATCGGCCGACTCCGGCTCGGCGGCCGGTCCTCCACTCGCTGTCTTGCTCCTCAGCGGCACTTCGGCGGCAGCTTGATCGGGTTCTTTTCTTTTTCCCCCCGCTGCTTGGGGCAGCTAAAAAGCTGGAGCCGGCACTGGGAGCCGCAGACCTGCTGCTTTTGCAAAGGGCTGCATGCCATCCTTGGCCAAAAGCCCATCACCCCCAAGAGCCCCGGGGGTGCTTTGCGGGATCTGTAGTGACAGGCTTAAGGAGTGAACAGTGAGGAGGAGGTGTTGGACTAGAAGAGGAGGGCAGGTGACCAAGGGATTGGCCCAGCAGGCTAGGACCCATTTTTTACTCCAGAGCAGTCGAGCTAGTCCCTATAATCCAGCATGGATGAGACTGATGCAGGGGAAGGAACCTCCGGTAAGTACACTGTTTTGCTTTGGCATTGTCACAGGTAAATACAAGGTGGAACAGATTGTTTTTCATAAGTAGTTAACATCTTGTCAGAGAGTATTCAAGTTGAAAGTGTCTTGTTAACACTTCTGCAGTCACAGTACCCACTATGCAGCTGTATGGCTGAGGGAGGCCTTAAAAGGGCATTTTAATAGTCTGGCACACGAATGTGGTATGAACATTTGATCAGAGAAAAACTTAGTTCTCACTTTTTGGTTGGGTGCAGCAGAGTCAGATACTTTATTTTCTCTTACAATTGTATAGAGGGAGGGAGTGCCCTAGGACACAGGGTTGCCCCACTCCCAGGCAGGTCTCTCCACAGGTAAACAATTACAGCAGCATTTATACTTTTTGTTACATGCAATAATAAGCAACAGCTGCATTTTGTTTATACATAGGCCATCTTGATATCTTATTTTTCTCACTTCTATAGAGACGCCAGTCTACATTCCTCTTTATCGACACAAGGTCGCAACAACTTCTCCCACAGTTCTTTCCCACTCGCCTCACACAATCCTCACTTCTACAAATCTCGCGTTAGTAGGGTTACAGCGAGCCTAACTCTTGCTAACAGAGACTGTCATGCATTGAAATCCCTGTCAGTTCTTGCTCTACTTCCACAACTTCATGGACCAGCATTCATGCATGTTATTCCCTCTCGCTGTGAATTTTGTAAAACTTGGTGTAAACTATTAAATAGGGGTGGGCTGCTGGCCCCTGCTATGAATTCTGTACTATTTTGAGTAACCTAAAGACATTCTGAGTTTCCACAAATAGAATTTTATGGTGTGCAAACAAACAGGGCAACAAAAGTAAAGTGCAAACAAATATACACATTAAAAACAGTGCATCAGCATGAACCATACTCTGAAACCCCAAGTTCAAAACAAGAGTGAACAGCAGTTGTCTGAGCCCGCGGTTTCACAGATTGGAGTAAGTGTAGCTCTAGTTCAAAATTGTGACCAGTGCTAGCACTGTCGCAGGGACTGGGGGATTGTGAGACAGCTGCTGGAGACTGTTAGAGTTGGCACAGGTCATGCACTGTCTGTGCTTGCACTGCATCAACCTAAGTAGGTCAGCCCTGGCTCTGGGTTGCTCAGGGAGGTGGTTTTATTGCATCACTGTAACAGGACACGTACATCAGCGCCAGGCAAAATTCTGGTGTATACACGTGCACAACTGGGTCAGTGCAAGTCAGCTTAGGCCGACCTAACTGGGCCTATGCATGGTTCCCGTGAACCATATGTGACACAGTGGCTCTGGGTCTTGTTCCCTCCAGTTGCTGATGCACAGAAAGAAAAGCCTCCTACTGCTCCCAGAGTTATTCTTTTAGCTCAAGTGACAAAGGCTTGCAGTTAGGAACTCAAGACACCCCTAGTTTCCACGCCCACTGATGAACCTGGGGAGTTTTACAAGGCGCTGTCTGGGGAATGCCGTGGGTGAGGAGGTCTCTGAGGTAGCTTATTATTATAGGCTTTGCTACAGCCATGTCTGGTAAGAGCACCTCACAAACATGAGTGAATCTAGCCTGACAACACCCCTGTGAGGTAGGGAAATATTATTATCCCATTGTGTAGCTGGGGAAACTGAGGTACAGGGGGAGGAAGTGACTTGTCCCAAGGTCATACAGGAATATCGGTGGCAGAGCTCTTAGCTTTCTAGCGTTTCAGTCCAGTGCCTTAACACGGCCACCTTTCCCACTGCCTTACCCCACAGCTAAGTCTCAGGCCAGTGAAATTGGGACCAGGAATTTGAAGACTGCTTTGGAATGAACGGAGAGCTCAGGTGGGACATGTTTGCCTTGGCTGTAGCTGCTAATAAGGTTAGGTTTCTGGTTTTCAAAGCCCTACCTTGATCTCCCTGTGTCCACAATCAAGGGTTAAGGTGGTAGAGTTTCTTGTTTACCTGTTAAAAGGCCTCTCTTCCCCAGGGGCTGTTGCTGGGGTCCCCTCAGAGGTTCCGAAAAAAACCAAGCCCCGATAAGAGTGACCAGATTTTCTTTGTGATTCCAAATGATCATGAAGTCATCCTGATATAAAATATGATTCCTAAGACAGGGCTTGCCCTACCCTGATCTCTGTGTGATCCTACATGGGTTTGAACTGGGGCTGGTTTCTCTGGAAGTTTAACATCAGTGGGAGGAAGTAATGAAAGTCTCATTAGTAAAGGGCTCCTTAAAGGCGTATGTTTGTCTGTGTCTGGCAGCTGAAATGCCCCTCCAAGAGCTACAACAGGTGTCAACTGTTCTACCGCAGAGAGAAATCTTCTGGTCTTTGAAGTTGTTGACATTTTGTTGCTCAAAGGTGTAATTTTTGAGCTACTATTGTTGTCAGGGTTTTCTTCCTCCTCATTATGGCTTGTGGGCATCCCCCTAGTCTTCATTATATCTCTGGGCATTCATTCAGTTCCCAATTAAATCTCTGGGAAACTGGGTTCTTCTCTTGCCGTTAAAGAATTAGGTCGGGGTGGCCAACCTGTGGATCCGGAGCCACATGCGGCTCTTCAGAAGTTAATATGCGGCTCTTTGTATAGGCACCAACTCCAGGGCTGGAGCTACAGGCGCCAACTTTCCAGTGTGCCGGGGGATGCTCACTGCTCAACCCCTGGCTCTGCCACAGGCCCTGCCCCCACTCCACCCCTTCCCGCCCCCTCCCCTGAGCCTGCCGTGCTCTCGCTCTTTCTCCTCCCCTGCCCCCGAGCTTCCTGCATGCCACAAAACAGCTGATTGGAGGTGTGGGGAAGGAGGCAGAGGTGCTGATCAGCAGGGCTGCCGGTAGGTGGGAGGCACTGGGAGCTGATGGGGGGGCTGCTGATGTAGTACGGTGGCTCTTTGGCAATGTACATTGGTAAATTCTGGCTCCTTCTCAGGCTCAGGTTGAGTAGGTCATTCCTCCAGTCTCCAGTGAATTCTAGGAGCATTCTGTCTCCCCACTAAAGTCTATGAACAATCCTCTCTCTCCACTAAAGTGTTTAGGAATTTGCTACTCAGAAATGTACGTTTCAAAAACACAATTGTTGACTGGGTTAGAACAAGGAGGGCTGGGATCAAGGGGTTAATGCAGCACTGACTAGGAGCCAGGACTCCTGGGTTCCATATCTTCCTCTGGGAGGGAAGTGGGGCTTAGGCACTAGTTGGCTAGAGCCAGGGGGACTTGGAATCAGGATCCTTGGCTTTTGTTCCTCACTTTGCTATTGACTCATCGTGTGACCTCAGATGAATCACATGCCCTGTCTATGCCTCAGGTTCCTCAATAATGGCAAATACTCCCAAGAGAGTTGGGAGCAATTTTGCATGACATTAAAAAAAGTTTAATAATTTATGAGAAAGATGTGAAATTCATCAAAGAAACCTTTTGACTAATATTATTCACCTAGCTCTGTTTCTGATGTTTAATCAATGTTTGTAAGTGGCTTTGAGGTGCTCAGATGAAAGTGTTACAGACAGTCCACCCTGGGCTGCGAGCCCAATTCCATGCTGAATAGGGTCTGGTGAGTATCTGGATAGGAGATTTCCTAGGAAAACCCTGCCAAATGAACAGATGAGGAAAAGCTCCCTACTGACTCACCTCACCACAGTACCCCTAGGTCACTGCTCTCAGTGCCCCTGCACAGAGCAGGAGGGTGCTGTGCTGCTGGGAGTGGAGTGAATGACTCAGTAGGGAGCTCTTCCCTTTTAATCTGTCTAGGTCTGCCCGCCTCCCCCCAGCTTCCCCACATACACTGCGTTTGGGCGGGGAGGTATCTTGTTTCACCCAACAGTGAGTTCCATAGGCTTGATCCAGCTGCTGTGACTGTTCTGGCTCCCGCGCATACAACTCTTTCCCTGTTTGTGAACAGCTTTATTTGTCCAGAAACCTGTATGAGTGAGCAGACGAGCTGCTGCATATTGGACCCTCTCAGTCCTGTCCCCAGTGCGTCAGCCTAGCAGTGGCATGCCACACACTGTATTTCAGACATGGCTCTGTGACATGCTGTGGGTGACATGACGAACGTCACCACTGTAACTTGCTGTCCCCACTCCTCCAGAAGCACCCAAAACCTGGCTCTGTCACCCCCTGAGATGGGGGATGAGTGGTTGTGTGGAGGAGATGGAGTGGGTGGCAGAGAGATGAAATCTCAGCTATGTCTGGGGGCTCAGTGGGTTTCCGCTCTGTTGGCTGAGGCTGAGATTCAGAGAAAGAGACCAGCAGAGTGTGGGTGGGAAACCACAAAAGCCCCCCCCTCTCCCGGAGGGGAAATTGCTGAAATTCAGCAGCAGCAGAGACTCTTATCTACCTTAGCATCCTGAGGGCATCGATACATGCAGTGTACCCCTCTTCTCCTTGCTCACCCCTAATCCCAGCCATGCCCTCTAGAGATTTACCTCCCCTCCCGCTCAGGATCCTCTTCTGCCTGCTCACCCCTAATCCCAAACCTTTAGGCCTAGTGATCAAAAATAATTTCCATCTGACAGCTGTTCAGTACCTATGTGAAATGGGTTTGTGGTTTCTCAGCCCAGTTCCTAGCGGATAGGACAGGAACTGTGCCTACCAGCAGAATGGGCAGTAATTGGTTTCCTCTTTAGCAGCATCACAAGTGAAGCCAAGGAGGCTAAGATTTTGTCAAAGGTATTTTTAGTAAAAGTCACGGGCAGAATATGGGCAGTAAACAATAAATCATGGAAGCCCAATCCCTGCTGCCCGGGGCTGAAACCAGAGCCCCACCAGCCAGGGCTGACAGCCCAATCCCCGCTGCCCAGGGCTGAAACCAGAGCCCCACCGGCCAGGGCTGACAGCCCAATCCCCGCCGCATGGTGCTGGAGTCACAGAGGACACGTAATCTGTGACCAACTTGGAGCCTTATGAATGGGCCATGGAGTGTCCTCAGCCCCTAGGATTTCCTGTGTCTGGGTGGGGGCACATTGGCGGGGGACAGTTCATGGGGAAATTGCTGCAGAAGGCTTGCCCTGCCGCTGCCCAGGCTGTACTCACTCGGGGAGGGGGGGGGGGACGACACAGGGTTTGTATAGATCAGGAACAGCGGTTGTGATTATTAACCCCGACTTAACCTTGACATATTCCAAATCTACAAACCCACAGAGAATCCCCTGGGCCTGCTACCACACAACCCCATAAACGCACACGCACCCTGAAACCATGCAGGTTTCCACTCACTGATCTTTCAACGCCCCTGCCCAGTCATGGCATCCTATACACACGTGTACAGCCAGCAGGCCCTCGCGGCTTTGCATAGTCGCTTCCGCGTAAGACAAGCACTGTTTTCAATAACCCCCTTCTATAGTCAACTTTTCCCTTGATACCAAGAATTGTGTTGAAATGCTTATGAGAAACCACCATTCAAATAAGAAGGAAGTGCATGGACCCTGAGCAGAACTTGAACTGTCATCAAGCCCTTGTTGGAACTGTTGTACGAGAGGAGGAGCCAGAAAGGCCAACATCTGAGCAGCTTTCTGAAAATCATCATTTTTCTCTGCTGTGTCAGTTGTTGTTTCTCTGAGATCATGTACACCTGGTGACGAACACAGCACGCAAGAGAGGCAGAGAGAAAGAGCGAGAAAAAGTGGTAAGGAAAATATTTTACTAAATATTGATCATTCTTTCTTTCAATGTGATCAGAACAAGGAAATCTATTTTTCGTACTTTTCTTATTTTTGGCCCATTTTACTGATAACATTCTACTGTCCCAAAGAGCATGCAGTACTGGCCAGGGACAAGTGGTGCTTTTGCTGCTCTTATGGTCTATTTTCTAGGCTGACAAAAGCATTTAGAACTGAACTGTTGCCGACACCCATCTTTGCCCTGCTCGCCAAAAAATATTTTCTCCTGAAAAAATGGCCCAGGCTCTGGGATAGTGGCACAGGAGCTGCCCAAGATCTCGGCTGGCACAAAGCATGGTGTTACTGCAGCCAGGATCTACAATGGAGTCATTCGTTCATTAGAAGTTTTCTCTTTCCCTTTCTGTTCTTTTCCCTCTGTATTTATACATGTCTTTGCTTTGATTTTCATCCTGTTTTTTCACTGGATCCATCTCTCTTTACTCCATTTATGTTTCTAGAACTTTCTTTTTATATAGCTATCGAGTTCATTTTATTTTTCCTGTTTTGTTAAGACAGCTCTCACAGTAGTACAATACCTCTCCCTCTTTCCACTCCTTTTTTCACCCGAGGTTGCTGCTGTTCCTCTGCTCCCTTTTCTGTCTCTCTCTCCAAAGTAGCATGAATATCTGAGTCTAACTTTTGATGCAACACTGTCCACACAGATTCAGAATTAGATTGGATGGGATTGTGGGTCACTAAGAGATGGCCTGAGAAATTTGGTTATGTAAAACAGTCGAAAGAAAGAAAGAAAGAAAGAAAGAAAGAAAGACCACATTGGGTCAGAGCAATGGTCCATCTAGACCAGTATCCTGTCTCTGATGGTGACCCATGCCAGATACTTCAGAGGGAATGAACAGAACAGGGAAATCATCAAGTGATCTATCCCCCGCTGTCCACTCTCAGCTCCTGCCAGTTGGAGGGTTAAGGACACCTGGGGCATGGGGGAAAAGAAAGAAAGCAAAAGATGAAGACATAGTGAGAGAGGGAGGGAGAGATACACACTCAACCCATATTGACCAAGATGTCTAGTAAAACCCAGATACACTGGGAGGTCCCAAGATGAGTCCTCTACAAGACCCTGACATTGACTTCCCCCTCACTCACGATATTACACATGAACTTTTTTCCTTACTGCCCTGGGCAGTAAGGGCAGCATGTGTGTGGTTGGGGGGCAGGGGGAAGGGGGCAGTGGTTCTCCCTGTTACCAGCCACCTGTTGTCATCATCCCCAAACACCCTCCAAGGAGTGGAATTTTATCATCAAACCAAAGTGCAGGACAATGAGATGGCAGCTCCCAGCCAGATGTCTGTGTGTGCGTGTGTTGTATGTCCATTTCATAAATTTTAAGGCCAGAAGGCACCATTGTGATAATCTAGTCTGTCCGCCTGTATTATACAGGCCATAGAGGGTCTCAGTGATTCTACGACAAGTCCAATAACTTGTGGTTGAGCTAATTCAGGTCTTCTGGAATGACACCCAGTCTTCATTTAAAATGCCTACGTGACGGGAAATTTACCACGTCCTTTGATAAATTGTTCCACTGTTAAAAACTTGGATTTTATGTTCAGCTTGAATTTTTCTCACTTGAGCTTCCAGCCACTGGGTCTTGTTAAGCCTTTGTTTGCTACAAAGAAGGTAGTTATAGACTGAGTTCAAGTTGCCTCTTTGATAAGCTAAATAGATCGAGCTCCTTATGTCTCTCACTGTAAGGCAGATTTTTCAGATCTTGAATAATTTTATGTAGTTCTTCTCTGCACACTCTCCAATTATTCAACATCCTTTTAGAAATATGGACATGAGCACTGGATGCCGTATTTCAGTATCGGTCTCACCATTGCCATATACACAGGTGGAATCACCTCCCCCCTGCTTCTACGGACTAGTCCCTTCTTTATGCATCAAAAAATCCCATTAGCCCTTTTTGCAACAACATCACACTGGGGTCTCATGTTCATAAATGCCGAAATCCCAGAAAATGTCAAATGGAAACCGCCTTGTGCACTGGCCACAGCTAGTATGTTTCTTAGATCTTTTTTTAGAACATCATTCTCTTTATTACTGTAGGTATCATAGCTGTCTGTCTAATAATCCACCTGTCTCTACCATGCACTCCTCATTGTGGGAATGGATGGCCGGATCTGTCGTTGGAGAGCACTTCACAAGGGCAATATCCGATTACTTGCTCGGGCTTCAAATATCTTCAGCTCAGTATTCATAGTTTGCAAGTGGGCAGGAATTAAACTGGGGCTGGGGGATTGTTTTGAGAGCGAAGGAGAGATAAAATTCAGGAGAAAGGACTGAGTCTGAGCTAAGAGAAAGTCACACAGGAGCCGTCCCCAGGCTGAAGTGTTTGTGAACCTGGGGAGCCATGTCTCCAAAGGAAGGGCCTGGACTCCAATACTCAGGAAACTGGAGGTTAGAAGCCCTATAGAACTGATGGCGGGAGCAGAGGTGGGACAGGCTCTTGGCCCCAAGTGGGTAAAGAGATGGGATTCGGAGGGGCTTCTCCAGCTCAGATTTCATGGACTTTTTATAGCTGCAATTTGATGTACGTTTTAAAATTGTTTGGAGGGATTTTAGCACTGACCTGAGGGACTTATTTAGCATCCCTTCTGTGTAACCCCAGCCTGCCAAAGGCAGAGAGAGCTCCCCCTGCCACACGTAGATGCACAGCACCCCTCAGCAGTGTACCTGACCCTCTCCTGGGGGGTCCCATCTCTGGCTGAGTGGGAGCTTCAGTCTCCATAGCCCGCTCCGTCCTGGCCATGAGGACATTCAAGTCAGAGCAGCTCCGTGGGGTAACAACTCCTCTCAGTGGTGGAGTGGCAATCAGAGGCATCATGGTGGGAGATCAAAGCAGGGTCAGCATCTGTAGCTTGTGTCTGTGTGAGAACTGGACCCTCAGGCCCACAGATAACGGGGGCCTGCTAAAAGTGCCTAAATCCTGTCTCTCTTTGCTCTCTGGCTCTGTCAGACTCCTTCATCTTGCTCTTCTTCTTACACTGCCCTTGTCCATTGTTACAGTCGTACAAATGTGTTGCTTTTATGATGGAAAGAAAGTTTCGAAGCATTTATCATTTAATAAAACAGCTTCTTCCTGGCCTGCTCAGCTTAAAGCCTGGTCTACATGAGGAAATTAGGTCAATCTCAGAAAAATCCACATCCCTCAGTAACACGGTAAATCTGTAGACAGCACTAGGTCGATGGGAGAATTCTCCTGTTGACCTAGCTACCGCCTCTCAGGAAGGTGGATTTTCTACGCAGGTAGAAGAAGCCCTCCTATTGGCATGGGTCATTTTTTCACTGTAGCACTACAGTGGCGCAGCTGCAGCTGTGCTGCTGCAATGTTTTAAGTGTAGACAAGCCTCTACTTTAGCTTTCTAGATCATTTGAGAGAGATAACAAGAGATTAATCTGATGAAGGAGCTAAACATTCTGAGCCCCAAATTCAAATCAAACTGAAGTGAAGTTTAGAAACAAGAAGCTGTAGGATGCTTCGGATCCTGTTCTGGGACAAAATAGCCAAGAGTAGGGGAAACCCAGTGCTGGGGGAGGGGCTGGGGATGGAAATCTTTCTGCAGAGGACTGGTGGCCTGCGCCATCTCTTAAGAAACAAGCTGCCTCCAGATCAAAAACACAGCCACAAGCAAGAGCGAGAACAAAACAAGGAAACCGCACAGCCTGAAAGAAAGAAAGAGGAACACATGCACACACACATACGCACATACAGATGTCTTCTTTGCACTAGGGACCTTTTCTAATGATTTCCCATTGTTACTAACTCCAGTGCTAGCTGTGCTGGGAACCCTAGACTGATGGGCCACCATCTGCCATTACCATTTGCAGTGCCATGTCATCAAACCTTCCTGAGAGCCAGTTTAAGGGACATAGTGCTGATGTAATCAACAGCTGCTGGAGCAGACAGCTGTCTATACTGGGGTAGCTAAGGGTACTATCCCAGTCAAGGCTGGAGAGAGTGAGAAAAGCTCCCAGACCAGAGCTGGTGGCAGACATTGTTTGGCATCTGTTGACACTTCCCATGGCCTCTTTTCTCCACTGATTGTTTCTTGGCAGCATTTGACCTGCTCTGTGAGCTATGGAAACTAACACAGCCAGATGTTTTGGGGGAGGGGAGGAAAAGGGAACTTAGTGCTGGGGGAGGAAGCAGCTTGGCAGCCCTTAGAGACTAACTCCTGTATCTCCAGAGGGTGTATAGCCCAGGCAGGAGCAGAGCAAACTCCCTCTGGCACAAACACAGCACCTGCCCACTGGGCTTCACCCTGCCCTGATGTGCTCCTGAGGGGATTCCAGTCTCCTGACCTGTTCAGTCCATGCTTTCTCTGCTGAGGCTGCCATCAAGTGGCCAGTTAGACCCAACAGTGCTCATAGAATCATAGGATTGGAAGGGATCTTGAGAGGTCATCTACTCTCGTCCCCTGAACTCATGGCAGGACTCAGTGTATCTAAACCATCCCTGACAGGTATTTGTCTAACCTGCTCTTAAAAATCTCCAATGATGGAGATTCCACAACCTCCTTAGGCAACTTATTGCAGTGCTTAACCACCCTTGCTGCAATCTAAGCCCATTGCTTCTTGTCCTATCCTCAGGACAATTTACCTCCCTCCTCCTTGTAACAACATTTTATGTACTTGAAAACTCTTATCATGTCCCCCCCGCCAGTCTTCTCTTCTCCAGACTAAACAAACCCAATTTTTTCAATCTTCCCTCATAGGTCATGTTTTCTAGACCTTTAATCATTTTTGTTGCTCTTTGGACTTTCTCCAGTTTGTTCACATGTTTCCTGAAATGTGGCTCCCAGAATTGGACATAATACTCCAGCTGAGGCCTAAAGTTTGCTTTTTTTGCAACAGTGTTATACTGGCAACTCATATTTAGCTTGTGATCCACTGTAACCCCCAGATTCCTTTCCGCAGTACTCCTTCTTAGGCCAGTGGTCCCCAGTGCAGTGCCCACGGGTGCCATGGCGCCCGCCGGGGCATCTATGCGCCCGCGTACTGGCCGGCGGACAGGCATCTGCCGAAATGCCGCCGAAAAGCGGCGTCATCAAGAGGCGTCGCTGCTGAAATGCCGCTGATTTTCGGTGGCATTTCGGCGGTGACACTTCTTGATGACACTATTTAGGCAGCGATGCGCCTTGACGTTGCTGCTTCTCGGTGGATGCTTGTCCACCAGCCATGGTCCTCGGTGGCTCGTTGTCCAGCGCCCACCACCTGGAAAAGGTTGGGGACCACTGTCCTAGGCAGTCATTTTCCATTTTGCATGTGCACAACTGATTGTTTCTTCCTAAGTGGAGTACTTTGCATATGTCCTTATTGAATTTCATCCTATTTACTTCAGACCATTTCTCCAGTTTGTCCAGATCATTTTGAATTTTAATCCTATCCTCCAAAGCACTTGCAACCCTCCCCTGCTTGGTATCGTCCACAAACTTTATAAGTGTACTCTCTCTACCATTATCTAAATCATTGCTGAAGATATTGAACAGAACCAGATCCAAGACCAATCCCTGCAGGACCCCACTTGATATGCCCTTCCAGCTTGACTGTGAACCACTGATAACTACTCTCTGGGAATAGTTTCCAACCAGTTATGCCCCCACCTTATAGTAGCTCCATCTAGGTTGTATTTCCCTAGTTTGTTTACGAGAAGGCCATGCGAGACAGTATTAAAAGTCTTACTAAAGTCAAGATATACCACATCTACTGCTTCCCCCATGATAGAATAATGAGGGCACCTGTCCTACAGGAATGGGCCTGTTACACACAATTTATTTCATAAATGTCACCCATTCCAATCCAGCCCCAAGCTGAGGGTGACTGGCTGGCTCAGGAGGATCAGGCCTGGTACATGGTGCCTTGTACCGCTCAACACTGGTTCCAGTCCAACCCAGGATGACAGTGAATGAAAGTTATTCCCTTGATTGTGAAGCCCCTTCAATGGGCACATTTGGAATAAGTTCTGGGGGCAAGGTCCTCTCTCTCTTTCTCTCTAATTCACAGTGGGACAAGTGTCCTCATCTGAAAAATCAGCTGAGGAATTGGCACTGAGTAGTTTACAGCTGGCACAGAGGCAAAGGACTGAATGGGCCACAGAGACTGAACTCCCTACTGCCCACGGGAGGGAGATTCCAGAGGAAGATCAGGAACACTCAATCAGGGGCTGGAAATTCAACCGTAATTGTGTGGGTAGGGGCTGCTGATCCACCCCTTCATCAATACTGGATATACCACATCTAGACTTTGACTTTATTTCCTGGTGATCCTTAGAGTGAATCATCTGTGCCACTCAGTGACAAATAAATAATACATAACAAATGGAAGAAAGAGGAATTTTATAGTAATTAATATAAATCAGCAGTTAGGAATTGTAGAAAATTGATAAGGGAAGCAAAGGGACACACGGCAAACTCTATGGCTGACAGAGTTAAGGATAATAAGAAGGAGATTTTCAAAATATTAGGACAAAAAGAATCATGACAATCATACTGGTCCGTTACTAGATGGAAATGATAGAGTTATCAATAATAATCCAGAAAGGGCATATATGTTCAATAAATATTTTTGTTCTATATTTGAGGAAAAATAGATGATATAGTCTCATCCTATGGTGATGATAATACTCTTTCCTTTCCATTACTATCTCTGGACAATGTTAAATAGAAGCTACTAAAGTTAGACATTTTTAGCTCAGTAGGTCCAGATAATTTGCATCCAGTTAAAAGAGCTGGTGAAGAGCTTGCTGGACCGTTAATGTAGATTTTTCCATAAATCTTGGAGCACCGGGGAAGTTCCAGAAGACTGGAAGAAAATTAATGGTGTGCCAATTTTTAAAAAGGGTAAACAGGATGACCCAGATAATAATAGGCCTGTCAGCCTTACATGGCTAATATAAGACTCAAATAATTAAGAATTAAAAGAGATAATGTAATTAATGCACCTCAACATATGTTTATGGAAAATGGATCCTATCAAACTAACTATATTTTTATGAGATTACAAGTTTGGGTGATAAAGGTAATAGTGCAGGCATAATATTCTTAGATTTTTGTAAGGTATTTGACTTGGTACCACGTGACATTTTGATTAAAAAAGCAGAATGATATAAAATTACATGGCACACATTAAATGGATTTAAAACTGGATGATAGGTCTCAAAATGTCATTTTAAATTGGGAATCATCACTGAGTAGGTGTGTTACCAGGGGGGGTCTGCATGGATCAGTTCTTCACTCGATGCTATTTAACCTTTGTATCAATTACCTGGAAGAAAACAAAATATCATCACTGATAAAGGTTGCAGATGACATAAAAATTGGGGAAATGGTAAACAATGAAGAGGACAGGTCACTGATTCATAGTGGTAAACTGGGTGCAAGCTAACACTAGGCATTTTACTATGGCTAAATGTAAATGTATACATCTTGGAACAAAGACTATAGGCCTCACTTACGCTATCCTGGGAATCAGTGTCTCTGAAAAAGATTTGGTGCATAATGAGCTGAACATGAGCTCCCAGTGTGACTCTGTGAGCAAAAGAGCTAATGCCATCCTGGGATGTATTAACAGAGGACTCTCGAGTATGAGCAGAGAGGTCATTTTATCTCTACATTCGGCACTCATGTGACCACTGCTGTAATATTTTGACCAGTTCTGGTGCCTACAACTCAAAAAGGATGTTACTAAATTGGAGAAGTTCAGAGAAGAGGCATGAGAATGATTTATGGATTAGAAATCATGCCTTGTAGTGACAGATTCAAAGAGCTCAATCTGTTTAATTTAACAAAGAGAAGGTTAAGGGGTGATCTGATATCAGTCTATAAGTATGTGCATAGGAAAATATTTAATAATGAGCTTTTCAGTCTAGCAGATAAAAATAGAACATGATTCAGGGTTTGGAAGTTGAAACTAGACAAATTCAGACAGGAAATAAGGCATAAATTGTATCAGTAAAGGGTTACTAGCTATTGAAACAGTTTACCAAGAGTCATGGTGAATTTTCCATCACTGACAATTTTAAATTAAGATTGGGTGTTTTGCTAAAAGTTATGCTCTTGGAATTATTCTGGAGAAGTATTATGGCCTATATGCTACAAGAGATCAGTCTAAATGATCACAATGGTCCCTGCTGGCCTGGAAATTTGTGAATCTATGAAAAAAATTATGTATGAATGTACAGAGACTGCCAGCTCCTCAGGGCCGGCTCCAGGCACCAGCTCAGCAAGCAGGTGCTTGGGGCAGCGAAGGGGAAGGGGCAGCAGGTTGGGCTCTTCGGCAGCAATTTGGCGGCGGGTCCCTCGGTCCCTCTCGGAGGGAAGGACCTGCTGCCGAATTGCCTCTGAAGAAGAAAGCAGCGTGGTGGAGCTGCCGCTGATCACAATCACGGCTTTTTTTTTTTTCCGCACCTTGGGGCGGCAAAAACCCTGGGGCCAGCCCTGCAGCTCCTTGTGACTCAGTGCTCCTGTGGCAGCCCTCACTGGAAATACGAAGGTCAAAGCAGGCTGCAAAAGGGAGAGCAAATATTCCCAAGACTGATGAGTAACACTGAAGTTAAACTCCCCAACCAGTCACAAACTGTGATTCTGATCCCCCACACTGATTATCAAGAAGCTGAAAAAAGAAATCACACAGCCCCCTTCATTGCATTCCATTTCTCTGGCTCCCAATCAGCACCTACGTCCAGTAAGGTGAGGAGTGATTTAAAAAACTTGGCTCACTATACAACATGTTCGTCTGAACCCCAAAGGGCCAGACACACTGCCAGGTCAATATTAGGTTGGATCTTACCCAAATACCACGCTGCCAGCCAACCCTTTAGCTTCCAAAACTAAAGGTTTATTATAAAGAAAAAAGAAAGAACAAGAAGGGAGTTTTTAAATGGTAAAGCAATCAAATACATACAGAGACTATCAAAGTCCATAGTAATATTGGTGAGTTTGCTGGCTTAAAAGTCCCTCTGGAGTACATCCACAGCTTGGATGGGTCATTCAGTTCTTTGTTCAGAGCTTCAGTTTGTAGAAAAGTCACTCCAGAGGTAAGAAGCAGGATTAAAGACAAAATGGGGATGATGCAGCTGCCTTTTATAGTCTTTTGCTATGTGGCTTGTACTTCCTGTGTCCTAAACACAAGCTTCACAGCACTTGGCATGGAAGCTTTTGCATTCTCTGTCCACAAACATACCACATGCCTTGATGACTTAGAAGGTGTCTTCCCTGGCTCCTTTCAATGGTTCATTGTACAGTTGATGGCCCTTGGTGGGCCGTCAAACAGGCTAGGCAGCGCTGATGCCAATCTGTAGGGGGGTACAACCCAGAAACACAGCACAGGTTTGGAAATACAGATATACCTACATATCCATAGTTCGTGATACAAACATATAAACAAGATTATCATATTTGGCAAAATGTAACTTTTTTGCAGATATCTCACCCAGCATAACTGGTCAGATTCCTTGCAATTTTATTATATTGGTGTCAACAATATCATAAAGTATCCCACATATTCCATACAGTGTCACACTACTCACTGAGGGTCATTTAGTACAGATGCAGCCTTGGGCCTCTTCAGTAACAGATTAGGGGTAAACAGGCCTATCTCAGGCCTGGTCTACACCTAAAACTTAGGTTGATCTAGCTACATTGCTCACGGCTGTGAAAAGTTTTACACCCTGTACAGTGTAGTTAGGTTGCCCAAACCTCCGACACAGGTAGGACAACAGAGGAAATATTCTGTCAACCGAGCTACTGCCTCTTGGAGAGGTGGATGTACGATAGTGACAGAAAACCTCCTTCTGTCACTGGAGTAGGTGTCTACACTACAGTGGTGTAGCTGCAGATGTGCTGCTCTAGTGCTTAGTGTAGAACAGGGGTAGGCAACCTATGGCACATGATTTTCAGTGGCACTCACACTGCCCGGGTCCTGGCCACTGGTCTGGGGTCTCTACATTTTAATTTAATTTTAAATGAAGCTTCTTAAACATTTTAAAAACCTTATTTACTTTACATACAAGCATAGTTTAGTTATATATTATAGACTTATAGAAAGAGACCTTCTAAAAACATTAACATGTATTACTGGCACGCAAAACCTTAAATTAGAGTGAATAAATGAAAACTCGGCACATCACTTCTGAAAGGTTGCCGACCCCTGGTGTAGACACTACCAGGGGCGGCTCTAGGATTTCCACCGCCCCAAGCCGGGCGGCACGCCGCGGGGGGCGCTCTGCCGGTCGCCGGTCCCGCGGCGCTGGTGGACCTCTCACAGACGTGCCTGCGGATGCTCCACCGGAGCCGCGGGACCAGCGGCCCCTCCGCAGGCACGTCTGCGGGAGGTCCACCGGCGCCGCGGGAGGTCCGCAGGAGCCGCCTGCCGCCCTCCCGCGGGACGCCGTCCCAAGCGCGCGCTTGGCGCGCTGGGGTCTGGAGCCGGCCCTGGACACTACAGCGATGGGAGGAGTTCTCCAGTCACTGCAGTAAATCCACCTCCCCAAGAGGCAATAGCTAGATTGATGGAAGAATTCTTTCAGTAACGTAATGTTGTCTACACAAGGATTTAGGCTGTCTATACTTGCAGAGTTTTTGCGCTGTCAGTTTCAACGTTGATAGTGAACCAGTGAAAGAAAAGCACTGGTTTGTGTACTCACTTACTTCCACAGGCATCAGAGGGTGTTTACATTTGCAGCACTTCCATGATGGATGAGATCAGCGCACTGAGGGCAGCTAGCCCACATGCCAGCTCTCTCCATTTTGATGATGGGTCTTGTGGGAAGGGGTGTGTGTGATCACAGGGCATCCTGGGTCCCTGCACAGCCTCCTCTCCCTCAAACACTGATCAGCTCCAGAAGCTCATCTTTTCTCCAAGCAGGGGATCCTTCCCATTGTGGAGCAGGCGTTGTCACCTGGCCAGATGATAAGTGAGCACTTGCCAGGAAAATAGGAAGGGGAGTTTCAAAGTTCCCAGGGTTTTACAGGGGGGAGGGGTGGATGTCTGTTCACCTGGCATCCGAGCAGCAGAGCTGCTAGCCAGAGTGGTCACTTAGGCACTGTGGGATATCCTCAGGAGGCTAAAAGCTCTGTAAACAGGAAGAATGTGTCTTCACTTGCATGTCACCGCAAAAGCATCCTCGGTAAGAGCTGTACGCCTCTCATGGAGGTGTTTTGGTTTTTTTTGCGATGAAACTTCTGAGTTTCACTGCAAAAAGTCACTGGCAAGTGCAGACACTCCCACAATTTTTGCGCAAAAAAGGGACTTTTTCCACTTTAAATGGCAAGTGTAGACAGGCCCTTAGTTTGACTTAACTATAAATTGCTCAGGGGTGTTGATTTTTCACCCCCCTGAGTGATGTAACTGAGTCGATCAACTTTTCTAGTGTAGACCAGCCATGAGAGGAGACTTGACTATAGTGTATGATTACCTTCATGAGGAGAAAATGCCAGATACTAAATAGCTTTTTAATCTAGCAGAGACAGCCAGAACAAGAACCAATGCTTGCAATGTACATCTAAGCAAATTCAAATTAGGAATAATGCATAGGTTGGAACAAACTACCCAGGGAGTGGTAGATTCTCCATCTCTTGATGTTTTCAAATCAAGGTTGGATGCCTTTCTGGAAGATAGACTTTAGCCAACCACAAGTTACAGGGTCCAATACAGGGATAATGGTGAAATTTAAAGACCTGTGATGTACAGGAGGTTGGACTAGATGATCTAATGATCCCTTCTGGGCTTAAAAATCTATGAAAAAACAGCTCTTATTGTTCCCACCTCCTCTGCTTCTGCACTGAGCAGCTCTCGGCACACACTATATCTTCCATGGTAAAAAAAAAATACCTTTCCCTCCTTAGTGCCTCATGGAGCCTCCACAGGTCTACGCAGACACAGGTTTTACTGATCACTGGAATCACAGCAGTATGCCACACATGCCAGTTCAGTAATACATTCTGTTACGCCATTCTCACCATCCTGTTAAGTTCTGCCTTCACTTTCAGAAGCAGCAGGATTGTCCCCCTCCAGCACAGAGTACACTCTCGGTAGAATAGCCACTCGTTCCCCTCTAAAAGGCCACTTTTGCCAACTACTGTCCTATATTCCTCTATGCTATTTATAAGGTTCATTTTAACGGCTCTGCTTGGTCAAGGAAGTTACTTGGGGTGTCGCCATTAATGAGAGGCATGTCAAACACATACTCTTTGCTTCTGTAGCTAGTATGGGCTTTGAACTGATCCAGACAATGTATTTATCCCATGGGCTACTGAGCACCACTATGGGCTTCTCCAGTGTAGGGCAAGGGTTCTTCTCCTTAAAGTCACCTTTGATCCTGAATCAATTTTAGATTAAACCAGAGGATTGCACATCTTGAAACTAACACTCCCTGTCTGTTCACAAAGGCTGACTTGGGAGGCAGATCTGAGGAAATAAGCAGACCTCACCCTTGCCAGATTCCTTTGCTTCAGCAAACATACTCCTCGTGCAGTTTTTTCGTACATTTTCTGCACATGTTTCCACTGGTTGGACAGACTTAATCTGGCCTGTGTTCTCTCTTGCCACACCTGCCATTTTTGTTTCCCACAACTATGCTCTTTGGAGGCATATTTTTATGATGCTTCTCTTTTCACCATGGGAACTTCCCCTTGTTTACTTCTTGTATCAAACTCCGATTGCTTTCTTGCGAAGTGTCTTTCATTTTCACTAGCACAGACTGCTGGTGTGACTGTTGCACCTCCTGCTCCGGACGTCAATTGTTAATTTCTGGAAAGTCCCTTCTTTTGAGTTCCAGCTATTAGATGATCTCTTGTATGGTCTGCCTTATTGATACCAAAGTCGCAATGCTCTTCTAGTTCAGATAGGGCCCTTATACAAAAAAAGTCCACTCTTTCTCCAGGCCTCCACACCTGCCAGTATAAGACTCCCTATTTGTGTATGACACCCCTTTTGGAATTAATACTCAGCTCATTTTCTTTGAATAATGTAAATTGCTATTCTCACACTCTTCCTTCGTGAAAGTCAATGATTTCCAAGCATTTTCAGCGGCAAAGAGTTCTGTGGCACCTTATAGACTAACAAACATATTGGAGCATGAGCTTTCATGGGTGAATGACAACTTCACCCACTTCACCTACGAAAGCTCATGCTCCAATACGTTTGTTAGTCTATAAGGTGCCACAGGACTCTTTGCCGCTTTTACAGATCCAGACTAACATGGCTACCCCTCTGATACTTGACAAGTATTTTCAGCTTCACTCCGCAGTGCATCAATTAATGAGCTGACCTGTGGTGCCCCACTCTCTGTGAAGTGCTCCTTCTACTCAGGCTACTTCACGTACTTGGCAAACTAAAAGTCTTTGACACAGGCTGAACTTTGGCATTTAGTTTTCCCCTTATTTATGTTGATTCACAACCAGACTGCTTTTGATGCCACTGCATGTGCCAATGGTAAAGAATCACAGAAAAAGCTGCTTTCATCGAACACTGAACAAGGAACTTTATCTGAGTAGAGAAAGTAATATTACCTCTAAGGCCCAGTCTGCACTAGAAAATTAAGTTGGCATAACAACATCACTCAGGGGTATAAAAAATCCACACCCCTGAGTGGCATAGTTAAGCTGACCTAAGTCCTTGAATAGCCAGTGCTAGGTCAACAGAAGAATTCTTATATCAACCTAGCTACTGCCTCTTGGGGAGATGGATTACCTACACTGTCAAGAGAACACCTCCCATTGGGGTAAGCCGTGTATACACTGACGTACTAAAGTGGTCCAACTGTGCTGCTGTCAGTGCCAGGTTTACAATGGCGCCATTGCTCAGAAGGGGCCCTGACCTGCTCTGCTTGCACTGTGCCCTGAGACCCTGCCAGCTCCCACTCCCACATCACCCCGCTCACCACTTGCTCCTCTCAGCCTGTCTGCTGGCCGGTCGAGGGCGCCTCTCCACCCCCTGGCCCCACCTGCCAGCTTCTCTCTGCCTCCTGGCCAGACCCCAGTGCACCTCAGGCTCTGGGCAGTCTCTTTTTCCCATCACCTGTGGGGCCCCGCCTGTCTCCCTGGAGCTGAGCCGCCTGAGACTGGTGCAGAAGCCTGGCCAGTCTCAGCCAGGTGGTGGAGGGGGACAGTGTGGGGGGCTTGGCTGGGCCCCTCCAGGCAAGTGGGTCCTGAGGGATCCCAGCCAGGGCAGGCCCTTGGCCTGGCTGATAACACCACGCCTGAGGGGCCAGAGCGATTCCCCGCCCCAGGACCAGCCCTGGCTGCGCTGCCGGCTCAGCCAGGCAGACACAGTTGCCTCCCAGAGTGCCAGTGAGTGCGGCCGGGAGACAGGGTGTGGGGGAGTGGGTCTCTGGGGTGCCATGGGGGGAGTGCTGGGCTGTGAGGGGGCGGAGATGATCTTTGTGTGTTGGGGCACTAGGGAGTGGGGGTTCTGTGTGGGGTGCTGGGCAGTTGTGGTGGGGCTGTGGGCACGGGGGCGCAGGGCACAGGGAATCACGGGGTGTGTTCTGGTATTGGGTGGGTTGGCGGGGGGGATGTGTGGTGTGGCCTGGTCCCACCCCTGAGGGGAAGAGGCATGCTGGCTTCATAGGGCCGGGTGGGCCATTGTGTGTTTGGCAACTGCCAGTTTGTAAATAGTGCCCTCGCACTGGGCTGGGCGAAGCGGGGCCATCCCTGTCATGCCATACCTCTAGCCGGCCCCTCGCTCTGGGGACCGACTCTCCCCTGCCCCACGCCATGCTCCATTGCCTCCATAGGGGCCCACAAATATGTTTGGCTCCAGGCCCACAAAAGGTTAATCCAGCCCTGGCCGCTGTAGCTTTTTAAGTGCAGAGACTCCTAAAGCTAATCCAGGGGTAGGCAACCTCTGGCATGCATGCAGAAGGCAGCACGCAAGCTGATTTTCAGTGGCACTCACACTGCCCGGGTCCTGGTCATCGGTCTAGGGGGGGCTCTGCATTTTAATTTAATTTTAAATGAAGCTTCTTAAACATTTAAAAAACCTTATTTACTTTACATACAACAATAGTTTAGTTATATATTATAGACATAGAAAGAGACCTTCTAAAAACGTTAAAATGTATTACTGGCATGTGAAACCTTAAATTAGAGTGAATAAATGAACACTCGGCACACGGCTTCTGAAAGGTTGCCGACCCCTGAGCTAATCTGTCCTCCTGTGTCTGTCTCTCTCCTACCTGCACTGCCAGGCTTCTGCCTCAGACCTTCCCCACCCCTCCTGCTACAGACATAAAGGCTTTTGCTTACTTTCAAAGCGCTTGCGCGCGCGCGCAGGCAGCGCGCAAGCAGCGCCGCGCTAAGCAAGCAGCCCAGCGCTGGGAGAAAACCTCCCAGCGCTGTCTCCCAGCCAGCTCAGGTGGTGGGGAAGCAGCGCTGGAGCGCCGCGCGCCAGCGCAGGGGGGCTACACACACTGGCTAGTAGCGCCGCAATTTGCAGCGCTGCAGAGGGTGTGTTTTCACACCCAGCTGCAGCGCTGCAAATTTGCAAGTGTAGCCAAGCCCAAAGAAGCAGAAAACATACGAGCTGCATAAGGAGGCCTGATCTCTATCTGAGACAGGAGAGCTTCTGGGACTAACAGTGTCGCCAATTTTCATGACTTTATTGTGAGTCTCATGATAGTCGGTCTTTGTCTTAAAGCTCCAGCTCCTGGAGTAAGTTTCTAGCCCTCATGGCTGGAGAGAAGCACTTGACAATGGGAGCCATAGAGGCCCATAAACCAGAAAACAAACAAAAAGAAACCAACATTTAGTATTTTTTAAAATCTCATGATCTTTAATCCAATCTCATGATTTTTGCAACGCTTGGGAGTGGCAATAGTGGGACTGTAATGCTCCTTCCCCACCCCAACCCCAGACAGCCAAGCTTCCTGCCTTGAAGAGGAAATTCAGCAGAGCTTAAATTTAGAAACAGGAACAACTCAAATTACCTGCTACCCCCTTACCTTCTGTCCCCAGAGCTCCTCTTCCTGCTCTGTATCCGGCCCTAACCACGACCACTGCAGTGCGCTAAAGGGGTTACAGATATCCTGCTTCGTGGAACTGAGGAAGCTAGAAGAGAAGAAAATGGTGAGGGGGCATGAAAGGAGCCAGAGGGAGGGTAGGGAGAGGTCTGATACAAGAGCATGGTGGCCCCAACACCATCTCTGAAGCCACCTGAAGTATGGGGTTTGTGTTAGGGAAACACAGGGGGCTTTGCTCTCTGGCCCGTCTGTTCTTCACAAGTCCTGCTTCACCACACTGTCCTGTGGTTACATGGGTGACTTTGTTCTCCATCCCCATCCCTCCTGTTTCCTGCAAACCTGCACCATCCCAGGAATACCCAAGGGGGACTTTGCTCTCCTAGCCATGTCTGTCCCTCCTTTCTCCTGTGACTTGCAGCCCCCACATTCCATGGCTGTAGAATCACAAAACACAAGTGCTGCAGGTGAGAAAGATCGATCCAGAGAATGAGGAAGGATGGTAGCAGAGGAAGCAGGGCCAGGAAGAGGGGAGGCCCCCCCACCACTGCAGTGTATAACTGAACCTGTCCCTCTTCCTAGCTCTGCTGCCCCTGTACCATTCCTTCCCTTTCTCAGGATCCATCTATATCACCTGTGGCCCTTTCTGTATTTTGTGATTCTGCAGCCATGGAGTGTGTCTTACATACAGTCCACCCCTTGCTCCAGAACGTGAATGTTCATTTATGAAAATAAGGGCCAGGTTCTCTGGCCCACAAAGTTCATTTTGTACTGTGTAAAGCAGTGCAGGATGAACTTAAACAGGCCGCAGAGTCCCACAGGGCAATTTTCCCTACACCCAGAGAATCTCTGCCAGTGGAAAGCTGATGGAGGCAGTGAAGATGAAGGAGGGGACATTTTGGTGACAGACTGATTCGTGTTGAGAGTGGGAGAGGAAATGGTAGAGCCAGCAGTAGAAGTTAGAGTAACTGCTGCAAGGCAGCCACAGATCAGGGAGCCACAACCGGTTCCAATAGCCACTTCCCTGCACTACGGTCAAGCACGGGGGAGAATAGGACCCTACATATTTTTCTAGCTCTTACACTTGGGGTAGGTCTGCACCAGATATGCTACTGCAGCACAGCTACAGAGCAACAGCTGCCTCGCTGTAGTGCAGACATTTACTACAGCGATGTAGTTCTTCCACAGGCGTAGTTAATCCACCTCTCTAAGGCCAGGCCTAAACTACAGCCCTATGTAGGTATAACTATGTCACTCACAGGTGTGAAAATTCCACACCCCCGCACAGATCTCCAGAGTTCTCTCTTGGGCCTTCGCTCTAGCTGGCTGGTTCCAGGGCCCATTTTTTTTTCAAATTTTTGAAGGTCGCGGCCAAGGTTTTTTTTCTTTGGGCTTCTTCCTCTCCCTTGGGGGGGCAGTGCCTGTCCTGTCTGGTTGGTTTGGTTGGCTGCTTGCGTAGTGTATATCCCTATCCAGCCCCACCTTCTCCTTTCTTTCTCTTTTTCTGCTGCTGGTTGACGTCGGGGTCCCAAGAGGTGGATGTTACTGATGGTGTCTGGTCTGGCTGGATCTGGAGAATCCTTCTGAGGCAGCTATTAATGAAGGTCTGGATCTTCCTGGTGGTTGTTTTGGTTGTCCTCCAGGTTTCAGCTCCATACAGTAGGACTGATTTCACGTTGGAGTTGAACAGCAATGTAATTATACCAACTTTAACCCCTGGTGTAGACAGCTCTATATTGACGGGAGAGCTCCTCCCACCGATATACCTACCTCTTCTCGGTGAGGCGTTTTAACTATGCCGACAGGAGAGCTCTCTTCCGTCGGCATAGGAGAGTCTTCACTTAAGTGCTATAGCAGTGTTTTAAGTGTAGACCTGCCCTGAGAGACAGTAGCTAGAATTCTTCCATCAACATAGCAGTGTCCACACTGGGTATTAGGTCATCTTAATTACATCGCCCAGCGTGTGAAATTTATCAACTTTTTACTCAGACCTTAGTCCTTTGGGTTTTCTTTCCATGATTTTCAGTTAACACCTGTTTAATTCAAATGCTGTAAACACTTGGGAGAAAAAATCTCTTTACTACTATTTCTACTCCATCCCTTCTTCCCTGCCCCACATTTCTGAGAATCCCAACGAGTCCTCCAGGGAACAACAGACTTGACAGTCATGAGATTTCTAAGGAAAAAAACAAAAACAAACTAACTAACCAAAAAAACCCTTTAAAAAGAGCTTTCCAGGCTGCCTGTATCCATCACAAAGAAGCAATTAAGGCCAGATTTTTTATCTGCCTTTGCAGGCCCTCTAGCCTCCCCTCTGCCCATTCCAGTTCAAAGTTTGCAACCCCTATCTGAGGCAAAGGTCTCAACTGCCACCTGGGTGCAGGAACCCCAAAGTGCCTTTCCAGGCACAGAAAGACCAACTGCTGCCGTGCTGCTGAAAATCCTCCAGCACCCCCCACTCCCACAACTTCGACAGGCAGCAGTTCCATGTGATAATACAGAAACCTGCAGCCAGAAATTAGGGCTGCCAATAGGGGCTGCCCGCAGCAGCCCGCGCCGCGCGCCGCCCTTCGGTCCTCGCGCCCCTCCCCCCCCCCGGCCGCGGCTCCCAGGCAGGTCCACCGCGTCCCCCGGGGGGGACCCGCAGCCGCCTGCGCATGACCGCGCGCGAGCCACGGAGCCCGAGGAGCAGTGGGACCGCCGGCACGCGTTCGGTCCGCGGGCGGCTCTTGAGCCGCGCGCAGTCCTGCCGGGAGGTCAGCCCAGCCGAGCCGCAGCGCCGCGGCCGCAGTCATGCGCCCTGCGCAGGTCCCGCCGTCGTCTGCGGTGGACCCTCCCCAGGCATGCACGCGCGCGGTCCCACCGGCCCAGCCTGCCGCCCCCTAGATTTGGCCGCCCTAGGCACCAGCTTGGTTTGCTGGTGCCTAGAGCCGCCCCTGCCTGCAGCCCCAGGAGAACTGGAAATCTAGAGACAGCATAAAATAACTGAATTCGATATCAAACTCCAGGAAGAACACACTGGCTGGCTTCTTCATTGTTATGTTGAATTCACTTGACTGTGATAGAATTTCCACCTAGCTGTGCTGTAGCACAGCAGACACCAGGGGCATTGACCAAGTACATAGGCCCAGCCATGGAGCCACAAGACTTGGAAAATAAATCACTATTAATAGTTCATTTGGGTTTTTCCGCATTAGGATCCCTTTCCCTGGATGGTATTTCCAGCTCACAGTTCACGGAGGGAAGGAACAATCCAAGAGGATGGACCCATTCAGCATCACGACAAATAGCATCCTGGCTGTCTTCACTGTGATGCAGCTTGGTGAGTCCCTGGCTGGGCAGGGTGTGGTGCAGCAGCGTGGGTATTTTTCGTCTCTTTACGATCTCCTGATTTCCTGCTTCAAACTAAACAAGTTTTGCCCTTTTTCAAAATGGCTGCCATCTCCGATTACTGACAATGGGACTGAATCCACAAGCCTAAAATGGCCTTATTAGGTAAAAGTGAGGCAACCACTATGCAGCTACATGTGATAATACAGAAACCTGCAGCTCCAGGAGAACTGGAAATCTAGGGACAGCGTAAAATAACTGAATTCGATATCAAACTCCAGGGAGAACACACTGGTTGAATCACCACACCAGGGAAGATGGCCCCTTTTAGGGTGTGTCTTCCCTGCACAGGTAACTCAGATGATCAGCACCCATGTTTGAGTACCTGGGTTAACCTAGCCTGGGTGTGAGCAGCCATACTTCAAAACCATAACCTATATGACTGTGACCTCACTGCCACTGCATTTACCCGCGTATGGCTCTAGGACTCCTGGGGGCACATCCCAGGGTTCTTTATACTGCAGTAAGCTGAGCTGTTCCATAATTCTTTCCCAGTGAATTGTGGGAGGACACGGGGCGGAGGGGAGGAGAGGAGAGGATTGAGGAAAGGCAGTGGAGGTCTATAAATACTTGAGAGATTTAGCCTGTCTCCTCCCTGCAAAGTGGGTGGCTTACTTGGGCACTAGCCAGTACCCCTAGCCAGGCCAATTAGCCTATGCTGAAAGCACCACTAAACTTAGGTGAGAGGGTTTTGTGTTTGGACAGAAGAGGGGTTAGAAGAAGCAGCACCTGGGTGAGAGCCTGGGTTAACTCTGCAGTGAAGATTTAATTCACCACTGAAGATCCATTAGATGGAAACAACCTTCAGTCTCCACTGAGATGCGCTGGAGTCAGACTGGTGACCGTCTCTGTAACCCATTGGCAATGGCCTGAGGCATCCATCCCTCAAGTAATGCTAGCGTAGAGGGGGTCCCATAGGAAGACAAATATTACATACAAGAACATGGAGGTTTTAACATCAAACAGTAGGAGACGCTGGAACTAATGCTAGCTATGGAACCTAGCCCTTGTCTGCATATGTGTTATGAGACAGTCTTTCATAACATGATCACTGAGCATTTTTTCCACATGGATTTTTTAGCAGGACTTGAACCCTTGGCTTTTCAGAGTCACAGCACAGATCACCTTGTGCTAAAGGAATACCTGGTAATAGAAGTAAGCTGGACATACACAAGTCCATGGGTCTGGATCTAATGCATCTGAGGATGCTGAAGGAGTTGGCTGATGGGATTGCAGAGCCATTGGCCATTATCTTTGAAAACTTGTGGCGGTCAAGGGAGGTCCTGGACATTTGGAAAAAAGCAAATATAGTGCCAATCTTTAAAAAAGGGAAGAAGGAGAATCTGGGGAATTACCGACCAGTCAGTCTCACCTCAGTCCCTGAAAAAATCATGGAGCAGGATCTCAAGGAATCCATTCTGAAGCACTTGGAGGAGAGGAAGGTGATTAGGAACAGTCAACGTGGATTCACCAAGGGCAAGTCATGCCTGACCAACCTGATTGCCTTCTATGATCAGATAACTGGCTCTGTGGATAGGGGGAAAGCAGTGGACATAACATGATATATCTTGACTTTAGCAAAGCTCTTGATATGATCTCCCACAGTATTCTTGCCAGCAAGTTGAAGTATGGGCTGGATGAATGGACTATAAGGTGGTTAGAAAGCTGGCTAGATCGTTGGGCTCAATGAGTAGTGATCAATGGCTCAATGTCTAGTTGGCAGCCGGCATCAAGTGGAGGCCCCATGGGTTTGGTCCTGGGGTCGCTTTCATTCAGCAACTTCACTGATGATCTGGATGATGAGATGGATTGCACCCTCAGCAAGTTCGCAGATGACACTAAGCTTGGGGGAGAGGTAGATACACTGGAGGGTATGGATAGGGTCCAGAGTCACCTAGAAAAATTGGAGAATTAGGCCAAAAGAAATCTGATGAGGTTCAACAAGGACAAGTGCAGAGTCCTGCACTTAGGACAGAAGAATCCCATGCACTGCTACAGGCTGGGGATTGACTGGCTAAGCAGCAGTTCTGCAGAAAAGGATCTGGGGATTACAGTGGACGAGTAGCTGGATTTGAGTTAACAGTGTGCCCTCGTTGCCAAGAAGGCTAACGGCATATTGGGCTGCATTAGTAGGAGCATTGCCAGCAGATCGAGGGAAGTGATTGTTCCCCTCTATTCGGCACTGGTGAGGCCACATCTGGAGTATTGCATCCAGTTTTGGGCCCCCACTACAGAAAGGATGTGGACAAATTGGAGAGAGTTCACCAGAGCGCAATGAAAATGATCAGGGGGCTGTGGCACATGGCTTTTGAGGAGAGGCTGAGGGAACTGGGCTTATTTAGTCTGCAGAAGAGAAGAGTGAGGGGGGATTTAATAGTAGCCTTCAATTACCTGAAGTGGGGTTCCAAAGAGGATGGAGCTCGGCTGTTCTCAGTGGTGGCAGATGACAGAACAAGGAGCAATGGTCTCAAGTTGCAGTGTGGGGGAGGTTTAGGTTGGATATTGGGAAACACTATTTCACTAGGAGGGTGGTGAAGCACTGGAATGGGTTAGCTAGGGAGGTGGTGGAATCTCCATGCTTTTTTACGGCCCGGCTTGACAAAGCCCTGGTTGAGATGATTTAGTTGGGGATGGTCCTGCTTTGAGCAGGGGCTTGGACTAGATGACCTCCTGAGGTCTCTTTCAACCCTAATTTTCTATGATTCTGTGAACTACCCAGATATTCTGCAGCTAGCTCTGGGAGGGGAGTACGGTCTAGTGTTTACAGGCAGGCTGGCCAGACACATGGTGTATGACAGGTTTTTTTATTACTATTGTTTAACGAAAGGCAGTTTGCAGGATGGTTGATATTTGGGTCTCCTATGTTAGAGACCTGGGTTCTATTCTCAATTCTGCTAGATATTACCTTATCTATAAAGTGGGTGGGATAATAATTGCTTCTCCCATAGTGTAGAGGTATGAGGCCTTGGTGTCCCCTAGACTGTAGAGTATTTTTGTACAAAGGGTCTGTCTGCTCAGGGTACAGGCTGCGGCAACAGAGCCGCCAGACCTGCGGGCCCGCCGCGCGCTGCGGGGGAGGGTCAGCGAGCCACGCGACCAGCGGACCCTCTGCAGTCATGCCTGACTGCTTGGGGCGGCCAAAAAGGTAGAGCCGCCCCTGGGCTGCGGGCTGGCTCAAGGAGGTAGGACAGATTCCTAAATGTAGGACTGTCCTGCAAAATTTTAGATGAGTACAAACCTATACAGTCAGTGATCAGCTCTCTGCCACCAAAAGTAGGAGAGGCAAGGGGGCTCTGCCCCCAAGCAGCCAAATGGGAGACCTCCTGCACTTTTGTGTGTATGTTTCAGTTTGAATATTGAACCTGAAATGACAACATACAGATTGGGGCTGGGCAACTTCCCTATAAAAACGAGAATGCAGGTGCAAACCAGTATGGTTTATTGTTTTTTTAAAAACCATAATTTTTAAGCCAATCTCATGATTTGCTGGGGAAGGGAGTCTGAGTTTGGAGTTTTGAATGCATGGAGTTGGCAATGCTGCAGCAGGGAGACTTTGCACTGACTGAAGTGATAAGATGTCATGATATTGGGGCAGGGGTGCCAAGACCAGTCCTGGTCCTGTGGGTCAGGACTCCCAATAACCTGCAAATCTGTGGAACTGTTTGTAAGGGACCTGACCTTCGGGCACTATCACATCAAATACAGCACCAATCCCAACCACTCACCACAAAGTGCAGAAGGGAAAATGCTGTCCCCTGCAGCACCCCACCCCAATCCCTGTGATGTTTCCTATGAAAGGATTTGCTGTGACAGACTCAATTTTGCCAGTTGTGATTTGATTGGCGCTCTTGCCATATGTGGTGTTTTTCTTAAAACCCCAGCTCCAGGAATGGAGAACGATTGCACAAGACTCTCAGCTTTCAATTAGAAAAAAGGAGGTTTTGCCTCTCCAGTTTAGAGAAAAGCTTGAAAACTTGACCCGAGTGTGGCCTGAAAACACCAAAACAGAAAACAAAGAAAAAGAACCGGTCACTGTTTTTTTTTTAAAAAAATCTCATGATTTTTATTCTCATGACTTTTTGTGGCCTGACTCATGATTTTTGAAGGCCATGCTGCAGCCTTCTGGAGACACGGGCCCAGGGAGAAGTTTGTATATATGTGTAAAACAGAACAGAATCTCTGTCAGCTAGGGAAAGAGAGAGAAGGAAACGTAGGGAGGGTGTGCAGGAATGGGGAAAAATGGGGCTGAAAGAAGAGAGAGCCACAGGAGAGAGAAATGAAGGGAGGAAATCCAAGCGGGAGAATGGAGAGTAAGGTCAGCAGGAGTGGGAAGAAAGGTAAGAGAGAAAGACAAAGACAGAGATGGCTGTAACTCCAGGGTGGGACAGAAAGTGTCAGAAACAGACATAGAGACAAACACAAGCATACTAGGATTTAGGCGACACTCACTTAGGCTTTCAGCTCCCCAGCCATCACCTCTCTTGGACGAAGACCCATGTCTCTCTTCCTCCTGACTGTGGTATTCCCAGTGATGAGCTGCCAAAATCTTAACAACCGGTTCCCTATAAAAAGTTCTGATTTAAGTGGGGGGGAGCAGGGGCTGGGGTGGGGGGGAGACATACCCGTGGGGCTGGGGGCAAATTGCCCCACTTGCCCCCCCTGGCAGCCCTAGAGCTTGCAGCCCCCTCCTCCCCTTACCTTGCCAGCAGCTCAAAGCAGCAGGATGACTCAGGAGCTCAGCTGAGCTGCCCAGCTGCTGGCCATGCTGTGGCTCTTCGGGGTGGGGGAAGTGGGGGAGGGCCTGGGGGAGACATCCTCATGGGGCCAGGGACCCCTGCAGGGCCCGGGCCAATTGCCCTACTTGCCTCCTCCCTTCCCCTCTGGCCAGCCCTGGAGCTTGCAGCAGGAACCCACCCCCACCTTGCCAGGCCTCTCAAAAAGCGGCAGCAGGACAACTGGGGAGCTCAGCTGAGCTGCCCAGCTGATGCTGGCGGCTGGCCATGCTGCAGCTGGGGGGAAGAGCCGGGGGAGCCTCAGCCTCAGCCTCCCCAGCTGGGAATCCTGGGAGCAACAGGATGGTCCAGCCCGCGGACCGGAGTTCTTTGCCCACCCCCTGGCCCTTTAACAACCGGTTCTCCACGGAGGTCTAATTTTAGCAACCAGTTCTTGGGAACCTGTGGGAACCGGCTCCAGCTCACCACTGGGTATTCCCAGGCTGCACAGTTCTCTACCTACACCATGAATTCCCCAGTAAGGACTGCCTACAAGAACAATGTCTGCACTGTGCTTTCTCTCCAGAGGATATGAACAGGGTAATTGCTAGCAGTTAGAAGTTACCACACAGGTCTTTCTAAGCCAATACATTTATTCCTAAGGCAAAAGCAATACAGAGAAAACATGCTAAAAACAAAAGAAGTATTTAGCAGTGATCATCCCACCTCTAACAAGGGCTCTGGTAGGAGTCTGTCCTTCAAACCCCACACAGGGTTTTCCCTGTGGTTACAAGTTCATAACTGTCCCAGAGTCAGACCCAGAACAACCATGAATAGGTCAGTCTCTTCTTTATACACTTTGGGCCTTTCATCTTGAGATTCCAGGGGCAGATGATCAGCAAACAATGGTCCCCTCTTCAGGGCACAGCTTCATAAGGCTGGGTTTTCACATTCACCTCCCCCGGAGACAGGGCCGGCTCCAGAGCCCAGCGCGCCAAGCGCGCGCTTGGGGCAGCATTTTACCAGTGCCCGGAGAGTTCCCAGACAAACCACTGGACGCTGTTTGTCCCCAGAAATCCATTCTTGTCTGGCACATTGTTCAATACAGTCCTTTGAAGTTCATAACAGTTCCCAGGGTTCACATCACAGCTCACCCTAGAGAGGTTACATACATCCCGGCCCACAATAATACATAACCTTTGCATTTAATTCAATGTATTTAAACTTAATCCAGATATATGTACACTTAATTCAGTAAGGTTTTTCATGGATATTGCAGGAAAATGCCACATCTGTCACCATTTGTTAGAGATAGATAGATAGATAGATAGATAGATAGATAGATAGATAGATAGATAGATAGATAGATAGATAGATTTTATGGAAGAGAGTTGAGGTGGTTGGAATGAGGAGACTAGAGATTTTGGAAAGACTGCAAGAAGAAAAAGAGCAAGTAAAAATGGGGTAGATTCCCAGGAAGGAGTGTGGGGGATTAGGAAGTTTGGGGTCCATTTTGATGGAGACGGGATATTAATTTTGCCACTGTAATGACTGTTCCTTCCCCCCATTATTTTTGGGGGAGTCTCTTTCAGGTCTGATCCCCATTATGGCTGAGGGAGAGACAACGGTGTTTGGTGCTGTTGGGGAACAGGTGATTCTGCCCTGTATTGACAAACCCCAGACTAATGGGGTGACCTGGAAATACAATGACCAAGTTGTGATCCAGCATTCGATATATCTCTCGAGAGGTAGAATTCCAAATTCACCACACCCTTGTCCCTCATACAGGGCTAGAGAATCCCCTCTCTCTTGGGGAACAGCTTTCACCCACAGCCTTTTTATTCTCCCCAAAGGCCCAAACTTCAAGGATCGGTATGAATTAAATAAGCAGGAGGTGTCCAAGGGGAACCTCTCCCTGAAACTGTCACAACTGGAGCACTCTGATGCTGGCAAGTACGTCTGTATAGTTGGTTCCAGAACTTTCGAGGTCCAGTTGCAGGTGTTTGAAGGTGAGTGATCCGGGACAGTGAGATGAGAGTGCAAGGAGCTTTGAGACAACACTTTGCTGAGGTCCCTGTCCTTTGTCCATCTCCTCTGGCCTGAGCTATCGCAGATCCCTTTTCTCCAGCTAGCCCTACCTCCTCAGATTGCCCTTCTGCTGAGATTCCCATGCTCACCTTCATCCCAGTCCCTCGCCTGGAGGAAGCTGGTGGAGGACAGGACTCACTGGATGGGCTCTCTCTCTCTTCACAGTTACAGGCTCTCCTAGTGGCTACCTCCTGCAGGGTAAAAATCTCATGCTGAGCATACAAGGTTCCTCAAGTGCCAGTGTCACCTGGTCCAACAACCGCAAGGATAAAGTGACAGCCACTCAGTCAACAGAACTGAAGAATGGTGGACGCACTCTGCAGATACACAACCTCCAGGTTGAGGACAGTGGGACCTGGATGTGCCACATCACATCCCTGTCTGCTAAGCTGGACATACCCTATAAGGTGCTCGTGATAGGTAAGAGAAGCATGGATCCGATCTCAGAACTTTGCAGCTGCCTAGAAAATGCAGAAGATGGTGGATAAATCTAAACATATCCCATCTCCTCCTCACACACAAGCCCAGGGAAAGGTCACAGCCCATTACCTGGGTTCCTAGTTCCAAGTGTCCTGAGCAATGCAGCACCAGGGCCTTCCTCACAAGATCTCCAGGCTCACAGACCCCTCAGCACTGGAGGTTGGCTCCTGAGCTCCTGTTCCTTGGCTCAGTCTCACCCTGTTCTCCCTTGTTCTCCTAAACAGTGCCCCTCCCCCAGGGATTTGTGCATCTCAGACTCATGCAGATGATTCTCACCCTTCTGGCCTCCTGAACTGTTGTGGCTCTTCTCTGAGCTCCTCCAGAACTGAGCACAATAACCCAGATGGGATCTCCCTAGATCTAGACAGAGGGACGGACTATCTCCTCCCTGCTCCATGGTAAAGTTGCAAAACTGATGATGAGACTATTGCTCCCTACACTTCTGTATGTTCTCCTCTTTCTGCTCTGAATTCAGGTTTTCATAATTTGAAGCGGGAGACGCTCTACGAAGCTGTTAATTCCACTGTGTCCATCTCCTACTCTCTGAGCACTCACCTGCTGCAGATAAGGGAGCTGGAGTACGTCAGGGTAGGCTTGGAGTGGAAACCAGTGATAGACAGCAAGTACCAGGGGAAGTTTAACTTCAGTGTCACCTCTAAAGAGCAGCCCTTGTCTAAGCAAATGGCCAACATGCAGGTTACATGGAAACCCAGCCATACCCTGGAAGTGAAACTGTCCAAAGTCCAGTTCGAGGATGCTGGATGGTATCAGTGCCAGCTCACAGTCAGCCGTGACCATGTGGAGAAGGCCATCCACCTGGTGGTGATGACAGGTGAGAGGAAGTTTTGGCCCCTATGGACACTACAGAGGAAGTCAGGCAGGAGTATGGGAGGTGCCCCCCAAAAAGGTGCCTACAATCTGGAGACCCCTGAGACTCTGTCACAGACCCTATGGAAAGGTTGTTCCCATCCCCTCATTTGCATGTCCCTCTCTTGTTCTCTTTGCAGTCTCTGCTGACCCTGTTGGGCCGCTCTCCAAATGGGCTAACGTGACTCTGCTCTGCAAGCTGTCAGCTCCTATCCCACCTAATGCCCAGCTGTTCTGGGAGCATCTGAACGGGACGGAGAAGAAATTAAATATGTCGGGTCACAGTGAGGTGATGGTGAAGACCAAAACTGTGGGGCTGTGGAGATGCAGCCTTAAGGTGGAGAATAACACGATAACCAGCATTGACTGGTTATCCCTCTGTGTCAGCTCATCTGAGTACTGTGTCCAGTTTCCAGTGTACACCACTACAAGAAGGATGACAAATTGATGGATAGTGGGGAGGAGGAGACAAAAATGACAAGGGGCTGGAGGGCATGACTTATGAGGGAGAGAGAGAGGGAGAGGAGATTGTTATAGCCTAGAAGAGAGAAGAGAAGAGGGGGGGATTTGATAGCTGCTTTCAACTACTAGGGGGGGGGTTCAAAGAGGGGATGGAGACTGACTCTCAGTGTGTGGTGGCAGATGACAGGAGTAGGAGTAATGGTCTCAAGTTGCAGAGGGGGAGGTTTGGACATTAGAAAAACTTTTTTTTTTTACTAGTAGGGTGGAGACTGGAATGGGTTACCTAGAGAGGTGGTGGAATCTCCTTCCTTAGCGGTTTTTAAGGTCAGGCTTGACAAAGCCCTGGCTGGGATGATTTAGTTGGGTTTGGTCCTGCTTTGAGCAGAGGGTTGGACTAGATGACCTCCTGAAGTCCATTCCAACCCTGAGATTCTATGATTCTATGACTACACTGTGGGTAGGGAGACCACCACCGCTTCCTCCATTCAAAGCCCCATGCTGTCTCTCTCTGTGTCTGTCTCTCCAATTCTCTCACTTCTCTCTCCACAGTGAAGGCTGCTGAATGGAATAACTATGTGCTGATCTGGGCAATGGTTGGACTTGGAGCCAGCATAGTGCTGCTTCTCCTTGCAAGCCTATTTATTTTCATCTTTACTGCCCGGCAGCGGAGGCGGGTGAGTTCCCAAGTCCCAGCAGACAGCAAAGGAGGAAAGTCCCTCCATTGAACTCAGGATGAGTCTCGGAGGATTCCCCCCTTCAGAGAAGCAAGTGGGAGGGAACTAGGAACCACCACCCCTGGGGAAGGGACTCTTAAAATAGCCATATCCCAGTTAAATCTCTGAGGAGTGAGGCAGATAAAATCTGTACTGTCATGGCAGGCAGAGGGTTTGAAACCACCAGCCACTTTGGAGGGTAAAACTTTAAACACAGAAATGTGGGTTCATGCCACACTCCTTTCTCTCCTGGCAGCGACGGGCTGAAAAGATGGCACAAGCCAGGCGAGACTTGTTTGAAAGGAGAATATGTCAGTGTCAACGGTAAGTACAAATCCAGGCCCCTCTGACTAGGGAGAGATTCTTGCCTCAAGAGAATGAGGCTGGCTGCTAGCTCAGGGATGGGGGAATAGGACATGGGGCCTTTCACTTCAGGCTGTGTCTAGACTGTAATTCCCTCAGTTGCAATTAGTGACCTCAGTTGTGATAAACACAAATCAGTGCATCCTCACAGTATTCACACTCATGTTAAGTGGCTTTACGGTTATATGCCAAATCTACACTATCACTGCATTGGCTTGTGTTAGCGGCAATTTCTTCTGGGCATTCTTCCCAGAATTCCTAGCGTTGTTCCAAACTGCAGTATGTTATGAGTGATTGCCAATAGCCTTCTGGGAGGCCTCAAAGGTGCCCAGAGGGATTGTGGGAGGCAAAGACAAATTCCCAGAATCCCTATAACAATGTCCAAGTAAACCAACACATGCTGCTTCACTTGCTGACTGCTTTCATGAGAACAAGGGTTTCTCACTGAGTGAAGAGCTGGCATTTCCTAGGATTTGGTGATTCTATGCTCTGAGGCAGCAGAAGCAGCTGTGGAGAGACAGTGACAGCTGTGCAGTCATTACTAGCAGAGAGCCATGTAGTGGCAATCTTAGCTGGAAGAGACTGTTGTGTGTTGATCCCCGTAGAGGGGCAACAGACCTAATCTGTCTGAATTGCCCAGGCAATGGTCTGTACTAGTGAGTGGTGTAGAGTCTCTGGACAAGCACTCAGTGTTCACAAGCTATTTTGGGCCAAACCCATAAGTACAGAGTGGTGGGGGCGGCATCATTGTTCTCCAGTCCTGGGATGACCAACTGGGAGAACATCCGATCGAGGAAGGCCGTGTTTCTGAAAGCCCCGGGAAATGCCTCCTTATGCACAATGATTGCTCTGTGAGGAAGATGATTGCTGTTATGGTTGCACCTTTCACATTTGCAAAAGCTGCAGTGAGCTTTCTAGGCCTGCCTGGATTGCCAAGATTGAACTGCTTGCTTCAGTCTTTAGGTGGCCAGAAACTAGACCTCTTGAACCCCATAATAGGAAAACAGGTGCCAACAGCATAAGAGACCCTGTCATATGCTGGATTTATATGCAGAGTACACTAGTGAACTTTAAGGGTTTTATTTGCCTTCTTATCATTTGTCATTAAATATTACTAAGTTCCTAGTAAATGTTATTTTAGGTGGCAGTGAGGGCTGAGTGAAAGAAACATAGTGGTGATTATGTGCTAGGTGACAGAAACGTAGCTCTGCTTTCATCTGTTTTTATGTGAGTGCAGGTAGCACAGTTATTTATGATTCTAAAGAAACCCTTATTAGAAAAAGACAAAATAGTACAACTACATCTGAAAACAGAACAAGCTGTGCAAAACGTGAAGCAATACAGTCACTCTGTAACTCCCCTACAGAGCTCAGTGCAGCCACATTGGAAATGAAGAGCATTAAGTCACACAATGCCTAATCAACGTTGTATAAATATTGCACTTCCCCCCAGCTATGTGAAGTATTCTGTGTTCTATGCCTTCCAGTCTGGCCAGAGGTCAGGAGACTGGCAGGCTCAGTGGGGTCACTGCATAGAGTAGGGGGCATTTCACCTCTACAATACCAGAGCTCATGCTGTTTAATTTCTATCTCTTGCAGTCAGCTGAAGAATGACTATTCCGATGCTTGAGACAGAAGGGTGAATGAAGTCTCTGCCAGTGATAAGCCACCTTGCAGCCCACCTTGCTTGCTTGGATCCAACTCACCTTTCCTTCCTCAAGTGCGATGCTTTGTTCTTTCATCTTTCTCCCAGCCTCATTGCCAAGAAGAGATCTTATCAGGTGTGGATGGGATAGAGTGAGCAGGACAAGCACCCACCCACGGTGATGGCTCAGCCCCAACTCCATCAGGGAATGTACTGAATGTAAGGTATACACAGATGTATTTTGTGCATATGCTTGATTTGACCTCCTGGATTTTATCTCAGATGTTTCCTGTATCTGCTCCAAATGCAATAAATCACTTTAGAGTTTTCATTGCAAAATCTGACTTTATTTGCCTGATGCACCAAACAACTCCCTCTAATATAACCCCTACTACTGGCCTTCCCAAACACCCCCGGCCTGCCCTGTTCCCAGAACCCACCTGCCCTGCTGCCAGAAGCCCTCCCTGATTCCTGCATCCTGTGATTCCCTTCCTCACCTCCCTGCCCCAGCCGCCGCCTTCCCCAATCCAGCCCTCCAGCCAGTGACAAGGAATGCTGGAGACTTTCCCTTAACTTGGTATTTCCATGCTTCCAAGGATTTGGGGTGGGTCCTGAGGTATCCTTACTGTCACTAACCATAGGTTTTGCTTGTTAATTTACTGTTTTTTACAGAAGGTTGGTTACCAGATTGAGTAGCTCCCTGGGGAGAGGGATTAAACAGGAGCTGCACAGTGGAAGCTGCCCCTGGTTGTGCTGACCCTTCTGAGAGGTGCCCCAGGAAGGTCTGTGTCTCCAGAACATGTATGTCTCCACTGAAGGGATAGTGGCCATAATCATGCCAAGTAAACCTGCTGTATTTAGCCTTACCCCTAACAGTCCACCCTGGAGAACATTAAGGACAACCACAGCTTCACATACAGTGACCTTCAAGAGCCACAGTTGGGGTGTGTGTGGCTAAATTGGACATGAATGTTCTTTCCCCTTGATAATTTTTAATTAATAATTGGAGATATACCAATTTCCTAGAACTGGAAGGGAGCTTGAAAGGTCATTGAGTCCAGCCCCCTGCCTTCACTAGCAGGACCAAGTACTGATTTTGCCCCTGATCCCTAAGTGGCCCCCGCAAGAACTGAACTCACAACCCCAGGTTTAGCAGGCCAATGCTCAAACCATTGAGTATCCCTCCCCCTATTCTGGTCTATGCTGTATTATCCAGCACTTTACCCACTGGAAAGCTCTAGAAACGGGCATTTCGGATATCTCCCAATACATATCTTCAATAGGTTGGCAGGTGTCCGGTTTTCAACCAGAACACCTGGTCGAAAGGGGACCCTGGCGGCTCCAGTCAGCACTGCTGACCAGGCCATTAAAAGTCCAGTTGGTGCGGGGCCAGCAGGCTTCTTACTTGGCTTCGCGTGGCTCCCCAGAAGTGGTGACATGTCCCTGCTGCTCCTGGGTGAGGGAATGGCCACGGGGGGTCCGTGCACTGCCCCCACCCTCTGAGTGCTGGCTCCACAGCTCCTATTGGCCAGGAACCATGGCCAATGGGAGCTGTGGGGGCAGCGCCTGAGGGCAGAGGCAGCACACAGAGCCACTTGGCCACACTTCTGCCTAGGAGCAGAGGGACAAGTCACCGCTTGCAGGGAGCCGCCCGAGGTGAGCGCTGCCTGGATCCAGTACCCCAAAACCCCTCCCGCACCCCAATCCCCTGCTCCAAGCCCTCTCCCACACTCAAAATCCCTCCCAGAGCCTGCACCTCGCACCCCCTCCCACGCCCCACCCCCCTGTCCTGAGCCCCCTCCTGCACTCAAACTCTCTCCCAGAGCCCAAACCCTGCACCACCTTCCCCATTCTGAACCCCTTGGCCCCACCCTGGAGTCCCCTCCTGCACCCCAAACCCCTCATCCCCAGTCCCACCCCAGAACCTGCATCCCCAGATGAAGCCTTCACCCCCTCTTAGTTAACCAGAACTTTTGACTAACCAGCACCCCCCATACCCCCAACATGCTGGGTAACACATTCGAAACTTAATACAGTAAACACTTTATTTGCTTTAAAATTTTACAGATTTTTCTTTTCACGGATCTTGTTAATGAATAAAATTATATTATTTGGAACATAATTCATCCTTATTAGTTCACACAAGTCTTTTTCTTTTCTCAGGCCTGACTCTCCTCCCCCTCACAGCCTGTTTGGCCTTTGCCCTGGCGCTGGCTCCCTCCTCTCAAATGGCTTCCTCTCCTCCCCCCCTGGGGGGGGCTCTCTCCCTGTTGCTATGGGGGCACTTGAGTTTGCTTTGGCTCTCCTCCTCCTGAGCCAGCAGCAGACAGAGCTCCAGGAATCTATGTAATCTCTTTGGGGGTTACACTTATTTATTTATTTGCAATGAAGCTGTTCCTTGAATCATTCTGGAAAATTTTTCATCCAAGGCCATATAGGAAATATGTGGCAGATCAGGGAATTGAACCCATATCAACTAAGCTTCCAGCTACCTCCCCATAAACATACAAAATATGTTGCGACTTTTAACACACTTTCTTCCCTACTACTCAGAGCCGATTCAAATGTATTTAACTTCATATCTCAGACTGCTCTGGTATGTTGTAAAAAGATGTTTTTTAAAAAGGTAGACATTGGACATTTTTAGTCATATAGTGCTTTTTGAAATGGTTAAAACTGACCTCAAAATGATCTCATGTTGGGTCTTTCCCCCCTTTCAAGATTCCTTAGAAAATTCATCAGTTCCCAAACTACAACGTCGCATTTGAAATTGCTCCTCTAACTCCAAAAACAGATTTCTATAGAATGTTTTCACCTCCATTAAATGAAAAGCTAGCTACAACCTTAACAGTGATGTTAAACAACCACAACTCTAAACACAAGCATAAATACACGTTAGTACACCAAAATACAAGACACAACCACAGTAAATTAAAAATACAATACACCATGTTTAAAACAACCATAATAATTCACAATAAAACTCAAACAAATTGACATACAATGGCAAAATAGTGGTGTATAATAGTTGACAGACCACCACAATAGTACACAACCACAAACACAGTGATAACAACCATTATACCCAACTATGAAAAGCTGCAACATACAATGACAAACCACCACAATTTATGAACCATCACACAGAATGACGGAACCACACTGATAACACACCACTAAAAAATAGGAATAAAAGCAAAATGAAACCACATTGATATGAAATTGCACAAAAGGATCCAAATAAACAACGCACAACAGTATCTGCAATGAAAAAATAATTAAAACAGCTAGAACGCTGCCCAATGGCACATGACCACAAAAGGCAATGGTTTTGAAAAAAAGCTGGACGTGTTGTAGGCTTTCCATAATTGTTTGGATTACTATGATCGATGCTGCTCCTGGGCTGTAGTGAGGAACCAGCATTTCCATAAACACACTCATATCCCTTCCTCTAGTGGCTGGGTCAAGCCCCAGGACCCATCCCACATCCCCTGGGAGGTCCCAGAGACTGTGCCCCACCTCAGCTCCAGAAGGAAACATGGAGAGAGCTGGAACACCATGGAGGGGCTATAGGGGCACTGGCAGTGCTGTGCATTCTGTGACTAGATTGTGCTGCCCAGCCCTGCTGAGCTAGAAATACGTGTGCCAAGATAACCCCAGCTCATGGTCACATCTCCCCAGGTCCCTTCTGCGTCCTAGTTTATTTCTGTCCCTCGACTCAACAGCGTGAGGCTGTGATTCTGGTGGAGTCTGTCAGACCCAATCTGCTCAGTTGCCCAGCATGACTCATCCTCCCTAAGGGCTGTGCAAGGCAGTGGTCCTGTTCCTCAGCACTGTCTCTTGTCCTTTTAATTTCTTCCTACATCCCTGAGGTCTGAGGGAAGGCACCCAACACCTCTTTTCATTTCTCTTTGTCTCACAGAGAAAATGTAATGTTTCCAGCTGTTGCTTTCCACTTTACTGGCTCATCAGCCAAGTTCAGCAGTGACAGAGGAGCAGCCTGCTGCTGCCCAGCTCTGGCCTCCACAGTAGTAGTGGGCACCATGAGACGGGAGCTCTGCACTGGCTATTTTCTTAAGGTTTACACCTATCATGGTGAATGTCTGCAAATGGGAATTTGCTAGGAAAAACCCCAGGTTGTACATGTGCTTGCATCCAACCCTCTCCCCATGATTATGGGAATCTGGAACAGCTGGGCTCCTCCACACAGTTTTCCATTGTCTGCTCCAGTACCTCTGCTCCCTTGGTGTGTTAGCATCGCCCAAACAGAGGGAGGGGAACAGGGCTCCCCAAAGCTTTGCAATTATCATTAGTGATGTTTCTTCTCTGGAACTCTAAGCCCCTCTCTAGAGGGGTGTAGGAGCCTGCCATTCTGAGTACCCCTAAATCCCCTTTGCGTATATTTTTCAAGGAATCTCTGCTCCAGAGCTCTCAGCCCTTCTCTATAGGATTGCCAGCTCTTCTGTAGATATGCCCCAGAGAGGCCTCTCTCTAGAGCATTCCGCTCACTCTTTTCTTGCTGTTCCTCTTCTTCACCATGAGGAAGTGCTCTGCTTTAAATCCCAGGGCAAGGGCTGGGCCTTGGATTGGAACAAATTTCTCAGTCATGACTGTTAACTTTGTACAAGCTCAGCTGAGCCTAGAGGCACTGAGTTCCAGAGATCCTCAAGATACGGGGGACAAGAGAACTGGGAGGGTAAGGTCTGGTGGCAGAGGTAGAGCTTGCCTCAGCAGTAAATCAAGAGGGGAAAGAGGAGGAATATCAGCTCCCTTACTCATCACCCATTGACCGACTGGTCTCCAATTTTCTTTGCGCTGGGGTCATGAGGTCCCTTCTCTGACCCCCACTTGTTAGAGGCCATGTTTAGATTGGGAGGATCCATTTTGTTCCTGTGCCCTAGTTTCACAGTCTACGGTGACCCTTGAAAGGCTGGCAAGGAACTGAATCATTCTCTGGCCAAGCCTGGGACACTCAGGGTGGGAACTCTTTGTGGCCTCAGAAGTGAATAAGAGTCGTGCGTGCATGGTGAGGGCTATGCCACTGAGGGGGTCTCTGCACTAAGTAGAATTGTGATGGGGGAAGGCCAGGACCAGAGTCCAGCCCTGGCTGGGATGGGTTTAGAGAACAGAGAGGAGTTGAGGGACCTTCACCCCTGCGGCAGGTTCTTTAGCGGGACAAAGGGCAAAGCTGTTGTCCTGGCAAAGGAGAAGGAAGGAGAATGGAGAGAGCAGGTTGTTCCCTGACATCTGCAGCTCCTGCTCCACTAGGAAAACACAAAAGAGCTTCATGAATTACTGAGCAATCTCAGTCTTGGGCCTTGCCTGTTCATTTACACCTGTGTAAAGTGGAGATAAAACACTACCCCATCAGAACACTCCACATGCTCATACCACCAACTTTGCATGTGCCAGAATGTCGTAAGCAGTGTTCCCAAAAGCTGAGTCACTTGAAACCTCCATCTCCCCCTCCCACCCACGGTGTTGCCGCTAGGACAACATAAGGCAGGTAGATTTCTGGACTGACAAATACAAGGATGCACATTGCAAGGAATAATCTGAACTCCCCCTACACCTTACTGGGTGCTACACTAACTGTAACCAATCAGGGAAAAGACCTCATTCAGTATAGAGGAGATGGATGCTAAATAATGGATAGCAAGAGAAGGTAAATCAAGGGCTCCTATTTACTCTTTTTCCTAATACAAGAACAAGAGGCTGTTCAATGAAATTGGAAGCAGAACACATTGAAAATTGCTAAAAGAAAATATTCTTTAACCATTACCTGACTTGTGGAACTCACTGCTCCAGGATATCATGGGGTCAAGAGCTACTAGATTTCAAAAAAGAATGAGAACATCCCTATCATTACATTAGACCAGGAGAAAAGCAGGAGGGAAGTACAGATCTGCCACATGTCATGTACACTCACGCATTTGGCAGGAATGTCGTACATTCCCCTATCTCAAGGAAAATGTCACACACATAATATGAGAAAAAGAGAGAGAAAGAGAAAATCTTTCTTTCCTAAGGTACCCAGTCGCCTAAGAAAATGTGTATTAGCCTATAACCAAGCATATGCAAGTTTTAATCCTAACTCTTCCACTACCTGCTGTTAGTATTTCTGTGCGGGTCATAATAACCCATATTAATCAAGGCCTTGTGTCCTCTTACCTTATGCAACTATCATTCATCCATTTTTTCAGATAAGAGAAATGAGTGGCTTCACTCAATCACTTCAGACAGAGCTGGGAATAGACTCTCAATCTTTAATACGACAGGCCCAAATTGTGTGCTTGTCTGTGCTATCTCTAACCATTACCCCACATTCTGCTCACAGAGGTAGAAAGAGAACCCAGGAATCCTGATATTCAGCATCCTAGTGCTGTCTCACAATAGTTGTGTAATCCATTGGCAGAGTGTATGTTGTAGGGAACTTCTGTGACCTGCTCCACAAAGAAGTTAATAGCTGCTTCTATTAGCAGTTGTTCAAATAGCTGGTAGCTGTGCTGCGGAGTGAAGAGTCATGGCTTCAAGGCCTATTGATGACTTTGGGCTATAGCTATACCTATGACCCTCTTTGAGTTAGTGTGGGAGCCCTGGATAATTATTAAAATTATTTTATTTAGCAAAAGATTATATTGAGAGGCGAATTTGGACGTTACATCAATATTTGTTGTATTTTTAATGTTTGTATAATTGTTAATAGGAGTTGTCCCTTTAAGAACAAGGTGGGGCATTTCATAGTAGCATGTGTTTGAAGGAGAATGAGAGCAGTGTGTGGAAGACTTTGCCTGTGGGTACACCTACACTGTGATACAAGACCTGTGGCACAGCCACAATTGGCCAGGTCACCTGACTCAGGCACACATGGCTCAAGTTGCAGGGCTCTAAAACTGCAGTGTAGATATTTGGGCTCTGTCTGCAGCCCAGGCTCTGAGATCCCACAAGGGGGAAGGGTTTCAGAACTTGGGCTCCAGCCTGAATCCAAACATCAACATTGCAATTTTTAGCCCTGAGCACCAGCCCTCCAAGCCTGAATCAGCTGACCTGGGCACTGAGACCCTCAGGTTTTTTATTACAGTGCAGACATACCCTGTGTGTCCCTGCGTGTGTCAGTTCCCAAAAAGTCAGAACTGAGACACTTCTTTTTCCAGAAAGCAAGCTTTATCCCTGAAAGCGTAACATGAACACTTACTGAGGGACTGGATGTCTCTAGGCATTCCTAATGAGCTACAGAGCCTTTGAATCTAAATCATCAACTTGAACCCAGCCCAGATCAGTAGGGATTAAGTTGTTCCTAACTAACAGATGTTTGGTGGCCCCTCTAGGAGATGAGTTTGCGGGAGCTGACTTCCAGCTCTCCTGTTACAAACTCAACTGGAGCTGCTTGGAAAAATGCAGATGAAATATTTTTTGTCAGAATTTGCCAATTCATTGAAATCAAAACATTTTGTGGAGATGATTCAATTTTGGCCATGTTCCTCTGGAATCCAGGCAGGGTTCCGGCCTGCCAGCCAGGTCCCATTAGAAACCTGCCTATTTCCTGCCAGCTCACCTGCCTAGCTCCTTGGCAGCTCAGCCATCAGGCTGCTATAGAGCTCAGGGTTCCAGGGCAGCCTGCCAGGCACACTGCCTTGGAGCTGGAACTCCCTTCCCTTTCACAGAGATTTTGAAATTGTGCAGATCCATTCCAAATGGGAACAAAATCGTACTTGGAAATATCAGAATCCTCCATGACCTTTCTCTGCCCAGTTCTCCTTACCACTACACTTTGCATTGATTAGCAGGCACAGCAGCAAGGCCAAAAGCTGCATGGACCATGAAATACTCATTACCCCTAGAGGATGTTACCCCAGATGAGAGTTGAGGTAGGCTGGCAAGGCAGTGTGGGTGGGAAGCTTCCCCTGCTGATATCCTGTAGATAAACAGGCTTTCATTCCACAGAACAGTCAAGCCAACACCTTTCACCAGCACTAAGCACACACATATTTTTTAAGATGAAGTATATGGTTATATGCAAATTATTTGAAATTATGCAAATTGTCTCATTAAAGAATGTTTTTAAATGTTACAAATAGATCTGTACACAAGTTGGCATCTATGGATACAGATCCTCCTAATACAAGGCATAAACCAACCACTAAGTGACAGCAACTGGGAAAAATTAATCCCAGGGGCAGGTTATTCCATAAAATTGTCCCCAGGGGGTTTCTTGACCCTTCCTTTGAAGCATCTGCTACAGAACATTGTCAGAGACAAGATACTGGACTAGATGGACCACTCTGGGCTAATCCAGTCTGGCAATTCCTATGTCCCTAGAAATAACCAGAGCACAGTGGCCTTGTGGTCACTCTCACCTTTTGGGAATGCCCCTAGCACATCCCTTTTGCCAATGCCAACCAAGAAAACCTGGTATCAAGCCAGGACCCAGAACCCTTTAGAGTAAAGGGTAGGAATGAAATGGGCCCTCTATCCCTGCTCACCTCACTCTGTCTATGTCTCTCTGCCTGACAAGAAGCCATTTTTACCTTGATACTGTCCTATATCTGCTCACGTCCTCTGAAATAGGCCACATTCCCAGGCGCTAATGAGATGCAAAAATGCCTTGATTGAGAGCGGATCTCTTTGGTTCTTATGAAATTACCAGCCCCACCTCCCCTCACTTGCTGTTTCATCACTCTACACCAGCAAGAGCCACAAGGTTCCACAGCACAGCAGATGGCTATGTCTGGGACCCAACCCTTCCCCACCCAGTCGAGCTCAGATGAAATTCCTTGGTGCCCTGGTCTCTTGTCAGGCATGAGCACTGCATTTTGAGTTAGCACAGCAAAGCTGGGAGGACCACAGGATCTCTATGTATCTTGAACTCTTGAGTCCCATCCCATCCTTAGCCCAGGTGGAGGAAGTATGTAGGCATATAGGCCCTCATTAGATATGGATGAATTATAGTTTTAAATTTAGTTGCAATATTAGCATGAGCATATAGACTTAAAGCATGGAACCAAAAAGAATGAGATCACGAGAAAGAAGAGTTGTGGGGACCTTTCAAAATACCAGTGTTATCTTTTTACGGTCAGGTCTAAAGTAACAGAAATAAAACATGGTTAACTGGGTACCAAGTGACAGCTTTCAGTGGTAGCCGTGTTAGTCTGTATCAGCAACAAAAAAAACTGAGGAGTCCTTGTGGCACCTTAGAGACCAACAAATTTATTTGGGCATAAGCTTTCATGGGCTAAAACCCACTTCATCAGATGTATGAAGTAAAAGATACAGGAGCAGGTATAAATACATGAAAGGATGTGGGGTGCTATACCAAGTGTTAAATCAGTCTAACAAGATAAATCAATTAACAGCAGGATACCAAAGGAAGATAAATAACTTTTGAAGTGGTAAGAGAGTGGCCCATTACAGACAGTTGACAAGATGTGAATAATAGTAGGGAGAAATTAATATTGGGAAAATTAAGTTTAGGTTTTTGTAATGACCCAACCACTCCCAGGTTTTATTTGGGCCTAATCTGATGGTATCTAGTTTGCAAATTAATTCCAGTTCTTCAGCTTTGCATTGGAGTCTGTTTTTGAAGTTTTTTTGTTGAAGAATTGCCACTTCTGGGTCTGTTATTGAGTGACCAGTGAGACTGAAGTGTTCTCCTGGTTTTTTAATATCATTTTTATTGGGGGAGGGATAGCTCAGTGGTTTGAGCATTGGCCTGTTAAACCCAAGGTTGTGAATTCAATCCTTGAGGAGGCCACTTAGGGATCTGGGGCAAAAATTGGTCCTACTAGTGAAGGCAGGGGGCTGGACTTGATGACCTTTCAAGGTCCCTTCCAGTTCTAGGAGATTGGTATATCTCCAATTATTACCTTTAATGTCATGATTCCTGATGTCAGATTTTTGTCCATTTATTCTTTTGCATAGAGACTGTCCAGTTTAGCCAATGTACATGGCAGAGGGGCATTGCTGGCACATGATGGCATATATCACATTGGTAGATGTGCAGGTGAATGAGCCCTGTATGGTGTGGCTGATGTGGTTGGGTCCTATGATGGTGTCCCTTAAATAGATATGTGGACAGAGTTAGCACTGGGGTTTGTAGCAGGGTTTGGTCCCTGGGTTGGTGTTTTTGTTGTGTGGTGTGTAGTTGCTGGTGAGTATTTGCTTTAGGTTGGGGGGCTGTCTGTAAGCGAAGACTGGGCTGTCTCCCAAGGTCTGTGAGAGTGAGGTATCGTCCTTCAGGATAGGTTGTAGATCCTTGATGATGCGCTGGAGAGGTTTTAGTTGGGGGCTGTAGGTGATGCTAGTGGTGTTCTGTTACTTTCTTTGTTGGGCCTTGTAGTAGGTGACTTCTGGGTACCCTTCTGGCTCTGTCAATCTGTTTCTTCACTTCACTAAGGTGGGTATTGCAGTTTTAAGAACGCTTGATAGAGATTCTGTAGGTGTTTGTCTCTGTCTGGTATTTGTAGGAGATTCTGTAGGTGTTTGTTTCTGTCTATCTACCAGGTGCAGTAAATAACTGGCTATATAAGACACTTCTTCATCTGGCCTTAGTTAAGGTCTGATAATTGGCAATGATTTCACTTGCTTGATAAAGGGTATAAAAAAGTAAACTCTTAAAAGGTTCATTGGTAATAGCTGCCTGGCCAAGTTGGAGCCGACCAATATGGGTCTAAACACCACTTGCTTTAGCCCATTTTTAAATACACCTCTGCCCTGATATAACGCGACCTGATATAACACGAATTCGGATATAACGCGGTAAAGCACAAAACTAAGTGATTTTCTCACAAAACTAAGTGATTGGGCAACAAAATGGCAAATGAAATTTAATGTGGATAAATGTAAAGTAATGCACATTGGAAAAAATAACCCCAACTATACATACAACATGATGGGGGCTAATTTAGCTACAACGAGTCAGGAAAAAGATCTTGGAGTTATCGTGGATAGTTCTCTGAAGATGTCCACACAGTGTGCAGAGGCGGTCAAAAAAGCAAACAGGATGTTAGGAATCATTAAAAAGGGGATAGAGAATAAGACTGAGAATATATTATTGCCCTTATATAAATCCATGGTACGCCCACATCTCGAATACTGTGTACAGATGTGGTCTCCTCACCTCAAAAAAGATATTCTAGCACTAGAAAAGGTTCAGAAAAGAGCAACTAAAATGATTAGGAGTTTAGAGAGGGTCCCATATGAGGAAAGATTAAAGAGGCTAGGACTCTTCAGTTTGGAAAAGAGAAGACTAAGGGGGGACATGATAGAGGTATATAAAATCATGAGTGATGTTGAGAAAGTGGATAAGGAAAAGTTATTTACTTATTCCCATAATACAAGTACTAGGGGTCACCAAATGAAATTAATAGGCAGCAGGTTTAAAACAAATAAAAGGAAGTTCTTCTTCACGCAGCGCACAGTCAACTTATGGAACTCCTTACCTGAGGAGGTTGTGAAGGCTAGGACTATAACAATGTTTAAAAGGGGACTGGATAAATTCATGGTGGCTAAGTCCATAAATGGCTATTAGCCAGGATGGGTAAGAATGGTGTCCCTAGCCTCTGTTTGTCAGAGGATGGAGATGGATGGCAGGAGAGAGTCACTTGATCATTGCCTGTTAGGTTCACTCCCTCAGGGGCACCTGGCATTGGCCACTGTCGGTAGACAGATACTGGGCTAGATGGACCTTGGTCTGACCCGGTACGGCCGTTCTTATGTTCTTATGGGGCCTGGAGCTTCGCACTTCTGGTCTGAGAGGTGATGTTGATTGGGCATTGCCCCAGTCCCCCTCTATCCCAGCCTTCCCCATCCCCCTGACCTGGGACCAGGCTGCTGAATGATGGTGGGGGAAAGCCCTAGACCAGATGACTGACCCCACCATCCAGACTGGGATGCTTTGGCTACACCTGGGAAATTACCTGCTGCTGACAGTGGGTGTCAGCAGTATTTGCAGCTGAATGAGTGCTGAACCCAGCCTGTCCTCAGCTACCCTTACAGCTGAACTGTGCCCAGAACCAGCTCAGAAACCAGGGCTGGACCCTGCTCTGTAGCTGTAACACATATACCCCAGCCTATACACACCCCAGCTTGCCCTCTCCTGCCCACATGCCCCACTCACACCCAGGATACCCTCTGCCTCACACACACACACCTGTCACCCACACAGGCCAGTCTTCTCTCTCCCTTACACACATGCACAGATCTCCCACCTGTAATACACACCCGCCTACTCTCTCCAAGTACACACGCAACTGCCACTTGTACCACATCAGCCGGTCTGCTCCGTAACCGAGCCATGCCCTCACACCTGCTGGGCACCCAGAGACCAGCCTGGCCTCTCCCAGGCTAACGCACACACACACAGCACCCTACACACACACTCCTCCTACTCCCAACAGGAAACAAATCGCTCGGAAGCCCAGCAGAACAACACCCGCCTGGGGGAGTGCGGAGGGGAGGGACACACACACACACACACACACACACACACACACACACACACACACACACACACACACTAATAGACGATCGATTCAGCCATTAAGCCTGAGCCCTTTATCTCCTCGCCCCGCCACCCGCCCCCTCCCCGCCGAGCACAGGAGATCCCAGCGCCATCGATCCGGAGCCCGCGCTCCGGGCTGCTCCCGGCTCGCTCCCCCCATCTGGCGCTCGCTTACCGTCACTCCGGCTGGCGGGGCCGATCCCGCTGCCTGCGGCGCCCTGTGGCTGGGGCATGTGGGCCGAGGCAGCGAGGCGGGCGGGCGGGCGGGCGGCGGCAGAGCCGCACGCACACACAAGGAGAGATGCTCCGGTCGCCATGGCAGCGCCAGCACCAGCGAGAGGTAAGATGGGTCCCTTCAGCTCCAGACGCCCGTGTGCGGCCGGGGGGGGGGGGGGCTGCCCCTTCGCTGCACTTCGCCTTGCCCCGGGGTTCGCCCCCCCCCCCCCCGCTTCTCTAGCGAGCACTAAGTGTCGCCCCCCCTCCCCCCGTCTGCTCTCAGCCCAGCGGGCTGCATCCCCTGCCCTGGAGGTGACTGTCACCTCCACACTCAGAGGCTCGTGCTCTAAGGCCTTATCACTCTTTCGCTCAGCATTCAGCTGGCCGTGGGGCCCTCTGCCCCTAGTCCCTGCCCCCTCTCTAGCCTTCTCTCCCTCGCTCTTATTCCATTCAGCCACCACTTTCGCCTTCTTTTCCTTAGTGCTCCCCCCTGCATCCCCCTGCCTGCGGCTTTGCCCCCTGCCCACACAGCAAGGTGAGGGGAAAGGGAAACCAGCTTGCCCTGGCCCCACACTGCTCCCTTCATCCCTTGCCCCCAGGACCCCTCCACTGCTTAGCAATAACCATTGCAACTTCTTTGGAACCCTTTCCAGTTTCTGTGCCTCGGACAGGAGACAAAAGAACAAGGTGGGTGGAAGAGGCCCTGCAGCTCTGGCCCCCACACCTTTGCTCCCCTAGCCCAGGCAGATACTCCCCCTTGCGCCATCTCTGTTAGGGTTTAGGGCTCTCTCACTCGCTCTCTCTCCTTTTGGGTCATCTTCATCTCAGACCTTTTCCTCTTCTGCCTTTCCCTGAGTCACGAGTCCATGAGCTGAACTTCCCAGCTGGCAGGATGGATGGTGGGAGGGTGGCCTTTTGACAGGAACCCCGGGTGGGCGAAGGGACAGGGGCAGGGATCTGCCAGCAGAAAGCTTCTGAGACCCAGACACAATGGATTCAGCGGCGTTTGTGCAGGAGGTCCGCCAGTGCTGCCAAAGGCTGCCTGACTGCTGCCCTCTCAGCGACCGGCAGGCCACCCCCCGCGGCTTGCCGCCCCAGGCATGCGCTTGCCGCGCTGGTGCCTGGAGCCGCCCCTGACTATGAGCCACTCACCCACTGCCTGGGAGCAGATTTGGACCCCACAGAAAACAGGAAGGGTCCTGGCTGGTTTAGTGACAGGTGTGAGTCGGCACATGAGACAGTAGGAGCTGGGAATTCCCCCTCAAATACAATACCGCCTCCTGGGATTACTAGGGGGTCTTTAGTTTCATAACTGTCTCCAAAGGCCACAGGCCTAACTGCAAGGGTGATGGTATGTTAAAAAAGCCCACAAAGTGGGGCAGAGCTGGGGCTCTTCAAATCCAGTCATGGAGGACAGGCGGTCCAGTTACATGCCTCAGCACCTTGGCAGCGTGAAAGGAGCTACAGAGCCTCAGATTGCAAGAGTGGAGGGTGAAACATGAGGCTGAGGATAAAAAGAGAGGCTGCAGGTCAGGAATTGAGGAGCATCAGCAGAACTAAGAACTGGAAAAGCAGATCTGAATAGGTCAGGATTGAGAGGCATTGGCAGAGCTGCGTGGGGAATCCAGCATTGCAATACCAGGGGGGTTGCAGGGCAGGACTGAGGGGCATTGGCAGGGCAATGTGAGAGGTCAGGCCTGGAATGGCATGGCAGGCTTTTGTGTGGGTCAGAATTGAGGGGCAGCGGCAGAGATGTGCAGATAATCCAAGATTGATAAAGCTGTGGGTGCTGCAGGTCAGGATTGTGGTGCATCAGTAGAGCTGTGTATCAGGAGTCTAGGACTCGCATAGCAAGTGGATGCAGGTCAGGATTGAGGTGCACTAGCTGAGCTGTGTATATTGTCTTAGGACTTGAATTTAAGATGTGTGGGTCAAGATTTAAATGCATCATCAGAACTCTGTTAGGTCACCAGAGATGGTACAGTGGACTGTGTATTAAGATTTGGGGATATTGGCAGAGAAATAATGCGACCTAAGGACTGAAATAACAGGGGGGTTGCAGGGCAGGACAGAGAGGCATTGGCAGGGCTTTGTGGGGAGCTCAGGGCTGGAATAGTATGAGGCTACTGCAGAGCAGGACCGGGGGCCACCATAAGAGATATGCAGGGAACTAAGGATAGGAATAGCGGTGGGTCCTCCAGGTCAGGATTGAGGGGCATGAGTAGAGCTTTGTGTGAGGGTCCAGGCCTGGAATAGCTAGTAATCAAAATTGAGGTGCCATGGCAGAAATGTGTTGGGCTAAGACTTGAACAGCAGGATGTCGGTGGGTCAGGAGGGCACTGGCATAGCTGGACCCAGAACTGGAATATTAGGGGTATGGGAGGATACATCTCAAATGAGGGGCATTAGCAAAGCTTTGGGTGGAGAACCCAAGTCTGAAATAGCATAGGTCCTGTGGATCACAACAGAAGTGCACCTGCAGAGATGTGAGGATCTGAGGCCTGAAATCCAGGAGGCAGAGGGTTTTTAAGACAGACTTGAGGTGCTTTACAGCTTTGTACAAAAGAGTTCACAACTGGAAGCACAGGGCAGGGGCTTAGGGATCAGGACTGAGGTGTGTCAGCAGAAGTGTTGTGTGTGGGGATCCCAGGACCAGGATGGCAGGGGCTGTGGGAGGCAGCAGGTCAGGAGTCAGCAGAACTGAGAGCGGGTGCAGGGGAGCCAAACCTGGATCTGCGGGGGCTGCAGGTCAGGACAGGCATGCATCTGGATAGTCTATTATCTAAAGTCACTGGGGAGAACCCTGCGTAGCCTAGATCAGAATGCTCTATTTGTGTGTGTGAGTGTTGAGAGAGTTGGAGAGATGGATATATATTACATTGGCTTTTCTCTTTTCTCCCCCTTCTGCAGTGAATCTTGATCCCTGAATCTCCAAGGGAGCCTGGGAAAAGGATCTTCCCTTCTCACTGTCCCCCAGTTGTTCACCGGTTGAGCCCTGCACCTCGTCCAGAGGAGGGGGACTTGTAGGAACAGCACAAGCTCCGGGGGTGGCAGAAAGGACACTGTGCAGGCCCGGTGGTTGGGGCATCCTGGACATATTAGATCATTGCCTCTCCTTCCCCTAACCCTCCATTGCCCCTCCTTCCCCTCACTCTTTTACAGCTTCAGCAGGGCTGGGGGGCAGAAATCATTAGCTCCCTGAGGCTGTGGTGTTTGGTGACTGGGGGATTGTGCACTGTGCATGTGCCAACCCCACCATTACACCCACAGGCTTTCTGAACCCCTCTGTTAGCCCCCTCACCAACCCTTAAGACACCAGAACTGAGATGCCAAGATCTGGCATATAGTTGCATCCAACTGAAATATCTGGACAGGTCTGAGCCCCAGAGACACCTGTTTGCCTGGGTGTAGCCCTCACAGGCCCCAGGAAAAAGCAGGTCTCACTCAGAGACGGGGCATATATGGATGGAGCATGAGGCAGGGGATCCATCTCAGAGGGAGTAAAGGGGGAGAGAGGATGAAACAGGGAGAAGAGATAAAAGAAAGCATGTGTGGGAGAGAGAGGGGAAGCTCTAACAAGTGGTAGTGAGAAAGACAGAGAAAAGGAGGGAGACAAAGAAAAGAAAGAGAAGGGAAAGAGAACAAGGGAGCAAATAAGAATTGGAAGTGATCAAAAGAGTAAAAGAAACATAACAAGAGCACAAAAGAGGGAAGGAGCGACGGATTGAAAGGGTTGCACAAAGAAAGGGATAGAGAAAAAGAGGGAGCTCTTCCCATATGCCCTGTAGCAATGTTTCTTGGTGACCCCTTCTGTGCATGCCATTCGCTTCCTATCCAGAGCAGATGAGGCGAGAGTTGTCTGCCCCTGTACGGGGTCCCTGTGCTTGATCCTCCTACCCTGTCTCCAGCTCCCAAGGTGGGAGGAATGATGCATCGTGGCGGGGGCAGCAGCGTGGGTGACCTGTCAGAGTCAACCCTGCACAACAATTCATTGTGGTGGCTGGCATGCGGGCTGCTAGCCCTGCTGGCCAACTCCTGGATTATCCTGAGCATCACAGCCAAGCAGCAGAAGCACAAACCCCTGGAGCTGCTGCTGTGCTTCCTAGCTGGGACCCACATCCTCATGGCGGCTGTACCTCTCACCACCTATGCCGTGGTGCAGCTGCGGCGCGAGTCCTCCGATTACGATTGGAATGAGAGCATCTGCAAGGTCTTTGTCTCCACATACTATACCCTCGCCCTTGCCACCTGCTTCACAGTGGCTTCCTTGTCCTATCACCGTATGTGGATGGTGAGGTGGCCAGTAAACTACCGGCTGAGTAATGCCAAGAAGCAGGCTCTGCACGCAGTGATGGGCATCTGGATGGTGTCATTCATCCTCTCCACTCTGCCCTCCATTGGTTGGCACAACAATGGTGAGCGCTATTATGCCCGTGGCTGCCAGTTCATCGTCAGCAAGATTGGGTTGGGATTTGGTGTCTGCTTCAGCCTCCTGCTCCTGGGAGGAATCGTCATGGGCTTGGTGTGTGTGGGGATCACCTTCTACCAGACCCTGTGGGCGCACCAAAGGCACCAGAGATGTCGTCACCGGCAGACAGAGGAAGCTTCCTCCTCCTTCCCTGCCTCAACACACAATACCTTCAATGTGCCGGCCATCGTTGTAGAGGATGTCAGGGGCAAGAGGAGGTCATCGCTGGATGGCTCGGAGTCAGCCAAGACCTCCATGCAGATGACCAACCTCATCAGCGCCATTGTCTTCCTGTATGACACACTCACCGGGGTGCCCATCTTGGTAAGGAGCAGGCTGCCCCTTCTCCACCCCAGTAGGCCACCAACTCACTCCCTAATCCCCTTCTCAAGGGATTGGCAGGTGTGGCCAAGAGAGGGTGGAGAATGTGGTAAAGAGGTCTCCAGCTCAGTGCAGTGCTCAGCTAGCCCCTTCAGTCTGCCCCACTGCAGGCTGCATTCTTTGGAGGGATTTAGCCCTAGCCTGAGTGCCACTGGAGAAGGGATGTGGAAGCCCCTTTCTGTGTCCCTTTAGCTCCACACTGAGATCAGTGTACAATTAATCCAGCTTCCTTATTGCTTGAGACTTTAGATAAGAGACTCTCTCACCTGCCTTCCCTCCCCAAACAAGAGGTCTCTATATTTGGTCCTGTGTAGTTTCTCAAGGCATTCAGGGTGCAGGAATTTGCTTCTTCTGCAGCAGGAATATGTTTGCCTTATTCTCAAAATGGTCAAGCTATTTTTGCTCAAACTTTTTTTAAAAAGTGCTAACCCCACAGCTGAAAGGCTTGCAAAGCTCTGAATTACCAAGAGCAGGGGGCTGGAATAGAAACTGTGCTGCAAACTTAAAGGTGACCTGCACAGGAATAAATACCAGGGTTTGTGTCCATTGTTTGCTCATGTATAGATGATACAAAAGGTCTGAAAGTTGCTAGGGGGGGTTGAAGGTTTGTTTTTGGGTTGGGTTGGTTTCTTCCATCTGAATGTATTTTCTTATTAGAAATTCAGTTCTGGTCTATCCTGGCAGATTCTATGGACAGGTGACAAACTGCTGAAATTCACAAAATTGAAAGGGAGCAATTAAGAGAGGGGAGAGTTTCAAATTCTGTGTTCTTTGTATTTAACTCCAGTGCATAATGAGCGCTGTTGAGAAAGGATGGCTGTTGTAGGTCTCACACCTTCAGTTAACATGTGAGAGTGCAGAATAGGTGCTCTCAGAGCCCCCATGTCCTCCTGCAAACCCAGGGCAGCCCAACCTTCACATTCATGATATCTGTAAGGGACAAAACAAGGAGACTTTGAAAAAACAAAAACCCCAAACCAATTATTTTAAGAACCCTTTGCCAATCAGTCATTTGATTGCACAGTTCACTCTCATGCCGTCTGTCTCTTCCCCCTCTCTCTTTCTGTGACCATGTACGTCTCTCTCCCACTCACTGTCTGTTTCCTTCCTACCCCCAAGGTGGTGAGCTTTTTCAGCCTGCGCTATGATACCGCCCCCACCTGGATGGTGCTGGCAGTGCTCTGGTGCTCCATGGTGCAGACCTTGCTGCTCCCCTCCTTCATCTGGTCCTGCGAGCGCTACCGAGCTGATGTCCGCACTGTGTGGGAGCAGTGTGTGGCCATCATGACAGAGGAAGAAGGGGATGATGGTGAGCTCCCCCCCCCCAATATTCCCACCATCTCCCTAATCACAAACCCTGCCCCTGGGACAGAGAGCAAAGTGGGGAGCCTGGCAACACTGGGTGTCGGGCCAGAGTACTTTTGGCAGGGCTAGGAAGCATTCAGGGTTGGAGCCGGGGTTCTACAACTGGGAAAGGGACAACACCTTTTGTGGGGGCTGGAGCAATACATGCACCCTCCCACACTTACCAAAGGATGAACAGAATTACTCAGACACCCAAATTCTGATGGTGGGGCAAGACACGGGATGTAAACCTCCAAACCACAGTGGGACCCTGTAGCAGGGTGGTTCCCCCACTCCTGCCCAGAAGGGCTTAAAACAGCCCTGGGAGAGGGCTGTGGCAGGGGAAAAGCTGAGCTGATTGGGAAAGCAGCCACAGCTGTAGCCAGTGCAATCAGGGCCCACCTGGCCCTTATAAGAGGGCGGTGGGCCAGAAGGAAAAACATTCTCTCTCTAGCTTTCAGAGAGAGAAGGACCTGGCTGCCTGGGGAGCTGAGCAGAGTACCTAGGGTGGAGCAGTGCTCAGGAAGGGCAGATGGAGCTGGGGAGCTCCAGCCTAGAAAAACCCCAGGCTGCAGGCCAAGTTAAGGGCCTATGAGAGGGTACTAGGGCTGCAGAGGGGCAGCCTGGAGATAGGCAAAGGCAGGTGGTCCAACCCCCCTTGCCGATGATAAGTGGTTAACAGACCAGGGCCGGCTCTACAGTTTTCGCTGCCCCAAGCAGTGCACCGAATTTCCGCCGCGGACGGCGGGGGTAGTCCCTGTGCCCTTAGGGCAGCAGGCACATTTCCGCAGTGGCGGCAATTCGGCAGCAGCTTCTATGTTTAGCTGTCCGCAGTGGCTTCAGCTAAACATAGAAGCTGCTGCTGCTGAATTGCCGCCACCGCGGAAACGCGCCTGCCACCCTAAGGGCACACGCACTGCCCCCACTGTCCGCGGCGGCAATTCGGCCCGCTGCTTGGGGGCAAAACAACAGTGACTGCCGCCCCTTGCAGATTGCTGCCCCAAGCACCAGCTTGGAATGCTGGTGCCTGGAGCTGGCCCTGAAACAGACAGCCATCTGCCCCAGTGAGTGGGGGCTAAATGGAGACTGGCAGTAGCCACTGAGGCAAGATGGGGATAGGGGATTGGAGGTTCCCTGGGGTGGGGAGACCCAGATTGTGGGTTGCTGCATTGGGCAGAACCCCTGGGCAAAGGGCACCGGCGTCTGGGAGGGACACGGGGGCCAGCGGCAGGTGAGACACCAGTCTGCAGAGGGTGCTCTGGGCTGGAAAAGAGCTAATTCCCTGGACAACCAGCAGGAGGTGCCATGCCAGTGAGTCTCTGCCCTGCCACGGACCCCTCTCCCCAACATTGTGATCCAAGCATCCATATTTCTCTCCGTTTTGGTTTGGTGGCAAGACATTTGGGGATGTGAGCTGGGACAGGGTAAACTCAATACTCCCTAGACCAACGAGGAGGGGGATAACTGGAAAGAGGGGTCTCTCATGTGGGAAGAGGGCAGACAGCAGGAGCTATGGGACACATTGAAAACAAGGGCATGTGAAAGGAGGGTATGCAGGCTCCCTGAACATGCGGTGACGAGATTCCCAGCTGACAGTGTTGTGAACCATTTCTCCCCATCACCACTAGATGGGGCCTGTGAGGATTACGGCGATGGGCGGATCTGTAAGGTGCGATTCGATGCCAATGGCGCTGCGGCTGTGAAACGGGATCCCAGGGACGTCAAGCTGCTGCCCATGAATCACATGCTGCTGCCCCACGACAGGGTGCACTATCTGCAGGTGAGTTGTAGAGACTGCAAGGGGCACCATACCCTCCAGTCCCATCTCCCTTGTGTGTGCACCCAGATATTCCCCTCCCTGGAACTCTATTGGAGTCTTAAGGGGTCACTAGCCTCTCATATGTGTATAACCCATGGATTCCCCTCTCTGAAACTCTTTCCTTCTTTCACTCTATCTCTGAGGCTTTCCCGAAGCCTTGCAGTATCTCCCTTCCCCCTACCTTCATCTCCTCTTACCTTCTTTCAGGTCCCCATCTCCCGGAGAATGTCCCATGATGAAACTAACATCTTCTCCTCCCACCGTTCCACTCCATCCTTTCTTCACAAGTGGTCATCATCTGATGACATCCGAGTTGCCACTCCCCGCAAGCCTGGGGGCCCTGGCTTCCTTCCTCCTGAACTGCGTGACTACCACCACCGCCGGCGGCCCCCTGAAAATGAGCTAACCACTCTCCGGCAGTTTCTCGAGGGGGGGCTGCTCCCCAGAGGATCCAGCTCCAGCGCCTGCTTCTTCAGGGATGAGATCACCACATTCATAGATGAGACACCTCTACCCTCCCCAGCCTGCAGTCCACGCCACTCCCGCCTCCCTCTCACATTGCGCCGGGACCGCCGCCTCTCCCTGGGGGGTGCTGAGGAGGAGGAAGAGGGCCCTGATCGGGCACGACGCTGCTCACTGTCTGGCAATGAAGACTGGCATCTGCAGGACAGACAGCAGGCACATGAAAGGACCCTTGAAGCCTGTGAAGCACATACCTTCAGGGAGCTCAACCTATGAGATTGCATCAAAGACATACACTGCCATTGGGATTCTTAAATAAAACTTTCAATGTCCCCCTGCTCCTGGGACCCAATGGATAATTTATGTTCTCATATTTCTCAACAGCTGGTAGAAACAAGGCACCCTCCATGTATGCTGCGGTGGTTGGGGGACAAGTGCAACAGGTCTGCACGAAGGAACCAGGAACATGAGCAGCCTGTGCCTACTCACAGGTTATAAATATGACTTGGAGGTTGCCCTCTGTTAGCTCCACCCCTTGTTAGGTCCATGCTCTCATTAGCTCCACCCATCACTGAAAATGCCCCTGAGAGCAGAGGTGGGGACAATAGTATTAAAATTCTATATTTGGAGTGTCAAATGTTTGTTTTTAAAATGCTGTATTAATAATAACCTCACTTCCATGGCAACAAAGTGATTGACAAAATGTTTAATGAAGTTTCCCAGGCTTCCGGGAAGGGACATAAGGAACAGGCAAAACTCCTACTGCCACCCATCTTAACAGTGCAGCAGATTAGAGTGGGAGGCAGCAGATATTTAACAGCAACAGTGCAGGGCAGGAAGTGAAGGAAAGTCCTGTACCAGGGAGGATTTTCAGGACAGAGGGTGGATAGTTCTGTTGTCAGTCTCAGGAGTGACTTGGACTGTACCTACACTAGACTTTGTTCCTAAAATTTCCACCCTTTCTACCACTGGTTCAGTTTCACTAGGGTACCAAGAATGGGAGTGTTCGTGTAAAAAGGCACTGGTGGCTGCTTGTGTTTTTACATCTCCAACTAGAATAAAAACCACCACCTGTACCAGCCCTGGTCCAGAGAGTGGTTAAATCTGCTGGAGATGATGAGAATGAAGACAAGGGAAAAAACGTTTTGCTTATGGAGCAGTGTTTCCTTGTTTACAGGCATTAGGATTAATCTTGGCTGCCTGGACTCACAGCCCCCGGGAATGAGTAAAGATACTGTCATGGCAGCATTAGGCGACATTAGGGAAGAAGGCCAGACAGATAAAGAGGTTCAAAGATGGGGGTTAACAACAGGAGCTGTCCTAGGTGTATAATGCAACCTGGCTTTATAATTGAACCCTGACACCAAAAGCCTGTCCATCCAGCTGACCCTCACCCACCGCCTGTAGAGCACCTGCTGCAGACCTTCCTGCTTCACAGAGTTGCCAATGCTTTTCTCCCAAATTCAGGAACAGAACCAGGGTATCCTGGAGAGGAGCACAAAGAAGCCTCTACTGTATGCAGACCCCAGGGACAGCACTTGCTGAGCTTCATCCATGATGGAAACCATAACACACCATGGCTGGTTTCCCCTTCATACTAAACTCTGAAAGGTGGACTAGTGTGTCTGTCAGTGGATCAAAGGGAATGAGTGACGGGATGGATCACTTGATGATTACCTGTTCTGTTCATTCCCTCTGAAGCACCTGGCATCGGCCACTGTCAGAAGACAGGATACGGGGCTAGATGGACTGTTGGTCTGCCCCAGTATGGCCGTGCTTAAGTTCATGGAGCCTTTCACCTGTAGGACACCATTCCAATTCTGCCCCAGGTTGAAGAGACTCGCTGGCCCAGGGGGACTGGGGAATAGGATACAGGGCCCTTTATCCCTGGGGCACTGCTTCCAGGGGTGGAATCCAAACAGTATGTTAACCAGTAACAGCTTAGACGGTCTCTCAGGTTTATTCTGAGAGAATGAGCATGGGGCATCAGCCTGAGAAGAGGTTGCATTACAGATCTGGTCTAGTTTATTCATGGGAAGTGGGTAGCATAGGCAGGGGAAGGCTGTGCCTCCCCAAACAGTCTTGCGTGGCCCCACCTACACTCTGCCCCCAGACCCACTCCTGTTTGCTTCCAATTCCCTTCCCATTTTTCTGTGGCCAAGAGGATGGGGCAGGTTCGCTGGAGCCAGTGCACAAAAAGCCTGGTGTTGGGGCCATGCCATGCTGCCCGCCCATCTGCCTGCCTGGCATTGAACCACTCTGCCCACCCAGGGCTCTGGAGCAGGGTGTGCTCTGGCCACACCGCCTGCCTGGGGCTGAGAGTGTGCGGAGGGGCTGGTGGCCATGGGAGTGTGTGCGCTCTGGGCTCCAGTGCGGGAGGGGTGCAGAAGTGGAGGGGCAAGGCCATGGGCAAATGGGGAGGGGCTAGGGGCCAGCCTCCCCCAAATGCTCATTCACCAGCTGCCCATGAGTTTATAGCTGCTAAGCCAAGCTGCACCATGGTAAATACAATATTGGGATGTGATCACGAGACACAATCAAGTTGGGGAAGGAGGGAGTGTTTTAGGTCTGTTGGTCCATGCAGAGTGGGGATTGGGTTGGCCTGAGCATCCACAAGAGCATCAGGTCATAGCAGATTGCTAACCCCAAGCATTAAAAAATCATGTTAGGACTCCAAAATATGAGTGTTTAAACAAATAATAAATGTCGGGGTTTGAGGCTTCAGGGTCATATTTTCAAGCTTTTCTCCATGCCTATGAAGGCTAGAAATTTACACATTTTTTAAAATGAAAGTTGTCTCCTGTTGTCACATGACTCAAGGAGATGGGGATTTGAGAAACGCCCCAAGCATCCCAAACTTAGAATAAAATTGAAGGGTGGCAACAGTATGGAGCCTGATTTTCAGAGGTGCTGAGCCAACCTTTACTGCAGTCAATGGTGCTGCAGACACTTGGTACCTTTGCAAACCAAGACATCAGTGTCCACCGTAATTGCTTGGCTGCCAGCCTTTTAACCACTGCTCCAGGCAGGGGATTTGCGAGTGGGGGGTTCGGGGGAGAGAGGGGCGGTGGTTTACACACTACAGTAGGTTGGGTGCGAACGCTAAAATGCCCCCTCTGCTTGACCCCGCTCGATCCCGATTTGCTTCCTGCCGGCCGGGTGTAAGGGACCAGCAGGGAGGGGACCCCTGACAGCAGCCGCGTTCACTGGGGTGTCTGGCTTTGTGCGTGTCTGGCTGCCTCCTCCTTCCAGCTGCCCCTGGCTACAGACTTCTTCCCCCCCAACCCGCCACGCACGCGGCCCAGGCCCGGCTCCGCTGCCTCGGCTCGCCACTGGGCAAGAATTTCTATCCCTTGGCGCCTCCCTGGTCTCCGCATCCAACTTCCCCTCTCCCATCCCAGCCAAACAGCATCGAGAGCCGCGCCTCCGCCTCCTTCTTCCCGCGAGCCCCGCGGCGGGGTCCCTCTGCCCCGAGCCCTTCCCGCTAGGTGCGGCTGCTCTCTCCGCGGCCCCCCGCCAGCCCTTGCAGCCCCCTCCCGCTGCTGTCATGGCCTCCCTCCTCCTCCTCCTCGCGCTCTCTGCCCCGGGCACGTCCCTCTTCCCCCCAGGCTCGGGGCGGCTGGTCCCCTACGATCTGCTCTACGCGGATGGGGTCCGGGCCTATTTCGCGCGGGACTGGCCGCGGGCGGCCGAGCTGCTGCAGCGCGCCCTGCACAGCTACTCGCAGCTGCTGGCGGCGCGGCGCGGCTGCCAGGGCAGATGCAGGGACGAGGCCGGCTTCGCGGGCCCGCCGGCCGCTCCCTCCTGGGAGACCCGCTTCTTCGACAGGGTCCTGCAGCGCGCCGAGTGCCTGGGGGAGTGCCTGGGGCGCCGGCTGGGCGCGGAGCCCTCCCTTCACAGGGCCAGCAGGGAGATCCAGGAGGACTTCGAGCAGAGGGAGCCCTACAACTACCTCCAGGTGGCCTTATTCCAGGTGAGGGGAGGGAGCGAGGTCTAGCCCCGCTGCTGATGTGGCTACACGACATCCTTCTGTCTCCCAGCTTCCTTCCCCCGCCTGCACCCCTCTGCTGGGGAGGGGCCCAGTGGGAGGGCTGCCGCTGTGGCAGGAAGGCTTGGGGAACGTCCCTGGGAGGAACCAGAGTCCCCATGCCTCCCAGATACAGTCAGGGTCTTGCAGGGATTTCCCTAGACACACACACTGAATTTCCCCAACACCCCCATCTCCCCCCCAGTTTGGGGAATTAGTTACATGCAGTGTTGCCAATTTAGGGATTGTTTGGAAACTGAATGGAAATTGAAACATTAGTACACACTTTAAAAGCACATAAAGTGTATGATAAAATATGTGGATCTGAAAAAGTGTAATAGATCTGAAAAGTATGAACATAGACTAGCTTCCATATATAGCTTTTGTTTTTATGACAATGTCAGTGCATTCATTTTGATGATGTTGGCCAAATTATGATTTTTAAGCAAAGTCTAAATGAGCTCTCCCCGACAGCTAGTAATGAGCTGGGGGTTGGGGGGAAAGGCTTCAGGACCAGATTGTATTTACAGTCACACCTAATCTACCTAGGTATCCAGCAAACAGAGCTGTGTTGCCCAAGTGATAGATTTTGGCTGGGGGTGGGTTACAAATCACTTGAATGTGGGGTATCAGAGGGGTAGCCGTGTTAGTCTGGATCTGTAAAAGCAACAAAGAATCCTGTGGCACCTTATAGACTAACAGACGTTTTGCAGCATGAGCTTTCATGGGTGAATACCCACTTCTTCGGATGCAAGTCATGTGGGGGGGAATGAAATGTTGTTATTCTTATTGTATGAGTAAAGGACAGTAGAACTGTACTTCACCTGTGCTGATTGAGGGCATCAAGGGGCGGGGGCAGGTGTTTTGTTTGATGGTTTGCCCAAGTCACAAGTACTGTTTGATCTGCCCCTCTCCACTGTTTAAAGACAGAGCTGATTAGGCTCCATAGATACTTTTGTTAAGTGACCATTACAGCTGAAATCACTGATAATCAGATCTAAGTGGAAGAGAGGGCCCAGTCTGCGCTAGCAGCAAGGTTCCCTCACTGAGAGCTCAGCTTAAATCACTGTGAGCTGGGTGAAACCTCAAGAGACATGTGAACAAACATGGGTGTGGCATCATACTTTCTATTTAAGCAAGAGATACCACACATTACAAACTGGAGGCCAACGTTTAGTGCATTGTCACTTGTTCATCCTGAAGTTGAACACTGGTTCTGAACAAGACCAGCAAATGTTTTCTTTCTGCAAGAAACTCAACTGACTGGCTAGAAACATATGGTGCAACAGTGAAAGACTCAACAGTTGAAAAACTAAAGACCTCGCTTACCACATTCAAAAAATTTGCATACATGGCTGATGAATGCACCGATGCAAATAGGCATCCAGTAGTAAGTCATTGTGTACGTTATCTTGATGTCAGGGATAGGCCAGTAGATGCATTTCTAGATGTTCAAGTTATAGAAGACACATCGGCTGCATCTATGACAACCCACATCTTAGAAGAGTTAAATGCTTGTCAATTGGACCCAAACAGATGGTTGCTTGTGCATTTGATGGAGCTGCAAACTTCTCTGGAAGACATGGTGCAGTACAAACTTTGCTCAGAGAAAAGTGTAACCCTAATCTCTCCTATACACAATGCAGAGGCCATCTACTCCAACTAGCGCTAGTTCGAGATGCAGACTCTTCAAAAGACATTTTAAAAGCTATAAATTTAATGTCTTCATTATATTATTTTTTCAGCAAGAGTCCAAAAAGACTGAATATCTTGGAAAATATAGAAGATACACTGGGACTGAAGTTCAAATTAGTTCAACCTGGGAAAACCCTCTGGCTTTCTCATGAGTGATCCTTGGCTGTTGTCTTAAAATTCTATTTTAAGTGCCATTAAAATGGTACTCCAGCCATTATTAGTGACTTTGAAAAGTATCTACCAAGATGGAATGGACCTAAGTAGTGAGGCTGGTGGATTACTTTTACTACTACATTCAGAGAAGACTATTGCCACTCTCTCTCTTGTAAGTCTACTGTTGAAACCACTTGGGTCATTAAACAATGCCATCCAGGCATCTGCTACAACAGTAGTAGATCTTTGTCCAGCAATAGAAGCTACATTTGGATCAAATGATCCAGTACTTGATAAAGTACTGGAAGAAGCAAAGACTTCAGTCCAGAAGTTGACTAATGAAGGCATTTATATTGAATCCTTAAGTGAAGAGGACAAGAAGTGTTTAAGACAACTGAAAAAGTACACAGACTTCATTCTTAAAAATCTACAACAGTGACTTTTAGAGTCTACTCAACCTCTACGTAGCTTTTACAGATCCCTGTCCTATAAAACACTGACAGTTGAGTGGAGTGAGGCACTACCAGCAATGGGGCTGCCATATGCTCATGACACAATAGAAAATTTGAACACAGAGTGGAATATCATACAACGAATGAATGAAGATTTGACTTCAACTTCTTTTTTATCATCACTAGTGGCTCGACCCGATCTTTATGCTATGTTTCTTGGGATGAAAGAAGTAGGAATTCATCTTTTGCTACTCCCAGTCACAACAACTACAGCTGAGTGTTCTTCTTCGTCATTGAATAGAATTTTGTGTTCTGAAAGAAGTCACCTTCTGCCTGATCATGTGAATGAACTAATGAACATATCAATTGAAGGAATGGAAGTACCGGACACACGAGAAGCCACCAAAGATGAACGTGTTGCATTCAAGAAGTTCATTAACAGAGTAGTGCAAAATTATAACAGGAAACCAGAAAAGATGTAGATATAGTGCTTCATAGAATACTTGAGTAGCCAACTTTAATTTGTGTGATGATTTCAAAACATGAGTTAAATCTAACAAAATGGTCATGAAACAGTTTTCAGTTTTTATTATGGTGCCATGCAGCCCACCTTCACCCTCATGGTCTCACCCCTCATCGGCCCTGACCTCCTCCCTGTAAATTCGAACACCCTCTCTAATTTCAATTCCTGGGGAAAACACTGGAGTCTTGGCTCTACTTCTCCAACTTCCAGACCTAGTGCCACTGTCAAGCTAGGGTTATGCATATGCACCGGTGTTAGTGACTCTTGTATTCTCGCACCTGCCACCTGTGATTTTTAGGCTACCCAGCAAAGAGACACCAATCTGATAATGGGAACAGCCTGTGTCTGGCCCACCACCACTCACCCAGCAAGCAGGATAGTGTATTGTTTGTGTGTTGATCCTCCAGAATTAGGCAATGAGCTGGGGAAGGGTGAAACAAAATCAGGAATGGGTGGGAACACCAGAGTAGAGGTTTCATCCCATCACTTCTAGCAAGGGACAGCATGACACTGTTTATAATTAGGTCCTACAATAATAACTACAATGCAAGACAGGGGAGATGGATGGGGCACAAAATAGGGTGGGAGGCTCAGGCAGGCAGATGGGGAAATGAGGGAAGCGTGTGGATGAGTTCGCATCTCATCATATCCAAAGGGTTCAGCATGGCACATTGATTTTAGGCCTATTCTACAAAAACAGTTCCAATGCAAGGACAGCTAAAGGCATGTGGGAAGGGGTTGGTGGGGTGGGTTTTTTAGACATGAGAAGCGTCTGCCCAGGATATGCCAATTGCTCTGTCTGGACTGTCTTGTCTTTGCAGCTGAAGAAGCTGGATGAAGCAGTGTCAGCAGCTCACACGTTTTTCGTGGCCAATCCCCAGCACCTACAGATGCGTGAGGACATGGAGAAATATCAGCGCATGGCAGGGGTGAAGCTAGAGAGTTTCCGAGACCTGCAGGCCACACTGTACTGGGTGAGATCCCCATGGAGATCTGTACACCTGGGAAACACCTCAGCAAAGCCTACCAACTTACTCCTAGTGGTCAGGGCCCAAGATAAAGCCTGGCTTCCCCACTCCTGCTCTATCTCCCCACAAGGGTCACAGCCTGAGACCTGGGGGTTTCCATAGCCAATACAAACAGCGCTGCCCTCTGAGTGATCCAAAGTCCTGGGTAACCCATTACCAACTGAGCAAGAAGGGTGGAGCCCAGACATTAACCAGGGGACACGGCACTGTTCCTTGCAGGAGGCATATGAGACTGGGGTGCAGCACTACAATGTGGACGAGTACCTGCAGGCTGCTGTGAAGCTGGAGGAGTCACTCGAAGAGGTACTATTGGCACTGGAGGATTGTCGAGCTCTGTGTGAGGGGCCCCAGGAGGATGGCACAGAGGAGGAGATGCAACCTGGCCTTTATGAAGCCATCGCAGGTAATGTAGAGGCACTGAGGGGTGCTGTGTTGCTGGACATGTCATTCTTCCTACTCTGGATGCATGCCATCTCCCAGCATCCTGGCCTGGCAGAAGGGGGAACTATTATACTGCTGGAGGTGCTGCCCTTCATTCCCTCTCTTTCCCTTTCAGCCCATTATATTCAGGTCCTGAAGTGCAGGCAGCACTGTGTCCTTGAAGTTGCCACCAAGCCCGGACGGGTTTCAGCCACCGACGATTTCATACCATCCCATTTGGATTTATTGCAGTTTGCTTATGATCAAGGTAAGCAGAGACGCAGGCCAGCAGGTGGTGCTGTGACATTAGCGAGTAGAGAGAGAGAACCCTGCAGCTGCCCAGTTCTGCTGTACCCAGCTGGGGCAGTGTGATACCAGGTGGATGGAGCAAGCCTAACTCAGCTCTTATTCTTCTCCTCCAAGGCCATCCCCATTGCTCCTTTTCTCCATCACCATGGACAGCCTCACCAGTCTCCCAGTCATTGAGGCCCATAAGCCAGGGTCCATCTTTGAATTACTGCTCTCACTGGACTCACATGTTCAGGTCATTTTTAATCTGGCCCCCTTTCTCTAAAATCTGGGCTTTCCTCTCTGTCCCCATGGCCAAAACTCTCGCCCCACCCCCCTCATTTCACATCCTGACTATGGTGACCTGTTCTCCAGCCCTTCCTCCTTTCAAGTCTGTTTAGAACGCTGCTGTTAAAATCACCTTCTCGGGGCTTTGACCATGTCAGCCTCCCCTGGGCATCCCTCTGCTGGCTCCCCCTGCATCTCCCCATCAGACACAAACCCCTTGGCTTTCCCAGTAAGGCCCTTTGTGAGTTAACTCTTCCCTGCCTGGCTGATCTAGAGAGACTGATCCCCACGGTCACTTTGCCAGTATTCCACGACCACCAGTCAGTTTCTCCCTTCAGCCCTGCATGCTCCCTCCCACACTGCCCCCTGTGCATGGAGAAAATACCTGGGTAAGATCCAAACAGCCACTGCCTCATCCTCCTCCAGTCCCCTCACCCCTGCCATGAGGCCTCCCGAACCCAGATTGCTGATCACGGCCATGCAGGTGACAAGCTGTGGCAGTCTCTTTTCCCATCCTTCCCTTCTCCTGTCCTCCCCCTCACCCCACAACCTTGTAGCCCCACTGAGAAAGCTCCTTGGAGCTAGCAAACTGAGCCAGTTCTTCCTCAGGCTCACTGCTGGTCTGTTGTATCCCCATCGCCCACCCTTCATCGGTTTCTGCCTTTAGATCATAAGCCTGTCAGGGCAGGGAGTGTCTTTCTGTGCATCTGCAGTGGCTGCCTCTGGATGCTGCCATTGTATAAAATATTTACTAATAATAGGGTCACCAGATGTCATGATTTTATAGGGACAGTCCTGATTTTTGGGTCTTTTTTCTTATATAGGCTCCTGTTACCTCCCACCCCCATCCTGATTTTTCACACTTGCTGTCTGGTCACCCTAACTAATAACAATAGCTTCATAGTCCCAGATCTTCAGAGATATGTAGGTACCTAATAGCCATTGATCTCAGTAGGAGTTAAATGCCTAAATACCTTTGAGGATCTGAGCCATAGTTGTAGAGCCTTACTATGCCCATCTCCTTCTCTGCCTCTGCCCCAGTTGGGAACCACACACTGGCTGCTGAATGTGCTGCTTCTTACTTGCTCTTTTATCCTTCGGATGAACTGATGCTGGAGAAGATGAAACGGTATCAGGCGGAGCTGGGAGAGGGAGCATCAATCACAGCCAGAGAGGTACCAGCAACACTCCTCCAATTCTGCCTTCTCTGGATTTCCTCTCACCCCCTATGGCTGGGCCATCATTGCGGTCATATTGGGGAGAGATGCCTCTATGTGTGGGTGTGCAGAGCCCAGGGCTGAATGAAGATGGAGAGTGACTCCCCCACATACAGATCATCAGGCCGGGGTCTCCCCAGGGCAAAATCCCCAGGGTAGGGTTGGATCCCCTTTGTGGGACAGTTGTTTGACAGTTGTGTGTATCTCCAGAATATTCAGCGCTATGTGCAGAGGTCTCTGATGGAGAAGAAATTGATTTACTATGCAGTGGAGCATCTGGGAGGAACTTTTGATGACCCTGTAAGTAGCTGCATCTTCTTTCAGAGGGCTGAGTTCTCCCTTACCTAGTCTCATGAGGGCAATTTATTGCTCATTAATCCATGGAACTCATTACAGCAGGATATTGTCCTGGCACTGTAAGGGTTAGACACTGATGTGAGTGAGAATGACCTCTGAGGTGAAAAGAAAACCCTCAAAGCCCTCCTTTCTCCTGCTCCTGGGACCCAAGATAAGCCCCAGCTGTGGGTGAAGGAGGAGAAAGGAATTCTCATGTGGGGCGTTATCGGGACTTTATGCATCCCTTTGAGCAGCATCAGAGCCAGGGACACAGATTAGACAGGCCCAGTGGTCTGATCTGTCCTGGGCAGAAATGGGGCACTGAACTGATCCAGCATGGGAGTGGTTTGCTGGGTGACTGAGCCCCTGGTTTTGTTTCTTTAGGACCCTTGGACCCCTGATGAGCTGATTCCTGAAAGTCTGAAGCAGAAACACAGGTAAGAGCCAAACCAGCCTATTGGGACTGAGTTGGAGGCGTGCTGAGTATGGGAGTGATGATGCCTGGAAGGGAAAGGGGTGAACTAGCAGAGATGGGGGTGTATTACTTGGGTTCTACAGGAGGTCTGACTAAACAATCACAATGGTCCCTTCTGGCCTTGGAATCTATGACCCTGTGACTCTAACTTATTGCTGAGTGTCTGACTGAGGAGGGAGCCAGGGACTATATCTCTGGATACTGACAGCCCCTGTCTGTGTCTCTCCTTTGCTCCCAAGGGAGAATCAGAAGAAGCAGAGGCTGGAGAATCTGGATGTGGGAGAGCAGGAGCAGAGGGGTGAGTAAAAGAGCCTGGAATGGGAGACAGAGACCACTGAAAGGCAGGGCTAAATACTGCTCCAGCCTCTACTGTTCCAGGCTCAGTGATTTTAATGCCAATGGGGATGCAGACTAACCGCCTCCCATCACTACCCACCAGTGCACAGGTTGCCAATCTCCAAGTATACACTCCTTCTGGGAACTGGGGGGTAGGAGCCCGGGGGGCATTGCAGCTGGAACAACTTAGCACAGTGTGAATGTAGCTGTAGAGCAAACCTGCCATGATTCAGCACAGCTAGTGTGGACCTGTTGAATCGTTTGGGCTTAAGCCACGTCAGTCCAACAGGCTCAGTCACAGATGGATCAGTTCTGCAGGGGGAGAGAAGAGGAGATAGAGGCTTTGCTAAGCTTGGAAATACATTATTACATTACTACAGCTGTAAGCTGCCCAGCACAGACTCCTGTATTCCCAGCTCCTACAGGGCTCAGTCTGGGCCAGGCCTGGCTACCGAGGATGCTCTGTGGTAACATACAGGAGATCTTGCCCAGGCCTGGGCATGTTTATAATTTCTTCTGTCCGGAGATCAGATATGGGGCGTGAAGGGGGCTGATAACTCTGAGCCCCCTCCCCCCCCGACCCTGCAGATTACTAACCGCAATCAGTAACACAGTGTTTCTAGGAGTAAGAGGTGGGGGCAAGGTCTGAGGGTGATTTAAGTGTTTTCTAGATTTTGTTCCTTGCGGTGTAGTCTAGGGACCTTATTGGATTTTCAGCTGCTTCTGCAGATCCAGGCAGAACCCACAAGAAGGCTGAGCCCATTCTCCCTCCCCCCTGCCCAGGTCCATTCACTTTTGAGGGCATCAGCGTCGCCATGGATTCTCATCAGCTGAATGGATCCCAGCGGGTCGTCTTTGACAGAGTCCTGACTGATTCTGAATGTAAGGACATTCTCCGGCTGGCAAAGGTGAGGACAGGAGCCTACAAGGGGCGGCAGGTTTGTATAATTTTTGGTGGTGCCCAGAACAAGACCAAGTCCCGCCCCCCAACCCTGCCTTGTAAGCAGATATATATATTTTTAAAATAATGTAAAAATGTGAGAGTTCTGGGGTGGGGATGGTGATGAGGCTTTTGGGGTGTGGGAGGAGGCTCAGGGCTAGGCCAGAGGGTTGGGGTGAGGGGGTGAGGGCTGTGAGGTGGAGCCGGGGATGAGGGGTTCACAGTGCAGGAGGGGGCACAGGGCTAGGGCAGAGGTTTGGGGTGTGGGGGCATGAGGATTCTGGCTGGGGGTGCGGGCTCTGGGGTGAGGAAGGGCTGGCGATGAGGCATTTGGGGTGCAGGCAGGCCAGAGAGGAGGACTCCCCCCAGCCCTCTCCCCGCCGGCAGCAGCAGGCTCCAGGGGAGGGCCCCCCTCTTCCTCCCGGCAGCACACTCACCTCGCACCACTGTCACTGCATGTGCTCCTAGGGCCCCTCTCAGGTCCAGGAAGCCCCCTCGCCTCCCCTGTGGTGGGTGTTGCAGGGGGCTGTCATCACATACACCTCCTCCCCTGCTGCTGCCCCTCACTGTAGCCTCACTGGGGGTGGGGCTGCCTCTTGCCCAGTGTGGGGCAGGAGCGGTGACTGCGGGCGGTGGGGCCCCCTGTGCAGGTGGAGGGTCCCAGGCGGAAAAGGGAAGAGTCTCAGGGAGAAGGACAGGGTTAGGATCAGCCTGCCCTGGCACTAGTGGATGGGGGGCACTAGGACCCTGCAGTGGCAGTTGATGCCGGGAGCTGCAGGGGGCAGCCACTGGCTTGAGGCAGGGACACCCTGGGACCGGGGGAGGTGTGTGGGGGCAGCAAGTGTGGGATGGGGGACACTTGGGGGAGGTGCGCAGGGGCGGCAGACGGGGCCGGATCTGGGCCCCAAACATTGGTGGAGCTGGGCCCCCAGGCTCTGAATATTGTTGGAGCCTGGGCACCACGGGCTCATATAACTCACCGCCCCTGGAGCCTACGGGGGCACTTTGACATGGGGGGAGCCTTCACTAGCCCAGTGCCTCCATCCTCAGCAGAGATGCTACAACATCAGGGTGGAGGGGAGAAGGGGGGGCACCAGGTGTGAAACTACCTTCCAATCTATTTCAGGCAGCTGGCGGCACGGGAGATGGTTACCGGGGCAGACAGTCCCCTCATACCCCCCATGAGAGATTTGAAGGGTTAACAGTGTTAAAGGCTTTGCAGGTAAACGGCTTAGTGCCTCTGCATGTGTTAGGGTCCCATCCCATGGGCTTGGCTTGTCTCAGGGAGTTCCTTGGGCTCCAGCGGCTTACTCGCTTGCCTGTTGGTGGGTGAGATTTCACAGGAGTGTTCTCCTCATTCTGGCACATGCCATGTGCTGTCTCACAGGCCTGCTCTCTTACACGTGGGGGTGAGGGGTTCCCAGGGCACATTTCTCTCACATGTACGCTCCCCTCCCACTGGTCCGTTTGGGGCCTCTCTCTCAGTCTCCTTACCCTCCCACAGCACAGTCAGGCTGTTTCTGTGGAGGCACTGTTTCACACAGGCACAGGTTGTGTGTATCTATCATGCTTCTGCAGGTGGCTGTCTCAGGGGCTTTGTTTCCTCTGTTTTCCAGAGTGCTTCTTTCCCTCTGGCAAACAGGAGGGTGTTTTTCATGGCCCTGTTTCTCCATTGTATACACCTGCATGGAGGTGATATTTCTCATGGCTTTTTTCCTCTCCTGCAAGTACACAGTCACAGGAGTTTTGCACCCATACCCTTGCTTATGCATGTGTATGAACACAGGATTTCTCACAGGCATGCTGCTCCCTTGCACACACATGTTGTTTCTCACAGATGTGTTCTTTACACTTGAGGTTTCTCACAAGCTTGTTTTTATCTTCCAGCTGGCACAGGATGGGACCGTGAACTGGAGAGATGCCACACTGCTCCTGCATGCCAGCGAGAAATCCCGGAAAATAGTAGAATCCTATTTCACCCCTGGGAAAAGGCTCCATTTCTCATTCACACACCTCGTGTGCCGCACGGCTGTAGAGGGTAAAGAAAGCCCAATCCCAGCCATATTCCCCCTAGAGAATCCCCTCCCCTCACATTCAGGGTCCCCCTGTCCCTGCTCACCCCTAATCCCAGCTGTGTCCCTTCCCCTCACACTCAGTCTCTGTGCTCCTGCTCACCCCTAATCCCAGCGGTGTCCCCTCCCCTCACGCTCAGGGTGCACTTTGCCTACTGTATCCTCCTAAGGTGCGAATGTTCCCCTGCAATGTCCTGTTTTAGGGGACCAGGATGGTCGCATGGATCTCAGTCACCCAGTTCATGCTGATAACTGTCTCTTGGATCCTGAGGGGAAAGAATGCTGGAGAGAACCACCTGCCTACATGTACAGGGACTACAGGTAAGACTAGAGGGGAACCCAGAGCTGAGAATGTGAGAATATCTCCCCAGCTCCAGAGAGCACTGCCACTGCAGGTTGAGAGGGACCCCAGAGTTACATAGGAACAGAGGGATTGCCAGACTGGAGCAGACCTGACGTCTGGTCCCTTCTGGCCTTGGAATCTATGAATCTGTCTAGTCCAGCATCCTGTCTGTGACCGTAGCCAGGACCAACTTCTTCAGAGGAAAGAGCGGAACACCCCATAGGCAGATGTGGGATAATCTGCCCCCCATGTTAGATCTCACCCTGGTCTCTAATTGTTAGGTATTGTTGTAAGCCCTGAAGCATGAGGTTTAACATCCCTTCCAAAATGTTTGTGGTCATTAACTATGACAACTCTGGGTAGCCTTGTTATCCATAGGAATATCCAGTCTCTTTCTGAATCTTGCTAAGTGCATGGCCTCACCAACTTCCTGGGGCAGTGATTTCCACGGTGTAATCCCAAATTGGGGAGGAAAGCATTTCCTCTTGTAGTTCTGAATTTCCCACCTTTCAGTGTCATTGAGTGTCCCTGTGACGGACAGTGCTTGTTGGAAGCATTGCCTAATGGTTACTGGGTCATGCTCTTCTTACTGTGGAGAGGGGTTGGTAGGGGAGCCCTGGCCTTCCACTCCATCGGGATCCAACCCAGAACCAGGAAAGGTTACCACAAACCCACCACCTTAAGGCTGCCCTCCCTGGGCCACTTCCTACCATCCACTATCTAGTCCGAGTTTTGCAGTCTGCTGTGAGCAGGTAACAGAGAAAGGTACTAACAGCACCTTCAGTCTGTCTGGGCCAAGCAGTTAGGCTCCTCTTTTCCAGTGAAAGGTGTGACGGGATACCCGGGGTGCAGCCTGGGACTGTGGGACCGCTGTGCCCCCTTAACTGTCTCCAGCCTGGGCTGTCTCTCACAATGCCTTGCTAGTGACCAGCAGCAAGTCCCTCCAGGTGCTGTGATCACTCAGCACAACCGCATATGAAGCCCCACACCCAGCTATATTGCATGAGTGCTCCCAGAGCCACTCATGAATCTCACAGAGAAAGGCACCAGAGTCAAATCCCCCCAGCTCCCAGCACTGTACCCTGGGAATATACCATCTTGCACTGCTCAAGATGGGCAGTGCACATTTATTAATTGGTTCACCACTTCAACAATGGAAAGTGGATATACACCAGCCTTTGCAAACCTGAGCAGCTTTGCCCCACACTTCAGGCAAACTCACAGGAAAAGATAAACAAACAAATTTATTGACTATAAAAGGTAGATTTTAAGTGATATTAAGTGATAGGCAAAAAGTCGAGAGTTAGTTACCAAAAGAAATAAAATATAAGCACGCAGTCTGAACTCTCAACCCTATTAGACTGGGCAGCAACTAGATTAAGCAGTTTTTCTCAGTCCCCCGCCCCCCCCCCCCGATATTGCAGTCCTTTATATACAAGTTTTTTCCTTAAACCTGGGCCAATCTCCTGTACTGGAGTCTTGCCTTCTTCTCAGTGTTTTGGTTGCTTGCAGCATAGGTGGGGGCAGGAGGCGGGCCCAGTATGTGTCCACTCTGTCTGTTTTATACCCTCAGTCCATGTGCTTGGGGAGCATAAGTCCAGGCATGTTTGGGGGCATTGCTGAATCTCTCCAAGCGGTTGAGCAATTCCCCTGGCGTGGCCTCATGCAGGTGAGTCATTGCATTGTAGCTCCCTTGCTGGACAATGGCCGTTGATGGGTTGTTTGACACCCCGCCTGGGCGTTGGTTACTTTCCTTGCTGTTGCCTCTGGGAAGCTAATATCTGGCTGATTCCCCCAACTTACAGCATGTTTTAGTGACCACCATACAACACAAATCTCATAACTTCATATGCATTAATGATACACATATATGGATAGAGAAATGACTTTCAGCAGATCATAACCTTTCCCCTGATACCTTACATGGCATGCTTTATATGCAAGATTGCGATTATATGAAAATGAGAAATATGGGGGTTGCAGGATGCTCCCCCAAGGTATAGAATGTCACAGAAGGCTTCTGTAGCACCCCTTCTCAGGGGTTCCCAAGGCAGGTCCTTCCCCCTGCCTGGTCAGCCCCCTTCTAAGCTGTCTGGCTTCCTTTTAAGCTCCCTCCTCCAACTGGAGCATGCTCTGCAGGTGTGCCAGCGTGGGGTCATTTGGGCTCTTGAAACTGAAGGAGTTATACATCCCATCACACACCTTCCCCGTCAAGTTTGGTGCTGGGGTACTCCCCAGTGGTTCTCATTCTCCCCGTGCCCATGAAAAAAAATCTTCATTCTTATGGACCCTCCCTCTCAGTGAAGTACTTGAAAACGATAGGGCTGAAAGCAAAGGTACAACCACATGATCATTTGGTTGATATCCTGCACTGAGTTCAGCCAGAGACGGGGAGCATGATCTGTCACTAAAAGGATTCCCCAACAAATAATATCATAATGTGTCTACAGCCCGTTTCATAGCCAGGGCTTCCTTCTCGATGATGAAGGTTTGAGCACTGGCCTGCTAAACCCAGGGTTGTAAATTCAATCCTTGAGGGGGCCATTTGGGGATTGGTCCTGCTTTGAGCAGGGGGTTGGACTAGATGATCTCTTGAGGTCCCTTCCAACCCTAATAATCTATGATTCTATGAAGTAGGATATTTTTCAATGAAATAGCTTCTGGCTGAGGTATAGGATGGGTTGTTCTCCTCCATCAATGCCTATGAAAATACTGCCCCAAGACCTACATCTGAGGCATCTGTCTGCAAAGTGAATCATCTGGAAAAGTCCAGGAGTGAGAGCACTGGTTCTCAGCTTAGCTGTTCTTTCATCTTAAATGCCTTGTCACAGGCTTCAGACCATCAAATTTTCGTAGGGCTCGTGTACTTTATCAGATCTATCCGGTGGTCTGCAATGGTGGCAAACCCTGGTACAAAGCATCTGTAGTACCCAGCAAGGCCCAGGAAGTGATGCACCTGCTTTTTTGTATGGGGCATTGCTCCAAGGCTTGTACTTTACCCACTAGCAGCTTCAGACGCCTGCCCCAGATAGCTGTGGAAGGTCACCTCTTGGCTGGCAGTCTGCACTTGGCTGGGTTGGTCATCAGCCCTGACTCTTTAAGGGATTGCAGTATCGTGGTGAGGTGTCTTCAGTGATCATTCCAGTCATATCTATAAATGACAATGTCGTTGATGTACGTCAAGCCACACTGCCTGTGTGGTCAAATATCAGAGGGGTAGCCGTGTTAGTCTGGTTCTGTAGAAGCAGCAAAGAGTCCTGTGGCACCTTATAGATTAACAGACGTTTTGCAGCTTGAGCTTTCATGGGTGAATACCCACTTCTTCGGATGCAAGACTTGCATCCGAAGAAGTGGGTATTCACCCACGAAAGCTCATGCTGCAAAACGTCTGTTAGTCTATAAGGTGCCACAGGACTCTTTGCTGCTTCTGTGTGGTCAAAGTACATGGTCCATCAGGTGTTGGAAGGTGGCCATGGCTCTATGAAGGATGAAGGGCATGATCTGAAATTGGTAGAGACCAAACGGTGTATAGAATGCTGTCTTCTCTTGTGCAATGGTTGTCAGAAGTATCTGCCAGTAACCCTTCATAAGGTCAAGAGTGGATATGTACTTGGCAGCCCCAGGCCTGTCTAGCAACTTATCTACTCTAGGCATAGGGTACACATTGAACATCGATATAGCATTTACCCTCTGGAAATTGATGCAGAATCAGGTTGACAAGTCAGATTTCAGCACCAACATGAGGGGGCTCCACCACTCTCTATGGGACTCCTCAACCACCCCTAAGTCTAACATGGCCTGTAGTTCTTTGGGAACCATCTCTCACATCTTCTGTGGCAGGGATTGGAGGCTCTCTCAGAACTTTTTTCCTTGTTGAGTGTCCATGTGATGTGTAGTCCCGGTGGGTGCATCCTGGCAGTGCTGAGAAGACTGGGGGAAAGCGTCCATCAGCCATAGTAACTGTTATTTTTGTTCAGACTGTAGTTCTTCACCATGGATACCAATCCAGCATCGTGGCCCAAGGATGCCTGTGGGCTGAACTCGGGCATAGGCGCCGACTCCATGGGTGCTCCGGGGTTGGAGCACCCACGGGGAAAAATTGATGGGTACTCTGCACCCACCGGCAGCTCCCTGCCCCAGCTCACCTCAGCCTCCACTCCGCCTCCTCCCCTGAGCACGCCACTTCTCCCCCTAGCTCCCAGTGCTTCCCACTGCAAAACAGCTGTTTCGCAGCGGCAAGCACTGGGGCAGGGGCGAAATGTGGTACACTCAGGGAAGAGGTGGGGCCGGGGCAGGGATTTGGGGAAGGAGTCCAACAAGGGCACAGAGGGGATGGAGTTGGGGTGGGTACTTTAGGGAAAGGGGTTGAAATGGAGGTGGGGCAGGGGTGGAGTTGGGGGGGGGGTGGCTCGAGCACCCATCATTGCTGGGAAAAGTTGTCGCCTATGAACTCGGGTGGAGCTGGTGCTATGAGAAGGCCGGCCTTCCTGTTCCTGCCAGGCCATTAGCAGGTTCACATGATAAATCTGCATTTCTTTTCTCTTCCCTGGCTGATGAATTTCAGAATTGACCATCCCTGCCTTCCTTAGCACTTCAAATGGATCTTGCCGCCTGGCCAGCAGCTTTGATTCCAAGGGTGATAGCAATAACAAGGCCCTATTTCCAGTTCCAGATTCTCGCACCCTGGCCCCTCAGCTGTAAGCTCACTGCTGGTTCTGCTGGGACTTAAAACAGGTTTTCTTTAGAGCAAAAGCAGTGTCACCAGCTTCTCCCTCAGGCAGTTCACATACTGCACCACACTGGTTTTTCAGGGGCTCTTCTCCTCCCATGTCTCGCAAAGGAGGTCTAGGATCCCATTTGATTGCCTCCCATGTAATAGTTCGAATGGGGAGAACCCAGCTGATGCTTGGGGCTCCTCACAGATGGCAAAAGGAGGGCTGGGAGTAGCTGAACCCAATGACAGGTGTCTGAGACCACAAATTTTCTAAACATCTCTTTCAATGTTTTATTGAAGCACTCCACCAGCCCATCAGTCTGAGAGTGATAGACAGACATCTTTAAGGCCTTGATCTTCAAAAGGTTGCATAATTCCCCCATTAGTCTTGACATAAAGTTAGCCCTCTGGTCAGTCAGTGTCTCTTTTGGTATCCCTACCTTTGCAAAAACCTTCATCAGTTTGGTAGCAATGTTACTGCAGTGGTTGAACAAAGGGGGATGGCCTCTGGATATCACATGGCATAGTCCATTATCACCAGAATGTACTGGTACTGGATACATCCTTTTCCAGGGATCCCAACAGGTCCATACCAATCTTCTCGACGGGTACTCCAGCCACCAGGAGGAGGACTAACGGAGCCTTTGAGGTCTTTTGGGATTTGGCATTCTGGGCACAATGTGCAGTAGTCCTTGACCTCACTATGTACTCCCAGTCAGTCAAATCTGAGGGTTACTCTTTCAAGGTTTTTTTTTACCTAAGTGTCTCCAACAACGTCCCGCATATGCCTGCTGTAATACGGTCCCTTGGATTTTCTTTGGGACTAAAAGTTGTACTCTTACTTCTCTGGTTTGATAATCTTTCGCCAGCCTGTGCAGTCTCTCTTCCATGAGATCAGACTGGGACTGTTGCAGATCTACCACCTCTCCATTGATGTTGGCAAGTTGACCATATGCCCTGCTCAGGGTCAGGTCATCTTTTTATTCATCTATGAAATCTACATCAGCCGTTAATAAGTCTGGAGATGGTGAAGTTGTCTTTTTCCCCTCTTTTTGCGCGGGGCATTGTTCCTGTCAGGAGGTCCATCCAAGAATATTAAAGGAACTGGCACAGGAAATTGCAACCCCAATAGCAAGGATTTTTAACAAATCTGTAAACTCAGGAGTCGTACCCTATGACTGGAGAATTGCTAATATAGTTCCTATTTTTAAGAAGGAGAAAAAGGTGATTCAGGAAACTACAGGCCTTTTAGTTTAACCTCTTTTGTATGCAAGATCTTGGAACAAATTTCGAAAGGGAAAGTAGTTAGGGACATAGAGATGAATTGGGATAAAATACAACATGGTTTTACAAAAGGTAGATCATGCCAGACCAACCTGTTCTCCTTCTTTGAGAACATAACTGATTTTTTTAGACAAAGGAAATACAGTAGATCTAATCTACCTGGATTTCAGTAAGACATTTGATTCAGTTCCACATGGGAAATTATTAGTTAAATTGGAGAAGATGGGGATTAATATGAGAATTGAAAGGTGGATAAGGAACTGGTTAAAGGAGGGACTACAATGGGTCATACTGAAAGGTGAACAGTCAAACTGGAGGGAGGTTACTAGTGGAGTTCCACAGGGATCAGTCTTTGACATTTTTATTACTGACCTTGGCACAAAAAGTGGGATAATAAATATCCCAGATAAAATTTGCAGACGATACAAAGTTGGGAGGTATTACCAGTATGGAGGAGAACCAGAATACCATATAAAATCTGGATGACCTTGTAAACTGGAGTAATAGAAATGGGATGAAATTTAATTGTGTGAAGTGCAAGGTTATTCCAGATGTGGCCTCACCAGTGCAAAATAGACGGGAATAATCACTTCCCTCGCTCTGCTGGCAGTGCTCCTACTCATGCAGCCCAATATGCTGTTAGCCTTCTTGGCAACAAGGGCATACTGTTGACTCATATCCAGCTTCTCATCTACTGTAATCCCCAGGTCTTTTTCTGCAGAACTGCTGCTTAGCCAGTCAGTCCCCACCCTGTAGCGGTGCATGGGATTTTTCTGTCCTAAGTGCAGGACTCTGCACTTGTCCGTGTTGAACCTCATCAGATTTCTTTTAGCCCAATCCTCCAATTTTTCTAGGTCACTCTGGACCCTATCCCTATCCTCCAGCATATCTACCTCTCCCCCCAGTGTAGTGTCATCTGTGAACTTGCTGAGGGTGCAATCCATCCCATCATCCAGATCATTAATGAAGATGTTGAACCAAACTGGCCCCAGGACAGACCCCTGGGTCACTCTGCTTGATATCGGCTGCTAACTAGACATCGAGCCATTGATCACTACCCATTGAGCCTGACAATCTAGCCAGCTTTCTATCCACCTTATAGTCCATTCATCCAATCCATACTTTTTAACTTGCTGGCAAGAATACTGTGGGAGACTGTATCAGAAGCTTTGCTAAAGTCAACATATATCACATCCACCACTTTCCCCATATCCACAGAGCCAGTTATCTCATCATAGAAGGCAATCAGGTCGGTCAAGCGTTACTTGCCCTTGGTGAATCCATGTTGACTGTTCCTGATCACCATCCTCCCCTTCAAGTGCTTCAGAATGGATTCCTTGAGGATTTGCTCCATGATTTTTTCCGGGGACTGAGGTGAGGCTGACCGGTCTTTTGTTCCCTGGATTCTCTTTCCCATTTTTAAAGATGGGCACTATATTTGCCTTTTTCCAATCGTCCAAGACCTCCCCCAATTGCCACGAGTTTTCAAAGATAATAGCCAGTTGCTCTGCAATCACATCAGCCAACTCCCTCAGCACTCTCGGATGCATTAGATTCGGCCCCATAGATTTGTGCATGTCCAGCTTTTCTAAATAGTCTGTAACCCTTTTTTTCACCACTGAGGGCTGCTCACCTCTTCCCCATACTGTGCTGCCCGGTGCAGCAGTCTGGGACCTAACCGTGTCTGTGAAGACTGAAGCAAAAAAAGCATTGAATACTTCAGCTTTTTCCACATCATCTGTTACTAGGTTGCCTCCCCCATTCAGTAAGAATCCCACACTTTCCCTGACCTTTTTCTTGTTGCTAACATACCTGTAGAAACCCTTCTTGTTACCCTTCACATCCCTTGCTAGCTGCAACTTCAGTTGTGCTTTGGCCTTCCTGATTACACCCCTGTCTGCTCGAGCAATAATTGTATACTCTTCCCTAGTCATCTGTCCAAATTTCCACTTCTTGTAAGCTTCCTTTTTGTGTTTAAGCTCTTCGAAGATTTCTCTGTTAAGCCAAGCTGGTTGCCTGCCATATTTGCTATTCTTTCTGCACTTTGGGATGGTTTGTTCCTGTGCCATCAATAAGGCTTCTTTAAAATACAGCCATTTCGCCTGGACTTCTTTCCCCCTCATATTAGCTTCCCAGGAGATCCTGCCCATCAGTTCCCTGAGGGAGTCAAAGTCTGCTTTTTGAAGTCCAGCATCTGTATGCTGCTGCTCTCCTTTCTTCCTTTTGTTAGGATCCTGAACTCGACCATCTCATGGTCATTGCTGTCCAGGTTGCCACCCACTTGCCCAGTGGGGTTGTAAAATGGCTGCCACCTGTTGAACCAAATGTTGTTGCTGTTCCTGATGTTATGCCACCAGCTCCCAGATGAGCTGATGTTGCTGGTGGTGGTGTTGGGCTCATAGGTGCCAACTCCATGGATGCTCCCATGATAAAAAATTAGTGGGAGCTTAGCATCCATGGATAGTCAAGTGTCCCTCTCCCTGCCCAGCTCCTCCCTCCTGCCTGCGGCTCCGCCAATTAGCACCTCCCCCTCCCTCCCATAGCCTGCTGCCCGCTGCGATCAGCTGTTTTGCGACATGCAGGAGGCTCTGCGAGGGAGGGGAAGGAGTGGGGATGAAGCATGCTTGGGGGAGGGGGCAGAACTGGACGGGAAGAAGTCAGGGTTTGGGGGAAGGGCTTGGGTGGGGGTGAGGCCTGGGGTGGAGCAGGGGATTGAGCATCCTCTGGGCCCAGAGGAAGCCGGCACCTATGCTTGGGTTGCCTGCTCTTGTTGTTGGGCAGCCGTTTGCTGGAACAGCTAGTTCTACTGCTGCTTTTGTTTGGCCACCCACTGTTGCTGGCTGTCCATCAGCACAACAATTTGTTGATGTCCGTTTTTTTTCCCCGAGGTCTTACAGCAGACCCAGAACAAATGCCTGCATTTTCCACCAAGTTTATATACACCGTCACAGTCCCCTTGTTCTTGTGTTCCGAGACAGGGAGAACAGGAGTTCTCAATCTCTCTTCACTAGACCAGTCACTATTGAATTGACTTTCATAATGTTCCTGTGAGGGGGTGAACTAGGCCCTGAGGCCCCCTGCTGGAGGCCTCGCAGCCCTGCCACACCTCGCCCTAAAAAAGAGCAATAGAAAGGACCTCCAAACTGACTAGTGTGGCTACTTCCACGCAGGAAAGGGGCTGCAGGGAGCTGCCAATGAGGGCCCCGCAGATACGTATAAAAGGAGCTGCAGGGCCATAATGAGTTCAGTCTGATTACAGGGACTGGGGGAGCATGAGGTGCTCCTGGCTGGCTGCAGAAGCCAAAGCAGGTAGTTACTGTCAGGAACCAGGATGGTGAGGCAGGAGCTTCTGGTTGGATGGTGGAACTCAACTAAGATGGGCTACAGGGAAGTGGCCCAGGGAAACAGAGCAGCAATTAGCAGCACAGGGCTGATATACTTAAAGGGTCCTTGGGTTGGGATCCAGAGCAGTGAGTAGGACTGGGTCCCCCCAACAGCCACTTGGGAGAAGTGGCTATGCCCCAAGGAAGGGAATTAGAACTATGGCACCCCAGGGAAGGGGGGATGCACTACTGGGACAGACTCAGCTGGGAGCTGTGGTCAGCGAACTGAGTCCAAGAGAGCTGGCTCAGCAGGAAGGCTGGGGTCACTGAAGACTCAAGTAGAGGCAAGGAGTCCCCAGGGAAGAAGCCCTCAGGATGCTGTTCTGTTCCAGAGTAGGAGCCTTTCAACCTGGCTGGACTGACCTAAGGTACCATGATGGACCCTGTTGGACTGGTTAAAGACTGAGCCCAGGAAGGGCTGCAGAGAAGGACACACCCAACTGAGGATACTGTTGATGGGCGATTCTGCCCAACTGAGAGTGCCCCCAATCAACCAGGCTGCTCAAACAGCACAGGCTGCCAGCCCCAGGCTGACCAAACCACCAAAAAACCAAACCACCAGGGACAAGGGTCTTTGTCACCACTCACACACACCACCACAACAAGTCTCCACAAGACACTCCAGTCTCCACTTATCACCACAGTCACACCATTTGGGGAAATAAACATGGAAAAAAAAAAACCCAATAAAAAAAAAAAAAAGAGTTCTCTCAATCCCCCCCCCCCAGACCCCAGACCCAGTCCACATCACACATCCATACCACACAACACACTGTTAAAAAATAATTTAGAATCTAAAAAAAAAGGTTTATTTACAAAAAAAAAAAGAGAGGAGGTAGAAGTGGTTAAATGGAAAATGGAATCAATTACAATGGCAAGTTCTTTAGTTCAGGCTTTGCAGTGTGCAGCAGCTAAAGCAGGTCTGCAGGTTTACATCCCAGTCCCTGGAACATCCCCGTCCCCAGTGTCCTCAGTCCCAGTGTAGAAGTCTTTTCAGGCAAAGTCAGAGCAGCAGGAGAGAGAGAGAGAGATTGAAGAGAAGATGGAGATATATAGATAGCTTATCCAGGTGTTCAGGTGTTTCCTTGTCTTGAAATTGGAAATGAAAAATGGAGCCTGGAGTCACATGGGCAGTCCCTGTCCCTGCTGCTGAGTGAGTAGGTCTGCGTGTCTGCCTTCTCTCCATGGGTCAGTGTGTAGCTGTGGCCTTGGCATGGGCCATCAAGCCAGCTAGGCAGGCTGACATCCAGCTGTCTGGGACACTCAGGCAGACAGAGCATAATACAGAAATCTAGACATTACAGAGCCAATACTATAAACTTAACTACAAAAAATGACACACAGACACAACAGCATAATATCATAAACAGCAACAGAACCTGGTCTTAGACACCTTATATGACCCCCTTTACTTAGGATTTGGTGCCACTACAGGACCTTGGTTGCAACCCATGTTCTATATGGTCCCCATTTATATCAATAACGTCACAACTGTGATGGGCCCTGTGGGACTGTTTTAGAAAACTGATCCCAGAGAGGGCTGCAGGACACTGGGGACATTTGGATTGTGTACCCCAGAAGGGGTTGGTTTGTTTCACACATGGACAGAGTGTGACTTGGCCAGAGGGCTGAGTCACCGAAGAACCGGCTGACAAGTGCAGTGGCTGACAGGGGACACTGTGAGCACAGGAAATTGAGAAGGAAGTGCAGGCACGCACACGCTCGACCAGGGGGCGCTCGCAATAGGTCAATGCACCCCATTCCCGTCCCCTTTTATTCTCCTCCTTTTCTAAGGCAACTCTCCCAAGTGATTCCAGTCTGTTCAGTCTCTCTTCATGCAATGGTTTTTCCAAGCCCTTGATCATTCTCATTGCTCTTCTCTGAACTACTTTAGTTCTGTAGTATCCTTTGGTGATGGGGTGATCAGTGCTGAGTATCCAGGTGAGGACGCACTAGTGGTGTATATAAAGGCATTATGGTATTCTCCATGTCATTACCCATCCCATTCCTTATGCATCCTAGCATCTTGGTTGCTTTTTTGACCACAGCTCCTCATTGAGGAAAGGTTGTCACTCAGCTGTGTAGTGACATCCTGACTTTCCTGAGCTGTGTTGCTTTGCATTCATCAATACTGAATTTCATTTGCCACCATGTTGCTCATTCCCCTAGCGTGTTTAGGTGTCTCTGACATTTCTCCCAGTCCCCTCTAGTACTCACTGGCCCAAATAACGCTGTGTCATCTGCAGATTTTGCTTCCTCATTGCTTACCCAGGGCCCTTTCCAGATCATTAATAAATATATTAAACCTAGTACAGACCCTTGAGGTCCCTGCTCTTAATCCTTAGACAGGATGAAAACTGACCATTTATTTCTACTCTTTATTTTCTATACTGGAGCCAATTTTTGCTCCATGATAACACTGCCTCTCATCCTGTGACTTCACTTCTTCAGTAGCTTCTTATGTAGAACTTTATCAACGTTTTTTGAAAGTCTAAATAAATTATGTCCATTGATTCTCCCTTATGTTTTAGTGACACATTCAAAGAGATCAGTGAGATAAAATTTTCCTGTGTAGAATCCATGCAAGTTGCACCCCATCAGATCATGAATTTCAAGGAGTTTTCTTATTGTTTTTAATTATTGTTTAAACCAGTTTTCCTTGGCAGAGCCATAAAGCTCACTGGGCTGTAATTCCACAATCACCCCAAGAGCCTTTTTGGAGAGTGGGAGGTTTGAGCCCAGCAGGGAGACCCTTGCCAGGTCAGGAGATTTGGGGAATGAGGACTCCACACTATCCAGCCGCTGTCTCCTCCTTTCCACAGTGGGATCCTCTACCTCAATGATGACTTCCACGGTGGGGACCTGTTCTTCACTGAACTGGATGCAGTGACTGTTACGGTAAGTCTGAGCCTGGCCCAGAGTAGGAGAGTGGCTGAAGGGATGCGAGTTGGCCCTGAAGGCAGACACTGGGGAGGGGGAGCCAGTTGTGTGCTAGGCCCCTCCACTCCAAAATAATCCCTATAAAGCCCTAGCAACTCTGCAGATTCAAATTGGGGCAGCCAAAGGCAAATTTAGGAAAATCTCAGGACACGGGAGAAGTTAACACCTTCCTGGCTGCCATGTCCCATTCTCTGCCAGCCTCTGTGTGTCTGTCTTTCTCTTTCTGTCCCAAACACTCTTTTCTTTCTTCCTTTTCCTCTTTCTCTCCCTTTCTACTCCTCCCTGCTACTCATCTTGTCCATGGGCAGCTTCTGGTTGAAGTTAGAGTCCCTGTCAAAGCCCACTTCCTTAATGCTACAGGAGCCATACCCCAGTTCAGCCTCCCAGGTGAATTGCTGATGGGGGGAGGGTCATTCACAGGACTAGGGAGGTAGCCTATCAGACCCCTGGATTTATCACTTCCTCCTCTCTGTGGCAGGCTCAGGTGCGCCCCAAATGTGGGAAGCTGGTGGCCTTCAGCTCTGGAGGGGAGAATCCCCATGGTGTATGGGCAGTGACCCGTGGGCGGCGCTGTGCCATTGCTCTCTGGTACACCCTTTCTCCGGAACATGCAGAGCAGGTAATGCTGCCCCTTGGGTAGTCAGGGGCCCATGGAGGGAGAAGCCTGGGGGGATTGCACCAGGACAGGGTCAGGTCCCATGGTGGAGAACGGCTTGTGAGTGCACCCCTCCTCCCGAGCAGGGCCTAGTGCTGGGAGCAGTGTGTGAGGGCTCCCACCAGGGCTGGGTGAGGTTCCACTGGGGAGAGCAGTAGAGAAGGTTTGCTCTGTCAAGCCCGGCTCAATCCCAGGGAAGGGAGCAGCAGGACAGGCCGGTGCCTCTCCCCCAACCCCCAAATAACCAGCCTTGGAAGGTGTAAGGGGGGTTGAAGAGCCTCCCCCCCCAGCCTGGGAAGGGGGAGGGGGACCCTGCTGCAGCCCCAGGCCTGGAAGGGGAAGTGAAGAACCCCAGGAGGAGCACAGGTGAGGCTGCGGGGACTGAACTGATGAGGACTAAGGAGACTAAACCGAGTGCGGTGGGGGACAGTGTTAATTGCTGAGAGGGGATGGGCCGATGTGTGGGTGAGAGCTCTTGCAGCAGGGGATAAAACCCAATCCGTGTAGGGAAGTGAGCAGCACGACTTGTGACACACGCACACAGAAATGGGCAAGCAGAGAACAAAAAGACCGAAAAAACACAATATAATAAATATTTTTAAAATATTATGATTTGGGTTTTTGTGAGGTTGGGTTTTTGTGTGTGTGCAAATCTCATGATTTTTAAGGGTCTGACTCATGATTTTTGATCTCTTGAGGGTGGCAATATGTGAGTCCCGCAGGATAGGGCTGGGGTCCTACTGGGGAGAACAGTGTACCTGGTCCCACTGCAGGGATGTGTGCTGAGGTGCGGGGTGGAGACCCCAACTGGAAAGGGGCTGTACCAAATCCCTCTCACTCTCTGGTTGCAGGAGCGGATGGAGGCTGAGGACTTGATGAGACAGAGAGACGTGGAGCAGGAACTGTCACACACAGATGTTGAGAAGCATATGGGCACTGACCACAGTGGTGGGGCCTCACCAGAGCCCCCCGTGCCCAAGGGAAGAGCCAGAGCCTCAAGCCAGAGACGTACGTCAAGCTCAGAGTCTGGGCAGCAACCCCAGAAGCTGCGAGCCAGGGATGAGTTCTGAGCCAGGTGTGACAGCAGGGCCACACACACCGGCCTGGTAGCTTCGGAACATGGGGTGGAGGTCTTTAGGGCAATTTATTAGTGCACTTGCCCCAAAAACAGGGGGAGGAGGCAACTTGCTTCTCAATGACGTGTCCAACGAAACGATGGCATCATGAGCAGAACAGGAAGGGCCCTGGCGCCCAGCTCCGTATTCACTCCCTTGACCTGAGAATTATTTAGTCACTCAGAAGTAACAAGCCAGGCTCCCCCCATGTCCTCTCTTTCAGTGGGACCATCCATATTCCTATAGGAGCAAAGCAGCAGAAGGAGGGTTCTTGGGACCTTTTTAGGTGGGGGATTTTCTTACTCCTCAGAGATCGGGTGAGAATGAGAGAAGCATCTGGAATTCCCAGGCCAAGCACCTGCCATCCCCCTCCCCCAGACCAGAGAGCCCTGAGATCAAGATGGGGAGAAGGAGGGTCAGGGGTGTGACTGCAGGAAATAAAGGATGAATGAACAACCAGAGACTGACAGGAGTTGTGAGCCTATTTGGAGAGAGAGAGAGAAGAGTCATCTGCCTGGTGGATGGGAAAGGAATGGAGATTTAATTAACAAATGATGGAGAGAGTCTGAGCCCTGGAAGAGGGAAAACAAACCAGGCTCCAAAGACTCACTCCCCTCCCAACAGTTGGGGAGGGGAGGGGAGGGGAAGGAGAGCCATGCTCTGCTTGGCCTGGGCCTGACCCTTGCGAGGTTGAGGATCTCCTCTAGGGAACTCGCTGCCCTGAAACAAGGTCTCCACCATCTCTCTCACATACACACAAATACTTATGGGAGGAGCAGGGCTGTTGTATCGTTTAGCATTGTCCAGACTGGGATAAGAACAATCTGCTGTCACTGCCCAAGGTATTAGCATTCAGAGATGGGATTATATGGAGCTGAGAGAGCGGGGGTCTTGAAAAGAGCAATAACCCCATTTCTGGGAGGGATTAGAACCAGAGAACAATCCAGGCTACATGAAATGCACAGGCCTAAGCCAGAGACAGCCTAATAGCAGGGGGCTGCAGGGCAGGACTGAGGGACATTGGCAGAGCTGTGTGGGGAGCCCAGGACAGAAATACAAGTGTAATGATTGGGTCATTGTTCCATACACACCCATTGGTTCCCAGATGCTGTTCAGTCAGAGCTGCTGTGTATGGTTAATCTCATCCCAGTGAGCTTTGGAGGATGAGAAGGTTGAGCAGATGCTACCACACCTTTTACACTCTAATGACGTTGAGGAATTGCTCTGATGCATATCTACTGAAACCAGTTGTTCATTCCCCACCACGCCTGGCAACATCCCATCTTGTTTTATCCATTACTCTCACTTGATGGCCAGGAGCTGAGAGAAAAAAAATCACTGTGTGTTTCAGGTTCCCGCTCCCCATCCATTGGCAGTGTCACATCTCTCCTCCTATATAATTTCTTCCCTGTATTCGGAGAGGACTTGGAAATTGATTATGAGATAGATTGTTCTCACCAGCCTCATAGTCCTGTCTGGGGTGACCAGGCACTGCAATGCTGTGGTGCCTAGCTCTGGCCCAGAGGTGGCCTGGGTAATTAGATTGATGCTTCCTGACGTCAGATGAGATCCATTAAAAGGTATTTATCTCAGGATTGGGCCAAAGCTGCAGGAGAGATTAAAAGCGATTGAGGCCAAGATAATCCCCCACAGCAGCATCCCGCAAAAGCAGCTGCCAAAAGGCCTTCAAGCAAATGCTTTTGCCAGCCCACCCAATACCATTCCCCATCCCACCTCTGCATCCCCCTGGGGCCAGATCCCAGCCCTGCCCCCATACACGAGGGTTTCTATCTGGGGGTGGCCAGGATACCACAAGGGGCACAGGCCTTTCTTCCCCTGCCTGTCGGGTTACGACCTGAGCCCTATCCCAATGAGGGGCTCTTTCTCAGGAGAGCGTGGGGATTCAGTGTCTGGCACAGCCCCCCACCCCCCATTTTATGATCCTAGCTCTTTCTGCCTAATCTTCCTCTGATTAGTTTGTTACTAACAAACAAAGGGAGTCAAATCTTTGTGTGGTGTTTTTCCCTTCAGAAGCAGCACACTCTCTCCTGTCCCTCCATCTCCTCCCATACCACCTGCTTTGCATTAAGTCCCAATCCGATTTCCCCAACTCTCTGGTGTCTGATTTAATTTGCCTGACGCTGCTCCTAGAATCAGCCCTCCCCAACCCACCTCTCCCCCCACCCCCACACACACAGCCTCCCAGCTCCCCATGGGGAGATCAGTCCTGGGAGAGGCTGACACACCAAGAGTGAGAGAGGGACACAGTGTGTGGATAGCTGGCGCCAGGACGGGAAGGATTGAGGGGGACCACAGCGTGACCAGGGGCTCCCATCCTGACGGGGGACTAAATCCCCAGGGGACCAAGGGAGTGCCAAACAGGAGGGGACAGCTGCCACCTCTCCCCACAGACCAGGTAAGGACATTCCTTTGCTGCTGCTTGCCCTGAGCCTACCTCCCTCTCCTTGGCATTTGGGGGGTTCTGTATGCCCAAGTGGGTCCTAGATGCCTTATGTGACCCTCTCTGCAGATCTGGGGGGGCCCTGGGTGTGGGTCTCACTTTGTACATAGATGTGTAGACTGTGGAAGGGGATATTTCTGTAGGAGGAAGGTTGGGGTTAAAATCCACTCGTCTCTATTGCACATGGGTCGCAGACATCCCTTCCCAGCAGTTTCCAGCATGTCACAGGGGTGTATAACCCCACTTGTAGGGAACTGGAAGTCAGACTTTCCAATAGGACCCCACACACTCATTGTGCTCCCCGCCCGGCTCTTTGCAACAAGCTCCTATCCCATTTGGAGAAAAAGAGCGAGATCAGGGTAATTTTATCCTTGCCCTTTGATCTCCGTAGCAGAGGAAGAGGATCATCTCTCTATCCAGCTCTGAAGATGCTCAGGGTTACCGGGGCAAGTACACAGCACCTGCCTAGGGATTACACAGGGACCATGACATCCCCTGTTAAGCCTAAACCCTTCTGTGCCTTTCGCTTTTCTATTTAAGGCTCCCCAGCCTCAGCTGAGCTGCAGCCCCCTTTCCAAGATGGGTGATGCCACATGGGCTGATATAAACCAGAGGGTTCAACCCCCACCCAACGATTTTCTCCATTTCTCATTCAAACAGGATGAGGTGATGTAGGTGACTCCCTAGGTGTTCTTACCGCCCCACTGTCCCAATGTGGTGCTGGGGGGCCGTGCTGCAGGGCTGGGGGGTGCTCTCCACTCAGCCATTACAGTTGGGTTATGAGATGTTTAATACGCCTGTTCCAGTGGCACCCAGATGCCCAGTCAGTGGTGCTAAGTGCTGTACTAACGCATACAAAGACACGGGCCCTGGCCGAAGAGCTTACAGGCCAGGAACATGAGTGATTCATGAAGGGGGCAGGGCATGAAGATAATTGAATAGACCCATTTTTTATAGACAAAGATACATTTGCTTAGTTTATTATAAATAGAGCAAATGGCTGCTGGGATTTGACTGTTTGCTTATAGGCAACACCGCAGAGGAAGATCAGTTGGAGGCAAAGGTGCTAGAACGGGGAGCGCTGCCGCAGCCCCGGGCTTGAAGTGGTTCCCATCACGTACAGGGGCTACAGTTGGTTCAAGGGCTCTCAGCTCCCCCACTATGCAAATTGTTCCAGCACCCATGGCTGGAGGCTTTTCATGGCTAAGGGGCAGCCTGGAAAGAGGCAAAGGAAAGTTAGTTGATTTCATTGGAGCCGCAGGGGTGAGGAGGGGAAACATGGTAGACAACAAGAGCTGTTAAACCAGAAGAGCAGAGCTATGGCAAAGATAAGAAACTTGAATATAATGAGGGAAGCCAATGGAGGGATTCAGCAAAGAGGGCAGACTAGCTCCAATACCCCAGCATGCTGCTAAGGGAGCTGTGCTGCAGTGGCCTGGGTGACTCAGTAGGGGGCATCTTCTCACCCAAGTCACTCCTGATCCCGATGCCCTAACACAGTGGTAGGGGTTGCTGTGCTGTTCGAGGTATCAGCTTCCAGCTGAGTCATTAATCAATAAGCTGACCTATATTGTCAAAAGGTACTAGTGGTTTGGGGTTCCTCAGTTTTTGGGAACCCAACTTGAGACACCATAAAGGGGCTTGATTTTTGGAAAGTGATGAGCACCTGCCCTCTGAAAACTAGGTCCCTTTAAGGTATCTGAGGTTGGGCACCCAAAAACGGAGGCACCCAGAATCACTAGCTGCTTCTGAGAATATAGGCCCTTCATCTATGCTAGGTTCGATAGATCCATGGGTATTTCCCCCAAAGTCAGGGTGTTAACTCCAATGTCCTGGGCCAATCTTCAGCTTGGGCAGGGGTTCTCAAACTGGAGAGGTTATTACGTAGGGATCACGAGCTGTCAGCCTCCATCCCAAACCCTGCTTCACCTCCAGCATTTATAATAGTGTTAAATATAAAAAAAGTTTTTAATTTATAAGGGGGGGTCGCACTCAGAGGCTTGCTATGTGAAAGGGAGTCACCAGTACAAAAGTTTGAGAACCACTGAGCTTGGAATAGTTCCATTCTGATTCCTTTAGTTTTCTTTGCTGATTCAATTCTGAGACTGGATTCTCCTCCACTTCCTGTCCTAAATTTTCATGCAGTATCACTCTTAAGCACCTGCCATGCCCTTCCCCAGAGGCAGCTGCATTTTAGAGCTGGGAGGTGACTCACTCTCTGCAAATCACTTTGGGATGAGGTGCAGTGGAGGCTACGGGGAAGGTAAAGTTATTCTTATCTCTCAGCTGTGGCTCTTTGTCCTTCTGAGGCTGGAAACAATTCCCAAACTTCATTTAGATTGTTTCCTCAAAGGGATTTAAGGGTTCTGATGAAGACCTGAGGCTGAGCCATAGCTTCTCTCACTCCCTCTATATTTAGCTTTTCTATCCCTCCTTAACAGTGTGCCTCTGTCCTTTTGATCCTCCTACCAGCTCTGTAAATCCCTCAACTTCTGCAGCTTCATTCCATGTAGCAGCTTCCTACAACTCTGGCCCCCCAAACCAATTCCAGAGTTTAAAAACTCAGCCAAGGAGAGAGAGAAAGAACTGAATAGGCTAAGGGAGGAAAGGCATGTGTGGGTGAGGCTGGAAATGGGATGGATAGTGGGTAAGGTGGAGCATCCAAGGAGGCTGCTCCAAATGTGGCAGGAGCTGGAGAGTAGCAGGACGTTCTCAGCTCCACATGGTGGAAAGGGAGGAGAGAGAAGTCCGTGAAGTCAACTTAAGCAAGCTTCTGGAGGGGTGTCGCAGCCAAACAGCTGTAGGGAGGCTGGATGCGAGGAAGCTTCAATTGTCCGGGCCAGAGGAGATGGAGCCTGAGATGAGGATTTCAGAAGAGGGGCCTGGATTTCAGGAGCAGAGGCTGGAGGAGATGAGCCAGAGAGAAACGCACTGCAAGATGGTAGGTGCAGCTTGAGGACTACCCAGAGGTGACAGTGAGGAGGTACAGAGAACTGATGGCAGGATTGTAGCACAGGGTCCATGCAAGGTGAGAGGGAAATTATCTGGTTTGATGAGAGCGGAGGCAGCTGAACAGAGCTGGGCACAAGTCTCCAGGACATTGCTGATGCACGGGAGGGTGGAAGCGGGGTGAAGGACAGAGTCCAGAAAGATTACCTCCCAGGCCTGAAAGGTAACTGATTCCTGATTATGGGGGACTCTTGTTCTTCAGCAGTCTGGCCTTAGGATTTGCAGGGCTGGGGATGGCTGTATGGAATACACCCTGAACTTAAGTTTCAGGAGGTAGCCATGTTAGTCTGTATCCACAAAAACAACAAGGAGTCCGGTGGCACCTTAAAGACTAACAGATTTATTTGGGCATAAGTTTTTGTGGGTAAAAAAACCCACTTCTTCAGAACTTAATGGACTATAAAAAGTGTGTCTGGTAGTATTGCCAACTCATGATTTTATCACATCTCATGATATTTGATGCTTTTCCTAAAGCCCCTGCTCCTGATTCTGTAACTACCTGAGAATCTCAGCTTTCATTTAAAAAAATACAGTTCTAGCCCTTGCTGCTGGGAAGAAGAGCTGGGAAATGGGACCTCAGTGCATCCAGAAGGCCCAGAAACCAGACAGCAAAGAAACAAGGAGGCACATATATTTTTGGTTTAAATATCATGATCTTGGGGCCTGACTCATGATTTTTGAACTAGTGGGGCTGGTGCTGGGAGGGATCTTTAGGTCCTGTCTCCACTCAGACAGCTGCTGCAGGAGAACAGGGAACATGTTGCCAACTTTTACTACAGGAACAATTCTCCAAGCAGGCTGGGAGCTGGGGGGAAGCAGCCAGTCCTCCCTGTGAATTCTGGGGGATTTTTGTGCCTCACCTTCCAAACATCAGCTGGTTGTCTCAGCCCCACCACATGGTGGGTCATGCTTATTAACCCCATTTCATAACAGGGGGACCTGGGGTACAGCCACAGAGGAAGCTGGGATCAGTGATGAGATTATTGATTTGCTGGCCATACTCCACTTAGTCCACTAGAATATGCTGCCTCTAATGCTACTGAGCTGCCCCTCTGGGTGGCCACAGGTGACCCTGACCACTCAGCCACAGGCAACTAGCAGAGAGGAGCCTTGGCTCACCCTACAAGCATCAGGGCCAGCCCAAGGGTCACTGACTCTCACAAATGCAGCCATGGGCCATCCCAAAAATCCAAGGGCTTGTGACCTTGGCTTTCCTGGACTCCTTGCATTGCATTTGTAAGGCTCTTTGCAAGAAAAAGAGCAAGAAACCAACCTGTGTGTAATGAAAGCTGAGATTCTGCATTGCCTCTCAAGGGGCCCCCGAACAGGGCTTTGAGAACCTTGAAGTGTGGCTCGGGTTGGGGGGACTCAAGGAAGAGCCACAGAAAGGCTCACGGGGTGGTGGAGTTGAGTTCTGGGGAGAGAGTCGAAGAGCTAAATCCAGCTGGCTTGGCAAAGCCAGGAATAAAAGGAGAGATTTGAGAATTGTCTGCATGTGCCTGAGGAGGGCCCCAGCAGGAGCAACCACAAGGAAGGGGCTGAGACTGAGCCAAGGGAAAGGAGCTCAGGAGCTATCCCCCCAGTGCTGAGGGGTCCGTGAGCCCAGGGAGCTGTCTCCCCAAGGGCAGGGAAACTGGAAGCTAGAGCTCAGACTGTGGCAAGAAAGGATTCCCTCAAACAGGGCTAAGGCAACCCCTGCCTACCTGGTGGGAATGGCCAAAGTAACCCCTCGGGGCTGGAAGGAGAAATCCTGCATGTACAGCCCATCGTGTTTCCTCACCTGGGAAGCTGTGGTCCTGGCGAAGGGTCTGTCACTAACCTCGGGGCTGGCTGGGCCTAAGGAAACTTCCAAACCTGGGAGCTGATCTCTGCCGACAAACAGGTGAGATGCAAATCACATGAGGCCCATCCGGGAATCTGACACCATCACCGGGGAAATGTTGAACTAACAAAGTGCAGGTGTGTGGGACAGGATGGGGACTGCAGGCTGGGGGAGGAGCTAGAATCACTGGGGAAAACTGGACATTTTAAGTAGATTTCAGAAAGCTGTGTAGCTGACTCACTCTCCGCTCCGAGTTAGCCCAGGTCCCAGAGTTGTGTGATGCTAGAGATGTTTTTAGAGAAAATATGAAACTAGAGTCCTGATTGCCTGAGATCTGTCACTCTCCCCATGAGTTGCGCAATGAACTGCATTTTCTTGGCCAAACCTCAACTGAGATGAGTCCATTCCTCCTCCCTACAGTCCTCACACAGGTTCAACCAGATACAGCACTCCACTTCCTGTCCCAAAATGCCCTGTAATGCAGCTGTTAAATGGCTGCCAAGTCCCACCCCAGAGATTGCTGCATCTCAGCAGTGGGTAAAGTGTTCCATGTGCACATGGAGTGTGTAAAGCCCTTTGGGATGCTGAGCAATGGGAGGTGTGAGGGAAAGGTGAGACCTTCTAACTAGTGGCCTCTGACAGCCCCCCCTTCCCCCTCATTTTGGTCTCTCCAGGACTCAGGCTATCCCGAGTGGAGGACCCATTACTAGCCGATCGAGATGGGGGAAATGGAACAGATGAGGCAGGAGGCCGAGCAGCTGAAGAAACAGATTGCGGTAACACTGGAGATGGAACCAGTCCATGCACCCCACTTTCTCCCTCCTCCCATCTGCTCAGGGGAATCCCAGCCCAAGGGAGCTGCTCCACTCTGCCCAAAATAACCCTATCCTGAAGGAGCCCCTCCCTCCACAGCAGGGAATTCCCAACCAGGGAGACCTCCGCTCTCTCCTGCCTTAATCCCAAGAGCCCCTACTAAGAAGGCAACTACTAAACCCCCCTCCCCGCCCACAATAAGAAATGTGTATGGCATGTGCTAGAGATGAGTGGCAGGTGGTGGGTGGTCTGTGAGACCAGGGAAGGAGTGTCACATCATAGAATTTGATTCCTTCCTCTCCTCCCCAGGATTTAATCTCCCTGTCCTTTGGGGTGTGCGTGGGGTGCACCCCAGTGGAGGGGCTTAGTGTGGAGAAAAGTAGCTGTATAGCCTGAGGCATAGGCGCCAACTGCATGGATGCTCCAGGGCTGGAGCACCCACGGGGAAAAAATTAGCGGGTGCTCAATACCCACCAGCAGCCAAGCTCCCCCTGCCTCTTCCCCACCTCCTCCCTTGAGCACGCCATGTTCCTGCTCCTCCCTCTCCCTCCCAGCACTTCTGCCCACTGCCAAAGAGCTGTTTGGTAGTGCTCAGGATGCTCTGGGAGGGAGGGGGAGGAGTGGGGACACAGCGCGCTTCGGGGGGAAGAGGTGGGGCGGGAACTTAGGGAAGGGGGTAGAATGGGGGCAGGGTGGAGGCGGAGCAGGGGTGAGAAGAGGCAGGGTGGGGTTGGGAACTTGGGGGAAGGTGTGGAGTGGGGGCAGTGCTGGGGGCAGAGGGGGGTCGAGCACTCACCAGTGGGAGCAGAAGTCGGCGCCTATGGCCTGGGGTGGGGGAAAGGTGGGAGTTGTGCCCCAACTTATTCTTTATAATTATTTGTGTTATTACCATAGTGCCCAGGAGCCCTAGCCCTGACCCAGGAGTCTGTTGCACTGGGTGCTGTACAAACAGAACAAAATGACGGTCCCTGGCCCAAGTTGCTTACAATGGAAGTAAATCTAAAGAGGTTTTCAAATCTTGTACCTGAGTCTCTCTTGCCCTTGCCTCCTGTCTCTCATGCTCGCTCTGTCTCTTGCTATTCCCTCTCTCCCTGCAGGATGCACGGAAAGCCTGTGCTGACACTACACTTGCTCAGGTAGGAGATGGTGTTAGCCAACCTCAACCAGGTGTGGCTGTGCAAATCAGCCACAACCCCCAGGCTGCGCTTCCCAGAACAGCCTGGAGAGGGAATGAGGGATGGAGCCATGTGGCAATGTGGGGGGTTGGAGAACCCCCTTCCCTGCTGGCTGAGGTTTAACTCTCTCTCTCCTTGGGGGAATCTCCCACCCCCCTAGATTGTGTCCGGGGTGGAGGTAGTTGGACGCATTCAGATGCGTACGCGGAGGACTCTGCGTGGGCACCTGGCCAAGATCTATGCAATGCACTGGTGCACGGACTCCAAGTGAGTGAAACGCTGGCTGCCCCTGCTTAGAGTGACCAGACAGCAAGTGTGAAAAATCGGGACGGGGGTAGAGGGTAATAGGAGCCTATATAAGAAAAAGACCCAAAAATCGGGACTGTCCCTATAAAATCGGGACATCTGGTCACCCTATCCCTGCTGCTTATTTAGGGAATGTGAGCTGGTGCAGTGAGAGGGAGGGGAGGGGGATGCTGGTGGGAGTGGCCCAGTGGGAGAGGTGACACTAACAGGGCCTGCTTCCTCTCTCGTAGACTCTTGGTCAGTGCCTCGCAAGATGGGAAACTGATCGTGTGGGACACTTACACAACCAATAAGGTAAGAGTTGGGAGCACACACCTGTAGCCAGAATCACCTGCTAGGGGAGGCCTGGAGTGGAATAACTGGGAGCATAGGCGGCGAGTTATACGGGCCTGTGGTGCCCGTGCTCAACCAATTTTTAGGAACGTGGGCCCGGCTACACCAATGTTTGGGGTCACCGTGCTTTGGGGGCCCCCGTACTTCAGGGGGACATGGGGTCCAGGGCATCCTGGGCGGGTTAGCAAGGGGCCTGGTGCAGACAGCAGCGAGCAACCTAGCCCACCCCACTCTGCTCCACCCCACCGGCTCCTGACATCGCTTGCGAGAGGAGGAGGAAGCCAGAAAGAGGCGGGGCTTGGAGGAAGGGGTGGAATGGGGACAGGGAGGGGACTGGGTCACTCACTGCTGCCAGCGTCAGGCCCCCAGCTAACCCTCCAGGCCACCCTGGACCCCACATCACCCAGAAGTGCAGGGCACCCCATAGCACGGGGCCAAGGGCGGTTGCCCCGGTCTGTCCTATGGACGGGACAGCTCTGGGTCCAGGACAGCTAGCGGGGGGGCCAGGCACCGGCAGGAGCAAGCGACCCGGTCCCAACCTTGTCCTGCTCTGCCCCCTCCCCACCCCCATTACACCCCTTCTCCCAAGCCCCCGCCCCGCCTCTTTCTGGCTTCCGCCCCTTCCCCCAAGCAATGCTGGGAGCCAGCAGGGCGGAGCAGAGCGGAGTGGGCTGGGGCCAGGTCGCTCGCTGCTGCTGGCGCCAGGCTCCCCGTTAACCAGCCCAGGCTACCCTGGGCCCCGTGTCCCCCTGAACCATGGTGGCCCCCAAAGTGTGGGGTCCAGGAAAGTTTCCCCGGTCCATCTTAAGACTGGGACAGCTCTGCCTGCACCCCACATCCCCCTGAAGCTCAGGGCCCCCCAAAGCATGGGGCCTGGGGTGGTTGCCCCAATCCGTCCCATGGACAGGACGGCTCTGCTTGGAGCCATTCTGTGCACAACCAAAAATTATATAAACCTGGCGCCCATGGCTGGGAGCTCCCCCTCAGCCAAACTTCGGCCATGCTCCCTGCCATACTGTGGTGTTCAGTGATCTGCTTCATTCAGTGGTTCAGTTCCCGCTGCCTCTGCATTACATAACATGAGCCTCTTAAAGGTACAGTTCCCACGTCTCCCTTTCCCAACCAGATTTAAAGATAACAATTTACAATCAATATTTACATAACATACAATTCCAAATACTTCCAGTCCATCTACTGACTGTATTTACTAACACTGTGCAAATAATCTCTGAGATAGAATCATAGAATATCAGGGTTGGAAGGGACCTCAGGAGGTCATCTAGTCCAACCCCCTGCTCAAAGCAGTACTAATCCCCAAATGGCCCCCTCAAGGATCGAACTCACAATCCTCGGCACCATTGTTTGGACTTGCAGGTCTACCTTGAAATATCAGTACTGCTATTGTCAGGAGGCTGCGTCCATTTATTCTGTCAGTGCTAAGTGCTCGGGCTCATCTGTCTTAACCTGCTGTGCTTGTTGCCTGTCTGAGACCTCCTTGGGCAACATGGCAAACTCAGTGCCCCTTATCTCCCTCTCTTGTGGAAGTTGGAGAAGGTGTTGCCTATTCCTCTTCAGTAAGTGTCTGTCTGGGGAGGCAACCTCAGGTGAAACCACTGCTATTTGCAGCTGTTGTTTCCCAGATAGATGTGCATGGTGTCATTTTCTTGAAGTGTTGGCAGCTCCTGGGACCCTAGATCATAATGATTTTTTTTTTTTGGTTTGGCCTTTTCTGTCTCTTTATACATCTGCAAGTCCCCGGTTTCTCTGACATCAGCTTCTATCATTACAGGCATTCTGGTTCTGTTTTCTGTGAAATAAATGTCAACAGGTAACAACTTGTGCTTCATTGGTGGCATTCTATAATTTAATAGTGTTAAATATGGATCAGAATCTGACTCCTCGGCGTTTTTCAGTAGATACTTTATTATTTTGACTGTTTCCCACCCACCCATTGGAATGAGGATGATGGGTACTAGCAGTTATGTCTAAATAAATACTTCACTGAAACTGCTTACTCTTATGCCCACTAATCTGTGGCCCATTGTCAGATATCAGGAGGTTAGGCACACCATGTGATTTAAGAATAGATTTGATATACTCAATCTAGTAAAACTATTTCAGGGAAGTGAGAATAACAGTCCTCTTTGCTACCTCCTGTCTTGATGGCTCTGGACAATACCACCATCCTGCCTGTCACTGAGGCCCGTAACCCAGGTGTCATCTCTGATTTGGAGCTTGTGACAGAGGGGGAATTTTTCATAATATTTTGGATAACTATTGTGTGTGCCTCAATTTCCCCTGTGTGGTGCATAGTTAACTAGGGGAAAGGTCCTTTACTCTTTGGAGTGACTCAGAGATACAGGTGAGTCCGACGCTTAGCTGCCTGGGGCTCGTGCCCGTGGAGAGTCCCAGAAGACAATGGTCACTCCAATTGCCTGGACATTTGACACCTAGCAACAAATGACCATGGATGGCCCATCCTCCTTAGGAAGCCAGAACAAAGGACTGGGGAGTGGGGAGCGGCAGGGCGGGGGTATTGTACTGTGTGGGCTGCTGGAAGCAGAGGAAAGCTTCTAGTCCGGGACTAAAGAGGAGGTCAGAGGGTCTTAGGACTGATCCAGGTGGACTTTGCTGTAACTTTCCTATGTTAACTAAGGACTTTCTATACTGCGTTCCAGACAGCTATTAAACCCTTCTGCTTTTACAACGTTGGCTGAGAGTCACTGCAGATCAGGAAGTCAAGGATGCATTGCTCCTTTTGGGTGTGCGAGTCTTCCTCAGCTGTCCAGTTCAGGTGGACTGACTGAGGGGCGCTCACGGTGAGAAGCAGGGGTGCTGAAGGCTCTGAGGTTGGGTCCCTGGAGGCAGTGAAGCTAAGAGGCCTACCGTAGTGACAGTGTGACCCTAAGGGGGCTGACACACAGACGGGGTCCTCGAAAGGACTGTTCCAGAGCCATTCAAGAGCATCGGACCTGTGGATTCATGACAGGTGGTAGCAGAGGATGGTTGGCGAATGCACCCAGTAGACAGTTGGCTGCTGAAGGCACCAGAAGTGCTGGCAGCAGTAAAACAAGAGAAGTTAAAGAAAACAGGGAGGAAATGGTGCATAACCATCTCCCTAAGAAGAATATTGCAAACCTGTGCAGGGAGAGCGGGCTAAGCGTTGGGAAGCTCAACAAGGCACAGCTGATTGCACGGCTGGAGAAGGATGACCAGTCTAAGAAGCAGGTTCCAGGCCCAAGTGGGGCTTCAGGAGGGTCTGGGAGCAGCAGCGGCAGCAGCAGGGTGCCCACCAGACCCAGTTCCCCATCCAGCAGGGGGGTCTTCACGACCTGGTTTCCCATCAGTAGATTTGAAGTAGTTGGAGCTGAGAGCAAAAGAGCTGCAGCTGGAGCAACAAAAGCTAGAGGACCGGGAGAAGCAGCAGAAGCATGAGGAAGAATAGCGCCACTGCCCAAATTACAGCCCTTCATGAAAGAGAGCTGGGAGAGGACTCAGACTTGGGTTGACCCTGGGATGGGAGATGAGCTCCTTGTATTTATACAGCGCTGGGGTTGGGACACAACTCCAGAGGGGACCTGCCAATGTGCAGAAGCATCCTGCATCCCTCACCAGACGCTGGTATACCAGAGCCGCAGAGTTGTGACTGGGTTAATAACCAATGTAAACAGGTTCCAACCAAGGGTAAGGACACCCCAGGCTGCGGCCAAGACAGCTGGCACACAGAGGAATGTGGGATCACCGCGATCCTCACTCCCTGGCAGATGAAGCGGGGGAGGCAGTGGCAGGATCCCAGCCCAGTTTCAAACCAAAAGGTTTTGGGGTGGCAAAAGGGCTGGGGGCTGCATGAGAGCTTCTCCCCCCACCCCGAGGAGGCCTGGGCCATGGGGAAGAGGGGGAGCAGGTGCTAGAGCAGCACGCAGCTGCGCGGGGCACCAGGAAATGTGGTGCCCCAAATCTCTAAGGCTGACTATACTACTGCGGTAAGTCAACCTACGTTACACGACTCCAGCTATGTGAATAACGTAGCTGGAGTCGACGTACCTTACATCGAGTTACCGCGGGGTCTCCACCGCAGGGGGTCGTCAACTTACCTTACTCCTCTCGTCAGGGGTAGAGTACAGGGGTCGACTGGAGAGCAATCTGCAGTCAATTTGGCAGGTCTTTACTAGACCCGCGACCGCTGGTGGAGCGATCTCATAGCGTCGATCCCCGCTGTAGTGTAGCCATGCCCTAAGATACAGCTTTTCCTATCCATCCACCCAACTCTCATAATCTTGTGCCTTGATTATTGCAACATCCTTCTCTCTGGCCTTGACAAATGCAATCTTGTCCCACCCACATCCAGCCAGAATGCTGCTGCATTGCTCATTTTCCTAACCCATCACTCTGATGTTACTCCTCTCTTTGAATCCCTCCACTTGCTCCCTCGTTCTTTAGCACATCAAACATAAGCTGCTTTCAAGGCCCTTCACCATCAATCCCCACCCTACCTATCACCTCTCATTCAGTGTCACTATGCCAACACTTGCCCATGATGCCAGCCTCCAGTGCCCACTTATTCAATGTTTACATTTTAAAATTGATAATAGGGGATCTGGGCATATGCTATCCCAGGCACCCTGTGCTAATAGCCTTAATCCCCTTCTGCAGGGGCTACATTTCATCCAGGCAAGTTTCTTTTTAATCAGTCATGCTCAAAATCTAGCTCCAGTTTAGCCAAATGTTCTAGAAAGTGTTTGCAAGCACCAAATCTCTCCCAAGTTTGTATTCCATTTGCAAATCAATTTGAAAAAATAATCTCTGTATTCTTGGAGGTCGGGCGAGAGGGTTGCCAGGCCCTTTTCACAATGTCAATAAATGGTTTAAGGTCAGTTTCAGCTAAAACTGGCCTCCCATAAATAGAGACATGAAACGTTTTACCCCCATAGACTCACGCCAAAGCCACCTCCTCTATCTGAGTGTACTGATAATAAGAGTGTCGGGCGGTCTGACTGCAGCACGTGTGTGCCTGAGCTAGCTTTGATCTCGTTTCTGACTTGGACTGTGGGTTCTGCATGCCTCTAGGCCTCAGGTATTTTTTCTTGCAGTATTTTGGATTCTCTATCATGTCTACAGTGTCAGAGCTTCAATCTGGACTGGGTGACATTTGTTGCTTGGCAAATTCTAATTGCTCAGTCTCCTAATAGTCTCTGTCTGTAAGTGTTTTGTTCCAGATCCCAAACACGACCTGGTCTCTTACAAGGGACTCAGGTAAGCTCCCAAAACTGCATGATTGACTCTAGCCTTAGATCAGACACAAAATCTTCTATAGCTTCACTTTCCTTTTGTTCCCATCTCTCTGATTAAAAACATCTCTCATGTGTCTCATTTTTAGGTGGAGTGCAGTACTCAAATACCACTGCCCGTACTATGATTTCATAGTTAGCCTCCTCTGCCTGAGTTAACTAAAAACTATTCAACACATCCAGTACTTCAGAACCAGCTATTGTCAGAAATGAGGTTTCTTTCTGATTGTTTCCCTTTCTACTGGCACCCATGGCTTGTAGATGTGGAGTGAAGGGCTGTGTGAACCTTCTCCAGCCGTCTTCCAAATTCCAGAGCATTTCAGCTCTGGTGGGGGCTTTTAACCACTCCATTCTTCCACTCAGGGTATTGTCTAAGTGCGTTTTCACTCCTAGTACCACGTGGTGTTCAGCGATCACTCAGACAAAGTGCTTTACAGAGATCTGCTTCATTCGCTATCTCAGTTCCAACTGCCTCCGAGTTACATAACATGAGCCTTTTAAAGGTACAATTAAAACTGGGAGCTTCCCCTACAGCCAGCTTACTCACCCTGACTCCTACAGTGCCTCCTGCTGGGACAGGTGTGACTGGAGTGGCTCCCCTAACAGGCAGCACTCTTGCCCTCTGCCCTTCAGTTTCTCTTGCTGGGAGAGTCCAGGACTGTTTCATTTCTCCCCAGGTTCATGCCATCCCTCTCCGCTCATCCTGGGTCATGACCTGTGCCTATGCGCCCTCAGGGAATTTTGTGGCCTGTGGGGGTCTCGACAACATGTGCTCTATCTACAATCTCAAGACTCGTGAAGGCAACGTCAAAGTGAGCAGGGAGCTCTCGGCCCACACAGGTGAGTACCTTCCCCACCTCTGCAGCCCAGGGCATCCCTACCCCTGAGCCTCACTCTCCTGCCCCCGCCATTATTCTCATCACCCATTATTCTTGCCCCTCAGGTTACCTCTCCTGCTGCCGATTCCTGGATGACAATAATATCGTGACAAGCTCCGGAGACACCACGTGGTGAGTGATTCCCTTCATCCTCTCACCAGACTTTGGTGTTACCAACTAATGATTTTATTGCAAGTCCCCAATATGCGGCATTTATCTTAAAGCTCCAACCCCAGGAATCATGGGATTAGGGCAGAATCTCAGTTTTTAGCCCTGATGGTTGCAGAGAAAACTGGAAAATGTGACCCCCCCCAAGTGCATCTTAAAGGCTCAAAAAGAAGATAACAAAAATAAACCCAACGTTTTTTACATTTGAAACTCGTGACTCATGGTTTTTGAATGTTTGGTGTGGCAATTCTGAGGCATAGAGAATTATGGGAGGGCTACAAAGAGAAGGCTGATTCCTCTCTCCTTCTGTATAATAAACTTGGTATTTTTCTTTCCAGCTGAGGCCAGGTCTACACTAGAAAGTTTGCTAGTATAGCTGGTACAGTTTACAGCACTTTAGTGAGCAAAATAAGCTACACAGCCCAACAGCACTTTTATGCCAGTAAAATTACAATAATCACCCCCTAGGCAACATTGCTGTGCTACCAAAAGTTTCTAACATAGACCTGGCCAGAGTTAGCTCAAGCCCTTAGTCCTAGGCTACAACACAACCAGTAGCCCGGTTGTATAGGCATTCAGCTGTATTGACACAATGTGATAAGAAGGCTCCAGTTGCGTTAAGCTGACTTGATTGGTAAAAACATCTTTTTTCGTCAGGTAGCCTGGGCCGTAGTTTCCACCCCTTCTTTTAAAATAGGGTAAACTTCCCAATGTAGCCTTAAGGCTGGTCCGTCTCCCGTGGCCACAAGACTCTAGCACTTCTGTTGCTGTAGCCCTGAGGACTCTTCTCTCCTCCCCTTACAGCGCACTCTGGGATATTGAAACGGGACAGCAGAAGACTGTGTTTATGGGTCACACTGGAGACTGCATGAGCCTGGCCGTCTCCCCAGACTTCAAACTCTTTATCTCCGGGGCCTGTGATGCCACTGCCAAGCTGTGGGACGTACGGGAGGGAACCTGCCGTCAGACATTCACAGGGCATGAGTCGGACATCAATGCCATCTGTGTACGTATCCTGTCCAGCCTGGGGGAGCAGCAAATGTGTTTTAGGCCCAGGACTGAAACAATCATAGGGGCACTGTCATAGTTGTGTGTGGGGAGCCACCCATCTGAGGAAGGGTGCTCACGTCATTTGATTGCTAATGTGGGACTTGGAAGATCTGGGTTTTGTTCCCTGCCCTAGGGCAAGCTCCTCAGTCTCTCTGTACCTCAGTCCACAACTGCAAAGGGGACAGTAGCATTTCCCTACCTTGCTGGGGTGTAGAACCACTCACATTTACAAGATGCTCAGACTCTATGGTAACTGGACCAGATAAGTACCTTATCTAGGGCCTGGGCTGGAATGGCAGGGGCGTTGACAGAGCTGGGGTGGGGGGTAGGCTGGTGTAGTAGGTGCTGTGGGGCAGGATTATGGTCCCTTGCATGAATGGTGCCGTCTCCCTCTTCAGTTCTTCCCCAACGGTGAGGCCATCTGCACCGGTTCAGATGATGCCACCTGCCGCCTCTTTGATCTGCGGGCGGACCAGGAGCTCATCGTCTATTCCCACGAGAGCATCATCTGCGGAATCACCTCAGTCGCCTTCTCCCGCAGTGGGCGTCTCATGCTGGCTGGATATGATGACTTCAACTGCAACATCTGGGACTCCCTGAAGGGGGAGCGTGTGGGTGAGTGGGCCCTGAAGTTGCCAGTTAAGACTGCGTACTGCAATGGAGGCCTGGGAACCCCAGCAAGTCACTCCATAGGAGACAAAGCTCCCTTTTCTAGGAGGGACAGGTTAGTAGCTGGGGAGTCAGTTCTCCCCGAGGCTCTCCGTTGTGGAACGTAAGTCACTCTTTTCCTAGGAAGGGCAGGTTACAGTCCTGCTGAGGGAAATGCCTTCTCTTGGCATTAAGGTATGCAGAAGATGCCTGCTAAGATGACGTGCACAGCTGGCGTGGTGCATAGTGGTGTACGGGCATGTAGGCCACATTCCCACAGACACTGTAGCATGTCTCCCCCAGCCCTTCTCTTTTGATGATGTCTGTTCTCTCTCCCCTTCAGGGATCCTCTCCGGTCATGACAACAGGGTGAGCTGCCTGGGGGTGACAGCAGATGGCATGGCTGTGGCTACTGGCTCCTGGGACAGCTTCCTCAAGATTTGGAACTGAAGAGGGTGATTGGGAGAGGGAGATTATTGGGAGGAGGGTGTCCACACCAAACATATTGTCAGTTGAACACAATTGGTATTTCTATCTGATAGTCACAGGCATGTCTCTCTCTGAGTCTCTTTTTGGGGCTCCCTAGTCTGCAAGAGGGGTCTAGGGGAAAGGAGCCCTCCATTAGCTGTTCCCCCCAACCCACTTCCTAAATATGCCATAAGGCTTTCAGCCTGGGACAGGTTGTAGGACCCCACATAAGCAAGACTGTTTCACAAGCTTTAGGATCTTGCACTGCACACCCAGTGACACCCATTCCTCCCACCTGACTCCACACCAGTTTATCCCTACGTTGTCCCCCCACCCCAATCACCCACCAGAAAGACAAACACCATTCCCTGAAAAAGGCCTCTACCTTGAGGCAGGGACACCCCCCCCCCCCATAACTACAACCATTTCTCCAGACACACCTCCCCTAATCCTCCCAAAGAGAGAGACCCTCCTCCTGGCACATGGAGGTAGAGAGAAGAGATTTTAGCCAGCTAGGACTCTGCATTGAGCTTTGCTAAGAGGGGCTAATTTCTGTGGGACTCCATCCTCACTGCCATTAGCCCAATTTTATCTATGCATCAAATGGGGGAGGGAAGTTCACTGCCCCATCTAGGGCATCAAGGACAAGGAAATGTTAATTTATTTTTATTTATATTCCTGTAGCTGTCCCCTTCCCCTCATCCACATGTGCTGTGTATTCCTCTTGCATTAGCTTGTAGACCACCTCAGCCCCTGCTTTCAAGATGTAACTATCATACAGGAGTTTCAGGCAAAATAAAAAGATCAAGTGAGATGCATGTGCTGCATCATTTGAGACAGACACTGGACTAGGCTACTGCAAATGATGCTTGGAACACAGGGGATAATCATCTGGGAACTCCTGTGTGTTTACTGCACTCAGCTCTAGCCCCTCACTCCCAGAAGCAGGCCCCAGAGGAGGGAGAAGTCATGGGCCTCCCCGTCTCTTGGTGCCCTGGGAGGACTATGCAGTCTCCCACCTACTTCCACCCGATACCAAACACTTGGCTGCCCCCTCTGGAGTACACAAGGGGTCAAGTTGGGAGCAGGAGATTGAGATTTGCTGTAGTCAGCCACTGAAAGCCTCTCAGGGAGCTGAGGATGTGGGAAGGCCCCTCCATCAAGCTCAGGAAATTCTGAGCCAGCAGACACCTTCCTGGGGTCCCAGTTTGTTGTAGCTAAGAAAGGGCCTAACCACATGAGATGCTAGAGGCAGCAACAAAGAGAACACTTACAACAGAAACTAGCATACTACAGAGACAACACCGAGCATGCAATGCTCAGGAGTGGCGGGGTACAACTCCCAGCATGCCATATTCTCATCCCAGAGTGAGGTACCCCCCAGCCCCAGAATAGCTCTTAACCTTTGACGACAGCTCCTCATATGCAATATTTCTTCTCACTTCAAAGTAGGTGCAGCTCCCACTAGTGACTTAGCACGTCACAGACCCTGGCTCAAATGGCATATGCCATTGAATGCTGGAGATCAGTCTCTGCTTCCCTTCAGGGTTGGTGGGAGATTCCTCCCATAAGAACCAAATTGAATCTTGGGCCCAAGATTCAGCAACAGCTGAACTGGACAGGCACCGGGCAAGGAGGCGACTGCTAGCACTGGCAGGATGCAGCAAGACACTGGTGCAGCCAGATGGTCTTTAAAATGTGTTTATTTACCACATGCATGGGCTTATAAATTGAGGCAGTGCAAGTGAGGTTTCAGAGACCAACAGCCACATAGCACAGAAGCCTGTACATGAAAAGTGATATGCATAAAATTAGGGGAGAGAAAAGGAAGTATGTTCATCCTCTCCCCCTGAAAAGATTGGGTGAGAAGAGACTACAGGCCCCGGGTGCCCCTACCCAAAAGAGCAGGATCCTTTGTCCTTAGAAAACTCCATTCTAGAAGCACAGATAGAAGAAAGGGTTATTGTCAGGAGTCCAAGGGAAAGGGGACCCCCCAAACCCTTTAATTCTCCACCAAACGACAGTGTTGATTCTCTTTGTTCAAGTCATTCCAGGCACGGCCCCCTGATTTGAGGCTGCACCCTGGATCTGCTGCCACCTCCTTCCACTCCCCCAGGTTCTCTGCCAGTGATGGGTGCCTCTTACCCTGGAGAGGAGAGAAAATTACTGAGTGCAAAGGCAAGTTAGTCTGAAGTGTTCCTCTCTGGGGCTCTGGTGAGACCCTACATGAGATACTGCAACCAGCTCTAGGCCCCCTCAGTCCTTTAAAGGTAGGCAGAGCTCAGAAATACACAGGGGTCATGCGGTAAACAAACATTTTAAAAAAACCCTGGCTGCACCTGCATCTTGATACATCCCACAGGGGCTAGCAATCACCTCCTTGCCAGGGTCTGGGGAGAGATTCAAAGAGGAAGGTATACCCAGCATGGTAAAGCCATGATATGGCGAGGGGATCATCTGCAAGTGTCCGAGGAGGCTCAAACCTGGGGGGTGAGGGATGGGGGCACAGCAGGTTATTTAGTGGGAGGTTAAGAGGATAAGACCGAAAAGGGGAAAGGAACTTAGAAACCAACCCTCAGCACTGAGGGGTTTGTGAGCCCGAGTCATCTCTCCAAAGGGCCTGAAGCCCCATTGTTTGGGAAAACAATTCTGAACTGAGCTCATGAGGTGTTTAGAACCTGAAGGGGCTCCACCCCCACTCTGCCCCTTATGGGGTCCTAATGCCTCATCCCGCAAGACTCCCACTAAGCGTCACCTGGCGAGGAGTGAGAGTACTCGGGGAATTGTCGTCCTGTAGGATGCTGAGGGGAGAGCGCCCGCTACCACCAGAGGCTGCCAAGACTTTACTGCTGGCCTTGCGTCTTGTGGGTTTGCCCCCTGGAGAGAGAGAGAGAGATGCAATCAAAAGCAGCTGCAATTCAGTTAGAGGGTCAGCAATTTTATAGTCCTTTCTGCCCTTTATGATAATCTAGTCTGACCTCCAGCATAGCACAGGCCAGAGAATTTCAGCTAGTGACTCCTGCACCACCCAATGACTTGTGAGTGAACTAGAGCATCTTATTTAGAAAGAGCTCAATCCTGTTTGAAAAGACTCAAATCCACCCCACACATCGGTAAATTGGTCCAAAGGTTAAATAATCTCTCACTGTCATCTCCCACATGTGCCAATCCTTTGCTACTCTCCCCTCCCTCTGCTCTGTCATTGCCACCTGCTAGAGCTTCTCCCCATGCTCAGAAACAAGGACACAGGTCCTGCCTCACATAGGAGAAACATCCTCTCCAAACTGCGCTCCCATATTACAGCCCCTTCACCTCTCACCCCATAAGCATTCCCTTGGGCAAACTGCCTTCTCTGGCTGAGGCACCCCACAAACTATGCCTCTCAGCCCAGTAGCAGTTGGTCAACCTTACCAGTTAAATGCCCTCCACTTAAACAAGCAATGCTTTTTATCATGCATCTTTCCCCTTTTCTCCAACATAACAGCCATACTGGGTCAGACCAAAGGCCCATCTAGCCCAGTGTTCTGCCTTCCAACAGTGGCCAATGCCAGATGCCACAGAGGAAATGAACAGAACAGATAATCATTGAGTGATCCATTCTCTGTTGCCCATTCCCAGCTTCTGGAAAACAGAGGCTAGGACCATCCTTGTCCATCCTCACTGGTAGCTACTGATGGACCTATCCTCCATGAACTTATCTAGTTCTTTTTTGAACCCTGTTATAGTCTTGGTCTTCACAACATCCTCTAGCAAAGGTAACAGCTAATTTAGACCCCATCACAATCCCAACTATACATATACAGTGTTTTCCAATGTCCATTACATTGCATTTATCAACATTGAATTTAATCTTCCATTTTGTTGCCCAGTCGCCCAGTTTTGTGAGTTCCCTTTGTAGCATTTCACAGTCTGCTTTGGACAGAAGTCTAGTATCTTGAGTAGTTTTGTATTGTCTGCAAATTTTGCCACCTCTCTGTTTACCCCTTTTCCCAGATTATTTATGAATATACTGAATAGTACTAATCCCAGTACAGATCTCTGGGGGACACCACTATTTACCTCTCTCCATTCTGAGAACTGACCATTTATTTCTACCCTTTGTTTCCTATCTTTTAACCAGTTACTAATCCATGAGAGACCCTTCCCTCTTATGTCATGACATCTTACTCTGCTTAAGAGCCTTTGGTGAGGGACCTTATCAAAGGCTTTCTGAAAATTTAAGAACACTATATCCACTGGATCCCCCTTGTCCACATGCTTGTTGATCCCCTCAAATAATTCTAGTAGATTGTTGACTCTTCCCCAACAAATTATGTTCATCTCTGTGTCTGACAATTTTGTTCTTTACTATAGTTTCAGCCAGTTTACCCGGCACTGAAGCCAGAGTTACTCCCCTGTAATTTCCAGGATCACCTCTGGAGCCCTTTTTAAAAATTGGCGTTATGTTAGCTATCCTCAAGTCATTTGGTACAAAAGCTGATTTAAATGATCGGTTACAAACCACAATTAGTAGTTCTGCAATTTCACATTTGAGTTCCCTTGGAACTCTTGGGTGAATACCATCTGGTCCTGGTGACTTAACAGCCAATTAAAACACAACAGAGAGGAGGGAGGCAGGGAATTAACAGCAGGGAGCTGGTGACAGGGAAATGAGACAGTGGGTGTGCTTCATCCGGAATATAAAGGGGTGGAAGGAAGCAGGGGTAGGGTGACGAAGACAGCAACTGGTGTCTGTAGGGCAGGGTGAGATGCACAAAACTGTTACGGAGAAGCAAGACAGAAAGGTTCTGGGGAGGTGGCTGGTGTGGGTGGGGGAGTTGGGTCCAGGACTAATCTGTCTGTCCACATGTTCTCCCCTTTCAGAACTAGACTAAGACCCTGGGGTTTTCCACTCTTACATTTCTGCAAGACTCCACTATTCAAGCTGAACCTTAAGCTCATTTCATTGCCCACATACTCCCTGTGCCCCTCACAGCCTGAAAGAGGGGACCAATGCTGCTTCTTTCTAAGATTAACTCACTTTTCCTGAGGACACATGCAAGCACACTCCTCTTTATGACCTTTGAGGGAGATCCCTCTCACTTGCTCTAGACCAGGGGTCGGCAACCTTTGGCACGCAAGCTGATTTTGCCTGGCACGCAGCTGCCAGCTGGGGTCCCGACCGCCGGCCCACTCAACCCACTGCTGGCTGAGTGAACAGAACCTCAGGCTGACAGAGGCTGAGCGAGGCCGGTGGCCGGGACCCCAGACCAGCAGCAGGCGCACCCCCCAGCTCCCCCCTCCCCGCACTGGGGTTCTGCGGCTCGCGGGACTGTGAGCCGCCAGGGCGCAGGGCCCTGAGCCTGCTGCAGGAGGGGCAGCAGCTCACACTCCCGGGAGCTGCAGAGCCCGAGCACAGCGAGGGAGGAGCCAGGGGGAGGGGCACGGGGACCACTGCCCGCATGCATCTGCTGCAGGCGCTCCCCCGTGTCTCCCATCACCGAGCTCAGGTTCTGCAGCTCCTGGAAGTGTGAGCCGCCGCTGCCCCTCCCGCAGCTCCCCCCTCCCGCTGCCTCAGCGCTCCACATGGACTTTTGCCTCCACGTGGCACCAGCGTCTGACTGGCATTGGCATGGTAAGGGGAGTCCCGGGGCGCAGTCAGGGAGCAGGGGGAGGGTTGGATGGGTCAGGAGTTCTAGGGGGTCCTGTCAAGGGGCAGGGAGTGGTTGGATGGGGCATAGGAGTCCCGGGGGTCTGTCTGGGGGCAGGGGTATGAATAATGGTTGGGGCAGTCAGGGGACAAGCAGCAGGAAGGCTTAGGTAGGGGGCAGTCAGGGAACAAGGAGCCGGGGAAGGTTGGGGGTTCTGACCAGGGCAATCGGGGTGGGAAGTGGGAGGGAGTGGACGGGGGCAGGGCTCTCCCCTCTTTTTTGATTGTTGAAATATAGTAACCCTAGGTGAGGGGGGAGCCACGGGGCACATGGGGGCTGGCGCCCGCATACATCCACTGCAGCCTGCAGGAGCCTCCGGGGGGTGCCAAGCCGCAGCCTGGGCAGGAGGGGCAGGGGGTGCAGCTGCTCCCCGCTAGCGGCGCCACCGCCTTTGCAGGGCTGCTGCCCCCCCTGCACCGCGCCGGCTCCTCCATGGCTGGGGCTTGCTGCAAAGCCAGTGAGTGGACTCGGGGCGGGGGCCACCTGGGTGGGGTGGGGAGGGCTCGTGGGGGGGCTGTGCACCCTCCAGGGGAGGTCAGGGTGCAGGGAGGGGGGAACCTGGTCTGGGGAGCAGCCCCTGGGCATGGCTGGCCCCTGGGCAGTCTGGCCCCTGGGGTCTATAAAATCTCATTGGGATTTGCCCCTCAGTGAACCGATGTGCAAGGGGGTGGAGGTGGAAGTTTTGCCTAGGGCGCAAAATATCCTTGCCCCGGCCCTGCCCCAGGGGGTGCGTGCACCCCAGGTTAAGAACCACTGCACTAAACTGATAAGATCTGCATTTTAATTTAATTTTAAAATGAAGCTTCTTAAAATTTTTAAAAAACTTGTTTACTTTATATACAACAATAGTTTATAGACTTATAGAGAGAGACCTTCTAAAAACGTTAAAATGTATTACCAGCACACGAAGACTTAAATTAGAGTGAATAAATGAAGACTCGGCACACCACTTCTGAAAGGTTGCTGACCCCTGCTCTAGACCGCCCTCACCCCACACTGAGCCCCTCTTCACATCCAGGCCCCTCTCACCTCCTTAATCATATTCCCTCATTGGGTGACCACAACAGAGGCCTCTGTCAGTTCCCCAGAACCTCCAATCCCCACACCAGGGGAGGCCCCAAACCCATACACTTACCGGAGGTGCGAGGTGGGTCAGTGAAGCGAGCTGGTCTCATTACAGGCTGAGCACAAGTGTTGGAAGGTGGCTGCTTCTCCTCATCCCGCATTGGGATCTTTTCCTGAGACGCATCCCTGGCAGAGCCTTCCCCCTGAGGGTTCTTTCCATTTGTCTCCTCCCCTGGAACGCAGGCAGCTCCAAGATTTGGCCCCTGGTCTAATGACTTTTCCAGCAGCGACTCCTGCTCCATGGTCTCTGCCCCAAAGGCCTCGCTGAGCTGCTTCACCAAACAATTTATGGTGTCTAGGGAGAAGGTGAGGATAAGACACTTTATCAGACCCTGGGGAGAGGGCGAGACTCCACCTGAGATACTGTACTCAGGTCTGGACCCTACAATGTCAGAAAGATAGTGACAAACTGAAGCGTGCTCAGAGAAGAATTAAGAAATGCTCAGGGAACCAGAGTGGTGAGATTCTGGCGAGAGACTTCAAGAGCTAAGTTCACCCAGCTCACCAGAGCCAAGAATAAAGAAGATAAAACAAGAATCATCTGTAAATATCTGAAGGACACAAAACCTGAGGGAATTGTGGTGGTTAGGCATCAGGGTGTGAACAGGGTACACTGAACCAGGGAAAGGAGCTCAGGAACCATCCCCAGTCCTGAGAGATCTGGGAGTCTGAGGAGTGGTTTCTATAAGGGAAAGGTCCAGATCCCCCCAAGAAATGGACTGACGAGTATGATTCTGCCCCAAAAACCCTGATCTGTCCATACAACAAGCCACATTCCAAGAGAAGACATCTACTTACCAGCCATCACAGCCTTCATAGGGGTGCGTGAGATGCCAAGGGTTGGCGAGCGAGGGTCCCAACTCTGGATCTGTTCAGTTGCCCTCACTGCTTCCTTGGGCTCAGCCAAGGGGCTTCTCTGAGGGGAGCTCTCCACCTGTGAGAGAGACGGAGCCAGGCACAAATGGACATCGCTCACAAACTGTGACCGGAGCAGGGAGACAGATGCACAGTGGGCAAAGCCAAAGCAGAACTGTGATGTTCGGACGAAGAGCAGAGGACTAGACAGGCCCACGGGTCTGGGTGAGACACACTGAGCGAGAGGGGCAGGGAGGGGACGGACACCACGCTGGACACTCCTGTTTCGGGTCTGACTGGGGCTGGGGGAGGCGGGATGAACCTGATCGCCTCTCACCTCAATGGGGGTCCTCAGGATCCCGGGTGTGGGGGAGCGGGGGTCGCTGACGTGTGCCAGGTGCTTGTTGAGGAAGGGTTTCGAAGTGGGTGTCGCAGGGAAGCTCTCAGCAGCCCCCATGGCTGCGGGCACCAGGAGTGGCGAGTCCTCCGCGCCCGGGTCCGCCTCCAGCAGGGAGCCCTGCGGGAAATGGAAACGCTGCGGAGTTACCCGCGGGCGCCCAGCCCCGCCGCTGCTGCTGCTGAGCAGGGAGCTGGAGGCGGCCCCGCGCCCGCTCGGCTGCCGGGCAGGGGCCGGGCCGGCTTCCCGCATCTCCCCTCCCGCCGCTGCCGGACCGCGCTCCGCCGGCAGCGCCCGCCCAGCCTCACCTGGGCCCAGTCTCCGCCGCGATTCAAATCTGCCGCGCCCGGCTCCGCGCCCCCATTGGCCCCAGCGGCTGCCGCTCGCTCCCGCCCCCAATATACAACAGGCTTCCTGTGACGCAGGCTCATTGGCCAATCGTAGTGCCAATCACTCCGTAATCCCACCTCTTAACCTCCCATTGGTGAGACAGCTAAAACCTTAGCGCAACATCATTCATAAAACGATACCTCCCCCCTCTCTGTTTCCTATTCGCTGGAATTTATTTGTTTTCCAATCTGATTGGCTATGTCCTGGCCTAGTACTTTATCATCTTCTATTGGTGGGGTCGTTAGGCTTCCGGGGCTCATTGGCTTTCCCTCCGTCAATCTCAAAGCGACTCCGCCCCAAGTGATTCTTGCGCTTGCATTGGCTGGAGGTTTAGACGTCTCTACCTAGATTGTCCCAGGTGGCTGTCCGTATACAAAGGGCAATTTTGATAGGGTGAGCGGGGTGGCCTTAGAACGAAGGGGGCGGAGCGGTTAACGGTAGCCCCACCTCTCTGCTTGTGCGCCTGCGTGGAATGGGATTGGCCCGCTAGTCTCTGACAACGAAGGTCTGTGATTGGTCAGGGTGGGGCTGCGGGCGGTGCTGCAGGGAGCCGCTGTCATGGCGGAGCTGAGTGAGGCGTTGCTGTCGGTGCTGCCGGCCATCCGCGTGCCCAAGGCCGGGGACCGGGTCCATAAGGAGGAATGCGCCTTTTCCTTCGATACACCGGTAAGCGCCCCCGGCAGCTGCTCCCCCCTTCACCCATGGGGCCGCCTGCTCTCCGGCCTGATCCTCAGCGCGCCCGGGCCCTAGGGACCGGCCCGCGTGGGGCATGCTGGGACATGGAGTCTTCCACGGGTGAGGGCTCCGTTCGGCTCCGCGGAGTGCGCGGCTGCGGGGACTACAACTCCCGGCAAGCCCCGGGTCCCGGCCCCGCTGGTGGGCGAAGTGTGCTGGGGGCTGTAGTTCTCCAGCGCTGCCCGCCGAGTTCTGCCTTTCCGCCGCCCCGGCAGCGGCTAGTCCTGCTGACTCACCGCGGGGCGGGGCGGCCCGGCTCCCTCGGCGCCCGCTGGGGTGGGGAGCGCAGCCCCGAGACGGGTCTCCTGAGCGGAGCATGCTGGGAACTGTAGTCCGCTGACCCCTCCCCCAGAGCGAGCCCGAGGGGCCGGCCCAGCCGCGCTGCAGCCCCCGAGACTAGAGTCGCTCCACGAGCGGCGCGGAGGGCTCCTCGCCCCGCTGGCATCTCTGGCGGGCCGCGCTGCTCGCGGTGCACGCTGGTGGGCGTAGCCCGGCTGGTCCGGCAGCACTGCCCGGCTGGTCCGGCAGCACTGCCCACCCCGCAGGCCCGGACACAGCCGCGGGGGGTGACCTCATCGCTGATCCCCTTGCCCACCCCCTGGAGGCCGGGTTTGAACGCGCACGCTCTCCTTCCTGGGATATTGCTGTTTCTTACCCCCACACCCCCGGCCCGGTCTGCGGGGGAGGTCTCCATCATCTCCGGGGGACACAGCCAGGCTCTGTCCCGGGCTGTGGAAAATACATCCAGGCAATTGAAGGGGTTGAACCAGCCCTAAGCTCCAAAATTAAAAGTCCCTCAGAACCTCCCTGGACTCACCTTGTCTTAGAGACCCTGTATCCTCTTAGGCTGGAACACAAAGTTCTCCCTGGCCCCAAAAGCTGGGGGATACCCCAGTACTGTGTCATTAAAAGAACATTGTCTCTTTTCTCCCTCCCTTTCCCTCCAGCCACGTTCACCCAATGGAATTACAGCCTCAGGCATTTTTTAAACACGGTTCCATTTTTTCATTGGGAAGTTAGTGTTGGTTAAAGTGCTTGATTGGCAGCCCCTGGGAATTGGAGGTCTCTATCCCTTGACTGGGAACAGCCCGAGTAGCAGTACAACAAGTTTCTCTCCCTGTACACCCCCTGATAAAGTGCTATACACTTCCTGGGGAGGGGAGTTCAGCCTCTGTGGTCCATTCAATCCTTACACTCACTGTTGAGGCTTCCAGCTATAAGGCTTACTTGTGCCCACTATCAGGGCTTCAAAAATTACTTGATACCACTGGTCTAGAGCTAAGCCTACTAACCAGGATGAAAAATACCTGCATTGCCACTGCCATTGCAGGTTCTATGGATGAGTACAGTTGTATGATATGTCTTCTTGTATCAAATTGTAACACTGTCAACCAAATTTGAACACTCTAAACATGTAACTTACTGCCAGTCGCTCACTTAGTTTTATCTTTTTTTCTTTCTCTTCCTGACTTCACTCCACTTTTTTTTTCATATAATTAGATCTTTTTATGTTGTCTTCAGTGTCTATTTTTCACTTCACTTCACTACAAGAATTAGACCTACTAATCAAAGACAGACATGAAAAGATTTTGGGTCCCACTGTCCAAGGCAATAGGAAATGAAAGACTCTTCTTTTCCTCCACAAGCCCTGCATCTGAATTCTGTTTGGAATCTCATTTTTTGTTTCTATCTCCATTTCAGCTTTCTGAATGCTGTGACACAGATTAGGTATTCTCTGGTATTCTGTCTCTTTCCTGGTCTCCACATTTAGGTGTCTCTCATGCTCTCCCCCACCACTTTTAAATAGCATCAGTGCTGTAGGTGCTGGGAGGTTGCCAAGCACAGCAGCATGAGACTGACCCGATTCTTGTCCTGGTCTGTTTCACAGCTGCCCTCAAGGTTCCGAAACAACACCAAAACCAAGTTTCTAGTTAACTTTCACTCTGCAACAATTTGGCAAAGCTCTGGGCAGCACCAGTAGCACTAGATCCGTCTATCTGCAGAGACAGGTTGATGTAGCTGCATCCGTTTTGCCTGGGTCATATTTTGCAACTATAAGTGCTAAAGTCTTTTTTAAATGAGGCTACGGCTCCTCAGAAGTTTATGGGTCTGGCCTGATTCAGCTTCCTACAATGGATAAACGGGCAAGTGAATTTTCAAATAATTCATAGTGGTGGGAGATACGTATCTTGCTGGCAACTAGAGTGAGACTTGACAACTCCTTTCAGACCAGCCACTGAATAGCTGACACATGGGCATGATTTGCAGTCATTGAATGGAGCTGGATTAGAACCAGCGTACTAAAGGTAAAAGTCTATTCTGTTCTGTTGAACACCTTCCTTTAGCCCCTCTGAGACGTGTCTCCCTATCAATCTGTCTTTCTCCCCTAGGAGTCAGATGGGGGCCTGTATATTTGTATGAACACGTTCCTGGGCTTCGGGAAGCAATATGTAGAGAAATACTATGGGAAAACAGGCCATCGGGTCTATCTGCACCTCAAGAGAACACGTAAGCTGGTAAGAATGGGGTGCTTGGAGCTGGGGGACACACTGCATTGCCAAACCTGCTGAGTCTGAGAAGAGGGATCCAACTCCATGTTCATTCAGACCTGAGGTTTTCCCTCATCTGAAACACAACCTGGTGTCCGTCCTTCCTCTCTCCCCCACCCATGGAACCCCAACTCAGAAGCTCTGACTCAATTAGTTATTGTATTGGCTGCCTGCCCCATCTCTGCCTCAGTTCCACAGGCTTTGGGCTACCCTCATACTGCTTGGCCTCCTTATTGACTGTCTCCTCTCTCTCCTTGCCTCTAAAACAGAAGGAGGAAGACAATAGCACCAGTGCTGGAGACCCCCCCAGGAAGAAACCCACCCGCTTGGCTATTGGTAAGAAAACAACTCCATCTAGCCCAGTTTCCCTGCTGTGCCAGATCAGACCTCTACGGCTGTCTAGCCCAGTGGCCATTCACTCTCGCCTTTAATGCCTCTGTGTTGGATGAGACCCAGTAGTCCTATCCAGTCCAATGTCCATGTATCCAGGAATGGCCAAGAAGGATAGCTGTTTAAAAACCTGCTGCAGTGATGAGAGTTGCTTTATGTTCAAGTCTATAACAATGGACTTATGTTGACAGATGGAATTTGCATCCTGTCTAAAATCTGCATACATAGATCAGCTTGAACACTGCTATGCAAGATTACAGGCTGGGGTAGAGTTTGGGGAAACTTCGAGGTCGCTTGATCAAAAGGTTTCTGAGAGTCCCCCATACAATTTTACATAGTTGAAAAACCTGACCCTTTTTAGTGAAGATAGGGGGAAAATTATGGGCAGGCTCCTCCTTAAACTTTTCTGTCTAGAACAGTGGTTCTCAGCCAGGGGTCTGGGGCCCCTGTGGAGCCATGAGCAGGTGTAAGGGAGGCCACCAAGCACGGCCAATGTTAGACTTGCTGGGGCCCAGGGCAGAAAGCCAAACCCCCACCGCCTGGGGCTGAAGCTCGGGGTCCTGAGTCCAGCCACCCGGGGCTGAAGCCGAAACTTGAGCAATGTAACTTCACGGGGCCCCTGTGGCATGGGGCCCCAAGCAATTGCACTGCTTGTTACCCCCTGAAGCCAGCCCTGGCTTTGATATGCAAAAACCCAATAGATACTGTGGCACAGGTGGGGATTTTGATAGCATGTTGGGGGGTCCTCAGAAAATAAAAGATGGAGAACCTCTGGTCTAGAATATTCTTTGAGATCTAGGGCATGGTACTGAAAAAGGCCTAAACACTGAAATATACAAATGATCCTTTTTGGAATGATAGAGTGAAATGCTGCAGTGCTGGTGCTCCACTGCTGATCAAAGAGATGTTGTGCACAACCTGGAAAGCGTTTTGGTCAGGAATTCAGGTCAGGACACTCAAAATGCTTCTTCCTCGTTTAGATCAGATTTGAACCCAGAACCTCCTGTACTACAGCCCAGACCTCCAATACTGCAGCTAAAAGTGGTAGGTTCTTGCCTCTTATGTAGGCCAGCCACTAGAGGGAAACGTATAACACATATTGAACCAGTGTGTTAGATCTGCTTATCACCTTAAAATTCCTTTTTTGTGTAGCAAAAGCTACTGAGTGCTTTGGGCCCTCTCAGCACTGCTGCAATAGAAATAATAACACTGAGTTCCTATCATTACCCCCCTTTTTACAGAGGGAGTATCTGGGTAACAGAGGTTCCCCAAGGTTACTTGTGTCAAAGCCAGGAATAGAAGAGAGGTTTCTTGGTAAGGCAGATGCTTTCACCCACTTAACTATGCTGCCTCTCGGCGAGATTAGGCCAAATCCATGTGTTTAGCTATGCTCTTTGTACAGTTGGGTTATTCCTGTGTACCCACTCTACAAAGCTCTGTGAGACATGCATCTGTATTGGCCTAGCAAATAGCTGCACTTGATGACATTTCAGTGTAATGAATGAGGCAGGGACTGTAAGAAGGAAAAGACTGGCCTTTTGGTTAAGGCAGTAGTTCTCACCTTCTCTCTGCGTCAGGTTTCCTGCATGATGTTGGATTAATTGCTTTGGGGAAGATTTTCAAAACTGACGAGAGGAATTTAAGTTTTCTGGTCTTAAATCCCTTTAAATCTCCACGTTAGGGCTTGTCTATGCTTACCGGGGGATTGACACGCAGTGATCGATGCATCAGCGGTCAATTTAGTGGGTCTGGACCTGCTAAATCGACCACAGATCGCTCTCCCGTCGACTCGTGTACTCCACCTGAACGAGAAGCGCAAGGGGAGTCGACGGGTGAGTGTCTCCCATCGACATAGCGTAGTATGGACCCCACAGTAAGCAGATCTAAGTACATTGACTTCAGGTACGTTATTCACATAGCTGAAGTTGGGTAAGTTAGATCGATCTCCCCCCCGTAGTGTAGACAAGGCCTTAGTCTCTGTGCCTCTATTCCCCATCTGTTATAGGGGGACAACAGGCTTTCTCTACTTCACTGAGTGGGGGTAGGATAGTTCCATCAGTGTTTGAGGTGTTCAGTACTGAAGTGGGGGCTTATAAGCACCTCAGTAGATCATTGGGATCCCTGTGGTACGCTGTTGGAGGGCCACTCCCACCTGTCAAGCCTGAGGCTCACAAGGGGTCCACCACCCCATCAGGGCTTTAAGAAGCTCTGAAGGGCCACCTTGAAACCCTAGTAGCCTATTTTGTTTTAGGGTTCAGGAACTTTTAATGCTCTGGGGATTCCCTATCCCCAATCACTCCTTGTTGTGGGGGAAGAGCATGGTGTTCTCTGTAGGGACTGGGAGCCCTGAGGATACATCAGGAGAGACGCTGAGAAGGCATGTTTGCGTATGTTGAGAGCCTGGGGATAGTGTGCTGACTTGTGTTTTTCAGTTGACTGTTTCTGGTATTTCTGACTCCACCAAGGTTTGTAGTTCTCTGTCACTGTGCTGGTGTAACAGCATCACCAGCTCATTGCACTCAAGGGGTATTTGGAGGACGCGGAGGGTGAGAAAGCATTGTGCTTGGTGTAATGTATATTTTTGATTGTCAGTAGCGATTAGGCTCTTCCATTTAATCAGGCGATGGCTCTTGGAAGCACTGTGGAATGGAGGCTCTTTTAGATAGTGGCTGTTTCTAGAACATTGGGTAAAAGGGCCTGCCAGACAGGGTGGGTAAAAATGGATGATTTAAAAAAAACAAACAAAATCAGATTTGTATTTAAATATTTTGTTGTTTTTAAAAATATGCCTATTACAAATTAAATTCGAAATTGGCAACCTATGTTAAGACTTAAATGTACTATAATCTTTTAAATGAATTCAAATTACAAAAATATTCAAGCACTATATATTTGCTGCTAAAGTTTTAAAGAAAGTTGTACCACTGAACTGGAGAAAGTCACTGGCTAAGCACCTAGACCAGAGTTTGCTGAAGTGCTAAACCAGTTTTTGACACAGTGGCCTCTTCTGCAGGTGCAGAGAGAATTTTTTCTTTTATTTCAATTTATTCAACTAGTCCAGTTCAATAACTACTTCATTTAAAAACCGATTGTGAGTTGAAAAAGCACGAACATTTGTTTCCTCTCTTCCACTCTATAAATAAAAATGTGGTGTGAGAGGACATTTGTGGTTGGGAAGGAATTTTCCCCCAGGTCTGATTGGCAGATGTCCTGGGGATTTTTCACCTGCATCTGCAGCATGGGGCACGGTGGGTCACTTGCTGGTTTGAATAAGAGCAAATGGTGGATTCTCTGTAACTTGAAGTCTTTGAATCAAGATATGAGGACTTCAGTATCTCTGTCAGAAGTTATGAGCCTATTGCAGGAGTGGATGGGTGAGGTTCTCTGGCCTGTGATGTGCAGGAGGTCAGACTAGATGATCATGATTGTCCCTTCTGGCCTTAAAATCTGAGATCTACTAGTTCTAAAACCTTATACATGGTGACCAAAACTGTCCATTCAATTAATTAACTACAGATAATACTTCCTTTCTTTAATCAGTTTTAAATGCAAAGTGTGTTGTGATAAACTTCCTATTTTTTCTTATATATCCATTTAAGGTAATTGTATTTAGCATAAAATAGTTTTAAAATGCTGATTTTTGTACCTATTAAATTAAATTCCAACTTCCATCCAAATGCAGCTTGACAGAAATCACAAGCAAAAAAGTAATCTACCAAAAAAGAGAGGCTAAAAATGGTGAATGATGCAAAATGTAAAAATTAAGACTCTGAATAACTGTTAAGCTATATAACTGCTTAAATAAAGATGTATAGATACAGTGTATTCTCTTGGTTAGCAAAAAGAAGTATCAAATTCAGAGTAAAGGTTATATTTAGTTACAAATGAACATATTTCTAATGGTTACGAATCAATGAGAATCAATCGTTCTTTAGGAAATGAACTAAAAAATACAAATGTAAAAACAAGATTAAAATGGATGGTTTTCAACCAAGGTTTTCTGCTTGCTGATTTAAATCACTTTGATTTTTTTGTATCAATCCATCCTGGTCAAGGATGATGCTAAGTTGAACCTGCTTGCAACCAAAGTAACAACTAGTATTAACTGCAAAGACTAGATGCTCCTGCCACAATAGAGTGAACCGTTGTGTTGAGACAGAGAGAGAGACATTAGAACCCTGACCAGCCTAGCTCATTTGCCTTTTTTTTTAAAAACAACAACAAAGGAAATTAATTTACAAAAAAAGGTCAGGTTAAGGTTGTTCCTGAACCAAGTGCTGTCTGCTCCCTGTACCCTTCAGGAGTGTAGGACTTTAGATCCCCAAACTCCAATGTTAGAAAACCAGGAAATGCTCAGTTAGGGTGACTTCTCCCTTATGCCACCCTTGTCCAAACTGTGCATTCCTCATGACAGTCCCATGGGGGCTGGGTTAAAAGTTAGGCTATCTGATCTTTCCATTATAAACTGTCACATTCCAGGGTGCAGTTCAGACCAGTAAGGAGTTGTCACAGTGTGCCCTGCAACCATGGGTGCCTCGTAATACTTTGCTGTTGTAGCTCCCAACCTGAGCTGCTCACAAACAGCCTAACTGCATGCAGGTCACACTCTGAGTGTCTGTGAATAGCTGCAGTCCTGATCCAGTGGGTCTGAGCCTAGCAGCCTGTTGGCACTCTGGCTTCCAGTCGCCCTCTGGCTTCCACCAGCCTTGGTTACTACGGTACCGTATTTTTCCGTGTATAAGACGCCCCCCACTTTTCTAACCCCAAATTCAGGTGTTTTGTTTTGTTTTTTTCCCCCTCCTGCTTTGCCGCTCCGGCCATGCCCCAGGTTTTTTTTGTTTTGTTTTGTTTTCTTTCCCTGCTTAGCCCCTCCGGCCACGCTGCAGGTCCCTCCCCCCCGCTGCTCCGGCTGCGCCGCAGGTTTTTTTGTTTGTTTTTTTTCCCTCCTGCTCTGCCGTTCCGACCATGCCACAAGTTTTTTTGTTTTGTTTTCTTTGCCCTCCAGCCGTGCTGCAGCTGTCCCCCCCTGACTTTGCCGCTCAGGCCCAGGAAGAGGACGCGGAGATAGGGGTAGAGGGGACGAGGAGGGCCATGCACCCCAGCTGGTCTCCAGCGGCAGTCCTGCCCGGCTCCTGCCGCGTCCCTCCCCGGCCGCCCGACTCCTGCCGGCTGTCCGGCTCCCCGCGTCCCCAGCCACCCGCTCCCCAGCTGCGCGACTCCTGCCCCGCATCCCTGGCCGCCCGCTCCCCGGCCGGCTCCTTGGTCCCGCTTCCCCGGTCCCGCTTCCCCGGCCGCCGGGCCCCGCTTCCCCGGCCGCCCGGCCCCGCTTCCCCGGCCGCCCGGCCCCGCTTCCCCGGCCGCCGGGCCCCGCGTCCCCGGCCGCCCGGCCCCGCGTCCCCGGAGCCGCCAGCCACGTGCATGCAGCGCGGTAAGGGGGCAGGGAGGGGGTGTTGGAGAGAGGGCAGGGGAGTGTGGGGGTGGGGGGGTGGATAGGGGTTGGGGGGGTCAGAAGGCAGGGAACAGGGGGGCTTACTTCCGTGTATAAGACTACCCTCAATTTTTAGTCTAAGGATTTTAGGAAAAAGTATAGTCTTATACACGGAAAAATACGGTAATTTCAGGTGACCCAAACACACTGCCAGTCCTGAATTTTCCCAAAAGTGTGTGTCCAGCCCTTTCTTGGGCAGTTCAGATATTGAAGGTCTGTTGCCCCTATAAAGGGTCAATATTCAACAGTTTGCTACTTTAACTGGTGTTACCAAACAGTTGAGTTTAAACACAGCACCGGATTGGTTTAGATTAGAAACATGTTTATTAAATTACAAGGAGAGAGATTTTAAGTGAATACAGCTATAAAGTATTAAAGTCAGAAATGGTTACAAGAGACACAGATAAAACGCTTCCTAGCTAAAACTTAAACTAGAATTGCTTCAAGGTAAAATCTGTACCACAGGTTCCCAGCAACACAGTTGACCAAATCCTCAAGTCAGGCTCTCCCCCCAAAGTCAAAGGGCTAGTTCCTTGGTCGTCTTGGGGAACGAGAGGGGAGAGAGAGAAAATGTGCACGCAGATGCAGGGTGTTTTTGCCCCTCACTTTTATAGTCCAGTCACTCTTTGAAAAATATTTTCCTGCAGTTACTCCTAGATAAAGTTCATTCCAGCTGTGTGGACAGAGACATGGAGTCTCGCGATGTAAGAGGTTCCATGTTGTTTGCTGTAATGCAGATCAATCTGTTCCTGGCCCCCTTTGTTGCCAAAGAACGTCCAGTTGACAAGTGATTGCCAGTCAACTTTGATGACAACAGGCTAGAAGCATCATCTTGTTCTTAGATAAACCAGTTTGCCCCCCTCCCCCAACTTGTCTGGTGAACACATTGCAGTCATCATTTCAGCTTACATGCATAACTCTTAACATGCATTTTGTACATACATTACATAAGAATATTGATGATCAGTGTGTTACTAGTTTTTAAATATCTCAAGGCATATTTTGGACAAAGATTATTACAGTAGCGTGTAACATTGTTCTTTGATATGTGGACAGTGACTGCTCGAAAGGGGACAGAGTAAAGGGGAGAGTGTGGGAAAGTACTTGAACTGTGCACTTCCTGGTTTCTCTAGGTCTGTGAGGTTTGTTCTTCTAACTCTAGCGTTTCTGGGGGAGACCTGAGCTAAGCACTTTCACACCCTGCCCTCAAACACCGGAACAGCAGGAAGCCTCCCTTTTGTGGAAGGTGCAAGGAGCAGTGAGCACCCTGCCTTAGCCAAGTGTTTTGGAAGTGGTAGTGAGTGCAGTGGCCCTTGGGTTTGGGAGGATTTCTTCCCATGTCCCCCAATTACAGTTAGTTGTCTTTACATCTGTGAATCAGGAGCAGGAATGCCCCCAGTGGTTCTGTCCTAGCTAATGTCACTATAGGCCAGTGGTTCCCAATTTTTAACAACCTGTAAACCCCTTTCACTAAAATGTCAAGTCATGTGAAACCCCTCCTAAAAATGAATATTTCCAGGGATTTTCTCTTTTACCTGAGTATAAATTATAAAAGCAGTGATCTTGGAAATAGTTTGTTTTTATGACATGCTTATTACACATTATTATTAATTATGATTTATCATTACAGTATTTTTATTACATTATGAAAATGGCAACACTCTTCCAAGATCTCACTTTTGTAGCTTGTATCACTTTGAATAAGCCTGTTGTAAGACAAGGCTCCTATGTTTCATCCAGGAGTATCAGATGTGAAACAGCATGAAGGTATTTAAGAAGCCAATTCAGAGAGTTCCCCCTATACAAGCATTCAGGTCTTGAGCAGTCCAGGCAAGCAACGCACGTAACAACAAAGCTTACACTTGTTCTTCATAATAATTTTAAAAACAACACTAGCTGCCTAGTTAATTTTAAAAACAGCAAAAAATATCCACCTCCCTTTCCATTTCTTATAAGGAGTCTTGAAGTTTAAATCTCCTCAGTGTGATAGATATGCTGGCTTTGATCTGTTTAGCTCTTGGAAATCCAGGGGCTCCGGGCTGCTGGCCCTGTGCTGCCCGGGGTCCCTAGGGACAGCTCTGTCTGCCATTAGGGAATTTTTTCCCGAGAACCCCCTGTAACATTTCATGAATCCCCAGGGGTTCACGAACCCCGGTTTGGGAACCACTGCTATAGACTTAGAGCTAGTCACAGCTCTGAGGTTCTCTAGTTCACATAATATCCAAGGCTGGATGTCATCCATAAAGCAAGAAAGCTGGCTGGGTTATATATTCTTTGCCTTTTCTCTTACTGAAGTGTTCCTTCTCTTGTAGGCATAGAAGGTGGGTTTGACATCCCAGAGGAGAAGTTTGAATATGATGAAGATGTAAAAATAGTTATTTTCCCAGAGCACCTGGAGATCCCACGGGATGGGCTGGAGGGGCTGCCAGACATGGTCCAAGACAGGGTAGGTCTTTATTTTCTGTCTGCAGGAAGCACACTTTTATGGATTAGAATTCTCCTACTTTGTAAATTGGATCCAGTAGTGTTGTGGGCTCAGGACTGGAATAGCAGGGGGGTGGCTGGGTGGAGTGGCATTAGCAGAGCCTTGTGGGGATCCCAAGTCTGGAATAGCAAGGGTAGGTGTTGTGGAGCTCTTATCTCCCTATTTCTCCCGCTCCCCAATTCCAGATTGCCAGTGCGGTTGAGGCTATCCTGACAGCAGATTCAGCCTCGCGAAAGCAGGAGGTGCAGGCATGGGATGGAGAAGTTCGACGTGTTTCCAAACATGCTTTTTCCCTGAACCAGCTACAGAACAGCATCCGCATCCCTCCGTGGTGAGTCTGGCATCAAGCCTGGCCATGTTCCCTCTCACCCTGGACACTTCACAACACAACTTTCCTCTCTGGGGCTGTGATGGGACTGTTGCTCTGTCAGTGGAAGGGGTTTCTCCTGTGGGCCTCTCCCTGATCAGTGTGTGACCCGTGTGTGACAAGCTGGTAAATTCCTGGAAACTCTGTGGGTGAGGGGTTGACTACAACTGACTCCTGCCCTATAGGTCTCCCCGGGTCCTCTGCTTCCTGGAGTAGGAGGGGAGTGGAATCCCAAAAGCCTTTGCTTGTGCCATGGTGGGTGAGTAATAGGGAATAGACGGCTCCTTTTCTCTCCCCCTACTGGCAGTGGCTGGAAGTGCAACAAGTGTGACATGCGTGAGAACTTGTGGCTCAACATGACTGATGGATCCATCCTGTGTGGCCGGCGCTACTTCGACGGCAGTGGCGGCAACAACCATGCAGTTGAGCATTATCGGGAGACAGGCTACCCGCTGGCTGTGAAACTGGGAACCATCACCCCCGATGGGGCTGGTGAGATGGGGGACTCAGTGGAGTTGCAGATGCCAGGCGTCTGAGTGGGCTGAATCTGGACACCATGGTCCCCTGACAGAACAAGTGAGGGGGATTTTGGGGTGTCACACTAATTGTGCCAATGCTGTGGCCTAGGATATGCACCAACTAGCTGCCACCACCACCAACTGGGCCTTCCTGTGTGGAGGGGGCAATGAGCTAATTGCTGAAACCCTGTGCTTCCCCTGCCCCCTTCCTTGGAATCTGAGGGCCTTTGAAAGGGCTCTCTGTATTCCCTCTTCCCTCCAGCCTGGGATGGGGGGTGCTCATTGTTTTAGTGGTCTGGGACAGGGAAGGGGGGTGGATGGCGCAACACCCTTCTGTTAGCCAGGCGCACAGGGCCTTTGTACTAGAATCCAAGGCAAAGTTGTTTGCTCCACTTCCTTACCCCACACCTCTGGGGAACTCGGGTCCCCCATTCTTTCCACCTTAGGACAGTACTGCTCAGACCAGTGGTTTTCAAACTTTTTTCCTGACGACCCAGTTGAAGAAAATTGTTAATGGCCGTGACTGAATGGAGCTGGGGATGAGGGGTTTGGGGTGTGGGAGGGGCTCAGGGCTGGGGCAGAGGGTTGGGATGAGGGCTGCGGGGTGGGGCCAGGAATGAGGGGTTCAGGGTGTGGGAGGGGGCTCTGGGCTGGGTGCAGGAGAGGGGTCAAGGCTCTGGTCTGGGGGTTCAGGCTCTGGGGTAGAGCCAGGGATGAGGGGCTTGGTGTGCAGGAAAGGCTCTGGGTTTGGGGGGGCGCTCAGGGCTAGGGCAGGGGGTTGGGGCACAGGGTTATCTCAGGCGGCTCCCAGTCAGCGGTGCAGCGGGGGTGCTAAGGCAGGCTTTCTGCCTGTCTTGGCACGGTGGACCACGCTGCATCCCAGAAATGGCCAGCAGGAGGTGTGGCTCCTAGGCAAAGGTGCACAAGCGGCTCCACACGGCTCTCGTTCGCAGGCACCACTCCCCATCCCCAGCTCCCATTGGCCAGTGCTCGGGGCGGGGGCAGCACGCAGAGCCCTGTGGTCCCCCTACCTAGGAGCCGGACCTGCTGCTGGCCGCTTCCAGGGCTCAGCACAGTGTCAGAATAGGTAGGAACTAGCCTACCTTAGCAGGGCAGCATCGCCGACTGGATCTTTTAACGGCCCGGTCGGCGGTGCTGACCAGAACCACTGTGACCCAGTACTGGGTTGTGACCTGCAGTTTGAAAATCACTGGCTCGGACAATCTGTTAGACCCTAAAGCTCTGAGCACTTTATGTTGCACCCTCCCCCTAGCCGCAGGTTGGTTGAGGAAGAAGGGGCGGGTGTTAATGGGATCTGGGATTGGTTGGAGTATAAGCTAGTTTCTTTCCGCTTCCTGTCTGTTTTCCTGCAGACGTTTACTCGTATGATGAGGATGATATGGTGCTGGATCCCAGCCTGGCTGAACACCTGGCTCACTTTGGGATTGACATGCTCAAGATGCAGAAGGTGAGAGGGAAACTCCCAATCAAAACAAGGGGTCTGAGTGTCACAATTGCACCTGTATTTCCCCTCAAGGGTTCAGCAAGGGCACCACTCTCAGGGTTCCAGCTCCACAGCTGTCACCTCTCTTGGGTGGTGATGCATGTCTCTCTCCCTGCTAACTGGAGTATCTCCAGGCTAATAAGCTTACCAGAGATCACCCCAACTCTGACATGGGTTCTGGCAGTGATTAGCCCTTCAGACCCAGCAGAGGGGTCTCGTCTGTGGTCACAAGTTCTTAACAACCTCAGAACTAGCACACTCATGAAAAATTTAGTCCAGCCTTTATACAGTTCAGAGGTCTCTGAGTTTCCAGGAGCAGGTAATCAGCAGACAATGGGTTTTTTTCTCCCTAGGGAGGTGTTTTGAAGCTACACCCAAGTACCTCCTAGGAAACCCACTTCTCACATATTGTCCAAAACAGTTCTTTGAAGTTCCTAATGTTTCCCCACGCTACAGACAATCCTACAATAACACACTATCAATTACGTTTTTAATACAATGGACCCCCCCCCCCCCCCCCAAAAAACATATTAAACCTAATTCAGTAAGGTTTGTTTAGGGTATTGTAAGCATTTGTCCTCTATCACACTGAGTCCTCAGCTGGATCTGAGTCTCCGGTCACCAACCAGGGTGGGGGCCGTAACTCAGTTACTATGCAGTGGTCAGAGAGCTGACTTGTTTCCCTCTCTTCTCCTTCTCCCCCCCAAGATTCATTCCCTTGTGGCTTCTATTCATACTCCAAGCAACGGGGCCTCCCTTGGGGAGCTGGTTCCTCAGACTCTGACAACTCAGTGCTGGGGGATGGTTCCTGAGCTCCTTTTCCTTGGCTCAGACTTGCCCTGTTCCCCTTCTCTACCCCCCCGGCCCCCCAAAAAATATTTCTCCCCTTGGCATCTCTTAGACATTTGCACACCCTTACATATCTTTCTCCCCCTCCTCCCCCAAATCATAGTTTTCACCAAACAGGATGGCCCAGAATGTATCTGTGGCTCTTGTTTGAGCTCCCCTGGTCCATCTCTTCTCTCCACAGACAGACAAGACAATGACCGAGCTGGAGATTGACATGAATCAGCGCATTGGGGAGTGGGAGCTGATCCAGGAGTCTGGGGTGCAGCTCAAACCCCTCTATGGCCCTGGTTACACTGGCATCCGAAACCTGGGCAATAGTTGCTACCTCAATTCTGTGGTGCAGGTGCTGTTCAGCATCCCCGACTTCCAGAGAAAGTAAGTGAGCTAAGGGAAGGCCCCCTCCCCTCACCACTGCTCCAGGATTGTGGGTTACTTAGGCCATTTAGTCCTGGTCTCCATCCCAATTGCCCCAGTCCTACCTGAGCTCTGAGAGGAATTAATTCACTCCATCCTTTGAGGGGTGCCAGGGATCAGCATGAAAGATCCCTAATGCTGGGATCTTACCCTGCTGGATGCAGTCTGGTGCTCTGTCTGCAGCTATCTTTGCCTCTCTGGTTTGCTTTGCAGGTATGTGGACAAGCTGGAGAAGATATTCCAAAGTGCTCCCGCAGACCCCACACAGGACTTCAGCACCCAAGTGTATGTAGTGCTCTGAAGAAAGGGGGATGTGGTATGGATTTGGGGTGTTCCAGTAGGGGGCCTCATGTCCAACCCCATTCTTAAATTGCATTGTGTTGCAAGTAGGTCCCACTTCTTCTGAGATGCTAACCCCTTGAAGTCATTAAATATCTCTGGAACTTTCCAAGAGTTGAGGTTTGACCAGGAGATTGGGCTTGATGGGCTAAAGCAGGGGTAGGCAACCTATGGCACGGGTCTAAGCCCCAGCCTCAATCTCACAACTGTATAGAGTGGCAAATGTCCTGCAGGGTGCAGTAACCCATGCTGCCACTGAGAAACTCCTGGTAGGTGTAGTACCCCTAGCTGTCAGCAGAGGGTGTCTGGCTCTGCAGCACAGAGAGAGGTGTCTGAGAGAAGAGTAGACCGGTTTAGGTGGAGGTAGTCCAGGGGTTCTCATAACAAAAATTGTGGTGGCCTGAGAGTGCAGCCACCAACTGGCAAATTTTTCTGAAATACTTAACTAACTTTAGGAAAAACAAATAAATAAGCATATACGCACCTCCAAATCCTTGTCATTGATTTATGTAGGGTGCTTTTTGCAGGTTCAGTAATAAAAATCATGTACAGTTGTATTTTGGCGCATCTGGCCCCTGCTGCCTCCCCCCATTGCCTGTAGCCCCTGCTGCCTTTCCTAGCCCCCCACTGTCCCTGGGCCCTGCTGCTCCCCCGCCATTGCTCTAAGCTCCCTTTTGCAGCCTCGCACCCAAGGCTCATCCCGCTCCTTGCCTCATGACCACTGCACCCAGCAAAGCCAGCCCTCCTGAAGCCCCGCCACCCTGGACTGAAGCCCGCCACCGGAGGCAGAGGGCTGCAGGGAACGGCTGCTGCTTTGCCCCCTCCCCAATCTCTGCCCAGGAAGCTGTCGTGGCTGCAGGAAAACCCCTTGGTGGCTGCATTTGAGAAATGCTGGGCTGGTCCTACAGAGGCTGCATACTATGTGAGGAGCAGGGAATACAGACTTATCTGGGAATATTTTAATTGCATGCACGTGTCCTCTGCTTTTCCGGAGCCAGCAACAATTAAAGGTGGTTCTTGGATAGGAGTCTCAAAGGCTGTGGGGGGCAGGGGAGGGGGTGACTGAGCTCTGGAGAGGTTCTCAGTCTAGAGTTGAGGAGGAATAGGTATGTGGATGTTTCTGAGCCGGTGAGGATTGGGTGAAATGCTAAAATGAGAGGGGGATGGGCTGGCTTGGGTTGGCAGGGTTGTGTGCAAGGGAATGAGAGTGAATTGGTGATTGAGGCTGTGTGAATGTGAGTGTGGAGAAGATGGGAGTAGAGGAAGGTGGTAGGGGGAGAAGTTGGGCCCAAGAGAGCACAGTGAAGGGTTGATAGTGGGTATCTCATGTTATCTCCTGCCCGCCCTGGGCAGTAAAGTGTCTCTCTCTCACTTTAGAAAATCTGTTCAACCTGCTGGTGGGAATGGGGTGTAGTCTGCTTCCAGCTATCCCATGACATGGGCCGCAGCCATCGCTGATTTGAGGGATTGCATTCTGCCTCCCTCAGCCTCCTGTACAGAGTCACTTGTGGGGCTTCACTTCCTGTGCCAAGCTGCTGCGAGATGTGGCTGGTAAACGACTGTCACAGCCCAGTGCTGGCTGCATTTCTGTGAATGGCTGAGGCTGTCCCTCCACAGTCCTGACCCGTTGGCCATGGAGGAGCTGAGGCTCAGTTCTAAAGTTCTGTGAGGTGTTCAGATGGAAGATATCAGACAGGGCTGGGGGCAGCAGAGCAGGATGAGACAGAGGAGTCGGGGCTAGGTAGGAAGAGGGAGCTGAGGTCAGCCGAGGCAAGTCAACTTGAGTTTCAAAGTGATTGAACTGGCTCCTGGAGTGACAGGAGTGTTTGAGTTGGAAGCAGCTTGGTACAGCTTTGATGGTGAATCCTCTGCTATTCCAGAGCCAAGCTGGGCCATGGGCTACTCTCTGGGGAATATTCAAAGCCAGCCTCTGGAGACGGGGAACAGCAACCAGACCAGAACCAAAAGGTGAGGACTGGGGCCCCGCTACCCTCATGGGGAGGGAATTCACTAAAGCATATCTGTGATGGTATGGGGGATCTTCTATGGAGACACTGTCCAGGGTGTTGACCCTAAATAGAGGCAGGGTTTGGAAAGATGTACCCCAGGGCAGAGTTGTTGGGAGGCCATGCTCACTCCTTCCTCTCCTCCCCACTTTCTTCTAGGGCATGCAGGATGGCATTGCTCCACGCATGTTTAAATCTCTCATTGGCAAAGGGCACCCGGAATTCTCCACCAATAGGCAGCAAGACGCCCAGGAGTTCTTCCTGCATTTCATCAACATGGTGGAGGTAATGACTGAGCCACACTTTCTGAAATCTTAGGAAGGGGGAAGCTCCTGTTCTGAGCTCCAGCAAGTGAGGGGTTGGCACCTAGGCTGGATGGAAATGCAGGGAGGGGGCCAGCATACAGGTGTTTTGAAACACCAGGTTCACCAGAACTAACGGTTCAGGATACCAGTGAGTGACCGCTTTGGGAGAAGGGGATGAGGGTGCCCAACGGCAGGGCCTTTTGTTCGGGGCTCACCCCCAGCCCCTGTGAAATTGCTGTGTGTAGACTTTGGGGGAGTTTGGAGTACCCAGAGCTCCCCCTAAAAATGGAACCCTCTCCTTTGGGGTGGGAATGGGATTGGTTTCTGGAGACTGGTGGTGCTGATTGAAGGGCTCCAGCTTCTACACTTGGACCAGGGACAGTGGAGACAGTTCGTTGTCTGTGTCCCACGTGGGGCCGCTGCTCCTGTGATTGGTTGATCTGGCCACCTTTATATGACACATCTTCACCATGTTGCCCTTCCCAGAGGAACTGCCGCAGCTCAGAGAATCCCAATGAGGTCTTCCGTTTCCTGGTGGAGGAGAAGCTCAAGTGCCTAGCCACAGAGAAGGTGAAATACACCCAGCGTGTGGACTACATTATGCAGCTGCCCGTGCCCATGGATGCTGCACTCAACAAAGGTCAGTGGCCTGATGGTGACTGAGGAAGGGACAGCAGGCACTGGGATCAGTGAGGAAACTCTACCTACTGGGGTTGAGGGGATCCCTCAAGGACCTGAAGAAGCAAGGTGTTCTGGAGCCAAATACTTCTCCTTCATCACCCCATGGAGTTGGGCAGGGTGGATTTCCTCAGAGATTCTGTGGACAGGTATCAGTCACTTGAGTTAGGGATCAAACCTTTCCCCTGCCCTCACCCAAGGCAAGGGTTGTGACTTAGCCTGTGGCACTTCAGCATAATGAAATCATCCTGATGGCTGGAGGAGATTGTGTGCGCTATGCACCACTCTAGGGAACATGTCCTGATGGGCCCATCTAGCCTGGTGTCCTGCCTCTGGAGGTAGCCTACAGCAGGTGCCTGGAATCTGGACCTGACTCCTCTGCCTTGTCCCCAGATGAGCTGCTGGAATATGAGGAGAGGAAGCGCCAGGCGGAAGAGGAGAAGCAACCGCTTCCTGAGCTGGTCCGAGCCAAGGTGCCTTTCAGCTCCTGTCTAGAGGCCTACGGGGCTCCAGAGCAGGTGGATGACTTCTGGAGCACAGCCTTGCAGGCCAAGTCTGTGGCTCTCAAGTGAGTGTGGTTTGGAGGCGCTATCTAGGATAGAGATCAGAGTGTGAAAAGCCCTCTTGGGAACCCCTTTCCTACAGTACCGTGGGCAGGGATGTTTCCTAGGGCTGCCAGTTCCCCTCTTAGAAATCCATGACTTGTCAGCCCTGGGGGATGGTTCCTGAGCCTCTAGCCTCAGTCTTGTCCCATTTTGCATGGGGATTACCGTGGGCAGAGTTAAGGTGGCTGTGGGGTCCGCAACACTGCATTCTGTGGTGGTACAGAAAACAAAGCAATGGAAAGCCAGAAAAATTGGCAGTGGTATTGATGCCCTTTTGTCAGTGTTCTGACATTCTTAATTTGAGTTATGCTTTAAAGTGTGTCTAGCCTAGAAGGGAGATGTGGACAGCACTCTGTTGTTCTCGCCAGCCCTAACTTTCGTTTTAAAAGAAGTCTCTAGTTCAGGGGTTGGCAACCTTTCAGAAGTGGTGTGCCGAGTCTTCATTTATTCACTCTAATTTAAGGTTTCACATGCCAGTAATACATGTTAATGTTTTTAGAAGGTCTCTTTCTATGAGTCTATAATACATAACTAAACTATTGTTGTATGTAAAGTAAATAAGGTTTTTAAAATGTTTAAGAAGCTTCATTTAAAATTAAATTAAAGTGCAGAGCCCCCCGGACCAGTGGCCAGGACCCGGGCAGTGTGAGTGCCACTGAAAATCAGCTCGCGTGCCACCTTCAGCACCCGTGCCATAGGTTGCCTATCCCTGCTCTAGTTATTAAAGTTGAACAAAACTTTCAAAACATGAAATGAGCTCAACCGGTGCACCAAAGTTTCCTTGAGTTTACAGAAAGACTGAAACAATAGCTGTGAAGGATGAGTTGTCCCTGTCACTTCAGCAGGGCTAACTCGAATGCCAGTGATGATACTTTGAATGTCAGATTTATTAACTGTTTTGCTGTCCAAAACACAGATCATAGTAACTCAAGGCAGTAATGAAGAGCTACAGTGTCTGCTGAGTGGCTGTTTGTTCTGCTGCCACTGGCATTCCTTTCCCAGTCAAGAAGGACTCGAGCCCAAGGAGCCTAGCAGAGCCCATGGGGGGAGATATTTTGTTACAGAAAAACTGAAAGATACCCCTTAGCAATAACAGGTCTAAAGAAATGTTGCTTTTCAAGTTGACATTATTAACATTCTACTGCAGTTTGGAGTAATGACTTGCAGAGTGGGGAGCAGGCTGCTGGCATGAGGAGGGGGAGGCATTGACAATAAATACAGAGAAGCAGTGCATATTCTTTCACCTTTCCTTACATCCAGTGCTGAATATACCTCATTCCTTCAACTATAGTTTAAAATGCATCCATATGTGTTTGTTTTACCTGTATTTAATTAGAATTCTAAAATCTCCAGTGGTCTGTACCACATGGCAGGGTTTGCAGGGGAGGGAGGAGTGTTTGATTTTCCTGGAGGTGGTCTTCACCCTTAAAAGTTTGGGAAATGCTAGGTTAAGCTCTCCTCCAGTCAGAGCACTTCCTCTGGGAATTGTTCAGGGTTTGGCAGGCTCAGTGCTGAGTACAGTGGGGAGACCCAGAGCCATACAGACCATTCCCTCTGTATTCCAGCAGTAGCTCTGGAATGTGCAAGACTCCACACCCCCTTCCTTAATTTCTCCCCAAGCCAGCCAGTCTCCCCTAGCCCTCCTCCTCCCTCTCCCCCTCCCCCATTAACAAAGTAACAGGGTAACCTGCCCAGACATGACATATCACTCTCTTTCAGGACAACCCGGTTTGCCTCCTTCCCAGACTATCTGGTGATCCAGATCAAGAAATTCACTTTTGGCCTGGATTGGGTACCCAAAAAGCTCGGTAAGGAGAGTGAGGTGAAGCACAAAGCATCGGGATCAATGAGTCCCCAGTGCTGCTCTGTGTAGCACCGCCCCCATGCTTAGGCATTGGGGTCACTACTGACAAGGGAGAGCATTCCATACTGTGTTGCTATACTGCTGCTGCAGAACATCCCATGTGCATTCTTTACCCCAAATGGCTTATCTTTGAGGGCCGCTCATCCACGTTCTTTGAGCTCACTGAACACATCCCTGAGGGTCTGATCCAGACTCTTTTACAGATGTCTCTATCGAAATGCCAGAGGAGCTGGACATCTCTGCACTGCAGGGGACAGGGCTGCAAGCTGGTGAGGAGGAGATGCCAGACATTGCGCCTCCACTGGTGACGCCAGACGAGCCCAAAGGTAGCCTGGGGTTCTATGGCAACGAGGACGACGACTCCTTCTGCTCCCCTCACTTCTCCTCTCCAACATGTTAGTGACTCTTCTCCTCTCCTCCTCCTAGTGCCTGACTCACTCCCTCGCTCTCCTCATGACTTGTCTCCTCCTTTAGTCTCTCTTCCTGTCCCTCTGCCAGTGACTGTGCCCTCTTGCATGCTCATTGTGCGAGGATGTTGCTGACCCCAGAAGCTCTTTCAGCTGTAGGTTTGTGTGGGCCCATATTAGGAAGGAGTGGGAAGTGGGGTATGCACAATGCATCCAGAAGGTCTAGCTGAGAGATAGGTTTGGTTGCACAAAGATTGGCGGTGTGGTGAGAGGTGAAGAGGAGACAAAGCTCCTGAGCCATTGCTAGGGAGTGCCTGGCTCATGACTTTCATCTCTCCACCCCTTGCATGAGGCCTGCGTGCTGTGGGGGTAAGGACTTAGCCAAGACTCACATGAGACTCAGCCAGGGAGGGAGGCTTGAGGTTTGCATAAGGTTGTGTGGGAGGGAGGGGACAGAACTCACACTATAAAGGGGTGGGTGGGAGCAGGGCTGCCAAGGCTCCTCTAATCTCTGTCCCCCCACAGCCCCCATGTTGGATGAATCGGTAATTATCCAGCTGGTGGAGATGGGCTTTCCCATGGATGCCTGCCGCAAAGCTGTGTACTACACAGGGAACAGCGGGGCTGAGGCTGCCATGAACTGGATCATGTCGCACATGGATGATCCAGGTATGAGAACACATGACCATGACGAAGCCCTCCCACCCAGATCAATGTGCTATATGCTACAGCACTGCCTGCTGGAGAGGCCAGGGCTGAGACCTTAAAATGTTTCTCCACCACCAGAGCTAGTCCCTCTGAACTATGTTCTGTTTTCTGCTACAGATTTTGCCAACCCTCTGGTTCTTTCTGGATCTAGTGGGCCAGGTTCCACCATCATCTGTCCAGACCCCCCTTCAGAAGACAGCGTGGCCACCATTGTCTCCATGGGCTTCTCCCGAGATCAGGCTATGAAAGCCCTAAGAGCCACGGTGAGGAGCAAGGATGAGATTACTGTTGGATTGCAACCTTATAGGGCTGTGGCTGGGAATGGCATCCTCAGGGGAGGGAGGTGCTTAGATTGAGGGGTTCCTCACCTGACAGTTTCCCCCTCTCCCTGCAGAGTAACAGTCTGGAGCGGGCTGTGGACTGGATCTTCAGTCATATTGATGACCTGGATGCAGAGGCTGCCATGGACATCTCAGAGGGGCGCTCTGCGGCTGAGTCCATCTCTGAATCTGTCCCTGTGGGTCCCAAAGTGCGCGATGGGCCTGGAAGTGAGTCCTAGACACTGGAGGGCATGAGTTCTGCCCTCCTCTGGGTTCTGTGGGGGCAGGTTAGTTCCCGGGGATGGTGGTGGTGGTTTCTAACCAATGGGGCCCCAGCCTTCCCCAGAGCTTTAGCCTCCCTAAACTCTCAGGTCTCTCACTGATCCCTGGGATTCTAGCACCTCCCAAGAGTTGATCTGGCTGCTGAGGCAATGTAACAGAGAGGAAGGGGAAAGGGTCTGTGCCCACTGGGAATCATCAGAGGGATGAATGGGATGTGGTGTCTAGTCAAATGGAGGAGAAGGAATAGGGGTGTCCTGCCAGGGAGGTAAGAAGGGCTCTGCTCCCATTCTTCAGAACCCCATCTCTGTGTTGCCTCGGAGACTGTTCTTTTCTGGTCTCCCTATCAAAACACCTGGGCTCTAGCCAGCTAAATCTTTGTGGGAATTCATGCCCAAGCTGCTACACTACTTGCTGTAATGTGGAAAGCCCCACACAGTAGATGTGTGAGCCAGGGCCTTCTCTCTCATCTACTTCCCCCATCAAGCTCTGGGAGGTAGGCAGTAGGTAGGGCCGGGACACCTTGAAGGAGCTGTCATCTCTCCTCCTGTTTGCTTCACCAGTATCTCCACAGAGCTTGGATCTAAAATTCTCTTGGCCTTGTGATCAGGCAGCTGCCTTGTTCCACCTACTCCATCATGAAACGTGTTCTCAGCCATTATTGGGGCCCAGACCTCTGAAGGCCTCTCTAGGGAGTCATGGGACAATAGCTCCTCTCTAGAGAGCTCTTCAGGGCGATGAGGGTATCCAAGGGTATGTAACCCTCCCTACCTCTGTCTCTCTCTGACCACTTCTTTTTTTCCTCTCTCCCTCAGAGTATCAGCTCTTTGCCTTCATCAGCCACATGGGCACTTCCACCATGTGTGGCCATTATGTCTGCCATATCAAGAAGGATGGCAGGTAAGAAGGGCTTGAGGGGACAAGAAGTAGCCTAAAGGCAGCAGCTTCTAAGGATAAACCAGTATAATTCCCCCTTTACTTCAGTGGTCTAGTGTCATTCTCCCTCTGGACACACTGTCATGGGAGGAGGGAAAAGAGAGGAACAGGCCACTGTGCCACATGGTGGGGACAGACTTGCAGGTCAGCTGCAAGCTGGTGGCCCTCATCTCTCTATCTCTGTTTCAGGTGGGTGATTTACAATGACCAGAAAGTATGCGCATCTGAGAAGCCACCCAAGGATCTCGGTTACATCTACTTCTATCAGCGGATTCCCAGCTAGAACCCCCTCCTACTGTGTGCGGAGGGGGGAGCAGGCTGCTGGCATGAGGAGGGGGAGGCAGTGACAATAAATACAGAGAAGCAGTGCATATTCTTTCACCCCACTCTCCACTGTCTCTCCACCTGTGCCACTGCTGTAACTCTGGGGGCAGGCGTTCCTTGGTTAATAAAACTGGGGGCTGGGGCCCCCATGGACATGAGTGAAGAGGGGTGGGCAGATGGATTTGTTTCAGTATAAAATCTCTCATTACTCCCTACTCCAAGACACAGCCTCTAGTGCTTTGCTGCTTGGTGTAATTATGCCATCCCCTTTCAGGCTGAAAGGGGGAGGAGGGGGGCGTGTGTATGTATGTATGTGTGTGTGGCTTTGTGTATCATGGGTGGGTGGCTTCTCTCCCTTGTGCCCCCTCCCACACGAGGGTGCTGTGCAGGAAATAATGTGGGCCATAAATAGCACCACTTCCTCCTTGTGTGCCCCTTAAATGCCAAAATACACAAAGGATAAAATAAAAATCTAAATACCCCCTGGCTTCTGTCTGTCCCATATGTTAGTGGGGGGCCCTGTCAGCTGGGGTATCTGAACTCCTTCCTCATCTAATGCAGTGCTCAGTGTAACCCTGCCACTGGCAGTTCTCTGCTTTGGCATATGAGCCCTTGTGCTAAGAATCTTGAATGGGAGACCTCACTGTAAAGCTAGATGCCCTCCTGTCTTTGTCAGCACCTGTTGTCCTAGCCTGTGGACAATGATGTTGATGCAGGAGAAGTATCTGTTAAAGCAGAGGTTAAAGATGGCTGTGCTACCTGTGCCTAATAAATATCCCATCAACTGGAGGTATCTGCCCCTGGCTTGTTCGGTGAGTTTGCAACTCTTAGGGTTGTTCATGCCTAAATACCTGTGCCTCTGGCTATGATGATCCACTCACTTATGTTTTCCACACTTGATTATTGGTGTAATAATGCATTCCCTTAAGAAATTACTGGATGCACAGTGCAGCAGCCTTTCTGGTGAACACAGCTCTGGTTTTGTTTTCTGTGGTGGTGTGGTAGTGAAAAGGATGCAGGTCAACATCCGTTCTCATTTAAAGCCCTACATGTGATGGGCCTGAACAATTCCCTTTCCCTTCCTTGCCCAGTTGCTGGGGCTGGTACATGATTGTTTTGTTCCTCCTTTTACAGGATGAAAGCACTATCCGTGTGCTGGTGCGTGCACGTAATAAAGTACAAAACATGTCAGGTTACTTTTTTGGACATGAGGTCTAGGCGCTTGGAGCTGGGAACTTGTTCTGGACTCCTGCGTTCTAAGTATCCATAATGGCATGGGTCTGTTGGCGTAGTACATACTGAATGGTTTCTTGTCCTTGTGGAAGTCCCATGAGGCTATCCTCTCCTTCCTGGCATTGTGCCCTCTTGTATTTGCCCTACTGAGCAGGGACAGAGGCTGTTTATCTCCTGCAGATTGGGACCTGTCTTCTGAGTTGCAGGCAAATGGCTGGGATCAGAGTTGGGATTAATTCCACTCTCTGGATTCTAATCATGGCATCAAGGAAAAGACCAGTTTTCCAGCAGGAATTGCCAAGGCAGCTGACCATAAATCTCAGTCTCTTAATCTGCTTTAAGATGCCCTCCTTGCTCTTCTATCCTTAGGGAACATGAGCTCTATTGGAGGTGATGGTGCTCCAGGGCCTGTAGAACATAGCAGCTCAAATATTTTTAATTCTGAAATAATTAAGCCTTTCTAGCTGGGGTGATAAGCTTGACAGTGACAATGTCCTTGTCCTCCTTCACAGTGGTGGAAACAGACTCAGACCAGTACAAGGCAGTAGTAGAGCTAAGTGCAGAATGCAAGCCTGGATGCTGGGTTCCCTGCCATAACCTCTTAGTCCCCTGCTCCTGCCCTGAAGGGCTTGAAACAGTCCAGGAGAGGGCTGTGGCTGGGGCAAGAAGCCTGGGCTCATTGGGGCCATGCTCCAATCAGGCCCAGCTGGCCCCTATAAGAGGCTGTGAGCCAGAAGCCCAGTCAGTCTCCCTCTGCTTGTAAGGAGCTAGAGACAGGGTACCTGAGTGAAGCAGGGCTGGGGACAGGCTGAGGAGCTCCAGCCTGGAAAGCCCCAGGCTGTGGCATAGGAGAAGGCAACAGGTACTGGGGGTTGCGGAAGGCAGCCCAGGGGTAGGCAAAGGCAGCAGGTCCTGACCCAACCTTGCCAGTGATGAGTAGGCTGATACTGCAGTCTGCCCTATGGCGTGGGGGCTAAACGATGACTGGCAGTAGCCTGATACTGAGGCAAGGTGGGAATAGTGGTTGGGGGTTCCCCAGGGAGGGGAGAGCCAGATTGGTGGGGGACTGCCAGGGCGCAGCACCCCAGTTAAAAGGGTACCAGGTCCAGGGAGGGATGTGGGGCCAAAGAGGACAGGCAGATCACTGGCCTGCAGAGGGCATTCCTGGCTGGGAAAAGAGCTAATTCCCAGAAGGCACCAGCAGGAGGTGCCGCAGGGGTAAGTCTGCTTGTCTACACCCCTGCTAACTCCCCAATATCCATGGTTGCTTTAATGATGGAAGTTAAGGAGCCCCCTTTCTTGTCCCTCACCTCTCTCAATTCATGGGAGGCTCCTTTACGAAGGGAGGGATGGGGAAGGCTGGCCTTTCCTACTCAGCCCCTTCACCATGCCCACCTGGGGAACAGCAGGTGGCCCCATGGCAAGTTCTGTTTGGCAGCTGTGACCCTTGCTGGTGCCAGGTATTGAAGATAATTCGGTAGCTGTGGAATTTATGTGCCCTCCCTACTAGCGTCATGGAGGCTAGTGACAATTGTGGCCTTGCTCTGCCCCTTCCGCCCTGTCGGTGCGAGGGTAAAGGTAGCGCAGCTGCCGCTTCGACCTCCCCCCTTTGAGGCGCTACCAACGGAACGGTGACACATGGAGGGGTGGAGCTAGTTGTCACTCCACGAGGTGGAGCAAGTGCAAGGCGGAGACGCTTCTAGGGGCGGAGCATGTGGAACGTTCAGACCGATGTGGGCGTGTCTCCGGCGCGCTTCTCTATAAAGAGGCTTGAGCTGGGGGCTGCGCGCACGGACGCACTGACCTTTCAGTCTCCTTCGGGTCCGCGCCTAGAGAGCAGCACCCGTCCCCATCATGGCACCAAGGAAGTTCTGCGTGGGGGGGAACTGGAAGATGAACGGGGATAAGAAGAGCCTAGGCGAGCTGATCCACACCCTAAACAGCGGCAAGATCCCGGCGGACACTGGTGAGGGGAGGGGGTGGAGTGGGAGGTGGGCTGGGAGGAGAGTGGCCCCATGGGGTGGTTCCGGGGTCTGTAGACGTTGCTATTGGCTGCCCTAGTGGGTAGCTGTGAGGGAGGTTGCGGGAGCCTGGCTCAGCCCTGAGCATAGCGCCCACCTGCCCGACCCCTCCGATACCCCGGACTCTGAGGTGCTGAGGCTGTAGGAGCGGGGACAAGCGGCTGCTGAGTTAACCCGCTAACCGCAGTGGGGGGAGCTAGGGGACCGGGGTAACCAGGGGCTGTTCTGTAGCAGCCCCACGGTGCAGTGGGTGGCCCTGCAGGCCGCCCAGGGACGCGGAGTCGCATGTGGAGCCGTCTGAGCTGTTACCGGCGGAGGGGGGAGGGTAGAAGCCGACGCACGCCTAGGGCAGGGCTGGGGGAGCCCCCGGCGGGTCTCGTTTGCCCGCAGTCCCCGCTCATTCCCCTCCCCCCGAGTTGTGCCCGCCCGCACGTACCTAATGACTCGTTTCCTCCTGCTGCTGCCGCCTGCGCTTGCCGAGCGGGGAAGCGTCATGTGGATGCGGCGGCTGCTGCCGCCTGGGATCCCCGCCTCGCTGGAAGGAGGGGGAGAGGTGGCTGCTCGCGGGGGGAGGCCATGGGGTGCAGATTGCTTCCCGGGGCACAAGGGAAGGAGGGAGGCCGCTCAGGAAGGGGACAAGAGTTTGTTTGGGGAGCCCAGACAGTGGGGTGGGGGCCTTGTTAGAGCCCTTTCATCTCTTCCCCGAGTCAGGGCCCCATCAGATGTACTCTGCCCTCCGGAGTATCATGGGCCACCAGCGCCACAATGAGATCAAAACGTTACAGCGCTCAGGAGACGGGACTATTGCATGCCACATGCCGAGAATGGGAGGGACGGGTGTGCCAGTGCCCCGAGGCCCCCGCCATGGCGGGGAAGTGACTAAGTGAGGTATACTCAGGTAATCCTGGCAAGTGACCCCCCACCCACATGCTGCCTCCATCTAGTCTCCCAAGCTTCACTTGTCCCTTTGTGCTCCCCACTGCTTGGTCTGTCACCATTTCTAATCTATGGAGATAGACCCGTCTCATAGAGCTGGAAGGGACCCCGAAGGGTCATCAAGTCCAGCCCCCTGCCTCCACTAGCAGGACCAAGTACTGATTTTGCCCCAGATCCTAAGTTGCCCCCTCAAGGATTGAACTCTCAACCCTGGGTTTAGCAGGCCAATGCTCAAACCACTGGGCTATCCCTCCCCCCATGCTTCTTCTCTCAGCTCTGCTCCCCACCGGTGAGTATTAAAGGTCAAGTTTGTGTGCATTATGGCTACTCCCTAACTGGGGGGGCTGAGCAAGTGACAAGCCCTGAGATCCTTCCTCCTGAGATTCCCAGCTGGAACCTGGAGGGGGGTAACCTGAGGTCTTCCACCCCACTGAGCCAGACAGCAGAGGAAGACACCTCTATCCATTCCCTGGAGCTCCTAGCTGGCAATGTTCCAAGTAGTAGGCCTCCAAGTCAGCCATTGGGTGAGATGACTTCTAGGCATCTCTGAACCTAGGTACTAGGAGATGGACCCTGAGCTCCTTTCTGGTGGCTTAGTCTCCCATTGGGCTTGTCTAAACACACAAGTTGCACTGGTTTAACTTGTAGGTTTAAAAACTGGTGAAAAAGAAAGGGCACTGCACAAGTTGAGTTAAACTAGGCTTAACATGACTCCTTAAATTGTAACTGAAACTGACATGAGATACACACTCGTTTAACTAAAAATCAGTGTAAAATCACACCTTTATTTTAGCTGGTGTAACTTTTTGTTTGGACAGACCAGGCCCTTGTTATCTCTCCTTGCCCCAGAGTTTGTACTTCTGCAGCTGGAGCTCCTGTTCACCAACTTCCCTTTGTGGCAGCTTCAGCTGGTATCTGTGTCCTCCAGCAGCAGCATAGCTGGTCTCTTCCACCATCATCTCCTTGCTGTTCTTTGGCCACCGCCACCATTGAAATATCCTCTGCCTCTGGATCTTCTGCTGCCCATCTCCTCAGAAAGGGCTAGGAGCCTCCTGCAGGGGGGAGGGGGAACTGCTATTTTGGGGGAAGTGCTCTGAAGAAATGTCAAAGGTCTCTCAGGAGGCTGAGACCTAAATATATCCGTTGGTGACTGGGATAAAAATACCAGCTACTGTACTTGGTTTTGGAAACCAGATCTCCCTTGGCTACTAAAGATCAAGGGGTTGGCCTTGGAGAGGAGAGGTGCTGGTGGCAGCCCCTCTGTGCCCCTCCTCCCACACACATCATCCTTGCTTAGCTCCAGGTCATGGGATAATTATTATGTGCAGGGGAGAGTACCAGTAGCTACAACAGTGGCCCCTTCTGGGGAGGCAAGACTAGGCAGCTGCAGGCTTCCTCCCCGTTGCTGTCACAATGCTCCCTGCTGCAGAGAGGGTAAAGCTTCAGTAACACACACATACCAAGTATGCAACAATTCTTCCCACGTAATCATTAACCAGCTAAATGAACAAACTAAATAAACCTCTTGACTTAAAAATGTTCTGTATGCTTCCAAATGGAGGCCACTAGTTAGACTGCAAAGTCTCCCTCCAGGAGGGGGTCTCTCATCTAGTCCCAATGCACAGATAGAATGGCAGGACCCTAGAGTGTGTTTATAAAGGCTCTTATGATGTGGTCACTGCATCCAGGTCCCTAGGGCTTTAGAGATTAAGCTGCCTGAAATGGGGCTTGGAAGCCTGTACATTTAGTGGACGTGACCAGACCTGCTCAATGGAAGCAGTAGCCTTGGTTTGCACCTGATCTCTGCATGTTTTTCCTTCACTTGGCAGCATCACTTTTGTCTCCTCCCTTCCTTATCTCGGCCATGCCCAAGGCAGGCAAGCTGCGTAGGATGGGTGCAGACGATGCCCAGAACTGAGTGTGTCTGAGGGTTACACTTAGAATTAAATTGACCTAGCTACGGTTGCTCAGCAGTGTAATACCACTGGGAACTGTAGCTATGAGGACCTAACCCCCTAGTGTAGCTGTAGGTCAACAGAAGAATGCTTCTTTTGACATAGCTACTGCTGCTCAGGGAGGTGGATTAACTACAGCGATGGGAGAAACTCTTCCATCACTTTAAGAAGCATCTAAGCTATGGAGCCACAGCAGCACTGTAGCCCCTGTAGTGTAGACAAGCCCTCAGTTGATGCCTAGGGAGCTCCCAGGCTGATTTCCTCATAACTTGTCACATGACCATGGTGGATACCTCCTATAATTATAAGTGGTGAAGCAGCCTAACAAGGTTCCCTCTAATCTATTCCCTAGGGGCCAATATGCTGGGGCCCTAGTTCTTGGTGACCTTAGTGGCATTCCAAGCCCTTTTGATGGGGAGATTACCCCCAGGCTCCCAGACCCCTCAGTGCTAGGGAATAGCTCCTGAGCAACTGTCCCTTGTCCCCCTAGTTGGTCTCTATCAGGGCTCCTCCTGAACAATCCCCCTCTTCACTGTGTCTCTTGCCTTCTCAGATACTCTGTGCATTTCTCATGTGCACACACAACCCAGTAGTGGGTTTTATGAGCTTGGTAGATTTAGCTCTTTGAATCTACCCCAAGGCAGAGGTCCCCAGACTGTGGCGCGTGCCCCCCTAGGGAGTCACAGAGGAACGTTTGGGGGTAGGGGGCAGCAGGGCTTGGGTAAGCCCCCATGGGGGGTGGGGAAGGAGTGCCACCCTGCTGCACTCTGCTCTCAGCGCCAACCATGGCCCAGCTGTGGCCCTGGCCTCAGTTCCCTTACCCCTGCCCACATTCCTCCTGTCCCCCCATGAGCCCTGGCTCTGGGGCACAGAGAATGCAGGCAGGGTAAGGAGGGGGGCATGACCCTGAAAAGTTTGGTGACTGCTGCCCTAAGGCTTTGTCTAAACTAGCACGCTTGTTGCAAAAACTTGTCAGTCGGTGGTGTGAAAAAAACCTCACTCCTGATTGACACAATTTTCACCAACAGAAGCAATAGAGCGGCTACACAGGAGACCTTACAGTGGCGCAGCTGTGCTGCTATAACGTCTGCAGTGTAGACACAGCCTAAGGCTTAATCTTTGCAGCCCCCTGAGCATTTCTGTGGCTCTTCTCTGGGAGTGAGGAGCCCAGAGCTGAGTAGATCATGTGAGGTGGAATTGGCCTCTGGGTCTGCAGTCCACAGAATTGTATTGGCCTACCCTGCGCCCTACTCAGTTACAATCTCAGTTAACTTGCTGCTCCGCTCTAACTCCCAGATAGTCTAAATTCGCTCCAAGAACAGAATCCATGTCCAGTTTCTCAGTCTGAAAGTTCCATGGGGTCCTTGCTCTGCTTTTGTGCTGTGGTGTAGAACCCCAGAGCTGTGCCCTCCCCTCTAGTCTATACCAACAATGAACTGAGTTTCCTCTGATGATACTCACCATGGGTCCCTTAAGAGAAGCTTAAACTAGAGTGGAAATGTCCCTGCTCTATCGGTGGGTCCCCAAGTTTCAGGAAGGTGATTTTTTTTGGAAGGGTTCCTACCGCTTGGCAGAGCACTTGGGATGGATCGGGGATGGAGTGGGGGGAAGAGAGGATTCAGCAGTTGGGAGAGGATCAGGTGTGACATCTGCTCCACCCCCATGAGGTTAATGCCCTTTCTTGCCCTCCAGAGGTTATTTGCGGAGCCCCCTCCATTTACCTTGATTTCACCCGTCAGAAGCTTGATGCAAAGATTGCGGTTGCAGCACAAAACTGTTATAAGGTGCCAAAGGGAGCTTTCACGGGAGAGATCAGGTGAGCCCACCATGGGGTGATGGAGCTGAATGAACCTAGAGTCCTTAGGGGCTCTTCCCAGGACAGGCACAAGGCCCTAATCTCGCTCTTTTCTCCCCTTCCAGCCCAGCGATGATAAAGGACATCGGAGCCACCTGGGTGATCCTGGGCCACTCAGAGCGAAGACATGTTTTTGGGGAGTCTGATGAGGTGGGCCGCTTTGGGATTTAGGGAAAAACCAGCTTTAACATTCCCATGGTGGGGGACTGAGCTCCAGGGTGGGCCTGTGAGTGTCTGGCTAACTCGTCCCCTCCCTCCTTCCAGCTGATTGGGCAGAAGGTGGCCCATGCCCTGGCTGAGGGTCTTGGTGTCATCGCCTGCATTGGAGAGAAACTGGATGAGAGAGAAGCTGGCATCACAGAGAAGGTGGTTTTTGAACAGACCAAAGTGATTGCTGGTAAGAGTGGTGGGGGTTTTCCCTTTGGTTCCCAGGGGAAGAATATTTTTTTTCCTGTCGCTTTTCCCTCTGCTTTGGAGGGACCCCACACGTAAGATCCTGGGAAGTATATTATTCTTCCTTGGTAACTTATTCCAGGAGGACAACAGAGCTGGCTTTGTGTGCGCTTGTTTGGGAGCCTGTGTGAACAGCATCATGTGTCTGAACACCCAACTGCTTCTCCAACAACAGACAGCTCTGTATGTGCTGGATAGCCTCCCTGCTCTGCCCTCCCCAGTAGGTGGGGCAGTGTCTCCTCTCCCAAATAACACTTGCTTCCTTCTCCCCACCCCAGATAACGTGAAGGACTGGAGCAAGGTGGTTCTTGCCTATGAGCCAGTTTGGGCTATTGGAACTGGTAAAACTGCAACTCCCCAGCAGGTACGAACAGGGTTAAGGAGCCAGGTGTCCATCTCTCTCATCCCCTTTCAGAGGTCTCTGACCAAAAACCACTCTTCCCTCGATTGGGTTGGTGTTCCAGTAATGCAGCTCTGGTTTCATTACAGGCTCAGGAAATTCATGAGAAGCTGAGGGGGTGGCTAAAAAGTCATGTGTCTGAAGCTGTTGCTCAGTCCACTCGGATTATCTATGGAGGTAAACAGCCCCGGCACCTTTTGAGGGCATAACATTGGTCATTCCCCCCTCTTCCCCTGCTCGCTTCTGCCTTTTGTCCTTTCACTTGTACAGCTATTCTCTTGTTCTCTGCCAGGCCAGTGGGGCCACTGTGCTGCTTGAGGTAGTGTGGCCTAGTAGAAAGAGGGTCTGGGACTCAGGAGACCTGGGTTCAGTTCCTCGCTCTGCCACTGGCCTGTTGGGTCACCTTGGGCAGGTCACTTCACCCCATGCCTCAGCTTCCCCATGTGCACAATGGGGGTAATGAAAATGTGTTGCCTCTGAAAGCGCTTGAGATCTATGGATGAAAAGTGCAGTCAAGCTTGGTGGGGATAGGTAATAAGGTAATAACTGGAGATATACCACTCTCCTAGAACTGGAAGGGACCTTGGAAGGTCATCAAGTCCAGCCCCCTGCCTTCACTAGCAGGACCAATTTTTGCCCCAGATCCCTAAGTGGCCCCCTCAAGGATTGAACTCACAACCCTGGGTTTAGCAGGCCAATGCTCAAACCACTGAGCTATCCCTCCCCCCTATTATATTATTACATATAAGTGCACACCGAGTCCTGCTAATATCATTAACTGCCCCCTCTCCCCCCCATTCTTTGAGGGACTCCTCAATATCCCAACCAGCTTTCCATTGAATTGTAATATAGGGAAATGCTTCCCTTCCCCACTCCCTGCCCCCCCCATTCTTGTTCTGATCTGCAGGACCCCTCTTTTGGGTAAAGCGGGGGGGGCAGCAGTGAACTAGCCACTCAGCCTGGTGCCTATAGATAGGATACCAGAGCTTTTACCTATAACCAGTCCCTTTCCCCATCCCACCCACAGTGTTGACCATGAGTGTCTAACCCTTGTTTGGAATCGTGCCCATCTTTGTAGGTTCAGTCACTGGTGGCACCTGCAAGGAACTGGCCTCCCAGCATGACATAGACGGCTTCCTCGTTGGTGGCGCCTCCCTCAAGCCTGAATTCCTGGACATTATCAACGCAAAACACTGAACCGATCCCTAGATCCCAAAAGGGAAAACCATCATGGAGGGGAAGGAAGGAGAAATAAAGAAACTATAAGAGAGCTCACCCCTCGCCCCTTCACCCATGACTCCTCTCCCCCATTCACTGTTCCTGCTGCTAACTGCTGCCACCCTGCTGGATTCTGATTGGCATAGAGCCTTTTTCCAGAGGCAGGGTTTTATTAGTCTCCACCTCTTGCCTGCCCTCCCACCCTCATAAGTGGGCAAAACTCAGTGTGAGCTTGTGGGTGGGTCTGGCTGGCTGTGCCCATGTGCCTGGTAGGCCAATCAGAGTCCATGGCCTGTCTGTCCCTCCCTTCCACCCATCTTCCTTTGCAGTGCTGCAATAGGGAGGTCACTTGGCCTGGGGAGAGGAGAGGGAAGGCCGCTTCTTGCACCAGGCAGCCTGTGGCTTGACCAGATGGGAGGGAGTTCCTGGCAGCTGACATCCCTGTGAGACATTGTAGCTTTTCCATGTCCCTTAACAAACACTGAATAGAAATAAACATGTGGCAGCGGATTGTGTCCCAGTGCCGTCATTACTGGAGGGGGAGGGGGGTGTGTGTGAGTAAGTAGCGTGTGGCAGAAATGGAGTGCCTCCCTCAGGCAGGCCACAGCTCAGGGGGTGGGCTTCCTGCAGGATGAATGTGGTAGGGACAGTGTGCCGAGCTCTTTAATACTCCCTTGCGTTCCTTCCCCAGTGAGCTAGGCACTGCTGTGAGAAGTGTCCAGTGCTGGAGCTGCCACTGAGTGAGACACAACTGTTGGGGAAGCTCAGGCATCCGTCTCTGAGTCCAGCCCCTCTGTGCATCATCATTGCAGGATTTTCTGCAGCATTTTCCAGCATGTAAGCTCTCTTCTCTGAAAGAACCCAGCCTGTGTCTCCTGACTGGGAAGGAACAAGTCATTTCACAGTGTAATGGCTGGCAGCCTCAGTAGTGTCCACTCCAGCTGGCAGTAAGCCAGAAACAATAGAGCTGGCATGTGAATTGCTCCTATTCATCTCACTGGGGTCTGACTTGTAAGGATGGATGGCAGTGTGGTTATCTCACTGACTGGCTCAGCACTGCCCTGATCCAGACAGGCTCCACTGCCTTGCCATGGGGAGAAAGCAGCTGTGGCCGATGCCTGCCTACTCCTGCAACGCTTGTAATGTGCTGCAGAAGCTAGTATTGACATTTGTGGGCTGAGGGGCTTATCTACTTTCCTATCTAATGGGAGAAACAGTTCACTTGCCCTCCCTGGCATTTGGGGGAGGGAGGGGGTAGCTCACAGCAGCCTGAAGCTGTGCTATCCAGGGCCCTCCGTACAAACTGGGTCCTGTTTGCTGATGGTAGTGGGAGCCTTCACTCTCTGTCTCCATCTATGGCAGTAACTATTTCAACCCCCCTGACTTTCCAATGTGCTCTAATTGCTTAAACTGGCAGAGTGAGGCCAAGGGTGGGGGCAGTGAGTATGGGAGGGACCTGTGGTTCTCCCCACCCTTCCACCACCAACTATAAACCAGGCTAAACCCTCCTTGTCATATCCTCCCCCATCCATCTGACAGCTGTTAGTCTAGGTGCTGGCTTGGAGTGGGGAGTTTGCCAAGAGAAAGCAGCACCCCTTGTCAAACTCAGAACTAGGGGAGGTGGTGGTGGTGGTGGAACCATCTCAGGAGAAGGTGCTGGCCTCAGGGACCTGCCCCCTTTGGGAAGCCCTTGCGATTGCACTGTTGGTATGGTATGGCCTGCACCCCTACCTCACTCATGCAGCAGGTGTTGCTTCACAGGCAGGGCAGAGGAAGTTGAGGGTGGGAGATTGAGCAGGGCTCTACTGGGGGAGAAATGGAGGCAGATTCAGGTTCACTGTCTCCATCTCAGTTGGAGATCCCCTCTTGTATCTCAGCACTCCATCCCATAAAGGTTTCCCTCATTTCACAAGCACTATCCCTTCTCACTAACTCTACCTGTATGCCCTCATTTAGTTCTCCAGTGGTGAGAGTAGCAGCCGTTTTAGTCTGTATCTGCAAAAAGAACAGGAGTACTTGTGGCACCTTAGAGACTAACAAATTTATTTGAGCATAAGCTTTCGTGGGCTACAGCCCACTTCATCGGATGCATAGACTGGAACATATAGTAGGGAGCTATGTATACATACAGTGAACATGAAAAGGTGGAAGTAGCCATATCAATTCTATGGGCTAATTAAGATGAGCAATTATCAGTACATAAGAACATAAGAAAGGCCGTACCGGGTCAGATCAAAGGTCCATCTAGCCCAGTATCTGTCTACCGACAATGGCTAATGCCAGGTGCCCCTGAGGGAGTGAACCTAACAGGCAATGATCAAGTGATCTCTCTCCTGCCATCCATCTCCATCCTCTGACGAACGGAGGCTAGGGACACCATTCTTACCCATCCTGGCTAATAGCCATTTATGGACTTAGCCACCATGAATTTATCCAGTCCCCTTTTAAACATTGTTATAGTCCTAGCCTTCACAACCTCAGGTAAGGAGTTCCACAAGTTGACTGTGCGCTGCGTGAAGAAGAACTTCCTTTTATTTGTTTTAAACCTGCTGCCTATTAATTTCATTTGGTGACCCCTAGTTCTTGTATTATGGGAATAAGTAAATAACTTTTCCTTATCCACTTTCTCAACATCACTCATGATTTTATATACCTCTATCATGTCCCCCCTTAGTCTCCTCTTTTCCAAACTGAAGAGTCCTAGCCTCTTTAATCTTTCCTCATATGGGACCCTCTCTAAACCCCTAATCATTTTAGTTGCTCTTTTCTGAACCTTTTCTAGTGCTAGAATATCTTTTTTGAGGTGAGGAGACCACATCTGTACACAGTATTCGAGATGTGGGCGTACCATGGATTTATATAAGGGCAATAATATATTCTCAGTCTTATTCTCTATCCCCTTTTTAATGATTACTAACATCCTGTTTGCTTTTTTGACCGCCTCTGCACACTGCGTGGACATCTTCAGAGAACTATCCACGATAACTCCAAGATCTTTTTCCTGACTCGTTGTAGCTAAATTAGCCCCCAAGTAGGAGGAAAAAAAACTTGTGATAATTGCACCTCTTGTCATCTGTCTGAAATGGGCCATCTTGATTATCACTATACCTTTTCACAACCCCTGCAAGTCTGCTTCTAGATGGGTCCTGTCTGTGCCATAGCTCGGTGTACCTGCCTCCCTGGATAGCGCCCCTACCTCTGCTTGGACCCCTTGGATGGGTAATGGGGGCAGCTGGTCTCTTAGTTCCATAACATTCCATTGTTAGCCAGCAGGGCCACATACTAGTTAGCCAGAAGGAGGCCTTCAGCAGTGGCCCCTTTTATCAGGGTAAGTCCTCAGCTCCTGGGCCCACCAGATCTCCCAAGCATGCAGTGCCCCACTGTAGCCTTGTGTTTCCTGTACCCCATTCGTGCTCTGGGCTACAGGCAGGCACTTGGGGCCCAACGCTTTTTGTTCACTTTAGTGTTTTCAGCACAAATATTGGGCTTCCAGCTGTGTTTGCCCTGTGTCCCAGCTGTCTGTGGGAGCCTTAGTTCCAGTCAGGGCCATCCCTAGAGGGCTGTGGGGCCTGGCACAAATCAGCCTCTATGGGTCCCTTAACATTTTTTATACAGGTGAAATCTGGTTACAGTGAACTTCAAGGGCAGCTGCAGGTTAAATATTGATAGTGCCCAGCTGTACAATTATAATGTTGTTATATTGTAGTTCTGATGTATAATTATAATGAAGTTAATATAATTTAAAAAAAACCTCACCGTAAGGCAGCCGTGCTCCAGGACTGAGCTGTGCATGGACCCTCTAGGTGGGGGCCAGTTCCCGAGCCATTCTGTACCCCTGCGGGGAGCTCATGGGCCAGGGCCTGGTGGGCCAGACCAGCCCCCTGCCTCACACAGAAATAACCAGCCATGAAGGGGCCTCTCACAGGCTCCCTGAGCTGGGGCCTTCCTGTGACCCTGCAGCCTGGGCTGGGGACCCCAGGAAGGCAGCACTGACCCCTGTGAGATGCAGCTGGGAGGTCCCAGCTGTGCTTCCCCCACCCCTGCACTCACCCCTCGCTCCTCTGGCGCCACCTCCTGTCTCTGATCCCACCCACCACATCCCTCCCCCTCCCGCCCCCGCCCCCCTGCAATCTCCCAGACAACTGGCCCTAGGGCCCATGCAGGGACAATTGCTGCTGGCTCCAGTGCTGTGGGGCGAACCCAAGAACCACTGCCATGATCTCCCCCATGGATGGCCCCTGGGATCCCCAACCCCCCTGAGCAACACACACACACTCTGCTGGGTGTGTGCGAAGTGTTGCATCTGACACCATGATGTCAAAGTACGGAGCCCCCCAAAGTGCAAAGCCCAGAGCGGTTGCCCCAATTCACCCTACCCAAGAGATGGCTCTGATTCCAGTCTCTCAGAGTGAGCGGGGGGCTTTCCCCACCAACTGCCATCTGACCCAGCTCTGCCTGCACTGGAGCCTGAGTCAAATGTAGGGTTCCTCTTACCCCCACCAATATTTAGGCCCAGCTGGCCCAGTTCCGTTCAACTGAGTGGTGCTATCTAAGGTGAAGATGAGGAAGAGTCCAGGGAAATCCTAGAAAACAGGCAAAAGTGCACACCTAGTGTTTAAGACCTTTCAGCACCCACACTATGATGGGCAGAAGGGACTTGCTCTGTGCTCTGACATCTTAGGCCATATTTGTGCACTTTACTCAGGGGTCTGGGGAGAGAAACAGGAGGCAGCGCACCTGCAGGTGAACGCCGAGACGTTCTCTCTAAGAGGTGCTGTAGAGTAAAGCAGGAGCTCCTCATCTGGTCCATGGGTGTTACCCTGCTAGACCTCCCCTTGTCCTGGGTCAGCTGTAGTTGGGGGTTGACTGCTGTGTCCTCAGTTGGGCGAGAGAGGCAACTGCTTCGTTCCCTTTCTCCATCCTCCCCTCACTGTTTGTGATGCTACCAATTCTAGCTGGAGCAGGGGCCGTGCTCTCAGGTGGGGCAGGATCTAGTACCAAAGGAGGGGAGAGGAAGGTGTTGATCCTTAGCATACCAGCCTTTTCCTCAGGGCTAGTCTGCACTAGACGTACTACAGCGGCACAGCTGCACTGATGCAGTTGTGCTGCTGCAGCAAGTCTGCTGAAGATGCTCTCTGCCAATGGGCGAATGCTCCCCTTGGCATAATAAAACCACGTCCGTGAGAGTTGGTAGCTACGTCAGCAAGAGAAGCTCTCCCACCAACATAGTGCTGTCCGCACTGGCACTTAGGTCAGTATAACTTACTTCACACCCCTGAGTGACATACGTTATACTGCTATAACCTGTAGTATAGCCAAGCCCTCAGTGAAAGGCTTGGACTTGTCTCTGAATTTGGAAGACACAGCCCCATTATGTTAAGAGGAGTCACTAGCTGCATCTGGGGCTGCAGGGCAGGGCTGAGAGCTTTAGCAGAGCTGGGAGGAAGGCCAGGCCTGGAATAGGAGGCAGTTCTGTGGGTCAGGATTGATGTGAAACCTCGGTATGCGCCTTCACCCTCTTCTGATTCTCTTCTCGCTGCCACCTGCATTTCCACAAGGGGTGTCTACTTAAATCTTTAAGGTTTTGACACGATTCAACAAGATGTCCCCCTTCCCTTTTCGAAAGAGGGTATTTATGCTCAGAAGCATGCAAGAAAACCCAGTTCCATTCCTTGTCCCAGGCTCTTGCTAGCTGGGGGCTGGGAGTGCTGCAGTGGTTTGACCCAGCACTCTCTGAAGCTGGTATTCTGCTCTGCTATGCAGAACACCCAGGTTCCATTCCCTGTCCTGGTCTCTTACTCCCAAGAAGCTGGATCTTCCACCGGGGGGTAAGGAGCCTGTGCTGCCATGTCGGAGACATACGTTCCATTCCCCAGCCCACTCACGAGGGGCTGCGAATGCTGTACATACACAGGCTGCATCTTCACATTCACTCCCCATTTTATGGGCTCTCCAGTCTGGACCTAAACTGGCTGATGATTGCCTGTCTTGGAGCGCCCTCGGCTGGCCAATAAGTAGACAAAGCAAATTTCATATATTCTATACCCATCACCCTCTGCCACAAAGCAGGTAGTGTCTGATTCGTACCCACTTGTGACCCAGTGCTGGGCTCCCTGCATGCAGTTCTTCAGCTTCCCCTTGGTCATGAGCCAACAATGAGGCAGTAACTGAGACTGTGACATCTACCGAAGAGGTTTTGTGCCCTTTGCCTTTCTTTCCACATGGATGCGTAGGGCCTGAACACGCATCTCAGTGTAAAGCTCTAATTCAATCCAAAAATGTGATTCCAGAAGCAACGGAGCTTCACAGGGAGTAACACTGCATTAGACAGAGGCTTGGTCTACACTACGAGTTTAGGTTGAATTTAGCAGCATTAGATCGATTTTACCCTGCACCCATCCACAGGATGCAGCCATTTTTGTCAACTTAAAGGGCTCTTAAAATCAATTTTGGTACTCCTACTCGACAAGGGGACTAGCACTGAAATCGACCCTGCTGGGTTGAATTTGGACGCAATTCAACGGTATTGGCCTCCGGGAGCTATCCCAGAGTGCTCCATTGTGACCGCTCTGGACAGCGCTCTCAACTCAGATGCACTGGCCAGGTAGACAGGAAAAGCCCTGCAAACCTTTGAATTTCATTTCCTGTTTGCCCAGCATGGGGAGCTGATCAGCACAAGTGACCATGCGAAGCTCATCAGCACAGGCAACCATGGAGTCCCAGAATTGCAAAAGAGCTCCAGCATGGCCCGAACAGGCGGTACTGGAGCTGATTGCTGTATGGGGAGATGAATCCGTGCTATCCGAACTCTGTTCCAAAAGATGAAATGCCAGAATATTTGAAAAAAATCTCAAAGGGCATGAAGGACAAAGGCCTTAACAGGGACCCGCAGCAGTGGCATGTGAAACTTAAGGAGCTCAGGCAAGCCTACCAAAAAAACAGAGAGGCAAACGGCCGCTCCGGGGCAGAGCCCCAGACATGCCGCTTCTATGATGAGTTGCATGCCATTCTAGGGGGTGCCCCTACAACTACTCCACCCCTGTGCTTTGACTCTGTCAATGGACTCTCATGCAACAGGGATGCAGATTTAGGGAATGAGGAAGAGGAGGATGTTGAAGTTAGCGAACAGCAAGGAAACGGAGAAAACGTTTTCCCGAACAGCCAGGAACTGTTTATCACCCTGAAGCCAGGACCCTCCCAACCCTCTCAAGGCGGGCTCACGGACCTTGAAGGCAGAGAAGGCCCCTCTGGTGAATGTACCTTTGTAAATATTGTACATGGTTTAAAAGCAAGCGTGTTTAATGATTAATTTGCCCTGAAAACTTGGGATGCATTTGCAGCCAGTACAGCTACTGGAAAAGTCTGTTAACGTGTCTGGGGATGGAGCAGAAATCCTCCAGGGACATCTCAGTGAAGCTCTCCTGGATCTACTCCCAAAGCCTTTGCAAAAGGTTTCTGGGGAGGACAGCCTTATTCCGTCCTCCATTACAACACCAGGCCAGTAGCACGTAGTCTGGAATAATTGAATAACCCAGGGCCACCCTGGGGGCGGGGGGCAAGAGGGACAATTTGCCCCAGGCCCCAGACCCCACAGGGGCTCCCACGAGAGTTTTTCGGGGTCCATGGAGCAGGGTCCTTCACTCGTTCCAGGGGCCCTGGAAAACTCTTGCGGGGTCCGGGCCCCCAGAGCTTCTTCCGCTCCGGGTCGTCGTTGGCAATTTGGCAGCAGGGTGTCCTTTCCACTCTGGAACCCAACGCTGAAGTGTCCCAAAGACCCGTGGCAGGGGGTCCTTCGGGCACTTTGGCAGCGGGTCCCGGGGCGGGTCTTTGGTGGCAATTCGGCAGTGGGGGGTCCTTCCGCCCAGGACCCGTTGCCAAAGTGCCGGGTCTTCGGCGGCAATTGGGAAGCGGGGGCCCCCCGCTGCCAAGGACCCCATGCCCTCTGAATCCTCTGGGCAGCCCTGGAATAACCAAGCATGGCAGCGTATGGTCCCAGTGTTTGCTGGCATTCAAGCAACATCCGTTCTTTCTCTCTCTGTGTTATCCTCAGGAGAGTGATATCATTCATGGTCACCTGATTGAAATAGGGGAATTTTATTAAGGGGACATTCAGAGGTGACTGTTCCTGCTGGGCTGTTTGCCTGTGGCTGAACAGAAATCATCCCCAATGTTAGCCACACGGTGGGGGGATGGGTGAAGCGATCATCCCAGAGAATAGGGTGGGGTGGAGGGCTTTAGTTGGGTTTGTGCTTCACGTTAACCCAAAAACCGCAGCCCCTCCTTTTAAATGGCCAACCCATTTTAAATGGCCAATCCAACTGGTGCTTCCTATGGGACATGAAAGCGCTGCTGCTTGAAACCATTCCCACATGTTATGAAGGTTAAAGAAGCCAAAAGACTATGGCTTATCATGTCTGCCTGCAAGCCGAATTCTGTTGCCCGCCAGGCCTGCGTGTGTGATCTCTCACACCAAACTGGCAGGCCATCAATATAAGAGTCAAAATGCGACCTTATACCGAAAGCGCGTGTGTTATGTAATGGTAACAGCTTGGTTCACTGTGGAAGAGTCTACCCATTGTTCTCTAAAATGTGTCTTTTTTAAATACTACTCTCCCTTTTTTTCTCCCGCAGCTGCCAATGTTTCAACGCTCCCCCTATCATCTCCATCCCAGAAGCTAGCGAAGATTAGAAGGTGAAAAAAAATGCACTCGCGATGACATATTCTCTGAACTCATGCAGTCCTCCCTCACTGAAAGAACCCAGCAGAATGCGTGGAGGCAGACAATGTCAGAGTGCAAGAAAGCACAAAATGAACCCGAGGACAGGAGGGACGTGCGAGAGGAGATGTGGCGTCAGCATGATGAAAGGAGGCATGAAGCAATGCTCAGGGCTACTCGAGGATCAAACTCATATTCTCCGGCATATTGTTAAGCAGGAAAGGCAGCAGGAGGAACACAGACCACCGCTGCAGCCCCTGTGTGACCAACTGCTCTCCTCCCCAGTTTCCATATCCTCCTTACTCAGATGCCCAAGAACGTGGTGTGGTGTGGGGGGCCTCCAGCCACCCAACCACTCCACCCCAGAGGACTGCCCAAGCAACAGAAAGCTGGCATTCAACAAGTTTTGAAGTGCAGTGTGGCCTTGTCCTTCCCTCCTCCACCACCCCACCCGGTACTTCCCTTCTCCCCCACCCCTCCCGGGATACCTTGACAGTTATCGGGGAGGGGAGGGCGGTTTATTTACAGGGAAGTGGAGTGAACCAAGGGGGCAGGTTTTTATCAAGGAGAAACAAACAGAACTTTCACACTGTAGCCCCCTGACCAGTCATGAAACTGGTTTTCAAAGCTTCTCTGATGTGCAGCGCACCCTGCTGTGCTCTTCTAATTGCCTTGGTGTCTGGCTGCATGTAATCAGTGGCCAGGCAATTTACCTCAACCTCCCGCCCCGTCCTCTCCCATCTCCCCCTTACTCTTACAGATATTGTGGAGCACACATCAAGCAGTAATAATGATGGGAATATTGATTTTGCTGACGTCTAAGCGAGTCAGTAAACTGTGCCAGCGAGCTTTAAAACGGCCAAATGCACATTCTACCACCATTCTGCACTTGCTCAGCGTATAGTTGAACAGCTCCTGACTACTGTCCAGGCTGCCTGTGTATGGCTTCATGAGCCATGGCATTAAGGGGTAGGCTGGGTCCCCAAGGATAACTATAGGCATTTCAACATCCCCAACAGTTATTTTCTGGTCTGGAAAATAAGTCCTTTGCTGCAGCTATTCAGACAGACCAGAGTTCCTGAAGATGCGAGCGTCATGTACCTTTCCTGGCCAACACACATTGATGTTGGTGAAACGTCCCTTGTGATCCACCAGTGCTTGCAGCACCATTGAAAAGTACCCCTTGCAGTTTATGTACTGGCTGCCGAGGTGGTCCAGTCCCAAGATAAGGATATGTGTTCTGTCTATCGCCCCACCACAGTTAGGGAATCCCATTGCAGCAAAGCCATCCAATATGATCTGTGCATGTCCCAGAGTCACTACCCTTGATAGCAGCAGCTCAATGATTGCACTGGCTACTTGGATCACAGCAGCCCCCACAGTAGATTTGCCAACTCCAAATTGATTCCTAACTGACCGGTAGCTGTCTGGCATTGCAAGCTTCCACAGGGCTATTGCCACTCGCTTGTGAACTATGAAGGCTGCTCTCATATCGGTATTCTTGCGTTTCAGGGCAGGGGAAAGCAAGTCACAAAGTTCCATGAAAGTGCCCTTCCGCATGTGAAAGTTTTGCAGCCACTGGGAATCATCACAGACCTGCAACACTATGCGGTCCCACCAGTCTGTGCTTGTTTTCCGGGCCCAGAATCAGCGTTCCATGGCATTTCAGTCTTTTAGACGTTTATGCCGGGGTGGGAGGTTGAGGCAAATCACCTGGCCGCTGATTACGCGCAGCCAGACACCAGGGCAGTTAGAAGAGCACAGCAGGGTGCGCTGTGCATCAGAGAAGCTTTGAAAACCAGTTTCATGACTGGCCAGGCTATGGTGTGACAGTTCTGTTTGTTTCTCCTTGATGAAAACCCTCTCCCTTGGTTCACTCTACTTCCCTGTAAGCCAACCGAGACCTCCCCTCTTCGATCACCGCTTGCAGAGGCAATAAAATCATTGTTGTTTCAAATTCATGCATTCTTTATTAATTCATCACACAAATAGGGGGGTAACTTCCAAAGTAGCCCGGGAGGGGTGGGGGAGGAGGGAAGGACAAGGCCACACCGCACTTCAAAACTTATTGAATGCCAGCCTTCTGTTGCTTGGGCAGTCCTCTGGGGTGGAGTCGTTAGGTGCCCGAAGGCCCCCCCCCACACACACATTCTTGGGCATCTGGGTGAAGAGGATATGGAACTTGGGCAGGAGGGTGGTCGGTTACACAGGGGATGCAGCGATGGTCTGTGCTCCTGCTGCCTTTCCTGCAGCTCCACCATACTCATAGACTCAAGGTCAGAAGGGACCATTATGGTCATCTAGTCTGACCTCCTGCACAATGCAGGCCACAGAATCTCACCCACCCACTCCTGTAACAAACCCCTGACCTATGTCTGAGTTATTGAAGTCCTCAAATCGTGGTTTAAAGACCTCGAGGTGCAGCAAATCCTCCAGCAAGTGACTCGTGCCCCACACTGCAGAGGAAGGCAAAAAACCTCCAGGGCCTCTGCCAATCTGCCCTGGAGGAAAATTCCTTCCTGACTCCAAATATGGCAATCAGTCAAACCCTGAGCATGTGGGTAGGACTCACCAGCCAGCACCCAGGAAAGAATTATCTTTAGTAACTCAGATCCCACCCCATCTAACATCCCATCACAGACCATCGGGCTATTTACCTGCTAATAATCAAAGATCAATTAATTGCCAAAATTAGGCTATCCCATTATACCATTCCCTCCATACACTTATCAAGTTTAGTCTTGAAGCCAGATATGTCTTTTGCCCCCACTGCTCCCCTTGGAAGGCTGTTCCAGAACTTCACTCCTCTGATGGTTAGAAACCTTCATCTAATTTCAAGTCTAAACTTCCTAGTGTCCAGTTTATATCCATTTGTTCTTGTGTCCACATTGGTACTGAGCTTAAATAATTCCTCTCCCTCCCTGATATTTATCCCTCTGATATATTTATAGCGAGCATTTATATCTCCCCTCAGCCTTCTTTTGGTTAGGCTAAACAAGCCAAGCTCTTTCAGTCTCCTTTCATAAGACAGGAGCATATCAGTTTGATCCTCCAGTAGCCTCAGCATTGCATCCTGCCTCCGCTCATCATGCTGCCGCCACCTATCATCTTGCTCCCACCACCACCTCGCCTCTCACGCATCCCTCCTGTCCTCGCGTTTATTTTGTGCTTTCCTGACTTTGACATTGTCTGCCTCCACGCATTTTGCTGAGCTCTTTCTGTGCAGGAGGACTGAATGACATTTCATCGCAAGTGTGGGTTTTTTTTTGCCTTCTTATCTGCATTAGCCTGTGGGATGGAGATGATAGGGGGAGCACTGAAACATTTGCAACTGTGGGAGGGAAAAAAAAGGGAGAGTAGTATTTAAAAAGACACATTTTAGCAAACAATGGGTAGACTCTTTCACGGTGAACCAAGCTGTTAACATTACATAGCACATGTGTTTTCAGCACAAGGTAAAATTTTGCCTCTGAATGTCCCCTTAATAAAATTCCCCTATTTCAGCCAGGTGACCATGAATGATATCACTTTCCTAAGGATAACACAGGAGATAAAGAACGGATGTTGCTTGAATGCATTCCAGTAGCTGTACTGGCTGCGAATGCATCCCAAGTCTTCAGAGCAAATTAATCATTAAACACGCTTGCTTTTAAACCATGCATTATATTTACAAAGGTACACTCACCAGAGGTGCCTTCTCCGTCTTTAAGGTCCGGGAGCCTGCCTTGGGAGGGTTGGGAGGGTATTAGCTCCAGGGTGATAAACAGTTCCTGGCTGTCGGAGAGAATGCTTTCTCCGCTTGCCTGCTGTGCACTACCCTCCTCCTCCTCATCATCATCTTCCTCATCCCCAAAATCCTCATCCCTGTTGCATACGACTCCCCCCTTGCAGGAGTCCACGAACAGGGGTGGGGTAGTGGTGGGGGCACCCCCTAGAATTGCATGCAGCTCATCATAGAAGCAGCATGTCCAGGGGTCTGACCCAGAGCAGCCATTTGCCTCTTTGGTTTTTTGGTAGGCTTGCTTGAGCTCCTTATGTTTCACATGGCACTGCTGCGCGTCCCTGTTATAGCCTCTGTCCTTCATGCCCTTGGAGCTTTTTTCAAATACTTTGGCATTTCATCTTTTGGAACAGAGTTCGGATAGCACGGATTCATCTCCCCATACAGCGATCAGCTTCAGTATCTCCTGTTCGGTCCATGCTGGAGCTCTTTTGTGCTTCTGGCACTCCATGGTCACCTGTGCTGATCAGCTCTCCACGCTGGGCAAACAGGAAATGAAATTCAAAAGTTCACAGGGCTTTTCCTGTCTACCTGGCCAGTGCATCTGAGTTGAGAGTGCTGTCCAGAGCGGTCATAATGGAGCACTCTGGGATAGCTCCCAGAGGCCAATACTGTCAAATTGCATCCACACTACCCCAAATTCAACCCAGCAGGGTCGATTTCAGCGCTAATCTCCTCGTCGGAGAGAAGTACAGAAATAGATTTTAAGAGCCCTTTAAGTCGACAAAAATGGCTTCATCATGTGGACAGGTGCACGGTTAAATCGATCTAACGGTGCTAAATTCAACCTAAACTCATAGTGTAGACCAGGGCTGAGAGTATGTATAAGTAATTTAGGGTAAACTATGTTAAAGGGATGGGGTAATTATCCCAAAATCAGGCATTACAAACCAGGAAATTCAAAGGTTGGGTTAAACTTGTTAAGAAACATCATCACTAAATACACAGAACCTCCACAGGTCTGCCTTGTGATACCAAATATGATTAGTACAAAGTAGGGCTTGTGGTCCTAGAGTAAAGTGATTTAACCACAATTTCATAAAGAAATCACAAACACTAATCACAAGAAGGGGAGAAAAGCCTAAAATTCAGTGTGGCAAAAACCACCTTCCCTGGGAACATGGTGTGTGTGTGCAGAGAGTGGGGCATTTCAAGGGAAAAATAATCTGCAAGATTCACAGATTCTCCATGAGAAAAAAGCAGAATAATGCCCACCTCTGACAGGAGGACTGTGGCAGGCACCAGGCAGTGGGTGCTATGTAAATAGAAAGACTGAAAACAGAGACCCTGGAATACTCAGGAGGAATAGTGTACTGGGATGACCTTTTGATTTCTTTGCTACTCCTAGAACAAGGTGCGTCTCATGCAGGGATTAGAGCAAGTCTTTTGGTTTCCTGCTCCTTCTATCTTCATTGCCAGATGAGGAGTTGAGCAAAAGCCCATGCAAGTGAACTGCAAAGGGAAAAAATGGAATTTGTGCCATTATTTTGCTTCTTTATGGAGAATAGAGAGTCATGAAAGAACTTTTTTAAGTAGGAAGGAGTAGGTGGGGCTCTGCTTAATTTTTAATCTTAGAACTAGCAAGAATGCCAAATCTCATTTTCCCTACTTTTTGCTGCCAGCTCCTTAGAGCACACAGATCCATGGAGTGGGAGTTCTCTGAGTAGGTCATTGAAGAGTCAGAGGGTTGGATCTTTAACAAAAAGAGGTTTTCTCCAAACTATTTGTTAGGCATTTTATATTGTTAGGTGTTAAAAAACAGATTTTTTTATTCTAGCTGTGTAAAACTTTCTCCTCTTAATTCATCTGATTTCATAAGAATACACATTCTCCAATCCTCCATCGAGCCTTCCAGGAAAAAGAAAGTAGAAAAGACCTGAATTGTTATTGTAAAAGTCAGTCTGGAAAAAAATTAAACACAAACAAAAGCCTTCCAGATCTTTTTAATCCATCAGAATAAAAGGGAAGGGGAGGGGAAGAAAAAGCACACAAGCCCTTGTTTCCCCCTCCAGAACAAATTTTACAGATTACCTTACAAGGTCCTTAAACCATTAGCAATTGAATGTAAGAGCATATCTAGTGAGGTCTCTCCAGGGTTTTCTGCGGGATTTAGAGCCAAAGCATGTGATAGATTACAAAGGGTCTGAAATGTCCTATGAAGAAACCCCCTCATGATATAAGCATAACGATTGTGAGTAAACGCAGAATCAATGGGATGAGCCCCTTCACCACATGCTGTGGAATCAGTCTTGCAAAGTCCCGTGAGGAGACGGGACCCAAAGCAGGATTGTTCCCTACGGATGCTCCAGGAGTTTGCCCAAGAGATGGAGAAGCCCCATCAGATAGCATCTAATCCATTTCCCCATAGGACACAGTCAGGGAGACAGCGTGGGAGCAGAGAGGTTGATCTGTGAGCCAACAAGGTAAATGGCAGTTGAAACAGTGTGAACAGAGGAAAGAGAGTGTGAGTAGGGCTCTACCAAATTCACAGCCATGAAAAATGCATCATGAACCATGAAATCTGGTATGCCCCTGTGAAATCTGGTCTTTTGTGTGCTTTTATGCCATACTATACAGATTTCATGAGGGAGACCAATGTTTCTCAAATTGGGGGTCCTGACCCAAAAGGGATTTGCAGGGGGGTTGCAAGATTATTTTAGGAAGGGGTGCGGTATTGCCACCCTTACTTCTGCACTGACTTCAGAGCTGGGTGGCCTGAGAGTGGCAGCTGCTGGCTGGGCGCCCAGCTCTGAAGGCAGCGCCCCGCCAGCAGCAGCGCAGAAGTAAGGGTGGCAATACCATACCATGCCACCCTAACTTCTGCACTGCCGCCTTCAGAGTTGGGCAGCCGGAGAGTGGCAGTTGCTGACTGAGGGTCCAGCTCTGCAGGCAGCAGCACAGAAGTAAGGGTGGCAATACGATGCCATCCTTCCTTTTGTGCTGCTGCTGTCAGCGGCTCTGCCTTCAGAGCTGGGATCCCAGCCAGCAGCTGAAGTAAGAGTAGCAGTACCGCACCCCCCATAATAACCTTGCGACCCCCACACAACTCCTTTTTGGGTCAGAATCCCTACAATTACAACACTGTAAAATGTCAAGGTTAAATAGCTGAAATCATTAAATTTATTATTTTTAAAATCCAATGACCGTGAAATTGACCAAAATGGACCTTGAATTTGGTAGGGGCCTATGTATGAGGCAGCAACTGGAGTGGCAGTGGAGGTGGAGGGATGTATGTTTGAGATTGGGGAAGAGGAGCAGGCTTGTATTAAGAGAGGAAGTACCAGAAAACAAAGAGAAGTTAAGAAGGGAGGGGATCATAAGAATGGAGGCAAAGGAAATGAACAGCCTGGAGGGGATGGGGCCAATTAAGTAGGAAGAGAACTTAGAAGTGGAGAGCCTTCAAGGAAGCACAGAGTCTGGATCAGAGGAACAGAGAGAACTGTGGGGGAAGAGGAAGTAGAATTTGTCAGATCTTGTTGATCAGCACAGGCAAGTGATACTGCGCCGAGAGGTTGCAGGAGCAAACTGGGTTTGTGGTACAATTCCTAGGTGACAGACGGACTATGGGGGCTGGGGCTTAAGATGCACATTCAATAGTGACCAGAACAGACTGAATCAGTCCAGTCCCCTGAACAGCAGAACGCAAGAGTCACAGCTTGTGTAACAGGAACATTAGGGCTGTGAAATAGTGTACATTAGAGATCATGGAAATAGCACCTTGGACGTTGGTACTAGCTGCACTCTGGTAGTGTCTGGACAGTCACTGACTGGGATGGATTCAACCTGAATGTTTCCCAGCTGATGCTTGTAAACATTGTGGATTCAAAACAGAGGTGCTGGAACAATTTGTGTACTGGGGGTGCTGAGAGCCGTTGAATCAACTTGTAAAAACTGTATATAATGGAAACCACTTCAAGTCAGGGGTGTAGCAACACCCCCTGCACCTTTAGTTCCAGCACCTATGGTTCAAAATGATTCCCAGCAGCTGGTTCCATGGAAACGCTTAACTGACAAGAGATCAGAAATGTCAGTGCTGGATCCACAGACGCTGTTCAGCCAGCACAGTGCAGCCACAGCATTGCCTGCCTGGGTCAACACTAGCACAGCACGGCCACAACCCCAGCACAGGGCAGTCACAGTGCCAGCACAGCCTGGCCAGGCGAGCGCCTCCCATCCAGAGCTGCTGGGCTCCGCAGAGAAGGCAATTTCTGGCAGGCCTTCTGGAACAGTTTTCATAGTGGGGGTGCTGAGAGCCATTGAACCAAACTGCAAACCCTGTATATGACGGGAACCGCTTCAAGCCGGTGGTGCAGCAGCGCCCCTAGTTCCAGCGCCTCTGATTGCTGGTGCTCGTTCAGCCGCGTTAGGCTGCAGCCCCCTGCGCAGAACAGCGAGTCGTTCCCTCCAAAGCGCTGCACCGCCCCCACCCCCATGCCCAGCGCTATGATCGCACCACAGCCGCGCACTGGCCCTGCCCTAGCCCCGCTCCTGCCTTCTCCCCCCTCCCTGCTCTCAAACGACCCCACCCCCTCATGCAAAACCATGCGCCGCCCCCTCCCAGCGAGCGGCAGCCAAACCACGCCCGGCTCCTGCCAATTGCCTGGGAACTCTCGCCCACCGGGACTTGTCAATCACCAACTGTTGCCATGGCAGCAGATCCTGGCAAGAGTTCCCACCTACCGCCTGGGTTTCCATAGCAGCAGTAAACAAACCCTCCCTCTCCCTGCAGGTCCCAGGCTCCTGGAGCCGCTCACAGCTGGGGTCAGTCCCCCCCCCCCCACAAGCAGGGGGCAGGTTTGGGTGCCCCGGTGCCAGTCTGGATGCAGGTCCAGGGCACCCATTGGTGCCACCATTGGTGGATGGGATATGAGGCTTCTCCCCTCTAGTCACCAGGCCCCCTCTGGCCCCAGCTGATGTCCAATCCCCACCTGGTGGAGATTTCTCAGGGCCCTTTGTGTGCGGCAAGGTCATGGGTTCTCAGCAGGACTGGGGTCTGCATCAGTGTGACTGGGAGCCTCTGCACAGACTGAACTCCTCTCTCCCCTCAAAGGGGGCCCCTAGCGCAGGCCAAGGCACAGCAGCTGGGGGCGTGGGTGTAGGTAGGGGAAAGCTTTCTTCACTGCTGGCAGGCCAGGGTTACACACAGGCCCCCCAAGGGCTGCTGGTCAGGGCTCTCTGGCTAGAATTAAATTCTCTTCTAATGGGGCTTTTTCTAGTCTCTGAAGATGTCGGATGAGGAATTTGATGATGAGTACAGTGCCAACGAACAAGAAAAGGAGGGAGAGGAGGGGGAGGAAGAGAAGGATCCAACAGAGGAGGAGGAGGAGGTAAGGAAGCCTGACATGGAAAGGAGGAGCCTGAGCGTGAGGGGAGGGAATCTGTAGGGGGACATGGCTGGGGTTAGGGGTGAGCTGAGAGACTGACCCTGCCTTATTTTTGTGTGATGTTATCGCTAAATCTCTCTTTCTCTGACTGTTTGTTTCTGTCTCTCTCCATTCCTTCTCTCCCCACTCCAGAGCTTGTCTCCCCACCTTCTTACAGAGGAGATCATGAAGGAAGGCCTCTCCCTCTTGTGTAAAACAGGCAATGGCTTGGCTCATGCCTATGTGAAACTAGAGGCAAAGGAAAAGTGAGTGTGGTAACATGCACAATCAAATCCTTCTTCCCCCTCCCCACTGGTAGCAGGGCAGAAGCCAACACCCTTTCTGCAGCACCCTTTCTAGGTGGATGGGAGAAGGTTGGGGGGAAAATTCTGGAATGATAATTAATGGGGAAATGGATTGCAGTGCCCAGTAGTGTGGCTTCTTTCTGTATGGGTTGCCATGGTTGGTGGGGTATCCCACTCAATATTCTGGACAGATCATATTATGAGTTACCTCTGACTGTACCCTGGGATGATGGGAAGGGATATGGGGTTTGGAGTTTGTCACTTTGTTAGTTTGTCACTTTGTTAGTTTCCCTCCTCCCTTCCTGTGTCTGCTTCTCCCCCAGTATCTACATAGGCCTGTTCGTGCTCTCCCTAGTCAAAGCTGGCACCAGGAGATGACTGGCCAACTGGTGTTCAGCTTGTTGGGCCAGCAAAGCATTTCTATGGCCCTGTCTCTCTGGTTAGACTCACAGGTTGCAGGACGTCATGCCCTGGTGGAGACCTCACCACAGTTAGCCAGCCCTAAGTTACCTCTGAGATACCCCATTCCAGATCACTCTGATCAGTAGGGTCAGGTAGATGCCCAGATACATTGATGAGAACACCAATATCAGTGTCCAGCTAGATACAATGACTGGGTAGATATGACAGATGGATAGTTAGATGGACACTCCAGGAAATGCTCTCAGCAGCTCTCCACTTGTGAGCAGTAGGGAGGCTTAGATGACATCCCCCAGAGCTATGCCCTTTGCACTGATTCGTGGAGCTGTTCAAGTGACTTCACCATCCCAAACTCAGCAGCCACCTGAATTATCTTCTTCCTCACCCACCAGTTGCCAGTAATCCATGGACCCATAAGTGTCATGGGGAGGACATTATTGGGAGACTTTGGAACTCACATCCCTGTGAACTGAGCCCCATGCTGGCCATATCCACCAGGTACTAGAGAGACCTTCCTTAATGTCTTTCATTAATCAGGAGCAGCCCTTGCTGTTTTGCTGGCCAGGGTGGAAAATGTTTTCTGCACCCTATGCCTGAGCGGCTCAGGAGAGGTTGGGGACCCTGGAAGTTGGTACCCAGGTCAACTTCCCTGCTCGCCTGCCCCTAGAACCAGCGCTGTCACTAATTATGCATTCCAGCTTCCTAGTCCTGCAGCCTTGTCCTTCCCCATCTCCCATTTTTCCCCACCCAGCCCTCAATGCTAAGACCACTATCTGATGGACTTATCTCTTCACAGCCTCTCTGGGTTTCCTCCCCTCAGTTTCTGCCTGCTCCTGACAGCTCCTTCTCCATTCCTGGGAGGGGTCTCCACCCAGGGGTCCATCCGGGCTCTGTTTCCAACCCCTCTGCTCACTCCACCATCTGCCTTCTCCCTCCTTCTTATGTCCAGAGAAGCTTCTCCAGACCAGATGTAGGTAGGCTGCAGAGGAGGGGACTGGCTCCCCAACGGGGAGGAGGGGCAGAGTGGAGACCAGCTCTGGGAGGAGAGGGAGGAGAGGAAGAAAGCTGGATGCTTGTTTCACATCCTCATCCTGTGGCAGGGACCTGACAGATATCAGCCTTCTCCAGAACTACATTCACTTGCGTTATGTGGACTTGTCAGAGAACCAGCTGCGAGATCTGTCTCCTCTGGGCAGCCTCACCCACCTTCTGTGGCTGAAGGTGGATGGGAATCGGCTGATCAGCACCCGTCTCCCAGAGCTGCCTTACCTGCAGATTGCCAGCTTCGCCCACAACCGCATCAAGGACACAGAGGGTATTACCCATCCACGCCTGGGCAGCCTCAACCTTAAAGGTGAGGTGGGTGTGTACCAGGCCTCACCACAAAGAAGTGCTCCTTGCTGTGTGCTGGGAAGGGAACGCTGGAGGGATTAACCCTTTTGCTGCTTCCTTCTCTGTCACTCAGGGAATGAAATCCAGGTGATATCGGGTCTGGATCCAGGGAAGCTGACAAACCTGCACACGGTGGAGCTGCGAGGAAACAAGCTAGAAACCACCGCAGGGCTGCACCTGCCCAAGCTCAAGAACCTTTACCTGGTAAGAGCACCTCACCTCAGGGGCATTATGCCACCGAGAGTGGTGTAGAGACTCCATTGGGGCATCCATGCGCCAGTGTGGTGGTAGGCCAGCACTGTGCAGCCTTGTCAGCCTGAGAGACTAACATGTTTCAAAAAGGTCAGGGGATCACAATCAACTATTTGGGGCAGATTCTGTAATCTAGTGTGTTCCCAACATGCTCAGTCAGTGGCTCTCAGCTTCTCCTTTTTAACCAATCCCCTTGGCTACCCTGGGTAGCAGTGTAAGGGAGAATAGCATCTTGTGCCAGGTGCTCTCCTAGGCTCAGGGGGGCGAGTCAAGCTCCTATCCTGCACTCTTTGGGGGCTCCCACAGCAGGCAATGGAACAACCAGAGTTACTCTCTTCTCTCTGTGATGCAGCAGGCAGCCTGCAGGGAAGCTGCTGAGCAACTGCAGCAGATAAAGCACTGCAGGCACTCAGAGATCTCGCAGCTAGACCTGCTCCTGCAGCTGCAGGGGATGTGACTTCCTTTAGCTCCTCTAGACTGTGACCCTCACTCCTGTCCCTGTTTTTCATTAGTTGTACCCCCAGAACCACTTGAGATCTGGGTCTGGCAGCTCCTCCCCTTAGGTTGGGGGAAGGGAGGGACCTTTAGATGTGGGGGGCTTGTGCCCATCCACTCCTAGATTCTCATAGACTTTAAGGTCAGAAGGGACCATTATGATCATCTAGTCTGACCTCCTGCACAACACAGGCCACAGAATCTCACCCACCCACTCCTGTAACAAACCCCTAACCTATGTCTGAGTTACTGAAGTCCTCAAATCATGGTTTAAAGACCTCAAGGTGCAGAAAATCCTCCAGCAAGTGACCTGTGCCCCATGCTGCAGAGGAAGGCAAAAAACCTCCAGGGCCTCTGCCAATCTGCCCTGGAGGAAAATTCCTTCCTGACCCCAAATATGGCAATCAGTGAAACCCTGAGCATGTGGGCAAGACTCACCAGCCAGAACCCAGGAAAGAATTCTCTGTAGTAACTCAGATCCCATCCCATCTAACATCCCATCACAGACCACTGGGCATACTTACCTGCTGATAATCAAAGATCAATTGCCAAATTAATTGCCAAAATTAGGCTATCCCATCATACCATCCCCTCCATACACTTATCAAGCTTAGTCTTAAAGCCAGATATGTCTTTTGCCCCCACTGCTCCCCTTGGAAGGCTGTAAGGTATGTTGCCCACTCTGGATACCTGCACTCCCATCCTTTTTTCCCCCTTTGTTGTCTCTGGAATCATTTGAGTTTTGGGTCCAGTAGTTCCTCCCCTTAAGCTGAGGGATGGGCTTTATAATGTGGGCAGGTCTGCACCCACCTATGCCCCTGATCTTCAATAGGTGCAGGATATGAAGTGTGAGGCATTTAGGGAGATGATGCTGTCTTCCTTCTCCCTGACAGTGACAGGGCTGATTCTAACCCCCAGTTTTGACAGTGTTGTGCAGGTTTTCTTTGAGACTGAGGACTGATAGGTCTGAGAAGGAACTTGTCAGCATTTGAAAGGATTGCATCTTGGAACAGCTAGAGCTAGAGCAGCCAGGAGGAGAAACTATTAGTCCTAAGTAATATTCAGTGACAGGAGCTAGCCACAAAGTAATAGTGACTACAATATAATTAGGTTCAACATCCAAGGGGCAGGTAGGGCAACAAAAAAGATACAGTGAGTGACCCTAGACTTTGTAAAGGGAGATTTCAGTAAGATAAGATTAGTCAAAGACCCGAAGTTAAAAGTAAACAAAGTAAAGTCCTTAGATTTGACAAGGATACTACCTAAGAAAACAATGGATGGAGGAAGCGATGGCATAGGAAGGAGGGTTTTAAGTTTATTAGGAACTGGGAACCTTTTAGGAAAGGAGGAGCATATATAGGAAGAATGGGCTCTACCTAAACCAAAAGGGAACCAGATTGCTGGCAAGTAAAATTAAAAAGCTTGAGAGGATTTTGTACGCTAATGACTGGAGAAAGCCGATGGAGGCAGAGGAGCAAACAGTTTGGGCAAAGACCCCTGTTAGAGATGAGTTTATTAAAGGGGACTCAATATCCTAGTAAAGAGGATAGGAAGAAGCTGGTGAAGTGCAGGTAAGAGCTAGTGAGGAACAAACAAACACAAAAGAGTTCCATTTAAATATAACACAAGAGGCAAGCAGCTGAATATTGACAAAATGTACAAGTGCTTATGTAACCTTTGGGGGGCTAGAGTTCACTTCATTACCCTTATCCAGTGCCTAAAAAAACCCAACTCCCATAGAAGAGTAGCTGGAGACCCAGAGTTCAGTCTCTCAGGGTTTTCAGCAAGGATTGCACAGGGTCAACCTCCCCACATTCAAGTCCCAAAAGGAACTAAAGAAATTAATTTAATTAAATAACCTTTTTATCATAAGCTTTTATAATCTAATTTTTACAACATGGCATGGCTATTTTATAATCCACAGACATTACTTTCACAGTTATACATAAGCATAAATAAAGAAAACACATTAAAATCTGAACAGGTCAGTCCCCACAGAAATACAGTGAGAAGAAACTGAAAGTTCCCAAAAGCTTAGATTTTGTTCACCTAAGTCTCAGTTAGAGTCTTTGGTCACCAAATCTAGACAGTCTGCTGAGTCTATAACAAGGGTGGGCAAGCTACATTTTAAACTGGCCCTCAAGCCTCACCACACACTTGGTCCCGCTCTGGCCGGGGGCCACGGCATTGCCCTCATGGAGTCTGACTCCAGCAACAGGGAACCTATTGAAGCAGACCCAAAACTACCACACCCAATTCCAGAAGCTTCTGGAGTGCTTAATCTGCCTAGCAACAATGATCCAGACACAGCTCACTCCCACCTCCCCCCATTGGGTCTCCTAAAGAGGAATCTCACTATTAGACACATGGGTTACACTTATACACAGACACTGGAAGTTTAATACTAAAATAGGTGAACTAGAGTACCTGGCATTAAATGAGGACATTGATATAATAGGCATCACAGAAACATGGTGGAATGAAGATAATCAATGGGACACAGTAATATCAGGGTACAAAATACACAGGAACAACAAAATAGGTTGTGCTGGTGGGGGAGTGGCACTATATATACGGTAAAAATCTTATATGAATCAAACTGTGCTATCAAATCTCCGTGGATAGAAATTCCATGCTTGAACAAGAAAAGTATAGCAGTACAAATGTACTACCGCCCACCTGACCAGGATGATGAAGGTGATTATGAAATGCTCAGAGACATTAGAGAGGCTACAAAGGCAGAAAACATAATAATCATGGGGGTTTTCAACTATCCCCATATTGAGTAGGTACATGTCACCTCAGGATGGGATGCAGAAACACCATTAATGTCTGCTTCTTGGGAGCAGCTAGTCCTGGAACCTACAAAGGGAAAGGCAATTCTTGATTTAGTCCTAAGTGGAGCACAGGATCCGGTCCAAGAGGTGAATATAGCTGAATCACTTCATAATAGCGACCATAATGTAATTAAACTTCACATCGTTGTAGGGGGGGAAATGCCAAAGAAAGCTAACACAGCAGCATTTAATTTCAGGAAGGGGGACTACACAAAAATGCAGAAGCTAGTTAAACAGATATTGAAAGGTCCAGTCCCAAGGATGAAATGGCTACAAACTGCATGGAAATGATTTTAAAACACTATAATAGAGGCTCAAACTAAATGTATACCCCAAATCAAAACAAACAGTAAGAGAACAAACAAAATTCCACCATGACCCAACAGCAGAGTCAAAGAGGTGGTTAGAGGCAAAAAGGCATTCTTTAAAAACTGGAAATAAAATCCTACTGCGGAAAATAGAAAGGAGCCCAGCCCCTAGCAAATCAAGGGTAAAAGTATAATAAAGCAGCCCAAGAAATAATTTGAAGAGCAACTAGTTAAAGAGACAAAAACTAACAGCAATTTATTTTAAAGTACAATCAGAAGCAGGAAGTTTGCCAAACAATCAGTAGGGCCACTGGGTGATCAAGGTGCTAGAGGAGCACTCAAGGAAGACAAGGCTGTTACAAAGAAGCTAAATTAATTCTTTGCATTTGATTTCACTGATGAGGATGTGGGGGAGAGCCCCAAGCCCCAGCCATTCTTTTTAGGAGATCAATCTGAGGAATAGTCCCAGATTGAGGTGTCAGTAGAGGAGGTTTTGGAATAAATTGATAAATTAAACAGTAATATGTCCCCAGGCCCAGATGATTACACCCAAGAGTGCTGAAGGAGCTCAAGAATGAAGTGGTTGAGTTACTAGCAATAATATACAATTTCTAATTAAAATCAGACACTGCTCCAGAAGATTGGAAGGTAGCAAATGTTGTACCTAAAATATTCAAGGGGTGATCCAGGGAATTACATCCCAGTGAGCCTTATTTCTGTGCCTGGCAAATTGGTTGAAATTATAATTAAAAGGAGAATAATAGAACACCTGGAAGATCATGAGTTGATAGGGTCTAACCAAATGTTTTCTGCAAATGAAAATCACGTCTCACTAATCTCAAAGCGGAACTCACATTGACTTCAGTTGCAGATATGAGCACTCAGCACTTCTGCTGATCAGCCCCCAGCTCTCAAATCAGATGCCTGAAAATGAGGAACATACAGTTAGTGACCACCTGTGAAAAGTCTGGTTGAAGTGATTTGCCCAGCATCACACAGGAACTCTCTGGCAGAGACAGGGCTAAAATCCAATTCTCCAGCGCAGCCTTAACCATGAGATCCTCCTTTCTCTTCCTGCAACTCTGTGCTTCCTTCAGTGCATGCCTTCCAATTTCTGCAACAAACAAGGTAGGGGTCCTACAGAAAACAGCCTCCTTTCCTCTGATTTACTCCCTGAGCACCAGCCATCCTGTGCACTGAATGAAGCAGTGGTTCTGTGGAAAAAATAGTATGTGATTATGTCATTGAAGATTGTAACATAATGCATATGTATAAGGACAGCGTCGGCTCCAGGCACCAGCGCAGCAAGCGTGTGCCTGGGGCAGCAAGCCACGGGGGGGTACCCTGCAGGTCGCTGTGAGGGTGGCAGTCAGGCTGCCTTCGGCAGCATGCCTGCAGGAGGTCAGTTGGTCCTGCGGATTCGGTGGTGGCTATGCCAAAGCCGCGGGACCGGGGACCTCCTGCAGGCACGCTGCCGAATCCGCGGGACCGGGGACCTCCCACAGGCACGCCGCCGAAGGCAGCCTGCCTGCCGTGCTTGGGGCGGCAAAAAAGCTAGAGCCGCCCCTGTATAAGGGGAGCCGAATTCAGTTTGCATAGACAGTTTTAATTATGGCATTTCTTAACTTTTGAGTGCAGCCTTAATAATGTTCTTTTAATGTGGAGTGTCATCAGCAAAGTTGGAACCTTCGGATTCATTGCACAGACCTCTGCCACTTCAATTAACAGAGTAACCGATAGCAGTATAAGTTGCCATCCTCTATGTCAGGGGTGGGCAACCTTTTTGGTCTGAGGGCCACATCTGGGTATGGAAATTGTATGGCGGGCCATGAATGCTCATGATATTAGGGGTGCAGATGAGGGCTCCGACTGGGGGTACAGGCTCTGGCGTGGGGCTGGGGATGAGGGGTTGGGAGTGCAGTAGTGTGCTCTGGGCTGGGACTGAGGGATTCAGAGAGCGGGAATCAGGGCTTGGGGCGGGGGTCAGGGAGTGCAGGCTCTGGGCAGTGCTTACCTCAAGCAGCTCCCAGAAGCAGCAGCATGTTCCCCCTCTGGCTCCTACGCAAAGGCGTGGCCAGGCAGCATAGTCTTATTATTAGACTATCCATAGAGATTCTATGGTACAATTTGGTTCATTTAAGATTTTGACTTCATTTGATTCTATGCTTTCTTTCACATACAGTGCCACTCCCCCACCAGCACGACCTGTTCTGTCCTTCCGATATATTTTGTACCCTGGTATTACTGTGTCCCATTGATTATCCTCACTCCACCAAGTTTCTGTGATGCCTATTTATATCAATATCCTCATTTAAAATGAGGCACATGAGTTCGCCCATCTTATTAGTTAGACTCCTAGCACTGGTATATAAGCCCTTTAAAAACCTGTCACTTCTTAGCTGTCTGCCATTATATGGTGTAATTGAATGGGACTCTTTTTCATTTGACTGTTTCTCATCAGATCCTCCCTGTATTTTATCATTTTCCATCCTCTCCTCCTTACTAGGACATAAAGAATCTCCATTAATAGATCTTCCTCTAAGGGATGTCTCTGTCCAAACCACATGCTCCTCCAAACCTGTTGGCTTTCCCCCAGCCCTTAATTTAAAAACTGCTCTACGACCTTTTTAAGTGCCAGCAATCTGGTTCCATTTTGGTTTAGGTGGAGCCCACCCTTCCTGTATAGGCTCTCCCTTTCCCCAAAGCTTCCACAGTTCCTAACAAATCTATACCCCTCCTCGCTACACCATTGTCTCATCCACACATTGAGACCCTGTAGTTCTGCCTGGCTAACTGGTCCTGCGTGTGGAACTGGAAGCATTTCAGAGAATGCCACCATGGAGGTCCTGGACTTCAATCTCTTACCTAGCAGCCTAAATTTGGCCTCCAGGACCTCTCTCCTATCCTTCCCTATGTCACTGGTACCTACATGTACCACAACCACTGGCTCCTCCCCAGCACTACTCGTAAGTCTATCTAGATGTCTTGAGAGATTCGCAACCTTCACATCAGGCAGGCAAGTCACCATGTGGTTCTTCCAGTCATCACAAACCCAGTTATCTATGTTTCTAATGATTGAATCCCCCATAACTATTACCTGTCTCTTCCTAATAGCTGGAGTTCCCTCCCCCAGAGAGGTATCCTCAGTGCGAGAGGATACCACAACATAGTCTGGAAGGAGGGTCCCAACTATGGGATCGTTTCCCTCTGCTCCAGTTGGATGCTCTCCTTCCCTGAGACTTTCATCCTCCTCAACAGCACAGAGGCTGTCAGACCGGGGGTGGGACCGTTCTACAGTGTCCCGGAAAGTCTCATCTATGTACCTCTCTGTCTCCCTTAGCTCCTCCAGCTCAGCCACCATAGTCTTTAAAGCCCGTACACAGTCTCTGAGGACCAGGAGCTCCTTGCACTGCATGCACACATACACCACCTGCCCATAGGGCAGGTAATCATACGTGCTGCATTGGGTGCAATAAACTAGGTAGCTCCCACTCTGTTGCTGGACTTCCGCCTGCATTGTCTTTTTCCTCCTGCAGCTCCTTCCTTTGTTGTTGTTTTGTTTTTATCGGGGGGTGTTTGGCTTTAAGTTTAAAGAATGTTAAGTGTATCTAGCCCCCTGGCTCACACTCTCTTGCAAAACTCCCCTGTTAGCCGCTCCTGGTCACTAGCTCCTCTGGTCGCTTAGGAGCAGGCTTTTTAAAGCCCTGGTCTTCCTGAGCAGCCCCGCCCCCTGGTTAAGGGTTGATGGGTGCTAAAGGGCTTAGGGATCAAAGCTTCATTAAGAAGCTCTCAGCTATGCCTAGCAGGCCGCTAGGCTCAGCACACACATGGTCAGCACACGGTCCCCCAAACAAACAGACCACACGGTATATTTCAGGCAAGCAGCAAACACACTACAAACACAAACACACACACTACAGACAACAAACTTACCCCAAAGGTCACGTAATCACTCCTCCTTCACCTGGAGAACTCTCTCGCAAAACTCCCCTGTTAGCTGCTCCTGCTCACTAGCTGAATAAGGAAGTATCATTTACTCCTTAACATAAGAGCCCGGGTCACACAATGAAATTAATAGACAGCAGGTTTAAAACAAACAAAAGGAAGTATTTCTTCACACAATGGAGAGCTAACCTGTGGAACTCATTGCCAAGGGATGTTGTGAAGGCCAAAACTATAATGGGGTTAAAAAAATAATTAGATAAGTTCATGGAGGATAGATCCATCAATGGCTCTTAGCCAAGATAGTCAGGGATGCAGCCCCATGCTCTGGGTGTCCTTGGCCTCTGACTGCCAGAAGCTGGGCAGGATAGATCACTCAATGATTGCCTGTTCTGTTCATTTCCTCTGGGGCACCCGGCATTGGCCACTGTTGAAAGACAGGATACTGGGCTAGATAAACCATTGGTCTCACCCACTGTGGCCATTCTTATGTTTTCACATTTCCCAGTGGGTTTCACAGATGTTTGTTGACAGCAGACCAATGGTGAGGAATCTTGGGTTCCATCCATGCTCTGGAAGGGTGTGCGCTCTAGTGGGCACAGATTCTTCTGTCCGTTTCCCCACAAGCTTCACCCTATTTTTCCCCATCTTCTCCAAACTGTCCCTATAACTGTAATAATGACTGGCCTAGACAAAATAAATCAGAAACTTCTGTTCTCCCTGTCACCTAACACAAGAACAATGAGACATTCAATGGCATTGAAAGGTGGCAAATTAAAAACCAATACAAGGAAATATTTTTTCACACAACATGTGATTAGACCATGGAATTTATTGACAGAGGTAGTTGTTGAAGCCAAGCACTTAGCAAGATTCAAAGAGGGACTGGACATTTATATGGATAACAAAAATATCCAGTTATAACAGTAAAGCCTACAAAAAATTGGAAGGAACATAACACTTCCCTGTTTCAGGGTTTAAACCATCCCTGGGGGCAGATTATCTCACATTTGGCTCTTGCAGTTTTCTTACCCCTGCCTCTGAAGTGTCTGTTTCTGGCCACTGTCAAAGGCAAGGATGGCAGACTAGATGGCCCACTGGGCTGATCCAGCCTGGCAAGCTCTGTGACCCTGCAAACACATTTTCAATTCATAATCAAACGCACAGAATGATAATTTAGAACCCAAGGCCACAGATTGGGTACTGCTGTGGTAGGGGGCACTGTGCTGGTAGTGCTGTGGGTGAACTGTAGGGCTCACTCTGTTCTCTAATCGGTAATGATCTCAATGCCCCAGTGTAATTCTAGGGGCCACTGTGCTGCAGGGAGTGGTGTGGGTTACTCAGTAGGGGACATTCTCCCCTTGGAGCCAGTCCTGGCCCCATTGCCTCAGCATAATGCTGCTGGAGGTTAAGTCTTTCACAAAACATTTTTATTGGGTCCTTGTAGGTGTCAAAGATCCCCTATCCCTTTGCCCAAGTCAGGGTGTTAACCCTCATACTCAAATCCCAACTCAGATTATTTTAGTCTCAATCATAGAATCATAGAATATCAGGGTTGGAAGGGACCTCAGGAGATCATCTAGTCCAACCCCCTGCTCAAAGCAGGACCAACCCCAACTAAATCATCCCAGCCAGGGCTTTGTCAAGCTGGGCCTTAAAAACCTCCTAAGGAAGGAGATTCCACCACCTCCCTAGGTAACCCATTCCAGTGCTTCACCACCCTCCTAGTGAAATAGTGTTTCCTAATATCCAACCTAGACCTCCCCCACTGCAACTTGAGACCATTGCTCCTTGTTCTGTCATCTGCCAACACTGAGAACAGCGGAGCTCAATCCTTTTTGGAACCCCCCTTTAGGTAGTTGAAGGCTGTTATCAAATCCCCCCTCACTTTTCTCTTCTGCAGACTAAACAAGCCCAGTTCCCTCAGCCTCTCCTCTCAAGTCATGTGCCTCAGCCCCCTGCGGGACTCATTATTCCTAAAAAATTTCCTGCAGCTTCTATTGGAAACAGTATTCCACTGGGCCTCCTATCCTAAGTCATTGCACAGCACTGTTGTTGGATTGTTAAACAGTTGTTGTGCCCCACCCCAGAGAAGGGTGCACTTTAGAAGAGTGCACTGGGGGTGATGAGTATGTGGAAAGTGAAAGGGATTTTAGCACTATAACATTATTCTGATTCTCTCCTCCCTTTCTCCAACTTTCTTTCCTTCTCTCACCCCAATCTCTCCTCTCCTTTCCTGGTGCTCAGGCCCAAAACTTCATTACCCACCTTGAGGGCCTGGAGGAACTGGTGCAGCTTACGACCCTGCATCTGCGTGACAACAGGCTTGTGACTCTGGATGGCTTCTCTAAGAGCATGAAGTGTCTGCAGTACCTCAATCTGCGGTGGGTCCTCCCCTGATCAACTTTGGCTCTGGAAAGTGCTGGGAACCCCCAGTGGGCAATGGGACTGCTCTCCTCAAAGCATGTCAAGTTAGCTGCTTTGGAGACACCAGTCTTCACCAGCAGGTGGGGCTGGGGTTGGTCTTCCCAGCCCACTGATTTCTAAGGCCCAGACTAAGCCACCTTGATGGGCCCCAGTTCTCTGATTCCTCAACCACTTTAGGATGCCTCTCTTTGCCACTGTGTTCCTTCAGAGAGATTGGCCCCTCCACATCCATCTCGGATCTGCCCTGCTGCACCTTGTACCCTTTGCTAAAATCCTCTTTGGTCCCTCCGCCCTCCCCCCTTCAGTACCCTATTGATTGCAAATCCCCTTTTCTCCTAGGTATTTGCTATACAGGGGAGGCGATGACACTGGCTGATCCAAAGGGCTGTCTGTACACCGAGGAGACACCTAAGGAAATCCAGAGAGGGGAAGGTCTTTCTTTTTGTGTCTCTCAGTTTGGGGAGCCCCAGGTGCTCAGGGCTGTTTGCTGATGAGTCCCTTTCAGTAGGTCATGTCTATTCAGTCACTATATTGTTATTTTTACTGGGGGATCTCAATAAATAGAGTTATTCTCTCTCCCTGTTTCCCCACCATCACCCCTCTGCAGGGGGAACGGGATTCTGAACCCTCAGGAGATGGCAAAGCTGCAGGTTCTGCCCATGCTGCGGGCACTGGTGCTGATGGACAATCCCTGTTCTGATGAAAGTGAATACCGGATGGAGGCTCTGGTGCTGCTTCCCCGTCTTGAGCGTCTCGACAAGGATTTCTTTGAGGAAGATGAGCGGGCAGAGGCTGAGGAGACACGGCAGCGACACCGGGATGAGGAACAGGTTAGAGCATAGAATCATAGAATCTCAGGGTTGGAAGGGACCTCAGGAGGTCATCTAGTCCAACCCCCTGCTCAAAGCAGGACCAAATCCCCAGATTTTTACCCCCGTTCCCTAAATGGCCCCCTCAAGGATTGAACTCACAACCCTGGGTTTAGCAGGCGAATGCTCAAACCACTGAGCTATCCCTCCCTCCAAGGGAAGCGGGGTGGGGGGCCGTGGGGGGAAGAGACTCGGAAAGGAGAAAGACTAGAGATTTTCAGTCTGAATGTCTTTTCTTTAGATTAAGGGGAAAAAAGAGAGCCTAAAGTCGAGCCCCAGGAGAGAGTACAGTGTGTAAAACATCCTCTGAAACATGCTACATCACATCTGCCATACAAAATGGCCCGAGCCATTAGCCTTAGCTAATGAAAGGGTCAGCATTGAGAAAACAGTCAGAACAATTATAGGGCCACCTACCCCACAAGGAGGGAAGAAAGCAACATCTGGAACCATCCTTGTTAACTTCTCCCTTTTCTCTTTTTCCCTCAGGAAATGGAGGAATCTGCCCAAGGGGAAGTGACTGAGTGACACCCTCCAGTTGCCCCTAGAGTCCCTTAGAACTCTGTGGGGCAGGAGTAGGTTGGCCAGGGAGCAGGACTAGTGTCTACGGCTCCATGTATTTGGCCCTTAGAGACCTTTCCTTTGCCCACACTCCCTGTCTCTCCTGGGAGAAGTTGGTGTCAGACACCCCTCTGTGCTGCCTAAGGGAATGCAGCTCTATTGCAGTCAGTACAGCACAGGCTCTGCTCCTCAGAGGCCCAAGGAGAAGGAGGGACAGTTAAGGTTTGTGCAGTTTGAATTGTGGAGCCTGAAGCTCCTGCAATATTTTCTGCTTTGAATAAAAAGAATTAATGAATCTGGAGTGAGTGAAGTTGATTATCCTGGGCCCCTCTCCTCTCCTCTCCTTTTGTGTCTCTGGCTCACTCTCTCCATCCCCTACGTGCTGTTTGCAAAGCTTCTTCTAAATCCTGACTCATCGCAGCTCTGGGTCACATGCTGCTGTCTCGGCCCTATCAGGGGCGTCTCCATCCTGCTGCTGCTGCCGCCGTTGGCTTAGAGGACACATCATCTCCCCTTGAGGTCCTGCTCCTACGTTCTTCCTCAGCTTCATCCTCCTCCTCCTTCCAGCAGCACTTTCTCAGTCTCTTGCTCACACCTGCCTTAGGAAGGTAAGTGTCCCCCTCACATCCAGCATCCCCCTTGTGCATCTCTACACTCCCCATCCTGGGGGGCCCCCAGCACCCCCCAGCATTTGGGTCCTTGGAGAAAGGGACCAGGCGGAGAGGCAAATAAACTAGCTAAACTCCTCTCACTTCCTCCTCCTGCTCTCCCCTCCCCCTGCATTCTCCCCCCTCTGCTTCTCTCCTTCCCTTCTTATTTTAATGTCATGCAATCCCCCCTGTCGTGCCCTTATCTGTGCTACATCACAAAGCTGCAGGACAACACAGCTGTGCCTCTCCATGGGGTATTTATTTGGGGAGGGCTCAACCACCAGAGGTAGGTTGTGTTCCCAAGGGCACCCAAGGGAGAAGCTGTGGCTTAGAAGCTTACTTGGGGGCAGCTGATTCCTGATGTCTCTGAAAGAGCTTAATGCTAGGAGGGGAACTAATCTGAGGTGCTGGTGAGCATCATTCATGGGGGAGGGAACCAGGAGGGACCAGCTTTGCTGAACCCTGGGATCAGACTAATTTCCTAGTCTAGCAGGGCGTTGGCAGCATCACAGAGCTGCCTCCCAGGGGGAGGGAGGAGAATTGCCTTGTGCGACATCACATAGTTCACAGCCCCACACCCCGCTGGGGGGCAGTGATGGGAAGAGATGGCAGCCAAGCAAGCACTAACTGCAGCAGCCCCAGCACTGCAGCAGTGTGAGCTTCCTGGGAGCAGTGCTGAGCCTGGGGGAATTGCAGCAGTGCCAGCTGCCTTACAGCAGTGCCCTGCCAGTGCGTTGCTGTGGAGGACTGCAGCAGGCTTGAGGACTGGGGAGGAGGATTGGGCAGTCCTTGCCACTGCCTGGCTTGGCAAGCGGGGGATGGAGGGATGCAGCAGTGTTAACTTCTACAACACCATGCCCTGGCAGTGTGAACTTCCTTGAAGCAGTGCCAACCTGGGGGAACTACAGCAGTGCAAGCCTCCTGCCAACGTTACCCATTCCACCAGTCCCTCTCCCAGGACTGTGTGATGGCTCCTTGCGGAAGCTATCCAGTCTTCCTCTCCCAAGGGCCTGTGCACCCTTCAGCCTGATGTCTGCCCTCTTCTTCTTGAGCTGCGTATGAGTTCCAGGCTGGGGCTCTGTTCCAATCCCTTATCCCAGCTTATCCGTCTCTGACCTCCTTTCAGGACAGCACTGCTGCAGCCAGTGAGTTCCAGTGCGGCTCTTCCTCCATCTGGGGCCTTGGAGGTGGAGAACTGGACAGTGAGAAACAGAGAGAAGCAAGGAAGGAAGGAAGGGTACAGAGGGGAGAGGAAAGAGGAACAGAGAGAGTGATGGGGGCATGGGGATGCAGCATGGCTGAGGTCTGGTTCCTTTGCTGTCCTTGAGCCAGCTGCTTTGTGGCCTTTGGCAGGATTGGGTAGAAGAGGAAAATGGACAGTCCGAAATGAAGCTGGCAATGTTGCTGCTGAGGGGATGGGAAATGTTTAGTCCAGTTCAGGTGTCATCATCAGGAAACTCACACGTGTGAGGTCTGTCCCTCCTTGCCCTCTCCCTCCTTTACGCTGCCTGCTAGGGTACTGCCAGGGCACTGCCATGAGGGAGACGTACACCCGCAGGGCACTGCCATGGGGGAAGCGCCTGTGGGGTCTGACAGACTGTGTGAGAAATTCGGCTTGCAGAGCAGCTGCTAGGGCAGCTGATGGGGATGCCAGCCCAGATGGTGGCTGTGAAAGGAATTGCAAGGGGGAGAAGAGCCCTGCGTGGGCTCTAGGGACTCTCAGTTTCACTGGCTGAGATTTCCCAGCATTGGAGACGTTTTCTGTAACAATGTTGTGATTTCCAGACACCAGGAGAATGGGCTTGAGACCAGCTCCTGCCCCCAGTATGGGCTGCTCCTGGGCTCCCCGCTGCTCCCTCCACCACACGCACTGCACACAGTCCCTGGTACGGTGGAAATCTCTGCCCACCCCCACGCCACTGTGCCTTGTACTGGGCATTTGTCCCCTGCGCAAAGGCTTTGCAGGGCTCACCTACTGAGAATTGAGTTTTCCATGGGCTCAGCTTCGGATTGGGTTTAATATCCCCACTCAGAGCTGGTTACCCCTGGGGGTGGGGAAGGGGGACTTAACCTGTGTGAGCAAGAGAGGAGGGGAAGGGTGATGAAGGAAAGAGGGAGGAAGCAATAAGGAGAGGCAGAGAAGGGAAGCGATAGGAACTGGGGGGATTCAAGGGGCAATGGCTTGCGGGGGGTGGGGGGAGATGGTGCATTGAATTCTGCCATCCCCTGCCCTAGGGTGCCACTCCCTAGAGCAGGGGTGGGCAAACTACGGACCAGGGGCTACATCTGGCCCTTCAGACATTTTAATCCAGCCCTCAAGCTCCTGCTGGAGAGCGGGCTTGGGGGCTTGCCCTGCTCTGTGCATGCCGTGGCACTATGTGGCTCCCGGAAGCACCAGCATGTCCCCCCTCTGTCTACTACATGTATGGGCAGCAAGGGGGCTTCGTACGCTGCCCCTGCCCCAAGAGCCGTCCCCGCAGCTCCCATTGGCTGGCAACCACAACCAATAGGAGCTGCAGGGGTGGCGTCTACGGATGGGGCAGCGCACAGAGCTGCCTGGCCACGCCTCCACGTAGGAGCTGGAGAGGGGACATGCCGCTGCTTCCAGGAGCTGCTTGGGGTAAGTGCCGCCTGGAGCCTGAATCCCTGACCCCTTCCATCACCCCAACCCCCTGCCCCAGCCCTGATCCCCCTCCCGCCCTCCGAACCCCTCGGTCCCACCCTCCTGCACCCCAGAGCCCGCACCGCCAGCTGGAGCCTTTACCCTCCCACCCGCACCCCTGCCCCAGCCCAGAGCCCCCTCCCGCATGCTGAACTCCTCATTTCTGGCCCCACCCCAGAGCCCGCACCCCAACTCCCAATTTTGTGACATTCATGGCCCGCCATACAATTTCTATCCCCAAATGTGGCCCTCAGGCCAAAAAGTTTGCCCACCCCTAGAGTTATTGCTAGGTATCTTGTCTGGCAGCCAATAGGTGGGTGGCAGCTGGGTGAGAAGACACATGGGCCTCAGATTGTTGGGAATGGGGGAAGGGCTTCTCTGGACACCCAAAGCCTTCAAAGCTGCTCTGCTCCCAAATCTGGTTAGCTATGACTGAATCTTCAAACCTCCTCACCGCCCAACCCTCGCAATACAAGAGACCTCCATCCTCCTCCCCCTCCCAGCACACTCATTAGCATGACTAACATATAGCACTAAAGATTTAGAAGCTGGGACCAGCCCCATACCCCTCTTTCCTCCCCCGCCGGGCTGCAAGACAAGCGCATTCCTCTTAGTCCATTCCTGGGGCTCCTTAGTGCCCACTTTCCCTAATGCTGGGGCTCCAGGCCTTTCCCTCGGGGAGATGGTCCCCTGGGCTCACAGACCCTCCGTGCTAGGGCCCTGATTCCTGTGTTCCTTTGCCTTGTATCAGTCTCAGCCTTTCCTCCCAGAGCAAAGGTGTGCAACCTGTGGACCTTAGGGCTTTGAAATGTGACCCTCAAGGGTGACCGTAGGATAGAACAGTGTATTGGAATTGTAATGGCAAAGGTGCTCCCTAAGCTGTGCCCTGCGATTTAAAATTGCAGTGTTTGGCTCAGCCCCACCACTAGAAACCAGGATCCAGAAGGAAGAGAGAGCCGCCTCCCGCTGCTTCCCCTGCAGCCCCATTCGCAGCTGGACTCTGAGCTGGGAGCACACCGCAGCCGTTAGGCTTTCCCTGGCTGCTTGCCTAATGCCTTGCCGTGGATGGAAGAGAGGAGCTCTGGTTGCTCCATTGCCTGTTTCCCTGCCAGGCTGTGGGTAACCCCGGGACAGCAGGGTAGTGATGGGTGGCTCCCCTCCCCGATAGCCAGCCTAGGCAGCCCAGGAGTGGGGAAAAGGAGAAGCTGAGAACTACCGACCAACTACAGGGACTTGATTCTCTGTCCCAGTCTTCATTAGAGCAGCCTGGGGGCTGGCCAGTTCCCAAGAGACCATATACCAGCTGGAGATAGCTCCAGCCATGCCCCTCCCCTGCATCCTGTTGTGCCTCCCCCCAGTGCCAGGGCCTCTGTGGAGGGAGATGTAGGCACCAGCTATGCCAACGCTGCACCCACTGGGGTAGGGCAGTTCCCTTGTGCTGCCTGAGCATGAAAGGAGCAGAACATGGCAGAGATTGGTTGTGGCTGCCTGAACGTTTTGCAATAATGTGTTCAGACTTCAGGCTGAAAAGGTTGGACAGTGTTGAACTAAACAACCCCCTCCCCTGAGGAATCACACCTTCGGGCATTTGCCAGCAGTTCGCATGTCCTTCCCTTAGCCATGGCTTCCCGGAGCCAGGTGGGTTTAGCCTACCTGTGCCCAGAACCCAACCCCTGCGGCCCCAGAAGCGTTTCTCTGGCTTGTCTCCAATGTTGCATCTACACTTGGGACAGATTCCCAGCTCAGGTAGACACGCATGTGCCAGCTCTGCTCGAGCTAGTGTGCTAAAAATAGCAGTGTGGCCATGGTAGCATGAGCAGTTGCGAGTGATAGCTCGGACTAGCCAGGCCAAGTACAAATGTGCCCAGACCCTGAGGGTGTGTACTTAGGTCGGCTAGCCTGTGCTGCTGCTCACCACTGCCCTTGCTACACCACTGTTTTTAGTGCATCAGCTTGAGCATGTCTCTGGGAACTGGGAATCGCACCCCCAGCTCCAACGGTACTCAGACATAGCCTGAGATCCCTCCTGCCTGTCACTGTCTTTCTGGGAATGAAGGGCCCAGAGCTGAGCCCCATATCCCAGATAGGATGTGAGGCCTCTGCGATGGAGAAACCCAGAACTGAGCCTTTTTCCTTGCTTCTCCCCACCCCACTGCCCATCTCCAACTCTTCTGCAGGAAAGATCGGGATCACCATGTCCATTGAAAAGATTCATGCCCGGGAGATCCTGGATTCCCGTGGGAATCCCACCATTGAGGTGGATTTGTACACAGAAAAAGGTATGTGTGACAAGGTGGGAGGAGACTGCGCATGTCTGCACTGTTCAGCACTGGGAGGCAGTGGAATTAGTTCAGTCCTGTGGCAGCCAGATAGGAAATAGCGCCCACAATCTGGATAAGCTTTGTTTCTTCAGCAGCCAGGCACCTTCTCCTTGCAACACCTAGGACCTTGTCCACTTAATTCCTGCTGGTGAATTTACAACTAAGAGAAGTTGGGTCCCAAAGTTGTAACCTTATCAAATGAGTGAATGTGTGGATGAGTTTGTGCTGATAAGTGTGTAGTGAGTGTGCATGGGTGTCTGTCACTGAGCTCCCAGAGAGGAGAAGGCACCTCCTATACAATTCATGTCCTCTGAGAGATCTTCTGTTAGCTGAGGCAGGAGAGGCCTGTGGTTTTGGAGCTGAAGGATCAGCGTTTGTGGCTGGATCCCTAGGTAGGGGTGTGTGATTTCTCTAGTGAATGTGTGCATACTCTGTAGCATGAATATTCATTAGCCTCCAGGAGGTTTACAGTCCAAACAGTGTTGTGCTAGTATATGAGCACCAGAGTGAGATACTCGCTGGAAACTGAAATGAAACTGCTGATTTCTGTGTGTACGTGCTGGGATGTGCATCTGTGTACACAGTAACAGCTATCTGTCCCTGAGTATGTTAGTGCACCCATGTGTGCCTCCATGTCTGTACAATGTCACAGAATTGGGTTTCTTTGTCTAGTAGGTATTTATAGAGTCTAGCTGTATCTTCAGGCATGTGCATGATCATGGGCCTTGCATGTTTATAGATTTATGATGTAGATTTATATGCATACATGTGCAAATACTCCTGTGTGTTCATATCTGTGCACGTATCCATGTGCATCTGTGTTTGTGTCAGGTTTCTGTCCGCTTCTAGAGCTGAATGCTTCATTCACTTCTTTATTCAGTGAAATATCAAAAAAGGAGAAATTACCAGTCAGCCACCCTTCAAACTCAGACTCCCCTGGAAGGGGTGGAGACTAAGGGGTTTGAGTATGAGACTGAGGAGCAGGGCCCCTGGGTTCTAGCTCTGGTTCTGAGATGGAGTAGGATATAGTGCGTGCACCACAGGGAGGAGCTGGGAGTCAGGACACCTGGGTTGTCTACATAGCTCTGCTACTGTCTCACTGTGTGACCTTGGGTGAGTCCTTTCCCCTCCTTGCGACACAGTTTCCCTACCTAGATTGTGGGGTAATGCCACTATCCAAACAGCTCGTGGGCTGTAAGTTACATTCAGGAGGACAGGCAAACAAGAGGTGCATAGGGGCTTAGAAGCTTCCCTTTTTCTTCCTTCTTTGCTCTCTTTTCACACCTATGTTTTGCTTTTTCTCAGGCACGTTCCGTGCTGCAGTTCCTAGCGGTGCTTCCACTGGCATCTACGAAGCTCTGGAGCTGCGAGACAATGACAAGTTCAGATTCCTCGGAAAAGGTGGGGACATTTCAGCTCCTGCTCACCCTCACTGAATAGTCTCAGGCAACTTCGTAGCCCCAGTGCTGTGTGTGTGCGTGTGTGTCCATCCCTCTGAGGGCCCGATTCTGCACTCAGCACTCCCGGTTTTGTGCTGGTATAATTCTACTGACCTCAGTGGAGTCACATGAATATAAAGCTGGTGTGACTGAGTGGAGAATTAGGCTTTGAATCTCTGTCTGTCTCTTTCTTTGTCTCACTTGCTGTCTCTGTCTCTTCCCTTCTCTAGGGGTCCTGCAGGCCGTGGATCATATCAACAGCACTATCGCCCCAGCTCTCCTGGGCTCTGTAAGGATTTCCCTTTAATCTCCTTTCTGGGAGGTTTACTTTGGTCTCTTGCTTTCTAATCTCTTCCTGCCTCTGTCTTTTTTCTTCATTTCACCAACTCGGTTGGCACATTACTGTTCCCTATGATTCCAGACCCCTGTGTGTGTGTGTGTGTGTGTGTGTGTGGTGTGCAATTGACAGGTCTCTGCTCCACTGGGTGGGTGGGGCTTTATTCCATATGGCCCTCCCCCATACTCCAGTTACCATCTGATCTGGCACCTCTCCAGCTGCCCCTCATTGTAAGGCTCTCTCCCTCTTTCACACATGCACCTCTTGGAGCACTGCTCATTCCTCATCCAGATCCTCCATTCCTATTCCCATTAGTCTCATCGTCGCTCCCCCAGCCAGCCTGGCATTCACAATGCTGTGGCCTATGGATGTTGTTTGTGCAGAATCTTGAATTTCCCATGACATGTTCCGTGGCCTCATCAGGCAGTGGCAGTGCTTTATGGCCGTAGGGCAGCCACTGTCCAGGTTTACTCAGGATCATCCCTTTTTTGAGGTAGCTGGCCTGGGAAATCTATAAGGAGGCTCAATACACACTGCCAGCTGGCCAGTTTTATGGGCTCAGGATCTCCCCGAATGTCCCATTTTTTTGTACCTTAGAGGTGGCAAACCTACATGGCCCAGCCACAGAGCCAGTTCCTCACAACCAGAGCAGAGGTGTGATGTATACTGAATCCATGTGCTACAGAAGTGCTGTACAGTTACACACACAGCCCTCCCTTAGCTTTCCACACCTTCCTTTCTTAGCAGATGTGTCTTCTTGCAGGGTCTCTCTGTTGTGGATCAAGAGAAGATAGACAACCTCATGCTAGAGATGGATGGGACAGAAAATAAATGTAATTCCACTCTCCTTTGGCATGGAAAATAGAAATGTAGATGTGTGGGGGGATGATACTGCAGGGCAGGACTGAGGGGCATTGGCAGGGCTGTGTGGGGAGCCCAGGGCTGGAATAGCAGGGGGCTGCAGGGCAGGACTGAGGGGCATTGGCAGAGCTGTGTGGGGAGCCCAGGGTTGGAATAGCAGGAGGCTGCAGGGTGGGACTGGGGGGCAATGGCAGAGCTGTGTGGGGAGCCCAGGGCTGGAATAGCAGGGGGCTGCAGGGCAGGCCTGAGGATGTTTGGAGAATTCATTCCTCCCTGATTTTGGAATGTCCACAGCTAAATTTGGAGCCAATGCAATCCTGGGGGTCTCTCTGGCTGTGTGCAAGGCAGGTGCTGCGGAGAAGGATGTGCCCCTGTATCGACACATCGCTGACCTGGCTGGGAACTCTGACCTCATCCTGCCAGTGCCCGTAAGAACCTTCTATCCCTGGCTTCAAAGGGAGGCAGGGAGGGGAGGCCAGGAATATGGAAACATGGGGACTTCAAGCACCAACTCAGCAGAGGCCCTGTCCCGTACCGGGCTGGGATATTGATGTTTTCATCCCCTGCTTCTTTCTGGACTTTTCCAGGCCTTCAATGTGATCAACGGAGGCTCCCACGCAGGGAACAAGCTGGCCATGCAGGAGTTCATGATCCTGCCCGTGGGGGCTGAAAGTTTCCGGGATGCCATGCGCATTGGAGCCGAGGTCTACCACAACCTCAAGAGCGTCATCAAGGAAAAGTATGGGAAGGATGCCACCAATGTGGGTGATGAGGGCGGCTTTGCCCCCAACATCCTGGAGAACAGCGAAGGTGAGAGATATCAAGGGAGCAAAGCCTCCATGCTGAGGCTCAGGGCAGGCTCACAATCCCCCACTCCATCAATTCCCCAGGATACCTGATTCCTAGTTCCTCAGGTGCTGGGCCCCCAGCCTGTCCCTGGGTGCAGCAGTTCCCCAGGCTCAGAGATCCCTCAGCCTCAGAAGACAGCTCCTAAGCTCCTTTCCCTTGGTTTAATCTCTCTCCATTCCCAGTCCCCCTAAACAACACCTTCCCTCTGGGGCTTACACCCCTCACACACTAGCGACAATTCTCATGTCCTTCCCTCTCGGTCGTGGCGTTGCTCAGCTGGGCTTTGCTCTTTGAATCAGTCCCCAGAACTTCACCCCTCCAGCTCCCACACCTTGTCACTCTCTTTCTCAGATTGAGAAGCCCATAGCTGGGCTCAGCATGCCAGGTGGGGTCTCCCCAGAGCCACACAGGGAGGGACGATCTCCTTTCTGCTCTGGAACATGAGACCTTGGGATATTCAGCCCCATGCTCTGTCCCACTGCAAACTCCTGGATAGTCTGCTGTCCCCCTCTCCCCAGGCAGGGTCTTACGAGAGAGAGACCATTCCTTCCTGACTGCCTTCAGTTGTCCTGCCCCTCAGGCAGTTGAATATCTGGGGTTTGGGAGGAGTTTTTACAGAACAGATGGCTGAATCTCATTCTGTCTCTCTCCCCATCCCAGCTCTGGAACTCCTCAAGGAAGCCATTGACAAAGCCGGCTACACTGAGAAGATTGTCATTGGCATGGATGTGGCAGCATCTGAGTTCTACCGCGATGGCAAATACGATTTGGACTTCAAATCCCCCGATGACCCCAGCCGCTACATCTCTGCCGACGAGCTGGGAGACCTCTACCAAAGCTTTGTTCGCGATTACCCAGGTGAGCTGCTGTGCTTTGTGAATCTTAGTGCGTATGTCCCGAGGTGTGGCCCCACCATGCTTGTGGATTGGGAAGTGGGGCAGCTTTAACTCACCCATCTTCCCCTGTCTCTGCAGTGGTCTCCATTGAGGATCCTTTTGATCAGGATGACTGGGAGGCCTGGTCCAAGTTCACAGCCAATGTGGGGATTCAGATTGTGGGGGATGACCTGACAGTGACCAACCCCAAGCGCATCGAGCGAGCTGTTGAGGAAAAAGCCTGCAACTGCCTCCTGCTCAAAGTCAACCAGATTGGATCAGTTACTGAAGCCATTCAAGCGTGAGTCCAACCAGCCATCTACTCCCAGCACCAATCTAACTACAGCACTTTTTACACTGATTAGTAAAATCGGGCTTTTTGTGTATAGACCAGCAGTAGGCAACCTATGGCACACGTGCCGAAGGCGGCACACGAGCTGATTTTCAGTGGCACTCACACTGCCCAGGTCCTGGCCACCGGTCTGGGGACTCTGCATTTTAATTTAATTTTAAATGAAGCTTCTTAAACATTTTAAAAATCTTATTTACTTTATATACAACAATAGTTTAGTTATATAATATAGACTTATAGAAAGAGACCTTCTAAAAATGTTAAAATGTATTACTGGCACGCAAAACCTTAAATCAGAGTGAATAAATGAAGACTCGGCCCAGCACTTCTGACCCCTGGTATAGACAAAGCCTTGGTCCCTATCACCGGGGTAAAAGCCCCCAGGACCATCACCGGGGATTGGGGGTGTCAGGGTCTCATCCCCAGCAGGTGGAGGCCCAAGAAGGATGATCCATTTACTTAATTTCTCTCTGCAGCTGTAAGTTGGCCCAGGAGAATGGCTGGGGAGTGATGGTGAGTCACCGTTCTGGGGAGACCGAAGACACCTTCATTGCTGACCTGGTTGTGGGCTTGTGTACTGGGCAGGTATGTGTCAGCTAAGCTGAAATCCAGGCCATGGAGAGCTTCAGGGAGGAAGAGGGGAGGTGAAGACTGGCACTGAATTAACATAGAGCATGAATCCCCCTCCTACCTCTCAGAGCACCCTCAGGGTCCCATGCGGGAAGGCTGGTGTATGTGGGGGGAGGTCTCAAACTGTGCTTTGTGTTGAATATTTTACAGATAAAGACAGGAGCCCCCTGCAGGTCTGAGCGACTGGCCAAATACAACCAGCTTATGAGGTGAGTGGCCTGGGGCTGAGAATGCAAAGGCGGGAATGTCTCTCTGGCTCCACTAGGGGACAGACTCACTGGGGAGGGAGGAACTGACAGTGCAGGGAGAGAGGGAGTCTCCAGGACTAAGGATGCCAGCATGGGCATGTCTCCCTGGTACCAGGAAGGATCCCAGACCTGAGTGCAGTACCCTAGGTGCGGTCACCCCAGAGCTGACTTGTCTCTCCCTGCTCCAAGACATGATGCCTCTGTCAATGAAGTCACCACACTTACAGTGGCCTGTTTTCCTGCTCTGCCCCATTCCAAGCTCCTGTATGACTTGCTGTGTAGCACTTGCTCCCCATGCCTAGGAGAGTCCCTCGCGTTGAGGCTCTGAGTTGCACTACCTCTCTTTCTTTCTCTGGCAGGATTGAGGAAGAGCTTGGGGATGAAGCTCGCTTCGCTGGACACAACTTTCGTAACCCAAGTGTCCTTTAAACACTGCCCATGGCACACTGCAACTCCCCAGCCAATTCCCAATGCACAGACTCTGAAGCTACCTTTCCCGCACCATCCCCCCCGCCCACACACACACACACACCTCTCTCGCTTTTTTCCTCTCCACCAGCTGGTCTCCTCTCTCCTCAAATCCCTGAGTGCAGGTCTCCCTAGCTGGAATTACCCAAGGGAAAGATAAGAATGAGGCTTCCCTTTGTCTCCTACTGAGGGGTATTGTGAGCGTGTCTGATTGTGCACCGTTTGTATTTTCTCTCGGTGTGTGGATATGTTCCAGTCATTCTGTTTGGTTATTAGATTGCATGAGCATATTTGCTAATGTTTTTTGTTGTGTGTGTGGTGAGCAGATGTGTGTCTGAGTTTGTGTGGTGTCAGGTTGTGTGCTTTCCCTTTGTGTACTATGCTGGTTAGTGTGAGTCTGTGTGTATAGTTGTGCTTGACTCTGTGTGTTGTCAGTGGCTGTTTGCTGGGTGGGTGGGTGTGTCTTTGTGTCAGTGTGTTGTGTGTGTCTCTGCTGATCTCCAAATGTCCTTTTGTCCCAGGTGTGTCTGTGTTGAAGTGTGCTGGAATCTGTGTGGTTGACTTTGAGTGTTGTGTTGAGCTGTGTTTGTCTGCACTTACCATTGAGTTTCACTGCTATGTGTCACTTGGTTTGTGTGTGCATGTTATGACTGTCTGGGTCATTTGTTCCGTGAAGTTTTGTGGGTCAGTGCATTGTGGTATGTGGGTGTGGAAAAGCGCACACGCGTGCACACACACACACACACACATCCTTGGCTGCTTCCCTGAATCTCATTCTTGCTGTCTCCCTCTCTGTATCTCTCTCTCTCCTTCACCCCCTGTTCCTATCCATCACATCTGCTTTGTCCTCGGGACAATCCATCCTCAACTGAGCAAAAGAGACAAAACAAAACTCTAAACTCAATTAAAATCTATTTCACACCTGAGTCCCCTGGCTGAGCCTGAAATTTCTCTCTGTGTGTTACTTCCTGGGAGACAGGAACATACAGGGGCCATGATAACAGTCTTCAAGTATGTGAAAGATTGTTCTAAAGAGCAGGGTGATAAACTATTCTTTTCCACTGGAGACAGGACAAGAAACAATGAACTTAAATTGCAGCAAGCAAGATTTAGGTTAGACATTAGGAAAAACTTCCCAACTGTAAGGGTAGTTAAGCACTGGAACAAATTACCTTGAGAGGTTGTGTAATCTCTGTCATAAGAGGTTTTTAACAACAGGTTAAACAAACACCTGTCAGGGATGGTCTAGATAATATTTGGTCCTACCTCAGTGCAGTGGACTGGATTAGATGACCTATCAAGGTCCCTTCCAGTCCTACACGTCTATGATTCTATACTACATGGGGTTCAAGAAAGTGGAGGAAAAAACACCAAAACGAGCAGCGAGCAAAGGTTAAGAAGGAAATGGTGAGGCTGAGAGAAGTGGTTCACCCCCCCCACACACATACACACACTGTCCAATAAACCCTCCTCATGGCACTGTCAGAGGAAGTTCACTGCACGCAGTAGCTCACTGGCTGTGCATATGTTTATATACCAAGAATGCTCTCCAAGCCACCAAATTCTAGAGAAGGGGGTCTGAAGAATATCTGAGATAAACGTCTGTGCTGGGGTGTCAAGTCCCACCCCATACCCTGTGCCATCCAAAATAACTCCCAGGAGGAGAAGTTGTGCAAGGAATTTCAATCACTCTCTTCTGTCAAGTTAACATGGGTGGGAGCCACGAGCAGGCCTCAAACTGTTTAGCCGGGTGACACCTACTGGTGATAGGTGGAACTGCAGCTATTTGGGACATGAAAAGGCAAGGACTGAAAACAGGCATCCAAAGCCTCTGTGGGGGGAGATGTTTCATCTGTGTCCTAGTTCAAAGTCTGCCCATCTTAGGGTGACCAGATGTCCCGATTTTATAGGGACAGTCCTGATATTTGGGGCTTTTTCTTAAATGGGCTCCTATTACCCCCCACCCCCTGTCCCGATTTTTCACACTTGCTGTCTGGTCACCCTAGCCCATCTTGAGGTGTTTGGCTGATAGCCATACCTTCTGTCCTACTGCACCTGAAGGTGCTGGTCAGCATGATGTTTGTATGCTGCCTTGGCTGCCTCTAGGGTTTGTTCCAACTCTTCCTGTATTCCTCGGATCTGATTAATCAGTTCTGAGGCTGCAGGAACTGAGTGGGCTGTGGGCAGTGCAAGGTGGAAACAGGAGTGGAAATTATAATTGAAAAAACCCAGACTCATCTTGGTAGAGACCTAGTTTGCATTGTCGTATGCAAATTCCACGTGAGGAATCAATGAGGCCCAATCATTTGGGTGGTAGTTTGTGAAGCATCGCACATGTTGTTCTGCTGGCGGTTCAATCTTTCTGATTGGCCATCAGCTTGGGGATACACTGCTAGTAGGCAGAACACCTCCCGCCAAAACCGAGATACAAATTGGGATCCCCAAACTAAGGTGAAGTGGTCTGGGAGGAGGAACACATGGGTAATGAGGGGATGAACAATGTCCTCAGTGGTGGGAAGATGTAAGCAGGGAACAAAGTGTACCATCTTCATCAATGAACCCTTTATTGTCAGTACGGTATGGCATCCCTCAGATTTTGGTAACTCGACAGTGAAGTCCATCGTAATATTGGACCAAGGACATAAGGGGGTCTTGGTGAGCATTAATATCCCAAAGGGTTTGGTTCAGGGAACTTTGTTGCAGCCACAGGTATCACAAGACCTGGCATAGGCCTGAACATTGGATCACTGTTTTGGCAACCAGAACAATCAAAATGCCAGAGAGTGGTATGGCTGGCTGAAGTGTCTGGCTCAGGGGACATCATGACAAATATGTAGGGGCTCCAAATTGGGGCATCCTTCAGGGACTAGATATACCTATAAATGAGGAGTCCATCCTTGTGTATGACGTTACCCTGTGGTTCAGCACTAGAAGTTAGGAGTGTCTGGGTGAAGGGGGTCATCTGGTAAGGAAGAATGTATGGTCACAAATATTTCACATAGTAGTGATCCCCGGAGGAAGTGATGTAGTTTCCAGATGAGGGAGGCTCTTCACCTTAGGATCAGTGGCATATTCCCCTTTGTGGAACAGAACGTCCGCCTTCCTGTTACAGGATTCAGGGCAGTAGGTGATAGTAAAATCAAACCTTGAAAAGAAGAGAGCCCAGCATAGTTGTCATTGGGTTAGGGCTTTAGCAGAGCATGGGTATTCTAAATTATTATGGTCAGAGAATACCCGAACAGGGTGTCTGGCTCTTTCTAGTTAATGCCTCCAGGTCTCAAAAGCCATTTTGATGGCAAGTAGCTCTTTGAACTGTCATAATTGTGCTTAGCAAGGGAGAGGTTGTGGGAATAATACTCACGGGGATGAAATTCTTGGCTGAGGCCCTGTGTCTTGGACAGACCCCGCTCCAGGTGAAGGTGTCGGTTTTCAGAATGAATGGCTGATTTGGTCAGGATGTGCAAGGATGGGCATAGAGGTGAATATCATCTTCAGATATTTGAAGGCTTCTTGGGCTTCTGGTGTCCAAGCAAACTTGGTGGTTTTCACAACAGAGAGGTTACAGGGGTCAGATTTGGGAGTAGTCACATATAAATCTTCTATATAAAGTTGCAAACCCAATGAAGCACTGAATTTCTTGAATGCTTTGCAGCATTGACCAATCATGAACTGTTTCCACCTTCCAGGGACCCATGTGGACTCCTTCAGGGGCCAGAATGCAACCTAAGAATTCCATGGTGGGCTGATCAAAGATGCATTTCTCCAGTCAAGCATAGAATCCATGTTGGCAGAGTCTTTCTAGGATGTTGTGCACATGCTGATCTTGCATGGGTTGGTCTTTGGAGTAAATGAGAATGTTGTCTCAGTAGGCAATCACATCAATGGTACAGCATACCCTGCAAGGCATAGAATATCAGGGTTGGAAGGGACCTCAGGAGGTCATCTAGTCCAACCCCCTGCTCAAAGCAGGACCAATCCCCAAATAGATTTTTACCCCAGTTCCCTAAATGGCCCCCTCAAGGATTATTGAGCTCACAACCATGGGTTAGCAGGCCAATGCTCAAACCACTGAGCTATTCCTCCCCCTGGAGGAATTAGATGCTGAAAGGTCATGGGTGCATTAGTAAGTCCTACAGGCATCACTAGATATTCAATGTGGCCATACCGAGTTCAAAACACAGTTTTCCATTCATCAGATTTTGATTAAGTTGTATGCCACTCCGAGGTCTAACTTAGTGAATATCTGGGCTATACTTACCTGATCCAAGAGGTTTGGGATTAGCAGTACTGGGTATCAATTCTGCACAGTGATTTTATTTAGGACACGGTAATCTACACACATCAGTAGTTTCTTGACTGCTGGGGTGAGAGGAGAGCAGTGATCCTTCAACTGTCTCAACTAAATCAAGGATAGACTTAGGTTGTATGGATAGGCCAAGTATTTGAACCACAGTAGAGTCCATGAAGTTATTTCCTGCCCCAGAGTCAATCAGGGCTTTCTTGGAGATGGGTGATTGTCCAGAATCCCAAAGTTGGAGTTGCAGCTGGAGTTCTAGGTGCAGGGACATTTTCAAAGTCTCAGGCCAGGCACCCAGAATGGTTGCTGGAGGGGGCTGCATGGGGTTTTCCTGGTGTTCTCCAGGCTCAACCTGCCTTATCAAGGTTGGGCAGTCATTTCTCAGAGCCGCATGGAGCAGGGGCTTGCCAGGACAGACACCATGTGGCCGGTGCCACTGTGGTAAAAGCACAAGTTCTCTCACCATCAGTTTTCTCATTCAGAAAAGTCCAATTGGGTCCATACCGAGTCCACCTGCGTGGGCTTGGATGAGGGTGCCTTCGCAGGGATTGTGGATAATGCCTGGACACAGAGTGAAATCCCTTTCCTCTCAAGTTGCCTTTCACTACATCAGGTGGTGATTTGGATGCAAAGCTCAACAAACATGCCTAGATCTGTGAGAGGTTCCAGAGAGGCAAGTTCATCTTTTATTTCCTTGCCGAGACCAAGATAGAATCAGCTCATTCCAAACTGTATCTGCTGCCAGGCTTTGGAAGTGGGCCGCATATGTTGTAGCGGGCCCCAAGACCTAGTGAAGTTTCCATAGCGCCATCTTCATGGTATGAGCCCAATGAGGATCATGGAAAATTGTCACAAAGGTTCTCAGGAAGATGTCCCAGCTGGCCAGTATGGGATGATCCTGCTCTAGCAGAGGGGACAGCCAGTCCAGGGCTTTGCCTATCAAAGCTTGGGTAAAGTTATTGTGGTTTTGGGTCCAGAAGGCAGCATGGGATGTGGGGCTAGGGAAGATGTACCCACTTGCAGTGATCTGTTCCTAGTTTTCTGTCCAAAGCTGGTCCATTGTGGCCTGTAAGATTTAGTTTTCCATCTGCAGGTGGGCAATTTGCTCCGAGTGTCTCAGCACACCCTGGGGCACCTACAATGCCGAGTCGGTGGGTTCCAGACCCTTTCGGGGTAGGATAAGCCCAGGAGAAGACTGAAGCGGTATGAGCAAACTGTGAGGCCTGATGGCCAAGAAAGGCTAGGGGCAGTCCGGAGCAGTGGTCAAGTGCACACAGGTGGTCAGGTAGCCAGATCAATTGATATTAAAGGCAGTTCAAGGCAGTGGTTGGCGTTCACACAGGGGTCACCATCTGGAAGATCCAATTTAAGGGGCAAGGTCAGTGAGATAAGGATGCGAGGTGAGTAAGCCTGCAAGGCAAGGTCAGGAGAAGCAACAAGATCTAGGCCAGGGATTCCCAAACTTTTTGCTGGCATGATTCCATTTTAATTAACTATTTCCTCCCAGGACCCCAGATAGCATGGAGGATGCTATTCTGAAGAGCAAAATGGCATCCTCTGTAAAGCATGACCTCTCACACACCGTACATGTGAAGTCACAATGCATGGAAGATGCCATATTGCTCTACAAAATGTCATCCTCCACACAGCGTCACCTCGTACATATGATGCATGCAAGGTCACAATCTGAAAAGGATGGTAGAGCAAAATGGTGTCCTCCATGCATCATGACCTCAATGCACTGTACATACGAGGTCATGCTGTATGGAGCAAAATAGCAACTTCTGCACACTGGGAATCATTGCGACCCCATCTGCTGATGGTACAGCCCGCTTTGGGGGCACAAACCCACAGTTTGGGAACCGCTGGTCTAGGCAGCAACCATCAGGCAACAGCCTATTGCTCAGACAGTCACAGCTTCCTGTTCCGGTTAGGTTCTTTATGTAGGCCAGCTACCTAATGAGAATGTTGTCTGTCCAGCCACTCAGGACCCTGGGACACGGTTGCTGTGGGGATGTAGGCCTTTAGCACTAAGGCTGTTGGCCAGAAGCCATAGCTAAGCATGCTGCTATGGCAGGAAGGCTAGGGATGCTATATAGGTATCTCGTGGTCTGGGTTAAATAGCAGGCTCCTGACATCAGTGTTGCAGCTGTGTCATTGTAAGGCTTGCAGTGTAGCCGTAGTATGAGCCAGCTACAGTACAGTGCCCTCACTGCCTCAGAAGGTTGAGCACCACCTACTGATATGGGAATGTGCAATCTGACACCATTTGTGAGGCCACATTTGGGGGTAACAAGAAGCATTCTGGGAACTGTAGTTCAGAAATCACCTTGGTAAAAGCTCCATTTTCCTGTCTCCCTCTCCTCTCCTTTTCTCAAAATGTGTATCTCTTCAGCAGGTAGGGGAGAGGAGGTTGAAGAGGAGGATGTTTGACTGCGGATCTCCCATGAGAGGGCAGTAGTGTCCAAGGACAGAGCTCAAACAGGAGAATGGCAGAATTGCTAAATTGCCTTATTTAGTCTATCTGTCAGTGAGTTTGGCAGGGTGAGCAAGGTTACTGAAGTGTGCGTAAAGGGGAGGTCTTACTGGACAGAAATTAGGGGTATCAACTGAGTTGGAGTGTGTGTGTGAGGGGCTGGAATTGAGGAGGCTGCAGGTCTGGACTGAGGTGCATCTGCAAATGAGTTGAGAAGGACTGGAATATCAGAAGACTGCTAGACTGGAGTATATTGGCACAGGTGTGTGTGCTGTGTCTTGATAATGATGTTTTATGTGTAGTTTAATATGGCAAACAAAGCATTTTGATATATAGTCAAATTATGTTTGCATGAAAACTTGGTGAGGCAGATCAGTATATCAGTAATGCATTTGCATATAATGTGTGTCTTTTTCAGGAGAGTTTTGTATTGTGTTTATACTTTTAGATAACTGATGAAAATGGTAATTATTTAGAATCATAGTTAATGTTGTTTTATGATTAAATATGCATTTCTTTGCATCAGATATGAGTAATATGTTATATTTATTATGGGGGCACTCCACTGTTCATTTCCTTGCTTTTAAGTGCCTAGGCTTTGTAAATGATGTGATGTTGCTTAGCAACCTTAGCTGTTTTTTTACACAGTTTCTTAGTTTTGGAATTTCCTAGGTTTTGTTTTGTTTTCTTCTGTCATTTGTTTTCATTTTTTTCTTTTGTGTAGGTAAATGAAGATATGTTTGGGAAAAAAACTAAATCCATGCGATGGGATATATCACCAAATTACTGAATTAGTGGACTGGGCCATGTTGGTCAAGGTAATAACAGCAGGCACTGAAATTGTTGTGGAAAGAATTGGTTAGCGAAGATTCATGGTCAACAAGCAATACATCACCCCAGTATGCCAATGAAGGTTCTGAAAAACACTTGTCAATGGGAACACACTACACACAAGCAATATATCACCTCAGCATCTCTGATTTTGTAAATGAAAGGATTTGTCAATGAGCGCACACTATGTACAAGAATACATTGCCTCAATATTTTTGCTTTAGTCATTGCTGAAATAATTCCTCATTGGGAGGGGTATCCTAGACTATATTCTTCATCTGTTTTTTTTTCTTTTTGCTATCAGCCTTGATGATACAGATTCATTTCTAGTTTACATTTAATAGTAATATCATAAATAATTTATTATTTCTGCCCTTGAAAATTGCCTGTTGCACAAGCCAATATCAAATGTTTCTCAGAATATTGTGGTGTACTGTTATTTCAGTTCCAGACTGAGGCATACAAAGAGATGGCAGACTCTTCACAACATTTTAAAAAAGGAAGCATTTGTAAATTGCTTAATCTCAAAATATATTTGCTCTGTTTAGCTGACATTTTCAGAACAAAATTTAATCTGAAAACTGGAAGCATGAAAAATGTTGGTTTTCTCACTCATAAGTGTGTGTATCTGTTTGTGTGTGAGTGTGGATGGAGGGAGTTGTCTCAAAATCAACCTTATCATAGGGCATAGCTACTGCCTCCTTATAATATCATACTTTTTACCATTTTTTTTATTATTATTTTTTTCTCACACCTTAAGGGTTGGGCAGCAGTGGAACTGATCCCGTGTAGAACAACATGACCAAAGAAGAGGAGGAGCTCTTCTCGTAACCCCCCTACAGCCCTTGGGATATACACAGGAGAGGTACTGACAAGGCCCCAACTGTTACGGGCTGGGCAACTTCTATGAGATACTGGATACCATCAGGTATAGGAGTTTGTGGTTTGGTGCTGAAGGCCAAAGACTGTAAAAAATAAACTATATGATATTGTAATGGGCCACCATTAAGAGTTGTCAAGGTAGTGAACGGGTGGATAGAGGAGATAACTCGTTAAAGGGGTTTAAATTTGTGAGCCAAATGGCCCAAGCCCCCTGGTCAAAGCATGTAGGCTCTATGGTTGTGTGGAGCTACAGGGCTGCCCTAGATATTACTAATATAGCGGCTAAGGGTTGGTTGTAGACAGAGTTCGAGTAAAGCAGGAGAAGTGGGTTTGTGTGAACCTGAGGAAGCAGAGACAGAGAGGCAGCCTTTCCTGTTGGGCACCGAGCTGGCTGGCGGGGGGGCTCACTGGGGGATTGTCCAGCAAGGAAACTCCCTGTGTGCTCTCTGTTGCTACTGCTCCTCAGGCAAACAGGACTTTGTGTATGTTTCTGTAAATAAACAGATTCACCAAGGATTACCATCTCCTTGATTTCCCATCCAAATGGCGCCACCTCACAAGGCCTTGATTTCAGCCTTCCACTCAGCCCAAGAGCCAACATTATTATTTCAGAAGTTGTCTGTGATCTGATCATATAATTAAAGACAGCAATGTAAATGGACATATATGAGGGGGTGCCCAGGAACTCTCACATTTCCTGATTTTTCAGTGCTTCTCTGGGCAAGTTTAGCACCCTCTTAGTATAGGTTATTTTTATGTTTATTTTTTCTAGGTTTTCTAGGAAAAAGGAGATAAACTAAATATTCCCAAATCTGGAATATATTGACTAAACTGCTACCCCTGGAAAGTATTTTCACATGCATCAACGTAAAGTGTGATCCCTGCTTTATTCAATCCATACCTGGCAAAAAAGGCACACAGTCAATCTGTGTGTAGAACACAGGATACCTTCCCTTGGAATGCTAGAAAATCATTGCAGAAAAGTGCTAGAAAATGATAGCATGTTAAATATCATACCCATGACTAGAACACAGAGCTTTTGGTTCTATAACCAGGGCCTACGCCTCACTACCACCTCTGGCTGAGTCATTCAGCATCTCTGTGGCCACCTTGAAAAAAATGTAGCTAATAATGCTTTTCACATACCAGTAGATTTCAAAGCTCTTCACAATGATGAGTTAGTGTCATTACTCCCACTTTACTGTAAGTCCAACTGAGGCCTTGTCTGCACTAGAGCACTCAGCCATTTGTGCTTAAGTTGGTTGTTTGACACCCACACAAGCAACTTGTGAACATTTGCATCCACAGTAGGACTAACACCAATTCAAGGAGGGTGGCTGCATCCTTAGCCAGCATCCTTAGCCAGCGAACCTCCTTAGTTTATGAGCTGAGAGTTCCCTCTTTGTTCCCCATCATGTCCCCTCTAGTCATGCTGCCAATGGGTTCCTCCTCCCAAAACTAGACCCCTGGAAAGCCCCTCTCTAGCTCCACAAGCCTTCAGCTCCTTGCCATGCCTCCACATAGCAGTCTCCTCTCCTTTGGCCAAAAAATCAGCCTTACTTGGAGAAACTACCACTTCTCCATGATAAGCCACACAAAATTGCAAAGCCAGGGCTAATCACTTATGCAAATGCATCTTTATAGTTATCTTGTCGCCAATGAATCCCACCCCAATTTGTGTGCTTAACCACCTATTGTGTCTTGTCATAAACACAGATTGTGAGCTTTCTGGGGCATAGACGTTTTATTTGTTTGTGAAATGGGACTTTGATGCATGATTGCGACCTCTAGGTGCTACCACAATATAAATAATATTATATATTAATAATACATTACTTTTTAAAAATACTATGTTAACAGAAAGTTAGGATATCAAAGTCAAGCACTCAGAAGTTAGGATATGCCAGATTTAAGGTTGCATTAAATCCCCTTGTGTGTATACGCTATAATACAGTCTTTAATTACAAAATCATATGCTGTTTTCCACAGGACTCCTGTCTCATTCAGTGCATGGAATGGATGGTGTCCAGGGAATTAATCAGGGGTTTATAGTGAATGAGGCAGTTGGCTATAGACTCCCTGCCTCATTTGTGGCAGAAGTTGGAAGTAAATGCAACTGAGATCAATGGGAGCTGTGCTCTGTACATAGGAAGTGGTATACAATGCTAAGTACGCTGAAAAATCAGGACCTATGTGTTTCAAGATGGTCACCCAAAATTAGAGTTCAGGCATGAAAATACATCAGTGTACGTTTGGCCTTATTCTCTCTGATCCTGAGTTCTCCATGTGTAAAATGGGGGAATAGCTCCCTACCTTACAGAGGTGTTGTGAGGAGGAGTTCGTTATTGTTTGTGAAGCACTCAGGTATTATGGTGACCAGCACCATAGAAATGCCCATGACAAAATTAATAATTCTGTATTCAGTGCAGGGTTTGGGTGCTGGGCAGTAAATGAGGCCTGGGGCCACACTTTGAATGATGCAGATAAAAAGAAATATTGACTAGTTACCCATTCAGTGTGCACCATGGATCCCGTGGAAAAAATAGTTTGTGATCATTAATTAAAGATCATATCATAATGTATACACACAAGGGGGCTGAATTAAGGTTACAGGCAAACTTAATTCTAGCATTTCTTAACTGTTGAGCTATTGGCTTTGCAACCTTAATGTTCTTTTAACATATTTTTTTAAATGTAATAAAATACTAGTAACAGAACTGGAATTCTTATGAAGCAGTTAAAGAAATAAAGGCTCCTACATGTGTGCTAAAGCAGCTGTTAGGTGCTGAATATAGGAGCACTCTTAACTTCAAAACTTAAACCAACCAATTAAGGGCATTATATTTTCTTGATCATTTGCACACTTTCTCTTACACATACATGCATGCACACACAATACCTTGTCCTGCTTCCAGCATAGATAAGGACTGAAATCACCAAGTGGCACCAGTGTGAGCAGAATTAAATCTCTACATGTCAAACCAAAATTAATTAGCTACTTAATTAATCACAACTTTTGATCTCTAAATGTAGCTGGTGCATGTATTTTCAGTGGCACTGAACTCTGTGGATAGTTTGAAGGGGCAGTAAGCTGCCATTTTTGAGCTAGAGGGACACGAAACATTAAACAAAATTCCAATTTTTTAAAATTCAGGGTAATTTTTTAATTACTTGTAATTTAAAAATCTTTTGTTCAGACTTTACAGAATTTCTTTTTCTTTGCAATCAGAATAAATTTGGCATTGTTTGAGGCCTATGGAATGCTCCAAGCCAAAATGATAGATTATAAAGAGGCTTAAATAAGGCCTATAATAGGTTTATTATGGATGTCACAAATGTGTTTTCATGCCTGTTCACTTGTGGGTTTATAATTTTGGGTTAGTATCTCACATTTTCTAGGGCATTCAGCTATTTGGCCCTGTTGCCTGTTCGACATTTTCATTGCATTCTATGTTTGTCTATCTGTCTCTCTTGCTCTTCATCTCTCTTGCTCCCCCTCATTCTCAGGTGGAAAGACTGCGATTGGGTTACACTCTCATCCATTCTTGCAGGGCTCAGGGCCCTCTCTTGGCCTCCACGCTAGACTCTCCCTTTGTGCCGTTGCTTGGTAACTGGGAAAGGGGGATGGGACAGGCTACAGGAGGGAAAGATGGGTTGTGGGGGGGAGGGAGTTGTGTGAGCAATTGAAGTGTGTGCAGCTTGTGTAATCCTTCAGGCGGACTCTGCATGCTGATTAGATCCAGACCGGCAAAAGCAAAGGCCAGGCATGGAGCCTTGGCCAGCTCGCACAGACACAGGACTAAGGTATTTGGAAAGAATCCCTACCCAAGGCACACTATGGATGCTTCAGGGAGTGGTATGAGATGCTCAATAGGGGACAAATCCTGCCTCCCCCTTTCCCCCTAGTCAGTACTGATCCCAATACATAGGGCCCTACCAAATTCAGCCATGAAAAACTAGTCATGGACTGTGAAATCTGGTCTTTTGTGTGCTTTTACCTTATACTATACAGATTTCACAGGAGGAGACCAGCGTTTCTCAAATTGGGAATCCTGACCCAAAAGGGAGTTGCAGGGGGGGTCACCAGGTTATTTTAGGGGGCTCGCAGTATTGCCACCCTTACTTCTGCACTGACTTCAGAACTGGGAGGCCAGAGAGTGGCAGCTGTTTGCTGGGCACCCAGCTCTGAAGGCAGTATCCCACCAGCAGCAGCAGCACAGAAGTAAGGGTGGCAATACCATACCATGCCACCCTTGCTTCTGTGCTGCTGCTGAAGGTGGCTCTGCCATCAGAGCTGGGCTCCCGGCCAGCAGCCACTGCTCTCCAGCTGCCCAGCTCTGAAGGTAGGGTGACCAGATGTCCCAATTTTATAGGGACAGTCCTGATATTTGGGGCTTTTTCTTATATAGGCTCCTATTACCCTCCAACCCCGTACCAATTTTTCACACTTGCTATCTGGTCACCCTATCTGAAGGTAGCACTGCTGCCAGCAGCAGTGAAGAAGGGTAGGAGTACTGCAAACCCCCCCCACACACACAATAACCTTGCGGACCCCCCCAACTCCTTTTTGGGTCAGGACACCTACAATTACAACACTGAAATTTCAGATTTAAATAGCTGAAATCATGAAATTTATGATTTTTTAAATCCTATGAGCATGAAATTGACCAAAATGGACTGTGAATTCGGTAGGGCCCTACCAATACACTAGTATGCTGCTGGATGATGCTATGCTGCAAAGTGGTGTCCATGAATCAGTAAGGGGTGCTTTCCTTTGCCTCAGTAAGGACAGAAATGGCTCTCCAGTTTACAGGGGGTGGTATGCTACAAGGAGCGATGTGGGTGATTTGGCATGGGGCATTCTGCCCTCAGTAATGACTCCTGGGCCATGGCCTTGTGCTAGGATGTATGCTGGAATGCAGAGTGGTGGTGTTTAAAAAAACCTGAAGCCCTAACCTCGGCTCTTGGGGTCCTAAGGATCCTGTAACTTTTCTCAATCATTGGCTTGTTATCCACATGGTCCTGGCCAAATCTCAATGTAGGAGGTTGTTTCTGCCTCTTTACATTCACTGTGCAGTGTTCATCATATATAAGATTCTCCTTATTTTTTAGTGTTAAATAGCTGCAACCTACTGCCCCAGAAGTGGCTGCATTTCGGTCCAATTCTTAGGATTCTTTGGTGCTTAAGGAATGAGAGATACATTATTAGAAAGTTTTGAGTAAAACCCTTAGGATCTGCAGTCCCATCTATACCTCTCTGGCTTGCTTTACTCCCTTCTAGGCCCGCCCCTCTCAGAGATACATGGGGGTCTTTGCTCTCAAGCCCCACCCCTTGTCCTGGAGCTACATGGAGGCCTCAGTCTCTCTCCTGCTTCAGGAACACGGGATTGCTCAGCACTCCAGTTCCTGAGAGATCCAATCCATTTCTTCCCTCACTTTTCTCTCAGATTCGGTTGCTCCTGGGTCTGTCTTGCCAAAAAAACTCCAGGCTTCTCCCATTCCTTTGTATTGGGGAGTGGGAAGGGAGGAGAAATCGCAGGAAACTGGGGAAAGAAAGGGGAGTGGAGCGAGACAGATTTGGGGAGAGGAGGGAGCCAGGAAAGGAGTGGGACACCATCCATGTCACCTGAGTTCAGATGCAGGCTCTCAGGGGAGAGGGTCTGTGGCTCGGAGAGACAAAGATGTTCAGATGATTCCTGATATTATCTCTGCCCCCCTCCCCCAACTTTCTGTTGAGCCTCTGAGTCCCCCTCTCCCTCTAGTACAGACTGACTGTAGGGGGCCGCTGTTGGGTCGCTCCCTTCTGCCCCTCCTGGGGGGTGTGTCTGTTTTTGGGGGGAGTTTGGAGAGGGACTCGGGGCGCTCGCAGCCCACAACTAACCTGCGGGACGAGCCCGCGTGGCCAAGGCCTTCTGCCGCCCCCAGAGCAAGCGCCCCGCTGAGGCTCGCCCCCGCCCCCCCCTTCCAGCCGTATCGCTCGCCCCTCTTTCTCCTCCCCCACCCCCTCCTCTTGCTTTGCCCTCCCTCTCCCCGGCGCGGCTCGGCTCGGCTCGGCTCGGCTCTCACGCGCTCCCCCGCCCGCCAGCTCGCGCCGGGCTCGGAAGAGAAACATTTTGTCTAGCGGGAGGTGACGGCCGGGCCGGGGCCGGGGCGGGGGCGGTGGCGTCAGCCGCCGGGGGGCGGGGGGCGCTTCGGAAATGGGAGGCGGCTAAGGGCGGCCGCCGCCGGAGCGATGGGCGAGCGGCGGGGCGGGCTGGGCGGCGTTTGAACGCGGGGTGCTGCGCGGCTCCACGGCCCCGCGGCCATCGCTGCTCCAGCGGCCGCCGCCTCAGCAGCCCGGGGCCACGGAGCCAGGAGGCGGACGGAGGGAAGGGGCGTATTTAGTGCCCTTCCCCCCTCCCCGCGCCCCCAGTCGACCTCCTCCCGGGAGCTTGCGGTGAGTCCCGCGCCTGCTCGGGCTGCGCCTGCCCCCGCCTGTCATTGTCCCTCTCTCGCCCCCCCCACCCCACGCGTGTCGGCCCCTGGCGGGTGGGGGGTGGGGGGAGCAGGACCGCTGCTTAACCCCGCCGGTGCCAGCCCGGGCCGTGCCCGGGCGGCGCTGCCTGCTCCGGCGGGGATGCAGGGGGCGGGAGGCAGGGTCCTGCAGCCCCGGGGGCTGTGGCGGAGCGCGGCGGTCCCTGCTGGCAGGATCCCCGCTGTCTTGCCCGGCGGGGTTGCGCTCCCTGAGCGGCCCCCCCAGTAGGGGGCGATGGACGGCGGGGGGGCTGCATCGGGTCTGGGGGTCTGTCCAGTCTCCTCCCACGCCGCGGGGGGCCAGAGCTCGCACGACGTGACGTCACCCTCCGGGTGCCTTGCTGGAGCAGCCCCGTCCTCGCCGCCGCCAGGGGAAAGTTGGGCTGTGGGGTCCGAGCGGCGCTTGGGGGAGCCGGGATGCGGGGCTGCTGGGCACGGGAGGGCTGGGTACGTGGGGCTGGGTACGGGCTGCAGCGGGGTGGGGAAGGTTCTGAACGTGCAACCCGACGCTGTGCAAGAGCAACGCTGGAAAAGCACCAGGCAAACGTGTTGTATTACTGGGATGTCTCCACCTTCTCCTGCCCCCCTCAGATCATCCCCGGCTCATCTTGGCAAATTCCTTTCCCAGAATTGGCTCTGAGCTGTTGGTTCCTTTCCAGGTGCAGTTTGGGGAGAGGCAGAAATAATTTTTGGTTCTCTTCGGAGTCCTGGTGATTCCCACATGATCTCTTCAGGGGAATAGGCTCAGGAAGAAGGTTTACTCAATCCCCATCTTCCCACTCCACCATGGTGGGGACCCACCACCAGCCCACTACTCTGAAATTCTTCCAAGAAAAACCACTAGGTTGCTGCCAGGGCACCAGAGTGCAGACAACTGGCCTGCAAGTGGGTTGTCATCAGTCTGGCCTTTGTGGTCCATTCAACTTGGCCATGGTTGTCTTGCTTGTTATGTTGGCTATTCAGTTGCTGTTGGTCCTGGAATTGATCACTATGTTTCCCATGGTGTCCTCAGTGTTTTATCTGCAGGCCGGCCACCATGTTTGTTTTGTTCTGTGTGCCATTTGTTTGTGGTTGTGTTGGTCATTGTTGCCCAGTGGGTTTCTGTAGTTCTGAACATTTGGTCACCATTGCATAACCCTATGCATTATCATTGCATACTATTGAGTTGCATTTGGATTGTCTTTTATGATGGCCATTGAGTTGCTATTGTGTTGGCCAATTTCTTAATGTTATTTATCGTGTTTCTCTTTGTGTTGTGACTGGTTTGGTCTCTGTGCTGACTGTTGAGTTGCCCATACTATTACTATGAGGTTGTTCATTGCTTTATGACTAATAAAGGCTCTTCTGTCCTGCTCTGGTTATGCAACCTTTTACCCTTACCCAGATACTTCTTCATTATCCCTGGAAGATGTACCTGTATTTAAGCAAGTGGGTGAAGCCATGCTGCAAAATTCTTACCCATTATCACAGTTGGGTTGTGGATGGAGATGGTCAAATTATTAATTGAGATTAATTTATTTGAAGAATTTCATTTTCTTCTTGTGAATATTCCTTGCTCAAGTAATTATTTTCATGTTACTTGTGATTGTATAATGACTCACTTGTGTGAATAAATGTCAGCCGTTGGTTGTTAGTGACTTGCTTGCTCTGTTCCCTGACTGGATGATCTGGTCTTTCTCAGCAGAAGGACCCCTTTTCCATTTGTGATCTCTGGGAAATTGTTTGAATTCTTGACTGGACTTTTCAATATGGTTGTGAAGGAACATCCAATGCTAAGGCTGTCACCCAAAGCAATAAAATTTACTCAGACATTTGCAAATTAAATATCATGCATCCTAATGATAAAACTTGCTGATCCTCTTCTACTGTAGTAATCCCCCTCCCCTCAGATACTGGGTAGATGGTTCTTATGTCCTTAACTTAGGGCTTGTCTATATAGAATTACATTGGAAATTTAGTGGCGCAGTTATACTGGAATAACTCCCCATATAGACAGTTTTATTCTGGAATATGAGTGTCCACATGTGGAGTTATACCAGCATAGCTATAACGGTATAATATGCAGTCCCCAGTATTGCACTGATCACTTTTCCAGCTCTGTCCCATTGCAAATTTCTGTGTGATTCCTCTTCTTCTCTGGTGTCTTTTTGTTGCTTCTGCTCTCCAGGCATCTCCTTTCCATTGAGAATCTGGGTTTCAAATTATTTCCCCTCAATATGTTAGCTGGATTTGTCCAGGTTTTGTTATTTCCTGCCCATGTCTCTAATCTCTCTTGGTCATGTGAACTACTCTATTGTCCTCTGTGGATTTTGCAACCCCTTTCAGTTTAGTATCATCAGATCCTCAGCTACAAGGTACCCTAGAAATGCAAAATATTTTTCATGTATTTATCACTTCATCTTTGCTGCATTTTCTTAAGGTGGAATTTTACCAGTGAAACAGTAACTTATTTTTTGGCTGTTGAAAAGGTAAAACTAAGTACAAAATATCAATCCTTTATAACGTTCTTAAAGACTAATAGCCTGAGGGGAAAGTCAAATACTCTGAGTATGATTAAAATAGAAAGTGCCTATGAGAAAGTGTTCTTAAAAACCTCCTGGGCCACTTTCCGGTTGTCTTCACTGCAGAGTTAACCCAGTTGATCCCCGCCCGGTCGGCCTAGCCTGGGTGTGAGCAGCCACGTTGCCAAGCCGTATCTTTGTTACTGTGTGCTCACTGGAACAGCATTCACCCATATGTGTTGCTAGGACTTCTGGGGGCACATCCTAGGATTTTTTTATGCTGCAGTAAATTGAACTGCTCTATGATTCTTTCCCAGTGAATTGTGGGAGAACTCATCTTCTCTTCTGCATACAGGAGGAATTGTGGGAAGGCACTGGAGGACTGTAGGCACTCAAGTGATTTAGCCTGCAGCCTGAGTCATGGCAAAGTGGATGGATTACCAGCTCAGGTGAAAGTCTCACTTGGGTATTAGCCGTACTCCCAGCCGGGCCAAATAGCTCAGGTTAAAAGCACCACTAACCTTGAGTGAGGAGGGGTTTGTTTGTGAGTAGGAGCAGGCTTAGAGGTAACACCTGAATAAGAGCCTAGGTTAACTCCACAGTGAAGACATGCCCTCACAGGTCATCTGAAAGGGGTTTCTTCTGACTACTGTAATTTGTTATTGTAGGGTCTTGTGTGTGCAGCTGTTTGTTACTGTCTACGATGAGATAACTTTTTTTTTTTGATGGATTGGGATGGGGACCATGTTTTCTCCCGTCTTTGGGCAGTTTTAGCCAGTAATACCCCAGTTGGGTTTTGCTGAGGGAGGGCAGGCAAGTGATGCTGCTCTTCCCCCCACATTCATTGCCCAGGTGATGTCATTTGTCAGGGATCAGTCTAGCTGGGAGATTTCAGGCTACAATGATTCTTTGCCTTACAAGCTGTCTTTGAGTACTGGGATTTCATTCAAGGATACTTCTTGATTTTTTTGTTAGATGGATTTTAAAGCTTGAATGGACCATTATGACCATATAATATGACCCCTCAGTTGCCGAGCAAAGGGCATAGAACTCACCCAGTGATTCCTTCATGAAGACTATAACTTCTGGTGGAGCTAGAGTGTATCTTTTAGATAGATATTCTGTCTTCATGTAAAGATTTCAAGTGATGAAGAATCCACCACACTCCTTAGTAAACTGTTTCAGTGGTTAATTACCCTGACTATTAAAAATGTGCATCTTATTTCCTATTTGAAGCTTCAGCTTCCAGCAGTTGGATCTGGTCTGCTAGATTAAAGGGCCCTTTGCTTTCAAAAATCTTCTTGCCGTGTAGGTACTTACAGTGATCAAGTCACTTTTTAACCTTTTTGATAAACTAAATAGATTGAGCTTCTTAAGTCTCTCTTTATAAGGCAGGTTTTCCAGACCTAAAATCTTTCTTATAATTATTTTCTGAATCCTTTCCAGTGTCTCAACATCCCTTTTGAAGTGTGGGCATGAGAACTGAACACAGTATTCCACTAGAGATCTCACCAGTGCTGTATACAGAAATAATAGCATCTCCCTACTGCTACTCAATATTCTTCTGTTCGTACATCCATGGATTTCACTAGCTGTCTTAGCCATAGCATTGCACTGGGAGCTCATGTTCAGTTTGTTATCCACCATGACCCACAAGACCTTTTCAGAGTCAATGCTTCCCAGGATACAGTCTCCCTTCCTGTGAGTTTAACCTACATTCTTTGTTCCTTGATGTATGACCTTCCATTTGGCTGTATTAAAATTCACGAACCCATTTTACCAAGTAATCCAGATTGCTCTGTATCTGATCTATCTGTCCTTACCATTATTTATTACTCCACCAATCTTGGTATCATCTGCAAATTTATCCAGGATTTTCCATCAGACAGTGCCTCCTTCAGTAATAGTTTTATCCTGAGATAGACCACAGTTGTGCCTTTATATAAGCTTTCAATAGACTGATTCCCCACGTACTCACTAGGGAAACATCCTAGTTATTCTTATGAAACTGGGTTCATGTGTTAGTGTTTTCACTGGTTAAGGGGCAGGCCATGTTTGTGCCTTGAGCACTTTTGTTATGTGCAGTGGTTTTGCCCACAGGTTGTCAAACAGTGCTTCATGTGGATGATGGTTATTCAAGGTTATATCACAATTGCCAGTCTAGAAGTGCTTCTGTAGGATACTGTTTCACTTGCATAGGCTACTGCTGTCCCAAGTGCCTTGAGGGATTATGGTATCCAGAAATTAAATCATAGTTTTTCATTAGGCAACCTGTCTAAAGGTGATAGTTATTCCCAGGTTTAGAACATGATTGTCTCCCATGTGGTCTCTTTATGGCTGATGGTTTCATTTAGGGTTAGGACATGGTTACTCGAAAAACATTGCCCAATAATTTGTGCCCTTTGCACACTATCTTCCACAGAGCTTCCTTTTGCCTGATGGGCAGCTGTGACCTAATGCTGAGTGACACCCATTACGCAGTGAGTAACTGCATGATGGAGAACTGTGACCTGACCAGGTTAACTCATTACCAGGGGATATTTCCTGATGGGCAATCAAGATTTAGGCCAGGATTGCTCTGTTACGTAGTGACGGTGCTTTCTGATGGTGGACGATCATGACTGTGTTCTCCAGAGAAGATATCTGTTGACAAACATCTGTGGCATAGCTGTAACCAGAACCATCACCTTTACAGGCCCTTCCTGAGAGGCTGCTATGGCCTAACCTTGATTGTCGAACGAGGGACATTCATACATTGAGTCTCCAGCTTTTCCTCTGGTGGCCCTTAATGAGTGGGATTTGGGCTCTCAGGAGCTCAGAGGGAAAAGTGTTTTTTTGTTTTGTTTTGTTTTTTTAATCTCCTTGTGTTGACAACCAAGTAACAGGCAGGTACAGCTTTGGATGTGCCATACAAGTGAGAGGTACCTGCACCTTCTTCATAAAATCACTAGTGAGATCATTCCAGTTAATGTACAGTGTCGTGTAGGGCATCTGTCCCTCTCCAGCTTTAGGTGCTGGTTGGGTAATGACAGGTCCCTGGTTAACAAGGGCTGACAGGCTTCAAGTTTCTGGTCATTGAGTCCTGGCTGATTGCTGTCAGTTCTGAGGTGGCAGAGATTTTGGGGATACCCAACAACCCAAAGTTGATCTTTGCTTTGGTACTCATCTCCAGGGGCTCAGGTACCCATTTAGGCAGGATGAGGCCAACTTCAGACATTGACTGTGCTGTGACTAGGGAGACCATGAAAACTTAGAATCACAGAACTTAGTATAGATGGAAACTCCATCAGGTTTCCCCCAACCCAAAGTCTAGGGACCAGGGCAGGACTATTCTCCGTGTTCCATTTTGTAGGGTTCCTGCTTTTCAATATTCCAAGCAATAGGGCTATAGTCTAATCTGGTATGGAGATGGCTCTCACAGCCTTCAGATGCCTCAGTGCTATAGGACAGTTTCTGTGTAGATTTTCCTTGGCTCATCTCACCCCTTTCCTTCTAGTTCTCTCCACTTATTCCCCCCACAAATTCCTCTCCCATTGGGGTTTTTGCCTCTCAGGCACTTGCAGAGAGTTTTTAGGTCCTCCCTCAGTCACGGCTTCAGTGAGGCCAGTGGATTTTACTGTTTGAATCAATCCCCAGTACTTAACCCCTCCAGCCAACTGAGCTTCTCTGTACCTCTTCTCTGAGCTTCCTCTAGTTTGTCACTGTCTTTCTGGGACGGAGGAGACCAGAACTGAGTACAGTATCCCAAGTGGGGTCTCCCCATAGTACCCACAGAATTAAGTATATGCAGAAAAAGCAGAAGTGTTCAATACATATTTCTGTTCTGTAATTGGGAGAAAAAGATGATGTAGTCATATGATAAGACTTTTTCCATTCCACTTGTGTCTCTGGAGGATGTTAAACAGAAGCTATTAAAGTTAGACATTTTTAAATTTGCAGATCTGGATAACTTGCATCCAAGAGTTTTAAAAGAGTTGGCTGAGGGGCTTGCTGCAACATAGATGTTGATTTTTAGTAAGACTTGGAATACTCAGGAAGTTAGAAGACTGGAAGACAGCTAATGTTGTGCCAATATTTAAAAAGGGTAAACAGGATGACCCAGGTAATTATAGGCCTGTCAGTCTGACATCCAATCCAAGGCAAGATAATGGAGTGGCTGACACAGGACTTTATTATCCAGTTAATAAAGAATTAAAGGATGGCATTAATTATACCCATCAACATGGATTTGTGGAAAATAGATCTGTCAAACTAACTTGATATCTTTTTTGATGAGATTACAAATTTGATACATGTAACAGTGTTGATGTAATATACTTAGACTTCTGTGAGGCATTGATGTGGTACCACATGACATTTTGATTTAAAAAACCTCAAATTATATAAAATTAACATGACACGTTAAATGGATTAAAAGCTGGCTAACTGATGGGCCTCAAAATGTAATTGTAAATGTGGAAGCATCATTGAACAGGAGTATTTGTGGTGAGGCCACACAAGGTCCAGTTCTTGGTCCAATACTATTTAACATTTTTATTAATGACCTGGAAGAAAACATCACTGATAAAGTTTGCAGATGACACACAAAATGGGGGAATGGTAAATAATAAAGAGTACAGGCCACTGATACAGAGCGATTTGGATAGTTTGGCAAGGTTCGCTCAAGCAAACAATATGCATTTTAATATGGCTAGATGTATACATCTGGGAACAAAGAATGCAAACCATATATGCAGGAGCATCTCCAGAGCAGTGGAGCTGCAGGTTTTGCCTGGAGCTGGAGCCAGAGCACAGCTCCAGAGCCCTGATTATATGATACGGGACTCTGCTGTGGGAAGCAATGGCTCAGAACAAGATTTGATAATCAGCTGAACATGAGCTCCCAGTGTGATGCTGTGTCCAAAAGGGCTAATGCAATACTTGGATGTATAAATGGGAATCTTGACTAGATGCAGAGAAGTTATTTTACCTTTGTATTTGGCACTGGTGCGATCACTGCTGGAATACTGTGTCCAGGTTTGGTGGCCACAATTCAAGTAGGATGTTGATAAATTGTAGAGGGTTCAGAGAAGAGCCACAAGAATGATCAAAAGATTAGAAAACGTGTTATAGTGATAGATTCAAGAAACTCGAACTGTTTAGCTTGGCAAAGAAATGGTTATGGAGTGACTTGATTACAGTCTGAGTCCCTACACGAGGAACAAATATTTAATCCATCTAACAAAGAAAGTTATTACACGATCCAGTGGCTGGAAGTTGAAGACAAATTCAGAATGCAAATAAGATGTCCATTTTTAACAGTGAGAATAATTAACCATTGGAACAATTTTCCAAGGGTCACGGTGGATTCTTGATCATTGGGAATTTTTAAATCAAGATTGGATGTTCTTCTAAAAGGTATGTTCTAGGAGTTATTTTGGGGAAAGTTTGAAGGCCTGTGTTATACAGGGGGACAGACTAAATGATCACCATGGTCCTTTCTGGCCTTGGAATCTATGAATCCATAAGTAGCCTTCAGTGGTGTTTTGTTTTTGTTTTGTTTTTGTTTTTTTGAAGGTCAAAAGGGAACGGCCATACTGAATGCTGATATGTTAATGTGGAGGGGAAGGATGTAGCATTGTGGCTTCCCTGCATGTGGACTCACTTTGGCCCATGATTGGGTTTTGTTACCAGATCTGCCCGTTACTTTGGGGAATGCTCATTTTTTTAGGTTACTCTTCTGGGGGAGGGTGGGGGTGGGGTGGTCCTGTAATTCTATCAATGTACTGCTTGTGTCACATGTGTTTTCATATGGAGCTTTACTTCTCCCTTGTGCAAGTCCCCTCCCAATGGAGCTATCCTGCAGGACCTAGGTTCCCTAGGGCTGGGTTCCTCCAGCCCCGGAACCGGATGAACACATACACACACATACATTAACAGAGCAAGTCTGAGCGGACTGGGTCAGTCAGCACTTTCAGGCTGACCCCCTTTATATGTCCCTGGACTCAATGGGCTGGATCAAGCAGCACTTTCAAGCTGCCCCCCCCCTTATGTGTCCCAGATTCAGCACGTCCCTATCCCCACTCTCACATCACAATTGTACTGGCAGTAACCTACTCGATGAGCAAACCCCATAGTATTTTGGGCGCTGCAGGGATCTTTAGCTTAGGTAAAAGAAGCCTTGCTGTAGAGTAAATGGGGGAAGCTAAAAACACAAAAGAGTAAGGTTCCGCAAGAGAGAGAGAAGCAACCAGCTTAACCATAAAAGTTATTTATTGAATAATAGTAATAACCACACCAGGAGAGCCTAAACCAACATAACATACATTAGTAAAGGTTAATACCTAAGGTAGAGAGGAAAACAGAGAGAGAGAAAGAGAAGGGGATCTCACCACGCCCTGAAGCTTGAACTGGTTGGGGTTCCCAAAAGATAGTGATAGCTCAGGGTCCTGAGGGCAGGAGACAGGCAGAGCCCCCAGCATGATTAGTCAGGAGATGGAATCCCAGCGGAACTGATGGATAGTTTGGATCAAAGGGCTTGGCTACACTTGTGAGTTACAGCACAATAACTAGCTCACTGCCCGTCTACGCTGGCAAGGCACGTAGAGCGCTCTGTCTCCGCTGCTGGTACTCCGACTCAGCGAGAGGAATAACGTTTGCTGCACCTTGGCTACAACGCACTGGCGTCAGTGCGAACGAGGTGTTGCATTACTGCACTCTGATTGACCTCCGGATATGTCCCATACTCCCCTTAAGTCAAGTGGTCACTCTTGTCATTGTTTTGAACTCCAGTAGGAATGCGGAAATGCCCTTTCAAAGCTCTGTTTCTGACAGCCGGCATGCAAGCTGTTACTGTGGAATGCTGTGTGTGTGAGAGAGAGGTGGAGGGTAGGGTAGGTCTGCTGCTGTCTGAACTTACAAGACAGCATGCTGACATGCTCTCAAAACCCCACTCTCTCTCCTCCCACATACACACAACATACTCCCTGTCACACTCCACCCCCAACCCCCATTTGAAAAGCATGTTGCACTCACTTGCATGCTGGGATAGCTACCACAATGCACCGCTCCCAATGCCACTGCAAGTGCCGCAAATGTAGCCACACCAGTGCACAAGCAGCTGTCAGTGTGGACAGACTGCAGCACTTTCCCTACTGTGCTCTCCGAAGGTGGGTTTAACTCACAGCGCTCTACATCTGTAAGTGTAGCCGTGTCCTAAGCAATAGAACACTTGCTTGAACATAGGGGGGGGGGGGTTGTAGAGAAACAACAATGGTTCAAGGGAGAACACTAGATTTGTTTATGGGTAAACTGATGACTCAAGGGTTTTCTTTAGGCTAGACAATAGGAGCTGATCACTCTTGGCTATGGGTGGTGTTTTCTTCCAGGGAGCTCACAATGCAACTAGGCTGCTTCAGTATTTTGGATATCTATCAAGGATTCATTACTAGAATTGGTCTGATAACTGCTGAGCTGGGTCTGGGCAGGTGTAGGTTCATTAACATCTGGAGCAGAGATTCCCATGATGCAGTGCTTCCTTGCTTTTGTGGTCCCAGAGTTCAGTGCGGTTTTCTGTTCTCCATTCTGTGTGCTAATCCCTGCCCCATCTTTCATGCAGATGAGGCTAGGGGAGTTGTCTCTGCTCTCCATTCTGTATGCAAATGGAGATGTCTTAATTTTGTCACCCTTGTCAGGAAGGGTCTAGGTGTGTCGCCCAATGCCCTTCACTGCTCTCTGCAAGTCTTTCCTCTGATCGGTCTTGGTTTGAGCAGAGACCGGCGGGGGGGGGGAGTGTCCCTCATGAGTCAGACAGGCCAGACACTGCACTCTGGTTCCCCAAAAACACAGAGCTGACTGGTATCAGTTTTGGGTTCCTGTATTCCACGTATAACATGTAGCTGTGGATTTACCAGTAACAGACCATGAAAACAACATCCCCATGGTCAACACCAATAAGAGATGCATCACAAGTCCATAATCAGGATGGAAGAACAGCCAAGGGTGGGTCAGCATCCAGATCACTCCCACAGAGCCAGCCATCTGATGCCTGACTGGAACTGGTCCATGACTTCTACAAGACACTCACTGACCTTCCTGAATAAGTGAATTTTAAACAGTGGTCTATAATTGAATAAACGAGTGGATAAAAGGGGCTACAAAAGAGCACAGCGTTATTAATTATAATAATATGGCATCACGGCAGCTCTATAAGTAAGGTTTGGTTGAGTGTTGCAATGACAGTATCCTCAGTGGAGCATTTAGGCCCTGATCCTGTACTGAGAACAGGATTGGTGGATTGCTGCATCCATATGGACTTCCATTGTGGTCTGTCCACCACCGGAGGAGGCCTTGCTCTGTGAGCACAAAATGATTCTTCTGATATTTTCAAGTAAATCCATTAGTTAGTTATAACCATTATAAGATGTGCCCTTAGGAATTATTTTATGGTGAATCCAACCTTCTTCTGGTTCCCTATAGCAAATAGATTTAGTTACAATGTGGAAGTAGAAATTAAAGGCATAGGTTACTGTTAAAGTTTATTAATAAGGAGAGTTTTGTATTTATCAACACACACAGTCCTATTTTTTCTACTTCACAGTAATCATTAGCAAATATTTTGTTCTCAGATATGATTCTCATTGAATTATAGCTGTCATTTCAAAAAATTGTTTCTAGTCCTGAGTGTGAAGAAAATCTTAAAAGAACAAAAACCATAACCTGAGTGTAACTGATGTGGTATTATCTGCCTGAGTCTGCAGGTAGCCTGAAACATGGGCTTTTAGTTGTCAGATTACCCCTATTCATCTCAGAGAGGTTGTTAACTTAGAAACTTGATGATGACCATTTAAATAGAAATACTGTTAATTATCTTACAGATGATCATTTAAGTAGAAACATCCAGATAACATGATGAGTGGATTTGATCATTTTGAAAGTTGCATAACATGTAAAGCAGGGCTTGTCTACAGTTAAAATGCTACAGCAGCACAGCTGTGCCGCAGCAATGCTTCATTATATACACTACCTACCTCAACGGGAGGGCTTCTCCCATTGCCATGGATAATCCACGTCCCTGAGAGGTGGTAGGTAGGTGGATGGAAGAATTATTTCGTTGACCTAACGCTGTCTACTTAGGGACTTAGGTTGGCTTAACTACACTGCTCAGGGGTGTGGATTGTTCAAATCCTGAGCAGCATAGTTATGCCGACCTAATTTTCTAGTGTAGACCAGGCCTTAGTTATATATAAATATAGCGTATCCTCCCCAAATGTATATAATTTACTCTTTGAGTACAGAATGAGTTTTTTGAACATATACAAGTAAATTTGTTAATTAGTTTGAGCTAAAAGCATTTTAAAATGACTCCTTTCTAAAAATGTTTTTGGTGTTTTTTGAATTCTTCTAGCAAAGACATTCCTGTAGACTGACAGTAGACGATTTATTTATAGAGTATTCCAGAATCTAAAATATGGGTTATTTTATAACTTGTCAGATCTTGCAAAGGCCTTGGGCTTGGTCTACACCGAAAAGTTTTATTGGCATAACTACATCTGTCAGGGGTATGAAAAAAACACAGCTCAACCATCTACATTGGGAGTTATGTCAACGGAAGAAAGCTGTCTTCGTTTGGGAAGGTGGTGTTCCTACATAGACAGAAAAACCTCTTCTGCTGGCATAGGCTGTGTCTACAAGATGAGATTGACATCAGATCTGTGGCAGTATAGTCTCTGTAGTGTAAACATACCTGTACACACACACTGATGGCATTTCTGTATTTCGTCTGGTCTACACTGGGAATTTAAATTGGCATAGCTACGTCTCTCAGAGGTGTAAAAAATCCACACTGAGGGTATGTCTACACCACTAACTTAGGTCAAATTTATAGAAGTCGATTTTTAGGAAGCGATTTTATACAGCTGATTGTGTGTGTCCCCACTAAGCGCATTAAGTCGGCAGAGTGTGTTCACAGTACTATGGCAAGCATTGACTTTCGGAGCAGTGCACTGTGGGTAGCTATCCCACAGTTCCCGCAGTGCCCATTAGAATTCTTGGTTGAGCTCCCAATGCCTGATGGGGCAAAAACGTTGTCGTGGGTGGTTTTGGGTACATGTCATCAGACGCCCCTCCCTCCGTGAAAGCAAAGGCAGACAATAGTTTTGTGCCTTATTTCCGTGCAGACGGTGCAGTAGGACTGCTAACCATTGTCATCCAACCACCGCTTCCGTTGCAACTCTGCTCTCCTGCAGATGCCATACTATGGCAAGCATGGAGCCCGCTCAGCTCACCACTGCTGTTGTGAGCATTGTAAACACCTCGTGCATTATCCTGGAGTATGTGCAGAACCAGAACCTGCAAAAGCAGGCGAGGCGGCGACGACAGTGCAATCACGATAGTGATGAGGGCATGGACACAGACTTCTCTCAAAGCACAGGCCCTGGCAATTTGGACATCATGGTGGTAATGGGGCAGGTTCATACCGTGGAACGCTGATTCTGGGCCTGGGAAGCAAGCACAGACTGGTGGGACTGCACAGTGTTGCAGGTCTGGGATGATTCCCAGTGGCTGTGAAACTTTCGCATGCATAAGGGCGCTTTCATGAACTTTGTGACTTGCTTTCTCCTGCCCTGAAGTGCAAGAATACCAAGACGAGAGCAGCTTGCAACGCCAGACAGCTACCGGTCAGTCGGGAATCAATTTGGAGTGACTAAATCTACTGTGGGGGCTGCTGTGATCCAAGTAGCCAACGCAATCACTGAGCTGTGATTCTGGGAAATGTGCAGGTTATAGTGGATGGCTTTGCTGCAATGGGATTCCCTAACTGCGGTGGGGTGATAGATGGAATGCATATCTGTCTTGGGACCGGACCACCTTGGCAGCCAGTACATAAACCGAAAGGGGTACTTTTCAATGGTGCTGCAAGCACTGGTGGATCAAAAGGGACGTTTCACCGACATCAGCGTGGGATGGCCGGGAAAGGTACATGACGCTCACATCTTCAGGAACTCAGGTCTGTTTGAACAGCTGCAGGAAGGGACTTACTTCCCAGACCAGAAAATAATTGTTAGGGATGTTGAAATGCCTATAGCTATCCTTGGGGACTCAGCCTACCCTTTAATGCCATGGCTCATGAAGCCATACACAGGCACCCTGGACAGTAGTCAGGAGCTGTTCAACTATAGGCTGAGCAAGTGCAGAATGGTGGTAGAATGTGCATTTGGACGTTTAAAAGCTCGCTGGTGCAGTTTACTAACTTGGTTAGACCTCAGCTAAACCATTATTCCAATTGTTATTGCCACTTGCTGTGTGCTGCACAATATCTGTGAGAGTAAGGGGGAGACGTTTATGGCGGGGTGGGAGGTTGAGGCAAATCGCCTGGCCGCTGATTACGTGCAGTCAGACACCAGGTTGATTAGAAGAGCACAGCAGGGTGCGCTCCACATCAGAGAAGCTTTGAAAACCAGTTTCATGACTGGCCAGGCTATGGTGTGACAGTTCTGTTTGTTTCTCTATGATGAAAACCCTCTCCCTTGGTTCACTCTATTTCCCTGTAAGCCAACCGCCCTCCCTGCTTTGATCACCGCTTGCAGAGGCAATAAAGTCATTATTGTTTCAAAATCATGCATTCTTTATTAATTAATAACTGCCAAGGCAGCCCAGGAGGGGTGAGGGAGGAGGGAAGCACTGGATGGGATGGTAGAGGAGGGAAGGACAAAGCCACACTGCACTTCAAAACTTATTGACTGCCAGCCTTCTGTTGCTTGGGCAGTCCTCTGGGGTGGAGTGGAGGCCCCCCGCCCCCAAGTTCTTGGGCATCTGGGTGAGGAGGCTATGGAACTTAGGGAGGAGGGTCGGCGGTTACACAGGGGCAGCAGCAGTGATCTGTGCTCCTGCTGCCTTTCCTGCAGCTCCACCAGATGCTAGAACATATCAGTTTGATCCCCCAGTAGCCTCAGCATTGTGTCCTGCCTCCACTCATTGCGCTGCCACCATCTCTCATCTTGCTCCCGTCCCCTCTCATCTCATTCATCCTTCCTGTCCTTGTGTTCATTTTCTGCTTTCCTGGACTCTGACATTGTTTGCCTCCACGCATTTTGCTGAGCTCTTTCAGTGAGGGAGGACTGCATGAGCTCAGAGAACATTTCATCACAAGTGCGTTTTTTTTCACCTTCTTATCTCCGCTAGCCTCTGGGATGGAGATGATAGGGGTAGTGTTGAAACATTTGCAGCTGCGGGAGGAAAAAAAAGGGAGAGTAGTATTTAAAAAGACATTTTAGAGAACAATGGGTAGACTCTTACATGGTGAACCAAGCTGTTAACATTACATAGCACATGTGCTTTCGGTACAAGGTCGCATTTTGTCTCTTATATTGAGGGCCTGCCGGTTTGGTGTGAGAGATCACACACGGAGAGCCGGGCAACAGAATTCGGCTTGCAGGCAGCCATGGTAAACCACAGTCTTTCAGCTTCTTCAACCTTCAAAACATGTGGGAATCGTTTCAAACAGCAGTGCCCTCCTTTCCCATACCAAGCACCCGTTGGGTTGGCCATTTAAAAGGAGGGGCTGTACTGGCCGCGAATGCATCCCAAGTCTAAGGCAAATTAAACATTAAACATGCTTGCTTTTAAATCATGCATTATATTTACAAAGGTACACTCACAATAGGTGCCTTCTCCGCCTTCAAGGTCCGGGAGACCACCTTGGGTGGGTTGGGAGGGTATTAGCTCCAGAGTGATAAACAGTTCCTGGCTGTCGGGAAGAATAGTTTCTCCGCTTGCCTGCTGTGCGCTATCCTCCTCCTGCTCCTCATCTTCCTCGTCCCCAAAATCCTCATCCATGTTGCATGAGACTCCCCCTTTGCAAGTGTCCATGGACAGGGTTGGGGCAGTGGTGCCCCCCCCCCCCCAAATTGCATGCAGCTCATCATAGAAGTGGCATGTCTGGGGCTCTGACCCAGAACGGCCATTTGTCTCTTTGGTTTTTTTTGGTAGACTTCCCTGAGCTCCTTAATTTTCTTGCAGCACTGCTCCAGGTCCCTGTTGTAGCCTCTGTCCTTCATACCGTTGGAAATTTTTTTCAAATATTTTAGCATTTCGTCTTTTCAAACAGAGTTCTGATAGCATGGATTTGTCTCCCCAAACAGTGATCAGATCCAGTACGTCCCGTTCGGTCCATGCTGGAGCTCTTTTGCAATTCTGGGACTGCATGGTCACCTGTACTGATGCGCTCGCCACACTGGCCAAACAGGAAATGAAATTCAAAAGTTCCCGGGGCTTTTGCTGTGTACCTGGCTAGTGTATCTGAGTTGAAAGTGCTGTCCAGAGCGGTCACAATGGAAACGTGCCTGCCACCCTAAGGGCGCACGGACTGCCCCCGCCGCCCGCGGCGGCAATTCCGCGTGCTGCTTGGGGGCAAAACAACAGGAACTGCCACCCCTTGCAGATTGCCGCCCCAAGCACCAGCTTGGACTGCTGGTGCCTGGAGCTGGCCCTGGGTATGGGGAGAGATTGATGGTATCTAGTATGGAGAAATGGAGGACACAGAGCCCTTGCCATGGGGAGGAAATAGAGGGCATTGGGGAAGTGAAAAGGGGGTATATGCAGAGCCACTGGCATCAGGGGGAGTGTGCAGGACCCTGAGAGGAACAGGTGAAGACTCACAGAGCCGTTGGCTGGGTGGGGAGCTGCAGGGAGTCCTTGAAATCGAGGGGTACAGGAGGGAAGTACACATGGAGCTGGGGGTGCGGAATGGAGGCATGCAAAGAGCCCCTGGTGTGTGCAATGTAGTCGGCATACATAAACTACAAAATTTAACAACATATTACTTTTGGATTTATGAATAGTTGTAACTGTTTGTTTATGCTGCAATGGTGATCCTGTAATATTTCTTTGTCGACTTGTATCTTATAATGAATATTGTGTTTGATTATTGATTTTGTTTTTGTATCAATTATTTTCAATTGACAGTGGATGACAGTGTATTACTGCAGGTTAAGTGATCTGTGAAAAGCCAACAGCAAACACATTCTTCATCCATAGCTCAGCTAGTTGGGCAATTCAGCACTTCAGTTGCTGAGCTGCAAAAAAATAATTCTGCTCTGAGCTTGTCTCCTGGATGTTGAGAAGTCTATAAGAGGGAGGAGAGAGTTTCTGTGCTTTGAAGATCTGCAGGAGAAGAGCTACTCACCTGGCCATTCTGCAGAACTTGGGAAAGGCCCTTGCCAACTGGCTTGAGCTTTGGCCTGCTAAACCCAGGGCTGTGAGCTCAATCCTTGAGGGGGCCATTTAGGGATCTGGGGCAAAAATCTGTCTGGGGATTTGTCCTGCTTCAAGCAGGGAGTTGGACTAGATGACCTCCTGAGGTCCCTTCCAACTCTGATATCCTATGAAACTGTCCCCCGACCAGTGCTTCCACAAGCCCATTATGCTTCCCCCACTGGTGTCCTCCTCCCCCCCCCGCCCCCGGCTATACCTTCTGCTTTTTCCTCTGCCATTTTCTATTGGTAAATATAAGCACATACTCTATATGTATATATACATTTGATGTGTTATTTTCAAGGGCAAAAATTCTTTCGTTTTAACAATCTCCCTCCTCAATGCATATATCAAAGAACTGACAATCACTCTGCAACACACAACCTGAGCTCTGACCCATTAGTTTGGTGTATAACATTGTGTGTGTTTGGGTGTGTGTGCACACACCTCCCACCCTCTCTTAATATTATTAAGGCTGCAAAGTCAAGCTCTCATAAGTTAGGAAATGCCAGAATTAAGTTTGCCTTTATATAGCACTTTATATGTTCAAGGCACTGTATAAATATTAACACTATTAACACCTTTTGGTATTGTTATCCCCATTTTGTGACTTGCAGAGAGAAAAGCAAAGTGACTTGCTCAGAGCCAGACACAGGATTAGAATTTAGGGATCTGGAGAAAAAAATCTGTCTGGGGATTGGTCCTTGTAGACGGGTTGGACTCACCCCCGCGGCGCCTCCTGCTGGTGACTCCGGGAATTAGCTCGTTCCAGCATCCAGAGCACCCTCTGCAGGCCGGTGATCCACCTGTCCTCTGGTGCCCATGTCCCTCCCTGGACCCGGTGCCCTTTCACATGGGGTGCTGCCCCCTGGCAGTAACCCCTTTCTCTCTGGGTCTCCCCTCCTCGGGAAACCCCCACCCTCTATCCCCACCTTGCCTCAGTATATGGCTACTGCCAGTCATTGTCTAGCCCCACGCCCTGGGGCAGACTGCAGTATCAGCCTGTTCATCACTGGCAAGGTTGGGTTTCGACCTGCTGCTTTGGCCTACCCCTGGGCTGCCTTCTGCAACCCCCAGTACCTGTTGGCCCTTTGCTAGGCTGCAGCCTGGGGCTTTCCAGGCTGGAGCTCCCCCAGCCCCTCTGCCTTTCCCCAGCCCTGCTCCACTCAGGTACCCTGTCTAGCTCCCTACAGCCAGGCCTATCTCCCTCTGAAGGTAGAGAGAGACTGTCTTCTTGGGCTTCTGGCTCATAGCCTCTTATAGGGGCCAGATGGGCCTGATTGGGGTGTGGCCCAGCTGCAGCCACTTCCCAATCAGCCCAGCTTAAAAGCTGCTTTCTCAAGCCTCAGCCCCTTCCCAGGGCTGTTTTTAACCCCTTCAGGGCCGGAGCAGGGGTCCACCCTGCTACAGTCCTGCTTTGAGCAGGGGGTTGGACCAGATGACCTCCTGAGGTCCCTTCCAACCCTGATATTCTATGAATTGCTTATTGCCTGATTCCCAGCCCTGTGCTCATACCTTCAGACTATGTTGTACTCCTGCTCAAAGTGCTGAGTATGCACAGCTCTCATTGACTTCAATCGCAGTATGAGCACTCAGCACTTCTGCAAATTAGGCCTTAGATGTCCTAAGTCAGCTGCCCCAGGTACTACATCTGGGTGTCATTCACCTGCCTTCACCAAAAGACCATCCTTTCTCTTCCTGCAGTTCCCTGCCTCATTCACTCACAACTTGCAACTTCTGCTACAAATGAGACAAGAATCCTACACATCATTCCCTACACAGCCCTGATTGATTCCCAGATCAGGTCCATCCGATGCACTGAAGGAGGGAGGGGGAAAATGTGATTGTATAATTTAAAGACCACATTGTTGCCGCTTTTCAACCCAAGTGACTAGTCAAAGTTTGGGGCCCTATGAGTGTTGGGAGTAGAAGTAGGTGATAGTTGGGTATTTCTTTGTTGTAGTTTTGCTTATTTACCAAGAACATAGAAAGTCATGTGTCTTTCAGTGCAGAAGGATTCAAAGAGCAGGAAATGGCTTCTTTTGCTCACAGCACCAGGAACATTCTTTTTAGTTTGCACCCGTGACCCACAAACCTCCTCCCAGGTTTCTTCCAGAGTCAGCCACCATGTTTCAGCTGGTCTTTCAGGCTCTGTGCCTCTCAGGGTATGTATACACTTGAAATGCTGTGCTGCTGTAGTGCTTCAATGTAGACACCACCTATGCTGATGAGGGAAGTTTTCCTGTCACTGTAGATATTCCACCATACTGAAGTAAATTCCTACTGTAGACAAGGCCTCGGTCTTTTCCAGTTTAATGTGTGTTCTCCCCCTCCCGCACCCTCACTCACAATACCTGGTTAAACCCTCTAGCCACTGGGTGCTAGTTTCTGGATGGCCTTATCAGACTTTGTTTTAGGTGTGGCCCCCTGTCTCTTATAACGATCTTAAATGGGGGACTCATTCACGCATCAATTCAACGGAGGTTTTAACTCAACCCATAGTTTCCCAACTTTTGAGCACTTGATCTTTGCAACTCATGTAGCTTTGTTAGCATAGTTTTTTTCTGTTAGTGGTTTCTCACATTTTTAATAATGAAAAAAGGCAAAACCTGTTTCTGTTGCATGCACCTGTTACAGCCCCTGCCTGCCTCGGCAGCAGGGTTTGAATGCTGAACCTTCAATACTGCAGCAGAGACCTCTACCACTTGAGCTAAAAGACTAACTTCACTAGCTCTTAAGAAGAAAAGGCTGTTTTCCTCTATGGACCAGCCCTTATAGGCTAGTACAGAGAGCCTCTAGTTCCTCCCTCTTCTGGGGCTATGTGACCCACCTAAGGACTAGTTGGCTCTGGGTTCTTTGCACCTGCTACCTCCATCTAGGTGCATAACTTAATAGACAGTCCCCGAGACTTCTAGGACATTACAGATTTATAGTTACAAAGAATCAAGGAGAGACAGATTATAAGGCAAACATTGTATTCCTTAGAAAGATAGGGGTATGTGACATTCCCCTGGTGTTATCTGGACCAGTGATCTGCTAGGTTACTCCAATCCTTGACTCTAGGAGCCAGCCTTACCCTGCTCTGCTATGAGAACCCCCACTCCTGGGCTGTTCACGCACAGCCTCTGGCATGTAAGCTGCTCCTTGGATTGTGCAACTGAATGACACTAGCCAATATCTCCAGTCCCAGACACAATCTTAGGAACTTCCATCTTGCAGTGTCCAGTTATGCCTGCTGGATGCTGCAAACTTATGTGAGTTTTTGTCAATTTAACAAAGAAATTGATATGCACCAGGCTTGTTATCCCAAGAGAAGTCTGTGACATGCTTCCAACCAAATGCACTGCTTCAGGTAGAATAAACAAACAAATTTATTAACTACAAAGATAGATTTTAAGTGATTATAAGTCGGATTTGGTCAGATGAAATAAAAGCAAAACACATTCTAAGCTGATCTTAACACTTTCAATGCCCTTACAAACTTAGATGCTTCTCACCACAGGCAGGCCGGTTGCCCTTCAGCCAGGCTCTCCACTTTGGTCAGCATTTCAGTTGTTTGGTGGTGATGTCTGTAGATCAGGGATGAGCAAACTTTTTGGACCGAGGGCCACATCAGGGTATAGAAATTGTAGTCCGGGTCATGAATGCTCATGAAATGGAGGGTTGCTGAGTGGGAGGGGGTGAGGGCTCTGGCTAGGGGTGCCAGCTCGGGTGGGGCTGAAGATGAGGGTTGGGGTGCAGGAGGGTGCTCCAGGCTGGGACCAAGGGGTTCGGAGGGCGGGAGGGGGATCAGGGCTGGGGCAGGGGGTCGGGGCACGGGAGGGGTCAGGTGCCGGCTCCAGGTGGCACTTACCTCAAGCAGCTCCCAGAAGCAGTGGCCTGTCCCCCTTCAGGCTCCTATGCAGAGGCACGGCCAGGCAGCTCTGCACACTACCCTGTCTGCAGGCGCCACCCCTGCAGCTCCCATTGGCTGGAAACCATGGCCAGTAGGAGCTACGGGGGCGGCACTTGGGGTGGGGACAGTGTGTGGAGCCCCCTGGCTGCCCCTACATGTAGGAAGTGGGGGGGGGACATGCCACTGCTTTCAGGAGCCGCGCGGAGCAGGACAAGCCCCCAACCTCGTTCCCCAGCTGGAGCACCAGAGCGGGACAAGACCTGGACCCAGCTCCCTAGCAGGAGCTCAAGGGCCAGATTAAAACATCTGGAGGGCCAGATGTGGCCCCTGGGCCATAGTTTGCCCACCACTGCTGTAGATGGAGGCGGAAGTGAGAGGGAGAGCATGGCAAATCTCTCTCCCATTTATCATGTTCTTTCTTTCCTCTTGGCTTTGCCCCTCCCCCTCCTTCAGGGTCAGGTGAGCATTACCTCGTCATAGTTCCTGACTGACCAAGAGAAGGCAGATGACTCACTCGAGTGTCCAACAGATCCTTTGTTGCTGCCTAGGCCAGTGTCTTTGTTTTTGTGAGGCTGGGCTGGGTTTGTCCCCTACATGCCCTGATGAGGTGTGAACTGCCTCTCTGTTCCTGGAGAGTTTGCCTGGGCTTGTTTTAAGCCATGAGGACACATTTTCAGCCTCAAATATATATACATGAAATTGCAACCTATAACATTACTATAACAACAATGCTCAGTGCATCATGAGCCTTCTGAAGACACCTGACATGACAAACTTTGCATTGGATGCCACACAGTCATTAAAAGGATGAACATGTGGGTGTAGGGTGTTCCCCCAAGGTACAGAATGTCAGAGGGTAAAATAAAAGAAAGGGGAAAGATAGGAAATTGGGGATACTAACTGAATAACTAACCAATCACATAGCAATAAGTGAGACTCCCATTAACTTCTGTGGAAATTGGATCAGGCCCTAAATGCTCACATACTAAGAAAATATAACAAAAATGCCCACTAGTCTCCCCGCAGCTTTAGGTGGTTGGCTGAGTTGGAGCTGAATGAGAAGCAAGTGGTATCCCCAGCTGGGAAACCAATAGATATCCTGGTTGTGTGGAGTGGGTCTCGGGTGTATGCCTCAGGTCCTTCCCGGCTCCAGTGCTGGGGATAGGATGACCAGATTGCAAGAGTAAAATATCAGGACACATGAGGGAGGAGGGCACACAGCCCTAGGAAGCTGTGTGTGTTTGGGGGGATGTACTGTCCCTGCTGCAGCCTTGGCTGCAAACCATGGGGCCAGCGGCTGCTCCAGGCACCAGCACTCCAAGCGTGTGCCTGGGGCGGCAAGCCAGGGGGGCGCCCTGCCAGTCCCTGCGAGGCGGCAATCAGGCAGCCTTCCGCGGTGCGCCTGTGGGAGTCCACCGGTCCCACGGATAAGACGGCAATTCAGCAGCAGGTACTCCGAAGCTGCGGGACCGGCAGACCTCCCGCAGGCCGAAGGCTGCCTGAATGCCGTGCTTGGGTCGTCAAAAAGCTAGCCACCTCACCTCCTAGCAGGGCTGGTGAGTGAGGCCAGGGGAGGGGACAGGGCATGGGGGAGTGAGTGTCTGGGAAGTCTGTGTGAGGGATGCTGGGCAGTGAGGGGTCTGGGGGGCGCTGGGCAGTGGGGGAGATCTGTGTGTGTTGGGGCACTAGTCAGTGGAGGGTCTGTGTGGGGCATTGTATAGTGGTGGTGGTGGTGGTGGGGCTATGGGGAAGGGCACTGGGTAATGGGGAAGGGGGAGATCTGTGTGTGTTAGGGAACTAGAGAGTGGGGGGTTGTGTGTGGGGTGCTGGGCAGTTGTGGTGGGGCTGTGGGCAGGGAGGTGCTAGGCTGGGGTGATGGTGTGCAGGGCACCATGCATTTGTGGTGGGAAGGTTGTGCATGTGTGGGGGGGGGCATAGCAGGTCTGCCGGGCACTGGGCACAGCTGTGTGGCATGGCATGGGCCTGCCCTCAAGAAGAAGAGGCATGGTGGCAGCACAGGGCAGGAAGACCAATGTGCATCTGGCTATGCCATGCATGCCCCATTGCCCTGGCCAGCTCCCCCTCGCACTTACTTCTCGCCTCCTCACCTGAGGGCTGGGGCAGGGGGAGGAGGGGGTGCGGTATGGGTTTGGGCGGTGCTTACCTGGAGCAGCTCCCAGGTGGTGGCTGGCAGGTCCCTCTGGCTCCGAGGGTCAGGGGTGGCTAGAGGGGTCTCCGCATGCTGCGCCTGCCAAGAGTGCCAGCTCTGCAACTCCCATTGGCCAGAAACTGTGGCCAGTGGGAGCTGCGGGGGGTGGGGCCTCCGTGCGCGAGCAGCGTGCAGAGCCCCCTGGCTGCCCCTGACCCTAGGAGCCAGAGCCACGTGGCAGGGGCAGGGTCTGGGCAGGATGGCTCCTGGGAACCGGCTGGCAAGTCCCTCTGGTTCCTAGGGTTAGGGTTAACGGGTGCAGCTCGTGGAGACCCCTCTGGCCACCCCTGTGCCTAGGGGCCGCATGGTCCTCCTGGACACTTCCCAGGAGCTGTGTGAAGCCAGGTAGGGAGCCTGCCAGCTAGGGTGATCAGTCCAGCCCCGTGCCAAATATTGTGTCAAATGGCTGAATATCGAGACAGTCCCGATTTTACCAGGACATCTGGTCATCCTAGCTGGGGAGGCCTGCTAGGGCCCACTGATAGTCATCTCAGACGCTGTGGAGGCTCCATCTGCCCTTTTTGGTCTCAGACCCTTTGGCTGAGGCTTTATCTACACTACCCACCTTTTAGTGGCACAGCTGTGCTGCTACAACTGTGCCACTCAAAGGCGCGCAGTGTAGCTGCTGTTTGTCGGCAGGAGAGAGCTCCTCCCACCAACAAAAATCTTCCACCCGCAACAAGCGGCAGCAGCTTTGTCGGCAGGAGAGCGGTCCTGCCAACAAAGCGCTGTTCACACTGGTGCTTTTCGTTGGTAAAACTTTTGCCGTTTGGGTGAGTATCTTCCATCGACTTAGTGCTGTCTATGGCAGGGTGCTTAGGTTGGCTTAACTATGTCATTCAAGGGTGTGGATTTTCATACCCCTCAGTGATGTATTTATGCAGGCCTAATTTTCTAGTGCAGACCAGGCCTGGGGCTGTTGCTCCTCAGCTGCTGTGTAACCTCGCTTCCCTGCAGCAAGCTTTCACTGCACAGTGTCCTAGGTGGGCTGCAGTCTTGTGATGGGGCTGAAGCTGTTTGCCCTGCTTGTCAGTCGAACTCACAGGTTGTTTGTGTCTCGGGCACAGACTAGACAGGTCATGTCCAATTTCCCCATCCTCTGTGCTGCAGTCTGTGGGAACTGCATTTTCAAGTCCCCCAAACTGACTACACATATAACACACTGAAATCAATGGGTTACACATGGGACTTAAATTCAGCCGGAGCTGTCCGGAGAAGAGATATTTTCAATCCCCTTGGAGTTTTTACAGCATGTTGAGGGAGAGGGAAGTGAGGCGCATGTCTGGAAAATACTCTGTAAGAATCTAAGCCCTGGTTATGCAAGCAGGAATAGTCCCATTTTGCAGACAGCTGAGCCAACTACTAGTATTTGACCAACTCTTTCTGAGAAATAGTGTAGCTAAGTAGATGAGACTTGAGCCTGCTGTATTAGGGGACAAAGTCTATCCCCGGCTTGTGTAACCTGTGAGGCCTTGCTCAGTAATAAGAGTAAAGGGTACACAATTATTAGTATTAGCAGAAGTGAGACTAGAACTCATGGTCTCCTGGTTCCCAGTGGAATGGATCTGCCCCTAAGCAACAGGCTATATAGATTTGGGAAAGGAGCAGGATTTATTTTGTCTTCATCCTGCCTGGAGGGTCACTGTGTGTGGACTGCTGAAGTGAGACACTGGGCTAGTGTAAATGGAATCTTGAATGGTTTTGGCAGCGAGCCAGAAACTAGCTGTGCGGTGTGAAATACTGATATACAATGGCAATTTTCAGTGTCTTACAATTCAACCAAATTTGGAAAGAAATTTCATGAGGCCAGCAAAAGTCAGCTCCCAGGTCCTGCTGCAAAACCATGTAGGGGAGGATAGACAGTCCCCAAGAATTTTTGATAATGGGAAGTGTAAGGTACCCGTATGAACAGAAGAACGACCATACTGAGTCAGAACAGAGGTCCATCTAGCCCAGTATCCTGTCTTCCGACAGTGGCCAATGCCAGGTGCTCCAGAGGGAATGAACAGAAAATCATCAAGTGATCTATCCCTTGTCACCCATTCCCAGCTTCTGGCAAACAGAGGCTACCTATCCTGCCTAATAGCCATTGATGGACCTATCCTCCATGAACTTATCTAGTTCTTTTTTGAACCCTGTTATAGTCTTGGCCTTCACAACATCCCCTGGCAAAGCGTTCCACAGACTGACTGTGCATTGTGTGAAAAAATACTTCCTTTTGTTTGTTTTAAACCTGCTGCCTATTAATTTCATTTGGTGACCCCCTAGTTTCTTGTCTTATGAGGAGTAAATAACACTTCCTTATTTACTTTCTCCACACCAGTCATGATTTTATAGACTTCAATCATCTCCCCCCCCTTAGTTGTCTCTCTTCCAAGCTGAAAAGTCTCAGTCTTATTAATTACTGCTCATACGGAAGCCATTCTATACCCCTAATCATTTTTGTTGCCCTTTTCTGAACATTTTCCAATTCCAATATATCTTTTTTGAGATGAGGCGACCACATCTGCACGCGCTATTCAAGATGTGGGCATGCCATGGATTTATATAGAGGCAATATGATATTTTCTTTCTTCCATTGGAGGCAGGTGCAGGTATACCCCTACCTCAACGACTGGCTGCTCGGGCCTCACCGGGGAGCAGATGGAGTCTGAAATCTGATTGGTCAGATCCACATTCGAGAGACTGGATCTCCTCCTCAACTTGAGCAAGTCAACCTTGGCAACGACCCAAAGAATAGAATTCATCGGGGCGGTGTTGGAATTGGTTCAGGCAAGGGCACTTTTGCCAGAGTCCCAATTCCAAGTCATGATGGACATCATTCAAGGGCTCAGGCAGTACCCGACCTCTACAGTAAGGGAATCCCTGAGTCTCCTCAGCCACATGGCAGCCTGCACTTACATGATCTGGCATGCCAGACTGAAGCTCAGGCCTCTACAGGCATGGCTCACTTCGGCCTATCACCCGGGACGCGACGGCCTGAATTCAGTGGTCATGGTGCCAGGGCAGGTGCTTGAGGCCCTTCAGTGGTGGCTCGACCCTGGGACAGTGTGCAAAGGAGTCCCCTTCAACCAGGGCCGGACTAACCTTTTGTGGACCCAGGCGCCAAACATATTTGTGGGCTCCTATGTAGTCATTGTGGACTGTGAGTGTGGGCCTGGTGTGGTGGTGCCATAGTATACCCGGTACTGAATCTCAGAGACATTTTTAATTTTGATCACACACCTCTCCATGACCATATGCATTGCCATACACAGCTCCCTCAGCCCCCAGGTTTTCTCACTGAGCTGTACCCCCATGTGGGTTTACCAGTGTCCACAGTGAGTAGAACTTTAATAGTGATCAGGGAAACTCCCCACAGTTTTATCTCCTTCCTCATTCAGACCTTCTCTAGCCATGTCTCCGGTACCCCCCATGTCACCAGTCACTGCATGTGGTCCTAGTCTCAGCTCAGAGTTCCACAGCCAGCAGATACCTGATCAGTTCTGACAGATCCCTCCCTCAGCCCCCATCCTGCCATGTGAGCAAGCCTCCTGCAAACACCATTTCCCCAAAGTGAGGACTTAGCCCTTGGGAATCTGAAGCCACCAGCCTTTCTCCCTCGGCTCCCATCTACATGCTAGTCTGCTACCTGGTCACCACCACCTCTCCCCATGCCTGTTTCCTTTCTGCTTTGGACATGCTCCCCACCCAGCTGGGGCTATTCTCCCTCTGCAAGCCTGACCTGCTGCCTCTTTCCCTGCTTCCCTTGACATTCCTTTCCTGCTGGTGACCTCTGTCCCTTGAGGTTAACTCCAGTGTCTTTATCAGCTCTAGCTTAATGGCCCCCAGTAGTCACAGAGCCACCTGCAGCTTCTCTGGCTATAGCCATGGGGCCAATTGCCAGAGGCCAGCCTTAGACAGCTGCAGCTACTAGCCGCAGGAGGGGGTGGCAATTCCAAGGCTGAGCATGCTTGAACCTTGCAACGGCAGCACTAGGGACACTAAATCCTCAGCGCTGGCCCTAGGCAGGTGCAGACTCTGCAGTTAGGCACTTCCCTCCTCTGGGCCATGGCTTTAAATACCTGAGATTCCCATCACCTGCAGCAGAGGCCACCAATTCCCACGCACCCCTCAGCTAGCACATAGTTGTGCAGAAAGTGCAGCCTGAATGATTTTGGAGGCTGGGGTGCCAGGAGGTTCCCATCCCTGAGCAGCAGCTCTGCAACAAGCTCACATGCCCCCCTCTCCTATGGGACCAGGACCCTATGAAGACAGTGAAGTTACCCTGTGTATAATCAGTTCTATCCAAAGCCTGTTGAAGTGAGTGGGAGTCTTTTCATTGTCTTTAATGGGCTGTGTATAGAAGCAAAGGCCCCATTCTAAACTCTAGGAGCCAAGTGCATTCTATGCTGCACTGGTTTACTAGTGTAACAGGAAGGTCTCACATGACCTAGTGAATAAGCAACACCTCCTACAGCACCTAACTTTTTCTGAGAGGCTTCCACCCAATTACTAAATGTAAACCTGCTTCACTTACAAAAGCTGAAAATATCAAGTAGTATGGTCACTTCTGAATTCAGTAGGAATTTTGCATGTGCACAGAACACAGATAGGACTGGTTCCCACATGGTTACAGAACTGCTGTAAAGTGGAACAATTTTCAGGTTGTGTGATTGAAGGATATCTGGATCCATATTATAAGACTGTCCTACATAAATGAGGAAAAGTTGAGGCCCCTTTGTGATTCTTTTGCGCCACTCTTCGTTTCTATGGGGAATTTGCCAATGCAATATCACTGTCTTCCTTTTAAACAAACAAAACTAAAAAAAAATGGTAATGGCTGTTGAAAATAGCAATTCCAGTCCTAGTTAGCGCTGGGGAAATGCCAGCATTTGTTGCTCAATTTTATCCTACTTTTTCTACAGCAAGTTACAGTGGATCAGTATATTTGATTTGGGAGAAATGATGATTTAGTTGGTGTTGGTCCTGTTTTGAGCAGGGGATTGGACTAGATGACCTCCTGAGGTCTCTTCCAACCCTAATATTCTACGATTCTGTGAGTCTATGACTCTAAGTAACAGCAGCCTAAATAGAGCTTGAGGACTCCTGACTTTTGACAGGTTTCAGAGTTGCAGCCATGTTAGTCTGTATCCGCAAAAAGAACAGGAGTACTTGTGGCACCTTAGAGACTAACAAATTTATTTGGGCATAAGCTTTTGTGGGCTACAGCCCACTTCAGCAGATGCATGCAGTGGAAAATACTGTAGGAAGATATAGATATAGATACACACAGAGAACATGAAACAATGGGTGTTACCATACACACACTAACAAGAGTAATCAGATAAGGTGAGCTATTACCAGCAGGAGAGGAAAAAAAACTTTTTGTAGTGGTAATCAAAATAGTCCATTTACAGCAGTTGACAAGAAGTTGTGAGGAACAGTAAAGGGGGGGGGGAAATAAACATGGGGAAATAGTTTTACTTTGTGTAATGACCCATCCACTCCCAGTCTTTATTCAAGCCTAATTTAATGGTGTCCATTCTGCAAATTAATTCCAATTCAGCAGTCTCTCATTGGAGTCTGTTTTTTGAAGTTTTTTTGTTCTAATATTGCGACTTTTAGGTCTGTAATCAAGTGACCAGGGAGACTGAAGTGTTCTCCAACTGGTTTTTGAATGTTATAATTCTTGACATCTGATTTGTGTCCATTTATTCTCTTGCATAGAGACTGTCCGGTTTGGCCAATGTACATGGCAGAGGGACATTGCTGGCACATGATGGCATATATCACATTGGTAGATGTGCAGGTGAACGAGCCTCTGATAGTGTGGCTGATGTGATTATGTCCTATGATGGTGTCACCTGAATAGATATGTGGACAGAGTTGGATTTTGAGAGTGTTCAGATCTGGAAGGCAAGTGCTAAATTCCCTTTCTGAATATTAGATAAATCTGGAAAGAAAAGCCAATTTCTGCTTCCATAGCTCAGACATGGAAATCCTCCCATGTGCCTGGTACTGTATCTAAAGCTGCCCAGGTCTTCTATTAGAGCCTTCCCTCCCTTACTTATCATTTTAATTTCTGGTGGGATCCACATACCTCCCCTGCTAGGCTTCAGATAGAGAGGTGCACTGTCCATTTAGTCCACCCAGTTCCTTCTTTGGGGGCTGCCAGGTGAGGTCACACCAGCATCTCTAATCCAGTCTGGGGAAGTCTTCTGAGGGCGATATCTGGGCCAAAGCCTTCTACTCCTTGGGCACACTTGTTCCCCATTTACTGTGCCCACCCCCTTCTAGCAGCCAGCTCTCCATCCACAGCAAGCTGCGGCGCATGGGGTCTCAGCTTCCTCACTCCTTCCCACTCCCTTTCCTGTTGATAGCTGCCAAGGAAAAGCTGGGAAATGTAGTTCCTTCCCTGCTCCAGGGCCGGCTCTATAGGCTGAGAACTGGGTAAGGAACTACAGCTCCCAGGGCCCCTTGGGTTCTCAGCTCCCATGTTGGATCCCTGCTGCTCCAAGGCTCCTTGCTCTCAGGGCCTCCGCTTCTGCAGTGCTGCGAGAGGAGAGGAAGTGAGTGTTATGGGACCCTTCTGAGCTTGGGTCCGGCGCTATGGAGCCATTGGCGCTGTGGTAAATCCGGTACTGCCTTGAACAGCCCTCCTTGTCCCTAGTAACAGTCGCGTCAGCTCTGGGATGGGGAGCGCACTTGGGAGACCTCCAAATACAAGGCCTTTGGTCTCAGGACGAGCTCTCCCTCCATATCAACATCAAGGAGCTGAGGGCAGTGCGACTGGCATACCAGACCTTTCAGGCCTGACTACAAGGTCAGTGCATAGCGGTTCTGACGGACAACACCACTGCCATATTTTACATCAACAAGCAGAGTGGAGCCCAGTCCTCTCCCCTATGTCGGGAAGCCCTCTGGCTGTGGGAGTTCTGCATAGCCCGCTCCATTCACCTGGAAGCATCCTATCTACCAGGAGTTCAGAACACACTGGCGAACCACCTCAGCAGGTCCTTCCGCAGTCACAAGTGGTTTCCCCGGGTTGATCTGTTTGCCCCCCCAGAGCAACAGAAAGTTCCCAATGTTCTGCTCCTTCCAGAGACACAGCCCAGGCTCAATCATGGACGCATTCCTGCTCTACGGCTTTCCCCCATTCCCTCTTGTGCATAAGGTCCTACTCCAGGTCCACAAGAATGAGGCAGAGATAATTCTGGTAGCACCAGTGTGACCTTGACAACACTGGTACACCATACTCCTGGAACTGTCAGTGGACAGCCCGGTCACATTGTCTCTCCTCCCCGACCTGATCACTCAAGACCACAGTCGCTTTCATCACCCCGACCTGCAGTCCCTCCACCTCACGGCTTGGAAGCTTCATGGCTGAACCCCATGGAGCTTCTAAGGGAGGTCCTACTCAGCAGCAGAAATCCCTCCACTAGAGTCACATACCTGGCAAAGTGGAAAAGATGTACTTGTTGGTATGACCAGCGTTGTACACCCCCTCTCCAGGCACCTGTACCTCTCATCTTAGAGTACCTTCTGTGCCTGAAACAGCAAGGCCTGGAAGTGTCCTCCATAAAGGTACGCCTCATTGCTATCTCGGCCTTCCACCCGGGAGCGTCTGGACTCTCTGTCTTCGCCAACCCTACGGTTGGTTGGTTCCTCAAGGGTCTGGAACGGCTACATTCTCAGATCAGACAGCCTGTCCCTGTGTGGGACCTTAGCTTGGTCCTCTCCAGGCTAATGGGGCCCCCATTTGGCGACTTTCTCCCTTCTCTATCTGTCGTGGAAGGTAGCCTTTCTCATTGCCATTATTTCAGCAAGGAGAGTGTCTGAGTTAAAGGCCCTTACCTCAGACCCACCTCATACGGTTTTCCACAGGGATACGGTGCAACTCAGACCTCACCCGGCCTTTCTTCCTAAAATTCTGTCACACTTCCACACTAATCAGGACATTTTCCTGCCTGGTTTTTATCCTAAGCCGCATGCCAGTAGCCGTAAGCAGAGGCTACACTCCCTGGATGTTCAGCGTGCACTAACTTTTTACATCAAGCTCACTAAGTCATTCAGGAAGTTGAACCAGTTGTTCACAGAGGTGGCAGACCAGATGAAAGGGCTCCCAGTCTCAGCTCAAAGAATATCTTCCTGGATCACGTCGTGCATCCACACATGCTACAAGCTGGCCAGAATACCAGCCCCGGCTCTTACAACACACTCCATGGGGGTTCAGGTCTTCTCAGCGGCATTCCTGGCCCAGGTCCCAGTACAAGAAATCTGCAGGGCAGCAACTTGGTCCTTAGTACATACGTTCACCTCTCATTACGCCATTGTCCAGCATGCCAGAGATGATGCGGCTTTTGGCAGAACGGTGCTCCAATCAGCGATTCCATAACTAGGCTTGGAATTGGAATCGATATGAGCAATCACTCAAAGAAGAAAAACGGTTACCTTCTCGTAACTGTTGTTCTTTGAGATGTGTTGCTCATATCCATTCCAAACCCATCTGCCTTCTCCTCTGTTGGAGTAACCAGCAAGAAGGAACTGAGGAGGTGCCAGGTTGGCAGGGTCATATATTGAGTGCCATGAAGGCGCCACTCCAGGGGGCTCCACAGCCGACCCGCGGTTGCTGCTAGGGAAAAATCTTTCTGATGACTGTGCACGCGGCATGCACATACCTAATTGGAATGGATATGAGCAACACATCTCAAAGATAAACAGTTACAAGAAGGTAACTGTTTTTTCTGTTATCTTTTTTGACTGCTGCTGCACACTGAGCGGATGTTTTCAAAGAGTGATCCACAATGACTCCAAGATCTCTTTCTTGAGTGGTAACAGCTAATTTAGATCCCATCATTTTGTATGTATAATTGGAATTATGTTTTCTAATGTGCATTACTTTGCATTTATCAACACTGAATTTAATCTGTCATTTTGTTGCCCAGTCACTCAGTTTTGAGAGATCCTTTTGTCTGCCTGGGACTTAACTATCTTGAGTAGGGGTCCCTGCCATTCTCCCTGTCATTATGAATGTAGATATGAAAGGCTGACCATGTTTCTATTTCATAAAAAGGTCAGAAAGCACCACTGTGATCATCCAGTCTGACCCCTTATATAGCAGGCCATAGAATTTCACACAGTAATTCCTGTATTGAGCCCAATAATTTGTTATTAAATTACATTATATATTTTAGAAAGATGTAGTGATTCCAGGTGATGGAGATTTTATGACAGCTTTCAGTAATCTGTTCCAGTGGCTAATTACTCTCACTTAAAAATGTGCATAATATTTGTGTCTGTTTGAAATTGTGTGTTGTACATTTGATCTACATTTTGTAGCTATTCCAGGAAACATTTTTGATAAGAAAGAAATTTGGAGTGTATTCAGCTTTGTATTCTTTCTCTGACAAGAGTGTGGTATGTGGAGATAAGACTAGTTGTCATTATTAAGCTATTAAATAATGTAGTGTTGGAAGGTTGGAGTTAAAATTGTGCATTCTAGTTTGATGTGTGACTTGAGGATGATAGTATTGTTGAATTTAAAGTGTGTGTGTTAGAGAGTTTATCAGCACGTTGATGTCATTTATGTCTTATGATGGCACTGGGCTAATGCTTGGAAACTGCATGTGAATGTTGTCTTTAGCTTAGAATTTCCTTGCTTTTTAGTATGTGCATTATGAGGAAATTCATTTGAGAAATGGCTGGATAACCCTACTCAGAGAGTAGTTATTAATGGCTCCCAATCCTGCTGGAAAGTTATAACAAGTGGGGTTCCGAAGGGGTCTGTTTTGGGACCGGCTCTGTTCAATATCTTCATCAACGACTTAGATATTGGCACAGAAAGTACGCTTATTAAGTTTGCAGATGATACCAAACTGGGAGGGATTGCAAGTGCTTTGGAGGATAGGGTCATAATTCAAAATGATCTGGACAAATTGGAGAAATGGTCTGAAGTAAACAGGATGAAGTTTAATAAAGACAAATGCAAAGTGCTCCACTTAGGAAGGAACAATCAGTTTCACACATACAGAATGGGAAGAGGCTGTCTAGGAAGGAGTATGGCAGAAAGGGATCTAGGGGTTATAGTGGACCACAAGCTAAATATGAGTCAACAATGTGATGCTGTTGCAAAAAAAGAAAACATGATTCTGGGATGCATTAACAGGTGTGTTGTGAGCAAGACACGAGATGTCATTCTTCCGCTCTACTCTGCACTGGTTAGGCCTCAAGTGGAGTATTGGGTCCAGTTCGGGGCACCACATTTCAAGAAAGATGTGGAGAAACTGGAGAGGGTCCAGAGAAGAGCAACAAGAATGATTAAAGGTCTTGAGAACATGACCTATGAAGGAAGGCTGAAAGAATTGGGTTTGTTTAGTTTGGAAAAGAGAAGACTGAGAGGGGACATGATAGCAGTTTTCAGGTATCTAAAAGGGTCTCATAAGGAGGAGGGAGAAAGCTTGTTCACCTTAGCCTCTAAGGATAGAACAAGAAGCAATGGGCTTAAACTGCAGCAAGGGAGGTTTAGGTTGGACATTTGGAAAAAGTTCCTAACTGTCAGGGTGGTTAAACACTGGAATAAATTGCCTAGGGAGGTTGTGGAATCTCCATCTCTGGAGATATTTAAGAGTAGGTTAGATAAATGTCTATCAGGGATGGTCTAGATAGTATTTGGTCCTGCCATGAGGGCAGGGGACTGGACTCGATGGTCCCTTCCAGTCCTAGAGTCTATGAATCTATGAAATGTTAATTCTAAGGCCCTACTATACTATAAATCTCATCAGTTTAACTGGATTGATTTAAACACCAATGACCAAATTAAGCTGAAGCAATATAAGCAATATTGAAATTGATTCAAGTGGGTCTACATCAGGGGTTTGCACTGGTTTAAGTATATCAATTTTAAATCAGTTTTAGTTAAATCAGTGCATTTTTCTAGTAAATACTAGAGCTAAGTTAATTTGTATGGAAATTATTGTTATATGGGCCGCAGATGACCTGCAGCATGAGGGGCAGATAAAATATGAATGAAGTTAAAGTCGCAAGTGCCTTTCATCTGAGGATCTCCAAGCAATCTGAAAGAACTAATTAAATAGATCTCATACTCCCCCCCCACTCCCCCAAGAAGTAGGTCAGTATCGTCCCCATTTTATAGATGGGGAAACTGAGATACAGGAAAGAGAATTTCCCAAGGTAAAAGAGCAAGTCAAAGGCAGGGCTGCGAATGGGATCCAGGAATCCTCACTCCCAGTTCCTTTGCTTTAACCCACTAGACCCAAACTCCCTTGCTAGAGCAAGGAATAGAATAGCGTATCCTGATTTCCCTTGCTACAGCGCTCTAGGACCCACTCCCCGCCCAGAGCTGGAATTGACTGTAGGAATCCTGATTCCCAATCTCCCTGTGCTAACCCATTAAACTCCAGCCCATTCCCAAAGCTCTCAGATGACTCCTTGCCCTTAATGCCTTATCCACTAGATCTACTTTTCTCTCTGGGAACTATCCACCCTAGGGATAGAGTCTGTGAGGGGGCGCATGTCCCAGAGCAGAGATGGGATAGTCTTTCTCTCTGTGGCTCAGGGGAAACCCCACCTGGAATTATGCACTCTGCCATTGACCCCTCAATCCCAGGAAGACAGTGACAAGCTGGGAGAGCTCAGAGAAGAGCTACAGAAAACACTTCAGGGATCAGAGTTCTGAAAAAAGATTCAAAGTTAAATGGACCAGATTTTGTTTGCAAAGTCAAGTTAAAGTGCATATGCTTGTGTATATTGGGCACCCCTGCAGATGTACAGCGTGAACAGGACTTGTCAGCATCTCTCTATAATAAGCTTGTTGCAAATGTGGTGCATTCATGGATGTGTGTATTGTTGGGGCTGAGTTTGCATAATGTAACCCCCTGCAAAGGCCACTTGGAGACCATTCCTCTGGGTGAGCTATGACTGTTACGTAACTGGGCAAGAGTATTACGGTCCGGACTACACTGAGACCCGCTGCAAAGAGCTGCTTATAAAGTCAGAAGAATCTTGATTGTGAACTTCAATGCTAATGTTTTTAAGCAGTTTCTTTTCCTTTTTTTTAAATCCCTCCTTTAAATAAAAAAGTAACTAGGGAAATGAAATATAAAAACCATTTGAGATAATGTAAACATTCAACGCCTCAAATACTGAGGGGACCAATTTCTTCCATCACATGGGTACCACTCCACTACAATGGGAGTAAGAGATAATAATCTTAAATAATTTTCTGTGGACTTCCAGTGAGGAAGCATTAAAATTATTATCTCTTAAGATCTCTGAAGATCCCCAGGTTTATAAATAAAAGATATGGCAACAGTAGTAATTTTTTGGCATTTATATCATGAGTTGAAATTTTGGTGTGAAGTGGCTTCATACACACAACTCACTCTCTTTTTCCATTTTTCTGTCTTTGTCTCCCTCTCCATCTTTCAGGGTCCACTAAGAACCTGTAGTAGCTCTGGAGTGAGCCCCCCCCATTCCGGAGGAGCTGATCCTGCCCGAATCCCTGAGGCCATCATCTCAGTCTCCCGGGGAACAGTGGAAGAGGGGGGAAAGTGACACAAATTTATGTTTTCATCCAACTGGGCCAAGGAGAATGGGGGTCCCACACCCAAAAGAATGAAGACTCGACAGAACAAAGACTCGGTATGTGAAAGGGGAGGAGGTGGTGGGGAACCAAGGACTGGAAAAGAAGGAGAACTGTGGGTCAGGACTGAGGTGCATCAGCAAAACTATGTGGTGAACGTAGGACTGGAGCAGTGGAATGACATGGGTTAGCACTGAGGGCCTCAGCGGAGCTGGAAGGTGGGGCGGGGGTTGCATAGCAGGGGGAGCTGCAGGGCGCTCTCAGTGTGTTTTCTTTCGTCGTAGATGTCAATGCGGAGTGGACGGAAGAAGGAGACTCCGGGACCCCGAGAGGAGCTCAGGTCACGGGGCCGAGCCTCCCCAGGTGGCATCAGCACTTCTAGCAGTGATGGCAAAACTGAGAAATCCCGGCAAACCAATAAGGTAGGAAATATTAGTGTGATATTGAGTGGTACCATGAGGTCCACCAAGAACCTGGCAGAGATTGGTTCTTCCACCTTGCCCTCTGCTTATCCCCCAACCATTTTACCAAGAGGTTATCCCCCACCGAGAAACCATGACTCCTAAATCCCCAGGGTCCTGTGTCAATCTGTCCAATCTGTCATTTTGTGTACAAATCACTTGTATGTCAGCGTCTCTCACCCACTGTGGGAGCTTCGGGAAGGAGTTCCATGTGTAACCCTTCCCTCCTCTCCCTTGCAGAAAGGACGGGTGGAGGAGTCCTGTACCCCCAAGGGTAACAAGCAGGGCCGGATGGAGGAGATTTCAGAGAGTGAAGGAGAGGACAGCAATGCCCCCAAGAAAACCAAAACTGAGGTGAGTTTCCCTTTGCACCCCACAAACACCTCCATGGTCTGGTGCAGGAAAAAAGCCTCTGGGAGTTCCCCTCCCTCCCTCTTGCGCTGGATCACGATCTAGCCCGCTGCCCTGGCTGCACTGGATCACACCAGTGTGTTGGTTGTGGGCTGACAGGCTTTACCAAGCAAGAAGAGACAATCCTCCCCCATAAATAGGCCTCCTCCCACATTTCAGGGGCTTGGCCCAGTCCCAGCACTTCCCTTTCTGGGGCAGGAGGTGGTTCCCCAGAACCCAGGAGCATGTAGTTCCCCAGGATATCCCTGTCAGGTCTAGCATATCTTCCGTCCAGCTCGTCCTCTGGGGTTGAGATCGTGCTGGCCACAAATCATCACTTGCTCGATTTAGGTCTGGCTCAGCCAGCTAGTCTGGGACCTCCAAGCAGCCCTGGATGTGATCAGCTAGCTTGCTGCTTTGTCAATTCAGGGACACAGATTGTGTGTCTGGGCTGTCTGGAACTGCCCTACAGTGATTCTAGTGAAGTGGTTATATGAGGGGACTGGCATTAACACTCATGAATTCTCTTCCTGGCTCTGTGAGGGCTATAGGGCCTAACAGTTTAGAGCAGAGGAGACTGGGAATCAGGACTCCTGGTTTCTATTCTCAGCTCTTCCCCTGACTCCGTGTATGATCTTTGCCAAGTCCTTTCCCTCTCCTTATTACTGTTGGCATTTCAGTGGTGTCCGGAAGCCCCACCCAAGATTGGGCCCATTGCTGTAGGCGCTGTAGAAACACGCAGTAAGAAAAAGCTGTGCTCCAAAGAGCTTACCGCTAACTAGATAAGACAGGTGCAGGATTTTTAAGCTCTTTGGAGCAGGGTCTTCTCGTTACATGTGAGTACAGCACCCAGCACAGTGGGGTCCTGATCCGTAATGGGCTCCCTACACGTGACTGCAATCCACAGAATACTAATACCATTTTACAGATTGGAAACTGAGGCACGGAGAGGTGAAGTGACGGACCAGTGTGTCACAGGGAGTCTGTGGCACAGCAAGGGATTAATTCCAGATCTCCCAAGTCCCAGTCTAATACCTTAACTACAAGACCATGCTTCCTATGTAACAGGGGTATCAGACATCTGGCCTGCATGATGTATTCCTGTGGCCTGCAGGACATATTCACGTTCTCCAGAATCTCTGTTTTCATTTTTTGGAGAAGTGAGTTTCTTGCCCTTCTGCTTGCAGAAATGACTTTTTAAACATGACCCGAGTGTAACTGATTCAGTGTCGTCTGCCTGGGTCTGCAGACAGCCTGAAATGAGGACTCAGAGGAGGAAACTCCTCAGTCCCCATTGGGTCTTTTGCTCTTTACACAACAAACATAATATGAAGGAACCACATAGGCACAGTGGGGTCCAAGGAAATTCAGAGGAGAGTCACAGAGACAGGGACAGGGAAGGTGGGGAGAAATAGAGAAAGGGGGATGGGAAGGAGGAGATGTGAGGGGCAGAGATAGCAGTGGCCCAACAGGCTGGGGGTTTCCTTCCTCAGTGCTGAATGTGATGATAAAGCATTGAACAAATAATAAATAATCACTGAATATTTAGTTAGTTCATAAAGGCCATATTCTCCCCTTGATCTCTGTACAAATCTCCCACTGCTGTGGAGGAGGATAGTCCTGAATTATAGCCTGGACCACAGACCAGAAATCGGCTCTTTCTTCCAAATATGTTTGACACTCCTGCTTTATAACTGTTCTCTGTGTCAATTACTCCCTCTGTCAAATGGAGCTAATGATACTTACCTACCTCCCCAGGGGTCATGAGACTTAATTCATGAATGTCTGTCAAATAGGTGGAGCTTGGCAAATGGAAAGCGCTAGGATTGTTATAAATACACTGCCAAAGGATATCGGCTTCCATCGGCTGTGAATCTATTGCCTTTTCCTTTTCTGGGAGATGAATAAAGTGGGGCCAGGGGAGGAGGAGCATCTCACAATCTTCTTTGGTGCCCTCAGAGAGGAGAGTCACTGGGGACTACATGTAAGGGGTGTCAGAAAAGGGTGACCTTCCTTCTCAGCTCCTATAGCGAGGGGCTGAGAACTTCAGAAAGGAGAATCTCTGGGGCTCAGAAAGGGTTAACTTTTTTGCTCATGCTCTGAGGGACTGTCTGATATCTCCCTTCTCTCTGTACCTCAGGAGCTACCATGTCCCCAGTCTCCCTCGGATGTTGACAGCCTTGATGGTCACAGCTTCAATGATGAGATGAGCAGTGACCCACGGGACATAGACCAGGATAACCGGAGCACCTCGCCCAGTGTCTACAGCCCAGGCAGCGTGGAGAATGACTCAGACTCGTCCTCTGTGCTGTCCCAAGGGCCATCCCACTCCTACCGTCATCCCTCACTGTTCCCCCAGAGTCCCCCACCGGCCCCTCCAATTGACAGCCTAGCCCGTCCACTCGAGCCAGGTTTCAGCCTAGCAGGCGAGGTTCACCCTCAGGCCCCTGCAGGTGGCTACCACTCTCAACTTGAGACTCAGGCATCGAGGATTTTCCAGGCCCAGGCACCACCAGTGCCTGCCTCCTCTTCCTCTGCTGCACATGCTCCTCTTTATCCCACTGCCAGTGTGGTCCAGGGGGGGCCCAAAGCCACTACTGGAGGAGGGGGCCTCCCAGTGCCGGGAGGGCGTGAACAGACCCTTGGTGCCAAGCACAACCCACCACCCACTACTCCCATCTCCCTGGCCTCTGTGGCAGGAGGACTACCCCCTCAGAAGACTCCCCCAGGCAACCCCCTGGCAGCACCCCCAGCTTCTGCCCCCTCCTTCCCCCATGTCACAGCCAACCTGCCTCCTCCACCAGCCCTGCGCCCACTGAATAATGCATCCACCAACTCCAACTCGCCTGGGATGGTGGGGCAGGCATTGAGTGGGCACCTCCCATCGCCCCACAGCATGGGGCAGGACAAGGCACCTGCCCCACCCCCCTCACGTTACCCCTATGCCCCCCCTCCACCCAGTTCTTCTGCTCAGTACCCTCCACCTCCCCCTGCCCAGGCCCTGCCCAGCTACAGTGCCTCCTATTCCCACTCTTTCCCCCCACCTAGTGGCCTCTCCATCTCCAGCCAGCCCCCCAAGTACACCCAGCCCTCTCTGCCCTCCCAGCCCGTGTGGAGCCAGGGTCCACCACCCTATGGCCGCCCCCTGGGCAACACCAGCTCCCACCCCACTGCCTCCTTCCCTGGCCAGCCCTCCCAGCAGCCACCACAGCAGCACCACCACCATGGCCATGGTGCTGGAGGGGGGGTCTCCCCAGCCACAGCAGCTCCTCCCCCACCACCTGGAGGTTACCCCCACCCCTTGGAGTCAGGCACTCATCACCCTTCGCATGTTGCCTATGGACTACGTCTCTACCCACCCCACAGCCAGGCCACATACAGCCAGGCTCCTTCAGCCTCCTCTTCCTCCTCCTCTTCTTCCTCCTCCTCCTCCTCCTCCTCCTCCTCTTCCCAGGGGACATACCCAGGTGTCTGCGCTCACCCCCAAGGGCAGAGTCCTGCTGCTTACGCCTTCCCTCCGCCACCGCCACCCTCACCTGCACATGGAGCTGGCCCACCAGTCACGTCTGCCTCTGTCACCCTCTCCACTGTCATAGCCACCATGGCTTCCTCCTCAGCCCCCTACAAGACGGTGTCACCCCCTGCTCCTCCCTCCACGGTGGCCCCCTATGGGAAGCGGGCAGGCTCACCTGCCCCCACATTCCAGCCCCCAGCTCCCTACAAGCCAGGCTCACCCCCTTCTTCCTCCGCTTCATCGTTCCGTGCAGCCACGCCCCCTGGGTACAGAATGACCTCTTCTCCAGCGGCTGGCAGCTACAAGGCCCCTTCACCTGCTCCCACTGCCCCCCCATTGCCTGGCGGCATGGGAGCCCCTGCTCCCCACCTGCCACCACTACCACTGAGCGCTGCACAGATCAAGCAAGAGCCGTCAGAGGAGTATGAGCCCCCGGAGAGCCCAATGCCACCAGCTCGGAGTCCTTCACCAGCCCCCAAAGTGGTGGATGTACCAAGTCATGCCAGCCAGTCAGCCAGGTGAGCAGGGGAGAGCGAGACAGAGAGGGGAAAAATAAGACAGAGGGAGGAACATGGAGACAGAGGGAGAAAAGAAGGGGAGAGAGGAGGGTGGGGGAAGGGAGGGCAGCTTTCCAGGGCCTGCAGCAATAAGTAACCCCCACTGGAGTTCAAAAGAGTGGCCTATCCAGAGGGTGGGCCTTTGTGCAGGGCATCCAGGAAGGGCTGGGTCGCTGCAGCCCCTGGCATAAATTAGAGCAAACCAGTTTGCATGGGGGGCATCGTTGCAGCGCGACATAGTGCCTATACCAGGGAATTTCCCCCCGGACTTTTGGTTTATGGTACCTGTAAGCTGCCACAGTGGCATACAGTGGTGGGAGAGGGGATGAGAATCTCACCCTGTGTGTTTGGGGAGGAGATTGGGCCACAGAGGTAGGGTGCTGGATGCAAGTAAGGGAAAACTATATGAAAAATAAGGGACACCACTTTATTTTAAGGGACATTTTAGGAAACACCATTTCCCTTAGCAGCTCAAGTGTACGTTTTTACTGTCCTCATGTATATAATACAAATATCATAAGCTTCAATGAACTGTTTTAAATGGTACTTCTTATCAGTTTTCATACATTTCAATACATCTTTGTTCTGAAATCAATTCATAAAACTCTTTACATGTACAATTGAAATAAACTTTAATTTGAAGCTCAGCCTTAAAATCAATATTTAGCAAGTCTTTTTACACAAGGAAAATATTCTTTCCGCTGCTGCATTTGAGATAGAAATGAACATCATAAATTCCATAAGTTTTAAGAAACTGGGAGAAGGAGCTGGCTACCATGTTTCAAAGTCCCACCCTTTCCCCTGCACACAGTATTCACTGAACCTTCTTTGCTGTAACATACTAGTGCCCATATGTGGCAAGCATTTGCTATTTACTTAGTCATTAATGAACCTTTCCCTTTCCAAAAGTTTTCTAAATTCTTCCTCGCATTTTCTTACCTGTGTTATAAGTACAAAAACAGGCCTGGGGTCGAGAAACTTCTGAATATTTAGTATGTTTTAACAACAAAGTCTCAAACATGAAGCCACATCCAAGATTTTTTATTTCAGGTGCACAGTTCAATGCAGTCTTAAGACAATACCAAAAGAGAATTTTTTTTTGAGCTTTGTGGTTAGTTTTTCTTAAAAGTAGGGCTGTCAAGCAATTAAAGAAATTAATCACAATTAAGCGCACGATTAATCGCCCTGTTAAATAATAATAGAATACCATTTATTTAAATATTTTGGATGTTTTCTACATTTTAAATATATTGATTTCAATTACAACACAATACAAAGTGTACAGCGCTCACTTTATATTATTATATTATATTATATTATATTATTACAAATATTTGCACAGTAAAAAACAAAAGAAATAGGTGAATTGAAAAATACTAATACAAGTACTGTAGTGCAATCTCTTTATCATGAAAATTGAACTTACAAATGTAGAATTATGTACAAAAAAACCAGCATTCAGAAATAAAACAATGTAAAATTTTAGAGTCTGCAAGTCCACTCAGTCCTACTTCTAGTTCAGCCAGTCACTGACAAACAAGTTTGTTTACATTTGCAGGTGATAATGCTGCCCGCTTCTTGTTTATAGTGTCAACTGAAAGTGAGAACAGGCGTTCTCATGGCCCTGTTATAGCCAGTAGTGGAAGATATTTATGTGCCAGATACGCTAAAGATTCATATGTCCCTTCATGCTTCAATAACCATTCCAGAGGAAATGCTTCCATGCTGATGATGGGTTCTACTTGATAACAATCCAGAGCACTACGGACCGACACATGTTCATTTTCATTATCTGAGTCAGATGCCACCAGCAGAAGGTTGATTTTCTTTTTTGGTGGTTTGGGTTCTGTAGTTTCCGCATCAGAGTGCTGTTCTTTTAAAACTTCTGAAAGCATGCTCCACACCTCATCCCTCTCAGATTTTTGGAAGGCACTTCAGATTCTTAAACCTTGGGTCGAGTGCTGTAGCTATCTTTAGAAATCTCACGTTGGTACCTTCTTTGCATTTTGTGAAATCTGCAGTGAAAGTGTTCTTAAAATGAACAACACGCTGAGTCATCATCTGAGACTGTTCTAACATGAAATATATGGCAGAATGCAGGTAAAACAGAGCAGGGGGACATACAATTCTCCCCCAAGGAGTTCAGTCACAAAAATAATGCTTTAATTAAATTTTAATAAGAGTCATCAGCATGAAAGCATGTGCACTGGAATGGTGGCTGAAGCATGAAGGGGCATACGGATGTTTAGCATATCTAGCACATAAATATCTTGCAATGCCAGCTACAAAAGTGCCACGCAAATGCCTGTTCTCACTTTCTGGTGACATTGTAAATAAGAAGAGGGCACCATTATCTTCTGTAAATGTAAACAAACTTGTTTGTCTTAGCGGTTAGCTGAACAAGAAGTAGGACTGAGTGGACTTGTAGGCTCTGAAGTTTTACATTGTTTTGTTTTTGAGTGCAGTGATGTAACAAACAAAAATCTACATTTGTAAGTTGCACTTTCACAATAAAGAGATTGTACTACAGTACACCTCTACCTCGATATAACGCGACCCGATATAATATGAATTCAGATATAACATGGTTAAGCAGCGCTCCGGGAGGGCAGGGCTGCGCACTCTGGTGGATCAAAGCAAGTTCGATATAACGTGGTTTTACCTATAACACAGTAAGATTTTTTGGCTCCCGAGGACAGCATTATATTGGGGTAGAGGTGTACTTGTATGAGGTGAATTGAAAAATACTGTTTATTTTGTTTATCATATTTACAGTGCAAATATTTATATTAAAAATAATATACACTTTGATTTCAGTTACAACACAGAATACAATATATATGAAAATGTAGAAAAACATCCAAAATATTTAATAAATTTCAATTGGTATTCTATTGTTTAACAGCGCAATTAAAACTGCGATTAATTACATTAATTTTTTAATTGCAATTAATTTGTTTGCGATAATAGCGTGAGTTAACTGTGCTTAATCGACAGCCCTACTTAAAAGATTAGGTTTCTTCAGGCTGAATTCTACATTGAAAACAGGGTCTAATCAACAGTTACTTTGAAGCTGCTCTGCTAAGGTTAATTCAGCCTGTCCTTACTGATACGACAAATTAATGAAATAAGGAAGTCTAGGGATGGTCCCTTAAAATAAGGGATGGGTAGTCACCCTGCACAGAGGGGACTGCTGGGGCGGGACACAGCAAGGGAAGGGGTGTATCAGGTGTGTGGGGCACAGCTACTTTTCACAGCCCTTACTGGCTCCAAGATCCCTGCACACCCTCCACCTTCCTTGATACATTTCCAGGCTTGTGCCAGTCCTCACTATTCCCCCAGTCCTCCATCTCTCTCACACTCCGACACTTGTGCCTCTGTTCTTCTCCACAGGTTCAACAAACAGCTAGATCGTGGCTTCAACTCCTGCTCCCGTACAGACCTTTACTTCGTGCCCCTGGATGGCTCCAAACTCGCCAAGAAACGGGCAGATCTAGTAGAGAAGGTCCGCAGGGAGGCTGAACAGAAGGCCCGGGAGGAGAAGGAGCGGGAGAGGGAGCGGGAGAGAGAGAAGGAGAGAGAGAGAGAAAAGGAGAGAGAATTGGAGAGAAGTGTGGTAGGTGTTGCAGTGACCCCATTGGGGAAAATGGGGCTGAGCAAGGGGTGATGTTTAGGGATCACAGTGCCCCCTGCTGGGGGAGGCTCTTGTTAGCCTCTGACACTGAAAAGCTTTTCTGCTCTCTTGCAGAAGATGGCTCAGGAGGGCCGGCCAGTGGAGTGCTCGTCTCTTGGCCCTGTCGCTCACCGTCCATCCTTTGAGCAAGGCAGTGCCGTGGCTACCGTCCCGCCGTACCTGGGCCCCGACACTCCAGCTTTGCGCACGCTCAGCGAGTACGCCCGGCCCCACGTCATGTCCCCCAGCAACCGCAATCACCCCTTCTATGTGCCGCTGGGTGCTGTTGACCCCGGTCTGCTGGGCTATAATGTGCCAGCCATCTACAGCAGTGATCCAGCCACACGGGAACGGGAGCTGAGGGAACGGGAGGCCCGGGAACGAGACCTGAGGGACCGGGACCTGCGGGAGCGTCTCAAGCCTGGTTTTGAAGTCAAGCCGGCTGAGTTGGAGCAGCTCCATGCTGTGCCTGCTGCTGCCATGGATCCTTTCCCGCGCCACGGAGGGCTGGCTCTGCAAGCAGCCCCTGGCCTGCACCCTGCTTTCCCCTTCCACCCAGGGCTGGGCCACCTGGAGCGGGAGCGGCTGGCACTCGCCACCGGCCCAGCCCTGCGTCCCGATATGTCATATGCTGAGCGACTGGCAGCTGAGCGGCAACACGCAGAGCGGGTAGCTGCCCTGAGCAATGACCCCCTGGCCCGACTGCAGATGCTCAATGTGACGCCCCATCATCACCAGCACTCACACATCCACTCCCATCTCCATCTGCACCAACAGGATGCCATTCATGCAGGTGAGGGGAGTGCGAGGGCTCGGGGTGGGATCCCCAGCCTCCAATGCTCTCTTTCCCTCTGTAGGTTGTCTCGTTTTCATACTGTATCTCTTGTCTACACGAGAAAATTTAGGTGCTTCCAGCTTTGGTTCTAGCTTCTGAGCAAGTCTTAGAATCGTCTCAGCCTGCACACGTTCAGTGCTAGTGTAGAAGGAAGGCGCAGGCAGCGCCACTGCACGGGCTGTCTTGGCCCTGTAGCGCAGTCCCTCAGTGCTTATGCCTAGCTCAGTTACAGCCCCGAGCACTGGTGGGATGAGATGGGAAGCTCTCCATCCACTAGACTCATGTAGAGCTGTACTCAAGTAGTCCCAGCTCCTCCACCTCATTCAGACTTGGGGAGGGGAGGGATAGCTCAGTGGTTTGAGCATTGGCCTGCTAAACCCAGGGTTGTGAGCTCAGCCCTTGAGGGGGCCATCTAGGGAACTGGGGTAAAAATCTGTCTGGGGATTGGTCCTGCTTTGAGCAGGGGGTTGGACTAGATGACCTCCTGAGGTCCCTTCCAACCCTGAGATTCTGTGATTCAGGATAGGCCTAAGCAGCCTTGGCTAGTCTTGGCTCAGCCTAGCCCTCCTAACTCCATCTCCTTAGAGGCACAGAGACCTATTCCAAATGCAGTTTTATTTCATTTTTTTAAATGTTGCTGTTTAATAGTGTAGAACACGCTATACAGTTTTTTTTTTTAAGTTTTAAGTCTTTATCCTTTTGGACCAATGTGTTTCAGCTCCTGAAAATGCAAACACACCAGAGAGAGGCTAGCAGGCACACTCAGCATCACATGGCTGCTCTTATCTTACTGGGTGCTGATGTGGGCAGTGTCTTGGCTGCAGCTCCCAGACTCCTTGACCTGAAAAAGTGAAACCAGGGGCACTAGTAACTATAGACACAGACACATCCCTATGCCCAAAGAAATCCGAGCTCTCTGCTCACCTCCTGATGTCTCCTACTGCCTAAGTTGGGAGATGAGGTGCTGGGGGTGGGAGTAGGGGAAGTTTGATGGCTGGGCTACACAGAGAGACCTGGAGGGATGTCCTTCCATCAAAGTTGGGTCCTGGGCATTTATATCTCAGCATCCTAAAGAGAAACAAGGAAAAGGAGTAGTGCAGCAATGACAAACTCAAGAAAACAAACCCCAGCTACCAAAATAATTGTACCAAAGAGAGGAAACGCCATATCCCCTTGAGCAGTGTCAGTCATACCAATCTGTTGGGAACCTGATGACTGTGTAGGCACCTGAATGGTTTGTGTAGATCTGTGCCCCAGCACAGATCCACAGATGGCCCCATTCAAAGCAATTAGAACCAATCAAAATAACAGGAGCAAACCAATATCCATTATTCCTCTTTGACTGATGTACCAGCATTCCAGCATCTAACACCACATAATGATATGTCCATCCAGAAGAAGCAGCCACCATACTAAATAGTAATATGCTGATGCACTACAAAGTACTTGCAAGCTGGAGTGCCTGCATGTTGGGCACCCAAAATGAATGTACACTTTTGAAATGTAGCCCATGCAGCATATGGGCTTTATGTTGTGCATGCAATATGTGGCCTCATGCCTATGCTGCACATCTGCCCCAGAGGGCTGTGCCTGGAACTGGAGGGTACTGGAAGTGCCCAAATGCCAAGCTCCGGTGATGGTTGCAGAGGATGGCCTTGCATGTGGTCTTGCAGAACAATTTTCCGTGAGCTAGCGTGGATACAAGGAACAAATACAGAAATAAATGGGACTAAAAGTGATTAGCTGCATTAGCTGACTTTGCAATGGTTCTGCCCCTAGTAAGGAACAGCTTGGCTGTGTGTGTCTCTCTCTCCCTCCCCCTTTGTTCCTCACTTTCTTCCCCTACTTCCATAGCACAGAGTACCTATGGATATCTTCTCTCCCCAGCCTCAGCCTCTGTTCACCCCCTTATTGACCCATTGGCCTCGGGGTCGCATCTCACTCGGATCCCATACCCAGCTGGTACCATCCCCAACCCACTCCTTCCTCACCCACTACATGAGAATGAGGTGCTGCGCCACCAACTTTTCGGTAAGAACACTGGTGGGAGCTGTGGGGGAGGACTGAAGGGCATCAACAGAGCTAGAAGGAGCAGAACTGAGATAACAGTGAGAGACTGGGGTGCATTAATAGCTGTGGGGTGCTGTAGCACCAGGACTGGAAAATCAGGGTACTGACGGGTCAGGACTGAAAGGCACTGGCAGAGCTGTGAGAGGAGAACCCAGGGTTGGAATACTGGACTGGGAGGTGCAATAGGTCTGGATTGAGCAGCAGGATGGAGCTCTACTAGTGGGGCATGATTGAGTCAGGGAGGAGTGGATGATGATGGGGCTGATAAGATGACGTGTTCTTTTTCTTTTCTTTGGTTGAAGCTGCCCCCTACAGGGACCTGCCGGGATCTCTCTCTGCTCCCATGTCCGCAGCTCATCAGCTCCAGGCCATGCATGCACAGTCAGCAGAGCTGCAGCGTCTGGCTCTGGAGCAGCAGCAATGGCTTCACGCCCATCACCCTCTGCATGGAGTGCCACTCCCTACACAGGAGGATTATTACAGGTGTGTAGAAACCACTGCTCGGGGGAGTGGGATATAAAACCTTTTGCCTGTAGGGCACTGGTTCAAATCTGGCCCCAGGATGCGGGAACTAATGGGATAAGGGAATGGGATAGGAGGTCCTTTGCCTCAAGGTACCAATTCCAATCAGATCCCAGGTTTGGGGGGACTGGAATATGGAGTCTTTCGCTTCTAGGGTGCACCAGTTCCACTATGGTCCCAGGTTGATAGCAATTGAAAGTCATTCACATCTGGTGGCTGTTCCATGGCCCTCATGCTAAATGAGTATGTGAGGTCTCAGCCCTGTTCTTAGGAGGGGCAAATGCCTGCTTCACAAAAGCTGGCAGCACAATTGGCTCTACTAACTGATCTCCTTGTTGTCAGAGGACTGAAAGGGTCACAGAGCTTGATTCCCCCTCTCCTCTGTGAGGGCCGTCTCCGGGACGGGGAGACCACATTGTCAGGGGAGCAGTATGTGTGTGTTTGGAAATGACTGGATTGTACTGCTCTGGGGATTTACCAAGGATTCAGTTACTGAGCCAGCAATTTTATCAGGGACTAAATTGACTTGAATAAATACAATTCACAATATTAAATCCTCTCTCTCTCTCTCTCCATTTTTTCCTTTTATTCTGCTATTGCCTTGTCTCTCCTAGTCACCTGAAGAAAGAAAGTGACAAACCCCTTTAAATGGACCCCAACCTTCAGAATGACATCATCATGTCTCCCTCTGCAGAGGAGCAACCAACCAACCAAATCCTGGGGGAGGGGAAGCTGTAGAGTGATATATCCTGATCCTACTCAGCACCGTGCAAGACAAGAAGGGGTGGAGAAAACAAGATGGCCACCCTGGGAGCAAAGGCGGGGAGGGGAGAGGAGGGGAAGGGAGTAAAACCAACAAAAAGCTTGGAGCACTGGCTGGACTTTGAAAGGGGCACTGAAAGAGACAAAGTTGGTGTTGCAAAGAGCTGGTGGTACAAAGAATCATGGAGATTCAAAATGGCTGCTGCTCCATCTTCTCTTTTAAAAGTTATTGTGTTCAATTTAAAAAAAAATGGTGGAAAGCATCTTGAGACTTTTCTCCATAGGGCAGCAGCCCCTTCTGCTTCTTTGAGTGAGCAAACATGGCCAAGAGGCAGACACTCAAACCCTGGTGGAATTGCTTTTCCTACTGCCCCCCCAGTTTGATGTAAGATATGGCTTAGAAGTGCAAGGCATCATGGGACTTTTCAAAAATGGGCAATGCTGCTTCCCACACTCCAAACCCTTTCAGGAGTGAATGTGGCGAAGAGATGCAAGCACCACTGGAATTCTTCAGAATGGACACTGTGACTTTCCCACACTACTCTTGAGGGACTGGGCCTGGCCATGAGGTGCAAAGCACCATGGGACTGTTTTCAAGAAGGTGGCTGTATTTTCTCCCACCTTAAGGGAACAGATGTTGCCAGAAGGTGCAAAGCACCATGGGATTGTTTTTGAGATGGTAATTACCCCTCTCCCTCCCAGCCCACTTGGGAGGGTTGATGTGGTCAAGAGACACAGGATATCCTGGGACAGTTTTCAAGATGGTGGCTGCCCCTTTCCCTTCACCCATTCCAATTGATGTACTTTAACTCATGCACATCCCATTAGACGTGGCGGTTTTGTGTAGCAATTTGTGACTCTCCAATCCGTGTGTGTGTGTGCGTGTGTCTGATCTCACGGTTGTATATCTCGATCTGTCCCCATATATATATTTACTTCAAACATTAAAAAAAGCTATGGAAAAATACCCAAAGTCCCCCACATTCCCAGCCCCCAACATGCATTCTAATAATTTATATATATAAATATATATATGAAGCTCTTAAAAAAGAAAAGCAACCAAACAAAAAACCCTTCCAGAAACTGACTTTCTTGTGTTCATTTCAAAGGAGCTGGGCGTAAGGGGATGTGACAAACAGCTGCACTGCAGTGTGTGAAAATGGAGCATGGTCCCCCAGCTGCAGTGGCCCTAGCTCCAGGATGGGGTGCAGGGAGTGTAGAAGTTGGGGGTGTAGAAAGATTTGACATGTGCAAGATCTGAAGGGCAGCTTCTCTGAGAACACAGCACCTATATCTGCCAGCTGGGGTGTTGAGATAAAGGTCCTGTGCATGATATGAAAAAAGGTGACACTTTTAGCAGCACCTAGTGCCAGGTTGCAGTGTGGAGGAGATGGAGATGGCGAGGGAACAAAGGGCAACACCCCATCAGTCAAGTTCCCCCAGTATTAGAGAAGTGTGGAAATCTGAGGCATAGCCAGAATATGAAGGGCAATACCTCCAATAGCACAGCACCTCCCAGTGGCAAACAGAGTGCGGGGGAGAAGAGGCAGGGCCAGGGCATGATGAACAACACTTCCCCTAATAGCAGAAGGCCCCCTTTACGCCAGTCTGCTTGCTAGGAGATAGGGCAATATATGAAGAGTAGCACCTCCTGGAGCACAGTAACCCATAACATCAAGTTGGGGGAGGGGAGAAAGTGCATGTCCAGGGTATGAAGGGTAGAATAGTGCACCCTAACATGAGGTTGGGGTACTGGCAGATGCAGTGTGTCGGGGGTATGAGCAGTACAGTAGATCCTCAGACTTGTGAACACCTCAGGAATGGAGTTTGTTCGTAACTGAAATGGTCATAACTCTGAACAAAATATTATGGTCGTTCTTTCAAAAATTTACAACTGAACATTGACTAATTACAGCTTTGAAACTTTACTATGCAGAAGAAAAATGCTGGTTTTAACTAAATATAAACGAAACAAGCACAGAAACAGTTTCCTTCCTTGTCGAGGTGTTTTGTTTTTTTTAACTTTCCCTTTATTTTTAGTAGTGTATTTTTAACACAGTACTGTACTTGCTTTTTGGGGGAGGGGCTGACTCTGCTGCTGTGTGATTGCATATTTCCGATTCCAAATGAGGTGTGTGACTGACACACACAGTTTGTAATTCTGAGGCTCTACTGTACGTCCTGCAGCCCAGTACCCCCTAATGCCAACCTGGGTTATGGGGGAGATGGGCATGTCCAGGAGCTGAGGGGATCACCGCCACACCTCATTGCTGTGAGTGTGCAGAGCAGTGGTGCAAATAGAAATCATTTCTTGCCAGTACTGCACTCATGGCAGGGACATAAGAGAGAGCACATGACCCTTTATGTGACTCCTCCCCGTCCCCAGCCCGGGGCCCCCATGCTCTCCCCATCCCCTCCGACACCCCCCTTACCTGTATAAAATGATGCTTTGGGCCCCTGGTGCCACCTGTACTTCCAGGTGTCATTGAGGATCCAGCAGCACCCCAAATTGAAAACTTCTTAAACAAAAGGATAGGAAGGACAATCACCCCACTTTCCATTAACACACTAACAGTGCCTCCCTTATGTCCAAAGTAAGCTTCCCTCAAACTAGCTTCTGCCAGCTTGCAGAAGTGTATCTAAGTATTGCTCTCCCCCAGGCACTAGGAAAGCACCTGGGTTTGATGGAAAAGAGGCACAGAACTGTGTGTGCCATGTACATCTTGATAGAACTACAGCCCAAATTGTTTTATTATTTTTCTCAGCATGACATACAGGAGGGGCAATCAAAATCAGCCTGGCAGACAGGGCCGTCCCTAGCCATTTTGGTGCCCTACGCAGCCCCCAAGGCCTCCATGGGGGTGGGGGCAGGAGCAGCCTTGGAGGGCAGGGGGGAACCACTCCCCAGCACGAGCCAGTGGAGGGGAGCGGGTTGGGGACAGGTCACTCCACTTCCCGCTGCCCCGTGTGTGTGCAGGGCAGGCCCAACCCTGCACTCACAGCGCGGCGGGAAGTGGAGAGACCCAGACCCAGCCTGCTCCGCTCTGCTCCCCTGACTCCCAGCCTTGGGGGGCTCGGGGGAACCGGCAGCATGGCTGGAAGCCAGTGGTGGGGAGTGGGCTGGGGCTGGGTCGCTCCACTTACCCCCGCCTGGTGAGTGCAGGGCAGGCCTGACCCCTGCTGCGGTCCTGAGAGAAAGGGGTGGAGTGGGGGCGGAGCAAGAGCAGGGGCTTTGGGAAAGGGGTGGAGTGGGAGTGTGGGCCATGAGGAAGAGACGGAGCAGGGGTGGGGACAGCTTTCCTGGGCGGCTCAGCCAGCCGGGGGCTCAGGTTGGCCGCTGGAGCAGCACACAGCTGCGTAGGGCACCAGGAAATTTGGGGCATTTGGTGCCCCAATTTCCTGGTGCCCTACACAGCTGCGTACTGTATGTATGGGTGAGGATGGCCCTGCTGGCAGAACATGCATGCAAACTCTCTCTGGACAGATAAGCAATTGATCAGAATCACATTCTCTGATCTCTTGGGGCCAAATCCTATTCCCACGGAGATCAAAAGGAGTTTGACATTTGGAGAGGAAAGAACAAAACCACTCAAGCAAGGGCTATGTTGCTTATACCACAGGTATCAAAGGCTGCTGACTCGTGAGAAAGTCAGCAGACATCTGATCTTTGTCCATTGCAAGAGAGAAATCAGCAATCAGTGAGGCTAGAACAGTCTCTGTACCATATCCAACTCATAAATCCATCTGCAAAGGATCAAGGAAATATGAAGACTCCAGATTACCTTCAAGTCCTCAGTCCCTTGGTTAGAATGCTCCCAATAGTGTATGTTCATACTCCAGAGGCTGGAGCAGGAAAGAGGCAAAATGGATGTTTCCAGGCCAGGGCCTTTTAGCTTCTGCCAAGTGCCAAATAAAGGGAAATCTGTTCTTACTATGAAAGATGGTGTTTGGAGTCACATAGGCACGTTACATGTCCATCACCCCCACCCATATTCTAGTTAGAACAGAGGTCAGCAACCTTTCAGAAGTGGTGTCCCAAGTCTTCATTTATTCCCTCTAATTTAAGGTTTTGCATGCCAGTAATACATTTTAACGTTCTTAGGTCTCTTTCTATAAGTCTATAATATATAACTAAACTATTGTTTTATGTAAAGTAAATGAGGTTTTTACAATGTTTAAGAAGCTTCATTTCATTTAAAATTAAATTAAAATGCAGAGTCCCCCGGACTGGTGGCCAGGACCCGGGCAGTGTGAGTGTCACTGAAAATCAGCTTGCATGCCCCCTTTGGCATGAGTGCCATAGGTTGCCTACCCAAGTTAGAACATTCACAAAAAGTACATTAAGTGTAGACAAGTGTTTTCCAGGGTTCATGGTGAGCTAAGTGTTCCTTAATGGGCCATTCAATTTGACTTGTCCCTTAATGTGCTGGTTAAATACCTTGTGGGCGTTACCAGAGGAGCAAACGTGTAGCGTAGCTAATATTCCAGCTAGTTCACCCTACATGACTATTCCCAAAAGAGATTCTGATAAATCACCCCACGTACCTGAGACCCTATGTGCCAGCACCATGCCCCACTGGAGTTCTGTTATCTGTTATGTAACAACAGAGATGGAGCCAGTGACATGACTTTGTTTAGCTTAAAAGGGCAAGGTTAATTTTTAGCTGTTTGGGTGTGACCACACCTTTCATCAGTGAGGGCATACTGGCTGGCACACATTCAGATTAATGGGCTACAGTGTGCCTTCGCAGTTACCTTTTTAATGTTCATAAACCTGGTATGTGCTGAGGTGGTTTAAAGCATATCACAGGTTTTTAGGTTTGCAAATCTGTGAACCTCTGCCTCTTTGAGATTTTATTTTATTTTATGCTGGTCATAATGTGGGAGGGTATCTTCTCCGCCTTCTGCTCATGAGGTTATGTATGTGTCTTGTAACACTTTTCTGAACGCCAGTTGGATTTTTTTTCCAGTAAGTGTGGACTGATTCTTTTCTCTTAGAAGGCATGTAATTTTTTCAGGGTCACACTGATTAACACAGTGGGCTGTTAAACTTTGGGGCAGTTAAACTTTCTTCAAATTCCATAGAAAATTTAGTTCAGCTATATTTTCCAGTACAGTGATGAAATGGGCATTTGTATATACAAACATCAACATGCTTAACTACTGACTTTCCCCCAAAACGTGTAGTATTTCAGTCTGTTTATATGGAATATGGGAGTTGGATGAGGAGCCATTTCAGCGTATGTATGACTTATTAAAAGACAATTTTTAAGTAGAACCATATCCTAAACTGCATTATGATATTGTACCCAAACACTGCATTTCAATGAGCGATTCAACTTCCTTTATAGGAACAGAACAGACTCCTGAAACTCTTACTACAAAAGTGGTCTGCAGACATGGAAATAGTCCCATTGTCTTCAGTAGGATTGATCAAATGATTAAGGGTTTACAGGATTAGGTTCCAAATTTGTAAATTGTTCTAGATGAAATTGACAATGCCTGAGCTGTCAGATTAGAAGGATCATCACTGGAATAAAGGTGGGCAGATGTGTGATAAATCTTAGCTCTGTTGCTAAAATGAGGGACCTATTTTCAGCAAAGTTCTTGGCAGATTCCTGAGGTAGCTGATTTAAGGTAATCAGTTTCCGGCATTATCTTCACTTATAGTTCTCTCACTCACAAAGCTGGAAAAGGAGGCATTTGTTTTCTTTGTTTTGCTGCTCCAGTTCCATTTAGCAAAATGCATGTTAGACTAGTCTGTCAGCAAAGACTAATTTTATGTACACTGGGGACAACATCTGATTCCAGTTGGGCTGCAGAACTGTTCTGAAATCAGAATCCAAACATCCTCTGGTCAGTGCAAGCAGAGGCATTCCTCTAATGATTTGGACTTGATGTGCTGCAGTATGAATGTCATAGATAATTCAGACACAGAATCAAACACTGTTTAAACACCTTCCATCCACCCCGCCCCCCAGGACTCTTGACCAATTTGAAAGCACAATACATTTGCTAACAAACTTAAACAAAGCCTTTGTTTAAATGTTAGCATACGCATTGTGCTGTTAAACCCATATAAAGCATGAATCCTCTCCCTAACCCTGTTCTCCTCCTTGAAGGAGCAGAGCGCAGCCCCCGCCCCACCCCACGGGGGGTAAAGGGGGGCTAGCCCCAAGTCTTTCAGGTACCCCGTACCCCCTAAAAATCTCTTGCCTGCACAGCGTACCGGAACGTACCACCGTCCTTGCACTACCGGTGCACAGATACATTCGCTAAAGGCAGCGCACTGCTGTGCACAACCCGGGCCTCTACCACTTCCCCCGATCTCCCCTCTAGTCTGAGCACCAGCGCTGGGTGCCCGCGGCTGCGCCAGACAACAACTTCCTGCTGCCCCTTTCCTCCGCCTTTCCTCCCCTTCTCCGCACGCCGTCGCGGCCGGGGGCGTGGCTTATAGTCATTTACACCAATAGGAAAGCACCTCATCTACATATCGCTCATTTGGTTAAAAAAGCCCTGTTTTGCGGGGCTCAGAAAACGAACCGCGGGGCACTGGGGGTCCCGGCACCTTTGTGGCCCCCGTGCAAAGCCGCCAAGAGCGCTGCTTGCCTGGCCGGCAAGTCACCCTCAGCGGGAGCGCGCTGCAGCCGGGCTGGGGACCCGCGCTCGAGGGGGGGGGTTTAGTGATTTCAGCTCTTTTAGTATTTGTCTAGCAGGTTTCCTGGGCTGCCAGGAAGCCTCTGTGGGCGGTGAATGTCAGACTGTGGCGGGGCGGGGCGCTGGTTTTGGGCTTGGGGCGGGGGACGGGCGGGGCCCCTGGCTGCGGAGGAGCCGCCCGGGTAAAGCGGCGCTCAGGGGGGCGGGAGCCGGCCGTGATGCGCCCAGTCAGGGGTGGCACCGCGCACAGCCAATGGGGGCCGCCGTGCAGGGCCTGCCGGTCCGCGGGGCGGGGAGCGGTGCAGCGGGGACCAGTTCCCCATCTCCGGCGGCGCCTCTCGCGGTCTCTCCTCTCCCCCCCCCAAGCCGTGACTCCTCCCCGCCCCTCGCCGTCAGGCCGCGGCGCAGACTCGCTCTCTCCTGCCGAGGCGGCTTCCCCCGCCCGCCCGAGCCCATGGTCCTGCCCGGGGCCTGCTGCGCCGCCCGGGCGCGGTGACATGAGCGCCCCCGCCCCATGTCCAGCCTGCAGCGCCCCATGGCGGCTCCGGCCCAGGCCCCGCCGGGCTCGCTGAGCGCCGAGCAGGCCAAAGGTGAGGGCGGGTTGGTGCCTCCCAGGAGCCCCCCGGCCCCCCCCCCCGGGACTTGTCTCGGCCCCCAGCAAAATGCGGCGGCGGCGGCAGCGCTGGGCCGCGCGATATCCAGCCCCTCGCTCGGTGCACAGAGGGACGCGCCCGGGCCGGCGGAGGGGAGCCCCGCCCCCCCTCCCCCAGTTGCCCCTGCTCCCTCCCCGGGGCCAGGAGCGGCCCGACTGCTCCCCTGCCCGGCCCTAGGCTCCCCCGGCAGCGAGCGCCCCGGGGAGGGGAGGGGAGGGGGGTCGGGCGCCGCGTCGGGCTCTCACTGCTGTGCCTCTGCCCTAGTGGTCCTGGCCGAGGTCATCAAGGCCTTCGGCTCCCCGGAGAATGCCCAGCGCATGGAGGAGGCCCGGGATAACGCCTGCAACGACATGGGCAAGATGCTGCAGTTCCTGCTGCCCGTGGCCACCCAGATCCAGCAGGAGGTGATCAAAGCCTATGGCTTCAGCAATGATGGAGAAGGTAGGGGCGCCCTGGCTGGGAAGGCAGAGCTGGGCTGCGGCAGGTTTCCCTTTCCTCCCTTTGTGTTTGAGGGTCCCTCCTGGGGCAGGGAGCATTCAGCCTCGTGGGTCTAGGGGAATGGGCAATGCAAACAAAATTTCAGTTTAGCTGTTGGTTCTACCTGTGGCTGCAGCTCCTTTGTCTGGCCACAGGATGGTATCCTTGGTAAACCTACCATCTGGGGAATCTCGCGTCAACAGTTAGAGTTGTTCTGAGCTGTTTTCTCTCTTCCCCTTCTCTCTCTTAGGGGTCCTGAAATTTGCCAGACTGATAAAATCTTATGAGTCCCAGGACCCAGAGATTGCAAACATGTCCGGGAAGCTAAAAGCCATGTTCCTGCCTCCAATGACACTGCCCCCACATGGGGCTGGGACAGGGGGTGTGGCTGCCTCCTGAAACTGGGACCTTCTGCTGGCCTTCCTGGTCAAGGTCAGTGTGTGAGAATTTTTGGCTAGTTGTATTCCAGGACTGCTCTCCACCATTACCATCAGTATGCTGCAACTGGTCAGAAGAGCCACCTACTTCCTGGAAGCCCTGCAGCAACTGGCTTCTTTGTGCATCTTTGGTTTTTGTGCTTGTGAATAAAAGCTGCTTTGAAAATGTCTCCCTGAGTTTCTGAGTGAGTCTTTGTCCAGTCTGGACCCTACTGCTGCATCCTGGGAAAAGGGAATTTAAGGCAGAAGGGAGTTCTGGTTATCTCCTCCCCTACTGGTAACCCTGTAATCCTTGTGGCTCTGCCTTGAGGAGACAGCACCTTATGTGAGATAAATTAGAGGAAATAGAAATCATGATCCCTCATACCACACATCTTAGGCCTGGAAGTAAAAGGCTTGAAACCAGTTAACATTTTCTAAACATCCAACCTTGTAGGCCCAGCAGGGAGTGCTGTAGGCCAGCACTGAGAGGCAGCAGAGTGACGGGGGTCCAGAACTGGAACAGCAGGCATGTAGGTGTGGGGCTACATGTATATCTCTCAACCTGCCAAGACCCAAGCGTCGGATGCAATGGCTCTGTCTAGTTTTGGAAAATAGGTTGTGTTTAAAAATGTGGTAGCAGAGACTACTTAATAACACATGTTTATACTAGTTTAGGTGTGTTTAACACTGTTAGCGGAATCCTAGGGTTGATCACCACAAGGTAACATGTTTTTAAAGGTGTTAAACTGTGTCGTCTTAAAAGATAGTGTTTAACAATGTGTAAATTAAAAGATGTTGGCTAAAGTATTCTTAAACTCAATTTATTCTTCTAGTCTAGACAGGGCCAATGTGTGACAAAGACCCAAAATGAGGGGCACAATACATTATTGAGGCATGAAATTTAAGAAGCTGCACAATTCTTGAGAGTAAAGGACTCTATAACTCAGGGTTGGTCTACAGTAGAAAATTAGATTGACCCAGATACATTGCTCAGGGATGTGACACCCTGACTGATGTAGTTAAGCTGACCCAAGTCCCTGTGTAGGCAACAGTAGATTGACGGAATAATTCTTCCGTTACCCTAGGTGCCACCTCTCGGGTACTGTGTGGGGAGCCTAGTGCTGGATTTACTGCAGTGATGGGAGAACCCTCCATTGCGGTAGTAAAGGTCTACACTGAAGCAGCACAGTGGTATTTTACGTGTAGACCTCCAAGTGCTTTCTTGGCTTTAGAGGCTGATAAAAGAGACCTGTGGTGGAAGAGAGAGACAGCTCTGTAGCATTTAAAGTGTAGACATAGCCTCAGCCTCATGATTTGCATTTCTGATACTAATTTTCAACAATAAAAGTGAGGGGACACCACATTTGTGGAGAATGTAGGTACTCTGGGATTTGAATGAGGGGCATTTGACTGATGTGACTTCAGGGCAGGAATGAAGGCCAATGGCAGAGCTGTGTGGGGAGCCCAGGACTGGAATAGCAGGGGGGCTGCAGGGCAGGACTGAGGGGCATTGGCAGAGCTGTGTGGGGAGCCCAGGGCTGGAATAGCAGGAGGCTGCAGGGTGGGACTGGGGGGCATTGGCAGAGCTGTGTGGGGAGCCCAGGGCTGGAATAGCAGGAGGCTGCAGGGTGGGACTGGGGGGCATTGGCAGAGCTGTGTGGGGAGCCCAGGGCTGGAATAGCAGGGGGGCTGCAGGGCAGGACTGAGGGGCATTGGCAGAGCTGTGTGGGGAGCCCAGGGCTGGAATAGCAGGAGGCTGCAGGGTGGGACTGGGGGGCATTGGCAGAGCTGTGTGGGGAGCCCAGGGCTGGAATAGCAGGGGGGCTGCAGGGCAGGACTGAGGGGCATTGGCAGAGCTGTGTGGGGAGCCCAGGGCTGGAATAGCAGGGGGGCTGCAGGGCAGGACTGAGGGGCATTGGCAGAGCTGTGTGGGGAGCCCAGGGCTGGAATAGCAGGGGGCTGCAGGGCAGGACTGAGGGGCATTGGCAGGGCTGTGTGGGGAGCCCAGGGCTGGAATAGTGGGAGGCTGCAGGGCAGGACTGAGGAGCATTGGCAGAGCTGTGTGGGGAGCCCAGGACTGGAATAGCAGGGGGCAGAAGGGCAGGACTGAGGGGCATTGGCAGGGCTGTGTGGGGAGCCCAGGACTGGAAGGGCCCGGAGCTGTGGCTCAGGTGGCAGCTTCCAGGTGACCAAGTTTTATTTGCTTGTGCGTTCTCTGTGGTTCTATTACCAGTCCACCAGTGAGGGCGGAGACTTAGTGAGGAGGAGGCAGGGAGAACAGGCAGTTCCTACCTTGCTCACCTGCCCACCCCCTCAGGTTGGATGTCCCCTCCCCCACTTGCCTATCTATTTATTAACTCTGCTCAGGGAGAGATTTGCAAGTGGTGAGACGGAAGCCCTTTGTCCTGGGCCCGGTTGCCTGATCTCAGGCTTCTTCCTTCTCCCTCTACCCCAACTCTTGTAACCATGTGGGAGGGGAAGTATTAGGGCTGGACAGGTAAGTGGCATTCAGAGCCTTACTGACTGGATTAGACGCAGACGAGTCAGGGGACTCTTACCAGTCCTGATCTAGGAATGTCAGGTTCATTAACCATCTTGTCCCAGGCCCCATAAAATTACCCATGCTTTCCCTCTGGGTGCTACCCCCACTCCGTGGGTCTGTAACAGTCTTCAGTCCTGCACCCCTTTCCCAGGAAATTTTTCCTGTTTCCTCGGTATCTTCAGTATTGTTTATCTCCTTTTCACTAGGCTCCTCTGGCTGACAGCTGCAGTACTCCATCCCCTTGAGCCTCTCTTATTCCTTCCTTCTCAGTGGGGACCCCTGCGGCCGGGGACCTGATGCCATCCTGTGGGTGAGTGTATCTCTCCAGGGGTTTGTTGGCTTTAGGGTCTGATAAAAGGGTCCTGTGGTGGGAGAAATAGGAAGTGAGAGGCAGACGTGGGGAAAGTGAAGACCCTAGAGCAGGGGTCAGGAACCTTTCAGAAGTGCTGTGCCGAGTCTTCATTTATTCACTCTAATTTAAGGTCTCGCGTGCCAGTAATCAGGGCCGGCTCCAGACCCCAGCGCGCCAAGCGCGCGCTTGGGGCGGTGTGCCGTGGGAGGGCGGCAGGCAGCTCTGGTGGACCTCCCGCAGGCATGCCTGCGGAGAGACCGCTGGTCCCGCGGCTCCAATGGAGCATCTGCAGGCATGCCTGCGGGAGGTCCACCGGAGCCGCGGGACCAGCGGACCCTCCGCAGGCACGTCTGCAGGAGGTCCACTGGAGCCGCGGGACCGGCGACCGCCAGAGCGCCCCCCCGCGGCGTGCCGCCCTGCTTGGGGCAGCGCAAATCCTAGAGCCACCCCTGCCAGTAATACATTTTATCATTTTTAGAAGGCCTCTTTCTATAAGTCTATAATATATAACTAAACGATTGTTGTATGTAAAGTAAATAAGGTTTTTTAAATGTTTACCGACCCCGGACCGGTGGCCAGGACCCGGGCAGTGTGAGTGCCACTGAAAATCAGCTCACGTGCCGCCTTCAGCTCATGTGCCATAGGTTGCCTACCCCTGCCCTAGAGGGAGCGGGCAAGGGGGGCTGTAAGGGAGCAGGAGTGATGGGATTCAGCAGGGCTGTATCGGGGGTCAGTACTGCTCACCCTAGCAAAAGTAAAGGCTCATTTGCATTGAAGCACAGATGGGGAAGGGATTAGCCCACGTCCCATGGCAAGTCAAAGGCAGAGCCATTAATAGAACCCCTGAGGCCACTCTAAACCACTCGCCCTGCTCCCCTTCCTGCGCTGGGAATTGAACCCAGGAGTTCTGACACTTACCGTGCAGATTCTAGCAGACAGCACTGCAGGAAGGCACCTCCAGAAAGCTTCCTATACAGCCAAAGGGCTGGCAGCTGAATTGTTTTGAAATGGCTGCTGAATTCTGCAGAAGGGTCTGGATTCCACAGTGTCACAAGAGTCACGGAGCCCAGCATACTGGGGGCCCCTCTCGACCGTGGCTTGAGCCACATGTGTCCCTGGCTGATATCTAAGCCGTGGTCAGTACCAGTGAATTCAAGTGCTTAGAGCTGTTGAGTTGTCAGTGAGAATGGAATGAGGCCCCTTAATGAGGTCTCTCCTTTCCCTCCCTGCCCCCATGCCCATGGTACAAGAACACTGGGGCATAGCGCCAATGCTCATTCTTCCCAACTGTCTGGAGGAGGGACCAGGGAGAGCATTAACATAGCAACTGCCAGATCTGGTCTGTCTAGTCCAGTCTTCTGTCTCTGACAGTGGCCGCAGACAATTACTTCAGATCAATGTGTAGAAAATCCCTTGGTTTATTGTGCAATAACTTGTTTCCAAGAGAAGTTTCTTCCTTACCGACCTTAGTTAGTGATCGGGTTATGTCCGGCAGCAGGAGACATACTATCCTGCTGTTTTTTCTTATCTAATGTAAATGTGGATGTTCTTGTTATCCATACAAATGTCCAATCCTTACATGAATCCTGCTAAGCCCATGGTATCAGAGAGACAAGGTGGGGGAGGTAATGTATTTTATTGGACTGACTTCTGTTGGTGAGAGAGGCAGAGGAGTTCTTCAGGGCCTCACCAGCAGAAGTTGGTCCAATAAATGATAGCTGCTTCACCTTCCTTGTGTCCCCTGTATCCTGGGACTGACACGGCTACAACTACATACAAGCCCTTGGTATGGCAGTTTGCAGTGCTGAATTCCACAGACTAATAACACGTATTTAAAAAGCAAATTCCTTGCATCAGCTTTACATTAGCTCCCTTTCAGTGTCATTGACAGTCCCCCTTGCTCATATGTTATGAGAAACAGTGCATAGGAGTGCCTGATTCACCTTCACTATCCGAGTCCGTATTCTTATTAGACAGACAGCATAGTCAGGTGGAGTCAGGAGACCTAGTTTCTGTTCCAGGCTCTGTCACTGACTTGCTGAGTTACCATAAGCAAGTCACTTTCCTCTCTGTGCCTTTTCACCTCTCACTCTTTGGCCTGGTTTACCCTTAAAATTAGCTCAAACTAGCTATGTTGCTCAGGCAGGGGTGTGAAAAATTTTGCACCCTGGGCACCATAGTTAGGTTGTAAGCCCCTAGTCATTGACTAGGTTGAGGGAAGGATTCTTCTGTTGACCTGTTTACTGCTCCTAGCCTGGTTAACCTAATTTCCAAGTGTAGGTATAACTATGTTGCTCAGGGGTGTAAAAAATCCACCCACCTGAGCAATACAGTTAAACCAATCTAATCTCTAGTGTAGACAGTGCTAGGTCCGCCGGAGAATTCTCCCATCACTCTAGCTACCACCTCTCCGGGAGGTGGAGTACTTACACTGACAGGAGAGCTACCTCCCGTCGGCATAGGTAGTGTCTTTGCTGATGCGCTACAGTGACTCAGCTGCACCACTGCAGCATTTTAAGAGCCCTTAGAGAGATGGATTTACTACATTGACAGAAAAAACCCTTTTGTCACTGTAGGAGGCGACAGCTGCGGCTGTGCTGCTGTAGTGCTGAGAATGTAGACACGGCCTTTGTTTTGTCTATTTAGACTGTAGGCTCTTTGAGGCAGAGGCTATCTCTGTGTCTAATATGAATACATTGCCTAGCACAATGCAGCTCCAGCTAGTTGCTGCCCTACCGCTACTGTCGTATGCATTTCTTTTCCCCTTTTATTGGTTACCTTTCTAAACAGTCCCAGTCTTTCCAGACCTGAGAGAGGGTAACTAGAAATGAGCACGGTGTTCCAGGTGAGGCCATCCCACTGATTGGTGCAACAACATTGGTAGAGCTCCAGCAATTCTTCTCCATCCCACTGGTCTGCATCTTAAAGCCTTGTTGGATTCTTTGATGGCTACTGCCCGTTAGGCAGACGTTTCATTGAACCTCCACAAGGACACCCAGGTTCCAGTTAAGTTAGAACCCAATAAGATGTAGGACGAGTTCACATTATTCCTTGCAATATCCGTTACCTTGCACTTGTCAGCAGTGAATTCAGTCCACCATCATGCTGCCTTCTGAAATTTTTCACCGTTTTATCCTGTCATGACCAGCATAAATATTTTAGTGTCATGTACAAATGTTGTCACCTCACTGCTCACTCTCTCTGTCAGATCAGTAAGAAATATGTTAAATAACCGTCCCATTGCAAAACCGTGGGGCATTCCACTCCTAACCCTGTGTCACAATGGAAATTGCCCATTTATTCTACTCCTTGTTTCTCTTAGACAGTTTCCATTCCATGACAGAATTTCACCTCTCACCCTATGCTACTTGCTTTTCTTAGCAGTCTCTTGTGAGGGCCTTTGATAAAGGTTTTTTGAAAGCTATGTCAGCCAGTTCTCCTTAATCCATTATTTTATTGATAAGTTCAAAGAATTATAATAGATGTTCCTTTGCAGAAGCTGTGATGTTCGTCCCTGTTTGTTATGTTCACAGAGAGGGTTGGTTTATAATGCTATTTTTAATCATTGTTTCAGCCAATTTTCCTGGTACAGAAATAAGACTTTCAGGTCTGTAATTCCCATGGTCACACTTAGCGCCCTTTTTCAAGGATTGGTACATTTGCTACCCTCTGGTATAGTTGCTGATTTTAATGAGAGCGCATATTCTTGTAAGCAGTTCATCTGGTGAGTTTTATTTTTGCCCAGGTGCCTACTGCTGTTTAACTCCTCATTCTGATACCCTAGTGACCATCAGCATTTATCTCTGTGGTCTAAACCTGCCCCTGCTACAGTGGAGCTGTAATTTCTGCCTACTCTCTACTGGACAGTGATGCCTTTGAATCATTGACATCTCTAACAAGATGTCTTTGTCTAACCTGAGTGCTCCTTAGCGCCTATTGGCTGCTGCCCAGTCCTAGTTGAAGCAATTCCCCCAAATTTATTATTTTTCTGTGCCAGTAATCTACTTCTACCTTGCCTAAGGTGCTGCCCATTCCTTGTATAAATTCTCTCCCTCCCCCTGCCCTCCATCAAATTCCTGTGCTGGTTAAATGTAAATCCGTCTTCTTAACATCAGCTTCGTAGCCATATGTTGAGACTCTGAAGTTCCCCTGACCTAACTAGTCTTTTGTATGGAACTAGACGTGTTTCAGAGCTGCAAAACCCCTGGAACTAAGCATTCTTTCTAGCAATCTAAATATAGCTTCCAGGACTTCTCTCCTATACTTCCCCGTGTCATCAGTTTCAGAGTGCACCACAGGCTCCTCCTCAGCCACCCCTAGTAGTCTGTCTAGATGTGTAGGATCTGCCACCTTTCTAGCTAGTAGAAAAGTCATTGAACAGTTCTTACAGTCACCAGTTATCCATAGTCTAATGATCAAATCTCCACAAAACACTCAGCTTGTGTACATCTCACATCTGTATCCCCATCTTCTGGAGCACCCTTCCTGTGGTGAGGAGGAAGGACCAGCCTCCTCAACTTCTGTTGGAAGATGGATCCCGTCTCTTTGACCCCCTAGTTCTCCACTTCTCCCCCGCAAATGGAGGATTGGGAAAGTCAGTTCTAACATCCCTATATTCCATAGCTATTAATATTTCTCTCTGCATCTCCAGTTCAGCTACTTTGGACTTAATATGCTGTATTTGGACTCTGCTGCTTGCACCAGGTGATGCATATGCCATTTGGTTGTATAGGTATATGTGCTGCACTCTGAACAGTAACCTGGGTAGCCCCAACCCTTGCTAATCCACTGATGCTCTTCATCTCTTCATCTGTCCAGGGCAGACAGTGCAAGGAAGGATGGTCTTGTGGTTAGAGCACTGGACTGAAATTTGGGAAACCTGGGGTCAATGCCTGGCTCTGCCACAGACTCCTTGGGCAAGACACGTCATCTACCCTGTGCCTCAGTTCCCCATCTGTAAAATGGGAATAACTTCCCTACCTTGTAGGAGTGTTGGGAGAGCGCTTTCTTTCATGCTAAGCTAGATAGTTCAGAATAGCTGAGTACAGTCTCAGCTGCTTTCAGACCTCCATGGAGTGGCTTACCTGGTGGCAACAGACATTGTGGGATGGGACTAATTGCACCACTGCAGCTGCGGGGCCAGCATTTGCTGTCTGCATTGGCCCTGCAGCTGTGCAGTGACCCCGTACAAGTTGCAATGATGCTATGAGCTGCTCTGCACCATTGCAAGAAGCTTTGTGTGTTTGGTGTGAAGCATGTTACTGACATGTTGGTGGGGAGGGGAGTTACAATGCCCAAAGAGGTAACCCCACCGTGGGTGGGCGGGGAACACACCAAGAATAACTGAGAAGAAAAAGCGGGGGGAGGGAAGCCAAAAGGAGAAGCAGAAGTTTGTGCAAAGCAGCTCAGGGCTGAGGAGCTGATGGCTCAGCAACGCTTCCTGTTCCCTGACTTGTGTGCTATCTGAGCCACACACTTGCCTTTCTTGTGTTTGTGCCCCGCCACAGGGAGAGCGTGAGTGAGACGGGGAGAGAAGGGGAGTCAGAATCAGAGAGAGGCAGATGGACTGAGAGAGGGGGACACTGGAGAAGTAGATGGCCAGAGTAACGCATCGGGAGCTCAGCATTAGGGAGTCGAGCAGAGACAGCAGACGCTTACTTCCCTTTTCTTGTCAGCGTTAAAAGCTCATTTCTTTACATTTTTCAAGTTCCTTTGGTTGTAGCTACCCAGCCCCTTGGCTGCTCTCCCTCGACAATGGTGAGGTAAGAGGGGAGCTGAGAAGGTGGTGGGGGTGGGACAGGTGTTGGGGAATCATCTCACTTGCTCTATCCCACTCACCCCCAGTACAATCCTTTCCTGGGGATGGGTCTGGGATCATACCCCAGGAGTGTGTGACAGAGGACCTTCCCAGGCCATCTGTTGTACCACCCCCTCAAGGGTTGGGATCCTTTTTGGGGGACCACCGTACAGACCCCTCATAGAAGTATGGCTGTATACCCTCTGGCTGTCAGCGTTTACTCTTTCCTGCTTTTCTGCTCTCCCCTAGGTGGTTCCACCGGGACCTGAGTGGACTGCAAGCTGAGGCCTTACTCAAGGGACGAGGAGTTCATGGAAGCTTCTTGGCTAGACCTAGTCGAAAGAATCAGGGAGATTTCTCCCTCTCTGTCAGGTGGGTAACTCAGACCCCATCCTGCCACATTTGTTGCCATCCCAGGGATATGTGGATGCTTCGCTCTCTGCCCCTTCCCTCTCCCGTGGCCCCATTCTGCCTATACCGTCCCCAAGGGGGATATATAAGGGGCTGTGCTTTCCAGCCCCATCGCTCTCTCCCTTCATCCTGCCCAAAAGATACCCGAGGGGCATCATTGTCTGACCCATTCTCCGTCCTACTTCCTGACCCCAGTCCCCCTGCACCCCGTCCTGGGAGGGACTTTCCTTTCCTTTCTCCTTCCCCTTTTCCTGACCCTCTCTTCACCAGACTCCTCTCTGCCTCATCCCTCAGGGTCGGTGACCAGGTGACCCACATTCGTATCCAGAACACCGGGGATTATTATGATCTCTATGGAGGGGAGAAGTTTGCCACGCTGTCTGAACTGGTGGAGTACTACACACAGCAGCAGGGTTCACTACAGGATAAAGATGGGACTATAATAGACCTGAGGTATCCACTGAACTGCTCCGATCCCACTACAGAGAGGTATGGAGTAAGCAGAGCAACCACCAGTCTTTTACTGAGGGGCTAATGCCCACCCCCACAGCCTCGTCCTGCACCCCTGTGAACTGAGGGGCTAATTCCCGTGGTACGCCCCTCTTCACCCCCCTGAACACAGTTTTGGTACCAGACTGTCTGGGACTGAGAGCATAGCCCAGCCCCCACTCCAGAACTAACTAAATATAAAATGCCCCCCTCTCTGCTCCTTTGCATGCAAGTCTGTGAAATTTCAATGTGGGCCCTGCTTATATTTGGCAACTTTGACTTCCGCTGTCTCATTGGTTTTGCTATTTATATCTTGTTGCTAAAAGTGAAAATTGTGATGCTAGTTACAAGAAGAGGCCTCGGTGTAATATAGAGTGCAGTGTATGACCCAATGTCCCTCAGTCCTGCCCTGCAGCCCCCCCTGCTATTCCAGCCCTGGGCTCCCCACACAGCTCTGCCAATGGCCCGCAGACCTGCCCTGCAGCCCCTGCTATCCCAGTGTTGGGCATCCTGCTGAAGGACCTCTCAGATCATGCTATTCCAGTCCCCACCTGGTCTCCGTCCCCTCCCCTATTTGCATATGTCTTTGGCATTGTGTTCCTAAATCAAATCAGGTGGTTTGCACTGTGTTGTGCTCTCAGCCCCCTGGCGGTGGGTGGCTGTTCCACAGCGGTGCCCCTCGCCCTGGGGCAGGGTTGCGGTCCTGTGTGAGGCGCAGCATGTGTGCCCCTCCGCGTTTTGTCTGCTCCAGTCAGGGCCGTTGGCTTGGGCTGGGGCTCTGCAGCTTCCTCCCTTACTATTGCGGTTGGAAACTTCTCTCCCCCCCCCCCCTGCTCTTACGAAAGCTCCTTTTCTCACTCTCTCTCCCTGAGAGATTTTCCATCACGTGTCTTCCCTGAGCTGGGCCACCAGGGGGGTTAACTATTTCCTCTCTGCAGATGGGGAGAACAGAGGCCCAGCCCTGGAATGAGACAGGGCAAAAAGAGCCCCTTGCCCCAGCAGGAAGGGCTGCCTGCCTCCAGCCCCCCCAGAACCCCAGGCTGGGGAGAGCCTGCCCTAGGTGTCTGAAGACAGGCCAGCTCCTGTAAGGCGTGATGAGGTTTTCCTCATTGCCTGGTCCCACTCAGGTGATCAAGGTCAGGGTGACAGAGGGTTTATATCACTGTTTTGTGACAGCCAGGATCCACAGCCATTTACTTCAGTGTTAGTGGGTGTGTAAATCAGAAACTGAATCTCGATGGCTTGCTAATCACACAGCCATTTCTTGCTCTCCAAACAGCTCCCTCTGCCCCTAAGCTGACATGCAAAATGCTCAGCCGGTAGCATGTGCTTTTACTAAGTCACCACAGCCCGATGCTCAGATGAAGAAGAAATGTTGGGAATCGTTTTGGTTTGTGAGTGGTTTCATTAATCTGTTCAAGGTAGAAACAGACCGTAAAGAGTTGGAAGCCACATTACAGAAACCACTGAAGCACAGCCTGGACTTCAGAACAGGCGCATGAAGTTGCCACAGCACTGATTAAATGTGAAAGAGGGGCCAGGCGAGCAGCTTATTGTCATGCCAAACATGCCTGGGAATAGTGGCCTCAGGAAGGGGATTTGAAGTAAATAGGATTCACTTACCAACTGCTTCTGGAAGAAAATTTGACAAATTCAAATAAGAAAACAAAAAACGACCCCAGCTCACAACAGCTGAGGAAGTCCTTCTAGCTCGATGGTTGGGAGGAGCAGTCCCGGGATCTCCAATCTGACTGGGACCATCAAGAGGAATTTGCTGATGATGGGACCCTGTACAGAGGAGGTTGTTTTGTAGTATAAGAACATAAGAACATAAGAAAGGCCATACCGGGTCAGACCAAAGGTCCATCTAGCCCAGTATCTGTCTACCGACAGTGGCCAATGCCAGGTGCCCCAGAGGGAGTGAACCTAACAGGCAATGATCAAGTGATCTCTCTCCTGCCATCCATCTCCATCCTCTGACGAACAGAGGCTAGGGACACCATTCTTACCCATCCTGGCTAATAGCCATTTATGGACTTAGCCACCATGAATTTATCCAGTCCCCTTTTAAACATTGTTATAGTCCTAGCATTCACAACCTCCTCAGGTAAGGAGTTCCACAAGTTGACTGTGCGCTGCGTGAAGAAGAACTTCCTTTTATTTGTTTTAAACCTGCTGCCTATTAATTTCATTTGGTGACCCCTAGTTCTTGTATTATGGGAATAAGTAAATAACTTTTCCTTATCCACTTTCTCAACATCACTCATGATTTTATATACCTCTATCATATCCCCCCTTAGTCTTCTCTTTTCCAAGCTGAAGAGTCCTAGCCTCTTTAATCTTTCCTCGTATGGGACCCTCTCTAAACCCCTAATCATTTTAATTGCCCTTTTTTGAACCTTTTCTAGTGCTAGAATATCTTTTTTGAGGTGAGGAGACCACATCTGTACACAGTATTTGAGATGTGGGCGTACCATGGATTTATATAAGGGCAATAATATTTTCTCAGTCTTATTTTCTATCCCCTTTTTAATGATTCCTAACATCCTGTTTGCTTTTTTGACCGCCTCTGCACACTGCGTGGACATCTTCAGAGAGCTATCCACGATGACTCCAAGATCTTTTTCCTGACTCATTGTAGCTAAATTAGCCCCCATCATGTTGTATGTATAGTTGGGGTTATTTTTTCCAATGTGCATTACTTTACATTTATCCACATTAAATTTCATTTGCCATTTTGTTGCCCGATCACTTAGTTTTGTGAGATCTTTTTGAAGTTCTTCACAATCTGCTTTGGTCTTAACTATCTTGAGTAGTTTAGTATCATCTGCAAACTTTGCCACCTCACGGTTTACCCCTTTCTCCAGATCATTTATGAATAAATTGAATAGGATTGGTCCTAGGACTGACCCTTGGGGAACACCACTAGTTACCCCTCTCCATTCTGAGAATTTACCATTAATTCCTACCCTTTGTTCCCTGTCCTTTAACCAGTTCTCAATCCATGAAAGGACCTTCCCTTTTATCCCATGACAGCTTAATTTACGTAAGAGCCTTTGGTGAGGGACCTTGTCAAAGGTTTTCTGGAAATCTAAGTACACTATGTCCACCGGATCCCCCTTGTCCACATGTTTGTTGACCCCTTCAAAGAACTCTAATAGATTAGTAAGACACGATTTCCCTTTACAGAAACCATGTTGACTATTGCTCAACAGTTTATGTTTTTCTATGTGTCTGACAATTTTATTCTTAACTATTGTTTCAACTAATTTGCCTGGTACCGACGTTAGACTTACCGGTCTGTAATTGCTGGGATCACCCCTAGAGCCCGTTTTAAATATTGGCGTTACATTAGCTAACTTCCAGTAATTGGGTACCGAAGCCGATTTAAAGGACAGGTTACAAACCTTAGTTAATAGTTCTGCAACTTCACATTTGAGTTCTTTCAGAACTCTTGGGTGAATGCCATCTGGTCCCGGTGACTTGTTAATGTTGAGTTTATCAATTAATTCCAAAACCTCCTCTAGTGACACTTCAATCTGTGACAGTTCCTCAGATTTGTCACCTACAAAAGCCAGATCAGGTTTGGGAATCTCCCTAACATCCTCAGCCATGAAGGCTGAAGCAAAGAATCCATTTAGTTTCTCCGCAATGACTTTATCGTCTTTAAGCGCTCCTTTTGTATTTTGGTCGTCAAAAATACACTGGTTGTTTAGCAGGCTTCCTGCTTCTGATGTACTTAAAAAACATTTTGTTATTACCTTTGGAGTTTTTGGCTAGCCGTTCTTCAAACTCCTCTTTGGCTTTTCTTATTACACTCTTGCACTTAAGTTGGCAGTGTTTGTGCTCCTTTCTATTTGCCTCACTAGGATTTGACTTCCACTTTTTAAAGGAAGTCTTTTTATCTCTCACTGCTTCTTTTACATGGTTGTTAAGCCACGGTGGCTCTTTTTTAGTTCTTTTACTGTTTTTCTTAATTTGGGGTATACATTGAAGTTGGGCCTCTGTTATGGTGTCTTTAAAAAGGGCCCAAGCAACTTGCAGGGATTTCACTTTCGTCACTGTACCTTTTAACTTTTGTCTAACTAACCCCCTCATTTTTGTATAGTTCCCCCTTTTGAAATTAAATGCCACAGTGTTGGGCTGTTGAGGTGTTCTTCCCACCACAGGGATGTTGAATGCTGTTGTATTATGGTCACTATTTCTAAGCGGTCCTGCTATAGTTACCTCTTGGACCAGCTCCTGCGCTCCACTCAGGATTAAATCTAGAGTTGCCTCTCCCCTTGTAGGTTCCCGTACCAGCTGCTCCATGAAGCAGTCATTTAAAGTATCGAGAAATTTTATCTCTGCATTTCGTCCTGAAGTGAAATGTTCCCAGTCAATATGGGGATAATTGAAATCCCCCCCCTATTATTGGGTTCTTAATTTTGATAGCCTCTCTAATTTCCCTTTGCATTTCATCATCACTATTACTGTCCTGGTCAGGTGGTCGATAATAGATCCCTAATGTTATATTTTTACTAGACCATGAAATTTCTATCCATAGAGATTCTTTGGAACATGTGGATTCGCTTAAGATTTTTACTTCATTTGAATCTACATTTTCTTTCACATATAGTGCCACTCCTCCCCCCACACGACCTGTTCTGTCCTTCCGATATATTTTGTACCCCGGAATGATTGTGTCCCATTGATTGCTCTCAGTCCACCAGGTTTCTGTGATGCCTATTATATCTATATCCTCCTTTATCACAAGGCACTCTAGTTCACCCATCTATAACATGGCATGAGATCACCCCAGCTTCCAGCTGGGTACTATGAATGCAAAAGAGAGCTGGAGGTGGTCTAGTCCCACCAGGCGCGAATGCTGCCACAAAGACAATAAAATGTAAATACGATACCACTGTCAATAGAAAGAATGAGGAGTATTTGTGGCACCTTAGAGACTAAAACATTTATTTGAGCATAAGCTTTTGTGGGTTAATGCACAGGGGACGGCTGACATCATATGAGATACATGATCACCCTTGGTCTAGGGTAGAGCTAGATCTACTAGAACTAAATAGGAACCTCTTATTTGTGAGCAAGTACTCAGCTTCTTAGAAGATTGAGCTGTTGCAGACCATGCTGAGTAGCAAGGGAATAACCATTGTGTAGCACTGAGCTCACCAGGGGATTGCAGACGTGTTAGTAGCAGAGAATGGCCCACAATTCATGAGTGGCTCGTTTCTGCTCTCCGCATTAATGTATCAGTTCCACATCACATGCCACACCCTTATGTGCACTCAAATGCAGTCATTTAGTAGAAATGTTGGTACAAATAGCAAAGAACTCGAGAATCAAAATAAAAAAGGGTCCTGGCAGATTCACGGGATCCCTATTTAGCTTTGTGAGTCTATCACAACTCACCTCACAGGCTCCCTTAGAGTCCCCGGTTCAGAGACCCATTGGCAGCAGGACACAAACCTTAGTGCCACCAGCTATTAGCTGTAGCTCTGACTTCTTCAGCCAGAGACCAGTGACCCTGGAGTGCTTACCAAAGAGCAAGAAACTGCAACATAAGAAAATTGACAAGAAGGCTGGAGTCACCCCATTGCAAGCAGGAGAGAATGTTAATTCCAAAAAAGAAGGAGCTGGAAACCTTGTCAACAGCTGCACCACTCACTGAGAGGTAGGGTCATAGACTCTCCTGAGGGTCAGTCCTACAGAAGGAACAGAAGACATCTACACAAAACCAAGGAGTTTCCATTGGCGCTCTGTATCTAGCGGACACGTAGAATGCTACTGAGAAGGCTTTGTGCAATGGGAGAAGTAACACACATGCCTAGTGACTGACAATGAAAACTACCAAGAGTAGTGAACACAGACAGACCTACCTAAGTGGCCAAACAGATCCCTGCCAAAGGACCTGTTCTGGGAACAGGAAGTGGCTGTGTGATCTGAAAGCCATCAAGCTTCAGAGATGACACATGTCCAAATAGAGTCAGAATAACCTTCTCCTTTGTCAGGGGATGCAGGTTATTTACCCAGATCAGGCAATCTAGATATCCCATCTGTGTGTGTGATATTAAACTGGCTGTACTGGTTGGGCATTTGTATTATGTTTCAGGTGCATTTGATTTTCCAAATAAAGGGGGAATTGTAACTGTAGCTACTTACATCACTAGATACTGACCCCGGCTGTGCCCTGCAGTGAGTCGCGAGGTAGTGACCCCTGCTGTGTTAGCCTCACCCCCGTGAGAGGACTTAACATACAGCTCTTAACATTGCCCCTGTCCTGCCGTGTCTCACAATTATTAAACCTGTCTTCCACTTAGCTTTCCCCTGGCTCCCTGCCCCGGCTCACCTGTCCCTTCTGTTCCATGCCCCATCCACCTTGGCACCCCTCAGATCCTGTCCCTCCTAGCTTTGCTCAGCCACAGGCACCTTCTACTCATCTCCCCTATAACTCTTGGTCCCTCCACTTCTTTCCCTCATCCCCACGTGCCCCAGGTCCTGTCCCTCACTTGGTTTCCCTCTGGCCCTGCAACCACCCCCCCCCCGCTCTTGTCTGATCCTGTCCCATTTTTCCCAGGTGGTACCATGGGCATCTATCTGGCCCAGCAGCTGAGTCTCTGCTCCAGTCCAAGGCCATCCCCTGGACTTTCCTGGTGCGTGAGAGCCTCAGCAAACCTGGTGACTTTGTCCTGTCTGTCCTGACTGACCAACCCAAAGCTGGGCCTGAGGCCCCACCAACTGGGGCTGCTGGCACCCCTGGGGCTCGGCTTAAGGTCACCCATGTCAAGATCATGTGTGAGGTGAGAGGGATGGGGCGGGGTTCAGGGAAGGGAGCAAGCAGAGGGAGGGAAGGAAACATTTGTCTGTGGCAGCTGTTTGATCTATTTTTACCAACAGGAAGATATGGAAACTGCTGGAATGTTTTTGTATCCAACAATGTATATGAAATCCATGCTAAGGGCTTGGCTGCCTACTGTCGGGTTCCTTAGTCCTTGCCTGGTCTGAGCAGTGGCTGTGGGGGATGGCTGATTTTGCTGCATCCAGGATGAGGGAGGAGTCTAGTGCAGACACAAGTGGCAGGAAGACAGGAAGGGAGCTCTGGGTAGCAATGGGAGTTCCTACACTGGACGGAGCAGAGATGTGCAGAGCCTCAAAGAAGCCTGTGAGATTGAAGGAGAGGAGAATCTGGAGACTGAACCAGACAGTTATGCACCTGGGACAGGGAACAAAGTGTGACACAGGGAGGCCAGAGAGGAAGATAGCGGAGAGAAGGAAGGTCAGTTGTTTCTGGTCTCCTTGGCTCTATAGGGTTCTTCAGACTTCATAGGGAGTTCCAGAAATGAGCTACTGAGCTGTGATGAGAAGCTGAGGAGGTACAAGCCTCTTGTAGGAGAGAAGACCTTGCTGAGGTCCCTAAGCCTAGCCTGGTGGATAAGATCAACCCATACATTACTAGGTCTTCTCTCACTCCATATGATCCTTCTTTGAGGATGATCCTGCTTTGAGCAGGGACTTGGACTAGATGACCTCCGAGGTCCCTTCCAACCCTGAGATTCTATGATTCTAACATGGGTGGGTTTGGGACAGTGGAGTGTGTATGCAGGTGAATTATGGGGAAACAAAACAACTGACCTTAAACAAGAGCTGGGGGGGAAGTTGACTTCTCTGGGTTTCCACCCATGCAGCAGGACACCCGGGGTCAACTTACAAGTTTGATGGTACCAGAACAAGCTCTCAGTTGCCCATCATGCCAGGAGGGTGTGACACATACCACATGAGATGCAATGCTTCAAACTCAACAGAGCAAGACCTACCCAGGGCTTCATGGCCCAGTGTAACAATCTCCCATGGCACTGGTTGTAAGATCCACCATGGGGGGCAGGGAGTCCATTAGGAGATGTGAATAACACAGCTTTACTCTCTCCAGAATGGGAGATACACAGTGGGAGGTGCAGAGATGTTTGACAACTTGGCAGACTTAGTGGAGCATTTCAAGAAGACTGGAATCGAGGAGGTGTCCGGATCCTATGTGTACCTGAGACAGGTAAATGGGGTCCTTGTGTCAGAGATACTTTTGGGGGCTTCACCCTCTGTCCCTGTCTACAGCATGTGTCCATCTCCGTCCTATCCCTCTTGCTCACCAAGCCTTTCCCTTCTTCCTTACCCAGCCCTATTATGCCACCAGAGTGAACGCGGCAGACATTGAGAACAGAGTGCATGAACTGAACAAGCAGAGCCCGGCTGAGGAGACAGCCAAGGCTGGATTCTGGGAGGAATTTGATGTAAGTGATTGTGTTGTGACTGTCTCCATGTCCTTCTGGGAGACCCTGCTCCCAACCTCATTCTCTTTCCCGTCTCCATTAATGGATTCATCCCTATCATGACCTCTCTATGTCAGGTCATCTCTGAACTTGGCCCCCATTACCACAGAATCTGAGCGCCTCACAATCTTAAATGAATTTATCATCCTCACACCCCTGTGAGCTGGGGAACTGAGGCACAGGAAGGCCGTGCAGAGCAAGGAACTGAACCCAGCTTTCATGAGTCTCCTAGGCTACTGCCCTAGCTACTGGACCATCCTTACTCTCTGTGCTCCCCACACCAATTACAGCGGGTTGCTCTGCCGTAATGGTTACCCTCCCTTCCCCTTTCAGAGCCTGCAGAAACAGGAGGCCAAGCATCTGTATGATCGGCATGAGGGGCAGAGACCTGAGAACAAGGGAAAGAACCGGTATAAGAACATCTTGCCCTGTGAGTCCTGCCCTCCCATCAGGAAGACATCCAGAGGCTGCATGTTCCTGCCTCAGCGGGAGGGCCTGACACACAGAGGGGCAGTGAAGACCTGTCAGAGCCCTGCCTAGACTTACCCCAGAGGAAGCCTCAACCTGCCTGGGGTTTATTTGCCCTCCCGTGGGGATGAGCTACAAGGGGCCCCTGGCTGGGTATTTACAGCCATAAAGGATTTAGTGAGAGGCATTGCCTCCTCTGCATGCCCGTGTGGGTGTGGGTGTGGGTGCTCATCTGGATACACTGGCTCATTGGGCTGATCCGGCTCAGAAGGTAAGTGGGGGACACTGGGTTATATGGTCCTGTTAGTCGGATCCAGTATGAGGGATGGTGGGGAAACAGAGTTTGATGGGCCCATTGGATTGATCTGGAGTGTAGAGAGTGGGCTAGATGTGGGACCAATGCCTGAATTTTGGGGTGGGGGGATACCTCAGTGTTGTGTTAACCCCTTCCTTGCCTCCCTAGTTGATCATTCTCGAGTCATCCTACAAGGCAGGGACCCAAATATCCCTGGAGCGGATTATATCAATGCCAACTACGTCAAGGTGAGCCTCCAGAAATGCTGCCATGTCTTGGAGAGGGGGCACAGGACCCTGGTTCCTGTAACCCCTGCCCTTCCCTTGTCCATTTGCCCCTCTGTAGAACCAGCTGATCAGCCCAGATGAATTCACCAAGACATACATCGCAAGCCAGGGCTGCCTGGATGCCACCGTCAATGACTTCTGGCAGATGATGTGGCAGGAAAACTCTCGCATCATTGTGATGACCACCCGGGAGGTGGAGAAAGGGAGGGTAGGTGTCTCAGAGGGCCTGCTGCCATGTCTTGCACCCATCCCTCCTCCTTTCTCTTCCCCACCCCCAGCCACTCACCACTTTACCTTTTTCTTTCTCCCTAGGGATTTTTCTTCTGTTAGTCTCCTCGTTTCAGTCATCACCGTTTATTCTTGTTTCCTCACAGAACAAGTGCGTCCCCTACTGGCCAGAGGAGGGCAGCACCAAAGAGTATGGTCCTTATATTGTGGAGAATCTTGGAGAACATGATGCCCTGGAGTACAAACTCCGACAGCTCTGTCTCTCGCCAATCGACAACGTGAGTGCCACGCCCCTGAGCATTAATTGTTCCTGGGACTTTAGCTGTGGCTAAGTCTTCAAGGTTGGGAATCAGTGACTGTGGCATTTCAGGTGACATTAGGCAAAGTGCAACGGGACCTGTAACTTCTATGGTCCTGGTTCCAGTCTGGTCCCTGATTTGGAAGGAGTGGGAGACTGGCAGGCTCGAGGGTCAGGAGATGGAGCATGGGCGCTTTCACCCCTAGGTCCCTGTTCCAGGCCAGCTGGAGGGCTTCACTGACCAAATATTGTTTCCCTCTCTCTGTCATTTGTTGTCTGGGAACTAAGTTGGCCTGTTCTCAGTCTGGAGGTTAATGGGCAGAAACCCTCAGTCCCTTCGTCATGCAGGATGGGAACCTAAGGGACATGGGGAGGATGGGGTGGAGCTGTGCACAACCTGCCATGTGTGTGTTTTGTTGTCCCCTAGTGTAAAGCCGTGCGGGAGATCTGGCAGTACCAGTACCTGAGCTGGCCAGACCACGGAGTCCCCAGTGAGCCGGGAGGGGTGCTCAGCTTCCTGGACCAAATCAACCAGAAACAAGAGAGTATCCCTGAGGCTGGGCCCATAGTGGTGCATTGCAGGTGGGTGTGGGGGCCGTATCTGCTCATTTTAATGCTCCTGCTGCTGTGCTGCAGGGAGTTGGTTGGCTGACTCCACAGGGGGCAGTCTGCCCAAATGCCACACTCCGCAGGGGTCTCTGTAAACTGAACACCCTGACTGCTCACAGTCATTAAAGATCATGTCTGTTCCCTGTGACTAGGGTGACCAGACAGCAAATGTGAAAAATCGGGACGGGGGTGGGGGGTAATAGGAGCCTATATAAGAAAAAGACCCCAAAATCGGGACTGTCTCTATAAAATCGGGACATCTGGTCGCCCTATCTGTGATTCTTGATTGAATCCCTTTGTTCTGGCAAATCCCAGTGCTGGCACTTCCATTCCACCTTCCTAAATCCACCCCAAGCTCAGGATGGAGATCCCATTCTCCTTTCCTGTCCTAATCTCTTGTGCAGTGTTTGTGTGCCGCTGCTAAACAATGCCACACCTCTGAGGTGGCTGCTTTGTAGCAGTGGGTGCAGGACAGCCTGGGAAACCCTTGGAGTTGCTGCCAGAGGCTGTAAGTTGCTGGAGGAATGTGTATGTATGGTACTGCCATCTCCTGACTTCTGCTTGTGCCCTTGTGTGCAGTGCTGGGATTGGCCGCACCGGAACCATCATCGTCATAGACATGATAGTGGAGACGATTTCCACCAAGGGTAAGATACTTCCCATGCTTATGCTTTTCCTGCAGGGCTCTGCCCCGTGGCCAGTCTTCTCCGCCAGCTGGGTCCTAAAGGCAGCTTCACTAGCTGGGAAATATCAGGCATGTGGGTGAGAAAGCGGTTGCCTGAATATCCCAGGGCCTTAATGGCAGGGGCGGGTGACCACACCCCTTTGCCAAAGCTCCCACCGTAGGGCCAGGGCAGAGGAGAGGTGCAGGGGGATGCCACTGGGGATTGTAACGACCCATTAGTGGAAGCCTGGCAATAGCTGCTGGCTGGCTGTCCCCGGATAGTAGCTGGATCTCTGGTGCTCTCATTTGTGGATATAACTGCCCAGTCAGTGGAGCGTTAGTGTTGCCCAGGGATTGGCACTCCCACTTGGTAGACTTAGAGGCATGGAGGCAAGAAGAGAGTGTGAGTAGTGGGAGAGAACCGAGGGCTGAAGGTACCAGTGTCTCCTCCCACCCTGGGGAGGGGGAATCTGCTGGGACTAGGTTCCACTAGGATTTTGTCTGGTGACCTCGCAGGCTGGAGATAGGTAAATGGTGAGGAACTCACTGCAGCAGCCTTCAGCCCATAACTGCCTCTTTGCCTCTCCCTGTCCCCCAACGCACCCCCTCCAGGGCTGGATTGCGACATAGACATCCAGAAGACCATCCAGATGGTAAGAGCCCAGCGCTCGGGAATGGTGCAGACTGAGGCCCAGTATAAATTCATCTACATGGCCATCTGCCAGTTCATAGAGACCACCAAGACGAAGCTGGATGTTATGCAGGTGAGAATGGGGACGCCGTGCACTCAGTCCCAGGAGATGCTGTGCTGCTGTCTGTCATAGCCTGACCATGCCCCATTTCCTCACGTCCTAGCCTGGCATAAGGAGCCACAAGGCAGCTGCCCTTTGCCCCCTGCCACGCCCCATTACCCCACACCCCAGCACTGTGCTCTCTCCCCTTCTCCAGTCCTCTCTTGTCTCGTTTTCTCATGCAGTCTCAGAAGGGGAGATCCAAAGAGTCTGAATATGGGAACATTGCGTACCCACCTGCGCTGAAGAACCAACATGTCAAGGCCTCCCGAAAGTCCTCTAAGTAAGAGCTGTGGCAAATCAGGAGTCCCCCCACCCTCCTGGGCATTAGCCATGCCCACCCCCCCGGCCTCCCCACCATTCTGGTGCTGCCCTCCTGGCTCTCCATGCCCTGCTCACCTCGCTGGCTTTCTCGCTGTCTCACAGGCAGAAGGAGGAACCAACAGTTTATGAAAACTTAGAGAACGCCAAAGGAAAGAAAGATGAGAGAGTGCGGAAGCAGCGCTCGTCCGAGAAGGAGAAATTGAAGGGCTCACTTAAGAAAAAATAACTTCCCGCTGCAGGTGCGATCAGGATCTGGGCTGGGATCATATTCCTGGCGAGTGGGGGTCGTTCTGTTCTCTGGGGGCCCCAATAAGATCTTCATGTGCAGACCCCACCTGACTCTATGGCCTTGTTTATGTGGCCAGGATAGCTGTACTGGCAGAGCCCCCTAATGGAGACACGACATAGGAGTGTTTCTGTCAGCAAGTAGCACCATCCCCCTGCAAGACGTTCGCTGTGTCAACAGAGGCCCTCTTTTGTCAGCATCTCGCATCTAGGTGGGGGGTTTTGCCACACCCCCAGACCAACATAGCTGTGCCGAAAACTCTGTAGTGTAGACCTGCATTCTGGCAGTACCTTTAATCTGTTCTCTCTCTCGTTCCAGCTCCCCTCAGCTACGGAAGACACCCTGTCCTTGGTCAAGTGACTGGGATCCCCTCGCTGTCCTTGCACCCTCAGTCCAGTAGGCCCATCCGATCTGTTCTGCTTTCCAGCCTGCTGCTTTAAGATACTTTTTAACAGTCAGATAAATAATATCCTCTTTAATTTTCTGTGGCCACTAACGGCTCAGGCTCATCTCCAGCTCCGTTTGTCCTTCGCAAGCTCCTCTTGTGGGAGACAGGCCCCCACAGGGGTTAACCTCAACACTGGCATGGGACTAGCTGCTCCTGCTAAGTCAACTGTTGTTTGACGCTGGCCTTTTAGATGCTTGCGGCTTAACCCCTTTCAGCTCTCCCTGGATCCAAGAGAAAATTCTCTCCCTGCCCACCACCTCAGCCTTGCGGGTCCACTCGCTTCCTTGTGGTGCTGTAAATACTCATGGATTTGAGGTGTTGTTTTTGCTTTCCTTTGTAAATAAACCAGGAGTTTTGTCTGATTCTTTTATTCTCTGGTGTTTTCAAAGTTTTCATCAAAAATTGGGTTTTGTTTTTTAAAATACGTTTTTGAGCCGCACAGACCTAGCGCAGGGAGTGGAACAGTTGGTTTCCTTGCTTCTGCCAGGGCCTGGTGCATGAACCTGGTAGCAGGTTCTCTCCATATGCCCAAGTGTCATTGCCTTAGGGTGAATTGCCAGTGTGCCAGTCACACCAGGCAGTCCACTGACCTGGGACTGGATTGGAACCAATGCTTGAGTGGTGAAAGGCCCCATATGGTATTCCAAACCCACCCTGAGCCAGCCAGTGCCTCTCACCTGGCCCACCTAGGATCCGGTGCCCTAGAGGTGAAAGGCTCTCTATCCCATTCCCTGTCTCTGGCTGAAGCAGACAGTTCTCTGAGTTGGGATATGGTCAACAATTGTGGATTTAACCCTGTGCAGTCAGTGGCTGAGGTCCTAACTGCTCAAAAACATGCTGCTGTTCATGCAGAATAACATTTTTTCATCTGAGCCTCTGGAAGGGCATGTCTGGAATTAGCTAATGAAGCCTGGTACTCACACTGATGGTTGGGGGTAGGGCTTGTATAGGGTTGGTTTGCCAAGCACTGAAATGCAGCCACATCTTGGTTCGGAGGCAGGAGCTGTTCAACGGCTGTACGGCAACGCTGTCACTTCTTATCCTAAACAATTGTTCAGGGAATTCCATCGCCAGTTGTAGCTACAAGCAAAATGTTTGGGATGAGAATGGAATGATCAGAGCTGGACTTCGCCCTGGACCCTGATTCACAGCCCAACTCTTGGGGAAAAGAGCAAGGTCCGTTCAGTAACACAAGAGGTGGGGCCTTGTATGGTCTCTGCTGATCAGTGCAGGCTGCAGTGTCAGGCTTCCCAAGTGTGTTTTCATTTGTGAACGAGAAGAAAAGCTATTTAAAAAAACAAATGTGTGGGTTTGTTAACCTGGCCTGCGAAGGCAGAGGCGTGGCCGGCAGACAAAAGTGAACGACAGTGCCAGGTGCTTGGACATTCAGTGATGAGCACAACATATGACACTGAACAGACTGGGGAAAAAGGGACAGCACAACTCAAAAGGCTGTGTCTGTTTCTCCTCCTGGGCTCACGCCCTGGCTATGCTACAAAATTAAGTCACTAAGTTGCCGTAAATAAAGTGATGCTCCATGTCCATACGTGCACCTTCTCGTGGCTGTGCGTGTCCTCACCAGGAGCACTTCCACCAACTGAAGTGGGGTCTCGTGGGACACAGCCAGTTAGAGCCTGGCAGCCCTGGGACTGAAAGCCTCTGTAGACATATCTGCCTCCCACCCAGCTGTTAGGAAGGTGTCACAGCTGCCCCTCTCGCCCCCAACCGCCTGATTCCCCCTGCAGCGCTCAGTTTCACAGTAGGGAATCTAAAATCGATACTGTTGTTTCACAGCTGCTATTATTTCACATTTCAGCTCTGGCTGTCTGCTGGGGCTGGTGTCACAGCTGGAGCCCTTTTCCCCCTGGCCTGGGGCTGATAGCCCAAGCTTTGAGCCCCATGTGGGGAATCACACCTGGAGCCCCCCCACAACTGACAGCCAGGAGCCAGAGAGGCAATGTGAAATAATAGCAGCTGTGCAACTGACAAGAATGTCAATTTCACCACTGGTAGGCTCCCTGCAGTAAAACTGAGCCCTGCACAGGGCTCACAACTCTGCCTGTCATTCCTGGGATGGGGTGGGGAGAGCTCCAGCTGTGAGCCCTGCTGCTGCTTCCCAGTGAGGGATTGGTGGAGGAGAGCCTGAGCCCAGCTGGGGCTGACAGCTGATGTAAGTAATACAGCATCTGTGTAGCTATAACTGCACTTCTTCCAGGGGGCTTCCATTCAGTGTGACTGGGTCGTTGCTGATGGAATTGATCCTAAGGATCTTGGTCTTGTCCTTGTGGATGTTGAGGCCAACCTGTGATGACGTGGCTGCCACTACGTTGGTCTTCTCTTGCATCTGATTCCATTCCTACGCTTGTAAGTGGATGTCTTCATAATCCAATCGATGACGAAGAAAGAGAAGTGGTGACAACAAGCATCCTTGTCTGACTCGGTTCGCACCTGGAAGCTGTTTGTGAGCTGCCCTCCATGGATCACTCTACAGTGTATGCATGAATTCTTGATCAGGTTGACCACCTTTGCTGGGATGCCACATGATCTGTTCTGCCGGAAACCTGCCTGTTCATCTCGTAGCTGTGGATCGACGGCATCCTTCATTCTCTCTAAGAGGACTCGGTTAAAGACCTTCCCTGTCACCGACCAAGAGTGTGATTCCTCTATAGTTGGCACAGTTGCTGAGGTCTCCTTTCTTGGGGATTTTGATGAGATATCCCTCTTTCCAGTCAGCCGGAATCACTTCTTCTTCCCATATTTTCTCAAAGAGGGGTACAGCATTTCCACTGAGGCATCCAGGTCTGCTTTCAGGGCCTCTGCTGCTTCCTGTTCTTCATCATGGTGATGGCTTTTCTGATCTCGTCTCTGGTTGGTTTATCGCAATTGATTGGGAGGTCCTCGTTGGCTGGGTCGATGTCTGGTGGATTTGGTGGTGCTGGTCTGTTCAGGAGTTCCTCAAAGTGCTCCGCCCATCTGTTCATCTGTAGTTCTATTCCTGTTATAGACTTTCCCTGCTTGTCTTTGCTGAACTTTCCAGACAGTACAGCTGTTTCATGTTACCGCTGTATGCTGCCTGCTCTGCTTCTGCTGCCAGTCCATCCACATAATCTCTCTTGTCCTTCCTAATATTCCTCTTCACTGCTCTGTGGGCTTCAGCATACTCTTTTGAGCTTTGGCCTTTGCTGCTCTAGTCCTGCTGTTGTTGACTGCTGCCTTCTTCTTCTTTCTGTCTTCTATCTTTGTCAAGGACTCTGCTGTGATCCACTCTTTCTGCTGGTGTTTCTTAATTCCAAGCACTTCCTGGCATGCTGACCTAAGTGTGTCTCTCACTTTCTGCCATCTGTTGAGTACACTGTCTTCCTCTTCCTCAGACCGATCCTGTAGTACTGAAAACTTATTCTTCAGCGTCAATCCAAAATCTTCCTTGGTCTTATGGTCCTTCAGAAGGTTGACGTTGTACTTCGCTCTTCTGTCTGACGCGTCTATCCAGTTCTTCTTCAGCTTCAGCTTCAATCTGGCCACCACGTCTGCTCCTCTTCTAACTCTAACGTCCTGCAAGGATCTTCTGAACTTCTTGCTAATGCAGACATGGTCGATCTGGTTTTCTGTCATGCCTGCTGTGCACACAGATCCACAAATCTCTCTCCATTCTCACTCATCTCTCCCAGAGCATGGGTCCCCATGACTTGTTCGTATCCTGTGTTATCAGGTCCAATTTTGGCATTAAAGTCTCCCATAAGGATGGTAATGTCTTTGTCTGGGAGAGTCTCTAATATTTTCTGGAGTCTGTTGTAAAAGTAGTCTTTGTCCTCCTCTTCACTGTCATTGGTTGGAGCGTAGCACTGAACAACATTCATCTTAATCCTCTTCATTTTAGTTCTGAAGGATGCTGTGATGATCCTGGGACCATGTGCCTCCCAACCAATCAGTGCTCTCTGTGCCTGCTTGGACAACACTCTTCATGTCCTGAATACAGCAACAGCTCTCCTGTCAACAGTCGTCTCTGTCCAGCTCCATCTTGTCTCGCTAATGCCTAGTAGAGTCAGGTTGTTGCTCCTCATCTCTGCTGCAACCTGGTCCTCACGTTCCATGTGCCGATGGTAATCCTCCTGGCTGCAAGAAGGGTGATCGGCATGCATCTTTGAGTTGAAGACCCTTCTGTTTCCAGGCTAAAAGTCTTTGTTAACTCTATTGACGCCCAACCCTCCTCCTTTACCCTGACTTGGGACAGGCAGATGGCCCCAAAGGACCTCTCTGGTGGAGTTAGCTATAACTACATTGACATATACTATGCCTCATGTGGTGATGTCAGTGGAAGCAGCATTGCCGGGAAGGGGTTAATCAGGGTGATGTGTTAGGGGGAGGGACTGTCACTTTCCACACTGATGGGTGCTTTGCTGATCCATGGAGGTGCAGGGGAACGAGGCTGAACCAAAGGGCTGATTCTGCCCAGGAGAGGCAGGGTGCAGCAAAGGTCGGCTGGGGGCTCTGGCGAAAGCCAGGAATGGAAGTAGTGAGGAGGAAAGGGCAGCGCTGACTGAAGTGACTGTAACACTGATGGCCCCACCACCACTATGGGGCAGGGAGGGAAGCCCTGAGCTAGGGGAGGGGAGCTGAGACAACAGCTCTGAGGCTCCCTAGGCTGTTGAATAACCAGCACTGTGGAACAGAAACCAGCAGGGCGGAGGCAGCTGCAGAGCAAGGCAGTGTAAAGTGGCAGTCGCATTCCTGACCCCCCAGAGGAGCTATACTGTCCCTCTCCAGCTCCATGTGCACTCCAGGCCCCAGCCAGAGCCCCAAGCCTGGGCTAGGTCGGGTGTCCCCATTTCTTTAACCCAAAGCTAAGTGTCCAGTAAATTAATGGTCCTGGTGCCAGGGCAAAACTCCAGGCTGGGGAATGACAAAAGGCGATAGCACCACTAATCACCACACTGGGTCAGACCAATGATCTGGCTAGAGCAGTAGCTGGTCTTCCAGCAGTGGCCAGTGCCAGATACATCGGAGGGCCTGAACAGACCAAGGCAATTGTTGAGTGATCCAGCCCCCGACATCCAGTCCAGGCCCAGATTCCAGTGATCAGAGGCTCTGGGATACCCAGAGGATGGTGCTGCATCCCTGACCACATTGGCTAATAGCCATTAATGGACCTATCCTCCATGAACTTATATAGTTCTTTTTTGACCCCTGTTATACTTTTGGCCATCACAACATCCCCTGAACAGCAGCTCTGGCATTGCTTTGCCACATGTCACTAAGGTGGGATGTGGAGACCGAGACTCTCTGCAGTAGCACTCTACTCTGATCCTCACCGATACCTTTCACCCATCAATTGCCATCTGTGCAGCAATGACAATTTTTTGGGAACCATCTGGATCTCTGCCTGCTGGTGTCGCTCTCACTAGTGCTGCAATGCACAGCACTGCACAGCTGCAGGGCAGCTCCTCCCCCTCAAGAGTGGCCAGTCTATGAAGACAGATGCGAGAGCTGTGGGGGAGCTGCTGCAGTTCAGTCTGGAGCAGGCAGTTTTGACTGCCCTTGGTATTTTCATCACTGTATGGAAAACTAAGGGTGTGGGGGAGAGGGAGATCCTTAACAGAGCCCCACTTTCCTGTCAAGAAGCAGTGGGCTCCTACAGTTGAGCTGCTCACCATCCCCAGTAATATTTATGGCATTTCCCTTTGCGGCTGCCCTTGAGTTGGGGGACCTACCCATCAAAGTTTAGTCCGTCTCCACATGAAGATCCAGACACTAAACTCATCAGGACTGACACACACACACCCCTCCCTGCCCCAAAAACCCTTTTAAGAGCCTAGGCTCATCATACTTTACCCTAACAGCCACCCAAATCTGGCCACAGCTTTTTGGCCCTTGTGCTGTGGCAAGGCCGAGCCACTCATGCTGCACCTGAAGTCCCCATGGCTAAACCAAGCTCCAGCCCAGCTGGCTGCCTGCAGCTCAGACAGCTCCCCGGTAGAGCTCACATTTAGGCACAAGCAGGTCACTTGTAAATGCCAGAAGCAGAAGTCAAGTAGCGGCCAAATAAACAAAGTCCAGAAATAGCAAGAGCAAGGGGCTGTTTTCTCAGTCCAGCTCTACTGCCTGAGGCTGATGAGTTGCCTGTTCTGTGAAATGGGGATAATACTCCCAGCATGCACAAGGTGCAGAGGCAGGAAAGTGAGTTTAAGTCCATAAAACTCTGCTGCATCCACATGGTTATTTCCACCAACCCCCTCCTCCCCCCAAGGGAAAGCTAAACATGGCCCAGAACACTGCAAAAATCCACTTAGGAAGGAAGCAGCTTAAATATTGGCACTATGCAGAGTGCCCAGCAAATGTCCACCTTATTCCCCTGCAGCAGGAGATGGGATGGGAGATCGTGTGTAGGCCTCCTATAGGAAACATAATAAAAGACCATTTAATCCAGAGGTTTGAGAGGAGCAGAGGGAACAAGGAGGCTCGCCCTCCTAAATCCAGTTTGTGCTGAGCAAGAAAGGCAGGGAGAGGGCTGTATTAAATACAGCTGTTTATCCAGCCTCCCAAGCAGTATGCTCTGCAGAAAGTGCTCACAGCAGCAGTCTTGCTCATGTGGGGCTTTTTTCATCCGCTTGACTCATGCAGCTGAAAAGGCAGCGGAACCAGCTCCGTGCACATCAAGTAATGGAGAACATATGTATAGATGAAGCAGGTGTAAAATTGAGATAAGAGGGTGCTTAGGAAGGGAGATAATGAAGCAGCTTCTAATCATGTAGGTCTTGCTATGAGCTCAACTCCAGAGTGTATCAGGCTGGGATACAAGAGTGACCCTGCCCAAGTGTGCTGGCAAGAAAGCTTCATGGTTTAGCTCCGTCCATCACTCCCAACACAATGAGGGTTTCACACTCTGTCCCTCTACCATCTTGGTCCTGGTCACTGCCACCCCCAAGCCCCTCTTCTAAACCAAAAGAAATGCAGAACTCATTTTCCACTACTAAACACACCTGGGACAAGTTTTGTTTTTTGTTTTTTATTTTTTTCCCCTCTTTTACAAACTTTTGAAAGAATCACTGGGCAGACAAAATTATGTGATCTGAGAGCCCAAAAATGGCAGGAGCCCCATGAAACCTTTGTTCAAGAGTTTTCCCATGGGGAAGGGAGGGCTGGAAGAAAAATTAACAAGAGATTCATTGAACTGAAAGCTAGGTGCTGGTACCAAAACACAGGCCTCACAGGCTTGGCAGACACAGCAGTTACAATTCTAGTCCTATAAAAATCCAAGCCCTAGCAGAGGCTGGGTGTGAATAACAGGTCCCCAAGGGCTCACACTGCCCACCCCTGCCCGAGTTTAAATCCCCTTTGGTGGTTTTAAACTAGCCAACTGGTGACGCCCAATGGCAGAGATGGCTCCCAACACTGGGGATTGGGTACCAGGTTGGCCATTGCATTGGGAATTTCCAAGTAAGTGAGAGAACAATCAGTGAAAACTAACAGGCACCAGCAGAGGGGGAATCTTGGGTGAATGACTTTGGCGATCTTCCCTCAACCATCTTGCTCTGCCAGTTCGTGTGAATGGTTCTAGCAGTTTCATTTCTTCCCCGGTTTGGTCAGGAGGCTGTCACTGTGAGGAGAGAGGAATGAGTCAGTCTGGAAGGCAAACTCTACCCCCTGCATGTGTAACAGATGATCCAGCCTGACATTTGGAAAAAAGTTGGCCTCCAGCCCTGGCTTCACTAGCATGTCTCTCAAAGCTCCATGAGCCCCCTGGGAGAGGTAAAAATTCAACCCATTTTGCAGTGGCAGAAATAAAGGCAGAGAGAGGAAATGACTCAAGATCAAACAGCTAGACAAGGCCACAGCTGAAACAGAACCCAGGAGTCCTGACTACCAGGCCCCCTGCTTTAACCAATTAACTAGGCCACTGAAGACTGGCTGGCCTTCTCCTGTGTCACACGTGGGATTCAGCAGGGGGATAGACTCTGGGCCCAGGAGATCACCATAAACACCAAGTCTTTGAGGGCATGGAGGAAGTTTCAGCCTGCTTGGAGAAAGCCTATGGAGAAAGCGATCCTGTATGGAGAAACACCCTCCCCACCCCCACCACCCTGCAGCAGCCAAACACACCCACAGCATGCAATTCCCATGCCAACTGCCTCCTTCCACGATCCCACCCTTCCTCAGTCTGGGCTCTCCATGCCACTTGCTTGTCTCCTCCACTTTCAGGAACCCACCCTGATCCCATCTTGGCCTGCACGGACCACGCTGCTAAAAGCACTGATTCACCACCCATCTGGCCTCCAACCCTCGGTCATCCACCCATGGTATTATCTCACTCCCATCACCCCAGTACTGGAGCACCTCACAGTGTGATGTATTTGTCCTCACCACACGCCTGAGAGCTCCGGCAGTGCTATTAGCCCCATTTGACAGCTGGCCTACATCCTCATAGGTCTTTATGCACCAAACTCCCATTGACTTGCCCAGGGCACACAGGAAGTCTGGGAAAGGGCAGGGAATTGAACCCAAGTCTCAGGCTAGTGCTCAAATCACTGGACCGTCCTCTTCCAAATGGCACATCTCCCTTGCTGCCTGAAACTCGGGGATACCCTGCAGCCCTGCCTCCCATGTGATGGAAAAGGGCTCACACAAAGTGATCTGTGCCTTACCTTCCTCTGCATGTCAGGAGAGGCAGCCAAAAAGAGAAGAGAGAAAACAATTAGATTTAACTGGATTTGAGTCCTGAGCTTTAGAAATAGAAGCAAGGCCCTCCCGTGCTATCCATGGACTCACCCCATTCAAGAGAAATGTGATTCAGAGGGACAAAGCTCCAGAGGGGTATCTCTGGGCTCAGAACACCTTTAACATTCACATTGAGAGGGAGTGAGTTTGGGGAAAAAGGAGGAATCCATCTTGTGGAGCTATTTGGAGCCTCCATGACCCCACTGTCCCGCTCACCTGGTGAAGCCCTCATCCTGTAGGTTCAACTGCAAGTTGTCAGCTGTGAGATACACGCGGTTCTGCGACGCCGCAATCTGGAAGAGAGACCAAGTGAGGGCAGGGTGGCTGGAGTGGGAGCGAGTTCACAAAGGGGTGGAGTGAACGAGACCCCTCCACACAGCTGCCACCTTGCGCACATATTTTTGAGTGGGACAGACTCTGCGCTGTTGAGTGTAGCTGGAGTCCTCGGGAGGGGATGGTGTGTTAAGGGGCTTCCAAGAGAAGCTGGGGAAGCCTCATCAGGTTAGCAAACTTCTGTGAGGGATGCTCTAGGTTTGCTTGGCCCTGCCTGAGTACAGGGACTGGACTAGATGACCTCTCGAGGTCCCTTCCAGCCCTACATTCTATGACACCTGCTAACTGAGGCCTTGATATTTGAGGCTGCACCAGTTAAATTTTAAATTCAGTTTAAACACAGATTTAGTTAAGCTGGTGCAAAATCACGTGTGGACATTCTTAATCTAATTTAAACCTGGCTTATGTTGATTTACCATAAATCAATATAGAACTGGCTTCAGTGAACCAATATAAGCCAGGCTTACCACCAGATCAGGAGTGTCTACATGGAGTTCTGTATTGGTATACTAGCACATCTTAGTTCAAGTAGTACAAGTTTGAATAAGGACAAAGCCACGTCCCACATCCAGTGCCATCAGATTTCGAGAACTAGTGCTCATTTCAACTTCCCGTCACCCTGACCTTTGACCCCTAAGCAGGCATGTGCCCACTTTCCCAGACCGCAGGGTACTGGGGCCTCTGGGTGCTGTGGCTGGGTATGGGGGGCTGAAGTTTGATATAGATCTGTCTTTACGGTGGGGGGGGAGCTCCCTCCCCCCTACCAAGATCACAGATCAGTACAGACAACCCCCACCCTGACCAGAAGGGTGGGGGTGCAAAGGGGTAAGGTCAGGAGGAAGCAGGTCACATTCGCCTTAGACTCATCACATGGCCTCTGGGATGGGTGTGGGGAGTGCAAACAAGGTAGTGAAGGGGAAGGAGACAACCCTACCCCCTAACTCACTGTCTTGGAGATGTTCTGGGCAGCTCGGATCTTGCGCAGCTTGATGTAGCCTGGGTTCTTGCTCAAGGCATCACCGATGTGAGGACAACAGTAAGTTAAGGGGGAAATCTGCTAACAGACCCTCACCCAGCTTCCCCCTCCTAACTGAGGGTCACCAGATCCTCTCTGAACCAGGGCTCATTGAATCAGCTTGACCTTTGTGCTGTCCCATGAGGTCAAGCAATGGGACGGAGTGGCCGTAGCTGGAAAGTTGATGTAGATCAAGTAGGTGTCAGTTGGGAATGGAGGCTCCAGCCTATCACCAAGATCACAGGCCAATGCAGACAGCCCCCATGCTCTGCCCAGGGAAGGGCGGCAAATGATAGAAGAAGGCAAGTCACATCTGCCTTCCATCCATCACATGGGCTTCCAGTATGTGTATCGTGGGCTGAGACAGACTCCCTGTGTCCAGCACACCTCCCCAACCACACCCACAGGGCATGGAAAGGATATCATCTTGGCAGCCGTGGCTTCCCCCTCTGCCTGGACAATCTTCTGCCTCTGTTCCTGCTTGGCCTTCTCCACCAGGAACTGGGCTCGCTGGGCCTCTTGCTGGGCTAGGGAGGGAAAAGGTCAAAACCAGAGACACTAGAACCAGGTTTCATCCTTCCAAATCCCATGGCAGGATCCTTCCTACAGTCTGTTCCCTGGGGCTCGTACTTCTCAGGACCTGAAGTTATGGTATCCTGGGCCCTTGCCCAGCTGGTCATTTACTTAGATTGTCCATTTTTTGACACAGGGACCGCCCTGTGGGAGTACCTTGCACAGGGACGCCAGGGCCCCTAGGCACAGCCACAACACAGCTACACACACTAATAGCTGGGAACTGAGCGTAGCTCCCTGAAGCAATAGGAACTCAGGCCTGCTGCAGGAATGGAGAATCTTCTAGTCCATCTTCCATGACCAAGCACTTTCAAATGCTGCCCGTCAAATACACAGGTTCTGGATGCTGGCCAAAGGAGCCAGACTTGGGCAAGACCTGCCTGTGATTATATCCATGTGATATTAGTGCTATTTTAGATAAAACTTTCAGCACTGAATTTCCTTATACGAAAAGGAAAGGAATGGAACTGCCTGTGGCTAAGGGTCCCAGTAGGATTCCAGAGTTCACCTGTCACAGAGGCAGATGGGCTGAGGATTCCAAAACAGAAGGGCCGCTCCTGCAACACTCATCCTCTAAGACCGTGCTGAGGCTTGAGGGCAGTACCAACTCACCCACTTGCTTAGCCTCAACAGCCGCTGTGTACTCGCGGCTGAAACTTAGCTCTGTGATGGCCACATCATCCAAAATGAGGCTGAAATCCTTGGCTCGCTCTGTCAGTTCCCGTCGGATTAGCAGAGAGACCTGAAATGAAAGAGTGGGTAGGAGGGGCAGGACTTTAACCCACAGATCTCTTCCCAGTTACCATTCCCTCCAGAGCATCATTGCCTCCCTTCCCTTCAATCCACTTCCTAGGGACCCTAGTTCCCAGTATGCTGAGCGATAAGGAGAGGATTCTTGGGCAGCACAGGCCCCTTGCATAGGAACCTAAGAATTGCCAGACCAAGACCCACGGTCCATCTAGTTCAGTACCCTGTCTCTGACAGTGGCCAGGGCCAGCTGCTTCAACGAAAAGTATAAGAAACCCTGCAGCCAGCAGATGTGGAAAACTGTGACCATGTTAGGTTTCAGCCTGGTCTCTAATAGTCAGAGATCGGCTTAAACTCTGAAGCATGACTTAACATCCCTTTCAAAATGTGTGTTGCCATTAACTAACTCTGGATAGTCCCGATACCTATATGAATATCCACTCTCTTTCAATCTGCTAAATTCTTGGCCTCAGTGACATTCTGTGGCAATGATTTCCTCAGTTTCAATGTCATGGAGAGTCCTCTTGTTCTTGTGTTCTGAGACAGGGAGAAGAGAAGTTCCTGATCTCTTCTCTACAGGGGTCATTATTGTATAGACTTATGTCCCCTTTCTAAGGAAACTCCCAATCTTTTTGGACTCTTCGTTTTTCCAGGCCCTTGATCATTCTCATCACTCGTCTCTGAACCCACTCGAGTCCCGCAATATCCACTGGAAATAGAGTGACCAATACTGCACACAGTATCCAGAGGAGGCTGCACCAGTGATTTATATAAAGGCATTATATTGCCTGTATTATTCACAATCCCATTCCATATGCCTCCTAATATTTTCTCTCTTTTTTGACCACAGAGGCTGTCACTGAGCTGTCTGTGTTGCCCAGGTCTCTCTCCTGAGCTGATACAGTTAATTTTGAATCCTATAGGGTGCACAGGTTCAGCTTTTTCCCTCCACCATGCATTACTTTGCATTCACTGACACTGGATTTCATTTGCCATCATGTGGCCCATTCCCCTAGCATGTTTGGGTCTCTCTGAAGTTCCTGCCAGTCGCCTCTGGTCCAGACTAACCCAAATAACTCTTATCTGCAGATTTTGTTTCCTCACTGCTCCCCCAGGTCCTTTACAAATCATGAATACATATATTAAACAGCATGGGGCCTAGTACAGTCCCTTCAATACCCAGCTGTTAACCTCTAATCAGATGCCAACTAACCATTTATTCCTACTCTTTACTTTCCATCTTGTAGCCAATTTTTGATCTATAGCTAGATATCATCTCTCACCCCCACAATGACTGAGCTTCTTCAGTAGGCTCTTGTGTAGGACCTAGTCAAAGGCTTTTTGGAAGTCTAAATAAATGTCAACCATTTCTCCTTTATCCACTATTTCTCTTACATGTGCAAGTAATTCTGAGATGAATGAGACATGATTTTCCTTTGCAGGATCTGCGCAGGTTAGACACTATCAGATCATGAAATTTTAGGTGTTTTGTGGTTTATAATCATTTCAATCTGTGTGCCAGGCACAGAAATATGGCTCACTGCATAGTAATTCCCCAGATCACTCTTAGAGTCTTTTTTAAATACAAGTACACCATTTTCTATCCTCCAATTTTCTGGAGCAGAGGCTGTTCATGAGAGTGTGAATATTTTGTTAGCAGCTCCGCCACTTCATCCTGAAATTCCTTCTGTAACCAGCTGTGCCTGGTGATTTTTTGCCTTTTAAATTATCAATTTGGAACAGACCTCATCTTCACTACCAGGAAATAACAGATCATAGTATGAATCCCTCCAACATTCTTAGTGCTGAAGACTGATGCAAAGAAAACATGCAACTTCTCAAACAAATCCTTATCTTCCTTAATTGTACCTTTAACCTCTGATAATCCAGGGGACTCACTAATTCTCTCAGGCTTCCTGCTTCTGATATATTGAAAGAATCTCATTTGTTTCTTGTCTTTTGCTATTTGCTCTTCAAACTCCATTTTGGCCCTTCTAATTTCTCTCCTGCACATTATCTGCTATAATTTATGCTCCTGTTTATTGGCTTCATTAGGCCCAACTTTTGAAAGATTTCTGTTTGGCTTGAATAGCATCTTGAATCTTATTCGGTTATATTGGTTCACTCCTTGCCTTTCTGGATCCCTTTCAGTTCAACAGTGCCCATGTCTTCTCAATTACTGTTTTTATAAGCAGCATCAATTCTACCTCTTGGGATTTTACCTCCGTTCCTTTTATCATTTAACTTCTAAAAGGGCCTTTTGACTAACCTACTAATTTTATTGAAATCTCGCTTTCTAAAGTTTAGTGTAACTTTTTGGTACCCTAACAGCCCCTAGGATGTTGAGCCTTATTATACTGTGGTCACTATTACTTAGTTAAGTCTAGAAGTGACAGTATCTGAGTCACTATCAGTTTCTTAAGACTAAAATGGAAGTATTCTTTCTTCTCTTGTGCTAGCTAGAACTTACTTCTTGGAACAGCTCTCTCTTAAAATGTCGATCAATTGCTTCTCTAAATTTGGTCCTGTTATGCTATTAGACCAGGCTGTGTGTGGGCAGTTGAAATCCCCCATTATCTTCATTAAGTTTTCCTGCCTCTGATGTTTCTCCACATTGTGCACTCAATTTCCTTTTTGATCTGGAGGCCAGTAATATATTCTTACATCTTGGGATCTGTATCCCTGGAGATTCAATGGTGTGGTCCTGGCCAATGAGAATTTTTATCTCGCTGGATTCTATAGAATCTTGTAGATACAGCAGTGCTCTGCCATCGCTTCAGTCTAGTCTGACTGACTTGTATAGACTGACTTTAGGTCTCCTTCCTTAGGCGTTTACATTTGGCCTCCAGGATCTCTTTCCTACATTCCCCCGTGTTTCTAGTCCCAACATGTACCAGGACAGACCACGGGCTCCTCCTTACTCACCAGAAGCCAGCTGAGGTGTCAATGATGGCAGATTTCATAGTATCTGCCATCATTGAACCTGGCAGGAAAGTGACCCTGACCCTGGTGCCAAAGGGCTAATCCTTCCAAACTAGCCTCTGTCCCTTGTCCATCCTGTGCATCGGGATGGGAGTGTGTGTGTGCGTGCGCGGGGGGAAAAGGAAAAGAGATACAACATGGGGGATGGGGAAGTAAGCTAGAGGCAGGTTCTAGCACCTCAGATCCCCCACTATGGGATAATGAACAGACCTGAGCTCGTTGAGTGATGAGCTGTGAAGCATTGAACTTGGCCACAACACTTTTGAGCACCTCATTGACGATGGAAGGAAGGACCCGCTCCTCATAGTCCAGCCCCAGGCGCTGGTACATTTGGGGCAGCTCTGCGGCATTGGGGCGTGAAAGGACACGCAGAGAGATGTTCACCATCTGCAGATCTAAGAGACAGAGAATCAGATTGACTACATCCCCAAAGCCCAGCCTGGCTCCCACCAGCTCTGCCAATACCCATAAATCTGCAGACCCCAGACTACTACTCCAATCCCTTCTTTCTGCTAAAGTCTTATTCCTGGCTTGCAGCTCCACCTCCACTATTCCAATCCTCTGCTTAGGCTCCACAAACACCCTAGTATTCTAGCACTGGGCTAATACAGAAACAATGGGCAAAGGACTGTGCCCCTTTCCCTGACCTGGTCAAGTAGATGGTCTCACCTTTGGAGCCTGTTGGGGAGGAGATTTTTCGGGGTCGAGCTCGGATATCATAAATTATTGGATACTGAATCCAGGGGATTCTGAAAAGCCAAGGAAGAAGTCACATGTTATACAATCAACAGGGGGATCATGAAGGGGGAAAAAGAGATTGGGATGGAGAGTGTACGTGTGTGCAACAGGAGAAAGGGGGAACAGCAAATCCAAGGACTGAATAATATTGGAGAAGAATGAAACCATGTTTAGGGCACTAGCTTAGGACCTGGAAGACCACAAACCCCTTCTCTACTACAGCCTTCCTGCATGACCGTGGGCAAGTCTGTCTCTCTGTGCCTCAGCTCCTAGACTGTAAAACATGGATAATAGCATGGCAGGGGCATAGTGAGGATAAATAATCAAAGATTGTGATATGAGGAACTTAAGTTCTACAGTAATGGGGGCTAAACCCCCAGAAGTACCATAGGTAAATCAGTACTACTGGGGCAGCTAAGCTGTTACATCAGATATTTGCTGCTAAAAACTTTAACTTTTTCCTGTTTTGATGATGCCATTACAGCAAGTGGATCTTTTGTATTCTCTCCCTATTTTTTAAATCCAGAAAGTGGGTGTGTCACACGTGCTACAGTTATTTTGACAATCTCAATTTAGCTATGACGTTGCCACCTCATTGCTACGAGTTCCCAACTTTGCAGCTGCCGTGTGGCTGAAGATGGTACCCTGCAAAGCTCTGTCAGCAGCACAGGCCCTTCCAGCATTACAGCTGAATCTTTAGAATAGTTAGAAGACTGTTTTAAAGTAAGATTTAGTAACTACAAGAATGTCTCTGCTCCTGGGATTAAAGCTGCTTTTCCAAGAAGGAATTTAGTGGGGGTAGCAGTGAAAGCCTTGGTTTGAACAAGGAAAAAGATCTTTTACCTGCGGGTGCTCACAATCAAGAGCAAGTTGGCTCAAAAGGAATCTAGGGACGTTGATGAAACCCCAGGAGCCCCCTCCCACCTCTGCCCCTTACCTGAAGTGCAGCCCCTCGGCCAGGATCGTGTCTGGCTGGATCCCACCGATGCGGTTGAAGAATATCGCCCTCTGGCCTCCTTCCACTGTGGGGAGAGCGGGCAGCAGTCAGGCCGGGCCAGGCTGGGCGCGGGGGGAGGGGAGCGGGCAGCAGTCAGGCCGGGGGAGGGGGCGCGGGGAGGGGAAGCAGTCAGGCCGGGCCAGGCTGGGCGCGGGGAGGGGAAGCAGTCAGGCCGCAGGGAGCGCGGGGAGGGGAGCAGTCAGGCCGCAGGGGAAGCGCGGGGAGGGGAGCAGTCAGGCCGGGGAGCGGGAGCAGTCAGGCCGCAGGGGAAGCGCGGGGGAGGGAAGCAGTCAGGCCGCGGGGGCGGGGGAGCGCGGGCCCAGGCGAACTCACCGGTGAAGACCGACTCGCGGACCCCGTAGGCGACGGCGCCGGCTCCCAGCAGCAGCTTGAGGGCGGTGCCCATCCCGCGCGGCCCGGCGGGGAGGCGCCCCGCCAAGTCCTTCAGGTTCTGGGCCATGGGGAGCTCGGTCGGGCGCTGCGGGACGGACGGGCGGGTAGCCGCGTCAGTCAGTCAGACAGACAGACAGACAGACAGTCCCGTCCCCTCCCCTCCCCCAACCGCCCCGCCCCCGCGCCAGGCGCTGAGCTCAGCCCGCGGCCCCGAACCAGCCCGCACCAGCCCGCACGTTGCCGCCGCTGCAGGAGGAGGAGGAGGGAGAAAGGGCACCGGAAGTGTCCGTTTTCTAACCCCTCCGACGGGAACCGGTGACCGGAAGCGGCTCTTTTCCCAACATGGCGCCCTGAGATTTAAAAAACAAGCGGGCGGAGGCGGTGCCGCTTCACAGCGAGCGCGCGGAAACAACCCTGGCCGCGGGGAGCGAGGCGCAGGGAGGGTAAATAGCCGGACACAGGGCACGTGACGTCGATGTTTAGGTTCTCTCGCCGGAAGCAGCCTTCGCACACCGGAAGTGTTCGGAGTATGGCCGATTTCTAGGCTCCCTCCCCGCGCCGCTGGGGGAAGCGCGAGGCCCCGGTTTAGAGGAGCACGAGCAGTAGCTGTGACGGCGCTTCCGGTTCTAAGATGGCGGCGCCCACGCGGCAGCTCCGGAGGCCAGCAGGGGACGCGGCGGCGGAGACGGCCCCGGAGGCGAAGCGGCCCTGGGGGCAGCGGCGGCGGCTTCTTGTGCTTCTCGAGGGAGCGAGTCTGGAGACCGTGAAGGTGCCGGGGAACGGGGCTGGGCCCGGCGGGGAGTCCCCGTGACCCGCCTTGTCCTCACTCTCGCCTCGCTTCTTTGGTTGCAGGTTGGGAAGACGTACGAGCTGCTGAACTGCGACAAGCACAAATCGCTGCTGCTGCGAAGCGGCCGGGACCCGGGGGAGGTGAGGCCCGACATCACACACCAGGTACGACCCACGTTGTGCAGGTCCTAGGAAGGGCCAGGTCGCTGTGCCAGCAACCAGCCCCTGCAGGAGGCGCTTATGCAAAAGCCACCCGAAAGGGAACGTTTTCTCTGGTCTCCCCATAACAAGAGATCAGCGTGTTCCTTGAAGCAGGATTGGCCCTTCCAAAGATTTGTTTTTTAATTTTATAAATCACATTGCCCACATAAACACCCATCTTTTTAAATTCTGCTGCAGCAGAGCCAGTGCACCTTTTTTAATCCTTTTCTCACCACTTCCTAGGCAGAATAGTCCCTTCCTGTTCAGTGTGCCCAGACTCTGATGTCTGAGAGTTGAGCCTTCCTTTTAGCATCAAATTCTCTGGTGTCATGTGCTTCCCCCATTGTGTGCTCTCTCTCTTAAGAGCCTCCTGATGCTCATGGACAGTCCCCTGAACCGGGCTGGCCTGCTGCAGGTTTACATCCACACCCAGAAGAATATTCTCATTGAAGTCAATCCCCAGACCAGGATTCCCAGAACTTTTGATCGATTCTGCGGTCTGATGGGTAAGAGGTTCAAACTGCTTCATCCCCGTTCTGGCTCTCCCCACTTATGACCCTTTGACTCTCTAGCCAGTCTCTGTTTTATTATTTGCTTCCCCCTCCACCGTTTGCATGTACAGGGCTGGAAATTTTTGAGGCAAGATTCAAAGAGCCATATAGACTCAGACTTTAAGGCCAACAGGGACCATCATGCTCATTTAGTCTGACCTCCTGCAAATTTCAGGCCACAGAACCTCACCCACCCATTCCTGAGATAGACCCATAACCTCTGTCTGAGTTACTGATGTCCTCAAATCATGATTTAAAGAGTTTGTTACAGAAAATCCACCATTTACACTAATTTAAAACAAGTTGACCCTGCTGCAGAGGAAGGCAGTAACCAACCAACCCTGTGTCCGTTTACTGTGGTGAAGCTGCACCTATCAGAGCAGAAGAATCTTCTGCAAGTCTGGGGATGTAAACCGCAGGCATAGTTTAGGAGAGTGGAATGAGAGAAAGTAGCCCAGGTCTGAGCCTCAGGGGTGCTGCCCCACGGGAAGGTTCTGCATTGTTAATGGCATTGGAAATTAGGAGGCTCAGACATGAAACTTGAAGCTTTTCCCAACTCTGCTTGCTGAAGAATAGGTACTCTAATGTTGGCACATGAAAATTTCCTGGTTCTCTTCTTCTCCTACCAGTTCAGCTGTTACACAAACTCAGCGTCCGTGCAGCCGATGGGCCCCAGAAACTGTTGAAGGTAAAAGTTTCTATTCCTAACTGTGGAGGGGGAACTTAATGACTCTGGTGCTCCGTAAGGGCTGAGGATGTGTTAGGAAGCGAGCCTCTGCTGCTGTACAGAAACATTGTTTTGAACCCTAAGATCTCACCTCTAAACCTCAAGCTAAATGTGTTTCCCTATGCAGGTCATCAAGAATCCAGTGACAGATCATCTCCCTGTGGGCTGCATGAAGATAGGCACCTCTTTCTCAGTCCCCAACGTGACGGATGTGCGTGAACTGGTTCCCACTGCAGAACCTGTTGCAATTGTTGTGGGAGCTTTTGCCCATGGCTCGGTAAGGGTAGTGGTGGCTGACATACCTCTTCTCCCATTACTGATTGCCTGGTGGAGCAGTAGACCTGTCATGGGAAGTAGGGGACTCTTTCCTTTTCAGCATAGATCATGGTTTTCCTGTACTAGAGAGGAGATGCTGTTGATGCAAGGCCTGTGCTCTGCTGCATGACCACTTATGTTAAGGGGGTATTCCCTTTCAATTCCTCTCCCAGAATTGCACTGAAATTGTATGATCTTATGCCATACCCATGCCCACCCTCTTCACCTGGATACAAGATGTTATGAGTTAGTAGCTGTCCTGCCCTGCTCCAAGGGTAGGTGCTTATCAGTTTTGTGTGGATAGCAGTACATAGTGTGAAAAGTACTGGAAGTGCAGCAAGATTGTCAGTGGTTGGGGGTGTTAACTGACTGGATAGTAACATGGATTTCCTGCTTCCCCTCATTCTTCTCTCTCCCCAGCTGAATGTTAACTATACAGAGAAGATGATCTCCATCAGCAACTATCCCCTCTCTGCTGCCCTGACCTGTGCCAAGATCACCACAGCCTTTGAGGAGGCATGGGGGGTGGTGTGAGCCCTCCATAATTGGCCCTGTGGAGTAGGACTCTGATCTTTCTAGAATTGGCAGCTGTTTTTCTACTTGTGTGTGTAAGGAGCACTGAGAGTCAACCTTGGCTGAAGGCCCAGTGGTAGAGTTCAAGGCATACCATGCTGAGCTTTCCTTCGATACAGTGTGCTCCCATGGTGAGAGGCCAATGGGCACCCCTCTGGGAGTGTTCTTTCTCCTTATATTAAAATTACTTTTGATAAAAATGCATTTTTGTGCTGTGAATTTTTTAACTGCAGGTGAGTAAAGGGGTGAGGAGAGATGCTGTGGTCTGTGCCTGTATTATGACCTTTGCTGCCATAAACCTATTCCTCAGCAGCAGTGGATAGCATAGTCAAGAGTAACTGTCACTTAGCCATAGCATTTAAATATGAGCCAGAGAGATCTCCCACAGCAGATATTTAACATTCCTTGGACCTACTGTTCCCTGGGGAGGAGGTTTCACCCCTCCCACTCACCAGAAAAGGCAGCTGAAGCAGGAGTGGGGAGGGGAAAAGAAACAGGGAACAAGTTTTATCTGGGATGACTGAAGTAGAAAATTCAGAGGTGGTTCCATCCCCACATAGTGGCGGTGTTTAGTGCTTTACAATCATTTAAAGTCAGCATAAAGGAGTGTCCACCAGAGGGCAGCAGAGAGATAAGGCAACATGTAGAGGATGTGGAAGTGGAGGGGCATTGTCCTCTGCACTCCTCACCAGTGGGTCTCTGACCCTGTACTCTCTGTTCCCCTCATCACGTTGACAGAACAGTTGAACTTGAACACAGCAAACTTGACAGGTGATGCTTCAGCACAGGATGAGTCCATCACCTGTGCCAGTTCACTCATGGTACAAACTGAAAGGAGACAACAGGCAAAGTTAGGAATAAAGCAGCCCCCATTGACATTGGTAATCCCTTGATCCTGACCTGCACCTTTGCCCCCTTTGCTGTTCTAGGCCTCATGTCTCCCTGTCCCACTCTGCAGCTGTACCTAAGTCTCACCTTTTGGCTGTTACTCTGCTTTCTTTAGCTTTTCTTTCCGTGGCACAAGTGCTCTGCGGACATAAGGCAACACGAGCAGTAAGGTGAGGAATATCATGTGGCCTAGGAAATAAATAGAGCTATACACCTGTGTGGAGAGAGAGGGGATTAATGATTAGCTTGCATGCTGGTCTCTCCTGTCCCCCAAAATCTTGCTGTCCTTTCAAGGTTTTTATGTACCTTGATCCACTTGTCCCAAGAAAAAAGGCAGAATGGCACCAGTGAGTAACCCATGAACATCCAGTGGATGGTTTGCTGCAGCACATAGTAGAGAGGCTGCAGGATAGTGATGGAGGCCCAAGCACTCAGAATAGGAGAGTCCCGCACTAGGTTGATGGCCTGACAATAAAGGAAGGAGTGGTCAGTATAATATTTCTACTGTAACTTGACATCTGTATGCATTACACACAGGGTCCTGTGCATTCAGTGATCATAAACAGAATTGGCCTCTATGCTCTGAAAGATGTCGTGTTGTCAGACTGCAGTCAAACAATGACTCTGAAAAAAGTTGGGTAGAGTTTTAATATGAACCCTAAAGAGATTAGCTGTAAACTAGTGTCAATTGCAGGTAATAACTGCCATTAATAAACCACAATTAACACATTAATGACATACCTGTGGGCAGGGTGGAAGGCAACAGCTTGCAGCTCTGGAGGTGGCACAAGGGCTGGAGGGGGTGCTGCACTGGAGCAGCCTGCAGCTTCCCCTGGGGAGTGGGGCTGAAGCCCTGACCCTCTATTTGAAAATACCCCCCCCCCATATAAATAAATGGTATTCTAATGTTAACTGTGATTAATCACGATTAATTTTTTAATTAAGCTTCCCAAGTGTCCAGAGCCTCAGTTGCCCCCTACCCATAAGCCAAACTGGCTTCCTCCCTGATATCTTCTATGATGGAATTATGGATTGTCCACACAGATGCCAGCAGTCTACGTAAGAGCAAACAATATGGTGTAAAATGCAGATACATAAGGGACCGGTCAGTTTTATATTTAATTCAGGTAAAGCTTCCAGCGTGAAAGTTTCTCAAAGTTACCAGACTCCTGGGTCTTTAGAAACCATGGGGCCTTGGCTATTACAAGCCGTCCCCCTGCTAATATACCAGACACAGCGTACCTGTCTTTCAATGATGACTATAAGGAACTCCATTTGGAAGCACACAAGGTAGCCAGAGTGCAGCCCATGCCACACAGCCAGGAAGAACAGGGCCAATGCCTGTGACAGAAGCTTGTTACCCAAGAACTTCAGCCGTTTGAAGATGTAACTGGAGCCAAGAAGAGAAACTCAATGCAGTTCTGATTGATTAGCTCCTTTCCCCTCTGCACACTGGGGATGTGTTCTGAGAGACTGAAGGCCTCTGTGTCCCTTCAGTGGGATAAGCAGCAGGGCTGTTCCTGCTGCCTGGTCAACATGCCTCAGCCCTGCCCTGGAGACATCCTGGCTAATGGGGAGAGGCCAACCTGCTGAGAGCACTCAAGTGCTGGGGCAGGTGAATACTTTGCATGACTGAGCACTTGTCCAACCAGGAGCTGGGTCAAGTCATTTCAAAGGGTCATGAGATGGGAAAAAACTTTCCATCCCAACTGCTTTGGGGCCACATTAGAACCAGTGCCCTAGAGACAAAGGGCTTCATACTCCATTCCCAACATCCCTGTCCCAGCAAACCCTCCAACTTCTGGCCTGGGCCTAGATTGAGACTGGTGCTCTGACTGTGAAAGGCCCCCTGCTCACCGAGCCACCCAGGCATTGGTATTGATGTTGAAGGAGGCAATGGTCCCCGTGAAGAAAGGTGTTGTCTCGAATAACCAAACCTTCATGTTGGCACAAGCATCCCACTGTGGTTTCCCATTCTCATCTCGGCCATTGTATCCAAGGCCAACGAGGATGCAGACTCCTTCCTGTGAGAAACTACACATATCAGGGAAAAGCAGCACCTCCTACTGGAGAAGTCGGAGTTGGGCAGTTATAGGCTCCTCCCCCATGATGGCACAATGCCTACTGTTGGTAATGGCAGAGATTAGCTGCTACAAGTTGCCTCCCTACTGGCTAGGAAGGGCAGAACTGGGTAGCAGGAGGATACTTCAACTCCCTTTTCTGACTATTATGTCTCACTCCCCACAACTGAAGCTGGGGGCAGGGGGGAGACTTTTCCTATCCTACAAAAATATGAAATGTCAAGAGTTTTCCCCATTCCACAAGGAGTTTTAGATTCACTGAATCAGCATTTTCTGATTAATCTATTTTGTCAAAACATTCCCAACCAGCTCTTTGTGTCAGCAGCCCCAGTGAAGGAGGGCTGAGCAGAGCAGAGCAGCTATAAGGTTCCTTGCTCTGATGCATCTGTCCTAGTCAAAAGGGGAGGTTTTTTCAGGGCACATCCCCCTTCTGGACTCACCGTGACAAGCCAGCAGGTGACATATTTGTAGAGTATCACTTTGCCCCAGATCAATATGTAAAAGCATCGGAACCAGAAAGGCTGTTCCTGCAGAGACACAAAGAGAACCCAGGAGAAAAAAAAATGGTGGCTGAAAACTGTCCAGGTGTTATATTAGCTCTAGCACAACATCTCCTGGATCATGGAGGATAGCTCTTAGTGAAGCAGGCCAGTGGAAGGATTCACATTCGTGACTTCAGAGAACCCAAGAGCTCAGATACCCTAAATACCAAGCTAGCTAGCAGTACTGAGACACAGACAGCATTGTTAGATCTGAGCACGTGAGGTCTCATCTCTCTAGTCTGATCTAGTGTTTAAAGGAGAGATGCTCAATTTTATATGGCTAAAAATAGTTAACCTCCTGTAATCCAACTATTTTATAGCCAAATACCATCTGGAGCAGTAACATAACAGCCATTTCAGAAGCATTTTAGGGTTAATATCAGGGCTGTCAAGCAATTAAAAAAATTAATCACGATTAATCGCATTGTTAAACAATAACAGAATAACTAATATTTATTTAAATATTTTTGGATGTTTTCTACATTTTCAAATATATTTATTTCAATTACAACACAGAATACAAAGTGTACTGTGCTCACTTTATATTTATTTTTATTACAAATATTTGCACAGTAAAAACAAAAGAAATAGTATTTTTCAATTCACCCAATACAAGTACTGTAGTGCAATCTCTTTATCATGAAAGTTGAACTTACAAATGTAGAATTATGTACAAAAACCCCCTGCATTAAAAAATAAATGTAAAATTTTAGAGCCTGCAAGTCCACTCAGTCCTACTTCTTGTTCAGCCAATAGTGCAGACAAACAAGTTTGTTTACCTTTGGAGGAGATAATGCTGCATGAGGTGAACTGAAAAATACTATTTGTATATAACTTTTACAGTGCAAATATTTATAATAAAAAATAGTATACACTGATTTAAATTACAATACAGAATAAAATATATATGAAAATGTAGAAAAACATCCAAAATATTTAATAAATTTCAATTGGTATTCTATTGTTTAACAGTGCAATTAAAACTGCATTAATCACAATTAATTTTGAGTTAATCGCATCAGTAAACTGCGATTAATCGACAGCCCTCATTAATATTTTTATTTCTAAATTTTAAAGTCCTTGTTTGTTCCTGGTTATGTAGAAAAACTGATGAACTTTAGGGGGAAAATCAGCCATGTCTCCAAGGATCTAAAAAAGTCAGATCAGTTTCAAACTCAAGTGACTTAACCTGCAGAGTGAGCTGGACCTGCTGAGTAAAGTCACTACTTTTTTTTTTTTAAACAACAATATTGACAAACAAGTGGGACCTTGAGTGGATCCTTCATTGTTGTGTTGGCATTAGGGAATGCTTATTTTGTGAAGTCTTGAAAATAAATGGTCCATGATTTCTTCTTTACCTTTTTTAAGTATAAAAAAATCCTAAGAAACTATATGCAAAGAACTTTGTTACGGTAATGATTAAAGGCTAATCATTAAATGATCAGGAAATATAAATGGTTCCAACTGTAACTGGATTGCACTAAGTTTCTTGTTCAATTTATAACTCAGTATTCATGTTAGTCATTAAATGCAACCCCCCAGGCATGCAATGCCACTGAATTAGTGAGGGGTGGTTAACATTTGCAGTTACTGACCCTTCTGTGATATTTAACTAGGCAATCCTTAAAAGCCCTTTCACTTAGTTTTCTAGTTTTACAATTCCTGTCTTGAGTAGCTGGTGCCACCTACAGAAACAGATTAGCTTCTAAAGCTCAGCTCTAGCTACTAAGACTAGTACTTACCAGGTATGCATCAGAGATGAGGTATTCATCAGAGATGTATGGGCTCACCAGGGTATAGGTTACCAGAAAGAAGAGGCCTAGGGTAAGGCGCTTGACAGCAGGCACAAGGCTGGGGGGATGGGGGGAAGAAAGTGGAGATCAGAGGTCAAATGTTGCAAAGAAACTCAAGACTCCCAAATTGAACAGAATTAAAAAATATAAGTGGAGATAACGGCTCAGATGGGGCTGAAGGAGGATCCACGGCAGTGGCCACCCCCATTGGGAACTGGGATCAAGACCCCACCAGGCTTGGGCTGGGTCTGCATTAAGTGTTGCAGACTCAGAACAAAACAACAATACAAGAGCAGTGCTAAGGAGGGTGCTGTGTTGTGGCAACTTTGTAGGGGAGTCTTGGGAGGTTGCATCCCCCTGAGAGTCAGTACTGACCCCTGAGATCCATTGTGGTGCTAGATGGCAATGTACTGCAGGGACTGGCATGAACATCTTGGTAAAGGGTGCTTGAGGCTCTCATGAGGGAGGAGGCCAGAGTGGCTCCGGTTACCTGTTGGGTCTTTGGCCTGGAACATCAGTCAACTCGCCTCTTGCCAGTTTCTGATAGTCTGTCATGGAGAACTGGGGCCCCACCATGAAGGCACCATAGAAATAGGAGAAACCCGAGACCTCCAGTAAGGTAGGAACTCCATGGACTGCAAACCGCTTCTGCTCAGGGGTCAGGGACTCCTGTATCAAAGGGAGCAACATTAACATTTCTCTAGACTAATCGTGGATTTAATTCCCCCAATCCACCTCCCCTCTGGTTTGAGTTATAAACTGCTACACTCAAACGTCTCACCAGTTCATTGATTCCTGTAGATACACGCCTCCGGCTCCCAACAGCAACAGTATCTGCATTCAAGGCCCAATCATGGGGATCCACGCTCCCAGCTGATCCCTCAACAAGGGGAACTGCACCCATCCCCTCCAGCATGCCAAGTGCAGTAGGAGCTGCACTCCTAGTCTCCTCTAGTCTGCAGTGGCATGCACACACCCCAACTCATACAAAGCTCCAGTGCTGGGGTCCACACTTCCCAGCAGAAGGATACATTCCTGGGGCACAAGCCCATTACACTACTCACTAGTTTTGTTGCTTGAACTTTACCTTGGAAGTCTCAACTGAACCATGTTCTCTTATTATCAGTGGTAATTTGTCTGGGTGGGGGACAGGGCAAAGCCCCAAACACTAGACATGCAAGGGCTATGTTAGAATGGGGATTAGGAGACAACAGCAGAGATTCTAGTCTCTCTTCCTCCATAAGGAAGCAGTATTTCTCACACCCTACTTAGGGGTAGGGTGACTGCTCCCAAGTTGCTAGGGTCCCGATCCCAACACCCTAAACAAGGAATAAGGGGGAGGGCCAGGTCACCTACAGAGGTAGGCACCCTATGGGACTGAAGAGGGTAGAACAGGGATGAGACTGAACCAAGGGAAAGGAGCACAGGAAGTCTGACCCAGTGTTGAGATGTCTGTAAGACTCAGGAGTATTTCCCCAAAGGAAGGGCCTCATTGTTCAGGACATGGGGAACTAGAAACCCTGAGGAATGGATTTTATGAGACTGGGGAGAAAATAAGATCCTGTCATGGATCCCAGAGCTGAAGTGGCTAGCCCCACCTGTGATTACTATTGTCCCAGACAAACCCTTTCCACTCTGGGGTTCATGCCCCTTATACACACACAGATGCACCCTCTCAGCCATGGCTTTGCTGAGCTGGGGATTTAGTTCTTTGACTCTCTCCCCGGAACTTGACTCCTCTAGCCTTCAACTCACAGGAAAGAAGTGGGAGAGGAGAGAGACGGGGCTTCACTCACCAAATCCTTCCCTCCATCGTAATAATCGATGGCCAAGCCTAGAGATAGAGAGAACAGAATTACGCTGAGACCATCTTTGAAAGGATAGGGTTGAACCACTAAGGATTGAAACACCTCCTCACCTTTGGGGCAGGAGTGGTGGAAAGCATATACACGGTGTGTGTAAAGGAAGAGAATAGGTGGCATCACTCACCAATCAGCTTGAGAGTCAAGACACAGTGTGGCATGGTCCACTTAATGTCATAATGCTCTGTGGCAGTGAAGTAATAACCAGCCATAAGGTATATCTGAAAGAGAGCATGGTATAGATTCCTCAGGCTGACTATTCCAGCAAAACTTGTTCTATCCCCTCCCATGCTCACTACTGGGAAGTAAAGGGTGGGATAGCAGCAGCAGGCTCCCCACTCTAGATGAACACAGAGAAGAAGGATGCACTTACTACTTGAAAGCAGAAGGTGGTCAAGACAGCAGTTATTGTGCGGCCCATAAGCCTCAGTATGAGGAACTGGATTAGGACACACAGCAGGGAGTGAGCGAACTGCGTCCCTGTGGAGAGAGATGGACTGGGAATTGAACTACACAGCAGCTCCTCACCACAGGTTCTCAAACTGCAGCAAGCTCTGAGCCAAGCAGCCCATTTCTCCCCATATCCCTCTTACCGAAGTTGAAGTAGGCAATTGAGAGCCCTGTTACGGTGTTGTAGAGGTGAATGAGGTAGACCTCCTTCTGGAAGAGGAAATAGCGCTGGAACAAGGCAAAAGGGTATCCTGGGTGGGGAAAGAGACAGGAATATAACTTAGTGCAAACAAGAAGACAGGTTTATACAAGTCCAAGCAATAAACCTCTAGGGCCCATTAGTGGGTATGTGTGCTCCTGGGCTCTGTATTCCCCCTCCCCAGTGCCCCAAGAATTAAGGTTGCCTGTGCAATCTTAATTCAGCCCCCTTGTGTATACGCCAGCGGTAGGCAACCTTTCAGAAGTGCTGTGCTGAGTCTTCATTTATTCACTCTAATTTAAGGTTTTGCGTGCCAGTAATACATTTTAATCATAGAATCATAGAATTCAAGATCAGAAGGGACCATTATGATCATCTAGTCTGACCTCCTGCAAGATGCAGGCCACATAAGCCGATCCACCCACTCCTTAGCAAGCAACCCCTGCCCCATGCTTCGGAGGAAGGCGAAAAACCTCCAGGGCCATTGCCAATCTTCCCTGGAGGAAAATTCCTTCCCGACCCCAAATATGGCGGTCAGCTGAACCCCGAGCATGCGGGCAAGACTCTCCAGCCAAACCCTCTGGAAAAGGTTATATCATACCATTGACCCATTGTACTATTTACCAGTGTGGCACTTAATTGACCTATTGACTAAGCCCGTTATCCTATCATACCATCCCCTCCATAAACTTATCTAGCTTAATCTTAAAGTCATGGAGGTCCTTCACCCCCACTGTTTCCCTCGGTAGGCTGTTCCAGTATTGCACTCCCCTGATGGTTAGAAACCTTCGTCTAATTTCAAGCCTGAATTTCCTGACTGACAGTTTATATCCGTTTGTCCTCGTGTCCACATTAGCACTGAGCTGAAATAATTCCTCTCCTTCCCTGGTATTTATCCCTCTGATATATTTAAAGAGTGTAATCATATCTCCTCTTATCCTTCTTTTGGTTAAGGAAAACAAACCGAGCTCCTCAAGTCTCCTTTCATACGAAAGGCCTTCCATTCCTCGGATCATTCTAGTGGCCCTTCTTTGTACCTGTTCTAGTTTGAATTCATCCTTCTTAAACATGGGAGACCAAAACTGCACACAATACTCCAAATGAGGTCTCACCAACGCCTTATATAACGGGACTAGCACCTCCTTATCCCTACTAGAAATACCTCGCCTAATGCATCCCAATACCGCATTAGCTTTTTTAACGGCCACATCACATTGCCGACTCATAGTCATCCTATGATCAACCAGGACTCCTAGGTCCTTCTCCTCCTCCGTTACTTCCAACTGGTGCGTCCCCAGCTTATAACTAAAGTTCTTGTTAGACATCCCTAAATGCATAACCTTACACTTCTCACTATTGAATTTCATCCTGTTACTAATACTCCAGTTTACAAGGTCATCTAAATCTCCCTGGAGAATATCCCGATCCTCTTCCGAATTGGCAATACCCCCCAACTTGGTGTCATCCGCAAACTTTATCAGCCCACTCCTACTCTTGGTTCCCAGGTCAGCAATAAATAGATTGAATAAAATCGGACCCAAAACCGAGCCTTGAGGAACTCCACTGGTAACCCCCCTCCAACCGGACAGTTCCCCCTTCAATACTACCCTCTGCAGTCTCCCCTTTAACCAGCTCCTTATCCACCTCTGGATTATCATTTCAATCCCCATCTTTTCCAATTTAACCAGTAATTCTTCATGCGGTACCGAATCAAACGCCATACTGAAATCCAGATATATTAGATCCACCGCATTTCCCTTGTCTAAAAATCTGTTACTTTCTCAAAGAAGGAGATCAGGTTGGTTTGGCACGATCTACCTTTCGTAAATCCATGCTGTAATCTATCCCAGTTGCCATCGGCCTCATGCTCCGGAACCACTCTCTTTTAAGATTTTTTCCATGACTTTGCATACTACAGATGTTAGACTAACAGGCCTATAGTTCCCTGGGTCACTTTTTTTCCCCTTCTTGAATATAGGAACTACATTAGCTAATCTCCAGTCAGTCGGTACAATCCCCGAATTTAGGGATTTATTAAAGATTATCGCTAGCGGGCTAGCAATATCCCTCGCCAATTCCCTTAATATTCTAGGATGAAGATTATCCGGGCCCCCCGATTTACTTCCGTTAAGCTGTTCAAGTTTGGCTTCTACCTCAGATACCGTAATGTCTACCCCCATATCTTCATTCCCATCGGTCCTCTATCACTATTCCTTAGCCCTTCATTAGCCTCATTAAAGACCGAGGCAAAGTATTCGTTCAGATATTGTGCCATTCCAAGATTATCCCTAATCTCCACTCCGTTTAAAGTTTTAAGCGGTCCCACTTCTTCTTTCTTGGTTTTCTTCCTATTTATATGGCTAAAAAACCGTTTGCTATCGGTTTTAATCCCCTTCGCTAGGTCCATCTCCACTGCCGCTTTGCCTTTCTCACAGCTTCCTGCACCCTCTGACCTCAATAAGGTAGGTTTCCTTGCTGATCCCTCCCATTTTCCACTCCTGGTACGCTTTCTGTTTTTTCTTAATGACCCCTCTAAGACGCTTGCTCATCCAGCTCGGTCTAAAACTGCTACCTATGAGCCGTTTCCCCCTTCTCGGGATACATGCCTCTGACAACTCCTGCAACTTCAACCTGAAGTAACCCCAGGCGTCATCTGCCCTTAGATCCCTAAATATGTTAGCCCAGTCCACTTCCCTAACTAGTTGCCTTAATTTAGTAAAATTAGCCCTTTTGAAATCGTACACCCTAGTCTCAGATGCACTATTGATTATCCTCCCATTTATTTGGAAACGAATTAGCTCATGATCACTCGAGCCAAGGTTGTCCCCTACAACAATGTCCTCAACAAGGTCCTCGTTACTCACCAAAATCAAATCTAAAATGGCATCCCCCCTCGTCGGTTCAGCAACCACTTGATGAAGGAATTCATTAGCTATCACGTCTAGGAAAAGCTGAGCCCTATTATTATTACTAGCATTTGTTTCCCAATCTATATCCGGGAAGTTAAAGTCCCCCATGATCAAGCAGTTCCTATTAGTGTTTACCTCCTTAAAAACATTAAAGAGCTCTCTATCCGTCTCCAAGCTAGATCCTGGCGGTCTATAGCACACCCCAATCACTATCCCAGGTGAGGCTCTGGTAGTTTTCTTCCCCAATGTGACCAATGCCCAAACAGACTCCGTATTATCCATTGCATTGCTAGTTATCTCATTACATTTCACCTCATTATTGATATACAGTGCTACTCCCCCACCTTTACCTTTGCATCGGTCTTTCCTAAACAGCACATACCCTTCCATACCTGTACTCCAGTCATGGCTACCGTTCCACCATGTTTCGGTTATTCCTACGATATCCGGTTTCAATTCCCGGACCAGGAGCTCCAGTTCCTCCATTTTGTTACCTAAGCTTCTCGCATTGGTGAACAAACATCCTAATTTTTCCTGTTGGGCTCCTCTCACTCTTTTCACCCAACTCGGTAGGGACACAGTACTTCCAGTATGACTTATAGATCTAGTATCCGTCCCCCCCCTCTTCCTTACACGTAACCGCCCCCCTCTGGCTATATCTGTTGTTATCTTGTTGTCCTCACTCCCAATGTATAAATTTGGCGTGGAGAGCAATGTTTAGAAGGTCTAATGTTTTTAGAAGGTCTCTTTCTATAAGTCTATAATATATAACTAAACTATTGTTGTATGTAAAGTAAATAAGGTTTTTTAAATGTTTAAGAAGCTTCATTTACAATGGAATTAAACTGCAGAGCCCCCTGGACCAATGGCCAGGACCCGGGCAGTGAGGGTGCCATTGAAAATCAGCTCACATGCCCGCCTTCGGCACGCGTGCCATAGGTTGCCTACTCCTGGTATACGCATTATGATAGTATGTGATTATGTAATTAAAGACTATTATTTCCACAGGGTCCCTACTTCATTTAGTGCAGAGGATGAATGGTGCTCACTGAATAGGCATTTATTCAATACTTTGTTTTCTCCTCATTGTTTATTTACTATACTGACTTATTTACTATACACTATTCAAACCCTGCTCTGAAGACAAAATTATTAATTTCTGCATAGACTTTTCTGCAGCACTCATCGCTATAGCATACAAGTGCTTCACAAATGTTAATTTATCTTCACAACACCCTGGGAGGCAATATGATATTATCCTCATTGTACAGAAGGGAAACTGAGGGGCAGAGGTTAAGGACAAAATGTTCCCTCTAATTTTAGGTGCCCAATTTGAGATGCATTGGATTTTTTTCAGAGTAATTAGCATTATATAGCACTTTATATATTCAAGTGCAGCTCCCACTGACTTCGGCTGCAGCTGCGAGTGCTCAGCACCTCTGTAAATCAGACCTCAGAAAGTGAGGAATACACAATTAGTGATCATCTCTGAAAAGTTTGGTTTAAGTGATTTCCCCAGTATCACACAGGAATTCTGTGGTAGAGACAGGGATGAATCCAATTATCCAGGGCGGCATTCAACTGCCTTAATTATGAGACCAGCCTCTCTCTTTCTGCAATCCCCAACTTTATTCACCTTCCAACTTCTGCACCAAACAAGGCAGGAGTCCTATAGACACCAGCCACCTTCACTACACAACCCTGATTTGTTCTCAGGGTCCCATACAAAATGTACAAAGGAGCTGTGAGAGGATAGAGCATGCTCACGGAGGATGGAATCTTTGGAGATTTTAGCTGTTAAGCTCTGCAGGTCTCTACTGAACATATGCAAACTGGTTTTTCAAAGGCTTATAAACTTCGCCAAATTTTGGCAGATTTTCACAGGGACAGCAAAAGGCATCTCTCTGCCTCTGGACACAAATTTCAACCCCTGCTCCAAAGCATAGGGGCACTAGAGCTGTTCGAGAAAAATGTCTCAAGGATTAAAAACAAACAAACATCATTCTCAGAAACAACTGAACCATTTTGGTGGAAACTTTCCCCCCAAAAATTCAGCCTGAGGCAGACACTCAATGGGAAATTTCAGACAAAGTTATAAGCAATTGAAAACAAAATCTTATATTGGGAAGTGTCAGGCAACCCTAATAATTGCTATCACTTTTAGCTCCACCTATAAATATTGGGCTGACAAGTTTACAAATTCGTGGTAGCCAGAGGTATAAACATCCTTGCCAGAGTCCAACAAAGAAAACGAGGACCCACCAGCAAGGTCCAGGGGCAAACTGCTACTTAAAATAGGGCTCTCCATTATGAAAGCATTTCCTGACGCTCAGCAACACATTTGATCACGTTGACACTGACAAAAGTCACAACTACTTGCTTCTCTTTTGAAGTCACTCAGTCCCATTGGTCAGGAAGTGGGCGAGGAACATCCGTAGGCATGATTACATTACCCTAATGCTGCTGCTTACTACAGTCTCATCTTCTCTCTACTTAGTAATCAAATTACTTCCAATGTCATATTGGCCCAAGTTAAGAATGACCTAAGCTGTTGACCTGGCCTGGTCTATAGGCTATCATAATAATTAGCTACAATTGTCAATACCTTAGTTGAATTACAACTTAATTTCTTCAAGAGCAGTCTATGCATGAGCTTTAACTATATGGAGAGGTTGAAGAGTCTGTTGTTCCATTATTAAGATTACTCAGGATAAAAGAAGTGGGGCGCCAGCTTCTAAAATGAGTGCTAACTTTCTTATTTTGATTAAAGCTTATAAATAAATGTGGTAATTAGGATCTAAATTCTCAGAAAATTCTTTCTGTATTCCAGTTGTAAATCTCATAATTTTGGGGGAAGTTATACTGCGTCCTTCACACATAAGAGGTTGAATCCTTGGTGCAAGTGCAAAACACAACCACAGTTACAAAGCTGTGGCCAGTGACTCTACAATGTATTCAGTATCTTATTGTTGCATTCTGCACTGCTCATAGGGAAACTATGCTCCCCTTTATGACACTGCTATTTCTGTCCTTTGTTTTTCTTCCTTCCCCATTCTCCTTCCTCTACTTCTCTCTCTCATCTTTGGGCTTGTCTACACTGAGTTTGGAATTGAAATAATTAAATCTGTTGCAATTCACACTTTTTGGTTATTGTTGGCATAAGTCTGCATAGACACTCATTCCAAAATCAGAGTGCCCACTCACCGATTCATAGTGAAATAACTGATAGCTATTTCAATTTCACTTTCCACATAGAAAAGTCCTAAGTCTCTCTTTCTTCCCACTAGCAACTTACAATTCCCACACCCCACTCTATCCACTAAAATGATCAGCAGTAAAAATGAATCATCATCAGGCTTGAAGGGATATGAGACATTTATTGTCTTCCTGAAATGACTGACAGCCTGAAACACTATCGGTTTATATTCGGTGCATACGTGGAAAGGTTTTTTCCCCTCAGTCACAATGGCTAGAAGCTTGCTCCCTTTCGGCAAGCAAAGTTTAGTTTCTGCAGAATCTGAACATATCATACAAGCTCCAAAATGACATCTGTCTTAGGCGAAGGAGTAATCTGTTCCCAAAATCACCTCTACCAAAACCAGAGAAAATACTGAAAGAAGCAGCAGGGGAAGCTTCTCTAGATGGTGCCAAGGAAGAAGTGGAAAATGCAAGATAAAGGCCTAGTCTATACTAGAAAATTAGGTTGGTTTAACTACATCGGTCAGGGGTGTGAAAAATCCATACACCCTGTGCGGCATAGTTAAGCCAACCTAAGTCCCCGTGTAGGGATAGTGCTAAGTTGATGGAAGAATTCTTCCTCTTGGGGAGATGGATTACCTATGTTGACTGGAACCTCTCCCAATGGCATAGGTAGTGTCTACTACCAAGATCGATGCTTGTATAATTTATGCTCAGGTAAAGGAGGAAATCCCTGGAAATATTCATTTTTAGAAGGGGGTTCGCGAGACTTGACATTTTAGTGAAAGGGGTTCACAGGTTGTTAAAGTTTGGGAACCACTGGTCTACACTGAAACTCTACAGTGGCACAGCTGTTCTGCTGTAGCGTTTTAAGTGTAGACATACCCTAAGACAATGCACAGACCAATTCGACATTGAGGCATTTCAACTCATGGCTGATGCCAGTGTCAGAAATAGAGACTTTTGGGGAAGCCAACCCTGGATCTGGCCCACTGATGCCCAGACATCTGGCCACCCAACACTGTGGAAACAGTCCAGATAGATTCACATGGCATTAAGTTCCCAGCACATCAGATAGTAGGAACACTGGTAGGAACACTAGAATCCTGGTACCATAAGATCAGGAGGCCATCAACATTAAGACATCCAAGTGGAGGACATTGGATGTTGTCTATCTCAACACCTGGAGCCCTGGAATCCAGACAAACCCATGGTAATAGTGGTGCGAACCTTATTTTTCCTTGATACTGAGGGAGAAGACTGACACTGAGAGGCAGTCTCTCACAGATTCACTGGTTTGCCACAAGGACTGAGATAGCACTCAATGTAGGAGCAAGTCTTTTTGCCCACAGGTTTCAGAGGACAGGACCATGAAGGTGAAGAGCTCCAGAAGGTCAGTTTAATAGCACTCTTACCAAAAACTCGGAACACTGTAGCTAAATTCTGACCTGCCCAGATGTCCCCTGGCCCAGAGAGTGAGGCTACCAAATCCTGTCTCACCAATGCAAGCCAGAGAACTCAGAGGAACCTCTCCAGGCACTTTAGTGTCAGAGCATGACATCCCCTCAGAATTGCCTAAATACAGCATAAGGCAGCCCTCCAGGGTTCACAGGTGTGGTTGGTGAACAATTTGCACACGGAACATCAGTCAAGCAGGGGCGGAAAGTTATATGGGCCTGTGGTGCCTGTGCTCCAGCAATATTCAGGGCCCGGGGGCCTGGGTCCACCAATGTTTGGGGCCGGGTCTCTCACCTGGCCCCATCTGCCACCCCTGCACGCCTCTCCCGAGAGTCCCCTAGCCCCCAATTGCTGCCCCCGCACGCCTCCCCTGGGTCCCGGAGCGTCCCTGCCTCAAGCCGCTCTGCTGGCTCCTGGCATCAACTGCCATCGCAGCGTCCTAGTGCCCCCCATCCACAAGTGCCAAGGCAGGCTGATCCTAACCCTGTCCTTCCGCCTGGGACCCTTCCCTTTTCCGGCTGGGACCCTCCACCAGCACAGGCCCCCCCCCAGTCATCGCTCCTGCCCCATGCTGGGCAAGGGGCAGCCCCATCCCCCACTCCCAGTGAGGCTACAGTGAGGGGCGGCAGCAGAGGAGGAGGCGCACGTGTGATGACAGCCCCCCACAACACCCACCACAGGGGAGGCGAGGGGGCTTCCTGGACCTGAGAGGGCCCCTAGGAGCACATGCAGTGACAGTGGTGCGAGGTGAGTGTGCTGCTGGGAGGTAGAGGGGGGCCCCTCCTCCAGAGCTCACTGCTGCCGGTGGGGACAGGGCTGGGGGGAGTCGTCCTTTCTGGCCCAAGGTCTGGGACAGCCTGCCTGCTCTCCAAACTCCTCAGCCCCCCCCCCCCGAGAGCCCACACCCCCAGCCGGAGCCCTCACCCCCCCGTACTCCAATCTTCTGCCCTAGCCCTGAGCCCCCTCCTGCACTGTGAACCCCTCATCCCCAGCCCCACCCCACAGCCCTCACCCCAACCCTCTGCCCTTGCCCTGAGCCCCCTCTCATACCCCAAACCCCTCATCCCCAGCCAGAGCACTCATCCCCCCACACCTCAACCCTATGCCCCAGCCCTGAGCCCTCTCCTCCATCGTGAACCCCTCATCCCTGGCCCCACCCCACAGCCCTCACCCCTGCACCCCAACCCTCTGCCTGAGCCCCTCCCACACCCCAATCCCCTCATCACTATCCACACCCCAGAACCCTCACATTTTTACATTATTTTAAAAAAAAATATATCTGCTTACAAGGCAGGTTTGGGGGGCGGGACTTGGACTTGTTCTGGGCACCACCAAAAATTATACAAACCTGCCGCCCTGTTAAGTCAAGAATTCATAAAATAGAAATAAGAGCTCTCTGGCCCACTGATATCAGTTTTTAATACAACCTGGAGTATTGGGGAAGTTTCACAGGACTGGAAGAAAGCTAATGTGCAAATATTTATAAACGTACCACAAGGTGACCAGGTTAACTGCAGGCTGGTTAGTCGAACAGTGACTAGGAAAACAATGGAATGGTGGAAAGAAGACTCAAAGAATTACAAGAATAGAAATATAATTAATGCCAATCAACATGGTTCAATGGAACATAGGTCTTTTCAATCAAATTATTTTTGGTAGTATTGTAGCACCTCTAGAAGCCCTACTTATGGAGCAGGACCCCACTGTGCTGGGGGCTGTAAAAAACACAGTTCCTACCTAAAGAGTTTACAATCCAAGTATAAGACAAAAAGACAACAGATGGGAATACAGAGAAATAGGACAATATTAGAAGTTATTGAATTTCTATAAAAACAACAAGGAGTCCGGTGGCACCCTAAAGACTAACAGATTTATTTTGGCATGAGCTTTCGTGGGTAAAAAAAGCCCTTCTTCAGCTGCAGGGAGTGAAAATTACAGAAGCAGGCATTATTATACTGACACATGAAGAGAAGGGAGTTACCTCACAAGTGGAGAACCAGTGCTGACAGGGCCAATTCGATCAGGGTGGATGTAGCCCACTCCCAATAATTGACGAGGAGGTGTCAATTCCAGGAGAGGCAAAGCTGCTTCTGTAGTGAGCCAGCCACCCCCAGTCCCTATCAAGCCCAAATTAATGATGTTAAATTTGCAAATGAATTTTAGTTTTGCAATTTCTCTTTGAAGTCTGTTTCTGAAGTCTTTTTGTTCAAGTATAGCTACTTTTAAATCTGTTATAGAATGTCCAGGAAGATTGAAATGTTTTCCTACTGGCTTTTGTATGTTACCATTCCTGATGTCCAATTTGTGTCAATTTATTCTTTTATGTAGAGAAGTAACTATACTTAAAAGTATACTATAAAGTAGCTATACTCTCAAACTAGCACGCAAAGGTATAGTCAGATCCAATTGCTGGAAGCTGAAACTAGACAAATTAAATTAAAAGGGTGCCTTTTTGTTGTTGGTTTTTTGGATGGTGCACATAATTAAGCAGTAGAACACATTAACAGGAATGTGGTGGACTCTCCATCACTTGAAATCTGCAAATCAAGATTATGTGTCTTTCTAAAAGATTTGCTCTAGTTCCACCACAAATTAGGTGCAAGAATTACTGGATGAGGTCTGAGTTATGCAGGTCAGACTAGATGATCGCAGTGGTCCAATCTAATGTTAAAAAAAAATCGATGACTCTACCTGCTTCCCCTCCAAAGGCAGGGCCGCCTGGGGGGTGGGGTGGGGGGGCAATTTGCTCCAGGCCCCAGGCCTCGTAGGGGCCCTGCGAGCCCTGGCCCGGCGGCAGTCTGGGTCTTTGGCAGCGGGGGGCCTTCAGTGCTGCCGAAGACGTGGAGTGACTGAAGGGCCCCCCGCCACCGAAGACCCGGACCGCCACCGGGTGAGTACAAGTGCCGCAGCTCCCCCGCTTTGCCCCAAGCCCCCTGAATCCTCTGGGTGGCCCTGTCCAAAGCAGAATAGGCACCGTGCATGTTAGTCAGCAGTAGGCATTGGGCCAACTCAGAAGCTCAGCTTGAAGCCAAGAGACTTTGCTTCATCTGTCATGGAAGAGCTTGTAATGGTGCCCAAGTGCCCCAGCGGTGCCTTGGGAGATTCAGGCCATGCCTACACTACAAACATTGGTTGACACAAACCTGTGTTTGTGTATACTTGACTCCTTGTGTCAGCAGTGAGCATACTCAACCAGGAATGTGTGTAACAATGCACACTTGGGTGCACTATGGGTAGGTATCCCACTGTGCAACCCACCACCAGCCAGCGCACAGTCTTTTGGGAAGTTTTGGCAATGCATAGTAGGGCAGAAATTAGATGCACAGGGGCGACGGGGAGCAAGGTGTCAACTTCTGAGTGTTTAACTGTCTACATCCCATGTCATCTATATCCCACAATCTTCATGGATTTTTTTCAAAATCACACAAATCCATTCAGATCTCCTCGCTATCCACCATCTGTGACAGAAACATGGATCCCGCACAGCTCTGCACTACTGTCATGAGCGTTGCAATCACAGTACACATGATCTTATTTGCAGAGCTGCAAGAAGAACTGAATCAATGGGGAACATGACGAATTCTTACAGGACAGAATGCTGTGGGATGTGTAGAAAAAACAATTAAAGGTTGTTGGTGGTGTTCACAGAGCAGCTGCAGATCATGGAGTGCCAATTGTGGGCCTAAGAAATGAGCACTGACTGGTGGGATTGCATCATAATACCGGCTTGGGATGACAAGCAGCGGCTGCAGAACTTTTGGATGCGCAAGGCCACATTCATGGATTTGTGCACCAAACTCGCCCAGCCCTATAGCACAGTGATCACACTGTGGAAACTTGCAATGCCAGATTAATGGGTCAGTTGAGTATCAATCAGAGGTGGGAAAATCCACCACAGAGGCCATTATCATGCAAATGTGCAGGGCCATTAATCATCTCCTAAGTAGGACTGTGACTCTTTGCAATGTGCAGGACATAATGGATGAATCTGCTGCAATGGGGTTCCCAAACTGCAGTGGGACTGTGACGAAGTGAGACTGTTCTTAATGTTTCCTCTGAATACTGTGTGGGTGCCTCAGTTTCCCCTATGCATTTCTTAAGTCTCCAGCATACATAAATGGCTGACACTCTGTCTCCTGGCAACAAATGGCTGGGACCCTTCCCCCCTGCAAGGGGATGGCTAAAGGTAAACAAAGAGATCAGGTGACCTCCTGGCCCAGGAAAGAGACAAAGGCCAAAAAGGAGGAGCTGGAGGAGGTTTCAGTTTGGAGCTGGCTGGGGACGTGGAGTGAGTACAGACATGGGTGTCTGGCTCGCTGGGCCACAGAGTGGACCCGGCTGAGGGGTCCCATTCTCTGTACCTACAAGCTCTGTTTTAGAGACGGTTCCTGTCAACTAATAAACCTCTGTTTTACTGGCTGGCTAAGAGTCATGTCTGACTGCAAAGTGGGGGTGCAGGACCCTCTGGCTTCCCCAGGACCCCACTTGGGCCCGGGTGGACTCGCTGTGGGAAGCGCACGGAGTGGCATATGCTGAATGCTCCAAGGTCAGACCAGGAAGGTGAAGCCGTGTGAGCTTCTTGCCCTGAAGACAGTCTGCTCCAAGGGAGAGGAGGCTCCCCAAAGTCCTGACTGGCTTTGTGGGGAGCAGTTCCAGAGCATCGTCTGGGGACTCCGTGACAGGGACACATCCCTAATTTTGCACAAGACCACATGGCCACAGAATACATCAACAGAAAGGGCTACTCTTTTTTGGTTATGCAAGTGTTCATGGATCACTGGAGACACTTCACTGACAGGGCTGGTCTGGGAAGGTGCATGATGCTTGTATCTTTAAAAAAAAACACAGGATTCTTCAGAAAGCTACAAGCAGGGACTTTCTTTCCTAACCACCAGATTGCCATTGGGAATGTTGAAATGCCGATAGTAATCCTGGGGATCCCAGCCTACCCCTTGCTGCCCTGGCTCATCATGAACTGTACACTGGCTGTCATGGATCCACAGGTCTGGTGCTCTGGAACAGTCCCTGGTAGGACCCCTTCAGAGTGTTCACCCCCTTAGGGTCTCTCACTCTTACTGGGGTAAACCCATTAGTTTCACCGCCTCATGGAATTGAACACTGGAGCCTTCAGCACCGCTGCTTACTCCGTGAAATCCCCTCAGAGAGTCCACTTGATTTGGACACCCGGGGGAAGGCTTGCACACCCAAAGAGGGCAGTGCACCCCCACTTCCTTAGACTAGAATAATTCTCAGCGAGTGTTGTAAAAAACAGAAGGGCTTATTAGATGTCTGGAACACAGCACAGGAAGTACTTGGTTAGCACAGAGAACAGAAAAGTTACAGCAAAGTCCACCTGGCTCTGTCCAGAGTTCTCTCTGACCTATCAAGTCCCAGTCCAGAAGCCAGAGTCCTCCTTCCAACAGACCACACTACCAACACCTGGCTCCTCCCCTGTCCTTTGTTGTTTCCTGGGGGAAAACAGGTCACCTGGTGTAACGATGCTGCCTTTGTTGGGACTCAACTGAGAGTGCCAATTCAGGACAAATTGCTTAAAGCAGGGCAGTTACAGCCCAAGGCTGGAGTTCCTTTGCACACCAAGGCAAACCAAAACACCCAAACAGAGAAAAGACTTCAGTTTTACCCCACTGGCTAACCACACAAGCAATTCCCTTAGACACTCCAGTTTCCCAGTATCACCACCAATGCCACTTGCTATGGGAGTGAATGGTTATGAAAACCAATACCCCCGTAAAACAGAAATGGTTCTCCCAATCCCAAAGGACCAAGCCCCAGATCCAGGTCAATATACTGATCAGATCTTATCCATAAATCACACTGTTGCCAATTCTTTAGGATCTAATATCTAAAGGTTTACTCATAAAAGGAAAAAAGATATAGATGAGAGCTAAAATTGGTTAAATGGAATCAATTACATACAGTAATGGCAAAATTCTTGGTTCAGGCTTGTAGCAGTGATGGAATAAACTGCAGGTTCAAATCAAGTCCCTGGAGTACATCCACAGCTGGGATGGGTCATTCAGTCCTTTGTTCAGAGCTTCAGTTTGTAGCAAAGTCCCTCCAGAGGCAAGAAGCAGGATTGAAGACAGGATGCTGCATCTCCTCCATCTTTTTATAGTCTCATAGACTTTAAGGTCAGAAGGGACCATTATGATCATCTAGTCTGACCTCCTGCACAATGCAGGCCACAGAATCTCACCCACCCACTCCTGTAACAAACCCCTTGCTTTCTTTGTTCCAAAGATAAGCTGTCCAGCATGTGGCACAGAAAAACCTTAGAGTTCTGTCCCTAGGCATGTCTCTGCATACCTTGCTGAGTCACAAGGCATATCTGCCTTCTTTCAATGGGTCAGTTGTATAGCTGATGATCCTTAATGCGCCATCAAGCAGGCTAGGCAGAGCTGACACCAACTTGTCTGGGGTGTCGCCCAGAAGCATAGCATAAGTTTGAAATACAGACAGTGTAGAGCCAACATTCATAACTTCAACTACAAAAAGGATACACACATACAGCTAGTATAATCATACTCATCAAATCACAACCTTTCCATAGACACCTTACACAACAACCTTTGTACAATATTTGCTGCAAATACATAACAGTGGTTGCAACAATGATCTACACTGTCACAGGTTATGTCAGTAATGTCACACCTGGCTACCACCCTTAGCTCTTCGTTCTCCAGCTGGTCACAGCCAGCTGGCTTTCTGCAGAGGGTGTCGGCAGCCCTTGGTCATCAGTTGCTAGGCACCAGATGTCCAACCATCGGAGCGGCCGTTGTCTGCTGAGTCTTTGACAAGCCCTTCCCACCACCCAGTTAAACATGTAGCACATAGGGGAAACTGAGGCACACAGTATTCATACAAAATATTAAGAAAATTCCCATCATCACACTGATAGCACCATGGAGAGATTGAACTACAGGCTCAACAGGTGCAGAATGACAGGTGAATGTTTCTGGGAGATGAAAGGGTGTCTGGCACTGTTTACTTACCAGACTGGAACTCAGTGAGACAAATATCCCAATGGTTATAGCTAAGGCTAAGATTTTGTCATTAGGTTACGGAATCTGTGACTTCCAGAGACCTCCGTGACATTTTCCGCTTCAGCCCTGGGGTGGCAGAGCTGGAGTGTCCCCACATAGCCTCCTGCTGCCACAGGCGGTGGTGGTGGGGGGGACCCTAGAGCCCCAGAAGCAGTGGGTACTGGGCCCTCCTTCCTCCCCATTTTGTCAGTTATTTTTAGTAAAAGTCAGGGACAGATCACAAGCTTCTGTGAATGTTTGTTATTGTCTGTGACCTGTCCCTTTTACTAAAAATAACCCTGACAAGATCTTAACCTTAGTTATAGTTGCCTGCTGTGTCCTGCATAATGTGTGTGCAGCAAAGGGAGAAAAATTTCCATCAGGGTAAAAGGGCGGAGATGAAGCAGTTACCTACTGAGTTTAAAAAACCAGACAAGGCCTCTTAAAAGAGCATCACACAGAGCTACACAGCTCAGGGAGACTTTGAAAAAGAAAATGAAGATTTCCTGGACAGACATCAGGATATGCTTCTGCAGTCACAACTTTCTGAAGAATGAGAGCAGGTTGTGCAGCGGAGACAGAAGGATGGTGAAGAAAATTGGCAGCATGTGACCTCCAGAAGAAGAAAGAGGAGCATCCATGTACCAGCAATGCAGATACAGGTGAGCAACCGTTTTCATGTTCTCTTAGATACAGGTACTAATGTGGAGAGTGGACCAGATGATACATCTGAGGGAAGGGAGCACAAGGAGACTCCACCGATTGGAAGACATGAGATGCACTCTCCTAGGGATGGGGGTTCCACGACCACCGCTCCCAAGAGGAGGCGGCTGGTGGTGGTCGGGGACTCCCTCCTAAGGGGGATTGAGTCATCTATCTGCCGTCCTGACCGGGAAAACCGAGAAGTGTGCTGCTTGCCTGGAGCTAGGATTCACGATGTGACGGAGAGACTGCCGAGACTCAGCAAGCCCTCAGATCGCTACACCTTCCTGCTTCTCCACGTGGGCACCAACGATACTGCCAAGAATGACCTTGAGCGGATCACTGCAGACTACGTGGCTCTGGGAAGAAGGATAAAGGAGTTTGAGGCTCAAGTGGTGTTCTCATCCATCCTCCCTATGGAAGGAAAAGGCCCGGGTAGAGACCATCAAATAGTGGAAGTCAATGAATGGCTACGCAGGTGCTGTCGGAGAGAGGGTTTTGGATTCTTTGACCAGGAATTGTGTTCCAAGAAGGATTGCTAGGCAGAGACGGGCTCCACCTAATGAAGAGACGGAAGAGCATCTTTGCAAGGAGGCTGGCTTACCTGGTGAGGAGGGCTTTAAACTAGGTTCACCAGGGGAAGGAGACCAAAGCCCTGAGGTAAGTGGGGAAGTGGGATACCAGGAGGGAGCACAAGCAGGAGAGTGCAAGAGGGAAGGACTACTGCCTCATATTGAGAAAGCAGGACGATCAGCAAGTTATCTTAAGTGCCTATACACAAATGCAAGAAGCCAGGGAAACAAGCAGGGAGAACTGAAAGTCCTGGCACAGTCAAGGAATTATGATGTGACTGGAATAACAGAGACTTGGTGGGATAACTCACATGACTGGAGTCCTGTCATGGATGGATATAAACTGTTCAGGAAGGACAGGCAGGGCAGAAAAGGTGGGGGAGTTGCATTGTATGTAAGAGAGCAGTATGACTGCTCAAAGCTTCAGTATGAAACTGCAGAAAAACCTGAGAGTCTCTGGATTAAGTTTAGAAGTGTGAGCAACAAGGGTGATGTCGTGGTGGGAGTCTGCTATAGATCACCAGACCAGGGGGACGAGGTGGACGAAGCTTTCTTCTGGCAACTAACAGAAGTTACTAGATCACAGGCCCTGGTTCTCATGCGGGACTTCAATCACTCAGATATCTGCTGGGAGAGCAATACAGCTGTGCACCCGACAATTCAGGACATTTTTGGAAAGTGCAGGGGACAATTTCCTGGTGCAAGTGCTGGAGGAACCAATTAGGGGCAGAGCTCTTCTTGACCTGCTGCTCACAAACAGGGAAGAATTAGAAGGGGAAGCAAAAGTGGATGGGAACCTGGGAGGCAGTGACCATGAGATGGTTGAGTTCAGGATCCTGACATAAGGAAGAAAGAAGAGCAGCAGAATATGGACCCTGGACTTCAGAAAAGCAGACTTTGACTCCCTCAGGGAACTGATAGGCAGGATCCCCTGGGAGACTAACATGAAGGGGAAAGCAGTCCAGAAGAGCTGGGTGTATTTTAAAGAATCCTTATTGAGGTTGCAGGAACAAACCATCCCAATGTGTAGAAAGAATAGTAAATATGGCAGGCGACCATCTTGGCTTAACAGTGAAATCCTTGCTGATCTTAAACACAAAAAAGAAGGTTACAAGAAGTGGAAGATTGGACAAATGACCAGGGAGGAGTATAAAAATATTGCTCAGGTATGCAGGAGTGAAATCAGGAAGGCCAAATCACACTTGGAGTTGCAGCTAGCAAGGGATGTTAAGAGTAACAAGAAGGGTTTCTTCAGGTATGTTAGCAACAAGAAGGTGGTCAAGGAAAGTGTGGGCCCCTTACTGAATAAGGGAGGTAATTTAGAGACAGAGGATGTAGAAAAAGCTAATGTACTCAATGCTTTTTTTGCCTGTCTTCACAAACACGGTCAGCTCCCAGACTACTGCACTGGGCAGCAAAGTATGGGGAGGAGGTGACCAGCCCTCTGTGGAGAAGGAAGTGGTTCAGGAGTATTTAGAAAAGCTGGACGAGCACAAGTCCATGGGGCTGGGCGCACTGCATCCAAGGGTGCTAAAGGAGTTGGCGGATGTGATTGCAGAGCCATTGGCCATTATCTTTGAAAACTCATGGCAAGCAGGGGAGGTCCCGTATGACTGGAAAAAGGCTAATGTAGTGCTCATCTTTAAAAAAGGGAAGGAGGAGGATCTGGAGAACTACAGGCCAGTCAGCCTTACCTCAGTCCCTGAAAAAATAATGGAGCAGGTCCTCAAAGAATCAATTCTGAAGCACTTAGAGGAGAGGAAAGTGATCAGGAACAGTCAGCATGGATTCACCAAGGGCAAGTCATGCCTGACTAACCTAATTGCCTTCTATGATGAGATAACCGGCTCTGTGGATGAGGGAAAAGCAGTTGACGTGTTATTCCTTGACTTTACCAAAGCTTTTGATACAGTCTCCCACAGTATTCTTGCCAGCAAGTTAAAGACGTATGGGCTGAATGAATGGACTATAAGGTGGATAGAAAGCTGGCTGGATCGTTGGGCTCAACGGGTAGTGATCAATGGCTCCATGTCTAGTTGGCAGCCGGTATCAAGCGGAGTGCCACAAGGGTCAGTTCTGGGGCCGGTTTTGTTCAATACCTTCATTAATGATCTGGAGGATGGTGTGGACTGCACCCTCAGCAAGTTTGCAGATGACACTAAACTGGGAGGGTGGTAGATACACTGGAGGGTAGGGATAGGATACAGAGGGACCTAGACAAATTAGAGGATTGGGCCAAAAGAAATCTGATGAGGTTCAACAAGGACAAGTGCACAGTCCTGCACTTAGGACGGAAGAATCCCATGCACTGCTACAGACTAGGGACCGAGTGGCTAGGCAGCAGTTCTGCAGAAAAGGACCTAGGGGTTACAGTGGACAAGAAGCTGAATATGAGTCAACAGTGTGCCCTTGTTGCCAAGAAGGCTAACAGCATTTTGGGCTGTATAAGTAGGGGCATTGCCAGCAGATCGAGGGACGTGATCACTTCCCTCTATTCAGCATTGGTAAGGCCTCATCTGGAGTACTGTGTCCAGTTTTGGGCCCCACACTACAAGGAGGATGGGGAAAAACTGGAAAGAGTCCAGCAGAGGGCAACAAAAATGATTAGGGGGCTGGAGCACATGACTTATGAGGAGAGGCTGAGGGAACTGGAATTGTTTAGTCTGCAGAAGAGAAGAATGAGGGGGGATTTGACAGCTGCTTTCAACTACCTGAAAGGGGGTTCCAAAGAGGATGGATCTAGACTGTTCTCAGTGGTACCAGATGACAGAACAAGGAGTAATGGTCTCAAGTTGCAGAGGGGGAGGTTTAGGTTGGATATTAGGAAAAACTTTTTCACTAGGAGGCTGGTAAAGCACTAGAATGGGGTTACCTTTGGAGGTGGTGGAATCTCCTTCCTTAGAGGTTTTTGAAGTGAGGCTTGACAAAGCCCTGGCTGGGACAATTTAGTTGGGGACTGGTCCTGCTTTGAGCAGGGGGTTGGACTAGATGACTTCCTGAGGTCCCTTCCAACCCTAAGATTCTATGATTCTATTAAAGACCACTTCAAGAGTGATCCACAGTAATGCACTGTGGTATACTGTGTTCTACCAGGCTCTGCTATTTTGTGGCCTGTTAAGAACTGCGTGGTGCTTGGTGTACGTGTATGATTCTAATATGATCAATGCACCTATTAATTTTTTCTGTGACCAATCCTATGAGTTTTGTGACACTGTGCTGTAATGTATAATTGGTTGCTTTTAGAACTGCTAGGCACTCAGCAACATATGTTGTGAACTGATAAAGATAAATTATGTTCTAAATAATAGAATTTTATTCTGTTACCAAATCAGTACAAAAAGTGCAGTTTTAAAATAAATGCATTAAAATTAATAAAATGTAATAAATTAACAAGAACGGAATTTATGAAGGAAAAAGAACATTCATGTCAATTTCAGCTGCACAGACCAACTGAGGTTTTCACAGGTCAGTGTATGTGAAGCTGTGATTGTCTTTAATGTACCCCAGGGTGGAGTGGTACGGGTAATGCAGCAGCCCCTGATGCCATGTGGAATGTTGGGGGCAAGGCAGGGAGGTCCCATAATGGAGTTCTCAGTGGGTTGCAGAGGAAAGTGAGCCCGGGATTGTTGAACCTATAAGTCCATCAGAGCTGTAGTATCTGTGATTGCTGCCTGAGAAGCCCCATTATGTCCTGGTGTATTTCACTCTCCTTTTCCTGCTGGGACTCCCGGGCCTCTGTCCTTTCCACTCTTTCCTTCTCCAGGCTGTCTGCAATGTTGACCTTCCAGGCCATGTGCTCATGGTCTGATGCAGCACTGGCGTGCAAGATCTCACTGAACATGTCATCCTGAGTCCTCTTCTTTCCCTTATCTGGCTCAGGTGTTTCCTGGGTGTGGGGGGGAAATTTCAAAGCTGCAATGGCGGCAGCTGCAGAGAAAACACAGAGCAGTACTATAGTCAGTATAGTCACAGTCAACATAGTTACAACAGAAAGTGAAAATTAGATTCAGAATTCTCCCCTTCCCTCACACCTCTAAAGTGTTAAACAAGACAAACTTATGGACACTTATGCTTTTGAGTTCCTGATCCCTGGTACCATTCACAGCACCAGCCATGGTGAGTATGAGCACCATGCATGAGGGAAATGAGAGAATTGCTTGGCTGCATGAAACTATAAATATAGGGAAATGGTATGGAATACTGGCACCATTTTCCACAGGCAGTGGAGACTTTCACTGGTATCTCACTCCTGAAGGTAACAAAGGCAGACAGAGAGCCCAGTTGCTGCTGGCATTCCAAAGCCACGCAGGCTCGTACTAGCCTGTGTACTGCAATGGTGCCTGCCGAAGTTATTGCTGAGTGGCATGCAGAAAGTTTCCTACTGAAGAGGAAGAAATAAGGCTGCCATCCCTAAAAACCTTTGGGAGAAGATTGCAGAGTACCTCAGTGAAAGTTTCATCCAGATCTCTCAGAAGGATTCAAGGGACATCCCAGCGTACATAAACTGCCCCACAGGGTCCCCCTTGCCTAACGCTACAGAGCAATGAAAGGCACATCACAACACTATCTCTCTTTGTTGTACCACTACCTCTTCTAGTTTGGATAAATTAATGTGAAGTCGATAGCTGCATCCTGTTAAGTTGGGGGTGCCATCCATCACTGTAATGGGAAATAAATCGACGCACTTACCTGAGGTTCCTTCCTCTGCATTGGGCTTGTCTATGCTTGGCTGCCAGGACTGACTGGACTGCAGTGGAGTCTCAAACAGGTCTTGGTTCATAGCACAGCTGGACTCCCCAGTTGCCAGTTCCTCCATCCTCCTCTTCTTCCTTCTCCTCGCTGTTCAGGCCAGGGTCCTGTGGGTCAGGGTCCTTGGAAGTATCGATGTTAGTGTGTGGGGTGGTGGTGCCTTTGTCAAGTTTCACATGTAGCTCTTTATATAAGTAGCAGGTCTGCGGCTTGATAATGTATTGACTGTTGGCCTTCTGATACACCTGCCACAGCTCCTTCGCTTTCACACGGCACTGCTGCTGGTCCCCATCTTCTCCATCATCCCCTGAACAATCCCTTCATAGATGTCAACATTTCTACAGCTAGTCCGTAGCTGTGCTTGCACAGCCTCTTCTCCCCATAGGCTAAGGAGAGCCAATATCTCCCATCTATGCCAAGACAGAGCATATCTAGAGCGTGCAGCCAACATGGTCAGCTGCACACAACAATGGAGAGCTGCTAGGTGTGCTCGCCAAGCCAATCAGGAAAACACAAATTCGTGGGGCCTTCTGCTCTATGTGACACCTGGGCAGTGGAGTAACATCAGACATTGTGGGATAGCTGCTAGAGAACTGTTAGGGTCGACATCAGTCACGCAGCATCTACACTTGTGCTACATTAACGTTGGCACTATACCGCTCAGGAAGGCAGTGTTACTATGTCGGCGTAACAGGGTGCTTATGTCAGTGGGAGACAAATTTAAGTGTACACACATGCACAATTAAGTTGACGCAAGGCAGCTTATGTCGACCTAACTTTGTAGTGTAGGCCAGGCCTCCAGATCAAAATTGGCCAAAGTTCTTCCACTAACACACCACTTCTAACCATGAATAAAAACTACATGCAGTAAACACCAATTTTCACACATGGAAAAGGAGATCAACAAGGCAACAAAGGCCACTAGATTTCTAGCCTGTTGGGTTCCTGCTTGCTAACTTCAGCAGTTTCAAGGAACGCTACATGAGAAGGTTACATTGGTTTAAAACAATACCTTTGGTTAAACCAATTTCAAGGAACTCTACACGAGAAGGTTACATTGGTTTAAAACAATACCTTTAGTTAAACCAATTTAGATAGACTGTCCCTGTATGGACATTCTCTCTCTGTGGACTCTTCCTTCTGCTTAAGTGTGGTTTGTTTCAGTTTAGCTTAAATTGATTCCTAATAGTCTTAAACTAAACCAAAATAATAGTATCCACAAAGCCTTTTGCACTTGCTTAACTAAATTAACATAAAAATCACACCTTTAGTTAAGCCAGTGCAACTTTGCTTAGCAGCGGTAGCCACTCAGGTTGGAAGAGATGGTGAAGGGACACATTGCTTAAACAGACCCTACTATTTAACAGTTCCAAGTTCACAAAATCAGAGCTCTCAGGACACTTACAACAGAGATTCATGAAACCTATGTTTGAAGAGAAACTTCAAGTTAATGTCTCTTCTTTGTGAAAACACTTCTTGGCCCCATGCAACCTCTTGGGAGCCTCAATCACTGTATATGTAGCTTCCTGGACCAGATTACATAGAAAGCCCTTTTTAATATGCTATATTTTGACAGAGGCTATTCCAGTGGTTCTCAACCTGCAGCCCACAGGCCACATGCGGCCCAATTAGCTGTGTGCTAAAGGCCACTGGGCCATGCAACAGGGTCCAGGTTCCCAGCTGCCTGGTGTAGCGGAGTCCAGGCTCAGGGCTGAGGCTTCTACCTGGCCCCACGCGGCGGGGGTCTGGGGCTGCCACCTGACCCTGCAGGGTCCATGGTCCGGGGCTGCCAGCCAGCCCCACAGGGTCAGCGTCTGGGCTGCTACCCAGCCACCCGGCCCCCACAGTGGGGTCCAGCAGGTCGGGGCTGCTGCCCAACCCCACACAGCAGGGTCCAGGGTCCCTGCCACCCGCCCCAGGCTCCACTCCTAGCCCCACTGTCAAGGGGTCTCTGGGTTGGAAGCGCTGGCCGTAGGGGTCTGTGGGGAGGGTTCGGAGGGGGGGGCACTGTGGCCTTCAACCTGTGGCCCACAATAATAAACAGATTGAGAACCACTGGGTGTATTCTCTGAGGTGTACATTGATCTTAGCTGTGATGTAATTCTGCCACATAGTTTCCATCCCAGGTGAGGCACTGGCACAGTGCCCTAGCTGTTAACCAATAAACATGCAGTGTTCCCTCACCCACCTGGTAGTTACTGGAGTGATATGCCATTTCAATGCAGTCCTGCTAACGAGGTGCCTACCTACACAGCCAGTTGGGTAGGAATGCTTCTCTGTAGAGATGTTTGGCATAGATTCATGTGTGCGTCATGTGCGTGTCCAGATGTAAGACAGTTCATACGAAATCAGAGGTGCATGTGATATTTATCACCTACATACAGTACCAAGGTACTTAAGTTTCAAAATCCCTCAAAATGCAGATGTATTTATTCTTGTTTTACAAATGGGAAAACTGCAGCACAGTGGGTAAGGGACCTGCTCAGGGTTGCACAACACAGGGACAGAGCAGAGAATGGAAAACGAGTCCTGAGTTTTACATCCCCTGCTCAGTCAAGCAGGCAATGCTGTCTTATCTCTGTATGTACACACTGGCTTTCCCATTTAAAAAGTGTCCCCAGGAATAGTGTTCCCAGGCCCACAGCCTCTTACATCACAGAGTGAGTACTCTAAACACTAATTTTCATTACCTTGATCTCATTCCTTTCAGTTACACCCCCATTTATGATAGAAAATAATTTATTTGCTTACTAGCGGTTTAGGCCCTTCAGCTATTTTGTAAGCTTATTATACCAAACTCTTATCACAGCTTTGACAAGCCAGGTAAACCAAAGTCTTTGAACCAGAGTGGGACTCTTCTAGCCCCCCGGAGCATCACGTGGAGCACCCTCCAGTTTGTCACTATGTGTCCAGGGCCGAGGGCCCAGAGCAAAGCAGTGTCTCTGGTGGGACTGGCTCAGAAGCACACAAGGAAGGACTCTTTCTTATTGCTCTATCCCAGCATAAAACACCAGTGGGATTCGCTACCACCTTCCTAAGGGGTTTCTCGCTGACACTCAACATGCACGTGGCATTTCTGCCCAGCCTATGATGTGTCCTTCGGTGAACGTGTCCGCTTGGCCAGCCCCGAGGATGTGCCCCTAACTGTCTGTGCAGCCAGGGCTCTACACCGGCCCCTGGGCAGCAGGGCAGCGGGCACGCGGCCACACGAGGCACGCGGGGCTCCCAGGCTGGGGTCCCACGCCGCAGCCGAGGCGCACACGGGGGATGCGCAGCGCAGGCGCGGGGCGCGCGCGAGACCTTTCACCCGCCTCAGTCAGTTACCGGCTGCCCTTCGCCCTCGGCCCGCCCGGCGCCGACCCTCGCCCTTACCCAGGAAGATGGAGACGATGAGGCGCAGCGCTTGCTCGGAGGAGCCCAGCGCCTCCGCTGCCTGGGCCAGGCCCAGACCGGCCCCCGCCACCGCCATGTTCTCCCCGGGCCGCCCGGCCAGACCCACCGCGGCTCCCCGAACCCGGCAGCTGCAACAGCCGCCGGCGCGGCCCCCTCACCTAGGCCACACCCACTTGATAACTATTGGCTGCGCGGCTCCTGCCACGCTCCCCACACCGCCTCCCATTGGCCAGTGTGCGGCAGCGGGGCAGGGCCGAGAGCTAACTGAGGCAAAGGTTACTCCACGTGAGGGTGGAGCGACGAACGTCCTTGTCAACCAACGATTGGCTGAGCCTCTTCCGGGAATCAGACTCTGATTGGGCAAGAGGGGGCGGGGCCCTGAGTATGGGGTGGGGTCCGGCTCCCCATTGGTCAAGCCGGGGACAGGAGAGAGCAGTCAGGGGAGGGGGAGAAGGAGGGGGAGGCGAGGTGAGGGTTACTATCGGGCACCAGGCGAACGGCGGAAGAGGGTGGTGCAGCTAGCGCGGTCCCAACGGCCCACCAGCAAAGTCAGAATACCGTTAGCTCAGGCGAACCTTATGCATATTTATCATATGCTAATAAGCCTAGCGCGCAATCGGCTTCCTTTAGCCTTTCTCCTGCATTTTTGGAGCGTGTCCTATTGTCACCACCCCACGAGTTATATGCAAAGTTCATGAGTTATATGAAAATTAATTTAAATATCCAATGTACCGTTCTTCTGGTTTTATACCCTTAATTAATAATTATTATGCTAATATTACTCTTGAATATGCAAATATTATGTGCAGAGATGACTTGCTTCTGTTATGCTCGCTGCCAGTGCTTTGCAGTTGCTGTAGTTGTGTGTTTCTCTTATGCTTATGTTGTCCCCTTACTAAAACTCAGTGGGGGTGTTTTTGTTGGCTAGCTCCCAGTACCAGAAGGAAGGGGAAGGGTCAATGGGAAATCAGGACCCTGAGACTGACAGTCCCCAAGATCAAGGGGGCGAGGCCATTGCTCCAGGTCAGCCTGATTGACAGGGTGGGCAGGCTAATCAGGCAGTCAGGAAGCCAGCAGGGTCCACTTCTCTGTATGACCTGGAATTGCCTGGGTCTGACAGAGTGGGGCTGAGCTAAGGAGAAAGCAGTAGCCCAGGCTCAGCTGGGGAGCAGAGCTGTGATAGAAAAAGGGGTCAGAAAAGCAGCCTAGGAAACAAGCCAGTGCTGGGAGCAGAGTCACAGAAGCAGCCCACAGAGCAGACCTGTCCTCACATCTTGTCAAACTGTCTTAAATGGGTTATCTTAATTATCAGTATAAAAGTTTTTTCTCTCCTGCTGACAATAGCTCATCTTAATTAATTAGCCTCTTAGAGTTGGTAGGAGAATGCCCATCTTTTCATGTTCTCTGTATGTATATATATCTTCACACTATATGTTCCAGTCTATGCATCCGATGAAGTGGGCTGTAGCCTACGAAAGCTTATGCTCAAATTAATTTGTTAGTCTCTAAGGCAGGCCTGCACAACTTGTAAAGCGGCAAGGGCCACATTACTCCAAAGAAATCAGCTGAGGGCAGAACCCCCCCGGCCCCGCGGAAACACCCCCCCCCCCAGCACCTCCAGGCCCCGCCGAAACATCCCACCACAGCGCCGCCCAGCCCGGTGGAAACAAACCTTCCTTCCCCAGCCCTGCCCCACCAAAACAGCTGTGGGCCAAAAAGGAAGGTTGGGGGTGGGGAGGTGATACTTTATTTTAAATGAACCCGGGGCTCCCAGCTGAAGAGGTGGCTGGGAGCCCTCAGGGGCAAATTAAAGGGCCCGGGGTTCCGGCGGCCAGGGGAACCAGAGTTTTGCGGGGCTGGGGCAGGGATTTAAAGGGCCCAGAGCTCCTGCCGCTGAGGGGAGCCCGAGCCCTTTAAATCTTGGCCCCAGCCCGGGCACCAGAGCCGCGGCCGGGATTCAAAGGGCTCTGGGCTGCCCGCAGAGCAGCGGGATTTAGAATCCCCCTGCGGGCCGCATAGTGAGCCTCCCGTGGGCCGTACGTTGTCGAGGCTTGTTCTAAGGTGCCACAAGTACTCCTGTTCTTTTTGCGGATACAGACTAACATGGCTATTACTCTGAAAAAAAAATCAGATGAGTTTCAAACTCAAGTGAGTTAACCTGCACTTCACCGAGGTAGTGTGTAAGCCAGGAAAGTTCCGCACAATAGCAGGACTATTCCCAGCTTACACATAATTAACTGCATGAAAGAGACCTTGCACATAATTAATATCATGTAAATATTCTCATGCATAATTCATTTAATGCAAATTGTATGTCTGCATATTTGTAATATGATTTCCTCATGCATAGTTAAACGTGCATTTTTTCCCATATATGTAACTCGTATGGCGCACCTTCATCACTGTCATCATCATTGTTCATATATATTTTCTGTGCACGGTTGCTCCCAGAGCAGATAGGAGAGAGATGATCCCTGTCCCCAAGGGATGGCAGACAAAATTAGACATACAGTGGTAATGAGAGTTTGTGGAAAAAGAGAGGGGCCCCAGCACTGTAATTACACAGTTCCCTATGTGGGATGGGCTCACCCAGGGAGAGGTTGTGAGTCTCCCAGGGCTGTGATGCTTCCTGGGGATACCCAGGGATGTGAGGCACCTTGCTATCATCTGCTTTTAGCCTGAGGAAGCTTTATCCATGTCTGCTGGAGTCATCTCTCTGACTCCACCAGCCATGGCTCCACTAATTAGGTGGGTGGCCCTTCATTCTCTCATGTGCGGCTGCCCAGGAGTGCACCTTAGAGGGAACTATCTGCGGACCACCTGAATGGAGCTCGTGGACCACTGGTGGTCCATGGACCACAGTTTGAGAACCTCTGAATTAGAGAACATTAAAGTTGCCCAATGGTCCTTTATACTGTTTGGCAGCCCCCTGCTTGCAGAAAGAGCAGCCTGTTGGAGCTAGCTGGTGGGGCCTTGGAACCAGGGTGGGTTGACAGCCCTCCATCAGCTCCCCTAAGTTCCCTGTGCGGCTGCCACCCAGCAGGCTATCAATTGCTGGGCAGTTCAGGTGTCCCTCCCACCCACTTCCCTGTGCTGTTCCTGCCCTCTGCCTTGGAGCTGCTCCGGGAGCCTCCTGCTTGCTGTGCAGATAGTGTGACCAGATGTCCTGATTTTATAGGGACAGTCCTGATTTTTGGGTCTTTTTTACCCCCCACCCCCATCCTGATTTTTCACACTTGCTGTCTGATCACCCTATGTGCAGGGGCGGGAAGGAGAAGAGGGGTGGTGTTGTCTCCACAGAGCGGTGGGGGACATGACAGGGCTCAGAATGGAGGGAGCTTGCTGGCAGCAGCTGCTGTCTCAAAGTCTCTCTCTCTCTCACACACACACACGGTGTGTGTCTCTGTCTCTCTCTCTGCCATGCTGTCTTCCTCCCTCCCCGCTCCATTCCTGCTGCCTTATAGAGTGTGAGGCTGCATTAACAACATGTTAACCCTTGAGGGCTCAGCCAAGTGCTAGTTCATTATTTAGCAGTAAGGCATTCCCTGGGAAATATCCCACCCTCTGACTCCTCCACCTCAACCAAGCTTCACAATCATCATTGCTGTGTACAGTATTAAATTGTTTGTTTAAAACTTATACTGTGTATATATATAAAATATAGTATTTTGTCTGGAAAAAAAATCCCTGGAACCTAACCCCCCATTTACATTAATTCTTATGGGGAAATTGGATTTGCTTACTCTCGTTTCACTTAAAGTAGCATTTTTCAGGAACATAACTACAACATTAAGTGAGTTACTGTATATTTTTTAAAATAATGTAAAAATGTGAAGGCTCTGGAGTGGGGATGGTGATGAGGGGTTTGGGGTGTGGGAGGGGCTCAGGGCTAGGGCAGAGGGTTGGGGTACAGGGGGTGAGGGCTCTGGGGTGGGGCTGGAGATGAGCAGTTTGCAGTGTGGGGGGGGCTCAGGGCTGGGGCAGAGGTGCAGGGGGTGAGGGCTCTGGGGTGGGACAGGGCTGGGGATGAGGAGTTTGGGGTGCAGACAGGCTGCCCCGGGGCAAGGGCCATAGAGGAGGATTCCCCGCAGCCCTGTCCCCACAGGCAGCAGCGAGCTCCAGGGGAAGGCTCCCCTCACTTCCCCCCTGCACCACACTCACCTCGCACCACTGTCACTGCATGTGCTCCTAGGGCCCCTCTCAGGTCCAGGAAGCCCCCTTGTCTCCCCTGCAGTGGGTGCCGGGGGGGAGAGGGGCTGCCATCACATGTGCGTCTCCTCCCCTGCTGCTGCCCCTCATTGTAGCCTCACTGAGGGTGGGGGATGGGGCTGCCCCTTGTCCAGCGTGGGGCAGGAGCGGTGACTGTGTGGGGGGGGGGCTGTGTTGGTGGAGGGTCCCATTGGAAAATGAAAGGGTCTGAGGGGGAAGGGCAGGCTCAGGGTCAGCCTGCCCTGGCAGTAGTGGATGGCGGGCACTAGGACCATGCGGCGGCAGCTGAGGGAGGGAGGCAGCATGACACTTCAGGGGAGAGACAGGGATGCTCTGCTCCGGGGACCCAGGAAGGCAAGCGGGGGCAGCAAGTGGGGACTGGGGGACACTCGGGGGAGGCGCATGGGGGCAGCAGGAGGGGCCGGGTTTCTCCCCCGGCCCCAAACATTGGTGGAGCTGGGCTCCTGGGCCCTGAATATTGCTGGAGCCCGGGCACCATGAGCCCATATAACTCACCGCCTATGCACATACCTGGGGCAGCATGGCAGAAGGAAAGGACTTTCTGCAGGAAGTGGATAAACAGGCAGACAATGGTATCACTGGGGAGTGGAGGGCAAGGGGCCATGCAATAAGAGACAGTGGGTAAATTGGGAGGGACAGAGGTGTATGGGCCCTTGAAGGCGTGGACAAGAATCTTGGTCTTGAAACAGTGTAAGAGGCACGGTAATGTGGTCAGCATGATGAGTCAGGGAGATGATTGTAGCATTTGGGTTTTGTGTGAACTAGAGAATAGTGATCTGGGTTTCAGGGAATCTAGCAGGAGAAGGCTGCAATAAGTGAGACAGGGTATGATGAGGCCCAGAAGAGTTTTCCATATATGAGCAGGCAGATAGACTTTTGCAAATTTGTGATTCTTCCCCCCCCCCCCCCCACCATTTTGCAGATGTAGTGATTTTAAAACACATCATGGGTAACTGGGTCTATGTAGACTTAATTCACAAAAAGCTGAGGTCAAAATTAGCCAAGTTTTTTGCAAAGCTGAAAAGGTTATTGCAGGGGTAGGCAACCTATGGCATGCATGCCAAAGGCAGCACACGAGCTGATTTTCAGTGGCACTTACACTGCCCAGGTCCTGGCCTCCGGTCCTGGGTCGCTGCATTTTAATTTAATTTTAAATGAAGCTTCTTAAAAACCTTATTTACTTTACATACAACTATATATTATAATATTATATATGATAAACTTATAGAAAGAGACCTTCTAAAAACATTAAAATGTATTACTGGCACACAAAACCTTAAATTAGAGTGAATAAATGAAGTCTCAGCACACCACTTCTGAAAGGTTGCCGGTTCCTGGGTTATTGTATACAAATTTATGGTATTCCTCATGTTTAATTAATATTATGTTGATTTTTCAGATGTGTGGTATTTGTATCTCTCTTTAAAAAACAGCCCAGTGTTTAAAATCTCTCATGGGCAATTAGCCTTATGTAGATTTATCTCATGAATAATAAAGAAGATGGAAATTGATGTGCACATCAGTATTACAGTGTGCAGGAGCACCCCTATAGATAAGGTTATGTCATGACATTTGTTTAAAGGTGGATCTTTCTAAGTCCTCTAAAATTGGTATGTTCAGTTTGTTTTCTTTTAAATTTGGTGTGCCTCAGGAGGCTGAAGAGTAGGATTAGTAATCCAAATGTGGAGTCATTTTGGCCAGGGGTTCCAGAGATATAAGCAGTGGTGAGCTGGAGCTGGTTCCCACTAGTTTGTGGGAACTGGTTGTTAAATTTAGAAGCCTGTTTAGAACCGGTAGTCCTGCCAGGGACAACTGGTTCGAAAAGAGCTTTTAAATTTAACAAAAGCTCTAGCAGCTCCCTGCCCTTCCCCCAGCCCCAGCTCACCTCACTCCGCCTCTGCCTCCTCTTCTGAATGCTCCTCCAGCTTCTCCTCCCTCTCCCCAGCTTCCCACGAATCAGCTGTTCGCACGGGAAGCCTGGGAGGGCTGAGAAGGAAGCAGCGGCTTCCCCCAGGTGAGCTGGGGCGGGGACGCGAGCAGGAGGAGGGCTCCAGACGCTGCAGGGCTCCGGCCTGGCCCCCAACCCCGGCCAGCCCCTGGGTCCGGCCCCGACCTCGGCCGGGCGGCACAGCTCTTGCCCGGCTCCCGGGTCCGGCAGCGACCTCAGCCGGGCATCGTGGCTCCTGCCTGGCTCCTGGCCCCAGTCCCGGCCGAGCGCCCTGGCTTCGGCCGAGCGGCTCCGGTCCCAGCCCCGGCCCGGCCCCCACCTCCAGGCAGCGTGGTGAGGGGACAGGGAGTAGGGAGGGGATGTTGGGGGTGGTGGATTAGTGTCAGGGCGGTCAGAGGGCAGGGAACAGGGGGATTGAATGGGGGCAAGGGTCCTGGGGGGGTCAGTCAGGAAGGAGCAGGGGTTGGATGGGGCAGTGGGGGCAGTCAGGAGTAGGGATTCCAGGGACAGTCAGGGGACAGAGGGAAGGGGTGGTTGGATGGGGCAGGGGTCCCAGGGTGCCATCAGGAATGAGAGAAGGGGTTGGATGGGGTGGCAGAGGGCAGTCAGGGGATAGGGAAGGGGGTGGATGGGGCAGGGGTCCCGGGGGGGGGGCTGTCAAGGAATGTGGGGGGTTGGATGGGGCAGAAGTCCCGGAGGGGGGGCATGACCCCTTCGTGGGGTGAGGAGGAGGGAACCGGTTGTTAATATTTTGGCAGCTCATCACTGGATATAAGGGTCTAGAAAGATAGCCATTTAAAAAAAAAAGGTTCTAGAGTGTTTTTGTTTTTTGGTGAGGGGGGCAGAGCTGGAGATCAAATTATTGACGTGATGCTGGTCACAATGGTCTCAATCTGTTGAGTTTTATCACAGGTAGTTCATGGCATCTGCTTAATCTTTGAGGGACCCTGTGAGTGGGATCCAGTGGAGGCCAGCTGAGGTCACTCAATTAGGGTGAACTGCAAAGAATGGGGCAGACAATCCCCAAAGCTGGTGGATATTCCAATACTTAGATTTACCAAGCCAGCCCAAATCAGCTTCTTTATCATCTCACTGGTTGCCCAGAAGTCAACAACACAGTTCCCTTAAAGTAACCCAGCCTCAGGCCTCCATCCAGGTACCCAAGTCAAATATGATGAAGATTTCTGAAAATCTTATTTCATCTTATAAAGAAAAGGTTCTACCAATCCCAAAGAATTGGACATGTTACCTCCCAGGTTAATGAATATTCCAGATCTTACCCAAATATATGCTTACATCCAATTCTTATTAACTAAACTAAAATTTATTAAAAAAGAAAAGAGAGTATGGTTAAAAGATCAATATACATACAGACATACATACATAATAGTCAGTCTTGCGATTCAGATTCATAGCAGAGATGGTGAGCTTTGTAGTTGCAAAGAGTTCTTCCAGAAATAGTCCATAGGTTATAGTCCAATGCTTATCTTCAGGGTGGTTCAGTCAGAACAGGGATCTCCTGATGGATTAGGCTTCCCCTGCATGAAACCTCAAGCAGATCGGAGATAAAAAGAATTGGGACCCAAACATCTTTTATACAATTCAGGCCTTCTTTGACAGGTCAGAGTCCCAATTGGCTTACAATAAGTACCGTAATTAGGGCGACTTTGAAGTAGGTCCATCACCGGTACTTAGCTATATGAATTATCATAAGGCAGTTGCCTGTTTCCCCACTATTCACAGATGGTTTGCTATACATTTCAAAGAGAGATGAATACAGTGATATCCCATGTTTACAATTCATTTAAATGCTAGGATGTTCTTTCGATCTCTGAATTATCAGAATACAACATAGATAGAGACTGTTGATTACATTGTTGACCACTACCCATATATATGTAAATAAACAAAAGCACAAACATTATCTCCCCATATGTCTTTAAGGGTTGAATTTGAGTCATTCATCCTGCAGGATGTTTAACCTTTTCTGGTCATGTGTCACAGACCCACACTCAGAACAATAAGAAAAGGTATATATTTTTTGTTTTTCTTTTTTTTACACTGTGGATGCGCCTATTCCCAAAAACAGCTAGATCAGTGGTTTTCAACCTTTTTCATTTGTGGCCCCCTAAAAAATTTCAAATGGAGGTGCAGACCCCTTTGGAAATCTTAGATCACAGGTTGAAAACTACTGAACTAGAGGGTTTCCATTCCCAACTGTGACACTGCACCTCATATTCTTCGCAGTGATATTCTCATATGATTCTGACACAATTATAATATATTTAATGCAAGATAAATCATGTGAGGTGTCATTGGAAAAGCTATGATTTGCTGAATATGATTATCCCATTTGTATGTGTGACGGAATCCTCGAGGTGCAGCATGGAATTGTGGGATGGCCATGCCCCCTTTACTCTCCAGCCTGGGCTGTCTCTCACAATGCTTTGCTAGTGACAAGCAGCAAACCCCTCTAGGCCCTGTTATCACTCAGCACAACAGCATGTGGAGCCCCACACTCAGCTAGGTTGCATGAGTGCTCCCAGAGCCACTCATGAATCACACAGATGTAGGCGTCAGCCAAGTTCCACCAGCTCCCAACCTTGTACCTCAGGAATATACCGTCTTGCACTGCCCAGAGCAGTGCAAATTTATTAATTGGTTCACCACTTCATCAATGGAAAGTGGATATACACCAGCCTTTGTAAACCTGAGCAAGCACACCCTTCCCAAACCCTTCAGGCAAACTCACCGGTAAAGATAAACAGTAAAAGACATTTATTGACTACAAAAGATAGATTTTAAGTGATTATACGTGATGGGCAAAAAATGAGAATTAGTTACCAAAATCAAATAAAATATAAGCACGCAATCTAAACTCTCACCCCTATTAGACTGGGCAACATCTAGATTAAGCCGTTTTTCTCACCCCACTGGATATTGCAGTCTTTAATATACAGGTTTGTTCCTTAAATCTGAGCCAAATCTGTTGGAGTCTTCAGTCTTCTGAATGTCTTTGTTGTTTGCAGCATAAGGGAGGGGGGCAGGAGAAAGGCCCCTGTGTTCTGGTTTATACCCTCAGTCCCATGTGCTTGGAGAACACAAGTCCAGGCATGTCTGGTGGGCACTGCTGATTCCCCAGGCCAGGTTGAGCAGTTCCCCTGGTATGTCCGTATGCAGGTGAGTTATCACATTGTAGCTCCCTTGCTGGACAATGGCTGGTGATTTCTGTTCAGCAGCATCCACTCAGGTGTTGGTTACCTCCCTTGTCACAGACGCTGACTTTCCAAAGCACCAGGGATGCTTGACCCCCGGCTCTGTCCCAGGCCCCGCTCCCACTCCACCCCATCCCCCAAGGCCCCAACCCCGCCTCTTCCCGCCCCCTGCTCCACCCCTGCCCCACCTCTTCCCACCCAGTTCTGCCCCCGCCCCCGAGCGTGCCATGTTCTTGCTTCTCCTCCCTCCCTCCCAGCCTCCTGAATGCTGTGAAACAGCTGTTGGCAGTGGGCGGGAGGCACAGGGAGGGACGGGGGAAGCACTGATTTGCGGGGCCCACCAGCAGGGAGGGAGGGAGTGTGGGAGGGAGCTGCCGCCACTTCCCACAGCTCCAATTGGCCAGGAACGGTGAACCGCGACCACAGGGAACTGCGGACAGCTGTGCAAATGTAAACAAACTGTCTGGTGGCCCACCAGCGGATTACCCTGATGGGCCGCAAGTTGCCCATACTGATACAACACATTCTCAGAATTTCATATGCGTTAATGATTATCATATTTAGATAAAAAAATGACTTTCAGCAGATCATAACCCTTCCCCGATACCTCACATGGCCTGCTTTATATGCAATATCACAATTACATATAAATGAGGAATAAGGGGGTTACAGGGTGCTCTCCCAAGGTATAGAATGTCACAGTGTGCATGTATCGTTTTTGTATCTGAAGATAAGAATATTGACTATAAATCTGTATTTCAAATGTAGTTACCCCAGGGTAAAACTGACTAGACAAGATGCTTTCAATCTAGATAGTTGATGGGAAAGGGCCTATTCAAGGCAATGGGACATTAGGAAAAAAACAAAAGGCCTTAGGAAAAGCTTATCTCCCACCTGGGGAGCCTTCCTGAGAAGGTTACAGACAGCCTCCAAGTAATGGCTGCTGATTCTACAAGGACATGTGATCAGACCACATGATTAGGGCCCTACCAAATTCACATCCATGAAAAATGTGTCACGGACCATGAAATCTGGTCTTCCCCGTGAAATCTGGTATTTTGTGTGCTTTTATCCTATACAATACAGATTTCACAGGGGAGACCAATGTTTCTCAAATTGGGGGTCTGGACTTAAAAGGGAGTTGCAGTGGGGTCAGAAGGTTATTTGGGGGGGGTCATGATATTGCCACCCTTACTTCTGTGCTGCCTTCACAGCTGGGTGGCTGGAGAGTGGCAGCTGTTGGCCAGGCACCCCGCTCTGAAGGCAGCGCCCTGCCAGCAGCAGCACAGAAGTAAGGGTGGCAATACCATACCATGCCACCTTTACTTCTGCGTTGCTGCCTTCAGAGCTGCATGGTTGGAGAGTGACGGCTGCTGACTGAGGGACCAGCTCTGCAGGCAGCAGCACAGAAGTAAGGGTGGCAATACACCATACCATGTCATCCTTACTTCTGCACTGCTGCTGGCAGTAGCTCTGCCCGGCCAGCAGCCGCCACCCTTCAGCTGCCTAGTGCCGCCGCCAGCAGCGGCGCAGAAGTAATGGTAGCAGTACCGCAACCCCCCTACAATAATCTTGCACACACACCCCCAACTCCTTTTTCGGTCAGGACTGTTAGAGGGTATGATAAAAGAAAGGGGTGTGGGAGGGTGGGGGGCTCCCTTTTATGGATACCCAGCCAGCCAGTTAGCTATAAATCCTTCTTGGTGGTAGTTCTCTATTTGTTTTACCTGTAAAGGGTTAAAAAGTCTCCCTGCATAGGTAAAAGGAAGGGAGTAGGCACCTGACCAAAAGGGCCAATGGGAAGGCTAGAACTTTTTAAAATTGGGAAAAAGAGTTCCCCCTTGTTTGTCTGTGTTGTTCTCCTGGAGAGCAGAGAGAGGGCTGGAACTATGCTGTAAAAAGCTTTGGGTCAGATATGAAAAATCACCGGATCATACCTAGAAACTACTCATTTGAAACCCCAGATATGTAAGTAGATCAGGAAATGTCTAGGAAGATGCAATTAGGTTTATCTCTTTTATTTCTTTATGGCTTGTGGACTCCTCTGTGCTAACCCCAGGTGCTTTTGTTTTGCTTGTAACCTTTAAGCTGGACCTCAAGAAGCTATCTTGATGCTTAATCCTTGTAATTGTTGGGCTTTTTTAAAAAACCTAGCAAAAAGCCTAAGTTCCAGATGTATTTTCTTTCTTTTTAATAAAATTTACCTTTCTAAAGAACAGGATTGGATTTGTGTCCCTAAGTGGTTTGTGCACATGTTGTTTAATTAGCTGATTTCCTTTGTTATCTTTCTCAGCTCTTCCCCGGAGGGGTGTGTGAGAAAGGGCTTCAGGGTACCCCACAGGAAGGAATTCCCAGGTGAGCCTTCCTGGGTTCTCAAAGAGGTTTTTGCACTTGGGTGGTGGCAGCATCTACCCATCCAAGGTCAGAGAAAACCTGTAACCTTGGGAGTTTAATACACGCCTGGAGTGGCCAGTATTAATTTTTAGAATCCTTGCTGGTCCCCACCTTCGGCACTCAAAGTGCCAGAGTGGGGAATCAGCCTTGACAGAGGGCTTTCCCTTTACCCTCTCCCCTGGTTCTCGTCATGCAGACAGAAAGCAGAGGACCAGAAGTCCAAAGTGCAGGCCATGCGATGTTTATTGGGGTTAGTTTCCAGCAAGCATGTATACCATAACTGTGATGCTGCAGAGCCTTGTTTCCCAGTGTTGCATCCTACCCCCTTCAGCAGGCATAATTATACCTGAAATGCACACCCACAGTCCCAACTCTTACAACTTATGAATATGTTCCGTTTTGGGGGGTTGTGGGTCTGGGGTCTTTGTCCCATCTCTTTTGTACCCCATGGGAGGGGTAAGGAGTGAGGTTGTGCTACGGTCAGGGGCAGGCATTTCTCCAGCCTTTTAGTCTTTTACCTTCCTCCCAGTCTCCTCTTGTTCCTCCCGACTGGTTGCTTGACCTTGCCTTGAGATAGGAGTTGAGGCAGTCTTCAAGTGTGCGCTCATATTTTATACCCCCACCATGCCCAGAAAACACTAACTGCTCTTATCTGTTCCCATTATACTAACAAACCCATCGGGCTAGGCAGAGGCAACATATACAGTATTATTGTCCTTTGTTCACACCTATTAGTAAGGATCCTTTTGTTCACACCTATTAGTAAGAATGTATGTGTATCAAAAAAAAATCAAACTCAAAATACTATCTCAGGCAAAAGTACAGGCCTGAATCCTACACTGGCACTAGCACTCCTAACAAAGACCCCTTCAACTACAACACAATGACATTTCAGGTTTAATAGCTGAAATCATGAACTTCATGATTTTTAAAATCCAATGACTGTGAAATTGACCAAAATGGACCGTGAATTTGCTAGGGCCCTACACATGATGCTGAACTCCATCTTGGGATGTCAGTATTTTTCCACAGACTGGTCTGGGAACCAAGCTTTGAAACAAAGGGTTCCTGCCATATGCAAAAGCTATATAAGGCAGGGAGTGACATCATTGGGGTTCTTCTCTCCTCACACAAGAAGGATCCTGCAAAGACCTGAGAAACAAAGACTGAAGTGGGGGAAGTGCTGGACCCTGGCTAAAGGGATTTCTAGCCTGGGAATGAAATGCCTGGAAATTCCAAGCTGTAAAGCAAGTGCAGCTTGTCCCTTAAGAATCTGCAGCCTGCTTGTGTCATCTCTTAGAGTGAGAATGTGCTATTCATACCCAATCTATTTAGTATATTAAGCTTAGTTTGCATTTTTTATTTCTTAGGTAATCTGCTTTGATCTATTTGCTATCCCTTATCATCATTTAAAAATCTATCTTTTGTAGTTAATAGACTTGTTTTTGCTTCATCCAAACCAGTGAATTGGAGCGAAGTGTGTGGGAACCATAACTCAGGGGTAAAGGCTGTTGTATATTCCTCTCCACATTGAGGGAGAGGGCAAATTTTATGAGCTTATGCGGAACAGTTCCTTGTGCAGTACAAGATGGCATAATTTTGGGTGTATACTCCAGTGGGGGATGAGAGACTGGAAAGCTGGGAAATTGGCTGCTGTCGGCTGCATGTATTTGCGTGGCTGGGGTGAAGCAGCTCTCAGGTAGCTCAGTTTGGGTGTGTTGGCGCCACCTACTGTCGTGTTGGGTGATAACAGGGCCTGGGTTAGGCTGGTTGTGTCCCCCAACAGTGTGAGCAGGGCCAACTAGGGTGACCAGACAGCAAATGTAAGAAATTGGGACAGGGGGTGGGGGGTATTAGGAGCCCATATAAGTGAGAGACCCAAAAATCAGGACTGTCCCTATAAAATCGGGACATCTGGTCACCCTAGGGCCAATCCAGCTGAGTGGTTAGAGGGGCCTAGGGGTTCCTACCGCTCCCAAACTGCACCCCAGGGATGACAACTTGTGACAGAGGTGCAGACCCCTTTGGCAATCTTAGACCACAGGTTGAAAACCACTGAACTAGAGGGTTTCCATTCCCACCATTTTATATGCTTTACACTCACTCGATAATCATAAGTGCAGTAAAATCCAGTTAGTCGGGTTGCTTTGAAATATGGTGTATCTCATAAGGGTGCAGAGTAGCGTTAGGGATAAAATTTGGGGGTCTTTTGAGCAAGGGGTTCCTTAGTTATTACAGGCCTCCCAGAAAAACAGTTTCTTTCTGTTGCCTTCTACTGAGAGGTACTAATGACTGGATGAATCACAGATCTTTTCATGACTGTGAACTCACCCTTCAATTAACATAACTAAGGATAAGTTAATCACAACCCCGACCTAAGACAAAAGGAGTTTTGAACTGAGTGGCTGGAGTTCCTGCAATTTGTGAGTCATGGGTGGCAATTTTGCTTTGGAGGGAATGTAATCAAAGAATTTGGGGGGAAACAGACATGTGAACGGCTCCTGTGGGGAGAAGGGGCATTAGCAGGCACAGGAGTGGGGGCATAGGGAGACAGAGGTTTGGAGCAGGGGAAGGGGGATAAATATGGATGGATGGTAGGAGAGGTGAAGAATTGCACCCACCCAGCTCTTCCAATGCACCCCAATCATGTACCCATCCCCTCTGTAGCCTGAGCTCTGCCAGTGCTCCCCACTCCCTTTGCACCACAACCACACAGAGTTGCCATTCACCAGGTGCCCCCTTGTAGCCAGAGGTGTTTCTGCATGGCGCTGCCTCTGGTCCCTGTCTTCAGGGAGGGCCCTGCGAAAACACCCCTGAAACTGGGTCAGTAGCCCAAGGTAATTAAAACTAGTTCTCAGTGTCCCAAACACAAGGTCCATCATAACAACCGCAGTTCGTACCCATCTCTATGCTCCTATCCTTTACAGAGACTTTGCTCAGCAGAAGTCTAGCCTTCTAGCTTCCTTCTTCTGTCCACGCGCACCCTGTTCTGAGACAGATGGCAGCAGATATACTACCCTCCTTCTCAGAGCGTCTCCCATTTGGGCAGGGGAGAGGGGAGCCCTGCTCCACCCTACATTACAGAGCTCCTGATTGTGGGCCCTTAAACTGATGGTGTCCTGGGATCTTCCCATCCCACTGCTAACACACAGGACCACCTCTTCTCTTCCAGTTGTGTCTGGTTTCTGATCCTGTACTCACAGTAACTTCCCTGGAATGGGGTCTTCTGACTCCCCCACCCCCTTAGTATAAGCAGGTGAATGGTCCCGCTATTGTGGGGAACTTTCCTGGCTTATACACTACCCAGGTGGAACGGGCTAGCAAAAGGATCTGAGTCCTCGCTCCCACTCCCTTTACTCAGAGGCCTGCTTGACCTCAAGGGCTCCCCTTCCACTCTCCTGTGTGCAGGGCTGGTTTCAGGAGATGCGGGGCCCAATTCGAACAGTTTCAATGAGGCCCCGGCAGGGATGACTAAAAAAAAAAAAATCAACGCGTAAAAAAAAAAAAAAAAACCAACACATGGTAATTGTACTCACCAGGCAGTGCTCCAAGTCTTTGGCAGCACTTCGGCAGCGGGTCCTTCACTCACTCCAGGTCTTCAGCGGCACTGAAGGACCTGCCGCTGAAGACCCAGAGCAAGTGAAGGACCCGCTGCCGAAGTGCCGCTGAAGACCCAGAGCGCCGGCAGGTGAGTAAAAATTAAAAAGGCGCCTCTAGCCAGGGAAAGGATTCTTACTGGGCGCAGGGCCTGATTCGGGGGAATTGGTGGAATAGGCCTAAAGTCGTCCCTGCCTGTGTGGCGGAGTCTTCGTAACCCCAACAAGGCTGGGCCCAAGATTCCTGGGGAGCTCGACCCTCAACCTTGTTGTGGTCACTTAGAACAGGGATGGCCAACCTGAGCCTGAGAAGGAGCCAGAATTTACCAATGTACATTGTCAAAGCGCCACAGTAATATGTCAGCAGCCCCCCAGCAGCTCCCACCACCCGCTAGCAGCATCTCCCACCCACCAGCAGTCCCCCAATCAGCGCCTCCCCGCACGTCCCAATCAGCTGTTTCATGGCATGCAGGAGGTGGGTGGGGGGGAAAGGAGCGAGGGCACGGCAGGCTCAGGGGAGGGGGTGGGAAGGGGTGGAGTGGGGACAGGGCCTGGGGCAGAGCCAGGGGTTGAGCAGTGAGCACCCTGGCACACTGGAAAGTTGGCGCCTGTAGCTCCAGCCCCGGAGTTGGTGCCTATACAAGGAGCCGCATATTAACTTCTGAAAAGGCGCACGTGGCTCCGGAGCCACAGGTTAGCCACCCCTGGGCTAGGGTGTCCCCACTCCGGGGTGCTCTCTCTGCACTGGATGTTGCCTGACCCACTGATCATTACATACAGTTCAAAGCAAATACAATTGATTAAAGAGCAATCAATTAAAAAAAAATAAGGGAAAAATGGGAAAGGTTAAAGGAAAACACGTCACCCTGCTCTGTGGCACGGGGACATCACAACCTGCGTCTCGGGAATGTAAGGGAAGTTCAGTCTGTTTCTCACACGTCCCAGGCCTACTTCTCGGGCCCTGGCCGTGCTGCAGGGATGCCATGGGTTGTACACTTGCTCTGGCAGAGGCCACACGCTCTCAGGCTTTAGGTGGCAGGACCTTTTTTCCAAGCATCACCCTGTAGGGATTATGATCCCCCTCCAAGTCTGGCCTGCAAGGCCTCTCGGCTGGGGCATCTCCCTGTGCTGGGCCCTCGGCCCAGGGTCCGACTGGCTCTCCCAAACTACTCACTGCACTCGGTTCCGGACTGCTCCAGCTCCACTCTGCCTCAGCACTTCTGCTGCTCTGCCTCCAGCTCCCTGGGCTGCTTCTGTGGCCCCTCTGGCTCTGGTTGCTACAGCTCTGCTCCCAGGACAGGTCTGCTCTCTGGGCTGCTTCTGTCACTCTGCTCCCAGCACTGACTTGCTTCCTGGGCTGTTTTTCTGGCCTCTCTGGATCTGGCATAGCTCTGCTCCCCAGCTCAGCTTGGGACCCTGCTTTTTCCTTAGCTCGGCCCCACTCTGTCTGAACCAGGCAATTCCAGCTCACACGGAGGATGGGGCCCCCCTGGCCTCCTGACTCCCTGATTAGCCTGCCCACCCTGTCAATCAGACTGACCTGGAGCACTGGCCTCTCCCCCTTGTTCCTGGGGATTGTCAGTCTCAGGGTCCTGATTTCCCATTTACCCTTCCCCTTTCTTTTGATACTGGGAGCTAGCCAACCAACCCCCCCGCCCCCACTGAGTTTTAGTAAGGGAACAACAGTCCCCTTACATTAGGTTTAACTGGCTAGGACACCCCATTACAGACCCCAACCACCTTGCATGCCTATATGTCTCCATCTTCCAGTGCTGCCGGTGCATCCTCAGCTTTGCCAGTGCACCTCAACCCCTTGCACTCCAACTTCCCAGCTCTACCAGTGCACCTTAAACACCCTGCACCCCAACATCACTGCACTCCAAACTGCCTGCACACCACAGTGTTGTCAATGCACCCCAATCCCCGCTCTCCCAGTTGTCAGTTCATCAAAACCACTCTGCACCCCAACTGTCCTGCATCCCAATTCCCCTGCACCCCCCAGCTCTGCCAGTGCACTCAAGTCACCTTTCATCCTCTATCAGAGCACGTCAACCCCCTACACCCCAACCTTCCTGCACACCACAGCTCTGCCAGCGCACCCCAACACTTCACAAAAGCTATTAACAAGTTGTCATAAAACAGTTAGTTAAGGGTTAAGGTCTCTTTTACCTGTAAAGGGTTAACAAGCAGTAACCTGATGAACACTTGACCAGAGGACCAATCAAGGGACAAGATAATTTCAAATCTCTGTGGAGGGAAGTCTTTGTCTGTGTCCTTTGTTTGATTTGCCGTTCTCTCTTTGGATTTAAGAGAGGCCAGACATATTCTTCAAGTTCTCCAAGGTTTCCTGAAGTATTTTCTTCTATTCAGTATAGTGAGTATTAGAAGGCGGTTTAGTCTTATAATTGATTTCTACATTTGCAATTGTGTGTTGCTGGAGAATATCTTTATTTTTGTTTGCTGTTACTTTGATTATTCTGAGGAGGAGGGAGGGGAAAAGCCTCTCCAGGTTTATAAGTTAGACCTTGTATTTTTTCATCCTGGTATACAGAGATAGTGTACTTTCTTTCTTTCTTTTAATAAAATCTTTTCTTTTTAGAACTTGATTGATTTTTTGCCTTGTTTGGATTTTCAGGGGAAGGGGAGGGGGGAAAAGTGAATCCCTCTTTGTTTGATTCAATGAGTTTGAATCAAGGTATCTCTCCTAAGGACTAGGAGAGGGGAGGGGGGAAGGAGGTGGGGGGAATAGGTTATTTCCCTTTGTGTTGAGATTCAAGGAGTTTGGATCTGTGTTCCCCAGGGAAAGTTTGGGGGAACAGGGAGTGTGCCAGACACTAACAAACTGGCTGGTGGCAGCGTACCAGATCTAAACTAGGATTTTAGTTTAGAGGAGTCAGTCCATGCAGGTCCCCATCTTGTGAACGCTAAAGTTCAAAGTGGGGAATAAACCTATGACACAAGTGTTGGAAAGACATTAATCAGAAAATTGAAGGGTTCGTTTCTCTGAGATGAGGTACATGTATTTGACACGTGTGTGTGTGTATGTGTGTGTGTGTGTGTGGATCTGTCCCTCAAACAAAAAACTACCAGTGTCCTGTAACAGAAACTCTGTCTTGTAATTTCTCACTGGCCCTGCCACAAACTGCACACCCTCCCAACCAGTCTGAAACACACTGGAATGGTTTTCCTGGATGTAACACAGCTGTCCTTTGCTCCAGGCACTGCATGTGAGTCATGGGAAGTAACAGCTTCTCTGAAACCAGCAATAAAAGTGTTTGTATACTAGAGAATGAAGGCTTCAGGGAGATGAGTTCCTTGCTTGCAGGAACAGGGTACAGTAGTGTGGAAGGCAGCAAATGAGTTGGGGGCGTAAATGAGGAGGTGTGTTGACACGGGGCTGATGGAGTCCAGCTGATGTGAGTGTAGTGAGCTGGGTCAGTGTGTCATGACCACAGATCCTAGTTTCCTTGATTAAAAAAACCCCAAATTCTTTGATCAAAAAAACCAAAAATCTGCACTTTTGCATGATTAACAGGAAATCATGAACTTTAGTTTCCCTTGCCACAATATATATAGGTATCAGTTCAACACAATGATTTATTGATATAATTTACAATTTTTAAGCAAGTTCAAAGCCTACCAGTGCCATCAATTATAATAAAATAAATAGAAGTATTTGTAAGAAATACAAATTGCAACTCTATGTCTGTATTCTATATTTCAGAAAATTGTTTTTTAAATGCACAAAAACACTGGATGATCCAGTCACAGTATATTGTTTCTTTAGTGTTTCCAATGGCCCTGCTGTTTCAGCCTCGTTTTCATTTATTTTCATTCAGTTTATGTTTAGTGCTTTTCATGTGTTTTACAATTGTTTGCCTTGGAAAGTAATCTGCAGCCTTGCGGCATACAGTACAGAATAGCACACTACCATCAGTGTGACATTTGTCCAAACTCAGTGACATGGTCTTTAGGATGATTTTTAAAGTTTTCGGCATCTTTTCCTAAATTTAATTACTCACATCTGTGGGCTGAAGTGAAATTTGAGATGCATTAAACCACAAACCCCTATACGCCATTGAATAACCTTTATATGCCGGAAGCAGTTTATTGGAATATGTTTAGCTGTGTAAATTAAAAGCACATTCAAAAATCAACCACAAGAGGGGGAGTTTGCACACATTGAATAAGTGACACTGGTACTTTCAGTAAAATGTAGTTAATGTTTTTATTTTTTCACAAAATGTAAAAACTAAAGATTCTCTGTAAAAATGCAAATTGCACATTTTTCTGTGGCAAATGGATTTTGAGGACCCCTGGTCATGACCCACAGGTCTCAAAGCTGGACCCACAAGGGTCAGTGGCACAGCCATGTGCCAACTCTCCACCTAGCAGCCTACTAACAATAGCGTACCTGAGACCCATGAAGCCCAGCCTCAGTGTGAGGCCCACCACTGAGGTCTGGTTGGCCCACGAGCCCTACTTAAGCCAGCAGCAGGACCAGGAAGCCATCTGAACAACTGGGCTCCACCCTGTTCTGGACTATGTGGCCCTTACCTCCCTCAGCTTGATCTCCTGGCATCTGACTTGTAGTTCCTGACCTCCAGTTTGTCTCCTGCCTCTGAACCCCTAGTATCCTGACCTGGCCTGACTCTGGTTACCGACTTGTGGTTCTGAGAGTTTGTCTCCTGCTTCTGATCTCCCTGTATCCCAACCCAGCTTACTCTTGACTCCTGTGTCAACACATTGGACTCTGGCCACCCACAACCTGGCTGTGACAACTTGTTTGGACCACAAAAAGCCTGCAGGACTGAGCCCAGTGTGAGAAGGATGGACTTAGCAGCACCAACACAGCCACCAGAAGCACTGGACTGACCCAATGGGCCCTCCGTCTCCAGTTAGATAATGAAGCACTGCAGGCCAAAATGAGCAGCTGTAAAGCAAGGCAGTTCAGCACTGAGAATACTGTGCTGTGTTCACAGTGTGTGGCACCTTGCCCCAAACAGGGGCCTGCAATACCCTTGCCCCAATGGGTCAATGGGATTTGCTGGTGATTACAGGGTTTCGTGAACCAATGCTGCCTTCTGTTTCTGATGCATCCCCAAATCTATGCCTCTGACTTGGCCAAGGCGGCTTTGGTGATCAGCCTGCTGAAAGGAGAAGTGTTAGACTGGGCGTAACTGCTGGAAGGCCATAATCTGGTGCTGTCAAACTGGGATGCCTTTCTTCAAACCATGTCACCATTTTCAATGACCCTCACTGAGCTCAAACAGCTGAGGCCGTGCCCAGAGGTCTCTGGCAGGGACAAAGCATAGAGGCCTCCTATGCAGCACATTTCTGCCACCTCATAGTGGGTACAGAGTGGAATGGAGCAGCGCAGATGTACGAGTTCTGGTGGGGCTCGCAGGAAGAAATCAACAATGAACTGGCTGATGTAGAGACACCTAGATACCACTGAGGACTTTACCATCTGCATTGATAATCGGCTGCAAGAACAAAGGGAGGAGAAAAAAAGACATTTTTTGCAGCCTCCCTACTTGTACACTCTGACCTCAGCTCCTTTATCGCCTGACGAATCTATGCAAGCTGATTGGGTGTCAGCTGCTGATGAGGCAAAAGAACAGGAATGGTGCTGTCAGCATCACCTGTGCCTCTTCTGCGGTGAATCTGGCCATGCTATCTTGGCCTGCCCAGTACATATGCCATGGAGCTCGGGAAAACAAGCCAGCCCAGGCCTTTGAGAGAAGAGAATATTCCCATTCCCTAGTCCTCACTGAGATGCACCCTGATACCCATTTAGAGGCTTCTCATTTGCAGGTGCCTATCCAGCTATCCAATGGATGCTCTTCCAACGGATTCTCATCAATCCAGGAGCAGTGTACAATTTCATGAATGCAGCTACTGCTCAGGCCCTACAGATATCCCTGCTATGCAAAGCCATGCCTGACATTACTGAAGGTACTGATAGTTCCAGCCGTCTCCAGGCCCAGTTGTGGAGGAGACTGTACCTCTGGAGTTGATTATTCAGAGACACAACAGAGAAATAATACAATTTGGCATGATCCATTCCCCACGTTTTCCCCTAATCCTGGCTGACATTTCATGATCCCTCATGCATTGTCAAGAGCAGAAGGTAACTTTCTCTTCAGAATTCTGCCAACAGCATGGGCAGGGACCAAGAAATGTTGCACCTAGATCCAAGAAGACTCAGGTAGGTGTAATTGCCTGCATTGAAACACTCACTGGGGGAACTATGGAACACCCCCCCCCCACCCTCCCCCATGACTACACTGATGTCTTTGAGAAGAATGCAGAAAACCTCCCCCCACATTGGGACTACAACTGCCCTGTAGAACTTCAGCCAGAGGTGAAGATACCATTTGGGCAGATATATGCAACATCAGAGCCTGAAATCATGACATGGTGGCAATATCTCAAAGAGAACCTGGCCTGGGTGTTCATCCACAAGTTGACTTCACCAGCTGGCACCCTGGTCCTTTTAGTACAAAAGACAGATGGCAGCTTCTGCCTCTGTGTTGGTTACCAAACCCTAAATCAGATAAACCAGAACCATCACCTGCTACCTCTAATCCCTGTTGGGCGACATGGGAGCTGCCCACATATTCACAAAACTGGATCTCCTGGGAGCTTACAATCTCATCTGTATCTGAGAGAGGGACAAATACTAGATTGCCTTTTGCACCCTCTGTGGCCACATTGAATATTTCGTTATGCATTCAGACTGACTGATGCCCCAGTGACATTGTAGTACTTCATTACCAATATTCTACAAGACCACTGGACCAGTTTGTGGTGGTATACATAGATCTTCTCAGATAATTTGGACCAACACACCGCTCACATCTGCACAGCCCTGGAGACACTATGACAACACAGTCTCTATGCTAAACTTGAGAAATGCACTTTCAATCAGACCTCTACCAAGTCCCTGGGTTTCATCCTGTCCCCAGAAGGAATCAAGATGGATCTGCACAAGGTCCAGGCTGTCCATGACTGGGTAGCCCCCCACAACGTGCATGGCCTACAACATTTTTTAGGCTTCGCAAACTTCTCATGAGGTTCATGTTGAAATTTTCAAGACAAGACAAGCCCTCACAGCTGTACTATGAAAAACACCCAGTTCCATTGGTTGCTTGATGCCCATCATGTATTTGAGCAATTGAAGCTTGCTTTCACTACTGCTCCAGCTCAGCAGCGTATTATCGCCTAGGCCAACAAGGCCTAGGCCTAGGGCGGCAAATTTGCTCCTGCCCCCTCCCCAACTCCGTCCCTTCCCCAAATCCCCAGCCCTCTTCCTCCCCCAGGCACGCCGCACTTCCCTCTTTCCACCTCCTTCCCAGGCTTGCCGCGTGAAAGTGCTGGGAGGGAGAAGTGAGTAGCAGCGCACTTGGAGGAGGTGGAGCAGAGGTGAGCTGGGGCCCATGGGTGCGGCGAGTAACCCGGGGGCGGGGGGGGCAGGAACCACTCCCCGCTCCAGCTCATCTCCGCTCCACCACCGCCATCCCCCGAGCGCCACAACTCCCCTTTTCCCCAACTCCCCTTCTCCCCCCAGGCTTGCTGCGCGAAAGCGCTGGGAGGGAGAAGCGAGTAGTGGCACACTCGGGGGTTAGCGGAGGTGAGCTGGGGCCAATGGGTGCAGGGAGTAACCCTTCGGGAGCAGGGGGGGGCAGGGAGCCGCTCCCTGCCCCAGCTCACCATCACTCCACTTCCAACATCCCCCGAGCACGCCACAACTCCCCTTCTCCCCACTCCCTCCCAGGCTTACTGCGGGGGAGCGGAGGTGAGCTGGTGCGGGGGCGGGGGGCAATTTTTTGAGGGCCTAGAGGTGGCAAATTTGTTAATCTGCCACTGCTCCAGCTCCTGCCTGGTTTATCCAGACACGATATAAGCTTTCGTTGTAAAAGCCGATGCCTCTAGTATGGTGATCAGGGCAGTCCTCTCCCAAAGGCATGGACCTGAGCAGATGCAGCACCCCATTGTTTACTACTCAAGGAAGTTTACCCCTGCTGAACAAACTGTGATATCTCAGACAAGGAGTTCCTAGCAATTAAGACTACCTTCAAAGAGTGGTGACACTACTTAGAAGGGGCTCGCCATCTGGTCTAAATATTTACTAACCATAAAGAACCTGGAGTACCTGCGCAGGGCCAAGGCCCTAAACAAGTGATAGGTCTGGTGGGGCCATATTCTTCTCCCAGTTCCACTTTACCTTGACCTACTGCCCTGGAACCAGAAATGGCCAGGCTGATGCATTATCCCAAAGATGTGGCTCTGACCCATTAGGCCCCAGTCTGGAATCAGCCCACATTCTCAAGTCCCAAAATTTCTTTAATGCGAATCACTGCCAGGATCTGCTCACACTCACCTCCTCTGCAATTCTGCCCAGTGAGATGGCCATTCTCAAATGAGAACTGCATAACACTTGGGAAGAGATCCCATTCATAAAGGGCAGCATCTGTGTTCCCCCAGGACCTGCGAGAGTGGCGGTTCTTCAATTGTGCCACAACTCCATCGGTTTCTTCTGGTGGCCCCGAATGTGCCCCATGATAGAGACCTTTGTAGCTTCCTGCCAGGTGTATGCTTGCACCAACATCCCACATCAGAAATCCTGTGGTCTTCTCCAACCTCTGGATACCTGGGATGCCATTTCCTTGAACTTTGTGGTGGAACTACCAGAAACCAGCAATTTCACAACCATCCTGACAATGGTAGATCACTTTTCTAAGATGGCTCACTTCATTCCATGCATGGGTTTATCCTTGCAGAAGAAAGTGCCTGCTCTAGATAAACATAGTCTGTCTTCATGGCCTCCTGGATCACATCACTATCAACCAGGGCCATAGTTTGCTGCCTAGTGCTGGCCTGAGGCCCTACATTATTAGGGGTTCATGACCTCTGCCTGTCATCCTTAGTTGAATGGCCAAATGGAAAGAATCAACCAGATTCTCAAACAGTAATGCTACATCAGCCATCATCAGGATGGGTGGTCTTCACTGTTGACCTCTGCAGAGGTCTTGTACAATAATGTGGATCACACATCCAGAGACCACAACCTCTTCTTTATCAACTGTGGTTACCACCTGTGATTTCACTGACTACTACCCACATCTTCCTCCAACCCATCTGCCTTCGACCTAGTACAACACATCTATCACATCCAAGAGGATGTGAAGGGATATCTTGAAAAGGCAAAAGAGTACTACAAAAAGGTACACAGATGAATGTAGACAACTCTATAGGACAGAAGGTATGGCTTTCAACAGAGCACCTCTATGCAGAGAGATCCTCTTGGAATCTAGATTGTCAGTTCCTTGGCCTGTACCGGATTCGGCAACAAATGAACCCGGTCATCTTCAAGCTCCAGCCCCCTGGATCCCTTAGAGTCTGCCCCGTATTCGCTGTCTCCAGAGGGATGCACTTGGGAGCCAGCTGATAATGTCCATGCTCCCACCCTGGTTCGAGGCTTCTGTAAGAGCCACCCCAAGAAACATGGAGTCTTGTCATCCAGAGGGCAACCCCAAGGGAGGGGGTGATGTCAGGTCTTAAGCCCTGGCCCACAAGGTCTATGGGAGCAGCCAAACACTAATCTTCCACCTGGCAGGCTGCTGACAATAGATTATCCGGGACCCCTGAGGTCCAATTGGCAGAGTCCCAGAGCAGCTGACTGGCCCACTGGCCCTACTTGAGCCAGCAGCAGGAACAGGAAGCTGTCTGAACAGTGGGCTCCATTCTGCTCCTTGCTACCCATTTGCGCTACCTGCTCCTGCTTTCCTGGCTTGAATTCCTGACATCCTGACCTGGCTTGACTCCTGACATCTGACGTGTAGTTCCCAGCCTTAAGTTTGTCTCCTCCTCTGACCCTCCGGTATTCTGACCTGGTTCTCAACTCATGGTTCTGATCTCCAATTTGTCTCCTGTTTCTGACCTCCCAGTATCCTGTCCCAGTTAATTCTTGTCTCCTGTCTCATAGCTGCAGACTCTGGCTCTGACTATTAGATCTGGCCACCCACAACCCGCGTGTCACTGTATGCTAATATCACAGGACATAATATGTACAACTGCCTAAATGACTACTAAATCCTTCAAACAATATATATTTTACCTGTTCAAAACACCAGTCCAGTTCAATGGCAAAAAAAAACTATGTTAATGCAGAGTTATGATTACTTGGCGGTATATCATCTACTTGCAGAACATTGAGCTGAGCAAAACTGAAACTTTTGAAACCCAGGAAATGCAGAAATCCCTCTTTTAGCAGTGCTTCATTATACCCTGTTAATACACATACCTTTATTTTGCCAACCCCACAGTTGCTGAAACGTACAAGCTCTTGGAGTGGAGGCGTGGGGGTAAAAGGGAGGAAGGCAGCAGAGGAATGGAGCAGGGAAGGAAGGTGGGAGTCTGGAAAGCTCAAAGAATGAGGAAAAGAAGCAGGGACATACAATATCCCTGGAGACCATAATCTCTGATACAGGGGGCTCAGCAACATACAGGTTGCTGAGATTAATTCAGTAAATCAGTCTCATAAGTAATAATAAATAAGCTATTGTAGTGCCTGAAGAGGCCTCAACTGAGATCAGTGTGCTAAACAATGAACCAACATGTAGTAAGAAACAGTCCTACCCCATAACAACTTACAACCTAAAACAAGTATAATCTGTTGGTGAGTGTTACATGCCTTCCTCTGTGCCCAACCCACAGAGGATATGATTCTGTCACAGCCTCAACCACAGAGCTGTGGCTCTTCAGCTCTAGCTATAATGGCTCATGCTTTTCGTTTTGGAACTTCCTTGTTCAGTCCTAATTGCTGACTAAGCTGCTTGCCATCACCCAAGACTCTGTCTTTCCTATTCAGAGGAGCAGGACAGGATGTAGTGGCATAGATAAGTGGCAGATTATTTCACCCCTGCAGCAAGAAGGGAGCCAGGGAGAGAATTATAACTGTGATAGTCACAATTTACTCTTTTGTTTGTTCTGCTCCTGCCTCTTGCTCAGGGCAGATTGTAAAGTTACAATCTAGTCCCAAATAGACAAGACAAAAAGCAGGAGAAAGGACAAGTTATTTATCCCCATTTTACAGTTAGGGAACTGAGGCATAGAATGATTAAGACCTGATCCTCCAAGTGATTTCATATGAATGGTTCCCTGAATCAACCTGGGCCCCATTCACTTGACTGGGGCTTTGTTCAGGTGCAGGGTGTGATGGGTTCAATCACAGAAACCTCCTTGGGATTGTCACCTGATGTGTTGACACTACCTCTGAGCCCATTTTCTCTGCCCGTTTGGGCCTCCAGAACTCTGCCTTGTTGAGCCAGACACGCCATTCTGCTCCAACACAGACCCAGGGTCTGAACCACATGCCCCAAAGCTGCAGACTTAATTTAAAATATCTTAAGAAGTGCTCCTGTCTCTAGCACCCAGACACCCAGTTCCCAATAGGATCCAAACTCCAAATGAATCTGTTTTACTCTGTATAAAGCTTATACAGGGTAACCTCATAAATTGTCTGCCCTCTATAACACTGATAGAGAGATATGCACAGCTGTTTGCTCCCCCTGGTATTAATTGCTTACTCTAGGTTAATTAATAAGCAAAAGTGATTTTATTAAGTATAAAAGTCGGATTTAAGTGGTTCCAAGTAATAACAGACAGAACAAAGTAAGTACAAAATAAAACAAAACACGCAAGTCTAAGCCTAATACATTAAGAAACTGATTAGATAAAAATCTCAGCCTCAGAGATGTTCCAATAAACTTTTCACAGACTGGACTCCTTCCTAGCCTGGGCCCAATCCTTTCCCAGGTACAGTTCTAGTTAGCTCCAGCTCAGGTGGTAACTAGGGGATTTCTCATGACTGGCAACCCCCTTTGTTCTGTTCCACCCCCTTTTATAGCTTTGGCCCAAGGCAGGAACCCTTTGTCTCTCTGGGTCCCCACCCCTCCTTCTAAATGGAAAAGCCCCAGGTTTAAGATGGATTCCAGTATCAGGTGACATGGTCACATGTCCTGTGAGACCCCCAAGCCTTCATTCTTCCAGGCCTGTCTCAGAGGAAGGTTTGCAAGTAAACAGAGCCATTTACAGCCAGTAGTCCTAGTTGATGGGAGCCATCAAGATGCCAAATCACCATTAATGGCCCACACTTTGCATAATTACAATAGGACCTCAGAGGTATATGGCATATTTCTAGTTTCAGTCCGGAGGCTGGCGAGCTAATTCCCTGGACGACCCGCAGGAGCTGCCGGGTGAGTCATTGCCCCATTACAGAGTGGTGGAGAATGCGGGCATACACAGTCCACCCCAGATACAAGGGGTGAGGGCAAGGACTGTGGGACTATTGCCCCTTCCTCCACTGGGATTTGGAAGGTGGAGACGCAGGACCCAGAATGGCGGATTATTATTGGAGAGCCTGTGTGGCCCATCTCGCCGAGCAGCAAGCAAGGCTGCTACAGCTGTTGCGGGGGAGGGCACATCGGGGGCCAGGCACCTGGGGCAGGAGGCCGGTGCTGGGCCCTAAAGACTTTCGCCTGTGGGCGAATGGGGCACTATAAGAGGGAGTGCCCCTATTGGGATGGAGCAAAGAGGCTCCACCCGGGACATTGTGAAGCCAACGGGGGCTCCAAACTTGTTGGGCCTGTGGGGAGCCAGGGCACAAGAAGAGGAAGTGCCCCCACGGGACTCACAGGGCCCAGCCTAGCCCAGAGGTGGCCAAAGAAAGGCACTGGCTGTGCTTCCTGTGCCACAAGGGCGGCCAAGTAAGATGGCCTTGCCCACAGAGAAGGAGGGAGGCTAGAGGATCGGGCTCGGTCTGAGACTACCCCAAAGGAGGGGGTGGTAAAGACCAGGGCCCCAGCAGAGAGAGGGTTTGGGGCAGAGGGGCCCCAGGAGAGAGGGGAACCCATGCGGGGGCGAGACAGGCCACGGTGGAGACCCAACCAGAAAGGGAAACCCACCTGGGAGCTAAGCAGGCTGCAGTGGGCAGTGGAGGGTGGCTGGTTGCTCCTCATGCTGGAGCACCTGTGACAGGAACGGGATGTCCTGTGGGCCCAGTAGAACAACCCCTCCCCCCAGTGGAAGGGATCTTGAGGTGGAATGTGTGTAGGGGGGTGGTCACCCCACACCAGCCCTGAAGGGGTTAAAAGCAGGTCTGGAGAGGGCTGCAGCAGGGAAAAGGAGTGAGAACAGCTGTGAGAAGCTGAGTGAGTCACTGACCACAACTGTGGCCAGCTTAATCAGGGCCCAGCCGGCCCTTATATAAGAGGGCTGGGGCCAGAAGTTAGAGAGAGACTCTCTCTCTAGCTGTTGAGAGGGATAGGGCCTGGCTGCTGGGAGCTGAGCAGGGTACCTAAAGTGGAGCAGGGCTGGAGAAAGGCCAGAGGAGCTGTGGAGCTCCGGCCTGGAAAATCCCCAGGCTACAGCCTTGTTAAAGGCCGAGAAGGTACTGGGGTTGTAGAGGGGCAGCCTAAGGGTAGGCAGAGGCAGCAGGTCCAAACCCTCCTTGCCAATGATGATGGGCAATTATACTGCAGTCTGCCCCAGTGAGCGGGGGCTAGATGGTGACTGGCAGTAGCCAAAGACTGAGGTGAGGTGGGGATAGGGGGTTCCCTGGAGAGGGGAGACCCAGAGAGACTGCAGTGTACTGCAGAGGGAAGAACCCTGGCAGAAGGGGCACCAGGGTCTGGGAGGGAAACAGGGGCCCACTGCAAGGCGAGACACTGGCCTGCAGAGGGCGCTCTGGAGGCTGGCGAGCTAATTCCCTGGATGACCAGCAGGAGGCGCTGCAGCGGTGAGTTGTTGCCCTGCCACATTCAGATACAAGAATGATACATTTATACAAATCACCACACTCAGTAGATTATAAGCTTTGTAATGATACCTTACAAGAGACCTTTTGCATGAAGCATATTCCAGTTACATTATATTCACATTCATTAGCATATTTTCATAAAATCATATGGAGTGCAACATCACACAGGGGTAGTGTCATGGATGATTATCTAGTGCTCACAATTTTATCAGGAGTAACATTATATTTGGTGTTTTTCCTTAAAGTCCCTGCTCCTGGAGTCACATTATTGAGTGAAAACATAGGAATGGCCATACTGGGTCAGACCAAGGTCCATCTAGCCCAGTATCCTGTCTTCCAACAACGGCCAATGCCAGGTGCTCCAGAGGGAATGAACAGAACAGGTAATCATCAAGTGATTCATTCCCTGTTGCCCATTCCCAGCTTCTGGAAAACGGAGGCTAGGGACACCATCCTTGCCCATCCTGGGCTGATAGCCATTGATGGATCTATCTCCAAGAACTTATCTAGTTCTTTTTTGAACGCTGTTATAGTCTTGGCCTTCACAACATCCTCTGACAAGATGTTCCACAGACTGACAGTGCGTTGTGTGAAAAAATACTTCCCTTTGTTTGTTTTAAACCTGCTGCCTGTTAATTTCATTTGGTGACCCCTAGTTCTTATAAGCACACTTCCTTATTTACTTTCTCCACACCAATCATGATTTTATAAACCTCTATCATATTCCCCCTTAGTCATCTCTTTTCCAGGCTGAAAAGTCCCAGTCTTATTAATCTCTCCTCATATGGAAGCCATTCCATACCCCTAATCATTTTTGTTGCCCTTTTCTGAACCTTTTTCAATTCCAATAAATTATGAGATGGGGCAACCACATTTGCACACAGTATTCAAGATGTGGGCATACCTTAGATTTATATAGAGGCAATATGATATTTTCTGTCTTATATATCCTTTTCTTAACGATTCCCAACATTGTTTGCTTTTTTGACTGCCGCTGCATATTGAGTGAATGTTTTCAGAGAACTATCCACAATGATTCCAAGATCTTTCTTGAGTGGTTACAGCTAATTTAGACTACATCATTTTAAATATCAAGTATCATTTAAAGAAAGTCAATTTCTACCCTTCAAGCTTGAAAATATGACCTCAGTGTACCCTAAAGATTCAAAAATCAGAAGGGTAGGATCTGATGAGAAACAATCAAATCAAAAAGAGTCCCATTCAATTACATCACATAATGGCAGACAGCTAAAAAGTGACAATTTTTTTTAAGTGCTAACCAATGCTAGAAGTCTAAATAATATTATTGGTGAACTTGAATGCCTTATATTAAATGAGGATATTGATATAATAGGCATCACAAAAACTTGGTAGAATGAGGATAATAAACGGGACACAGTAATACCAGGGTACAAAATATATCGCAAGGACAGAACAGGCTGTGCTGGTGGGGGAGTGGCACTATAAGTGAAAGAAAACGTAGACTCAAATGAAGTCAAAATTTTAAATGAACCAAACTGTTCCATAGAATCTCTATGGATAGCAATTCCATGCTTTAATAATAAGACTAAAATGTTACCTGATTTGCCTGTTACTTTGGGGTATGCTCATTTATTAGGGTTACTCTTCTGTGTGTGGGGGTGTTCTATAATTCTATCAATGTTTTTCATCCCAATCCCTCCCTGATCTTTTCACTTGTTTTTTCAAAGCTTCCTTTAGCGTGCGATTGGTTTGTTCAATTTGTCCAGAGGACTCAGGTTGCCCAACTATGTGGAAATGTTGCTTAATGCCTAAAGCCTTACATAGCTCTTGCATAACATCTCCCACAAAATGGGATCCCAAATCTGAATCAATTATTCTGGAAATTTCCATTCTTGAGAAAACTATTGTGGGGAACTTTCGTGGCTCATACACTACCCTGGTGAAGTGGGTTAGCAAAAGGATCCAAGTTCTCACTCCCACTTCCTTTACCCAGAGGCCTGCCTGACCTCAAGAGCTCCCCTTCCACTCTCCTGTGTGGTGGAGTCCTTGTAACCCAAACAAGGCTGGGCCCAGGATTCCTGGGGGGCTCGACCCCCAACCTTGTTGTGGTCACTTAGGGCAGGGGCTGGGGTGTCCCTACTCCGGGGTGCTCTCTCTGCACTGGACATTTCCCTTACCCACTGATCATTACCTACAGTTCAAAGCAAATATAATTTATTAAACAGCAATCAGTTAAAGAAAAAGAAAAATGGGAAAGGTTAAAGGAAAACACATTACCCTGCTCTGTGGCACAGGGACATCACAACCAGCGTCTCTGGAATGTAAGGGAAGTTCAGTCTGTTCCTCACAAGTCCCGGCCTTCCTTTTCAGGCCCTGGCCATGCTGCAGAGATGCTGCAGGTCGGACACTTGCTCTGGCAGTGGCCACACACTCTCAGGCTCTAGGTGGCAGGACCCTTCTTCTGAGCATTGCCCTCACCCCATCAGGGTTACGATCCCCCTCCAAGTCTGGCCTTCAGGGCCTCTTGGCTGGGGGCATCTCCCTGTGCTGGGACCGCTGCCCAGGGTCCCCCTTACTTTCCCCAGCTGCTCACTGCACTATGCTCCAGCACTCTGTCTCAGCTCCAGCTCCACTCTGCCTCAGCACGGCTGCTGCTGCTGCTCTGCTTCAAGCTCCCTGAGCTGCTTCTCTGGCACCTCTGGCTCTGGTTGCTACAGCTCTGCGCCCAGGACAGGTCTGCTCTCTGGGCTGCTTCTGTGGCTCTGCTCCCAGCACTGACTTGCTCCCGGGGCTGCTTTTCTGGCTCCTCTGGATCTGGCACAGCTCTGCTCCCCAGCTCAGCTTGGGCCCCTGCTTTCTCCTTAGCTCGGCCCCACTGTCTGACCCAGGCAATTCCAGCTCACAGAGGACGGGACCCCCCTGACCTCCTGACTCCCTGATTAGCCTGCCCACCCTGTCAATCAGGCTGACCTGGAGCATTGGCCTCTCCCCATTGCCCCGGGGACTGTCAGTCTCAGGGTCCTGATTTCTCATTGATCCTTCCCCTTTCTTTTGGTGCTGGGAACTAGCCAACCAAAAACACCCCCTCTGAGTTTTAGTAAGGGGACAACAGTCCCCTTACATATGTTAAAGGGCTGCTTAGCAGTGACAGAAGCAGTGTTGGTTTTAGTAGGGATGGCTTCCACCCATTTGGAGAAGGGATCTACTATTACCAGCAGCGGCGTACTATTGCCTAGGCCAACAAGGCCTAGGCCTAGGGCGGCAAATTTGCTCGTGACCCCTCCCCAACTCCACCCCTTCCCCAAATCCCCGGCCCGCCTCCTCCCTCAGGCACGCCGCGCTTCCCTTCTCCCTCCTCAGCTTGCCGCGCAAAAGCGCTGGGAGGGAGGAAAAAGCGAGTAGTGGCGCGATCGGAGGAGGAGAAGCAAAGGTGAGCTGGGGCCCGCGGGTGCGGGGAGTGACTCTTGGGGGGGGGGGGGCGGGGAGGGAACTGCTCCCTGCCCCAGCTCACCTCCACTCCACTGCTGCTTTCCCCCGAGCGCACCACAACTCCCCTTCTCCCCCTTCCCTCCCAGGCTTACCGCGGGGGAGCAGAGGTGAGCTGGGGGGAGGGGGAGCATTTTTTGAGGGCCTAGGGGCGCCAAATTTGTTAATCCGCCACTGATTAGTAGGCAGTATTTATTCCCTCTACTGGTGGTGGGTAAAGGGCCTACGTAATCTATCTGAATCTGGGACCAGGGACCCTCAATTTTTTGGTGCCCCAATGTATTATTTTGAATCTGGCTACCAACATTAACGATGGCACACTGCAGACAATCACCACACCACTGATCTATATCTGCTTTCATGCCTAGCCATCACCCTGTATCGTGTTTTCCTTTATGCCCTTGCTCATGCACAAACTGAATCAGGTCCCCCCCGTACCTGGCTGGGGACTCTCCACTTCCTTTGTTACCCGCACAAAATTCTGTTACTCACACACTCTAGGGGGCACCCACATTTACGTAGTTCCTAGGGCTCAAGGCATAGCCCTCTTGATTTAGGCACCCCCACCCTTTCCCAGTTCATAGGACTTCAGGTGAAAGGCACCTAAATTTACTCCTCTGTGGGCTCCAGGCAAACACCCTTTCCCTGTGGACTCAGGGCTTAATCTTTTGCAGGTTTACGGGGTCTCCCACCAGCAAAAGAGCCCTACACAGCAATACCCCACTCAATCTCCACCTGTCAACAATCACCAAAACAGAATGTACACCCCATACACACAACGCTCACCACTCCCTACAAGACAGATGAACCCTTCCCGATGGCCAGCCAGGACCAGGTCCATCTAGGGGACTCCAGCTTCCACATGGTGCCACTGGCAGAGTGCCGAGGTCTGGCAGCTCTGATCCTGGGGCTGTTTCCTGAAGTTAGTTCCCTTAGAGCACCCCTTTTCCCAGGGGTATTTCCCCTTTTTCATTATCCATCTGTGATAGGATTGGGACTCACCCCTGAGGCCCCTCCCACTAGTCACTCCCAGGAATTAGCTCAGTCCATGAGGAGCGCCCTCTCCTGGTGGTGTCCCATCCATCCCTCACCTTCTGTTGGCACCTGAACCCGCATTGCTCCCTTCTACTCACGGTGTCCCCTTCAGGACACTGCCCTCTGGCAGTGCCCCCTAGTCCATTCTCACCCTCTTCACGGGGGGTGGGGGCTAACAGCAGTCTTTCACCTGTCGCAGTGGCCAGCCACTCCCAAAGTCTAACCCCTTCCTTCAGGGGTATGGTGCAGTCCAATATGGCCACTTCCCATGGCCAGTTGCAATATAAGGGGGGGGGGGGAAAACTCAGGCCCGCCCACTACTCTGGGTCCCGACCCTCTAGCAGCAGCCTCCCTGCCCTCCTTCTCTCCCCTCACTTGCTGTCTGCTCTCCCTGGGTCACTTCCCCTCTGACCCTTTGCACCCTTTAGGCCCTTCCCTCAGGGCCTGCAGCCTGGCAGGTAGCAGGCTGGAGTTCCCTTTGGCTCTCCCAAGCCTGCCCAGCACTGCACTTTCCCAGGTGCTGGTCTCCTAGCTCAGGAGACAGACCTTCCCTGTTGGAGGTCTGGGAGAGACTGCCTGCTCCTCTCCTAGGCAGACTTTATATAGGGCTGAGCCTGGCCCTGATTGGCTGCCACTTGCTCAGCCCTCATTGGCTCTTCCACAGACCTTCCCTGATTGGCTGCCTCTCAGTGCAGCTACTCTGGCCTGCCCTAGCCCAAACTCTCATAGAGGTCTTATTGGAAATCCAGGGGGTGGGCGGGTGCCCTACCACACCATCTCTCTATCCTGTTGGTTTCTCTCTCAAGCAAGCAGCCAAGTGGTGGTGTTTTTTTCCCCAGCCATCTCTACTTCCTTTATCTCACTAGTGATCCCCATCAAAAGCCCTTTCACACAGTCACAGTATTGCGCTAAAATCTTTACTTTTAAGGCACAATTCTTAACTCCTTATTGCACAGTCCTACAATTATTCTAAGCACAATTCTCAACTTAAACGTTACAGGACGTTACCTAATATTCTATGAGATGGACCTCGCTAAAGGGGCTTAGTCTGAAAAAGGAAAAGACAATTTGCTCAGGTCTGAGCCTGTTTCCCCACTCTGCAGCAACTTCTCAACAAGTACCATGTGATTAGGGCCATGTGCTGCCTGCGTTTCTCCACCAATTTGTTACCAGTTTTCCCCATTACTTTGGGGTATGCTCATTTATTAGGGTTACTCTTCTGAGGGGGAAGGTTCTGTAATTCTATCAAGGTCCTGCTCGTTTCACTTGTGTTCTCATAGGGAGCTCTACTTCTCCCTTCTCCAAGTTCCCTCCCAATGGAGCTATCCTGTAGGACCTAGGTTCCTTAGGGCTGGGTTCTTCCAGCCCCAGAATCAGGCAAACACACACAGACACACTCATCAACAGAGAATGTCTGAGAGGACTGGGAAAAATCAGCACTCCCAACCTGACCCCTTATATGTCCTTGGACTCAGTAGGCTGGGTCGAACAGCACCTCCAAGCTGTCACCCTCATATGCCACAGGCACTGCACCGGAATAGAGTACCCCTGAGCAGGCTGGGTCAATCAGCACTTCCAAGCTGCCACCCTCATATGTCCCAGGTTCAGCACATCCCTGTTCCCACTTTCACGTTACAATTGTTCTGGTAGTAACCCACTTGATGAGCAAACCCCACAAGATTTTTGGGCACTGCAAGGATCTTTAGCTCAGGTATGAGGAATGTTGCTGCAGAGAGAATGGGGAAGCCAAAAAACACCCACAAGGAGGGGGGAGAGAGAGAGAGGCAACCAGCTTAACTATGAAAGTTATGTATTGCAAGTTAACCATACAAGGGAAGCCAAACAAACACAACAGTTAATATAGAAAGCTATACAGAGAGAGAGCGAGAGCTGGGTTCTCACCACTCCATGAAGCTTAAATCGATTGGGGGTCCCCAGTGGTGGTGGTAGCTGAGGGTCCTGAGTGCTGGAGACAGGCAGAACCCCCAACATGATCAGTCAGGAGAAGATGAAGTCCCAATGGAACTGATGCAGATTTTGGATCTAGGCATCAGAACACTTACTTGAGCATGGGTAGGGGTTTTTGTAGGGAAAGAACAATGGTTCAAGGGAGAAGACTAGATTTGTATATGGGTAAACTGATGGCTCAAGGGAATATACCAAAGTTGTTTAGTTCAGGTTAGACAATAGGAACTGCTCATTCCTGGCTGTAGGTGGTGTTCCTCTGAGGGAGCTCACAATGCAATTAGGCAGCTTCAGTATTGTGGATACCAATAAAGGATTTATTACTAGAATTGGTCTGATAACTACTGAGCTGAGTGTGTACAGGCGTGGGTTCTTTAACATCTGGAGCAGAGATTTCCCCCATCATGCAGCACTTCCCTGCTTTTCTGGTCCCAGAGTTCAGTGTGGTTCTTGCCTTGGAATTGCTATTCTCCATTCTGTATGCTAATTGGGATGCCTCGCTGTCCCATCTTTGATGCAAATGAGGCTAGGGGAGTTTCTTTAATTCTGTCACCCTTGTCTGGAGGGGTTTAGGTATGTCTTCCACTGCCTTTTCATTGCTTTTTGTAAGGCTTTGGATCAAGAAGAGGCTGTGGGGGGCAGGGAAGGACACTGTGCCCTGATTCCCCAAGAACACCGAGCTGATAGGTAACAATAGCAGTAGGGCTATATTACTAACCACCTGAACAGGATGGTGTTAGTGATGTTGAAATGCTCAGGGAGATTAGAGAGGCTATAAAAATAAAAATCTCAATAATTACAGGGGATTTCAACTATCCCAATATTGACTGGGTACATGTCACCTCAGGACAGGATGCCAAGATAAAGTTTCTTGACACCTTAAATGACTGCTTCTTGGAGCAGCTAGTCCTGGAACCCACCAGAGGAGAGGCAATTCTTGATTTAAGTCCTAAGTGGAGCACAGGATCCGGTCCAAGAGGTGAATATAGCTGGACCACTTTGTAATAGTGACCATAATATAATTAAATTTAACATTCCTGTGGCAGGGAAAACACCACAGCAGGCCAACACTGTAGCATTTAATTTCAGATAGGGGAACTAAACAAATACAAGGAGGTTAATTAAACATAAAAGGCATAGCACCAAAAGTGAAATCCCTGCAAGCTGCATGGAAACTTTTCAAAGACACCATAATAGAGGCTCAACTTAAATGTATACCCCAAATTAAAAATCATAGTAAGAGGACCAAAGTAGTGTCATCATGGCTAAATGACAAAGTAAAATCAGTGAGAGGTAAAAAGGCATCTTTTAAAGACTGGAAGTTAAATCCTATTGAGTAAAATAGAAAGGAGCATAAACTCTGGCAAGTGAAATGTAAAAATATAATTAGGAAGGCCAAAAAAGAATGTGAACAACAGCTAGCTAAAGACTCAAAAAGTAATAGCATTTTTTATAAAGTACATCAGAAGCAGGAAGACTGCTAACCAACCAGTGGGGCCACTGGATATTCAAAATGCTAATGGCGCACTCAAGGATGATAAGGCTATTGCAGAGAAACTAAATTAATTCTTTGCATTGGTCTTCGTGGCTGAGGATGCGAGGAAGATTCCCAAACTTGAGCCATTCTTTTTACGTGACAAATGCATTGAGGAACTGTCCCAGATTGAGGAGTCAGTACAATAGGTTTCAGAACAAATTGATAAATTAAACAGTGTAGGAGGACAGGGAACCACGGAAGATTTTGTTACGGCTTAGCTCAGGCAGTTTTGCTTTCTCAGCGCCCAGTTATTGTAGGACACAGCATGCCAGTTCCAACCTCCCATAACCATCTGGAACTGCTGCGTGGAAAGCCCCTTGGCTGTTGGCCAAGGGGGCTGCCCCGGAGGGTGGAAAGTCCCTATTGCACTATGTATGAGCTAGCTTGCTGCTGTTTATATAAATATGAGCATGATTTGTGTTTGCTTTTGGACTCCATACCAAGCTGAGCTCCGGGGCGCTGGGTTCCCCGCCTCCGTGACAGCAATGCTTGGAGTCCCCGTTGCGGGTGTGTCACTTTACCTTCATTAAAGCCAATAACTCACAGTGTGTGTGTGGGCCTCGTTCTTGCAGAGCATCTTGGGAGGGCCTACAGCCCCCCATAGAATCTAACAAACAGTAATAAGTCACCAGGACCAGATGACATTTACCTAAGAGTTCTGAAGGAACTCAAAGGTGAAACTGCAGAACTACTAACCATGGTATGTAATTTGTCATTTAAATCAGCTTCTGTACCAGATAACTGGGGGACAGCTAATGTGACACCATTTTTTTAAAAAGGCTCCAGAGATGATCCTGGCAATTACAGGCCAGTAACCTTAATTTCAGTACCGGGAAAACTGGTTGAAACTATAGTAAAGGACAGAATTATTAGACCCATAGATGAACATGATTTGTTGGGGAAGAGTCAATATGATTTTTTCTAAAGGGAAATCATGCCTCAATCTACTAGAATTCTTTAAGGTGGTCAACAAGCATATGGACAAGGGTGATCCAGTGGATACCATGTACTTAGATTTTCAGAAAGTCTTTGACAAGGTCCCTCACCAAAGGCTCGTAAGCAGTCGTGGGATAAGAGGGAAGGTCCTCTCCAGGATCAATAACTGGTTAAAAGATAGGAAACAAAGGGTAGGAATAAATGGTCAGTTTTCAGAATGGAGAGAGGTGAATAGTGATGTCCCTCAGGGGTCTTTACTGGGACCAGTTCTGTTCAATATATTCATAAATTATCCAGAAAAAGGGGTAAACAGACAATACAAAACTACTCAAGATACTTAAGTTCAAAGCAGACTGCAAAAGATGAAATTCAGTGTTGATAAACGCAAAGTAATGCATATTGGAAAACATAATCCCAACTACACATGTAAAATGATGAGGTCTAAATTACCTATTACCATGCAAGAAAGATCTTAGAGTCATTGTGGATAGTTCTGAGAACATCCACTCAATGTACAGTGGCAATCAAAAAAAGCAAACAAAATGTTGGGAATCATTAAGAAGGCCAAGACTATAACAGGGTTACAAAGCAACAGGAGGTGTGGGAGCTCCCAGGTGGAGCTTTTAACTACAGCACAGCATTAGTGTGAAATGTATAAGTTCTGCAGAGGACAGGTGCCCCTGGGACAGGGAATCAGTATTTTGTTTACAAACAGAGGCAGGGTGATTAAGATAAGAAAGGGCTGGTGATTAAATTAAGTATCTGGATGTCTAGCCTGTAAAACAAGAATCCCTTCGGGGTGTGTGTTGTTTTAGAGAGAACACAGGGGACTCAGGAAAAAAAAAATACAGCCAAGACCTCTGAGCCAACATTAATTTCAGAAAAGGAGATTTAGGGGCATAAGTGAAAAGAAGGGGCCAAAACCAAGGGAAGGGATAGCAGTGGTACAGAGAAGTTCCCACTCTACCTGTGAGGCCCCATAACTGTGGTATGTGAATGCCTCACAAGGTCTAAACTATTTCTCCTCACAGCCCCTCGCTGAGGTAGAGCAGTGCTATTATCCCCATTGTACAGAAGGGGCACTGAGGCACACCCAGACTAAAGGCCAGATTTTCAAAGGTATTTAGGCACCTAGTGGGATTTTCAAAAGTGCCTAGATGGTTAGGTGCTTTGTAAACCCCATTAGATGCCTAGCTGCATCTTTGAGTACCTAAGGTTTTGAAATTCTGTCCATAAGGCACTGGCCTGAGGTCAGACAGGAAGTCCATGGTGGGGGGGGGGGGAAGGGGTGTAGAACCCAGGTCTCTCAGGGCTAGCTCCATATCCAGCAGGCCAGCCTCTCTCTGCTGCATGCTGCAAAAAAAAAAAAAAAACTGATAGATGGGAGCAAAACCAAGGTGGCCAGTTCTCTGAGACTCCAGCAAACGACCCCAGGAGGTTGAGATGGATGCCATGGTTGACAGTATGAAAAGCACCACAGAGGTCAGGAAGGATGGAGAATGAGAGTCAGATTAGAGAAGATCACTTAACTCTCAAAGGGGGGCAGGTTCTGCCCCATGCTTAGATGTAGAGCAATGGCTGCTGAGCGGTTTAACATTTTAACTGAAAACTGTTTTGTCATCGTTTTTTGTTCTGAGTTTGAGAAAAGGAAGGAATCAAAGTGTCATATAAGTAACAGATGTGTTTATGCCTCAAATTCTTAAGGTTTCAGCTGTAGTCAGGTCAATTCCAGACCAAAGAACAGAAACTGCATCCACAGAGTCCATGAAGTCGACAGTTACTGTCATATGTATTATTCACTGGGCACCATCTGTGTGCTCAGCACTGTTCAGCATATGCCAGAAAATGTAGTCCCTGAGCCAATATGTATAAAATGTGTAGCCCTGGATAAGATGGCTCAGATAGTTAAGTATGAAGTGTATAATTATTAAACACATGTTAATATCTATGAGTGGAGGCACTGATAGCGTTAGACGTTTAACTTGATTAAGGACTAGAAGAATTGACCCTCCAACTTTCTTTCAAGAGAAGAGCTGCCCAGAGCTCCTGAGCCTGTTTCTTTTCCTTTCCTGCCTGCGATGACCCTGATATCTCAGAAGTCTCAATTTTCTCAACTTTAAAATGTGGAATTTTCTTGGTGTTTGGTTTTAAATATTCTCCTGTGAGAACTGCAACTCAGTCACTGTATTGTTGTGTTTAAGAGCCTTTATATAGAAGTAAAAGCAGTGTTGCCAACTCTCATGATTTTGTCGTAAGTCTCATGATAATTATTCTTTTCTTTAAAGCTCCCAGAGTGAAGTGGATAAGTGATGATTTCAGCCTTCATTCTTAAAGAAAAATGAAGTTTCTAACCTTCGTGTCTGTGAAGAAAGCTTCAAAATGTGACTCCCCTCCCAGTGCACCCTAAAGGCTCAAAAAGCAGAAGGCAAATAAAAAGATCACCAAATCTATTATTTTTACATAATCTTATGAGTTTAAAGCCAATCTCATGATTTCTGGTGAGCCTGATTCATGATTTTTGAACACTTGGGATTGGCAATACTGCGAAAGTGACTTGAAAGCGTCAGGTTTCAGAGTAGCAGCTGTGTTAGTCTGTAACCGCAAAAAGAACAGGAGTACTTGTGGCACCTTAGAGACTAACACATTTATTTGAGCATAAGCTTCCGTGGGCTACAGCCCACTTCTTCAGATGTCACTTTCACTTCTGTTTAAGGTCAGTTTGTAGTCTCTTTTTTGTAGTGAGGTAACACCACAACGGCCCCAGGCAGGTGCAATATAAACTCATAGGGCCTTGCCCTAGTAGGATGTTTTCAAAGTTAAATGATCTGTTTCAAGCTTGGTGAACTGCAAAAAAGTGATAGAAAGTAATCTAGATTTTTCTAGAAGTATTTCAATTGTTGTATTCAAGAATTAGTAACAAAGTATGAATATATATATACAAATTTTAAATCTAACCAATATCCCTTAAGTGACTTGCCACAAGATGTGAGAACATGTCTGTTTGCCAGAAGCTGGGAATGAGCGACAGGGAATGGATCACGTGATGATTACCTGTTTTGTTCATTCCCTCTGGGGCACCTGGCATTGGCCATTGTTGGAAGACAGGATACGGGGCTAGATAGACCTGTGGTCTGACCCAGTATGGCCATTATGTTATTAGAGCTGAGTGGGTCTAACATTTATTTAATTCTATTTTTTAATATAGGAATTAGATACAGTGCTCCTATCAGCTAATTTCAAAGTTATTATAGGCACAAAAAACCCTAGAGTTTTCAGGTGCCCAAGAAGCCCCTGGAATATCAGTTAAAGTTGCCTCTCCCCAATCAAAATCTAAAATGGCACCCCGGTCCTTAGCTTCTGTTGCCAGAAGCTGGGAATGGGTGACAGGGATAGATCATTTAATGCTTACCTGTTCTGTTCATTCTCTCTGAAGCACCCGGCATTGGCCACTGTCAGAAGACAGGATACTGGGCTAGATGGTCCTTTGATTTGATGCAGTATGGCTGTTCTTAATGTTCACTACTGGGGCTCATTGTCAAAATTGCTTCTTCAAAGCCTTCCTGATTCAAATAGCCCCCTGTTGAGCCCCTCTAACAGCCCTGGTATCTGGCTCCTCAAAAGCCACCACCAGCCAATCCACCTCAGTGCACCATCCCTGGGGAAACTTTTGCCCCTTGGCTTCACAAATGTTATAGAATCATAGAATATCAGGGTTGGAGGGGACCTCAGGAGGTCATCTAGTCCAACCTTCTGCTCAAAGCAGGACCAATTCCCAACTATATCATCCCAGCCTGACCTTAAAAACCTCTTAAAGGAGATTCCACCACCTCCCTAGGTAACCCATTCCAGTGATTCACCACCCTCCTAGTGAAAAAGTTTTTCCTAATATCCAACCTAAACCTCCCCCACTGTAACTTGAGACCATTACTCCTTGTTCTGTCATCTGCTACCACTGAGAACAGTCTAGATCCATCCTGTTTGGAACCCCCTTTCAGGTAGTTGAAAGCAGCTATCAAATCCCCCCTCATTCTTCTCTTCTGCAGACTAAATAACCCCAGTTCCCTCAGCCTCTCCTCATAAGTCATGTGCTCCAGCCCCCTAATCATTTTTGTTGCCCTCCGCTGGACTCTTTCCAAGTTTTCCACATCCTTCTTGTAGTGTGGGGCCCAAAACTGCACACAGTACTCCAGATGAGGCCTCACCAATGTGGAATAGAGGGGAATGATCACATCCCTCGATCTGCTGGCAATGCTCCTACTTATACAGCCAAAATGCCGTTAGCCTTCTTGGCAACAAGGGCACACTGTTGACTCATATCCAGCTTCTCATCCACTGTAACCCCTAGGTTCTTTTCTGCAGAACTGCTTCCTAGCCATTCGGTCCCTAGTCTGTATCAGTGCATGGGATTCTTCTGTCCTAAGTGCAGGACTGTGCACTTGTCCTTGTTGAAGCCTTGTTATGCAGAGCACAGCAGGCTGCTATGACAATGGGAATATTTCTCATTGAGGTCTAACCTGCCACAAAGGTAGCACCAATAAGGCACATTCAAGAGTCATTCTGCACGTGCTGAGCCTGTTGAAGCGCTACTTGCTGCTGTTAGTTTTTCTGGTGAAAGGCTTCAGGAGCCATAGGACCAAGGGGTAGGCTGGGTCTCCCAGGATCAAAATTGGCATTTCTGCATCCCCAATTGTATTTTTCTGATCTGGAAAGGAAGTCCACCCTAGCAGCTTTCTATACAGGTCATTGTTCCTGAAGATGCATGTGTCATGCACCTTCCCTGACCACCCCTCATTGATGTTGGTGAAACGACCCCTGTGATCCACCAGTGCTTGCAATACCATAGAAAAGTAGCCCATTCTGTTGATGTTCTTTGTCACAAGATGATCTGGGCCCAAAACGCTGCAAAGCCATGCACTATTTCCCACACATTGCCCAGTATCACAGTCCTTCATAGCAAGAGGCAATTAATGGCCTGGCCCCTGAACACTTGCATGACTGCAACCCTCAGGGTGGACTGCCCAACCGCAAACTGATTTGCAAATGACCGGTAGCAGTCTGGAGTTACCAGCTTCCACACTGATTGCAACTCGCTTCTCCATCATGAGGGCAGCTCTCATTCTGGTGTCCTTGTGCCATTGGGTGGGGTAAGCTCTGTACACAGTTCCAGGCAAGTGGCTTTGCGCATCTGAACATAAGAACATAAGAAAGGCCGTACCGGGTGTGACGGAGCTATTCTGGCGGGACCCAACTGAGAGTGCCAAATCAGGACCAATTGCTTAAACAGGGCAGTTACAGCCCTAGGCTGGGGTTTCTCACCTCTAAGGCAAACCAAACCAGCCAGACAAAAAGGACTTTGGTCTCACCCCACTGGCTAACCACAAGTCACACAAGCAATTTCCTTAGACACTCCAGTCTCCCAGTATCACCACCAGTGCACTCGTCCTGGGGATAAATGGTTATGAAAACCAACACCCCAATAAAAGAAAAAGGTTCCCTCGATCCCAAAGGACCAAGCCCCAGACCCAGGTCAATATACACATCAGATCTTACCCACAAATCACGCTGTTGCCAATCCTTTAGAATCTAAAATCTAAAGGTTTATTTACAAAGGGAAAAAGGTAGAGAAGAGAGGTAGAATTGGTTAAATGCAATCAATTACATACAGTAATGGCAAAGTTCTTAGTTCAGGCTTGCAGCAGTGCTGGAGTAAACTGCAGGTTTAAGTCTCTGGAACATCCCCCACCGGGATGGGTCGTTCAGTCCCCTGTGTACAGCTTCAGTTTGTGGCAAAGTCCCTCCAGAGGTCAGAAGCAGGATTGAAGACAAGATGGAGATGAGGCATTAGGCTTATATAGACTTTTCCAGGTGTAAGAATCCCTTTGTCTTCACTGTGGAAATTTACAGCAAAATGGTGCCTTGAGTCACATGAGCCAGTCCCTGCATACTCTGCTGAGTCACAAGGCGTGTCTGCCTTCTCTCCATGGGTCAATTGTGTAGCTGATGGCTCTTTAAATGGGCCATCAAGCCAGCTATGCCGGGCTAACATCAGCTTGTCTGGGACACTTCCCAGAGGCAGAGCAGAATACAAACTATAGACATTACAGAGCCAATACTTATAACTTTAACTACAAATGATACAGACATATAGACAGCATAATTATAATCAGCAACCCATAATCTGGTCTTAGACACCTTAGATGACCCCCTTTATCTAAGATTTGGTGCCACTGCAGGACCTTGGTTGCAACCCATGTTCTATATGGTCCCAATTTATATCAATAACGTCACACCCCCAACGCAACATTGATGCAGGAAGGGATGACAAAACATCACTGACTGCATCCCAAGAGCCCCCTTTCCTTGGGTCTGTCTCACTACAGCTAGTGTTGGGCTAGAGGCCGTACCAGTGTATAACCGAAATGGTTTATCAAAGTCCTGTTCAATAACATGAATGAATCTCCTTACAAACTCAAGGTATAACTTGGTTAGCTTTTGCAGCATGGTTCCTGTATGTTTCATGTGATCTTGCCAAGAGCTAAAGAAAACAGCTACTTTATCCATACCAGCTTTGGCCAATGTTTGGAACCCAATTAACATTACACCAATGTAGATATTGATGTTGTTCATAGAACAGGAATCTTGGCATTTAGCCATGAAAGCAATATGGTAGTGTGCCTCAGTTTCCCCTCTCATACAGCACATCAGGTCTGGAATGTATTTTCCCCTGTGAAAAGTTCCAGCACTGTTTACAGGCATTAACTGTGAAACATCAGTATAGCAAGGCCCTTTAACATAAAGTGTGTTTTTATGTATTCCTTTCAACATGTTCAAGGGATTTTCCAAAAGATTAGGCACATTGTACATTGTTACAGTTAGCATTAGCAATAACAACAAATTGATGGCAAGTGTCCATCTACAAACATGTTTGTCATGCCACACCCTTGGCTCAATACCATTGGAGTTTGGGCCTTTTAGGGTTAACCTGTGGGTTCCCTTTGCAAAATTCAGTCTTCTCTTTCCTTCTTGTCCTGCAGGATTAAACCCTGATTTCTCTTGCTTAACAGAGATCACTGGCTGATGGGGTGGGCCCTCCGTGCTAACAGCCATTAGCAAGTCTTTCTTCTCCCTGCCAGCCCAGTAATTCGCATCAACACAGACACTAGCTTTTAACTTCTTAGCTGCTATGGATTCCAGGGCTGGACTTTGTCTTACAGAGATACCACACAAATCCAAAGAGTCTGAGGGTGAGAGCTGGCTTGCTCTCCCCTGCCTCCTCAAGCATTTAGCCATACAACTGTTCTGCCCTGAAACACCAGTAACTGAATCTGTCCTCAGATCCTGAAGCACAGACTGCTCACTTACAGATTCAGCATGGAGACATTCCTGTCCCAACAGCATTGTCTCCCCACCAACAAGCTGGCCACACACAGCCAGGTGGTTATAGGGCTGCTCAACTTCCTTAACAGCTTCTACTCCACCTGAGACCTTTTCAAAGCTGCCCACACTGGATCTCTCAAAAGGAAAGTCAGTGGATCCATTCACAACAGAAAATTTCTGGCTGTTAGGAACTGAAACTTTCTTGATTAAATCACTTCTACACCCTTCAGTTGCAGTAAGCTGCTTGCACAGGCTACCATGAGGATTCCTTTCCCTAGGAGCTTCTCTAAGCAGCAATTCACCCCTCTCAGAAATTCTGCCCTTCCCCTCTTCACCTAGGGCTTGCTCTAAAGGAACACTTCCCTGAGCAACCACAGATGCTACAGACTTTCTAGATAACAGGTCAGAAGTAGTCTCCTTCCCTTGGCCATGAACAAGTTCAGGAATCTTTTCCTTCTTGCTACAAGTTGTCAAACTGTCAGTCGGTAACACAATTAAATCACCTTTATGCTCTCCTTGTGCCCTGGCTGGGGTATCACCCTGATCAGACAGAGTTGCTGCACCCTTTTCCAACCACACATTAGCAACTGGCAAACCACAAGCACCAGAACTGTCTGGTCTCTGGGATTTTGCTAAGACACTAACTGGATGCAACCTAGTCACAGTGCCATTCCCCCCAGCAGACACAAACTCAGGACCATTCCCTTCCTGGGCTTTAGCTGTATTTACAACCAACTTCGAGACAACTGAATCACCCTCAACCATTACAGGCTGACAGGCACCTTCTGTCTGCTCCACAGACACAGAAGAGCCGGAGACACATTCTCCTTTACCAGACACACAGCTTGGGATTTTACTTCCCTTGTCCCAGCACACAGGGCTGTTCACAGACAACTGCTTGGAGACTGGAGTAGCTTCCTTTATAGGCAAGTCAATACTCCTGACAGACACAGGCACATTCCCTCCACTGTCACATTTCTCCACACAGGAAACAGGTAAGGGATATGGACACTCATCTTCCACTATCCCTCCCTTCCCAAATTGCTGATTAGACAAAGCCATCAGCTCACAAGGCTGCCTAGGCTCCTGCAAACTTTCCCTACCAGGCACATTGCCTCTCCCAACAGATAAGCTGCTGCTCTTTCACTACACTGAGCTACTTTTAGCAAATCACAGTTACCCATTTCAGGTTTACTTCTACAAGCTGCACTAGCCAACAATCCATTACCCATTACAAATTTACCTCTCCTTCCTCAGTTAGGGATTTAACCTGAGAAACATTTTCCTCCCCAATGAGATCTTTCTGCTCTTGATCTAACTCCAGATTTTCTTCCGAGACATCAGACAGACATTCAGAAACTTCATTCCCAGAAATACTGCTTTTTTGCACAGACAAACCTTTGGAGCAACCCTCCTCAGGCAAATCATTGCCCACAATAGACACAGGTTTAAGATCATTCCTCTCCTGTAACTGGCTACCTGGATTGAACAAAGCTGTAACATTTTCCCCAATTAAAAGATCTTTAGGCAATAACTTCCTGACGCCAGCTATCACTTCATGCTGAGCCCCATTCCACTCAAGGTGGATTCTGGCTAAAGGCACACGGACAGTAAACTCACAGAGGATCACAACATTCACACTCTGATTTGGTAAATAATCTTCCTCTTTGACCAGATCTGCTCTAACAAGAGTGATGTTAGAAGCCATAGTTTGCCCTAAACAGCTTTTACCATTGACTTTTACACTCTCATACATAGCACTGCCACAATTTATGTTGCCACAACCTACTGAACCCACAGTAACAGCATTTACATAAAAGGTGGCATAGTTGGGGTACATGTGTTTACACCCAGACAACTGCTCAGAGTGATACAACATACCAACATTGTTACAAACTGGACTTTCAAGAGGATACAGTCTCTGCTGTTCTTCCATTGCTTTTTTGACTTGGAGTTGGAGTCTAGCTGTCTCCTGTTGCATCTGTCGAGTTTTCTCCTCAGCAGCCAGCAGCTCCAGACGCCTCTTACGAGCTTTTTCTTCCCTCTTAGCAACTTCTTTCTTTCTCTCATCAGCCTCTTTCTCCATTCGAATTTCTGCCAGTTCTTGCTCATAATCAAACTGCAGGCTGTCTCTCAAGGCTTGCAGTTTCCTTGCTTTTCCTGATGCTCTCTGTCTCATTGTCACTGATCTTTAACCAACCAAACTCTCAATCCCAAAGTTAAACTTTGGATAGCGTGGGGTTCTGACCCAAAGCTTAATTGACCTGGTTCTGTGGATCCTAGCACGACTACGCCACTGTGACGGAGCTATTCTGGCGGGACCCAACTGAGAGTGCCAAATCAGGACCAATTGCTTAAACAGGGCAGTTACAGCCCTAGGCTGGGGTTTCTCACCTCTAAGGCAAACCAAACCAGCCAGACAAAAAGGACTTTGGTCTCACCCCACTGGCTAACCACAAGTCACACAAGCAATTTCCTTAGACACTCCAGTCTCCCAGTATCACCACCAGTGCACTCGTCCTGGGGATAAATGGTTATGAAAACCAACACCCCAATAAAAGAAAAAGGTTCCCTCGATCCCAAAGGACCAAGCCCCAGACCCAGGTCAATATACACATCAGATCTTACCCACAAATCACGCTGTTGCCAATCCTTTAGAATCTAAAATCTAAAGGTTTATTTACAAAGGGAAAAAGGTAGAGAAGAGAGGTAGAATTGGTTAAATGCAATCAATTACATACAGTAATGGCAAAGTTCTTAGTTCAGGCTTGCAGCAGTGCTGGAGTAAACTGCAGGTTTAAGTCTCTGGAACATCCCCCACCGGGATGGGTCGTCCAGTCCCCTGTGTACAGCTTCAGTTTGTGGCACAGTCCCTCCAGAGGTCAGAAGCAGGATTGAAGACAAGATGGAGATGAGGCATTAGGCTTATATAGACTTTTCCAGGTGTAAGAATCCCTTTGTCTTCACTGTGGAAATTTACAGCAAAATGGTGCCTTGAGTCACATGAGCCAGTCCCTGCATACTCTGCTGAGTCACAAGGCGTGTCTGCCTTCTCTCCATGGGTCAATTGTGTAGCTGATGGCTCTTTAAATGGGCCATCAAGCCAGCTATGCCGGGCTAACATCAGCTTGTCTGGGACACTTCCCAGAGGCAGAGCAGAATACAAACTATAGACATTACAGAGCCAATACTTATAACTTTAACTACAAATGATACAGACATATAGACAGCATAATTATAATCAGCAACCCATAATCTGGTCTTAGACACCTTAGATGACCCCCTTTATCTAAGATTTGGTGCCACTGCAGGACCTTGGTTGCAACCCATGTTCTATATGGTCCCAATTTATATCAATAACGTCACACCGGGTCAGACCAAAGGTCCATCTAGCCCAGTATCTGTCTACCAACAGTGGCCAATGCCAGGTGCCCCTGAGGGAGTGAACCTAACAGGCAATGATCAAGTGATCTCTCTCCTGCCATCCATCTCCATCCTCTGACAAACAGAGGCTAGGGACACCATTCTTACCCATCCTGGCTAATAGCCATTTATGGACTTAGCCACCATGAATTTATCCAGTCCCCTTTTAAACATTGTTATAGTCCTAGCCTTCACAACCTCCTCAGGTAAGGAGTTCCACAAGTTGACTGTGCGCTGCGTGAAGAAGAACTTCCTTTTATTTGTTTTAAACCTGCTGCCTATTAATTTCATTTGGTGACCCCTAGTTCTTGTATTATGGGAATAAGTAAATAACTTTTCCTTATCCACTTTCTCAACATCACTCATGATTTTATATACCTCTATCATGTCCCCCCTTAGTCTCCTCTTTTCCAAACTGAAGAGTCCTAGCCTCTTTAATCTTTCCTCATATGGGACCCTCTCTAAACCCCTAATCATTTTAGTTGCTCTTTTCTGAACCTTTTCTAGTGCTAGAATATCTTTTTGAGGTGAGGAGACCACATCTGTACACAGTATTCGAGATGTGGGCATACCATGGATTTATATAAGGGCAATAATATATTCTCAGTCTTATTCTCTATCCCTTTTAATGATTCCTAACATCCTGTTTGCTTTTTTGACCGCCTCTGCACACAGCGTGGACATCTTCAGCGAACTATCCACGATGACTCCAAGATCTTTTTCCTGACTCGTTGTAGCTAAATTAGCCCCCATCATGTTGTATGTATAGTTGGGGTTATATTTTCCAATGTGCATTACTTTACATTTATCCACATTAAATTTCATTTGCCATTTTGTTGCCCAATCACTTAGTTTTGTGAGATCTTTTTGAAGTTCTTCACAATCTGCTTTGGTCTTAACTATCTTGAGTAGTTTAGTGTCATCTGCAAACTTTGCCACCTCACTGTTTACCCCTTTCTCCAGATCATTTATGAATAAGTTGAATAGGATTGGTCCTAGGACTGACCCTTGGGGAACACCACTAGTTACCCCTCTCCATTCTGAGAATTTACCATTAATTCCTACCCTTTGTTCCCTGTCCTTTAACCAGTTCTCAATCCATGAAAGGACCTTTCCTTTTATCCCATGACAGCTTAATTTACGTAAGAGCCTTTGGTGAGGGACCTTGTCAAAGGCTTTCTGGAAATCTAAGTACACTATGTCCACCGGATCCCCCTTGTCCACATGTTTGTTGACCCCTTCAAAGAACTCTAATAGATTAGTAAGACACGATTTCCCTTTACAGAAACCATGTTGACTATTGCTCAAGAGTTTATGTTTTTCTATGTGTCTGACAATTTTATTCTTTACTATTGTTTCAACTAATTTGCCCGGTACCGACGTTAGACTTACCGGTCTGTAATTGCCAGGATCACCCCTAGAGCCTTTTTAAAATATTGGCGTTACATTAGCTAACTTCCAGTCATTGGGCACCGAAGCCGATTTAAAGGACAGGTTACAAACCTTGGTTAATAGTTCCGCAACTTCACATTTGAGTTCTTTCAGAACTCTTGGGTGAATGCCATCTGGTCCCGGTGACTTGTTAATGTTGAGTTTATCAATTAATTCCAAAACCTCCTCTAGTGACACTTCAATCTGTGACAGTTCCTCAGATTTGTCACCTACAAAAGCCAGCTCAGGTTTGGGAATCTCCCTAACATCCTCAGCCGTGAAGACTGAAGCAAAGAATCCATTTAGTTTCTCCGCAATGACTTTATCATCTTTAAGCGCTCCTTTTGTATTTTCATCGTCAAGGGGCCCCACTGGTTGTTTAGCAGGCTTCCTGCTTCTGATGTACTTAAAAAACATTTTGTTATTACCTTTGGAGTTTTTGGCTAGCCGTTCTTCAAACTCCTCTTTGGCTTTTCTTATTACACTCTTGCACTTAAGTTGGCAGTGTTTGTGCTCCTTTCTATTTGCCTCACTGGGATTTGACTTCCACTTTTTAAAGGAAGTCTTTTTATCTCTCACTGCTTCTTTTACATGGTTGTTAAGCCACGGTGGCTCTTTTTTAGTTTTTACTGTTTTTCTTAATTTGGGGTTGTGACGTTATTGATATATATTGGGACCATATAGAACATGGGTTGCAACCAAGGTCCTGTAGTGGCACCAAATCTCAGGTAAAGGGGGTCATATAAGGTGTCTAAGATCAGGTTCTGGGTTGCTGGTTATGATTATGCTGTCTGTATGTCTGTGTATCATTTTGTAGTTGAAGTTATAAGTATTGGCTCTGTATTGTCTGTATTTTGTATTATGCTCTGTTTCTGGGAAAGATCCCAGACAAGCTGATGTTAGCCCTGCCTAGCTGGCTTGATGGCTCATTAAGGGCCATCAGCTACACAATTGACCCATGGAGAGAAGGCAGACACGCCTTGTGACTCAGCAAAGTATGCAGGGACTGGCCCATGTGACTCCAGGCTCCATTTTGCTGTAATTTTCCACAGTGAAGACAAAGAGATTCTTACACCTGGAAAAGTCTATATAAGGCTGATGCATCATCTCCATCTTGTCTTCAATCCTGCTTCTAACCTCTGGAAGGACTTTGCTACAAACTGAAGCTCTGCCCGAAGGACTGTTGACCCATCCCAGCGGGGGATGTTCCAGAGACTTAATCTGAACCTGCAGTTTACTCCAGCACTGCTGCAAGCCTGAACTAAGAACTTTGCCATTACTGTATGTAATTGATTCCATTTAACCAATTCTACCTCTCTTCTTTACCTTTTTCCCTTTGTAAATAAACCTTTAGATTTTAGATTCTAAAGGATTGGCAACAGCGTGATTTGTGGGTAAGATCTGATGTGTATATTGACCTGGGTCTGGGGCTTGGTCCTTTGGGATCGAGAGAACCTTTTTCTTTTATTGGGGTGTTGGTTTTCATAACCATTTATCCCCAGGACGAGTGCACTGGTGGTGATACTGGGAGACTGGAGTGTCTAAGGAAATTGCTTGTGTGACTTGTGGTTAGCCAGTGGGGTGAGACCAAAGTCCTTTTGTCTGGCTGGTTTGGTTTGCCTTAGAGGTGGAAAAACCCCAGCCTAGGGCTGTAACTGCCCTGTTTGAGCAATTGGTCCTGATTTGGCACTCTCAGTTGGGTCCCGCCAGAATCGCTCCGTCACAGGGGTATACATTGAAGTTGGGCCTCTATTATGGTGTCTTTAAAAAGGGCCCACGCAACTTGCAGGGATTTCACTTTAGTCACTGTACCTTTTAACTTTTGTCTAACTAACCCCCTCATTTTTGTATAGTTCCCCCTTTTGAAATTAAAGGCCACAGTGTTGGGCAGTTGAGATGTTCTTCCCACCACAGGGATGTTGAATGCTATTGTATTATGGTCACTATTTCCAAGCGGTCCTGCTATAGTTACCTCTTGGACCAGCTCCTGTGCTCCACTCAGGATTAAATCTAGAGTCGCCTCTCCCCTTGTGGGTTCCCGTACCAGCTGCTCCATGAAGCAGTCATTTAAAGTATCGAGAAATTTTATCTCTGCATTTCGTCCTGAAGTGAAATGTTCCCAGTCAATATGGGGATAATTGAAGATTCTGCGGCCACTGCTCGTCATCCAACACCTGCATCATGATGCTATCCCACCACTCAGTGCTTGTTTCCCGAGCCCAGTACCAACAGTCCACTGTGTGCAGCTGCTCTGTGAATGCCAAAAGCAATTTTGAATTGTTTCTATGGCACACACACACACACACACACACACACACACACGGGTGAAAGTAACTTACAAGACTTACTGGTATGGCCGGAGTCCTGCGTGTGTGGGGGGGTTGCCTCAACTGGAAGAGGCGGGGCCTCAAGATTTAAAGGCCCTGGGGCACCAGCTATGGCTGGGAGTCCCAGGGCCTTTGAATCACCCAGGGGGCTCCCAGCTGCAGAGGTGGCTGGTAGCCCCCGGGGCAAACTAAAGGGCCCGAGGCTCCAGCCGCTGTGGAGCTCTGGGCCCTTTAAATGCTGGCCACAGCCCCCCCGCCAAAGCTGCGGGTGGGATTTAAAGGGCTCCTCAGGGCTCCCTGCTGCGGCGGGGAGCTCAGAGGAGCCATTTAAATCCCGTCCGCCGGAGCTGCAGGCTGGGATTTAAAGGGCTTGGGTTTCCCTGCCGCAGAAGCCAAATGCGGTCCGGCATGGCATACTGGCTCTTGCAGTACGCTGCAGGGCCGCCCAGAGGATTCTGGGGGCCCGGGGTCTTCGGCGGCGGGGGGCCCTTCCGTTCTGGGACCCGCCGCCGAACTGCCCCGAAGACCCGCGGCGGGCCCCCCCCCGCCGCCGAATTATCGCCGAAGCGGGACCCGCCGCCGAAGCGCAGCCCGGTCTTCGGCGGTAATTCAGCGGAGGGGGGCTCCGCCGCGGGTCTTCGGGGCACTTTGGCGGCGGGTCCCGGAAGGGAAGGGCCCCCCGCCGCCGAATTACCGCCGAAGACCGAGCTGAACTCGGCGGCGGGTCCCGCTCCATCTTCCGCGGTAATTCGCCAGCGGGGGGTCGTTCCGCCCCGGAGCGGAAGGAGCCGCCGCCGGCGAAGACCGGGAGTAGAAGAAGCTTCTGCGCCCGGCCCCGCAAGAGTTTTCCGGGCCCCCCGGAGCGAGTGAAGGACCCCGCTCCAGGGGCCCCGAAAAACTCTGGTGGGGGCCCCTGTGGGGCCCGGGGCCTGGGGCAAATTGCCCCTCTTGCCCCCCCCTCTGGGCGGCCCTGGTCCGCTGGACCGGACGAGCTTACTTTCACCTCTGGGCACACATCAGGGCAGACAGCACACAGTGTCATTATTCTCACTCTCTTTTTAAACATCGTTATCTCAAGGCTAGGTCACACTGACTGTTCTGCTGTTTTCCACTCGCTTCTGATGTGAGCCCTGCTTCTACAAGTCTCACAATATTAGGCTAAGGCCTGGTCTACACTAGGACCTTAAATCGAATTTAGCAGCGTTAATTCGAACTAATCGCTCAACCGTCCACACCAGGAAGCCATTTAATTCGAACTAGGGGGCTCCTTAGTTCGAATTTGGTACTCCACCCCGACAGGTGGAGTAACGCTAAATTCGCACTTGCTAGCTCGAATTAGGCTAGGTGTGGATGCAAATCGAACTTAGTAGCTCCGGGAGCTATCCCACACTGCACCACTCTGTTGACGCTCTGGACAGCAGTCCGAGCTTGGATTTTCTGAGCAGCCACACAGGAAATGACCTGGGAAAATTTGAATTCCTTTTCCTGTCTGGACAGTTAGAATCTCATTTCTTGCTTTGACATCGGGGCGAGCTCCGCGGCACCTGCAACGATGCAGAGCTCTCCAGCAGAGGAGTCAGCCCAATGGAAGAATAGAAAGAGATCCCCAGCATGGACAGACCGGGAAGTCCAGGATCTGATCGCTGTGTGGGGCGAGGAGTCTGTGCTGTCGGAGCTGCGCTCCAACAAGTGTAATGCAAAGACCTTCGAGAAGGTCTCCCAAGCCATGACACAGAAAGGATACAGCCGGGATGCAATGCAGTGCCGCGTGAAAGTCAAGGACCTGAGGCAAGGCTATCAAAAAGTCAGAGCGGCAAACGGACGCTCCGGAGCACAGCCCCAGACATGCCGCTTCTACGAGGCACTGCATGCCATTCTCGGTGGGTCTGCCACCACTGTCCCACCAGTGACCGTGGACTCAGTGGATGGCATAGTGAACCAGGACAGTTCCTACTCGATGTTCGCCGATGGGGAAGATGACGAAGGGTCCGTGGAGGAAGGCGCAGGTGACAGCGAACACAATGCCGCTTTCCCTGACAGCCAGGATCTCTTCCTCACCCTCACAGAGATCCCCTACCAACCCTCCCCGGCCGTGAACCCGGACTCAGAGTCAGGGGAAGGATCAGGCGGTAAGTCGTATAAACAAGAAAACATTTATTTGTACGAAAACATGTATACAAAAAATAGAAATTCTATATCTAAATACTATATCTAAAAGTTTTTAACGGGAAACTATACGAACAGTAGGTCCACACAGATTGGGATGGAACAATAGTGCTCCATGGACAATTCCACAAATGCGTCAAAAAGTTCCTCAAATACCCTCCGCAGGAGGTTTCTAGGAAGAGGTGCCTTATTTGGTCCTCCGGTGAAGCACACTCTTCCACGCCACGACATCCGTAGATACAGGGAACCATCGCCTCAACCAGCATGGCCGCGTAGGGTCCCGGTCGGTGAAGTGCTTCCCTTAACATCCTGTCTTTCTGTACTTGAGAGACCCGCCTCAGGGTAATCTCGTTCATGAAGTGCTGCATCTAATTAGGGCAATTAGCGAATAGTTACTGTTCTTAATGGTTTACTTATACTTTGCATAACAAAGCCCCTCGCTTAGCAGCCACGTGCTGTAGGCCACAGAGGAAAAGCATACATTGATCTTTCCCCTGCAGTGTCGGGAGTGGCTGGAAAGGGTCATAGTATCTGATTTCCAGATTGCCTTTAGCAGGAGGGCACAGCTATCCGTTAACTGATAAGCATAATGTACTGTAAGGCTTACCAGGACTGTCTGCTAGACGGATTCAGCTATCTCTCCCGACTTCTCCGCTCTCCTGTGCAATGCCGCAGCCAATCAGAGCGTAGCCCAAAATGTCGTGCTTCTCTTGAGACCACGTGAGACTTGTTGCCCGGTACGGTCTTGTTCATAGAAATTGACTAGACAGTGTTCACTGTTCGCAAAAATGTATCTGTTCAAGGAAATCACTAACTTTCCCCATCACACAGCTTCGGCTCTTTCCCGGACTGCCCCGGCATCCCCCTCGCAGAGACTGGCAATGATTAGACGGCGAAAGAAGAAGACTAGGGACGAGATGTTCGCTGAACTGATGGCCTGCTCCCGAGCAGAGGCTGCAGAGCAGAAACACTGGAGGGAGACCCTATGTGAGCAGCATCGCACACTCATGGAACGTGAGGATAGGTGGTGGCAGGAAGACCAGCAGACCACCCAAACGCTGCTTGGTCTCATGAAGGAACAAACGGACACGCTTCGTCGCCTTGTTGATGTCCTGCAGGACCACAGGCTGGAGGACAGGGCCCCCCTGCAGTGTCTCTGCAATCGCCCTTCCCCGCCAAGAAGTCCTGGCCCCCCCTCACCCAAAAGTACAAGACGGAGGGGCGGTAGGGGCCGTGAGAACTGTCACTGAACCAGAGCAGAGCGACCGTGTACCCCGCACTTCTCACGTTAGAAATTTGTAGAAGTGCTTCCCTTATAGGCTCAGCCAGTCCCAAATCCAAGGTTCATCCCCCCACTGTTTATTAGATTAATAAAAGATGTTTGCTGTTAATCACTGTTTCAGTCATGTCTTTCCTGTCAGAGGATTTTTCGGTGTATGGGATGGACAGGGGTTTCATACTTGCACGGTATAGCCTACAGTACCAGGGTACAGACTTGGGGAAAGGATCAACTGCGGGGCACACACACACTGCAGTCAGTAGGCACCAGGGTCATTCTGTGTTGTGTATGCTGCCCCTGGTCATTCCGTAATGTGTATGCTTGTCCAGGGTCCTAGCGCCTGCCACGCCGTTAATGTAAAGGCAGGCTGCCCTTACCATGCACTTCCAATGGATCAACGAGCCTATCCGCTGCCCTGAGCCCCAACAAGAGCCCTCATCCACGGACAGATACTCACCCTTCTCCCACACCCATCACCCCTTTCTACGCACAAACCCGCAGCCCACTGCCGTCATCCAAACCCCTATGCAAAGAAGGCACCACTCGCCCCTTCCTGCAAACCCTCCCCTTCATGCAGAACCACTTTCAGCCATCCCCCACCCCAGAGACCTATGTAGGAGCAGGAGGATGTCAGTCCTCTATGGAGGAAGCGGTCTGTACGTCAGTGCACACCGTGCCCAGCACAGTATGCGTCCATGTTTCAACACCAGAACAGAAATGCAAAGTAAAACAAAGATTTATTAATAATGAGTGTAACAATTACTTTGCTTTAAAACATGCTTTGGAAGTGGGGGAAACTTGGAGAACGCGGCATGTAGCCGCAGATCGAAATCGACACAAACAGACACAGGCCCAGGGTCAGTTTCTCTTGAAAGCAAGTGGAGAGTCATAGGTTACCCTGATCTCCGAGGAAACTTGCTTTCAAAGCCTCCCGGATACACAGCGCTTCCCGCTGGGATATTCTCGGCACGGGTGTCTGGCTGAGCGTAAACTGCAGCCAGGCGATTTGCCTCAACATCCCATCCGGACAAAAAGGCCTCGCCCTTGCTCTCACACAGATTGTGCAGCACACAGCAAGCAGCAATAACTACGGGGATATTCTTTTCGCTGATGTCCGAGCGAGTCAGTAAGGTCCGCCATCTCCCCTTGAGACGTCCGAAAGCACACTCCACCACCATTCTGCACTTGCTCAGCCGGTAGTTGAAGAGTTCCTTCTCTCTGTCCAGGGCGCCTGTATAGGGCTTCATGAGCCAGGGCATTAGCGGGTAGGCTGGGTCCCCGAGGATCACTGTAGGCATCTGCACATCCCCAACCGTTATTTTGTGGTCCGGGAAGAAAGTACCTGCCTGGAGGAGTCTAAAGAGACCAGAGCTCCTGAACACACGCGCGTCATGAACCTTGCCCGCCCACCCGACGTTGATGTTGGTAAAACGTCCCCTATGGTCCACCAGTCCTTGCAGCACCATGGAAAAGTAGCCCTTTTGGTTAATGTACTCGCTGGCCTGGTGGGCTGGTGCCAGGATAGGGATGTGAGTCCCATCTATAGCCCCACCGCAGTTTGGGAATCCCATCGCGGCGAAGCCATCTATGATGACCTGAACGTTTCCCAGGTTCACTACCTTTGAGAGCAGTTGCTCAACGATTGCGTGGGCTACTTGAATCACAGCAACCCCCACGGTAGATTTGCCCATGCCAAAGTGGTTCGCTACTGACCGGTAGCTGTCTGGCGTGGCAAGTTTCCAGAGGGCTATGGCCACTCGCTTCTGCACACTCAGGGCTGCTCGCATCTGGGTGTCCAGGCGCTTCAGGGCAGGGGCCAGCAAGTCACAGAGTTCAAGGAAAGTGCCCTTACGCATCCTGAAGTTTCGCAGCCACTCTGTTTCATCCCAGACCTGCAGCACTATGCGGTCCCACCAGTCCGTGCTTGTTTCCCGGGCCCAGAATCTCCATTCCACACCATGAACTTGACCCATTGCCACCATGATCTCCACTGCCCGGCGTACCCTGCTTTCTGAGAAGTCTGCGCCACTCTCCTCACCGCGCTGCCGGAGCCTCCTCACCCGATTTCTCAGCAGCTGACCGTGGAAGAGGTGGACGATAAGGTGCGAGGAGTTGACAACGGCCATAAGTGCAGCGATGATCGCAGCGGGCTCCATGATCGCAGTGCTGTGGCGTCCGCGCTGTAACCGACCAGAAAAGTGCGCTAACAGATTTCCCGCCGGCGCTTTCAGGGAGGGAGGGCGGTTGTGAGTGACGGTTGAATGATGACAGTTACCCAAAACCACCATCGACACATTTTTCCCCCAGCAGGCATTGCGAGCTCTACCCAGCATTCCAATGGGCAGCGGGGACTGCGGGAACTGTGGGATAGCTTCCCACAGTGCACCGCTTCCAAAGTCGACGCTGGCCCCGTGAATGTGGACTCAGAAATTCTAATTAGTGTATTTAGTATGGATACACAAATTCGACTTCATAAGGTCGAATCCAGAAATTCAAACTAAGTTGATTCGAAATAGTCTTGTAGTGTAGACAAGGCCTAAGACTTGACAGAACAGTTGCTCTGTCTTGAAACTTAAATGGCTTCACTTAAACCCACTCTTTCCCTGCTTCCACAGGTCATTCACGTTGTGTTCATAATGCTCATCACAAGACTGGAGAGCAGTGCAGGATTCATGTTTTCAGATAGAGATAGTGGGCGCACAATTTACAGAGACTGTTGAAAAGTGGGGCAAAATGTGTCAGAAGCCCATAGAATGATGGGATGGTGAGCCCGTTCCATGAAGCACTGTGATCCCTTCCCATAACTTCCAGCAGCAGATGGTGGAGAGTTGCACACTGGGATAGCTACCGCCGGTGAACTGCTCTGTCGATGCAAGAGCACCAACTGTGGATGCGCTTCACCATCACAATGAACATTGTGTGGATGTGCAAAAAGTGGTTTAATTACAGCAGTAGATGATCTTCGATGTAACTTAAATCAGCAAAACTGAATAGTGTAGACATGGCCTTACACATTTGACTTTTGTTTAATCAACTTTAAATTTTGAATAATCTTTATTTAATTAGCTTTGTGTAACCAACTTCAGTTTTATTTGCTTTGATTATGTAGGTGATTTCTCTCAAACAATTATGCAAAGAGATAAAACATACATTTAAAAACTTTATCAATCTTTAATTTATTGCTTTAAATTAACTTTATTAAATCAAGTTGTTTAATAAAACTAGCTTAAAATTTTAGAGGTAATTTGCCTAATGAATAATTGATATTTACACTCATGTAAATTAAAACTAATATTCATCCTTTAAAATTACTTGCAGCTAATTTAGTTTGCTAATTAATATAATGCAAATATTAGGGCTGTCAAGTGATTCAAAAAATTAATGATTAACCACGTGATTAATTGCACTGCTAAATAGAATACCATTTATTTAAATATTTTTGATGTTTCCTACATTTTCAAATATCTTGATTTCAATTATAACACAGAATACAAAGTTTATGGTGCTCATTTTGTATTTATTTTTAATTACAAGTATTTGCACTGTAAGAGACAAATGAAATAGTATTTCAATTCACCTAATATAAGTATTGTAGTGCAATCTCTTTATCATGTAGAATTATGTACAAGAAATAACTGCATTAAAAAATAAAACAATGCAAAACTTGAGCCTACAAGTCCACTCAGTCCTGTTTCTTGTTCAGCCAATCGCTCAAACTAGTTTGTTTACATTTGCAGGAGATAGTGCTGCCTGCTTCTTGTTTACAATGTTACCTGAAAATGAGACCAGTTGTAATGAGACCTGAAAATGACACTGTTGTAGCCAGATATTTATGTGCCAGCTGCACTAAAGATTCATATGTCCCTTCATGCTTCAGCCACCATTCCAGGGGACATGCATCCATGCTGATGATGGGTTCTGCTTGATAACAATCCAAAGCAGTGCAGACCGACGCATATTCATTTTCATCATCTGTCAGATGCCACCAGCAGAAGGTTGATTTTCTTTTTTGGTGGTTCGGGTTCTGTAGTTTCCTCATCAGAATGTTGCTCTTTTAAGACTCCTGCAAGCATGCTCCACACCTTGTCCCTCTCAGATTTTGGAAGGCACTTCAGATTCTTAAACCTTGGGTCGAGTGCTGAAATCTCACATTGGTACCTTCTTTGCGTTTTGTGAAATCTGCAGTGAAAGTGTTCTTAAAATGAATAATGTGCTGGGTCATCATCCAAGACTGCTATAAGATGAAATATATGGCAGAATGAGGGTAAAACAGAGCAGGGGACATACAATTCTCCCCCAAGGAGTTCAGTCACTAATTTAACGCAGTATTTTTTTTAATTAGCGTCATCAGCATGGAAGCATGTCTTCTGGAATGGTGGGGCATACGAATGTTTAGCATATCTGGTACATAAATACCTTGCAGTGCTGGCTAAAAAAGTGCCATGAAAATGTCTGCTCTCACTTTCTGATGACATTGTAAATAAGAGGGCAGCATTATATCCTGTAAATGTAAACAAACTTAGCAATTGGCTGAAGAAGTAGGACTGAGTAGACTTGTAGCCTCTGAAGTTTTACATGGTTTTGTTTTTTAGTTCAGTTATGTAACAAAAAAAAAATCTACATTTGTAAATTGCACTTTCACGACAAAGATTGCACTACAGTACTTGTATGAGGTGAATTGAAAAATATAATTGTCATTTTTACAGTGCAAATATTTATAGTAAATACACACCTTGATTTCAATTACAAGACAGAATAATACACATAAAAATATAGAAAAACATCCAAAATATTGAATAAATTTCAATTGGTAGTCTATTGTTTAACTGTGTGATTAAAACTGCAATGCATTGCAATTTTTTTAATTGCAATTAATTTTTTTAGTTAATCACATGAGTTAACTATGCTTAATCAACAGCCCTAAAATATAACTACATTTAGAGCCATGCAATTCCTTTGTTTAGTATCTTTCAGCTGAAATTTTTAAAATATCCAAGTAATTTATCTTATGAATAATTAATACAATGAAGGTGTATGCAAATAAAAAAGATACCTTTTTATTTACTCAATATAAAAAATACAATAAGGTAGTATCATATGAATAATTAATACTATGCAGATCTGTGCACATCTCAAATTTAGCTACCCATTTGTTCAATCAACTTGTAATTAATTAGGAGCTGAATACTTCCCCACAATATGAATTATTAATATCATACAAATGTATACACTAGCTACTAGATATCACATTCACTTGATTCAGCTATAATGACTAAATCATACTGTAGATGTGCGTACTCACCCCTGCTGTGCCTCCCTCTGATTGTCCTCCAGAATTAGCTCTTCTTCCAGCCAGGAGTGCCCTCTGCAGGCTGGTGATCCACCTGTCCTCTAGCCCCCTGTCTCCCTCCCTGGACCTGGTGCCCTTTTAACTGGGTGCTGCCCCCCAGCAGTACCCCTTTCTTTCAGGGTCTCCCTTCCCTGGGAAACTCCCACCCACTGTCCCCACCTTGCCTCAGTATCAGGCTACTGCCAGTCATCATCTAGCCCCCACGCCCTGGGGCAGACTGTAGTATCAGCCTACTCATCACTGGCAAAGTTGGGTTTAGACCTGCTGTCTTGGCCTACCCCAGGCTGCCCTCTGCAACCCCCAGTACCTTTTAGCCCTCTGCTAGGCTGCAGCCTGGGGCTTTCCAGGCTGGAGCTCCATAGCCCTGCTCCACTCAGGTACCCGGTCTCTAGCTCCCCGCAGCCAGGCCCATCTCCCTCTACAGCCAGAGAGAGACTCTTCCTTCTGGCTTCCCTGGCCTTTTTGTAAGGCCTTGTTGCTCAGTTTGGGGCATGGCCTCAGCTGCAGACACTTCCCCCAATCAGACAGGGTTTTATCTTGACCAGCCCCAGCCCTCTGCAGGGCTTTTCCAACCCCTTCCAGGCTGGAGTGGATGGTCACCCCACTACAAATACTATACACATTTATGTAAATTAGAAACCTATATTAATTGTCCATTCTTTTTTTTTTCCATTCCACTTGAAAAAATATGATTACATATGTGACTCAGAGGCTCTTTGGCAAAGGATCCCCTATTCTTTGCAAACAACTTTCACCTCAGACCTGGCAAACTCACTAAATCAAACACATGTATTGCAGGATATTTATCCATAAAGAATAATATGTAAGGTATCTACAGAGAGCGCTAGGTATTTGTCAAGATCCCTAATCACTGTGAGATGTCCATCCGGGTATATTTAAGGAATAATATAATTATATGGGAAGTAGATTTTATGGACTTGGGGCACGGTAGAGCAAGTAGCCAGCCTGTGGCGAGAAGCATCTAAGTTTTAAGGACATTGAAAGAGTTAAGATGGAGGTTCCTAGGGTTGTGTCTGGGACCAGAGATATTGGCTAGTGTCATTTGGTTGCAAGTAGGTGGGACCAGCTTACATGCCAGAGGCTGTGCGTGAACTGCCCAGAAATGGGGGATCTCACAGCAGAGCAGGGTAAGGCTGGCTCCTAGCGTCAAAGATTGGAGTGACCTAGCAGATCACCAGTCCAGATAACACCAGTGGGGAACATCAGAATAGGCACCCCACATGATGGAGAGCCTTACAGTTCAGTGACTGAGCACTGCATGCCACCAGGGCCTAGCACCGAAAACTATTAAATAATAAAAACAAAATAAAACAAGAAAGGAAGCCTAACTACTGGTACTCACTGCTAACTAACTAACTATTTACATAAAAAGTAAAGAGATAAAGTCACTGACAAGGCAGAGATAAAATGGCGAGGTAAGTCACATGGGGAGATCCAGCTCAGGCCATGGGTAGTGAGAAGGAACTGAAGGGGATTGGGGAGGTACTGCCCTTATATAGCCTCTGCAGGGGCCATAAGGATGCACAGGGTTCATGTGCCATCCTGACAGCTACTGTGGCACAAAACTCACCAGCTCCAGCACACTGGGCATGCACACGGCTGAGTGGAATGCACATGTGCAACCAGACAAAGACGACTTTTATCTTGCATAGGCTACACCTCAGTCAACTAAAATCAAGCTACAGGTATTACCCTGCTGCATCCACCCTAGAAAAAAAGGTGGAGTTTATGTGGGGTTTAGCTAGCACCTTAGCCAGGTCTACCTGAAACTCACTCGCTTTGAGTGAAGCCCTCAGATGTATAACTTCACTGCTAAGAGTAGGAATGGGAGTTGGAACCTGTAAGGGCATCCTTTTCAATCCAGCACCAGGATAGGAGGTTTGGGGAGGTTGAGGAAAGAGATAAGTGTCCTTTCACCCCTAGGCCACAGGCTCCAATCTGGCTGGTTTAGGGGGAATGTCTGGGAATAGGATATGAAACTTTGCTAGGGTCCCAGTTCTAACATGACCCAGGTTGACTGTGATGATGGCCCCATGTTGAATCTCATGCTCAATTGGTGGGTTGTTGTATGTGAAACAAGTTTGTGGGCTCTCAACCCACTTCCTAACAGGGCAAGGGGTCACACTGCAAAAACCAGCAGAACAACTGACACTAACTGGCCCTTGCTGGCAGCCTCAAGCAGAGAGACCCAGGAGTGAATGGGCCGCAGAGACTGAATCTCCTTTCTCCTTCGAAGGGGTCATGGTGAGGCACTTTAGCAGGGGGCAGTGTGGTTGTGGTGGCTGCTGTATTACTGTCTGGAGCTGAGGGGCCAGCATCTTTTCTTAACACTTAAAGCCTTTATTGACGACTTCTTATCAGGGCTCCTCCTTCTCCAAATCCTCTGACCTTCACTGCCAACCTCCCACAAGTGGTTGGTGTGTGTGTGTGTGTGTGTGTGTGTGTGTGAGAGAGATTAATTCCTTCCAGCTGGAATTCCCCTTGCCCTCCCTCTTCCCAAAAGTCACCTGATTTCCCCGAAAACCAGCATATGCTAACCCAGCCTAGATCCACATGCTCCCACCCCAGGGACTCAGCCAAGGGGATTGTGAAACAGGCTCTGGAAATTCCGCTGGATGGGAGCTTAGGACGTGAAAAAGCTTTATCTGAGAAGGAGATACAGGGAGCCACATTCTACAGGCAGGGGGTGCTACAGCATTGTGAGTAAAGGCTCAGACCCTTCCCTATCAATGCCCCACATCACTGACTGGGATGTGGTCTGGAGACAGAAAAAAAGAGAGACGGAACAGGGAGAGAGAAACAGAGGCAAAGACGGAGAAAGAAGGTAAAATCTCCAAAACTAGCATTAGAAATGGGCATGGACAACATTCCCCATTGCTATTGTTTGGGTTGCTCGGATTAGAAAGGGGTTAATCTGTGTGGTACAGCAGAAAGCAGTAGGAGGCACTGTCCCCAGACTCCAGTATAGTATAGGGGATTCTGTGCTGTAGGGTGGGTGACTCAGCAGGGAGCACTTTCTGGCTTGAGTCAGTACTGATCCAAATACCCTAGCCTGGTGCTTGAGGATGCTGTGTGATTGGGTGTGTGTGACTCATAGGGGTGCTCTCCACTCTGAGTCAGTACTGACCCCTACACCCCACCATGGTGCTGAGGTGCTATAGTGCAGGAGGTGCTGTTGTTTGGATGAGAGGTACAGCTTCCTCTCCAGGCATAGGAACTAAAGTTGCTTTGGCACGTTCCCCATGAGTTGGGACATTGAAGCTGTTGTCCTGCCCACCAAGCACGCACACACAGAGAAAACACTAATCAGCGCTGTTGTTTTTGTCCCAGTCCTGTAACTCCAAAGTCCAGAAGCTGAAGCTTTTCAGGAAGGACACAGGATGGAACTTTTGCAGAAGTGGTGAGTTGCTGGGTATAGAAGGGGAGCTTTGGCTTATTAATAATTTAATGAACAATGCAGCTCTCCCAGCTCCCAGGGAGAAAGGGATGGAAACAGGGAATGGGACCTAGCTCCCCTGCAGGGACTGTCCACAAGGCAGTGCTGGACCCAGCCCCTGTAGCACTCCCAGCACCCAGGAAGTGGGAGACTAGGTCTGAGAATGGAATCAGTGCCCATGTCTCCCCTGGCAAGAGCTCCATGTAAAGATCTGCAAGAGAGGAAACCATTCTCAGTGTACAACGGCAAGTCTGATTGCTACTGAATAACTCTGGAACTATGCTACATATTAATCTTCAGAGCCACCCACTGGCACTTTTCTGTTAACTATTTACATATAATCAGACATAGAGCACTCCTGTAACATTGCCTTCCTCTTCCCTCTCTCAGGTGGCTCATCCTCTGTTGCCTCCTGGCCTGGGCTGATGCAGCCCCCATGTACGGCGAGATCCTATCCCCTAACTACCCTCAGGGGTACCCCAATGATGTGAAGGAGTCCTGGGAAATCAGTGTCCCCCCAGGGTATGGCATCCGCCTCTATTTCACCCACCTAGACATAGAGCCATCCCAGGACTGCGAGTATGACTCTGTGAAGGTACAGTACCCCATCCACCCCCACTCAGGGGAACAGAGGGGATTGTGGGGCAGGACTAAGGAGCAGCAGCAGAGCTCAGTGGGGTCTGTGGGGAAGAACTGAAAGTCATCCACAGAGCTTTGTATGGGAGCCCAGGACTGGAATAGGGGACCTACCGGCCTCTCCTGGGGTTGAACCCATTGAAGCACAAATGATTCAGCGCATTCACACTAGCCATGGCTGAATCAATTTGAGTTTTGCCTGGCGTCTGCACTGGCACTCTTTAAACCAATTCAGTTTCAATGCCCTCTGGTCACCTGTTCTCACTACAGGGTTATATGCAGAGCTACCAGCTCCGTTCCACAGCTGTCTCAGCCATTGAGCCTCCGGTAGTTTGCCAGCCAAGTGTCCACTCTCACCCGTCCACCATTTCCCTTCCACATTGTCTCCATTAGAAATGCCCTCCCAACCACTGTTAATGTCCCCCTTCCAGTCACATCCTCAGTCAATGAACCCTAGTTGTGCAAAGGCTATTTTAGCTATGAGTGTCATTGACCTTCACACTGGCACCCAAACACTTAAGCCTGAAATGACTCAAAGTTAACCTCTGAACAACCATAAACTATGCAGTGTAACTGGTTGCACGATAATGAGCTGCTCGGGGAGCTTGGGTGTAGACATGGGGCATGTTGCTATTGTGCCAAGGGGCTCAAATGTTGATAACAACAAATTTCTCTAGTGAGACAAGACTTCTCTGTCTGTCCTCTGCAGATCCTGTCCAGTGACCATGTCGAGGGCCTGCTCTGTGGGCGAAAGCGCAGCAAAGACCCTGGTTCCCCAATCTTGGAGGAATTCTATGTCCCTTATAACACCCTGACTGTGACTTTCCAGTCAGACTTTTCCAATGAGGAGCGTTTCACTGGTTTCAGTGCCTATTATGTTGCAGTGGGTAAGGTTGGGCCTGCCTCGGAGTCTCTGGAGTGTCCTGTGGACATGAACTTCTGCACAGCAGTGTCCAGGGACTGGCAGGAGGGAGGGGCTTTTGCACCAAGGTCTTCCTCACAGTGCTGTACTATCAATGTCCAACTGGGAGAGACCCCAGCAGAGTGAGCTTCTCCACAGCAGTGCCAATCAGCACTCTGCTTCAGTGCCTCTACTCTAGAGACCTCTCCTGCTTGGCATTAGTGCCTGTTTACCCCACTCCCTAATCGTAAGCTGATTTCTTCCCCCAGTTTCCTCTCTCATGCTTGGCTCACTCGGGTCTCCCTTTACTCCTTGCAGATGTGAATGAATGCATGGATTTCATGGAGGATGCCTGCAGCCATTATTGCAATAACTACATTGGTGGTTACTTCTGCTCCTGTCCCCCAGAGTACTTCCTGCATGAGGATCAGAAGACGTGTGGGGGTAAGAGCCTCGCACCTGCTGCCCCCAACTGCAGGAGGTGATGTAGGCACCACTGATACTGAACTGGGAGGAACGTCTCCATCGGTGGTCTGGCTGTTAAGGAAATGCACAGGGGTTGGTAAACGGGAAGGAGATGCAACAAACTGAGAGTACAGAACAATAAACTAATGGGCTATAGAATGGGAATAACATAATGATTCACCATCTGAATGGGGAGGAATAGCGCTAAACAACGGGAGGGAGTAAAGAACTACAGAGACCAGTAAATCAGAAGTTTGCAAAGTGTTTTGGCTTCCAGCGAGGCCAGTGCAATTTGGGGGGAGGTTGCATAAATGGAGGTATCATGGAGCAGGGAAGTATCAATATAGTATCCCACCGGGACACTGTGCTCAGCTGGAGGGGACTCAGTCTCGGAGGCCTCACATCCCAGAATGGAGAGGGACAGTCCTTCTCCATAGAGCTCTGGGGAGATCCCACCTGGGGTACTGTAGGCAGCAATGGGATCCTTAACTGTAGGAAAAGAGTGACAAACTGAGGGAGCTCAGAGAGGAGCCCAAAATGCACAGGGAATCAGAGGGGTACATTCAAAGAGCTAAATCCCGCCAGCTAGGCAAAGCCCTTGTTGGTTGTGTAACACAAACACTGTCTGCAGGTGTGCAACGGGCACAAATCAGAGATGAAGGGGGATTGTTTCTGGAAGGCTGAAAGGGGAGAACTAGGGGAAATGGGGGTGAAATTGAACCAAAGGACAGGTGCTCAGGAGCCATCCCCCATTCCAGGGGGATCTGTGCAGTTGTCTCCCCAGATGAAGGACCCGGAGCTCCACTGCTCAGGACACTAAGAAATGGGGTCCCCAGAAAGTGGATGGGAGAACAATCCTCTCCTGGTCCACCAATGGGAGAGACAGATTCTCATTTCTGGCTGATGCAATGTCTCGACGTGATTAATGCAGGCTACAGGACACTGAAGGTGGATTGGAAGGTGAGGGCTCTCCCCTCATCTCCCTTCCTGACCTCCCTGTCCATGTTCCTTCCTCAACCATAGTGAACTGCAGTGGGAATGTATTCACTGAGCTGTCAGGGGAAATCTCCAGCCCCAACTACCCCAACCTGTACCCTGAGAGCTTGATCTGTGAATACCGTGTGGTCCTGGAGCCGGGCTACCGTGTGGTGCTGAACATCAGGAGTGAGGACTTTGATGTAGAACCAGCTGACTCAGAAGGGAACTGCCCCGACAGCTTAACAGTAGGTGGTGGGGTACAGACAGGAGATCTCTCTGACTGGGGTCCCTTTACCCTGCTCACCCCTGATCTCAGCCATGTCTCCCTAGAGATTCCCTTCCCCTCACACTCAGGGTTCCCCTCTCCCTGCTCATCTCTAATCCCAGATGAGCCCCCCCAATTAGAGATTTCCTTCCCCTCACACTCAGTGCCCCCTCTCCTTGCTCAACCTTAATCCCATCTGTATATCCCTGTTAAGATCTCCCACTCCTTGACTCTGTCTCTGTCACTTTTTCTCTATCGCCTGCTCTTCTCTTCCAATTTGCCATTGCTTCTTGTTTATTATTTTCCCAGTTCACAGATGGAAAACGACAGTTTGGTCCCTATTGTGGCAACAAATTCCCAGGGCCTCCAGAAATTAAAACCAGGAGCAATATTCTTGATATTATCTTCCAAACAGACAAAACGGCACAAAAGAAAGGCTGGAAAATGCGCTACTTCGGGGACCGTGAGTAAATACCTTTGCAAAATGCTCACTTTGCTGCTCAGAGACAGAGAGGATGGATAGACGGTTTGGCTAAGTTGGTGCCTGTTGCTTGAGTGAAAGCAAGATGGCTGGCTGGGAGTCAAAGACAGAAAGGTGGGAAAAGAGAGAGAGTAAGTCTCAAACCGATCAGTCACTGATATCCTCTTTCCTCCCCAAAGCAATACCCTGTCCCCAGAGTGTCACCCCAAACTCTATTCTTGACCCACTAAAGGACAACTACATCTTCAAGGACTACGTGAAGGTGACCTGCGTGAAAGGTTATGAGGTTGTGACGGTAAGTTGCCCATCCAGCCCTGCAATGGGGTTCTATGATCCCTTCCCCTCAGATGTCCTGAGAACCCTGTTGACCTCTAAGTATCTCTCCCAGGCACTCTGACACACCTTCTCCTTCCTCCCTACCCACCATGGAAGTGGAAGGTCAGTTCCTAAAAACCTGACAGGGAGAGAATATGTTGTGTGCAGATTTTAGCACAGAGTATAGCACAGACTCCTTCCCCAACAGCTCTGCAGTGGTTCTGGATGCCCTCACTGGTCCTGAAACAGGAAATTGCTATGGCTGACTCAGACCACTGGGCCCGTTTAGCCCCATGACGTCACGCCTTCTGCCCCACTCCAGACCAGGTCAGACCAATAGCCTTGTCTAACCTAGTACTCTGCCTCCCTCTATACCTGACTGCTCTGCAGATATCCCTACATCTCAGTGAAATCCCTCCATGGGGGAGCTTAATTCGGATACATTTCACTCTCAGTAACTGACACACATTCTTCTTTCACTCAGCAACAAGGCAGCCTAGCAGCCTTTCACTCCAGCTGCCAGAGTAATGGAGAATGGAGCAACTTGCAACACAAATGTGTCCGTAAGTGTCCCTTTCCTCTATGGCTGTAGGAGATCTGGAAATGGGATATGGGCCTTTCAGCGTTAGGGCGTTAGTTTCAATCTGGCCTTAGATGTGGGGGAATGGGTGACCCACAGCGGGATGAGGAATGGGCTCTAAGCCTGCCTAGTGCAGTGATGACCAGTGACGAATGAGGAGTTGCAGTGGTTCCTAGTCAGACAGAGTAAATTGATTGTTGGGTGGGGATGCCCCTTTGATAACTGTCTTTTCTGTTTTTCTCTGCAGCTGTGGACTGTGGTCTGCCTGACACTATTGACAATGGCGGAGCCACCTACCTGTCAGGATTTGAGAAGACTCAGTACGAAGCCATTATCCGCTATGACTGCGAAAAACCATATTATACCCTGCAAACCAGAGGGGATGGTAGGCATTCCCCAGACACGGTGGCCTCTACCCATGACTAAAGGCCCAAGAAATAGTATTGTCCAATTGCTGTATTCTGACTGCCCCCAGTAAGATCCCCTCATGGGGCTGAGGCTGGGACTATATTCCTAAGGAAGACTGTACTAGTTGGCGTAACCCAGCCTCACCCAGATAAAATCCCCTAATTGGGAGGGCTTGTAGCCGATGGTCCTGTTCAATGGCCACTGCCATGGTATCTGAGTTTGGTGATTTGTTTGCATTGTGGTAGTGAGCTCTCAGTCTAGCTCCCAGGTACCCATACCACAAAAAAACCACCACACAACTGGCACTGATAGTCTCTGTCACTGGCAGCTTCAGAAGAGTGGTCACGGATTTAATAGGACAGAGCACATACTCCCTGCCAGGGAAGGAGCTGAGGCACATTGGCAGGGGTTCTGTGTCTGTGTGAGGGGGAGCTCACTCTGCTGCTTACTGGGCTGTACTCACTGTCAGTCTGTCACCTTTGCACAGTAATCTCTCCCTTCCCACACATTAACTAGATTAAAAACTGGCTAACTGATAGGTCTCAAAGTGTAATTGTAAATGGGGAAGGTCATGGAGCAGTTGTGTTTCCAGTGGAGTCCCACAGGCATTGGTTCTTGGTCCTAGGCTTTTTAGGGTTTTTATCAATGAGCTGGAAGAAAACATTAAATTGTCACCGATAAAGTTTGCAGATGACACAAAAATTGGGGCAGTGGTAAATAATGAAAAGGACAGGTCACTGATACAGAGAGATCTGGCTTGGTTGGTAAACTGGGCACAAGCAAACAGTTTGTTTTAACATTTTAGTACAGCCAAATCTAAATGTACGCATCTAGAAATAAAGAATGTAGGCCATATTTGTAGGATGGGGGAGTCTAGCCTAGAAAGCCATGATCCTGAAACAGACTTGGGGGTTGTGGTGGATAATTGTGAACTCCCAGTGTGACGCTGTGGCCAAAAGAGCTAATGTGATCCTTGGATGTATAAATGGGAATATTGAATAGCTGTAGGAAGATTATATTACCTCTGTATTTGGCACTGATATGGCCACTGCTGGCATACTGGGTCCAGTTCTGTGTCCCTAATTCATTAAAGATGCTGATAAATTGGAGAAGGTTCAGAGAAGAGCTATGAGAATGATTAAAAGTTTGGAAAACACACCTTATAGTGTTAGACTCAAGGAGTTCAATCTATTTAACTTAACAAAGAGAAGGTTAACAGGTGACTTGATCTCAGTCTATAAGTACCTATATGGGGAACAGAAATTTGATAATAGACTCTTCAGTCTCGCATACAAAAGTATAGCAAAATCCAATGGCTGGAAATTGAAACTAGACAAATTCATACTGGAAAGAAGGCAATTTTTTAACAGGATGAGTAACTAATCCATTGGAAAAACTGACCCAGGGCCATTGTGAATTCTCCATCACTGGCCATTTTGAAATCAAGATTGGATGTTTTTCTAAAAAACCTGCTCTAGCTCACACAGAAATTAATAAATTAAGGGAAGTCCTGTGCCCTGTGTTTTGCAGGAGATCAGACTAGGTGATCACAGTCAACCCTTCTGGCCACAGAATCTAAGAAAACCAGTTCCCCAGAGTTATTGGTCACATTCTCATGATGTTTTGTACTGAAATTCTTTCTATGCTTCTGTGTTTTCCAAGGGATTTATCGGTGTTCAGCCAGTGGGAAATGGGTGAGCGAAGAGATGGGAACAGAGCTTCCAGCATGTGTCCCAGGTATCACAAAGAACTTTGTCTATGTGTGCATGTTGTGTGTGTGTGTGTGTTTTGTGGAGACCCGATCACCATTAAAAGTCAGTTTTCTCTCCACCACTTCTCTCTAATTTAAAGAAAGCTGAATCAATCTGCCTGAAAAATTGCTGGTTCCTTTTCCAGGGTAGAATTTGACTGGGTAATTTGAGTTGCATTAGATCGGGTGTTTCTGAGATCGGTGGGTTCCTGAGAAAGATCAGAGGGGGCAGCAGAAGGAACCTGGGAAGTACATAAGCTCTACCGGTCTTCTAGTGAACCAGCTCACCGCAGCCAGTATTGGACCCTGCTACCGCCTCCGTTTCCCTACTATTGGCTATGCTGGTTCTCATGTTTTAGCCCTTCAGACAAATTAAAATTCATCCCCTTCCAGCAGGTAAACAAAAAAAGTCTGCAAAACCAAAACAGACGTCCAGCAACCTCTCGCTGGGTCTTGCCCAATTTAGTCAAATGCATCCTCACCAGGCCACATAAACTTTTCACCCTCTCTTGGATGTAGCTTCTCTTGTAGCCTTCTCCTGGGCTCAGCAGTCCATTATGTGCTGTTGGAGCAGGGCAATAGACAGGGGACTTCACCCACCTTTGCTGGAAAGCCCAGCCTAGACCCCTAGGAAAGCATAAATGTTAACTCTCTTCAATACTCATCCATGCTCTCCTGGCCAGACTACCTTGAATATCCTTTCTCAGGGCCTCTAACTGCCCCTTAAGGAGGAGTTGCTCCTGCCCCTTGCTGCAGTTAGCACCACTCAGGCCTTTCCATCTAGCTAGTATGGAGAGCTTCTTTCCCTAGTGCTCTCTGGGTTTCCTGTAGTCTCACCTGTGACTCATTCAGCAGGCTCCCTCTGATAGGAAGCACCACCTCATGGCTACAGGTATGTGATGCCTGGTCACCTGAACCAACCACCAGGTCCAGCTCAAACTCACCATCTGGGAGGTGGATAACTAGGCACCGGTGGGGCTGAGCTAGCCCCCCTTGAAAGGGCAGCCCACTCTGTGACATGAACCTTGCAATGTCTGCATAGACTCCTGTCAAACGGCAACTCCTGAAACATGGTTTAAAAAATAAAACTAAGGAAATTCCATGACAGAACAATGAATTACGTTTCTGTGAAGTCTGAAACTGTAGCCTGGCAATTGTACAACCTAACATTCTAAACTAGGGACATTCACTTTAATTGGATAAAACCCACAAAAGATGGAAAGTCACAGACTTCACAGATTCTGATAATGTGACAAAGAGTCCTGTGGCACCTTATAGACTAACAGACGTACTGGAGCATGAGCTTTCATGGGTGAATACCCACTTCGTCAGATGCATGTCACTATGCATGTCACAGATGTATTACTGTGATAATGTCAGCAGCCTTACGTGTGGGCCCTCGTATTATCACTGAATAAGCTGAATCTCACAGACAACTTTACCCTCAAACAGGGCCGGTGCAAGGATATTTTGCACCCTAGGCGAAACTTCCACCTTGTGCCCCCCGCCCCCACCCCTCCCCCCGGAGCATCGCTTGTTATAAACTTTCAAAAATGAATACTGCATAATGTGGCATTGTTTATTAGAATTAATACACATTCAGCTTGAAAATTTATTAATTTCATTAGTTAGTCTACATATTTAATTAAACTAAATGAATAACCTGACAGGGGGTGTGAGGCTGGTTGGCTTTGGGTCTGGAGGTGTGGCAGGGGTTGGCTGGAGACAGGGGGTGTGGGCAGCGATGAGCTGCCAAAATCTTAACAACCGGTTCCCTATAAAAAGTTCTGATTTAAGGGGGGGGAGCAGGGGAGGGGCCAGGGAGAGATCGTTGTGGGGCCGGAGGCCCCTGCAGGGCCTGGGCCAATTGCCCCACTTGACCCCTTCCCTCTCCTCTGGCCAGCCCTGGAGCTTGCAGCAGCCCCCGCCCCCACCTTGCTGGGCCATTCAAAAAGTGGCAGCAGGATGACTCCAGAGCTCAGCTGAGCTGCCCAGCTGATGCCGGCGGCTGGCCACGCTGCAGCTGGGGGGAAGCAGGGGAAGGGCCGGGGGAGCCTCAGCCTCCCCAGCTGGGAATCCTGGGAGCAACAGGATGGTCCGGCCCACAGGCCAGAGTTCTTTGCCCACCCCCTGGCTCTTTAACAACCGGTTCTCCACCAAGGTCTAATTTTAGCAACCGGTTCTTGAGAACCTGTAGGAACCTGCTCCAGCTCACCACTGGGTGTGGGGCTGGTTGGCTTTGGGTCTGGAGGTGCGACAGGGGTTGGCTGGAAACAGGGGGTGTGGGGCTAGCTGGCTTCGGGCACGGGGGTGCGGCAGGGGTTGTCTGGAGACAGGGGGTGCGGGGCTAACTGGTTTCGGGCACGGGGTGCGGCAGGGGCTGGCTGGAGGCAGGGCAGGGGGTTCAGCAGGGGCTGGCTGCGGGCAGGGGGGTGTGGGGCTGACTGTGGGCAGGGCAGGGGGTGTAGCAGGGGCTGGCTGGAGGCAGGGCAGGGGGTGCATCAGGGGCTGGCTGCGGGCATGGGGGTGTGGGGCTGGCTGTGGGCAGGGCAGGGGGTGTAGCAGGGGCTGGCTGCGGGCAGGGTGGTGGGTACCAGGGCCATCCCTAGATATTCTGGGGCCCCAGGCTTCCGTGGGGGGGCAGGCCTCCATGGGGGGGCTGGCTTGGGGGGCAGGGGGACCACACCCCAGTACTCACCGGCGGCGCGGAGGGGGCCGGGTCTCTGTACTTCCTCCCGCCAGTGAGTGCAGGCCTGGCCCTGCTGCAGAGCTCAGGGGAGTGGGGGCAGGGGCCCCGGGGAAAAGCCAGAGCAGCAGGGAGCATCGCAGCGCCCCCATTAGCTGGAGGAGGAATGACATCATTCCCGGCCTGCCTGCCCTTGCCCCTTGCACAGCGGCGGGAAGAGGGTTACACGTTTAGCTGGTGCCAGGTGAGCATCCCAGACATTTTGGGCACTGCTTTTTGGCGCCCTCAAATCTTGGCGCCCTAGGCAGCCACCTAGTTTGCCTAGTGGTTGCACCGGCCCTGCCCTCAAAGAACACACAGCTTCACTGCATCCATGAGACTCATTGCCTGTGACCCTCCTAACCAATGCCCCTACACTATAGGATTTACATACCATGAGCAGAGAAGACTGTGATGGCAAAAGATCAAAGACAACTATGTGTAAAACCAGTGCATTATACTTCAAACTATCCAGAGTTCATGTATAAATTCTCCAGAAGAGTGGGTTTGTCTGATTTAATTCTTTCTACGGCCTTTACCAAACTCCTTCACAAAGAAATCCTTCGTCTTAAGGGAATATATTGCAAAACAAGAATGACTGGTACAGTAGATGGATGATATGAGCTTGGCAGTGATAACAGGGCAGAACTGAGCCTGTTTGGGTGACTTTAACAGTGAATTTCTTGACTTCTTATATTAGAATTTGAGGATGCATAGGAGACAAGGTGGGTGAGGACCCACTTTTGTTGGTGGAAGATACAATCTTTTGAGCTACACTGAGTTCTTCTTCAACCAGCATGACTTCAACAGCAATGCAAACAATTTAAGGATAGGCATTTTTATACTTCACTGAAGTTAACAAACTTTTTATTTCCGAATTTGCTTAGTATGGGCTGTCAATTAGTTGCATTTAACTCAAGCGATTAATGCAAAACAAATGAATGAGATTTTTAAAAATTGTTGCGATAAATTGCACTTTTAATCACACTGTTAAAAAGATAATAGAATACCAATTTAAATTTATAATAAATATTTTGGATGTTTTCTACATTTTCAAATATATTCACTTCATTTACAACACAAAATACAAAATACAAAGTGTACAGTGCTTACTTTATATTACAACAACGCCATGCAAATGCCTGTTCTCACTTTCAGGTGATATTGTAAATAAGAAGCAGGCAGCATTATCTCCAGTAAATGTAAACAAACTTGTTTGTCTTAGTGATTGGCTGAACAAGAAGTAGGACTGAGTGGACTTCTGGCTCTAAAGTTTTACATTGTTTTGGTTTTGAGTGCAGTTATGTAAAAAAAAATTTGACATTTGTAAGCTGCCTTTTCACGATAAAGAGATTGCATTACAGTACTTGTATGAGATGAATTGACAAATGCTATTTCTTTTATCTTTTTTACAGTACAAAATATTTGTAATAAAAATAATAATGTAAAGTGAGCAGTGTACACTTTGTATTCTGAGTTGTAATTGAAATCAATATATTGAAAATGTAGAAAAACATCCAAAATATTTATAATATATTTAAATTGGTATTCTATTATTGTTTAACAGTGTGATTAAACTCAGAATTAATTGTGACTATTTTTTTAATCGTTTAACAACCCTATTCCTTAGTTTTTCTTTTCTGTAAACTTTGGATGCAGATTATTTGACACAGAACTGCCATGGACAGAGGTTACTCTGAACAAGGATGATGTCAAGGAGACAGGAGAGAGGGGAGGAGGGGGGTTTTAGGTGGGAGGGATAGCTCAGTGGTTTGAGCATTGGCCTGCTAAACCCAGGGTTGTGAGCTCAATCCTTGAGGGGGCCACTTAGGGAGCTGGGGCAAAATCAGTACTTAGTCCTGCTAGTGAAGGCAGGGCTAGGGTAACCAGATAGCAAGTGTGGAAAAATCAGCGCAGGGGTGGGGGGTAATAGGATCCTATATAAGAAAAAGCCCCAAATATCAGGACTGTCCCTATAAAATCAGGACATCTGGTCACCCTAGGCAGGGGGCTGGACCCAATGACCCTTTGGGGTCCCTTCCAGTTCTATGAGATAGGTATATCTCCATAACCACCCTACTAGCAAGTGGTAATTCTCCCATTGTATCCCTTTTTATTTCCCTTCTAGTCTGTGGAATCCCCAGTACACCCATCGAGGAGCAGCAGAGGATTTTTGGGGGCACCCGTGCTAAGCCAGGCAACTTCCCCTGGCAGATCTTATTCCAAAACCCACAGGGAGGTGGGGTACTTATTTCGGACCGCTGGGTGCTGACTGCAGCTCATGTGCTGGATGATTCAAATAGCAAGCCCATAATGTATGCTGGGGTGACCAACATCAACCAACAGATCAAGAGGGAGGAGCCCATACAGCTGTTTGAAGAAGAAGTGTTCATTCACCCTAACTGGGCAAAGGTTGCAAACCCAGAAGCTCGGACAAATTTTGATAATGACATTGCACTGCTGAGGCTGACGGCACCTGTGAAGATGGGCCCCAAGATCTCACCACTCTGCCTCCCTGGTGGTTCCCCTGAATATGAGCTGGAGAAAGGCAGACTGGGCTACATATCTGGCTGGGGCCGGACAGAGGACCGAAACAAAGTTTACCATCTCAGGAAGGCACAGATCCCTGTGGTGGACATGGCACAATGCCGTAGTGTGAAGCCAAAGCCACCTGCTGATTCCACCACTTTCCAATTCACTGACAACATGGTCTGTGCTGGAGATGGCACAAAGGACAGCTGTTCTGGGGACAGTGGCGGAGCGTATGCCATCAATGACCCCCACAATGAGACACGGTACTATGTGGGTGGCCTGGTCTCCTGGGGACCACAGTGTGGCACATATGGCCTTTACACCAGAGTGGGGCGCTACCGGGACTGGATCATGGAGACCATGAGCCGATATGAGGAGGCAGAGGGATCACACCAATAGATCCTTCTCGCCCTAGGGCACTGCCATCTCACCAGGTATTGAGGTCACATGTCCCAGCAGATTGGCTGCCCTTTGATCCCATCTACTCTTTGCACAACAGACCAACTGCATTGTGGCTGTGCCGGAGTAGGGAGTCAGAAACAATGGGTTATCTATTCCATTGTAACTACATCAGGGAGGGGCGTCTCTCTTCCTTCCTCCACTGGAATTGCCAGGGCAGGAGCAGAGAGCATGCTGGGTAAAGAGGCCCCCTTTTACCTTTACCCTTCACATTCTTTGCTCAAATTCCTTGGTTTTTAGAGAGATGCTAGCCAGGCTGCGTCCACATGATCGCTCTGAGGCTGAAACCCATCAGTGGGGACAATAGAGGGTAATTGCTGGTCCACAAGAACTAGGTTCAGAGCCTGGCCAACCAAAAGATGAAGGGCTGCTCCTTCTCCTCACTAGGACAATAGAGGCTCATTGACTTCCGACTCACGTATTCTCTGTATCACTCACAATATCTAACTGCATTAAAGGATCATCAAATCACCTCCCTGTGTGTGCAGTCTCCTTTCTTCTCAGACTAGACCTAGGTTCCCAACTGAAGTGACCCATCTCCCCCCTCACTCCCATGCTAATAGCTGTAGGCCTTTTAAAAGCTGTGGCTCATGCTACCTCACTGCAGCATCTGGGACTGGATCCTCACTGGCAGCTGCTGTCAAGGAGCAGGGCTGCCCAGAGAGGGGGCAGGGGGAGCAAGTGGGGCAATTTGCCCCAGGCCCTGGGCTCTGCAGGGACCCCCATAAGAATATAGTATTCTACAGTATTTCAACTTTTTTTTATAGAAGGGGCCCCCAAAATTGCTTTGCCCCAGGCCCCCTGAATCCTCTGGGCAGCCCTGTCAAAGAGAAGTGGTTGTTTCACAGATCCAGGTCTAGGAATCAAGCTGAGGGGAGCAACTTGTCTCACATTCGCCTGCCTCAGGGCCAGTTTTTCAAACTTAAGTCATCTTGTGCAACATACACAAAGTCCAGGGAGGGCAGTGGACTTACACCAGAGATGTACTTTTGTCAATCATCAACATCTCACAGACACCTTCCTCTCCAGCATGCTACTCCCAGTCCTGAAATCTCCATATACATTCTGGAGTAGTGAGGGAATAGTTCCTCTGTTTGTGGCTCTGAGGAGACATCACCAGGGTTACTGTGCTCCGCTCTAGGATCCTCAATCTCTGAGGCTTCATGTCCTGGAGCAAGGAGGGGATAACACCTCTCTGTATGGCTCTTGGGGAGACACCACCTGGACACTCTGCTCTGGTCTGGGCCCTGGAGTCCCAACACTACCTTTCCATTCAGCCTTGGACAGGCCCCACCTGAGGGCCTGCTTTCAGAATTGGGCCTTGTCAGGGTTCCCTCCCCACTCTGAACTCTGGGGTACAGATGTGGGGGCCTGCATGAAAGACCCCCCAAGCTTATTTTTACCAGCTTAGGTTAAAAACTTTCCCAAGGCACAAATTCCACCTTGCCTTGAACAGTACGCTGCCACCACCAAGTGATTTAGACAAAGAATCAGGGAAAGGACCACTTGGAGTCCTAGTCCCCCAAGTCCTGCACCCCCTTTCCTGGAGAAGGTTTGAGAATAATATCCTCACCAATTGGTACAGGTGAACACAGACCCAAACCCTCGGATCTTAAGAACAATGAAAAAATCAATCGGGTTCTTAAAAGAAGAATTTTAATTAAAGAAAAGGTAAAAGAATCACCTCTGTAAAATCAGATTGGTAAGGACTTTACAAAATAACAAAAGATTCAAAAACACAGAGGATTTCCCCTCTAGGCAAAACTTTAAAGTTACAAAAACAGGGATAAACCTCTCTCTTAGCACAGGGAAAATTCACAAGCTAAAACAAAAGATAACCTAACGCATTTCTTTGCTATTACTTACTATTTCTGCAATATTAGATGCTTAGCTTAGATATGGCTTAGGTAGATGTATTTTCCCTGCCCTGGTTCCTTGTTGACTCTGGGAGACACAGACAAAAAACCCTCCCCCACAGATTTGAAAGTATCTTCTCCCCTTATTGGTCCTTTTGGTCAGGTGCCACCCAGGTTATCTGAGCTTCTTAACTCTTTACAGGTAAAAGAGGAATTAACCCTTTACAGGGCAAAGAGGGATTTTATGCTACCCTTAGCTGTATGTTTATGACAGGCCTCTTTATCAGAAAGGGCTTTGGAGGTCAGTTGAAAAAACCACTGTAAGTCCTCAAAATAGCCAGATCTGGACTAGCAGAAAGCCTGAGTGTCTGATGTTTGATGGCTACTTCAGCAGAAGCAGCTCTTCAGAGTTCAATTTTGTTATATCCTTGGGGCAGCCGGTGTAGGAAGCAATCACTTGAGGCCAGAGAGCAGACAGCTAACCAAAACCTCCATTTTATTTACAGATACAGAGAGCTCACTCAGCCGGTTGAAACCGGCTGAGCTATCCCTTAATAGTCTAACTCAGTTGCCATAGTAACAAAACCCATGACAACCAAATACACAACATATTCCTCCCCCCCTAATAAGAACATCCCCTAAATAAAACACACACTAAACTAGAGAAAGAGGGTAGACTGCCTCCATTCTCGGCTAAACCCTGGGGATTATTTTGCCCCATAACCGTGGGTTCGCCCTAACTAAAGATCCAGCCGATGAGGAGGCCTTCTGTCTCTAGGTGGATGACGGCGAACTTCTGGTGTTGTTGCACCCGAAAGTACTAGGGGCTCAGGGTCCGCAGCACGAATAGGTGAGGAGGTGGTATCAGCTCGTGCTGGGCAAAGGGGTATCTCAGCTGCCGGCAGTAATGGAGGAGAACAGTCAGGAACAGGTGACTCATGATTCGGTGTCTCACCAGGAGGGGTGAAGTCAGACCCCTCAACTGCAGATGGGTCCTGAAGACTGGCATGACCTGGCAACAGCTGATCTACATGTCGCCGCCAGGTAAGATTCTCTGCAGTCCGGACTGTATAGGAAACAGGTCCTGTTTGAGTGATGACTGTGGCCAGGACCCATTTAGCTCTGGAAGTATAATTCCGAGCCAAAACTGGCTGTCCTGGGCTAAAGGTTCGGTCTTTTGCTCTGGGTGCCCGTCTGATGACTTGATATTGCTGCTGATGTTGCACAGTTTGTCTGGGTTCAGAAGGTTTCAGCAGATCAAAGCAAGTGCGCAGCTGTCGTCCCATCATTAGAAAGGCTGGGGAAGCCTGGGTCATAGCATGAGGTGTGTTTCTATAGGAAAGTAAGAAGGTATCCAAACGCTTTTGAATGGAGTGTTGTCCCTTTGCTGATTTCAAAGCGTGTTTCATTGTCTGCACAAATCTTTCAGCTAATCCGTTGGTGGACGGATGATATGGTGCTGACGTGATGTGGTGTATCCCATTTGCCTTCATAAAATTTTGAAACTCCTGAGAGACGAACTGCGGTCCGTTGTCGCTCACAAGTTGTTCTGGCAGACCAAAACGACTAAAGAGTCCTCGTACTTTTTGGATAGTACTCTCTGCAGTAGTGGACTGCATTATAGAGACTTCTGGCCATTTAGAATGGGCATCTATTGCCACCAAGAACATGCTTCCTTCAAGGGGGCCAGCAAAGTCCACGTGAATACGTTGCCACGGGTTTTCAGGCCAGTCCCATGGGTGTAGGGGTGCCCACTGGGGTGCATTTCTTACACCCTGACATGACATACAAGCTTTTGCCTTCTCTTCAATAGCACCGTCCAATCTAGGCCACCAAAAATAGCTTCGTGCAATTTCCTTCATGCGCACTATTCCACAGTGACCGGAATGGAGCTGTTCTAACATCTGTGATCTCAGGGGTGGTGGAATAATGACACGCCTCCCCCACAACAAACAACCAGATTGGACCGATAACTCCGTCCGCCTGGACATGTAGGGAACAAGGTCGGGTGAGACCGGAGAGGTTTGTCGAGATTTTCCATGCATCACCAGGTCCTTACACCAGCATTCTGATGCCTGGTGACCCAGCTTACCACAGCGGCACCATTCTTGACTCTGCACCGTTTTGTGGGTCAGTTCTTGTGACACTTTTTGCACCCTAGGGGATGCACCGATGTATTGTGCCTCCCTTGTAGCCAGTTCCATGGAGACAGCAATATCAACAGCCTTCTGTAATGTAAGCTGAGCCTCTGTCAGTAGGTGCTTCCGTATAGCTTCACTGCAGAGGCCACACACTAACCTGTCACGCAGGGCATCATTTAACATCTCTTTAAATTCACAGTGTTCTGCTAGCTTTTTTAAAATGGCTACAAATTGTACAACTGTTTCATCTTCCTTTTGGTCTCTTTTGTGGAACCTATATCTTTCAGCAATTACCAGTGGTTTTGGGGAGAAATGAGACCCCAGGATTTCCACAATGTCACTGTAAGATTTAGTCTCAGGCTTAACAGGGTGTAGTAAGCTGCGTAGCAGAGAGTAGGTTTTAGCCCCTACAACAGTTAAGAATATTGGCACCTTCTTCGCTTCTGTAATGTCATTTGCAATACCAAAAAGCTCAAAACGCTCAGTATACACATGCCACTGCTCTGTATTCTCATCAAAAGGTTCCAGAGGCCTGGTCAGAGTAGCCATGATTTTTAGTTTCACTTTCACAGTCAGTGCAAACAAGCAGCTTTTTTTTCTTTGTTTGGTCTTTACCTTGACTTCTACTTCCTTCTGTTACTGGAGCAGCACCAGGATCCCACCCTCGTCGCCAGTGTTATATCCTTGGGGCAGCCGGTGTAGGAAGCAATCACTTGAGGCCAGAGAGCAGACAGCTAACCAAAACCTCCATTTTATTTACAGATACAGAGAGCTCACTCAGCCGGTTGAAACCGGCTAAGCTATCCCTTAATAGTCTAACTCAGTTGCCATAGTAACAAAACCCATGACAACCAAATACACAACAAATTTGGGAAACACTGATCCTTTGGAAGCTATGGAAATGGGGATACCCAAATTAAACAAAGATATTTCTTTATTCCCCAGGAAACTCTAGTCTCTTCTCTCCACTTCAGCCAAGCAGCATCCCTCTGTTCTTCATTGAGCCCTTGTTGGAGAGAGATTGGTTCCTATGGGTACTGGGAAGTATTATGTTAATTTTCATGGAATAAAATGGACCAGAGAGTCAAATATGTTATCATGGCTCGGTCATTGTACTACACTAAACAGTTAAACATTGTTTGGGGTTTTGAATACAGATACCTTGGCCTGCTTAATTCCATGGCAACAACCACCATTAAAAATCTGTATAACCTTTTATTAAAGATACAGAAAAAGAAGGAAAAACAGTTAAAGCATTTCAAATGTAAAATACTAAATGAGGCTTTCATTTTAACAATATCTCTTCCTCCCTTTCTCTTTAGCTGTAGGGAGCTTTCATAGGAACCCCCCATGTCTGACTGTCCTTTGTGGGGAAAAGAGAAACAGTTGAGAGTCCAGGGTTGCGACAGTCCCTTTTTTCAAGGGACATCCCTTTTTTTTTAATCTCTGTACAATAAGATCGGGAGTTGCTGAGTGCTGCAAAAAGCAGCAAGAAATACCCTTGGTGAATGTGAGTATTGCTTATTCATTATTATTACCCTAGCTGCAGCTGCCATTATTGTTGTTGTTGAAGTCTGATCCTGCTTCCTTTAAGCCAAAACAAGACAAACACACTCAAAAGGGGACAGAAAAGAACAGCAAAGGTAGAAAATGCAGTTTCTGTTTCTGGTGTTGACTCTCACTTGCAGCCTTACTACTGGAGAAAACAGGCATGGCATATGGTCTTATTAGCCGGGACAAGACCCGACAAACTTATATCAGCATCAGGCTGTTTCAGACATTGCTTTTAGCTGCCTCTCTGGTCATGCACTCACAGCAGTGTTGTGAAAGAGACTGTTTTGGCCAGCTAAGTCAGTCTGTTAGTAAACAGAAGGCAAAACGAGAGTGATAGGAAAGGGAAAAAATCAGATGATGAAGGAAAAGGACATCCGAGGGAGGCAGTGACAGGAGGCAACGAAGGGTCACATTCCAGGTGTTGTTCAGGACTTAGCTGAAGCCGGTGGAGTGGCAAAGTAATCGATTCCCTTTCTGAGGCCTGGTGTGGTTACGATGCCTTTCAGGACCAGGATGATGACAGCTTAACAATGGCATGGTGGATTCCGGGGTCCCAGGAGATGGTGGAGAGCGAGGGTGGCAGCCAGAATGGTGTAGTTCATTCCTTTCAATCCACCCATCCCCCTGTTTTGATTGCCCCCCCAAATCTCTTTTTAAATAACCCCAAAAGAGGGTGATAAGTGGATAGCCCAGCCCCTCATTATTTTGTCCACCACTTAGGCCTAATTTCCAACACACCAATATCGTTTCATTAAGTTCTGATGCCATTCTCCCCTTGTTTACCCCTCATAATCTCTAAAGAGCCCTTTGGTAGTATCAGCAGACCTTTTGGTTTGGACTAATTCATTCTCTGTCTCCCTTTTGTGTGAAAAAAATGTTTCTGTCACAGGCTGAGCTGGACTTTTGCTGTCCTGAGTACAGTACAGGCCTCTACACAACAGGAAGGCCAGGAGGACAAAATGTTGCAGCAATTCAGCAGAAGGAAGGGGAAAGAGACAAACAGAAATAGGTGAAGTTGAATGGGCCAGGACAGGGGGCAAGAACACGAGGAGGCAGTGGGAGGCTAGGGATTATATTACCAGCTTGGACCCACATTTCCTATGTGACTTTTGGGCAAGTCACTTCTTCTTTCTGTGCCTCAGTTTCTCCACATGTAACTTGAGGGACACTTATAGGAGGCTTCTCTCATTAGCATTTGTCAAGTGCTTTAAGATTGTAAGGAGTGGCCTGGTTTGTAGTTTCTTTAGGCTGAGCGCATTGCACACACTCCATGTGTCCCTCCATTCCCCCATTCTCCTCCCCACATGGGATCTCTACATGCTCCCCATTGTCTCTTGACCCATGCCCCCTAATCCCCCATACCAGTGTCCTCCACTCTCCCCCTCTCCATGCCAGAGGCCCTGTGTGCAGACCATTTCAAGGTTCCCCACTTCCTCCATGCAGAGGGCTCTGAGTGTGCCCTCATTCCCCTCTACCATCTTTAAAAACGAATAGGAGACTGAGCTAGAGCAGGGGCGGGCAAACTTTTTGGCCTGAGGGCCCCATCATGTTTCAGAAATTGTCTGGAGGGCGGGTTAGGTGAGGCTGTGCTTCCCCAAACAGCCAGACGTGGCCCAGCCCAGCCCCCTATCCAACCCCCACTGCTTCTTGCTCCTGGACGGCCCCCCTGGACTCCTGCCCCATCCAACCTCCCCAGTCCCTGATGGCCCCCCTGGAACCACTACTCCATCCAGCCCCCACTCCCTGTCCCCTGACTGCCCCCAGAACCTCCACCCCTGACTGCCCCCACCACCCCATGCAACCCCTCCTCTCATTCCTGACTGCCCCCCGGGACCCCTGCCCCCCTTCAACCTCCCCTTCTCCCTGTCCCCTGACCACCCCTGGAGACCCTGCTCTGACTGCCCCATCCAACCCTCCGTCTCCTTCCTGATTTTCCCGCTGTTCCCCGCCCTCTGACTGCCCCAACCCCTATACACACCCCTGCCCCCGACCACCACCCTGAACCCCCTGTCCTCTATCCAACCCCCACATCCCCGCGCTGCCTGGAGCACCAGCGCTGGCAGAGCTACAGCCGCGCCAGTCAGCTGGAGCCAGCCATGCACCGCGCAGCACAGAGCATCGGGTCAGGCCGGGCTCTGCAGCTGCACTGCCCCAGGAGCTCACAGCCTCACCACCCAGAGCGTTGCGCCGGCGGCACAGTGAGCTGAGGCTGCGGGGGAGAGGGAACAGTGGGGGAGGGGCCGGGGCTAGCCGGATGTGGCCCGCGGGCTGTAGTTTGCCCACCTCTGTCCTAGAGAGAGGGCAAATATTATAATTAGCATCAATATGTTTATCAGCCCTGTCCTGTTCATGTCTCAGACCCTTTCCCATGGCAGAGGATCTCCAGAAGATGAACAGGACAGAGACCTGAAGGGCTCTCAGAAGGGGAAGGAAAGGCACTGCATCCCGCAGCCAAGGGACTGGCCATCATCTTAGCCTGAGGGGCCTGTTCCCCTACAACTCCCTGACCTGACGGGCTTATGATCTAAAGGCAGAAACCGACGAAGGGTGGGCGATGGGGCTACAACAGACAAGCAGTGAGCCTGGGGAAGAACTGGCTCAGTTTGCTAGCTCCAAGGAGCTTTCTCAGTGGGCTTAGGAGGTTATGGGGGCAGGGGGAGGACAGGAGAAAGGAAGGATGGGAAAAGAGACTGCCACAGCTTGTCACCTGCCTGGCTGCGATCAGCAGGCTGGGTTCAGGAGGCCTCCTGGCAGGGGTGAGGGGACTGGAGGAGGATGAGGCAGTGGCTGTTTGGATCTTACCCAGGTATTTTCCCCATGCACAGGGGGCAGCATGGGAGGGAGCATGCAGGGCTGAAGGGAGAAACTGACTGGTGGTCGTGGGAATACTGGCAAAGTGACCATGGGGATGAGTCTCACTAGATCAGCTGGGCAGGGCCTTACTGGGAAAGCCAAGGGGTTTGTGTCTGATGGGGAGATGCAGGGGGAGCCGGCAGAGGGACGCCCAGGGGAGGCTGATGTGGTCAGATCCCCGAGAAGGTGATTTTAACACCAACAATCTTAACAGACTTGAAAGGAGGAAGGGCTGGAGAAGAAGAGGCCACCGTAGTCAAGGTGTGAAATGACGGGGGTGGGGCGAGAGTTTTGGCCATGGGGACAGAGATGAAAGCCCGGATTTTAGAGATGTTGTTTGAGAAAAAGGGGCCAGATTAAAAATGACCTGAACATGTGGGTCCAGTGAAAGGGGTAATTCAAAGATGGATCCTGGCTAACGGGTAGGGTGACCAGATAGCAAGGGTGAAAAATCGGGACAGGGTGTATGGGTGGGTTTAATAGGAACGTATATAAGAAAAAGCCCCAAATATCGAGACTGTCCCTATAAAATTGGGACCTCTGGTCACCCTACTTATGGGCCTCAATGACTGGGAGGATGGTGAGGCTGCCCGTGGTGATGGAGAAAGGGGACAGAAAGGGAGACTGGGGGGAGAAAGAGTGAGTTTTGGTCAAGTTGAGATTAAGATGACAACTGGACAGGAAGAAATGTCAGAAAGACAGGCCAGGATGCTGGGAGATGCCATGTGTCCAGAGCAGGAAGGATGGCACTTCCAGCAACACAGCACCCTTCACTGCCTCCAACACTACCTGCTATGGCTTCATAAAGGGCAGGTTGCATCTCCTTCTCTATGCTGTCCTCCTGGGGCCCCTCGCACAGAGCTTAACAATCCTCCACTCTTTGGAGAGAGACAGAGACAGCTGCCCAGTCTCCACAGGCTGGGGTATCTGTGAAAAGTGAGGCCTACCTAAGGTTTACGTAAGATGGAGATGCATGTGGGCTTTTTGTTGTTTTAATCCTTTTCTCCTGTTATGCTGTGGTCCTACACTTCCGGTTAAACCATCCTCTAAGAAAGCTGTCTGGGGTCACTGTATTCATGGCTGGTCACAAGCTCCTGGAGGAAAGAAGTGCAGATACCAAGGCAAGTGGCACTTGTTGGAGTGAAGCACAGCTGCTACCCAAAGCCTGGGACACTGATCTAAGTATGGGAGAAATGCAGGATTCTACCCTAGAGAGGTGAAGGCCTCGAGGCCTAAGACCTGGAGCGGGAGCACTCAGAAGAGACCACATGAGGGGATAGAGGCACAGCTAGCCTGGAGCCACAACAGTGTGTTTTTTTATAGGATAGGGAAACCAAAGCATATTTGTACTCAGAGGGAAAGGCACATGCTGAGAGAGACTGAGAAGGAGAGTGAGAGGGGGTGAGGGAGTTAGGAGGGTCGCTTGGGCAGGAACAGAAGAGGGGCTAGAGGAAGACAGCAGGAAGGATGTCTCGGTGTGTGACAGAGGAGGAGGAAAGTGTACTGGGAAGTGGGGAGTTCATCCTAGATCTTATTGATTAGGCTCTTGTTCAAAACAAGTTCTCTGGCCCATGTTCTACAGGAGGTCAGACTAGATGATCACAGTTGTCCCTTCTGGCCTTGGAATCTATGATTATTTTTTTTTAGGAAATCAGCAAGAAAAGGGAGGAGGGAACAGGATAGGGAGGATCTGAGGAAGGAGACCAAGGGGGTGAAGAGGCAGCAGGGATTTGATAAAGGAGGAGAAGTAGGGATGTTTGGTTAAGAAGATGGCAGAATTAGAGGAGAAAAGAGGGAACTGGGACTGGAGAACATCAGCATGGTTATGAGACTGTCACCGGAGACACTCAGCAGCACATGATGTATTCTGTTTTGTTTTTAGCTCCTTATTCTGAAGCATCAGAGAGGATCATGACAAGATATGTGACATCAGACAGGGTGGGCCAATGCTCTGAAGGCCAATGCTCTGAGTTGGTACTGAGAATTCTCTCTCAGGTGCTTGGCTGGCAGGTTCTGACTCACATGCTCAGTGTCTCACTGATCATCATATGTGGGGCCGGGAAGGAATTTTCTCCTGGGGGAGATGGGGTCTGCAGTACAGAACGTGGGTCACTACTGGAATCAGCTGTGTATATGTCACCTAGTCAGTTCCGTGACACAGTGCGAGCCTCAGCCATTGGTAGCACCTGGGTCTCTCCTATTCTCTGCTTGTTGCTTACCATAGTTAAATTCCTTGAGGTCTGAAATATTTTAATCTATTCTGGGTTATTGGACTGAAAGAGGGGGTAATTGGGTGGGGTTTTGGCCGGTGATGTGCAGGAGATCACACCAGAAGATCTGGTGGTCCCTTCAAGCCTTAAACTCTATGACTATGGGTCAGCCAAGCCATTAGATTTTTCAATGTAAGCAGGTGTAGGCTAGATCTTAGACGGGAGATCTCCAGCGAATACACACAATGCTTTAGGGGTGCTCTCCCCAACTGAGTCGGTACTAATACCCCAATGCCTCAGCATAATGGGAGGGCCACTTGTGATCACTAAAGATTCCTTGGCTTTTTCGTCCATGAGCTGTGCTGTTAATCCCTGGATCCTGAACATACCATGATTCAGGCAATTCCTTTCTGCTTCCTTACAGTTTTGGATTGGTCTCTGAATACCTTCTAATCTGTCCTAAATGCTGTTTGTTTGACTATTCAACATATGCTATACATTACTCGAGAGCAGGGTTGCCAATCCCTCCAGGATTGCCCTGGAGTCTCCAGGAATTAAAAATTAGTCTTTCATTAAAGATTAGGTCATGTGATGAAACCTCCAAACCTCCAAAATTGCAGCTTTCTAATAGCAGAAAACTGAACACCCTTTCCCCGCCCCTTTCCCCAAGGCCCCACTCCTTCTCCGAGGCCCCAGCCCCGGCTCACTTCATCCCCCTCCCTCCATCACTTGCTCTCCCCTACCCTCGTTCACTCACTCATTTTCACTAGGCTGAGAGTGGATTTTTATGATCTTGTGCTGTGCATATTTTTCTGTACTGTGGGAACTGCAGCCAATGGGAGCTGCAGAGGCAGCAACTGTGGGCGGGGGCAGTGCGTGGAGCCCCCTGGCTGCCCCTCTGCCTAGGAGCCAGAGAAACATGTCGCCGCTTCCTGTGAGCCACAAGGAGCCAGGCACAGAGCCTGCCCGCCCCGCTGGTGCTGCAGGCATTTCAGTCAAAAACTGGATGCCTGGCAACCTACTCCAGAGGTGGCTGCATTTCAGTCTGGATGAAGCAATCTCTGTATAGGCACAGCCTGCAAGTTTCTTTAAGAACCTGGTGGGAGGAAGGTACTTTTTAATTATTAAAAAATCCAGGTGGGAGTGGAAGACAGTGAAATAAAAACAGTTGGTTCCTATAGCAGTGATTTTAATATTGACAGAACCTCATTGGTGCCAAGGCATGAGTACAATCTGCACCCAGCACCCTCCAGGAAGCTCTACCACATTGCAAGCATCTCAAACAATAGTGCGACAGATTTCAGAAATCTTTAGGATATCACCAAGACTTCAGCCAATAGCATATTGGATTTCACAAGACTGCCTGACTTTGTCAAGGCTTCACCCAATAGTGAAGACGCATTTGGAAACCTTAGAACATCAACAAAGCTTCAGTCAATGGCACAGAGGCTTTGGGAAGCTTTGATGATATCACCAAGAATTCAACCATTGCTATGGCAGTTTTGACATCACAATCCTTTATGACATCACGATGCTTCAGCCAATTATGTGTGGGTGTTTGGATATCTATATGACATCACTGAGCCTTCAGCCAATAGGATAGTGGCATTCAGAGCCTCTACATCCCTGTTACCTCTTTGATCCAGTCCAGGTAGTTGATGACCTTGGTGTAGAAGCCATAGCTCTTGCTACAGCCGATGCCCCAGGAGACAATCCCGGTGGCTATCCAGCGCTCACTCTCTGAATCCTCCACAGTGAAGACACTCCCACTGTCCCCCTGGCAGGTATCTTTCCCCCCACTGGGTGAGCCAGCACAGAACATGTTCTCAGAGAACACCATGGCCTTCCCACTGACCTCCTTTCCCTGCAGCCATTTCTTGCAGGATTTCTGGTCACCCACTGGCAGTGATACATACTTCAGACGGTCTGCGAGAACATTTTTCTCCACCCCAAAGCCACTCACGTAGCCCATGTAGCCATTGACATAGAAAGTGCTGTTACTAGCATCTGGGAGGCAGACAGGCAGCAGGTCAGGGCCCAGTGGCACTGGGTCCCGCAGTTCGATCAGTGCAATGTCCCCATTGAAGTTGTTCTCATCATCAGGTTTGTAGTCATGATGTACGAACACGTTGCGGACGAGGTGGTTACCCAGCTCGTGGATCTTATTCACCTCTGTGTGGCCAAGGAACACTTCCATCTTCTCAGCCACCTCAGCAAGGCTCATCCTCCCACCTGTCTCTGTCACTGAGCTGTGTTGCTTGGGGTAGATGGTGTGAGCAGCTGTCAGGATCCAGCGGTCACCCAGCAGCGCCCCACCCCCGATACCAAAGATGCGTGTCTTTGCCTGCCATGGGAAGCTTCCCGGCGGTGCTGTGCTGCCACCGATGATCCGCTGGATTCCAGTGATGGGTTTGTCTGGCTTCCCACACACTGTGGGGAGAGACAGGAACCAAAGAGGCTGTTACATGCTCTCTTCTCCTGCTATCTCTCTCGTCTCCCCATACCTTTCAGTTCCCTGCTTCCCTGCTCTCATGCTGCCTTTCCATCTGGATTTCTCCATCTCCTACATTGCCACCTCCCTCACAGACAGTCCCATATTACTGTTAGTTCCACTTTTCCATCTTTCTCTCCCTCTTTCTGCTTGTCTCCCTTGGTTTGTGCTGACTCTGAAGGCATATTGCTGAGTGCTAAACACAGTGAGACGTTCCCTACTTACCTGGTAAACACACTGGGATGTCCTCATGGCCATCTTGGTCTGCCCAGGAGCCCTGAGCGGAGCACTTGTATGTATCTGAGGGAAAAGAGAAGAAGATAATGATTGCAGGGAACAATCATCAGGCCAGGGCCGGCTCTCTACCCCCCAGCGCGCGCGCGCGCGCAGCAGCATTTTTTTTTGGAGAGAGGAGGGCGGGGGGACCTTCGCAGCGTCATGCCTGGCGGAGGTCCACCGGAGCCAGCGGACCCGGCGGACCATCCGGGCACGTCTGCACAGGTCCCCCCCCCCACGGGGGACCGGCGTTGGGGGGCGGCCAAATTCCTAGAGCCGCCCCTGCATCAGGCACAGGGGGAACGGGGAGGTAGTTCCTCTTTCTAGGGCACTGAAACAACCCAACCTGGCATGCTGTGCTCAGCTGTGGGCCCCTCAATCCCAGAGGCATCACACATCAATCAGAAAGGGGATGGTCCCTCTCTGCCCCATCTGGAAAGCCTCCAGAAGGGATGCTCTGCTCAGCTCTGGGCCCCTCAGTTCCAGAGAGATAGTGATAAGTTTGAGGGAGCTCAGAGAAGAACCACAGAAACGCTCGGGGGCTGGAGGAGATTGAGGGGTAATGAGATGCTCACTGGAAGCTATATTATTCAGTCACTGAGTTCTGGGAGAGATTCAAAGAGATAAATCTACCTGGCATGGAACAGTCATGACTAGAGAGGGGGTGGGGGAAATGTGAGGATCTTTGCAAGTGTCTGAGGGGTTCAAGTCTCTGAAGAAGTTATTTTTTTTGGTGGGGGAGGGGGAGGTGAGAATAGGTTGAGACTGAGCCAAAACAAAGGAGCTCAAGAGTCTTCCCCCTGTACTGTGAGCCTGCGCCGGGCAGCGCGGTGGCCGGCCGCGGCGGCGGGGGTGGCGGGCGCGGAGCGTGTCCTGCGGCGTGCCCGTCCGCGCCGGCCACCGCCGCCGCCAGCGCGCGCGCGCCAGCACCGCGCGCGCCGCGGGCAGAGCAGAGCGCAGGAGAGCGGCGGGAGGAGGACCCTCTGCGCGGCTGCTCCTCTCTGCTCCTCTCCTCGACCTCCGCGAGCTCTGACGCGCGGCTGGTCCCCGCTGCCAAATGCGCAAATGCCGCCAATGCGCCCCACGCGCCTGCTTGGCGTCTGGGTGCTGGAGCCGCCCTGTTGTGAGCAGTGAGCCTGGGGAGGGGAGCAGCCACCCCCCGCCGCGGCGGCAAGCCACGGGGCGGGCGGCGCTCTGGCCAGTCCCCCGTCCCTCTCGGTGGACCTCCTGCCTGCGTGCCTGCGGAGGAGTCCGTCCTGGCGCTGCGGCTCGCATCAGGCCGTGCCATGCGAGCGGAGTCCACCGCCGCCGCCGCCCTCCCGGCGACAGGCAGAGCGCCCTCCGCGGCATGCCGCCCCAAGCACGCGCTTGGCGCGCTGGGGTCTGGAGCCGGCCCTGCTGGAGTGTCATCTCCCAAAGTGGGGGCAGAGACCCATTCCAGAGCACAGGGAACCAGGAGCCATGGGGAATGGATAGGGGGATGCTTCTAGCCTAGGCCCAAGGGGCTGTGTGGGGAGATGGGATCTGAGGGAGTGTAGCAAGCACTGTCCCCAAGCACACCCCCATGTGGCACAGCATGGCCCTGCAGTTGCACTGCCCGTGCCGCACCCCCTACCCCGCTTGGGTCTTGCAATGGTTTACTCCCAGATCACAGTACTTAGACCAGTGGTTCCCAAACTTTAACAACCTGTGAACCCCTTTCACTAAAATGTCAAGTCTCGTGAACCCCCTCCTAAAAATGAATATTTCCAGGGATTTTCTCCTTTACCGGAGCATAAATTATAAAAGCATCAATCTTGGAAATATAATTTTTTTATGACATGCTTATTACACATGATTTATTATTCATTATTATTTAGCATTACAGTATTTTTATTACATTATGAAAATGGCAACACTCTTCCAAGATCTCACTTTCGTGGCTTGTATCACTTTGAATAAGCCTGTTATAAGACAAGACTCCTATGTTTCATCCAGGAGTATCAGATGTGAACCAGCATGAAGGTATTTAAGAAGCCAATTCAGAGAGTTCCTCGCACACAAGCATTCAGGTCTCAAGCAGTCCAGGCAAACAGATGTTACAACAAAGCTTAAATTTGTTCTTCATAATAATTTTAAAAACAATACTAGCTGCCTATTTAAAAAAAAAAAAAAAAAAAATATCATCCTCTCTCTTTCTCTTATAAGTTTCTTAAGTAGTTATCTCCTCAGTGTGTGATAGATATGCTGGCTTTTTTCTGCTTAGCTGCTTGGGGGTCTCCGGCCCCCCTGGCCCCATGCCCCCCGGTCCCTAGGGGGACAGCTCTCTCTGGGAATTTTTTTTTTCCTGAGAACTCCCTGTAACATTTTGCGAACCCCAGTTTGGGAACCACTGACTTAGACCAAGATTACCCCTTTACTGGCTTATTTATTAACTTTTGAACAGAGCACAGAACTCTTTAGCTCCCCACCCCTCTCCTGGGAGCCTGTGCGCTAATTCAGAGACAGGCCCCCTCTCTTAAAAAGTCCCACAGCCCCCTCCTGGGCCTGTGTAATAATTCAGGCAGGTTTACTCTCCTTGCATTCAAGAGTTCCACCGCCTTCCTTCCGAGACTGTGCTAATTCAGGCCAGCTGCGGCCTTAAACCAGCTTCTCCCAGCTGGCCCTCTTTCAATTCACTTCTTCCAGCCGCACATGAGGAAAGCTCAGCAGTCCCCCTGTTAGAAGAGACGAGGCAGCAAATACGCTGCCCTCCTTCCGAAGGCTCATCCTAATTGGCTGGGATAGAAGGGAGCCTTGCCTTCACCCTACATTAGAAAGGTCCTGATCCCAGGCCCTTAAAGAGATAGTAGTCTCGGTTTTCCCCAAACACTAATTCCCCAGGACTGCTTCCTTTCTCCCATATCTGCTTCTGCCATTCCCCAGGTCCTCGTGTTGTTCCCCAAACTCCTGGATCCTGAAAGAGTCATGCCATGGAACAGAGGTTGACTGATGCCTAGACCCTCTACTCTGCCCTTAAAGGGAACGGACCACCCTTGTTACCGAGGCTTTTCCAGCTCAGATTGCTATGGCTCTTCCTGGGTCAGGACTCACCGCTCCCTCTGTTGGTGACTATGCGGTAATAAGGCTCCTTGCACCGGTAGGTGATCACTGACTGGTAATTGTTGTTTCCGTGTTCGCTAACATAACTGAAGGCCCCGTTGGTGAGATTTTTGGGGTCACCACAGCTCACAACTACAAAAGAGAACAAGGAGAGGAGTCAAGGGGGAGCCACGGTGCTCACTGCTGCAGTGAGGTTCGGAGACTCGCGCTGGACTCAGGTGGAGCCCATGATGTGAGGGAGGGATGGGGACTGTCCGTGAGCCCGCTGGAGGGGAGGGATGCAGATCCAGTCCCCACTTGGCAGTGACTCGAGTTGCTTGGAAAATGGAGAAAAAGGCACACAAAAGTTTGAAGTTGTTCAAAGCTGACCTATTTTTTTAAAATTTAATGACACTTTATCAACATTTTTATCAAAAGGGGTTACATATTTCAATAATAATTCTGATTGAAGTCATAAAAATATTGCAAAAAAACAAAAAAAATGAGACCATCAATAGGTTTTGTTTGTTTGTTTGTTTTGCTTTTTTTGCAATAGTTTTTTAGGGGGGGAAAGGCTATTTTTGTACTAAACAGGTTTTTATTTTAAACATATTGTTCAGCCCCAGTGGAAAGCATGGTGGCCATTTGACACACCCCTGAGTGCAATGATTTTGGGGAGGGGTGGACTCAGTCTAGGTCCCAGTAGGACCTATGCCTAAGGACCACAATGCCTAAGATACTGTCAGAACTGGCATTTATGAGTCCCCTTGCTGACAATAGAAAGGCCAAAGATTATGTGGGTTATGGAGGATGGGGTTGGGGATCAGTTTGGGGTTGAGGATCAGTTTGGGGGGATAATCCATGTGTGGGGGTGGGATTATTGACTCACTTTCACACCGGGGCATGGGTCGGTGCCAAGTCCCATCATCCTGGCAGACAGCGGTGAAGGATGCCAACTTCTGGTCACCCTGCAGGAAAAAGAAGAGAAGAGCTGAGGACCACATGTAACCTCAGGTCCCTGCCCCCAACCCCAAATCATGGGGAGGGACCCTCGTGTCTGCCTTCTCACTGGTGCCCAACTCTGCTCCTGATGTCCACTTCAGTGCCCTGCTGTGACCCCTGAACCTTTCCTCCTTACGCAACCTCCTACCCCTCCATCATGCCTTGGCCTTGGCCACCCCTATTTCAGCAGGCTCATGCTGCAGCCTCTTTATCCCAGCCAGAAAAACCTGCTGTCACCAAAACGGTAAGCTCTGATTCTACCCCAGAGACACCCACTCCTGGGGATGGGGTGGGAGAGAAGGGCAGGGGAGTCCTTTCTGCCTTTCATCAGATCCCTGAGCAGACTGCTGGGCATCCTGGGGGGGCCCTTTAGGGAGTGAGTCCTGCGTCCCAAACATGCTGGAGAGTAATCACAAGGTTCTTTCTTAATCACCTGACACCACCCATTCCTGTGAAAAGGCAGGGAGCAAGGAGGGGGGAGGAGATTGGAAGGAGGAAAAGAGGGAGAAGAGACTGGAAAGGAGGAGACTTCGGCAGAAGAGAAGAAAGGAGGAGTGAAGGAGAGAGCAGGAGGGTGGGGAGAAGGAGGGCCTCACCTCCATCAGTTCATACCCAGTCTGGCAGCTGACGATGAAGTAGTCACGAAATTGGTACAGGGGCTGCAGGTCTTTGATGAGGGTGAACTGGTCCTTTGGCACAGGCTGTGGGCACCGGATTCCTGTTGGGGAACACTCAAGGCTTTAGCAAGCAGCATGCTCAGGCCTGGAGTAGCTCTGCGAAGGGAGCCACTTACTCTCTGAGCTGTAGTGGATCCTCCATCCGTGACTGAACCCTGACTCATCTGTGAAGAACAGCACATCCACCGCGTTGCTGTTGGTTTCGATGCTGCCAGGCGACACCTTGCCACAGAACTCACCAATCTCTCTCCCATGTGCCTGGATCTGGAGAGGAAGAGATGATTCACCAGAACCAGAATCACACCAACAGGCCTCTCCACACCAGTACCCCCTCCTCCCCTGCATCAGGCCAGACCAAGGGGCCCATTTGCCCCAATGCCCCTCAATGGGCCTGTGACCCATCTACTTTGGGGTCACCACTGCCAGATCAGACTAATGGGCCAGTCCCGGCTTCTCCCAGCCTGGGGTCAGATCTATGGGTTCATCTAATCCTGAATATAGGGAAGTGGAGAAGGATGAGGGATGAGGCGGTAACACGGAGCAAAGGAGGATGTTTTCTGGTTAGAATCCAAGAACCACCCCCAGCACTGAGGGGTCTTGGAGGGGCCCAGAGCCCCATTGCTCAGGATGCTGGGGACTAGGTACCCCGGAGGATGGACTGGGGAACACAACTTTGCTCTGGACCCTGGGCATTCCCCCTTTTCTAATCTCTGCTCTCTCCTGCCAGCAGTGCTGGACCTGCGAGCTTCCTTGGGAGAAGCAGGTTTGTTAAGGTCTGATGGCAGGTAGGACGCAGGTTTGGGCTGGTTTCCAGTACCTTGAGCTGGTCATAGGGACAGTGGACCTGCTGGTGATCATCGATATCAAAGGGCTCCAGGAACTTGAGGGTGATGGCCAGCCCCCTGTCCAGGCGGATGCTATAGTTGCACCGCAGCTCTGCCGGATAGGGAAGGGGGTACTCCGGGCTCGACAGGTACCCAGAGGTCTCTGTGAACAGCTCACTGCTGCACTCCACTGTGGGAGGGAAGAGAGCAGCAGTTACAGTGGGTACAAAGGGGGCAGCCTCTTGTCCCACCAATTGCTTCCTAGGTCATTCCTCCCTCCCTTTCCCCTCTGGGCAGCTCCCACACTTGGGCCCTATTCCCCTGCGTCAATCTCTGCACCTTTCACTCACCTCGGCAGGAGCGGTGATCGCTCTGCAGCCGGTAACCGGGGCGGCAGGAGCAGATGTAGCCACCCACATAGTTGTGGCAGAGATGCTGGCACAGAGGCCCCTCTTCTTCCTCAAGGGCATTGCCATGGGTACACTCGTCCAGATCTGAGGGGAGAGGGAGTGCGGGGCAAAGAGAAGAAAATGTTAAACCCGACTGAAAGCTCTGTACTGGTGGTGCTGTGGGTCTGGCTACTGTCCTGAGGTCTCTGCCTGTTGGGGATGGGGCCCAGGGCTCCTCTGGATTCTCCTGGTGAGGAGCAGCCCTGTGCACCCCTCCTGCATGGTGTGGAGCTCTCATACTCACCCACAGCTTGGTAATAGGCCAGGAAGCCCTTGTAGGGGATAAGGGTGCCGTTCTCCTCGTTGGAGAAGTCAGAGTGGAACATCATCCTCATCCGGTTCCCTTTGGACACAAACTCCCTGACTCCTGGGTGGTTGCCTGTGGCTGAGCCTAGCTGGCCACAGTACCGGCCCAGGTCTTTCTTATCTGCTGTGATCTGTCAAGGAGAAAGGGAGAGGGGAAATCATGAGAATGCGTGAAGTTCAACCTGCTGCATGTATCACCATTACCTGGTCTATGCATCTCCAACTCCCTCTCCTCTGTGCCTGTTGGCAGGGGCGGCTCCAGGCACCAGCACGCCAAGCGCGTGCCTGGGGCGGCAAGCCACAGGGGGTGCTCTGCTTGTCGCCGCAAGGGCAGCAGGGAGGTTGCCTTCGACGGCATGCCTGCAGAGGGTCCGCTGGTCTCGCGGCTTTGGCGGACCTCTCGCAGGTGTGCCGCTGAATCCACGGGACCGGGGACCTTCCGCAGGCAAGCCGCCGAAGGTAGCCTGTCTGCCATGCTTGGGGCGGCAAAATACCTAGAGCTGCCCCTGCCTGTTGGATAGCAAGGAGAGCCTGCTTGCTGTTGAAAAATGATTGTGCCCTGAGGTCACCAGCTTCCCCTCTCCAGCCCTACCCCGGGTCTCTGCTGTACGCACCTTGACGTAGTCATAGAGGCAGGACTCCGATGGCTCCAGGTCGAACTGCCAGAAGTTCAACTTCACCACAAAACCCTTTGGGACTGTAATGTCCCAGGTGCTGATGTTGTTGTTGGGGTATGGCTTGGGGTAATTGGGAGATGTGATCTCCCCAAAAAGCTTCCTTGGGGTTGGGCTGGAACTGACCACTCCAAAGAGGAGAGACCCCCACAGGAGGAGCAGGCGGAGCCTGTGAACACAATGTACATGGAGTGTGAGTTACGGACCAGCCATAGATCTGGGCCATATGCAACCAGTGGAAACTGCATGGGAGGCTCATGCGCAGTCCAACGGACCCCTGGGTACACTGGGTACCAACCAGGTGTTATAGAGCCAATGGAGACATTGAAGAGACCCAAGATCCAGTCAGGTACCAGCTGGGCATCAGGCACTAGCCCAGGATATGGTTCCCAGGAAGCCATTTCAAGGGAGACTAGGCACGAACCCGGGGGCGCTGGCTCTTTGTTACACACCAGCCATGGACCCGGGTCTCTTGGAACCAAGGGGAGGAACAGTAAGAGACCCAGCCTTATAGGCTCTCAAGGTTTCCCTCCACCTGGCTTTGGGCCACCTGGTTCAGCTTGTGTTTGTTGTCAGCTTGGGAGCTGGCCCAGCTCAGCAGTTCGGAGTCCAAAAGTCCTCAGCATGGCGGGGAGTGATCCCCAGCCATGCCTGGGTCCCTCTCCTGTCACCCCCCTGTTGAGGGAAGGGGAGGCCTGTGCAAGGTCTAACCATTAACCTCCCCACCTCTGCAGGATTTGGTATGGAAATCTGGGCAGGTTAGTTGCCCCCTCACATCATGGTCCCAATCTGGGGGTTACTTGGGGAGTGGGGCCATTACGCTCCTCCAAAATACACTCATTCCCTTTCCCTGGAAGGAGATCAGCCGGGGGGATTCAAACACTGCAGCACTTCTAACAGGAGGATTAACGGGGTAATAGTGGGACATGGATTTAATCCTGTCCACCTCTCATCCTTCCCCAAGGAGCTGGATCCTTCAGTCCTCTCCCCCATAAAGATGCCACCACCTCCCTCCCCAGGCCAGATTGGCAGCACTCACATGTTCTTAGTCTTGTCTGATGTGTATATGTCTCTCTCTCTCTCTCCCTCCAAGCGCTCTAACCAGGGCTTACGAGTTGCAACCAAATGCAAACTCTTAACCCTGCCAGATCTAATTCAGCGAGGTGGGGGAAGACCAAGAGGAGAGGGAGGGAAGAGAGACAGTTTGATTACAAAGCGATTGACATAGTGAATGGGTTTCATTAGCCCACATTCTGCTGCCCTCTGCTGGCTCTTTGCTCAAACTGTGGCCATGAACTTTTGTTTTTTAAGCAAGAGCCAACAGAGTTGTACACATTTGTGTGTGTGTCTATAGTTAAGGTTGCTCAAGAGAGAACTGGAAATGTCCCTATATTAAAGTGAAATTTGGGTGGGAGTTTTGTTTTTAAAGGTGTCATAAAAAGGAAACAGAAATAGGATTTGTGTTCTCCCCGCCCTTCTTTTTGGGGGCATTTTTCTGATGTGGGAAGAAGGCTTGAAATTTTATTCTTAAAATTTTTTTTAAACCTGCTCCTTTTTACCTTAGAAATATCAAGAATGCCAGGTCTTTGCCTTACTGTTTTGCTGAAGAACTCCTCAGAGGTGTAAATCAGCAGCTTCCTTGATGAGGAAACAGGAGTGTTAAATCTTTAACAAAGAGAAGTTTTCTTTCAGCTGTTTCTTCACATTTGTGTTAAATAGGTGTTAATAATAGCAAACAAAGCCCAGAGAGTTTAAAACACTATGAATGCCAATACCTTCCTCTCTCCCAATTAGGCAGGCCTCTCTGATTGTTCTGCAGTTGTCTATAGAGTCTTCCAAGGGAAATGGGATGTACAAGAACTGAATTATGACTGTGAAAACAAACAGAAAAAGCAAACACCTTTTCAGGCTTTCTTCATACTGTAGGGAAGAAGGCTCAAGACCAATATTATTGTTCCTCTGCACATGAGCTTTCAGTTTAGATTCTCCTGGCTTTCTGATGTTGGGGTCTCTAAAATGACAATGATGTCTTACAGGTTTTTCTTTAAAGACACTGATACTTTGCAAGCTTAACACTATTTTTCTGGGAATCATAGTAAAAAGTCCAAGTCTATGAAAGCAGCAAAGAATCCTGTGGCACCTTATAGACTAACAGACATTTGGGAGCATGAGCTTTCGTGGGTGAATACCCACTTCGTCGGACTTGCATCCGTCGAAGTGGGTATTCACCCACGAAAGCTCATGCTCCCAAACGTCTGTCTATAAGGTGCCACAGGATTCTTTGCTGCTTTTACAGATCCAGACTAACACGGCTACCCCTCTGATACAAGTCTATGAAAAGAGTCACACCAATGAAATAATGTAACAATACTAAATGTTGGAAGCATTTCAAGATATTTATACATGTGTATTTAAGGCTGTAGAGAAACTGTACATTATATATATTGTTATATTGTCTGAAAAAGAACGTGACCATGTAATTAATGACTCTCATAATAATGTACACACACGGGACCAGAGTTAAGGTTAAATGGGCAATCTTCACTCCGGCATTTCCTGACTTTTGAGTGCTTCGCTGTGCATGATGCACATTCTCAGGCAGCTCCAATCAAAGCCCTGGAGGGAAGCTCACTGGCGCTGGATACCATCAGGAACGAAGCTCACAACCACTGGGCACAATCTGTATGGAAGTTTTCAGCCATAGGACACTGCTAGGAGAGAAACTTATAGCAACAGGGCACCAGTAGAAGGAAAGCTCACAGCCACAGGGCACCAATGGGGCGCAGTTTACGGTCATAGGGGATTATTTGCAAGGAAGCTTGTAGTTATAGAGCATCAAAGTTTGCAGCTACAGGGCACTGTTTGCAGGGAAGTTTGCTGCCACTAGACACAACTGACAAGGAACCTTGTTCCCCCAGGACACAGCTGGGAGGGAGAGTGATAATACCCATGAGAATGGCACCCATAGAACACTGTATGACAGTCACTCATAACATCAGCTCATAACATAACATCTGGGTCTCCCACACTCTTACAAAGGAACGTCACTATGTGAAATTCAACTGTGTGGGAAACTGCTGCCGATTGAGTGTGTGGAAGGAGCCTAAGACTAGAATGTGGGGGAGGGAGAGGAAAGTGTGTGTGCTACAAGTCGGGACTGGGGTTTACACATGTATAAAGAAGGCAGAAATGTTTCAGTACCAGGCCAGATGCCTCTCTTTTGTGGCCTCAGCATGCCATGGGTATGAGAATCTATTTGCATGTGGCTGTCATGCCATATCGCTTCCATGGGCATAGCTGTCTTTACAATTACACTTACAGCTCCTAACCCTCTCTGTTCTCATGTGCGCTTAGCATTGACATTCTCCTTATAGGCTGATGGTTTCCCTGCAAAGCAGCTGTCTGGGGAATGCTGGTTTTGAGGTCAGCTGTTGGAGAGAACATGCACTTTCCAGCTTAAAGAGTCACTTAGACCTTTTGTGGAGGGCACAAGTAACCCTGAAAATTCTCCAGAAGCTTAATTTTCCAGAGGCTTGCTGGGCTCCCACCAGGGTGTGTTTATCAGGGGCCTCCTCCCTCTGAGGCACTGCTATCAAATGAATCTTTTCCTCTACAGGAAACTTTCCCTTCCTCCCCTGTACTCCTCACCTTTGGATTGCAGGGAGTGGCTATGAGCAGGGAGTGAAGGGACAGCCAAGGTGAGGCAGATAAAGTGAGACTCATAGACTCATAGACTTTAAGGTCAGAAGGGACCATTATGATCATCTAGTCTGACCTCCTGCACAAAGCAGGCCACAGAATCTCACCCATCCACTTCTATAACAAACCCCTAATCTATATCTGAGTTATTGAAGTCTTCAAATTGTGGTTTGAAGACCTCAAGCTGCAGAGAATCCTCCAGCAAGTGACCCATGCCCCATGCTGCAGAGGAAGGCAAAAAACCTCCAGGGCTACTGCCAATCTCTCCCGGAGGAAAATTCCTTCCTGACCCCAAATATGGCGATCAGTTAAACCCTGAGCATGTGGGCAAGACACACCTGCCAGCACCCAGCAAAGAATTCTCTGCAGTAACTCAGATCCCACCCCATCTAACATCCCATCACAGACCACTGGGCATAAGAGTCAATCTCAGGGGGCATGGGGACCAGTTCCAGTTTTCCTCCTTCAGTGGGAAGAAGGGCACTTCCAGGGTTGCCAACTTTTGGAATGTTGTAATAGAATGAGTCCCATGAATTTGACATTTATTTTAAAGCCCCAGCTCCTGGGGTCATGTGTCTATGTGAGACTCTCACCTTTCATTTTAAATAAATGAATTTCGAATTTCTAACCCTTGGTGTTGCAGAGAAAAGCTTGGAAATGTGACCCCTAAAGGTACAGAATCCAAAAAGCAAATACAGAGAAAACATTTATTATTGTATAAAACCCCATGACTTAGAATCCCTGTAATTTTGGGGGGTCTAGCTCATGATTTTTGACTGCTTGGGCTGGTAATGTTGTTTCCAAGATGGTCTTTGGTTCCAGTCCAGTTCCAATCCAGAGAGGGACTCATGGGTTAAGAGAGGAGGGAGCTGCTGCATATCAGCAGTGGCCACTAGGGATCAGCATGTGTCCTGAGAATGCTGGAAGTTCAGGTCTGCAGGGCAGGATTACTCTCCTTCTGATGAATGGGGCAGAGATGTGCTGCCCATGGAACCCTAAGTTCCTTCTGACCATGAGAGGTCTGGCCCCTGCCCTATTTTCTCCTCCCCCCTCCCCCCCAGATCTGAAGAGAGCCCAGAGGTGAAAGTAGCCCCGGGATCGCTCAGGCAAGGCAAGCCCTAGGCCTCTCTCTGCACCAGCTGCTGCACAGCCCTGCCCCTGGGGGTGAGGGAGATTCACTTCCCATTTGGGCCCAGGCTCCCCCTTCCATCTCAAGTTCAGACAAGCAGTGACTCCACCTTTCTCCACCCCTCCCCTCCCCTCTGGCTGGGATTCCAGAGCTCTTATTCTGAAATGATCTCACTGAAACCTGAAGCCACATTTCCCTCCCGCTCCACAGACAGACCTCCTTCTTTCTTTCCCTTCTCAGACTGGGACCCCCCTCATCCCCACAGACTGCCCCAGCCATCAGAAATTCCCCCTCTTTTTACTGTCCCCTCCCCTCACTGAAGACAGATCTGGGGGCTCCCCCCGCTGTGGAATTCTCCTGTGGATGGGTCTCAGCTTGTCCACACAGCACACCACCATGAAGCACTAACCCTTGGGGTGTACCTGGCCTCAGCTTCTCTCCCAACACTAAGGAGTAGGGACCAGAACGGAGAACCAAATCTGGGTCTCCCACATTGCAGCACAGGGCCAGGGCACTAACCTTTAAGAGACACCAAAACCAACTCTGCAGGGCGCCCAGTCAGGATCAGCTCCAGCTTTTTTGCCACCCCAAGCGGCGAAGCAAAAAAAAAAAGATAAAGCCGATCGGCAGCACTCTGGCGGCAGCTCAATCGCGCTGCTTCCTGAGGGACCCACCGCCGAATTGCCGCCGAAGACCTGGACGTGCTACTGCGTGCTGCCCCTTTCCACTGGCTGCCCCAAGCACCTGCTTCCTTCTCTGGTGCCTGGAGTCGGCCCTGCTCCGAGTCTCCAGAGTGAGAGAGTGGGCTGGGGAATGTAAGCTGGGTGTCACATTCTTTGGCACCTAGATGTCTGATGAATGTAGATGGCAATAAGGAAACACAATGCAACAGAGGTTTTGGCCACTTGTATTTTTTATTCCAAAGCATGTGTGGGGTGGTGGTGGGGTGGGGGCAGATTTGATAGTTTTGGTCTTGACTCCGCAATGAAACTAGTTCTGTCCAAATGGGTTAGTACTCAGTACTGGGAAGGTGTTGTGGTTACTTCACTTTCTGGAAGATCTGTACACAAACCTCATCTTCCGCTGTCATGCGCTGGGAAGAAAAAAGGGAGGGAGATAAAAGAAGAGACTTTGGGCAGATCTGTCAGGGCTTCTCTGTGCCAACCCACAGACCCCATGCTTTCCAGTCCTCACTCCTCCCACCCAAGCACTGCCAATGCCCCTCAAACCTGACCCACCCCAACCTCCCTGTTATTCCAGTCCTGGCTGCCACCTGCACGCAGCTCTGCCATAATTCTGCCAGTGCCCCAGAGTCCTTACCCACAGCCTCCCTGCTATTGTACTGCTGCCCCCCATGCAGCTCTGCCAGTGCCCCATAGTCATTACCCACAGCCTCTCTGGTATTGTATTCCTACCCCTCACCCCACGCAGCTCTGCCAATGCTCAATATCCCTTATCCACAGCCTCCCTATATTTCCATTTTTCTCTTTGTGCCTTAAGAGGTTTTGCTGAGGTTTTAGTGTCACACATAGGAAACCTTGTGTCTGATTCATCTCTTCCCTTTTCCTCTCACAAAGCCCCAGGAGCTATGGTGGAATTTCAGGGCAGGGCAGGGACATTGGCCGATTCACACTGAGCTCAGCCTAGTCAACTTTTGAACCCTACTGGAGGATGTTTGTGTGAAGTGGCCGTTGCCCCGGAGAAACCATGCATAACATATGGGGCCTAGCTTGGGATCCAAGGGGGGAGGAATGATCATCCCATTCTGAGCCTCTGGCATTCCCCTAGTGCAGTGGTTCCCAAATTTTAACAACCTTTGAACACCTTTCACTAAAATGTCAAGTCTCACGACCCCCTCCTAAAAATGAATATTTCCAGGGATTTTCTCCTTTACCGGAGCGTAAATTATAAAAGCATCGATCTTGGAAATATAAAATTTGTTTTTATGACATGCTTATTACACATGATTTATTATTCATTATTATTTAGCATTACAGTATTTTTATTACATTATGAAAATGGCAACACTCTTCCAAGATCTCACTTTCATAGCTTGTATCTCTTTGAATAAGCCTGTTATAACACAAGGCTCCTATGTTTCATTCAGGAGTATCAGATGTGAACCAGCATGAAGGTATTTAAGAAGCCAATTCAGAGAGTTCCTCGCACACAAGCATTCAGGTCTCGAGGAGTCCAGGCAAACAACAGATGTTACAACAAAGCTTAAAGTTGTTCTTCATAATAATTTAAAAAACAATACTAGCTGCCTATTTAATTTTAAAAACAGCAAAAAATATCCACCTCCCTTTCCATTTCTTATAAGGAGTCTTGAAGTTTAAATCTCCTCAGTGTGATAGATATGCTCGCTTTGATCTGCTTAGCTCTTGGAAGTTCAGGGGCTTATAGCCCTGTGCTGTCCAGAGTCCCTAGGGACAGTTCTGTCCGCCATTAGGGAATTTTTTCCCGAGAACTCCTGTAACATTTTGCGAACCCCAGTTTGGGAACCACTGCCCTAGTGAATCCCCTCTAGAGACTTCCCTTTATGGGGTGTTAGTGTGCCACACCCTGCTCAGAGCTCCTTCTCACCAGATGCAGATGGTCCCCCTCCAGCCAGTGCCGCCAGCCCCGGTTCCTCTTCTCTCCTTGCTGCTCACACACCAGCTGATCCCCTTCCCAGGAGACGACTGTCTGAAAGGGGTTTGGGGAGAGACAGACAATACTGTCAGGCATGGGAAAAGGCCTTGTCTGCTTCTTTGTACTGTCATCTTTCTACACTGACCCACTACCTGCCCCTCTCTCTAAGACATTTTCAAATGCAGCTCCTGTTTTGAAGGGTTGTTTTTTTTTGTTATGTTCCTAACTTTAGACCCCTTGGGTCTGTTTGTCATGTATGCTGAGCAACCTCAGTATCTTATAAGGTCAGACATTTCATGATATGTGATGAATCTGTTTGTTCCAGTGGATAAATCATCTGACTTACTGATTTTTTTCAGGGCATTGCTGCAGGGGGACAGATTTAAGGGTATCTGGATACAGAAATTTTAGACTTTTGGGCTCTATTGTATATTTAACCTTAACTCTCAATTCCCTGCTCATCACACGTATTCATCATTAGACCTGAATACATTAGCTATTAGCCCGTCAGACCCAGCATTGCTCTGAGCTGGATTCTACTCTGGCTCCTGCATCAGAAACAGGATTTTTCTGATTATTAGGCAAAGCCCTGGCCACTGGCCACAGTCGAGCTACCCTTTAAGTCACTGGCCTATCCTCTTAGTCCTCTCACCTGGCACTTGCGTCCATCCACTGGCCCCAGGTCCTCTTCAAACTCCTTTCCCAGGTCAAAGTCCATGATGTAGTTGCGCAGTGAGGTGATTGTGCGGATGGTCATGTGATCTCCAGCATGGATTATCTCCTTGTCTGGCTTCAGGAGGCAAACCAGTTTTCTCAGGGCCACATTAATGTCTAGGTGGGATGAGGTGGAGGGAACAGATAATGGGCTGTTGGCAGCAGTGAGCTTCCCATAGCAGTGCTATTCACTGCTCCTCCTTGGTTCTCTTGCTAGATTCTCCTCAATGACCCTCACTGCCCCATCAATACATTTCATTCCCTTCTGCAAGCATGCTCCACCTCCTCCATTCAGAGTGTCCACCCCTCCTGCTCAGACTGGTGTGTGTGCAAGGCTACAGACTGTGTTCATAGTCAGAGAGTTTAGGGCCAGAAAGTCCCACCAGATCATCTAGTCTGACCTCCCGTGTATCACAGGCCACCAACACCACTCAGCACCCACACATTAAACTGGACAACCAAAATTAGACCAAAGTATTACAACTGTCAGGAGACTAGACTGTTGTGTGTGTGCCACAGTCAGAGAATAGGAGGGACCACCTGTGTCTGAGGCCCAGCAATGGCAGGGAAGTGATTATGTGAGAAATACCCGGATAATCCTGGCTAGTGACCCACAGCCACATGCTGTAGATCAGTGGTCCCCAAACTTTTCGTCTGGCGGGCGCCAGACAAAGGACCATGGCGGCGGTCGAGCATCCACCGAAATGCCACCGAATTTCAGCAGCAACGCCTCTCGATGATGTTGCTTGTCAGTGGCAAGCGGCGTCATCGAGAGGCGTCGCCGCCAACATTTCACAGAAATGCTCGACCACCAGCCAGGATACGGGTGCATTTAGATGCGTTGGGGACCCCTGCTGTAGAAGAAGGCAGCCCCCTCCCCCCAAAGTCACTGCCAAGCTGACCTGGGGGAAGATTCCTTCCTGACCCCACATAAGGCAATCAATTGGACCCTGAGCATAAGCAAGAACCAGCCAGCCAAGCACGTGAGAGAGAATAATCAATGCCACCTCAGAGCCCCCACCCACGCCACAAGCAACCTCCCTTCTCCAGCTGGGGCCATCTCTGATGCTTCAGAGGAAGGAGACAAAAAAGCCCCAAATCCCAGAATACATGTGCGGGGGTGGGGTGGGGGGAGAGGTTTCTCTTCCTGACCCCTGTAGATGACTGGCTGAAAGCCGGAAGCATGAGATTTTAGGAAGATCAGACATAAACCAGAAGGGAACCCTGGGCTGCCGAGCTCTGCTCTCCACCATCACAAACAACCCATCATACAATCCCCCTTAAATTTCTCCAGCTCTTTCTAAAAACTAATTGTTTGTTTCCCCCACCCCCAACTCCTGCTGGGAAGCTGTTCCAGAACCTCACTCCTCTGATGCTTAAAGTCAAAGATAGAGGGACAGGCGGGGGTCGAAAAATCCCAGCCCCGCCTTTGGGGTGTCCTGGGAGGTGACATCTTTGGAGAGGGAAGGGTGGAAAAGATAGGAGAGGGAAGCAACCAGGGAAGGGTGTGGTTACCTAAAGCCCGAAGGTAACCGTCCATGTTGTCTTGGGAGACGAATCGGTAATAGCCGGTCAGATTGGGAGGCATCACAGGGCAGATGGGCAGAATTGATGGTTGGAATGAGACACGGGAAGGAGAACAGGAGGAATGAGACCGAGACAAAACTGGGGACCTTGGACTCCCTGCTCCTCGTTGGTCCCTTCGCTGCTTTCTCTCCTTTAGTCTGGAGGGGGTGGGGGTTATATAGCAGCCGCGTCTTGCTGCCGTAAGAGTCCCATGGTTCCTTACCGGGGAACACAGAAAGGGCTGGGGCTGGCTGTGTTCCTGGCACCTCCACTTCAGTGTGGGAAGGACCAGGGGGAGCAGCAATCGATCCGACCCCAGGCTGAGCTTCGCCGGCCTTCCACGCTGCAATTTCTAACTCATTGGTGGTGCCAACCAGGAAGTGTCTGGTCAGGGTCCTCTCTCCATAATTCGGACAGATGTGAACCTCCTCACAGCAGTGCCCAGTCACTGCCCAACCCGGGAGACACCCCGGCAGATGTGAACTTCCTCGCAGCAGTGCCCAGTCACTGCCCAACCCGGGAGACACCCCGGCAGATGTGAACTTCCTCGCAGCAGTGCCCAGTCACTGCCCAACCCGGGAGACACCCCAGCAGATGTGAACTTCCTCGCAGCAGTGCCCAATCACTGCCCAACCCGGGAGACACCCCGGCAGATGTGAACTTCCTCACAGCAGTGCCCAGTCACTGCCCATCCCGGGAGACACCCCGGCAGATGTGAACTTCCTCGCAGCAGTGCCCAATCACTGCCCAACCCGGGAGACACCCCGGCAGATGTGAACTTCCTCACAGCAGTGCCCAGTCACTGCCCAACCCGGGAGACACCCCGGCAGATGTGAACTTCCTCACAGCAGTGCCCAGTCACTACCCATCCCAGGAGACACCCCGGCAGATGTGAACTTCCTCACAGCAGTGCCCAGTCACTGCCCATCCCAGGAGACACCTTGGTGGATGTGAACTTCCTCACAGCAGTGCCCAGTCACTGCTCATCTCAGGAGACACCCCGGCAGATGTGACCTTCCTCACAGCAGTGCCCAGTCACTGACCAACCCGGGAGACACCTTGGTGGATGTGAACTTCCTCACAGCAGTGCCCAGTCACTGCCCATCCCAGGAGACACCCCGGCAGATGTGAACTTCCTCACAGCAGTGCCCAGTCACTGACCAACCCGGGAGACACCCCAGCAAATGTGAACTTCCTCACAGCAGTGCCCAGTCACTGACCAACCCGGGAGACACCCCGGCAGATGTGAACTTCCTCACAGCAGTGCCCAGTCACTGCCCATCCCGGGAGACACCTTGGTGGATGTGAACTTCCTCACAGCAGTGCCCAGTCACTGCTCATCTCAGGAGACACCCTGGCAGATGTGACCTTCCTCATAGCAGTGCCCAGTCACTGCCCATCCCGGGAGACACCCCGGCAGATGTGACCTTCCTCACAGCAGTGCCCAGTCACTGCCCAAACTGGGAGACACCCCAGCAGATGTGAACTTCCTCACAGCAGTGCCCAGTCACTGCCCATCCCGGGAGACACCCTGGCAGATGTGAACTTCCTCACAGCAGTGCCCAGTCACTGCCCATCCCGGGAGACACCCCAGCAGATGTGAACTTCCTCACAGCAGTGCCCAGTCACTGCCCATCCCGGGAGACACCTTGGTGGATGTGAACTTCCTCACAGCAGTGCCCAGTCACTGCCCATCCCGGGAGACACCCCGGTGGATGTGAACTTCCTCACAGCAGTGCCCAGTCACTGCCCATCCCGGGAGACACCCCGGCAGATGTGAACTTCCTCACAGCAGTGCCCAGTCACTGCCCAACCCAAGAGACACCCCGGCAGATGTGACCTTCCTCTCAGAAGTGCCCAGTCACTGCCCATCCCGGGAGACACCCCGGCAGATGTGAACTTCCTCACAGCAGTGCCCAGTCACTGCCCATCCCGGGAGACACCCTGGCAGATGTGAACTTCCTCACAGCAGTGCCCAGTCACTGCCCAAACCGGGAGACACCCCGGCAGATGTGACCTTCCTCACAGCAGTGCCCAGTCACTGCCCAACCCAAGAGACACCCCGGCAGATGTGACCTTCCTCACAGCAGTGCCCAGTCACTGCCCAAACTGGGAGACACCCCAGCAGATGTGAACTTCCTCACAGCAGTGCCCAGTCACTGCCCATCCCGGGAGACACCCCAGCAGATGTGAACTTCCTCACAGCAGTGCCCAGTCACTGCCCATCCCGGGAGACACCCCGGCAGATGTGAACTTCCTCACAGCAGTGCCCAGTCACTGCCCATCCCGGGAGACACCCCGGCAGATGTGAACTTCCTCACAGCAGTGCCCAGTCACTGCCCATCCCGGGAGACACCCCAGCAGATGTGAACTTCCTCACAGCAGTGCCCAGTCACTGCCCATCCCGGGAGACACCCCGGCAGATGTGACCTTCCTCACAGCAGTGCCCAGTCACTGCCCAACCCAAGAGACACCCCGGCAGATGTGACCTTCCTCACAGCAGTGCCCAGTCACTGCCCATCCCGGGAGACACCCCAGCAGATGTGAACTTCCTCACAGCAGTGCCCAGTCACTGCCCATCCCGGGAGACACCTTGGTGGATGTGAACTTCCTCACAGCAGTGCCCAGTCACTGCCCATCCCGGGAGACACCCCGGCAGATGTGAACTTCCTCACAGCAGTGCCCAGTCACTGCCCAAACCGGGAGACACCCCGGCAGATGTGACCTTCCTCACAGAAGTGCCCAGTCACTGTCCAACCCGGGAGACATCCCGACAGATGTGAACTTCCTCACAGCAGTGCTTAGTCACTGCCCAACCCAAGAGACACCCCGGCAGATGTGACCTTCCTCTCAGAAGTGCCCAGTCACTGCCCATCCCGGGCACTTACTCCCTAGCAGGTTGAGCTTCATGACTGCTGTGGCCTGGGCTGCTGACTGAGTCTGGGGGACCATGGGAAAGTGGAGGGCCAGGCACCCATACTCGCTGCTGCCTCACTATTGCGGCCCCTCCCAGCACAGGTGCCCCCCACCCTTCACACACAGCTCACTGCAGCTCTCCCACTGCCTCTCAGCACTGCCTGCAGCACCCCTGCTATTTCAATCCAGCCCCGCCCCCCCAGGGGCTCTGAACAATTTGTGTCGTGCGGGTGCTGAGACCCATTGACCCAAACTGCAAACTCTCTATAGGATGGAAACCGCTTCAAGCCAGGGGGGGGCGGCAGCAGCTCCGCCCCTCACTCCCGGGCCCTGCGCCCCCAGCTCCTCGGGCTTGCGGCGAGGAGGGAAAGGTTGGCCCCCACCCCTGTGCCTCGCCTCCCCACTATTGGTCCCTTCCCCCCCTGCAGCACCTGGCTCCCGCGCCCATCGCATTGGCTGCTGGCGCCCATCAATCAGTGCCGGGCTCTGCTGACATCATGCTGCAGTAGAGGGGCTGGGCTGAGGCAGGGAGCGGAGAAGTGCGAGCGAGCTCCGTCCCTCCGCGCTCCGAGGGGCTGCGAATCCAGCCGGGCACCTGCTCCGAGCTCTGCGGCTCGGCCTCCGGCCCTGCGCCCCGCGGAAGCCCCAGAGAGTGCGAGCGCGGCGGGGCGGCTGCACATCACCCCGGAGCAGGTGCGAGCCGGCTTCCAGCATGGGCTGCCCGCGGCCCCTCGCCTCCCTCGTCTTCCTCGGTGCCTTGCTGCTCGGCAGTTTCTGCAACAAAGGTGAGGGGAGCCCCCAGGGAGGTGCCAGGTGGGAGCCCCCCAGGGAGGTGCGGTCCCTCCGGATTGTGGGCTGGAAGGCAGCGGTCGGGAGCCATCTGCTTTCCAGTCATGTCAAGAGATGACACGCAGCTGCGATCAGCTCATCTGATCCATCTCCTGGCGTGGCGGTGTCTCCAGCTCTCAGCCTGGTGCTGGGCGCTCTGCAGGATCCCTGGTTCTGTTCATTCCTCCGGTTCCTGCTCACATTGTCAGTCTGGTTCTGTTACCTACCTTCCCTCTCTATCTCCCTCGCCCTTTCCAGCTCTTTCTCACCTTCTCAGGTCGCCTAGTTCTTTCTTCCTCCGAGTTTAGTTCTTCAATTCTTTCTCTCCCCACATATCCTTCCTTTATTTCTGGTCTCTGGCTGAATGTACCTTGCCTTTTGTTTCTGTCTGTTGAAATATAACATGTAAAATAATTCAGCTATCCAGCACCACACAACATGCCTCTATCTCCATCCTTTGATCCTCGATTTGTTTCTCCAGCATCTGTCTATATGATTAACTTACATGGAAATATGTCACCTATGGGAGTCGCATATAAGAGCGAGAGTATTTTTGTGCTAAATATGGGGAAATCAACCCTATAACTCATACATTCTGAGCACGGATGTTGTCCAAAAAAACATACAGAGAGAGAGGTTACAAGATCTATGGCTGTAGGCACAGATGAGGAGAGAGAGAAAATAAGAATAACTTAATAGGACAGAGTGGCATACAAGGGGGCAGAAGGGATGCCTAGGAATGGGGAGTTCTAGGCCCCATCGCTCCCCATTGGAAGATGCAGAGCTGGTTCTGGTTACTGGATGCAGAGCTGTGTGTGTATTGGTTTTGGAGGGGGTAACCCCCTTATTATTATTATTATTTATTTATTATTTGTACTGCGGTAGCACCTAGGGGCGCAACCATGGATCAGAGCCCCCTTGGGCTAAGTGTCCTCCATTTTCCTTGTGAACTGTACCGTCCAAAGGATGCATCCAACTTTAACAAGTGTCTTTACCTCCCATGGGATCTTCTTGAAGGTGGCAAGAGCCTTCCTTTTAAACCTTCCCATGATCCCTGGAGACTTCCCTCCCAAGAAATCATCCTGGTGCCTTCCAATTGACGGATGGATGCAGTCAAGATTTATCCCTCCGCCATCAGCTTGTTGCTCCAGCAACAGGGTGTACCTGTTTATAAACCAGAACCTGGCTCAGAGTGGAACAGGATGGGGGCTTTTCTGTGGGAGGGTATGGGGAGGTGTGGAATTGCACACAGGAGGGGGTCCCAGCTGCATACTGATGAGAATAAAGGGACAATGGATGTTTCTCTGGATTTCAGCACAATGCTGCATTAATCAATATGGTGAGATATAAATCCTAACCCACAGCCTTTCCTGCTACGCAGGCTGGATGTCCCTTTCTGATGCATCTTAGTCCTGACCTGGAGCCCTGCTTGCTGCCTGAGTCCTGGACTCTCTACTCACAGTTCTGCCAATGCACCTCAATTCTGATCTGTGGAAATCAGTGGCTGACTTTTATAGGGGTCATTCTGAGTCAGTACTGATCCCAATGCCCCAACATGATGCAAGGCAGAGCTGTGCTGCAGGAAAGGACCCCTAAATTAGAAATGGTGCCCTTGAGGTAAAAGGCTCTGTATCCTTTTCCTCAACCCCTCTGAGCCCATGCTGTGTGGTCAGAGCATTGCTTGGGTGTGACTGTATCCTTGTCTCCCTGGATGGGATAGGATTAGCTGGGAGATGGGGGGTGAAACTAGGCCATTGCACTATAATCCCCGAGACCCATTCGGCAGGGATTGGATGGTGGAGAGGCGGTGTTCATTTGTAATGATTTTCCTTCTCCCTCTCACTCCCTTCCTCCTCCTTTCTCTCTTTCCCTGCCCCGGAGCTTGTGTGATAAAGATTAATTTGCTATTTCTGGGCCTGTGACATTTTTCAGAGCCTCCTGCTGGCTGCTGTCTCGGAGCTGAGTCTGGCCAGGCTCCAGCCAACGAGATTAGCACTTCGGGCAACAAGGAGGGGCCAAGGGAATATGGGACATGCCATGGATCCAGGGATGAAGGAGAAAGGGACTCAGGGAGTGGGACATATGCATGGAGAGAGCAGCACAGAATATCTATTCTGGAGCCCTTCAAACCCTGGCCCCATAAAGAAGTGGGGAAGAAGTGGTCAGGTTGCTCCTCGGGAATATTCCCTATGGAGACCCGAAGGGTGGCTCTGTCCTTTAATAGTGACTTTATTAAGACGGGGGCAGGGTGGGATTTAGTTCTTTGAATCTCTCCTCAGAGCTTGACTCCTCCAGCCTCTGGAGAGTTGCTGTGGTTCTTGTCTGAGCTCCCTCCTAGGAATGAGGGCCCCAGGACAGAGCACAGTATTCCCAGTGGAAGTTCTCCAGAGCCACATAGAGAGGGACTATCCCTCCCTGCCCCTTATCAGTCTACTTGGGGCCTCCTTTATTTCAAGGGTTGAGCGTGGTGCCCCCAGCCTGCATCTGGGGAGCCATTAGCTCTATAATTATGGCTAACTCGTTCATGTCCTCCCATTCCTGTACCCCCAAACCCCCTCAGCAAACAAGCACAAACCCTGGATTGAGGCTGAATACCAGGGCATCGTCATGGAGAATGATAACACAGTCCTGCTCAACCCACCGCTATTTGCTCTGGACAAGGATGCACCACTGCGCTATGCAGGTACTTGGGTAACAGGCTTGGAGGAGAGGTGGGGAGGACAGAACCAGAAGGAGGGAGAGGATTGGATTGTTGCTCAGCACAGGGACTAATTGCTTTACAGCACCTCTGGCAAGGGCCCCAGGACAGGTTAGAACAGTGTATGGGCTGCCCTAACATGCACCAGTTGCCAGGGGTTCTGGGAGCCTTTCTTAAAGCCAGGAACACCCTGGTCAAGGCTCCTGCTTCCTCTAGGAATGCCCTGCACTGGGGGCTTCTGCAGAGGGTGACCTACCCTGGTAACAGGTGCCAGAGTGGGCATAAAGAAGCCATGAGGCAAGCATGAATCCACACCCAGGGAGATAAAGATGGGAGCATGAGAAGGGAATGGGCGAGGAAGAAAGTAAAGAGGGTGTTCATAAGTTGAAATGGTGGGAGGGGAAGATGGTGGGGTGGGGGACAGGGAACATAAGAGTGGCCATACTGGGTCAGCCCAAAGGTCCATCTAGCCCAGTATTCTGTCTTCTGACAATGGCCAATGCCAGATGCCCCAGAGGGAATGAACAGAACAGGTAATCATCAAGTGATCCATCACCTGTCGCCATTCCCAGCTTCTGGCAAACAGAGGCTAGGGACACCATCCCAGCACGTCTTGGCTAATAGCCATTGATGGACCTATGCTCCATGAACTTATCTAGTTCTTTTTTGAACCCTGGTATAGTCTTGGCCTTCACGCCATTCTCTGTCAAAGAGTTCCACAGACTGATTGTGCACTGTATGGAAAAAACCCTTCCCTTTGTTTGTTTTAAACCTGCTGCCTGTTAATTTCATCTGGTGACCCCTAGTTCTTGTGTTATGAGAAGGCGTAAACAACATTTCCTTATTTACCTTCTCTACACCAGTCAAGATTTTATAGCCCTCTATCATATTCCCCCTTAGTCACCTCTTTTCCAAGCTGACAAGTTTGGAAGAGGGACAAGTTGCAGAGAGATGGTGAGGTGTGGTGTGGGTGGGCAAGGACTGGGTGGCAGGGGAAGGCAACTCCTTGCTGTCCTCATTGGCCTGTTCCTCTTCCTCTTTCTGTCTCTCCTCCTCTTCTCCCCTGCTCTGGGGGGCACCAGGTGAGATCTGCGGCTTCCGGATTCATGGGGCAGGGGTGCCCTTTGAAGCTGTGATCCTGGACAAGGCCACGGGTGAGGGACTGATCCGGGCCAAGGAGCTGATGGACTGCGAAGCGCACAAGGAGCACACCTTCACCATCCAAGCATATGACTGTGGAGAGGGACCTGATGGGACCAACACCAAGAAATCCCACAAGTGAGGCAGGAGTGGGGGGCTGTGGTGGCTGGAGTCTACCTCTTAACCTGCCAAAACCCAAATGGAGCATTCAGTGTGTCACAGAGACCCAATGTGAGGGGGGCGGGGACACAAATGATTCATGCAGGAAACTAAAACTGGTGGGATTCTTTCCTCCAGTGTGAAGAACTCTTTCTAGAGCCTCCAGTTCACCAGGCTGCATTTTTGATGTCAATCATTTCCAATATTAAAGTGAGGAGAAAGCAAGTGTGTGTGGACTGTCAGTAATTATGGGACTAAAATGAGTGACCCCTTTGAAAGGAGCGATGTCTGAGAACTGTGTCCTAGGGGTCAGTGCTTTGTGCTGCTGCATAGGCAGGAGCCACAGGGTCCATTACTAAGAACATAAGAATGGCCATACAGGGTCAGACGAATGGTCCATCTAGGCCCAGGACCTATCTTCCGACAGTGGCCAATGCTAGATGCTGCAGAGGGAATGAACGAAACAGGAGAAATTTATCAAGTGATCCATCCCTTGTCGTCTAATCCCAGCTTCTGGCAGTCAGAGCTTTAGGGATACCCAGATCATGGGGTTGCATCCATGACCATCTTGGCTAATAGCCATTGATGGACCTATCCTCTATGAACTTATCTAATTCTTTTTTGAACCCTGTTATAGTTTTAGCCTTAACAACATCCCCTGGCAATGAGTCCCACAGGTTGACTGCACATTGTATGAAGAAGTACTTTCTTGTGTTAGTTTTAAACCTGCTGCCTATTAATTTCATTGGGTGACCCCTGATTCTTGCATTATGTGAAGGAGCAAATAATACTTCCTTAATCACTTTCTCAACACCATTCAGGATTTTATAGACCTTTATTATATCCCCCTTTAGTCATCTCTTTTCCAAGCTGAATAGTCCCAGTTACTTTAATCGCTCCTCGTATGGAAGCTGTTCCATACCCCTAATAATTTTTGTTGCCCTTCTCTGCACTTTTTCCAATTCTAATAAATCTCTTGAGATGGGGGTGACCAGAACTGCACACACTACTCAAGATGTGGGCGTACCATGGATTTATATAGAGGCATTATGATATTTTCTGTCTTATTATCTATCCCTTTCCTAATGGTTCCTAACATTTTGTTAGCTTTTTTGACTGCTGCTGCACATTGAGCAAATGTTTTCAGAGAACTATCCACAATGCATCCAAGATCTCTTTCTTGAGTGTTAATTTAGACTCCATCGTTTTGCCAGCTCACTCTTCACCCCTTTTCCAGATCATTTATGAATATGTTGAACAGCACTGGTCCCAGTACAAATCCTTGGGGGATACTGCTACTTACCTCTCTCCCCTATGAAAACTGACCCTTTATTCCTACCCTTTGTTTCCTGTCTTTTAACCAATTATTGATCCATGAAAGGACCTTCCCTCTTATCCCATGACAACTTACTTTGCTTAAGAGCCTTTGGTGAGGGACCTAGTTAAAGGCTTTCTGAAAGTCCAAGTGCATTGTATCCACTGGATCACCCTTGTCCACATGTTTGTTGACGTCCTCAAAGAATTCTAATAGATTGGTGAGGCATGATTTCCCTTTACAAAAGCTGTGTTGACTCTTCCCCAACAAATTGTGTTCATCTATGTGTCTGACAATTCTGTTCTGAAATTAGTTTCAGCCAATTTCCATCCCAGTCTCTCTCTCTCATGAGAGAGGCTGGCCCAGAGCCCCTAGCGGTCAGTGCTGCTGTGTGGGGACCCAAATCTCATTCTGTCTCCTGGACTTTAATTCTTTGAGGGCTGGGATGAGGCTGGCACCCCCTAGGGATCAGTGCCTTGGTCTGTCTTGAGGAAGACCTAGGTTTCATTCCCTGACTTGGTCTCTTGCTTTCTCTATCACTGCCTCGTCAACCAGCTGCTTATTCATCTCTGTCTCCATCAGGGCCACCGTGCACGTGCGGGTGAATGACGTGAATGAGTTTGCTCCGGTCTTTGTGGAGAAGTTATACCGTGTGGCGGTGACCGAGGGGAAACTCTATGACCGCATTCTGCGGGTGGAGGCCATTGACGGAGACTGCTCCCCCCAGTACAGCCAGATTTGCTACTATGAGATCCTCACCCCCAACATCCCTTTCCTGATTGACAATGATGGTGAGAACCTGCCTCCATATCCCTCTGAGACCACAGTTCACTCCATGTGCCCCCTGCCACCTCTGCCTGGTTCATTCCTCCATGTATGTGTGTTGTGTGATCCTTTTAGCTTTCCTTGCATTCCTCAGCCATCTGCCTTGGAGAAGAGACAGCAGCCCTTTTGTGTTCAGAAGTGTTTCAGCATATTACAGAGCAACACAAAATGACATTGCATGAGGACTTAACTTTATGGTTCTGCCTCGTTTGTTATTGTGATGAATCAACAATAAACCTTATTTTAGAATGAGACTCTCCTTATGCACTGTGAGTGGGAAAACGGAGCAATGTTCTGCTAATGTACATTTCTCTTTCCTTCTCACTCTATCTTCCTCTCCCTTTTTCTCTTTTCCTGTCTCTTGACTCTTGTCTTTCTTTCATTCTCTCTCTGTCTGTCTCAGTCTCTCTGCTCCCCTAATCCCCGTGTCTCTCTCTACCAGGGAACATTGAGAACACAGAGAAGCTGCAATACAGTGGAAAGCACCTGTACAAGTTCACAGTCACAGCCTACGATTGTGGCAAGAAACGGGCATCTGATGATGCTGAAGTGGAGATCCAAGTGAAGCCCACTTGCAAACCCAGCTGGCAGGGTATGAAGCCTCCTCTCCCACTCAGCTTTCACCATGACTTCCTTCTCACCGCTAGCCCCACCCAGCATGGTCCAGCTACCCCACCCATCCCACCATAATCCTACCCTGTCACCCTATCCCCTTCCTTCTCATACCCTAACGCTTCCTTTATACCTTCCCCTTTCACCCTTCCCTCGTCTCCCCAAACCCATGCAGTATAAAGACACTCTCCCCACCCTAATCTGCCATGGTAGTGTAAAGATCCTAACCTCTGACCTTTCACCTTACCTGCCAACATCTTCAGACAAACACAAAGCTGATCGCAAATATGTATCATGTATTTGCTTAAGTACAGGCACAACTCATCAGATCCATCTGCTGTCATCCTATTACAAAACTATGGGGTAGCTAACACCAGTGTGGGGAGATCACTGCTTGCATCTATGGGAAGCCTTGAGTGTTTGCCAGGCGCCATATTATAGGTTGGGCTGGTAGACCTGTCTATTATTAAGGTTGCCTGACGTTACCCATTATATGACCCTGTTTTCAGTTTCTTATAACTTTGCTAAACTTTAACTGTTTGGACTGAAATTTCCCATGCTCGTTGCCTGCCTCAGTTTGAATTTTTTTTTTTTTTTTTTACTTTCAGCCATTTCCAAATACGACCTTTACTTTGAACAGTTCTAGAGCCCCCTTTGGAGCAGGGATTGAAATTTGCCAGGGAGTGGCCATTGTGTCAGGGATGTGCCTTTTGCTGTCCCTGTGAAAACCCAGCCAGATCTGGCCAAGTTATAAGGCTTTGAAAAATCACAGTTTGCTCATGCTCAGCCAGACTTACTAGAGTTTAACAGCTAAAATCTCCAAAGACTCCATCCTCACTGAGCATCCTCCACCCCTACAGTTGACTAGAGTGCATGCACTCCTCCTGTAGCGTGCGCCATCCCTCCCTGCTCCTAGTGCTGACTCGGGTTGCCAACTTCCTATTGGCACAAAACCAAACACCCTTGCCCCACCCCTTCCCCAAGGCTCTTCCCCCTCTCACTACATTCCCTCCGCCCCCTTGGCGACTCGCTCTCCCCCACCCTCAGTCACTTTCACTGGGCTGGGGCAGGGGGTTGGGGTGTGGGAGAGGGTGAGGGCTCTAAATGGGGGGGCTGGGCCTTGGGGGTTTGGAGTGCAGGAGGGAGCTCCAGGCTCGGGGGTGTGGCTGAGGGATTTGGAGTGCGGGGGGAGGCTGCAGGTTGAGGCAAGGGGTTGGGGTGCAGGAGCAGGTGAGGGCTCTGGGGTGGGGTTCAGGGTGCAGGAGGGGGAGCTTGTTTGGGGGGGGGCTCAGGGCTGGGGCAGGGGGTTGGGGCACAGGCTTACCTCAGGTGGCTCCCCGTCAACAGCACAGCGGGGCTAAGGCAGGCTGCCTGCCTGGGCTCTGCAGCACCACCGGCTGGACTTTTAACGGCCTGATCGGCGGTGCTGACCGGAGCCGCCAGGGTCCCTTTTCGACCAGGTGTTCCAGTCGAAAACCGGACACCTGGTCACCTTAGTGCTGACTAGAGTGCATGTGCCATCCCCACAGAGTGACTGAGCATGCTCCATCCAGCCCTGGGCTACAGGGGCACACCAGACTTTTCCTGTAGTTGCTACTCCAGGGTGGGTTGGGGCTGGAACTGACAACAGGAAGCCTGTGTCACCTGTGGTCTCAGTCACTCCCATCCTGTACTTGGCACTAAGCAGCATGGAGGAGGAAGCCATCTGATTCAAATGAGGAAGATACAAAAACTGGACCTGGGGTGTTGCTGGGGGAGTGGATTGGGACAAGGTGCCTGGGGCTGGGGAGGCGCAGAGGTTAGGACTGGAGGCCAGCAGGGGGTAGAGATAAGCAGAGAATGGGACTGGCTGGGCAATGAGACTAGGTCTGGGAACCGTGTGGGGGGAGAGAAAACTGAGATTGGATGAGGAGCTGGGGGAAGACTTGGATTGGCAGGGCAAGGAGACTGGGAGCAGGGGTAGGCTGGGACTGGGATGGGCAGTCTGGAGGGATGAGATTAGAATTTACTGGACAAGAAGCCTGGGATTGGGATCCGAAGCCTGAGGATTGGAGACTGGGACTGATTAGGAGAGGAGAATGGGACTGGGACAAGGAGCCAGTAGAGACAGGACTGGGATTGGGACAAGCTGGAAGGGATGGGGCAGAAGAGGCCGAGTTTTGGGGGGAACAGACTGGAGAGTCTGTGCCCACTAGAGCACACGCTCCTCCAGAGCCTAGAATGGAACCCAAGATCCCAGTCTCACCACTCCTCAGCTGTCAGCAAATATCTGTGAAACCCACTGGCAGAGTGTCCCACCCACTTCTAGCACTGGTCCACACAGAGGATAACAACCTACTATTGCTCTGTTACTTCATTAGCCCAAGTGGCAGGGGTCTTTGTGTTGGATCTAAAGTTTCCAACCCTGCTGAGGAACCATGATGGTGTCAATGTGATTCCACAAGATGGAATTTGTTTATTCAGTTTTCTTTTTTAAAAACCTAGGAAATTACATACCAAAAAAAAAAAATAGGTTAAAAAATATTGTCTGAAAAGTCTCATTCAAAAGTTAGGCATTGACAGTATTAAGGTTGCTTTTGCAACATTAATTCAGTTGCCTTGTATATATGCATTAGAATAGTCTGTAATTGTGTGATCACATACATTTTTTTCCCTACAGAACCCCTGCCTCATTCAGAACACAGAATGGACCATGCTCTGAGATAAATCAGGGATGTATAGGGAAGGGGGCTGTTGTCTGTAGGACCCTTGCCTCATTTGTTGCAGAAATTACAAGGCATGTACTGAAGGAAGGAGGGAGTTGCAGGAAGAGAAAGGATGGTTAAGGCTGCCCTGGAGAATTGGATTCTATCCCTGCCTCTGCCACAGAATGCCTGTGTGATACTGGGCAAATCACTTCATAGAATCATAGATTAGGGTTGGAAGAGACCTCAGGAGGTCATCTAGTCCAACCCCCTGCTCAAAGCAGGGCCAACACCAACTAAATCATCCCAGCCAGGGCTTTGTCAAGCCTTAAAAACCCCGTAAAACCACTAAGGATAGAGATTCCACCACCTCCCTAGGTAACCCATTCCAGTGCTTCATCCTCCTCCTAGTGAAATAGTGTTTCCTAATATCCAACCTAGACCTCCTCCACTGCAACTTGAGGCCATTGCTTTTTGTTCTGTCATCTGACACCACTGAGAACAGCCGAGCTCCATCCTCTTTGGAACCCCCCTTTCAGGTAGTTGAAGGCTGCTATGAAATCCCGCCCTTCAATCTTCTCTTCTGCAGGTTAATAAGCCCAGTTTCCTCAGACTCTCCTCATAAGTCATGTGCCCCAGCCCCCTAATAATTTTTATTGCCTTCCGGTGGACTCTCTCCAATGTGTCTACATCCTTTCTGTAGTGGGGGACCCAAAACTGGACGCAATACTCCAGATGTGGCCTCACCAGTGCTGAATAGAGGGGAATAATTACATCCCTCGATTTGCTGGCAGTGCTCCTACTAATGCAGCCCAATATGCCATTAGCCTTCTTGGCAACAAGGGCACACTGTTGACTCATATCCAGTTTCTCATCCATTGTAATCCCCAGGTCCTTTTCTGCAGAACTGCCGCTTAGCCAATAGCAGTGCATATGATTCTTCTGACCTAAGTGCAGGTCTCTGAACTTGTCTTTGTTGAACCTCATCAGATTTCTTTTGGCCCAATCCTCCAATTTGTCTAGGTCACTGTGGACCCCATCCCTACAGTCCAGCATATCTACCTCTCCGCTCAGCTTAGTGTCATCTGTGAACTTGCTGAGGGTGCAATCCATCTCATCATCCAGATCATTAATGAAGATGTCAAACAAAACTGGGGCACTACGCTTGATACTGGCTGCCAACTAGACATTGAGCCGTTGATCACTTCCTGTTGAGCCTGATATCTAGCCAGCTTTCTATCCATCTTATAGTCCATTCATCCAATCCATACTTTTTTATCTTGCTGGCAATAATACGGTGGGAGACCGTATCAAAAGGTTTGCTAAACAGACTTTTCACAGGCGGTCACTAATTGTGTGCCTTGTTTTCTGGGGTCTGACTTGAGACCCTAGGTCTGATTTGCAGAAGTGCTGAGTACGCACAGCTGCAGCTAAAGTTAATGGGAACTGTGCTCCGAACATATACATTTCTATATAATGCTAAGTACTCTGAAAAATAAGATCCTGGGTGTTTCAAATTGGGCACCCAAAATTAGTGCTCACTTTTGCCCTTTATCTCTCTGTGCCTCAGTGACCCACCTGTAAAAGGGGGATAATACTGCCCCCTTGTTTCACAGGGGTGTTGTGAAAATAAATTCATTGATGTTTGTGAAGTGTTCAGATACTGTAGTGATGAGTGTCATAGTAAAGTCCATGAGAAAATTAATTCTGCCTTCAGAGCAGGGTTTGAATAGTGTGCAGTAAATGAGACCTGGGGGCAGATATTAAATTACAGGGAACAAAGAAAGCATTGAATAGCTGCTTATTTAAAGAGCCCCCTCCATCCTGTGCACTGAATGAACTGCTCCACAGGACCCATTATGTGATCATGTCACTTAAGATTGTGCCATAATGCATGTGCACAAGAAGGCAGAATATCTGGCATATCCTAACTTGTGAGTGCTTGGCTTTGCAACCTTAATGTAGTTTTTATGTGTGTTTATTATGAATACTGGATTTAAGTGACCACTGATTTGGGGTGCCTCAATTTGAGACAATTTGGGCCTTTCAGAAGTGCTGAGCACACACAGGTCCAGCTGAAGTCAGTAGGAGCTGGGGGGATTCAGCACTTCTGAAAATCAGGCTGAGAGATGTCAAAAATCCAAGGCTCTCTGTCAGTACCAAGGCTATAAACACACAAAACCCACACTCTAATCTCCTATGAAATCTCCCCCTGTGCTGACCACATTGGATGGGTTAATTTTTCAATGTGGAAAGGGCCAAAAATCTGTCATTTCAGGGAAAATCAGTAGAGGTGGAGGATATGTGCCCTGACCTGGGAAGGCATCAGGGCAGGGCCCTAACTCTTCTTTCTCTCTCTCCTCTCCTCCAATAGGCTGGAATAAGCGGATTGAGTACACACCAGGTGCAGGTAGTCTGGCACTGTTTCCCAGCATCCACCTGGAGACATGCGATGAGCCGCTGTGGAACATCCAAGCTACAGTGGAGCTGCAGACAAACCACGTGGCCAAGGGGTGTGACCGTGACAACTACTCGGAGAAGTCGCTGCGCAAACTCTGCGGTGTGCATTCTGCCTTCCGCAAGCGGAGTCAGGGAGTGGTGGGGGCGGGAGGGAAGGGTTTACCCTCCCTCACCCCACTCCATGGGGAGCTACAGTGCCATCCCCCACACCAAGGGGAGCCAAAGGGATGCAGCCCTTCCAACTCCTGCACCAAGTAGAGCCCGGGGGGTACCTGGCCCACCCCCAGCACTGAGAGGGGTCATGGGACACTACCCACACACCGAGGGGAGGGGACCCCTTACACCTTCCTGCAGCCCCTGCCTTGCAGGGAGTCATGGACCTGTCCCTCAGCACTGAGGGGAGCCACTGGAACAATTCCTGCATCCTTTCCACCAAAGGAGCCATAGGCAGCTCCCCCGGTCCCTCTCCTGATATCTCCCACTGTCCTGAGGGGAGCTGCCAGGAACCTCTCTGCATCCTCAGAGACCCGCTGCATCTTCCCATCCCCATGTCACACTCCACCCAGCCCCTTCTGCTCCCTGTCCCTGTGAGTCGGTCTCTGCCTTGACGTCTGTCTCTATCTTCGTCCTTCCTTCGGTAGGTGCTGCCTCAGGTGAGGTTGACCTGCTGCCTGTGCCCAGCCCCCTTGCCAACTGGACGGCACGGCTCTCAGTGCATTACAGCCAGGACAGCAGCCTCATCTACTGGTTCAATGGCAGCCAGGTGGCCCAGGTGCCTGTGGGCAGTGGGGTGGGTGCTCACAAGGGGCTCAGTGACCACTTCACCCTGTCGCTGTGGATGAAACATGCTGTGGTTCCTGGAAAGGGCAAGAAGGAGGAGGAGACCGTGATCTGCAGTACGGTGCAGAGTGGTGAGACACCCTGGAAACAGACCCTCTTCCTGTGAGACTGATACTCCCCACCATGAACCCATCAGAATAGACTCTCCTTCCAAATAGGAATCTCTTCCTAGCTCCAGACTAGAATGGACCATTCCATCCTGATGGGATTCTCTCCCTGCCCCCTTCCCCAGCCGGGCGGGGCTCCATTGTAAGTTCTGGGAGCAACCACCCCCAGGAGAGATACCCTGACCATACTGCAAGGGAGAGGGGGGTGGAATGGTTTCTTCTGCACTACTCTGAGTGTAAGGCTCGTGTCCTGTGTGATGAGTGGGTAGGATCTCAGCCCAGTTGCTCAGGCTAACCCAGCTCTCTAAGGGTCCCAGGATAGTGCTTTGTGGAACTTTCTTTGCTCTTTCATCTCCCTCTATGCCCCCTCTCCCTCTCTGCAGAGGATGGCTACTCTCACTACTCCCTGGCTGTGCATGGCTGCCGAATTGCTTTTCTATATTGGCCTTTGCTGGAGAGTGCGAGACCTGTCAAATTTCTGTGGAAGCTGGAGCAGGTGAGGAAGGATCTGGCTTTCTCTGTCTCTCTCTTTGTCCCTTCCTCTGCTTGCTGATCTCTCCTTCTGCCTGTCACAGGTCTGTGATGATGAATGGCACCATTATGCCCTCAACCTGGAGTTCCCCACTGTCACACTCTATGTGGATGGTGTGTCCTATGACCCCGCGCTCATTCATGACAATGGCCTCATCCATCCCCCAAGGCGGGAACTTTCCCTCATGATCGGAGCCTGCTGGGCTGGTGAGTGCCTCCCCACCCTCCCCTCCAATACTGCCCTGATGAAGGGGTGGACTGGAGAGGAGGCAGAAGGGTCCAGAAGATGTTTTACCTAATGCCAAGCAGTGGCCAATGGAATGAGAGCACTATGGCCAGCTCAAGAGGCATTCTCAGCACCAAAACCAGTGTCGTGCCCCTCAGTGTACCAACCCAACAGTGTCTTGGTGCAACTCAGTGGGCAATGGCAGTACGGGCCGCATCCCTGTGCATAGGCACCGACTCCATGGGTGCTCCGAGGCTGGAGCACCCATAGGGAAAAATTGGTGGGTGCTCTGCACCCACCGGCAGCTCCCCACCCCAGCTCACCTCTGCCTCCACTCTTCCTCTGCCGCCTCCCCTGAGCATGCCAGGCTCTGCTTCTCCCCCTAGCTCCCAGTGCTTGCGCTATGAAACAGCTGTTTCGCACAGCAAGTGCTGGGAGGAGGAGGAACGCAGCATGCTCAGGGAAGAGGCGGGGCTGGGGTGGGGATTTGGGGAAAGGGTCCAATAGGGACAGGGCGGAGTTGGGGCAGGGACTTTGGGGAAGGGGTTGGAATTGGGGTGAGGTGGGGCAGGGTGGAGTTGGAGCGGGGGTGGGTGGGGGCACAAGTTGGGGAAAATTGGTGCCTTGTCCCTGTGGATAACTGCACCTGCAAATGGATCCCCTCTAGGGTCAGAGAGGAGTTCAGTCTCTGTAGTCATTCAGTTCTTGGCCTCTGCTAAGGCTTCCAACAAGGAGGCCACTCAGTGCCAAGAGTGATGCTGGTTTCACTGATGAGGGTTCCATGTCATTAGGAATTTAACTGAGATACCTCAGCTCATTCCAAATGGGAGGCAGGGTGGGAGGGCTGTGAATGGTGTCAGATAGGAAAAGACTCTAGGCCACTACAGACTTGGGGCCAGATTGGAGCCAAATGCCCTGGAGATGAAAGGCTCCTTTCCCCAGTTCCCTGTTTCCCTGCAAGGTATATTCTAGTCCCTCTGCTCAAAACCCTCAGGACTACAGCCAACTAAATGTAGCTGCTGTCTATCTTCTCCACAGCAGAAGCTCCCAGTAGGACTGAGCCCCTCTTGCAGTCATGCCTCGTCTTGGTCAGAGATCCTATAATAGCACAGCACCCTCTTGCCATGTGTAAGCCACAAAAATTGTTCAGCTGCCCTGTGAGTTCCCCCTGGAATTATCTAGCTTTCAAACAGAAAAGCTAAGTGGCCTGTGAGAACTGGCTAAGATCAATAAGAAACATCAATTAATTAAGTTCATAAAGCCAATATTGTTGGGAGGCAGAAAAAATCCCATACATTCACCTCCACATCTGTCAGCCATTCGACTGTCCCCTCGCTGCTCTGCAATGTGAGGCCTTTGCAATTGAAGGGCCCAGTGCTGAGCAGTGTGCACCAGTCAGGTGTGTCTCTCCTCCCTGGCTGACACAGCTTTCTCGTCTTTTCCTGATCTTATAACTCACCTGCTCCCAGAGGCTGATGCTTAGTCAATGATCTGAATGTTTTCCTCTTGCAGAGGAAAAAAACAAAGAGAAAATCCGAGGGAACGAGAACTCCACAGATCCTACGCAAGGTATGGACTGGGAGGGAGGAGGATTGCCCCCTTCTCCACCACGCATGACTTTTATCTGCTTCTCGCATGGCGTTTGTTCCATACAGCTCCCTCCCCCACCCCATCTTTTCTGAGAGGAAAACTCTTGTTATTTGGCAGCATATTGATCTCTGTGGAGTGTGAGAGGACTGGTGCAGGGATCAGTGGAGCCTATTTTGGGGAGACTCAAATATGTTTATCCTGTGGGAGACAGGTAGAATAATCCCCACTCCCGATCACTGAAGCTGGTCACCGAGGACAGTGGGGGAAATGAAGAGCAGGGGACACAGAAAATGCAACCTCACCCTAAATTATCTAGTGGCAATTTGACCTTCTTTATGCCCTCATGGGAACCACAGTGAGCAAAACAAGACTGGGTGGGGGAAACCATCCCTGTCAAGGGCCTGTGTCTTGGCAGCACTTCTCTCACTCTCTCCACCCTTATCTGCCTTAGTCTCTTTCCTTCTATCTGGGTTTCCCAGACTTTTTCTCCCCTTTTCCTTAACCCCTCCTTCTTGTTGTCATTGTCTTTCCCCATGCCACACTCACCTTTGTCTCTTTCTACCTCTCCCATTCCTGTCTCCCTCACACTCTCTCACTTTCCTTCTCTTCATCTCTGTTGCCTCTCTCTCTCTCTCTCGCTCCTCCCCCCTCCACTGTCTCTGTCTCTCACATCCTCCTCCTCCTCCTGTGTTCCCCTTAGGAGACCCTGTGCTGATTCACCACTACTTCCACGGTTACCTGGCTGGCTTCACCGTGCGCCCCGGCAGCCTGGAGAGCCGGGAGGTGATTGAGTGCCTCTACGCCTGCCGTGAGGGGCTTGACTACAGTGACTTTGACAGCCTTGGCAAAGGGATGAAGGTATGCCCCCTCCCCAGCTCGCATGAACCTCCACCACTCTCCCCTTCATCCCTGTCTCCTGCGACACCCCAGGAATCTCCCTGTACTCCTCTTCTGCATCTCTTAGTCCAGAATCAAAGCATCCACCAGGGATTCTTCAGTCCAGTCTTTCCTTTTTCCCCACAGGTTCATGTTAATCCCTCCCAGTCTCAGCTCACACTGGAGGGTGATGACGTGGAAACCTTCAACCATGCAATCCAGCATGTGGTTTACATGAACTCACTGCGCTTTGCCACGCCTGGAGTCCGGCCGCTCAAGCTCACCACCACTGTCAAGTGAGTGCAGGAACTCCAGGTGGAACCTCTCCCCCAGGCAAATTGGAGGGAATCTGTTGGAGTGATATCCTACAATGTATCCCTTTGTAGCTCATGGCAAGTAGCACCTCACCCTAAGCTCACCAATCAGACAGGACTCTGTTGTTAAAGTTCTCTGCCCTTTGTTGCCTTTTAATTTGGGGTTGATAATTTCAAAATGTGCAAGAATAAACCTAAAAAAAAGTAGCAATGTTTGTGAACACTTGTCCCAGTATATTTTGGGAGTATAAATATAATATGGATACAGAGCCATCACCAATGGCTCTTGTGCGCTGGCATCTGGTTGGACACCCCATTCGCTCGTGTTGGGTTGGAGCTTGTGGTGATGACATCACAGTGCCATCTCTAAATACAATGGTGCAATTCCCAGAATACCGCTCTGCAGAGCACAGGAGCTTGTGGGGAAGCACTTAGAAGCTGGCAGTCACAAGATGATCCACCCCTCGCCAACAGTACTGGAAAGGCGGGTTACCCCCTCCAGGATGAGGCTGGCAGAAGTTGGTGTATAGGTACTAACGCTCTGTCCCCTTCCTCTGTCAGATGCTTCAGTGAAGAATCGTGTGTCTCCATCCCTGATGTGGAAGGCTATGTGGTGGTGCTGCAACCTGATGCCCCCCAGATTCTGCTGAGTGGTAATGCTCACTTTGCTCGTCCTGCATCAGACTTTGAGAACCCTGATGGGGTCCCCCTATTCCCTGACCTCCAGGTCACCTGCTCCATCTCTCACCAGGTGAAGGCCAAGAAGGATGAGAGCTGGCATGGCACGGGTGAGTGGGGCGCATGGAAAAGGGGCTTACTCACAAACAGGAAGTGTTGTTAGGTAGAAATTGGAAATGATGTCACTAGAACAGAAAATGACGTCTCTTAGTTACAGGAAGTGGTGTCACTACCAACACAGAACCAGAAAATAATTTTGCTTAGAAATGGGAAACAGTGTCACTGGAAAGACGTAAAATGGGAAGTGACATGCTTAGAAATAGGATGCGGTGTCACTCGAAACAGTTCTCTGTATTCCCAGAACCCTGTCTCTTTCTTTTCTTTCCCTGTGTTCCCCCTCTACCCCACCCAGTTTCCTACTTACATACTCAATCGGTGCTCCTCTCCCAGTCTCCTGTCCCCATCTGTTTCCACACTTTACCTCCCTTTCCCTTTCCAGAATCCATCACCTTACATTTGAACTCTGCCACCCCCTATTTCCCTGAGATCTCCTTAGTCAGCCTCCTGCTCCTCACATGTCCGTGTCAGCCTTAATCTCCTCTAACACCACACATTCCCCTGAATCTCCCTCATTTCCTTCACCATACCATGTTATCTTGCTTCTCAGCCTCTTCCTGCATCCCCTTCAGGTTCCCTTCCTGCACCCCGCAGTCTCCTACCACACTCCTTCAGCCTCCCTCCTGCTGCCCACATTTCCTACATTGCTCTTAGCTTCCTGTCCAACCTCCCTAGAGCTACAGTCATCTTCCCTGAGGGCAGCCTGGCTTCAGTTCCATTTAAAAGAATGAGGATTAGTTGACACTTCACTAAGGCAGCCTCATTTCCCCATGCAATTATGGCTGACTTGACTGAGGATAGGTTGGCTTTAGCCCCGTTGAAAGTAATGAGAGGTGGTGGCCATTTTGAATAAGGGAATATTTAAGAGTTATGCCAGCATTTGTAAAATCATCGTGTGGAATCTTTTTTTTTTTTTTTTAAAGTCTCATGTGTCTGAGCTGGTAACACTGCAGTATCAACAGAACCAGGCAAGACGTGCTGTCACTAAAAATCCCCGAAGTGGCTCATTGTTAGAACATGAAGTGATGTTTTAGCAAGCAGAAGCAATGTCATTAGAAGCAGGAAGTGGCAACCCCACCAGCAAATAACATGACAGACAGGAAGATATCACTCACAGTGAGAACTGCCAACAGCAAGTGACATCATTGCCATGATGGCATAGTGCAGCACAGATGTGTTGTGGATAAGGTCTCTTATTAACTGGGTATCATGAACTGTGTCCATTTTGAGCATGGGTTTTGCTTTTTTTTGATCTCTTGACCCATCTCTATGCCTCTTAGTGACAGACACACGAATGTCAGACGAGATTGTCCACAACCTGGATGGCTGCGAGATCTCCCTGGTGGGAGATGACCTGGACCTGGAGAGAGAATACCTGATCCTGGATGGGGCATCCCTGCAGCAGCGGGGCCTGGAGCTCATCAACACCTCTGCCTACTTCACCATCACAGGTAGACTCTCCCCCGGACAGGACTTCCTGGTTCCTGTCTCCTCCACTTCCTGCCAGTCAAAGCCAGGAGAACTGGAGATGGAGAAGCCTCATCACACTGATTGAGACCAGGGGAGGATTGGTCCTGTCCATCCATTCCCTGGACTCTTGGTTCTTAGTGTCCTGAGTGATGGGGTCTAGGTCTGGAAAGGGAGGCATTACCTCAGGGTCACAGTGCTGGAGTATGGGATCTGAGTTCTTTTCCTTTGATTCAGTTGCACTCTGTTCCCCTCCTGCCCCCTGTGGTCTGCACTTCTCCATTCCAGAAATGTTTTCCCTGCTGCCTCTGGGTGGCTGTGGAGCCCACTGGTTGTGTGCAAGTGCAATTCCTAGGGTGGGGTTGGAACCTGACACATGACTGGCTGCTGGACCCTTCCTTACCTTCCCTGGGCATTGACAGCCACTAGCAATTTCCTGGACCCTTTGAGGTTGCAGACACCTCAAGGGAGCCACACCTCGTTCCGCTCCCTTTTAGGTATGAGCCTGGTTTGTCCTTCCCGCACAGCTTTTCTTTAGACTCAGTGATATGTCAGGTGGACCTTTGATCATTTCAAAATGGGAGCTCCCTTATCCCACACCTGAATGTGTGTCTCTCTCTCTCTCTCCCCCGGCCCCAGGCGTGGAGAGCATTGCGGTTTATGAGGAGATCCTCCACCAGGTCTCATACCGCATCCGCCATGGTGCTGCCCTCTATGAGAGGAAATTCCGCCTTTCTTGCACCGAGATGAATGGACGCTACTCCAGCAACGAGTTTACTGTTGAGGTACAAGGCCATCAATGACTGTGTATGTGTGAAGGCCAGGTCTCGTTAAATGCAGAGACTGAATCTCTTCCTCTTCCACAGGTGAACGTCCTCCACAATATGAACCGGGCTGCTCATCCTAACCACATCCTCAGCTCCCAGCAATTCATGCACCAAGGTCACCACCTACCACCAGAACTATCTGGGCACAGCCTGGCCAACGTCCATCGCAACTCCAGTATGCAATCCTGATGATTGGTGACAACCTACACACAGAATTATCCCGGGGGCATATTTGTGTAGAAACCTACAGTGATTCCCTGTTGGGATTTCAGGACTGACCCCAGTAGTAGGCAGCAGTATGCTGCAAGGAGTGGTGTGATTGACTAAGCAGGGGGTGCTCTCCCCCAGAGTCAGGGCTGGCTCTGGTGTGGTGCTAGGGAAGAGGTGTGATTCAGATGAAATGTAAATCTGAAGCAACAGCTCCTCATGGTCACTGCAGATCTCCTCTCACAATAACCTGACTCAGGGAAATAAACCCTGGGCTCCTGGCAAAACCCAATACTGGGTGATTTCTGTCTCCCTATATTCCTCCCTTCTTACAGTTTTAATCACCTAAAAGATTCTTCGTGGCTTTCTGTCATATACTGTAATTCATCAACTACCAGAACTCAGCCCAGAGGTGGCTGCATTTTAATGCTTGGTGCAGTGGTTCCCTCTGTCAGTATTAGGTTGATTGATGTACGTGCTTTGAGATCCTCCTTCAGAAAGGGCTAAGGAGAGTGGAGTCATGGGCTGGCACTGCTTCATTTTACATTTCTCATAGAAACTCTCCACAGGGCTGATTAATGCAATTCCAGAGATGCCTCAGCAGCAGAAGATAAATTTAAAGAGCAGAGTCTGGGCTGAAGCTGATCTAAGAGGAGAACTGGGATTAGAAGGCAATGAACAAGAGAGATACGGGGAAGCAGCTCCAGACAGAGAGGGCTGCTGCAAAGGAAGTGGTGGCTCTTGCTGCCAGAGGTGATGGAGAAGAGCAGGGAAGGGAGCAGAGCAGTGCCAGATTAATTGGTTCGCTCTGCTGCTTTGTGCCACTTTGCCAGCACAAAGCAGCCATAGAGCCATCTTAACTGGTCCCTGGAGGAGAGTGTGTGTGTGGTTCGTGGCTTCTAGAGGTCTGCTGCTTGCAGGATGGTGGGTGGCTGATGCAAGGCTGCTCCAATTTGCACCAGGAAGCAAACCACTACAGGCATGACCTGAGGCAGCTTAGTGCCACCTGTCTTCCTCTGCTAAACTCACAGCAGTGCAGCCAGCCTAGAGAAGCTGCCCCTAAGTGTGTGATGCTGACTGGCGCTACTCCATGGAGGGTTCAGCCAGGGTCTCAGCAAAGGAGGCAGCTGGGGCTGGAACACTCAGGAAGTCTGGGGCAGGGATGGTGGTGGAGGAGTACTGAGTTTATGAAGGCAGTGAGGATGGGACATACTTGGCATGCGGGGCTGCAGCACCCACAAAGCTGGGCCTGCGGCCAGGTGAGGAACAGAGGCAGATCCCTGCAGCTGGGGATGCCATAGAGCAATACCCCAAGCATCCCTGGCCCCTCACAGGTTAAAGGCGAGACAGTCCGGGTCAGATGTTTGTAACCTCCTTATCCCTCCCCATCCAGTGGTCCCCAGCGCAGCCACCACCATCATCGTGGTGTGTGTGGGCTTCTTGGCACTCATGGTCATCCTGGGCATCCTACGCATCCACTCCCTGCACCGCCGGGGGGCTGGGCACAAGGCCCCAGGGGCTACCGGGGGAGGCCATGCAGGAGCCAGCAGCAAGGAGAGCGACATGTTCTGGGATGACTCAGCCCTCACCATTATCGTCAACCCCATGGAGGTGAGATGGGAGGAGGAAGGTGGGGTTGGTTTCTGGGTGGCAATTGATGCTCTAAGCCAGGGGTGCGCAAACTTTTTGGCCCAAGGGCTACATCTGAGTATGGAAATTGTATGGTGGGCCATGAATGCTGACAAAATTGGGGGTTGGGGTGCAGGAGGGGGTGAGGGCTCCAGCTGGGGGTGCAGGCTCTGGGGTGGAGCTGAGGGGTTGGGGGTGCAGGAGGGTGGGACCAAGGGGTTCTGATGGCAGGAGAGGTATCAGGGCTGAGGCAGGGGGTTGGGTCACGGGAGGGGGCAGGAGTGCAGGCTCCAGGTGACACTTACCTCAAGAAGTTCCCAGAACCAGCAGCATGTCCCTACTCCAGCTCCTACAGAGGCATGGCCAGGCAGCTCTGTGTGCTGCCCCATCCACAGGTGCTGCCCCTGCAGCTCCCATTGGCTGGGGTTCCTGGAGACACTTGGGGTGGGGGCAGCATATGGAGGCCCCTGGCTGCCCTTACATGTAGGAGCCAGAGGGGGACATGCTGCTGCTGCTTCCAGGAGCTGTGTGGAGCAGGGCAAGCCATGGACCCTGATCCCTGGCAGGAGCTTGAGGACCAGATTAAAATGTCTGGAGGGCCGGATGCAGCCCCCGGGCCATAGTTTGCCCACCCTGGCTCTAAGCCCTCCACTTACCCCCATGTCCCTTCTCCCCAGTCATACCAAAGCTGCCAGGAGAGGGCAGCAGAGAGTGGGGAGACCAGAGCTGTAGAGGAAGTGGAGGAGGAGAATGACGACAGCAGTGACTCAGAGACACCGGACACCCCAGGCAGCGATGATGGAGATGACCAGCGCATCGTGGGCAAAAGAGATGGCCCCTGCTGCTACTAGGAGCCCTGTGTTGTGGGAGGAGGGATGCTAACCGGATAGATTCCCCAGCCTGAGGGGGTCACTACCCTCTTCCCCTTTTTCTCTCTCTCTCTCCTTGTGTATACACATACACACTCCCCCCGCCCCCTTTAATTTCTCTTGCCTGTTTCCTCTTTCTCTGCTATTTTCACTAGGGGAGTAGTGCCTAGGGGGAGGGCACTTTCTACTCTTAACCCCTCTCTTCTTCCCCATAGCGCTCCAGGAACACAGGATGGGCCATGGGCTCCTTGCCCATATTCCCTGACATTAGGTCCCCCTCCTGAGGATGGGATAGCATAGGGACCCATCTGAAGGGAGTGGCGCGCTTAGGAGCAGCAGGGAAGAAGGAAACACTCATCAGCAAGGGTTGGGCAAGCGGGGTCAGCTGCAGGCCCCCACATATTATATACATATTGTATATTTTTTCAATGTTGTCATTTGAGGTTTATTCTTGTCTGATGCAAAAAAAACAAAACAAACAAAAACCCCTGCAGCTTGTGTTGCTTTGTAAAATTGTCAATAACCCTAAATGAGTGAAGGAAGGAGGGAATGAGGTGGATTTTAAAATAAAAGGATTTAAAAAAAACAGACTCAAGGCCTCTAGGATTCTTCATTCTGAGAGGCAGGGGCTGGAGTGGGTGCTTGAAGGGCGGCACTTAGCCCTATGTCCTCTGGACTGGCAAAATGGCACAATTTTCCAAACCTCCATTGAGGTACCTGAAAACCACAGGCATTTTGTCCAAGGCAGGACCTTAGTTTTAGGCAGTCTGGTCCCCCTGCAGGGGGTTCAAGAAGGTTGTGGGATTAGTCCCTCATATACAGACAGATTTAATGTTTTTAATTTATAGTCTTATTTTTTCCATACACTGAGTGTATTAACAAATCCCTCAACTTCAACACCGGCATCCACCCTCTAAATGACATTCACAGGCACAAAACAGTATGTTTCACGCACCAGGCATCCAGCTTGGTTCTTATATCTCAGTACCTCCAGTAGAGGAAGGCAGAGCTGGGCCCTTGCAGGCTCCTTCCCTGCCCCTGCAGAGAACAGACCTGAGAGAGGAATAGATGGGGCCTATAGTAACACAAGCTGCCCAGGCCAGAGCTCCCCCTGCCAGGATGCATCCTGCTTCTCTTGATACATGGGGCTGCATTCTAACACCCTGCCCTGACCTCTCTTTTAAGGAGGGGAGAAAGGCAGAGTTATTTGTTCAGCTGTATGATTTTTTCCACAGGTGATTAATCCCCTAAGGAGATGATGTAAGATGTCTGCTAAGTACCATGCATTAGGATGTCTATCAGTCAGGTTTGGAGAATCCTTTGAAAGAAGACAGTGTAGGGGCTAGGACTCTATGTAGAGACCCTGACTATGTGCAGAATCCCAGAGAGTAGCTGAAGGCCATATCACAAGACCTCTGCTTGCTGCATAATTTCCTTCAGATTTGTTTACTCCCCCTATCCACTGACTACATATCCAGCTATGCCCACAGGCCAGGCCCAAGAAGAGTGGAGCTCCTGGGGTTGTTAACTATACATGTACTTTCTAGTGATGGGGATGACCAGCTGGGGACACTGGAAAGGCTGAAATATGTACTTGCTTCATGGGGATCCTGCCTCCCCCCTTTTTTTTTTTAATGTCATAATTTATTTATCCTCCTTTATCTTTCCCCACTGAACTCCATGCCCTTGTGCTTTGCACTGGGAGCCCCCACTGCACATATTCTAGCTGATTTACTGCCACCTCAGAGCATCAGACCAGTTACACTTTCTGGAGGTTGATGCTAGAGGTCACGCCCCATGCAGAACCACCGCTCTGGCCTGAGAACACTGCAACCTGTCAGCAGACTGCCACACACAAGGTCATCACCACACAGACCTCCTGCTACAGAGTGACCAGCACTACCTTGTGGAACAGGAAAAACATGTCAAGTCTCAAGACTTTAGCTCTCCTGTGCACAGCCAGCAGCCTCAACAAGGGGCTGGTGCATTTGTGCAAGGTCACACTTTGGTGGCCAAGTGGATGATCAGTTCATAGGTAGCCATCATGATAGCTGTGTTGGGGATCTGGCGCATCATCTGGGCCAGGAGTCCTCGGTACAGAGCCAGGGGTCCCTCTTCTTGGACCACTAGCCGCAGGGTCTGCACAAAGGAGCGATAGCGGGACCCTTCTTCCCGCAACCGTGTCCGGACAACCTCTGGGAAAACAAAGGGATGGGAGGTTAGCAGAGTCACCCTCCAAGCCAGGCCTCTCCCAGCAGGAGGGTGGTGGAGGGGAGGATGGAGTTGCTCACCATGTGGGTATGCAATACATGAGGCACATGTCTTGGAGATGGCAGCAGCTGCCATGAGTCCAAAGAAATCACGGCTGTTTGGTGCAAGTGCAAAGGCTGTTGGGAGGAATGGCTGCTGCTCCCTCAGCTGTTGTTTCAGTGCCTCATAGATGACAAAATGGATGACGGTCTCGGAGACTCCAGCATAGGAGGCACTGATTCCACGGTAAAATCCCCACAGGCCCTCAGTGCGGTACACTCGTATGGCACACTGGAGAGCGTTACTGTGCTTCTCCTCTCTTGCCCTGCAGAGACCAATGCAGGGATTAGAATCACCCACACACAACTCTGCCACTGCCCCTGAATACTGATCAACAGCACATCCCCCACCCTGCCAAAACACACATACCCCTTGTTATTCCTGGCCTGGGTACCTCGCAGCTGCGTTTGGAAGCTCACTAATAACTGCTACTTTTCCAGTGTCCTGAAAGCACACATTCTGTCAGTGGATCACCCCCAGCCCCATGCAGTCTGTGTGCATGCGCTACCTTCCTTACCTGGCTTCCAGCTGCATCCTGGTTTTCACCAGCCAGATGGGATTGGTAAGTGTGGCAGAGGTGACCCCTAGGAAGTAGAAGGTCAGAGGTCATGAGAGGTACCAGAGTTTGTGGGGAGTTACTGGTGGGTTAGCTCTTTGAATGCTAGTTAATCTGCAGCTGTTTACCAATTTGGGCATAGCTTGCGGGTCCCTTGGAAGTGCTCTGTTGGGAATGAAGAGTTCTAAGGTGAAGCGTTTGGCTCTGCTTCCCCTTACTGGGGGCCACCCCTCCTATGCACACCTTTGTATTTGGCACTGGTGCAACCACAGCTGGAATACTGTGTCCTGCTCTGGTGTCCATAATTCAAGAAGGTTGATAAATTGGAGTATGCTCAGAGAAGAGCCAGGAGAACAATGAAAGGATTAGAGAACTTGTTTTACAGTGAGTGACCCAAGGAGCTCAATCTGATAAGTTTAACAAAGAGTAGGTTGAGGGTGACTTGATCACAATTTATAAGTAGCTACATAGGGAACAAATGTTTAATAATGGGCTCCTCAGTCTGGCAGAGAAAGGTCCAAATGGCTATAAATTGAAGCTAGACAAATTCAGATGGCAAATAAGGTACAATGACCATGAGGGTAATTAACCACTGGAACAATTTAGCAAAGGTACTGGTGAATTCTCCATCACTAACAATTTTTAAATCAAGATGGGACTTTTTTCTAAAATGTGCTTTCTAAGAATTATTTTGGGGACATTCTGGCCTGTGTTACGCAGGAAGTCAGATGAGATGATCACAATGGTCCCTTCTGGCCTTGGAATCTATGAATCTCATAGGCCTTTCATTATAACCTCATTTCCCCCACCCCTGGTGCCTGGAACCAGAAAGGAGGAGGCTGAACCTGGAATGAGAGGCAGGAAACAATGAGACTTGCTGAGAATGGAGGGTCTCATTAGAGAAAGGGAAGACAACAGAAGCAGGAAAGGCAGTGGGACTGCTGAGGTTGTGTGCGGGGATTAAGTTACCTGGCTCCCCTGTAGGGAGCCCTGTTTCCCAAGGCAATCAAAGAGCTAATGTAGTGATACTCAGACTGAGGCTTGAGAGCCACAAGTGGCACTGTAGGGTCTCCTGCAGCTCTGCAGCGCATGATATTAAAACACTGATTTAATTATTAACCAATCAAGATCCTTTTACTAGGTTATTAACCAATTGCGGTCAATAAAATAATAATACTGGGTCACTCATTTTGCTGTGAGAATTATATCTATCTTAAAAAAACTAAATATTTCCCATCATACTGTTTAAATATGAATCTACAGCACTATAGTAAATTAAATTATGAAGTGGCTTTTTTGGGTAATGTTGATCACTAATTTGGCTCCTGAACCACACTGAGGTCTGAGCATCACTGGGCTAAGGCCTAGATCATTGACACCGAGCAGCGACTTCAGGTGAATTAAGAGAGAGATTGTTTCTGTTGTGTTTCACTGACCTTGGAAACTGCTGCAGCAGGATGGGGTGGGAGAAAGAGCTTCAGAAGGAGCAACAAAGAAATGAGGTGATTATGTGAATGAGACTGGCCTGAACAGTGACACCAGATGGTCAAATCCCCTCATGTTTACAGGGATCCCAGGCTGAATGGGCCCTTTGGTCTAATCTGGCATGGGAGAAGCTCACCTGCACAGACTGCTGAGAGCACATGAACTTTCTTGGACTCGGGCACGAAGACAACATTGAGCTTCTCCTTAGCCCCAGCATAGGCAGCAAAATAGATGGCCCTGGTTGGGGAAGAGACATACATGTGCAGTAGCAATCCACCCAAAAGGAGCAACTGAAGCATGAAGGGACCTTGTTTTCACATAACTTACCCCAGACAGACCCTGCACTGAGGATACCCCAGACAACAGTCATACATGGACACCAGGTGTCACCCCGAGCCTCACAAGGCATAGTGAGGGGCTTCCATCGAGTCTCCCCATGGAGGTGCCAGAGACTGCAATGTATCCGGGGCCTGGACACTGTGGGGAGGTGGGGCAGTGACTGGTAAGGACCCTAGGAGAGAGTGTACCCTAGCGAGACCCTATTTTTTGGAGGAAGGGAGTGGGGGGAGGATTCTTACCTGGAGGGGGCAACTCCAACAAGGTTGGGACCCAGGCCTCGGAAGAGGGAGCGGACTCCTTCCTTCTCCAGGATGGCCCTGTGGAAGAAAGGAATAAATAAAATCAGAGGAGTGGGACAAGGCTGTCTGCTTTCCTAGTTCTCCTTCCCCTCCATTTGTCCCTACCAGCCCTTCCCCTTTCTCTACATCTCATTCTCTCTGCATCTCTCCCTGGCCTCCTTCCTCTCACTCCTTTCCTCCACATTTCTCTTGCTCCTCTCATTTTCTGTTCATCCACTTCTTAACTCTCCCCTCAGTATTTCTTCGTTTCCCCCAATTTACCTGCACAATCCAGAATCTGTTTATTCACCACCAGCTGTGACCTTTGTCCCAGCCCCAGCAGCTGCCTCAGGGCTTGCCTTCATGTCAGTGCTGCACTGGTGCAGCCAGGAACAGCTCCAGGCCCCACCACGCCAAGTGTGTGCTTGGGGTGGCAAGCCGCCGAAGGCAGCCTGCCTGCCGTGCTTGGGGCGGCAAAATGCCTAGAGCCGCCCCTGGGTGCAGCCGTGCCACTGTAGCATCTTCACTAAAGCACTACTATGCCGACCGCAAGAGCTTCTCCCGTCAGCGTAGTTAATCCACTTTCATGAGAGGCAGTAGCTATGTCGGTCGATGGGAGAAGCTGTCCTACTGTCACAGTTCTGTCTACACCTGGGGTTAGGTCGGTATAACTGTCACTCAGGGGTGTCTGATACAGGTCTGTAGTAAAGACCTGGCCTCAGACTCACAAGGTATGTCTACACTGCAATCAGACACCCACAGCTGGCCCTTGCCAGCTGACTCAGGCTTGTGGGCTCTGGCTACAGTGTAAACCAGGGGTAGGCAACCTATGGCATGCATGCCAAAGGCAGCACACGAGCTGATTTTCAGTGGCACTTACACTGCCCGGGTCCTGGCCACCGGTCTGGGGTCTCTGCATTTTAATTTAATTTTAAATGAAGCTTCTTAAACATTTTAAAAATCTTATTTACTTTACATACAACCATAGTTTTGTTATATATTATAGACTTATAGAAAGAGACCTTCTAAAAGCATTAAAATGTATGACTGGCACGCGAAACCTTAAATTAGAGGGAATAAATGAAGACTCGGCACAGCACGTCTGAAAGGTTGCCGACCCCTGGTTAAACACTCCAGCTCAGGCTGCAGCCCAAGCTCTGGGACCTTTCCACCACGCAGGGTCCTAGAGCTGAGATTCCAGCCCAAACCTGGATATCTACACTGCAATTAAACTGCTCCATGATCCCAAGTCAGCCAGTATGGACCAGCTGTGGGTGTCTGACTGTGGGCCCGGGCCCGGGATTTAAAGGGCTCCTCCAAGTTCCCGGCCGCCACAGCGGGTCGGGGCTGGAATTTAAAGGGCTCCTCTGGGCTTCCCGCCGCAGTGGGGAGCTTGGAGGAGCCCTTTAAATCCCGGCCCCAGCCCAGCCGCTGGAGCTGCGGGCCGGGGCCGGGATTTAAAGGGCTCCTCCGAGTTCCCTGCCTGGCAGCCACAGCGGGCCGGGGCCGGGATTTAAAGCAGATGTGGTCCAGCACAGCGTACTGGCTCTTTCTTACTTTCACCTCTGCCATCAAGGAACACTTAACTGACAATGGACTTTGGGAGACACCAATCCACATCTGAGCTTTCCTGGGAACATTCAAACTAACATGTAAACAATGACTTTGGCCTGCAAAAAACTAAATCATTCATGGACATGTGACTTGCCCAGGTGCCTATAAACTCCATCTTGTTGCTGTGATTTTGCACAGGAGAACAAAGGAGTTTCTGCACACAAGAGGAAGAATATAAAAGGCCCTGGAGACCCCTCCATTTTGTCTTCAGCTGGCTCAAGGGATGGCCTCTCCACCCCAAAGAGATGCCTGAAAGAAAGTGGAACAAAGGACAGTAACTATGGGCGGGAGAGTGATTGCTGGATCCAGACTAGGAAGGAGTCCAGCCTGTGACAGAAGCATATTGGAACATCTCTGGGGGTGAGATTTCATCTGTAATCAGTTTCTTAATGTATTAGGCTTAGACTTGTGTGTTTTGTTTTATTTTGCTTGGTAACTTATTTTGTTCTGTCTGTTATTACTTGGAACCACTTAAACCCTACTTTTTATATTGAATAAAATCACTTTTGCTTATTAATTAACCCAGAATAAATAAATGATACCTGGGGGAGCAAACAGCTGTGCATCTCTCTCTATCAGTGTTATAGAGGGCGGAAAATTTATGAGTTTACCCTCTATAAGCTTTATGCAGAGTAAACCAGATTTACTTGGGGGTTGGATCCCATTGGGAGTTGGGTGTCTGGGTGCTTGGAAACAGGAGCACTTCTTAAGTTCTCTTCAGTTAAGTCTGCAGCTTTGGGGCATGTGGTTCAGACCCAGGGGCTGTGTTGCAACAGATTGGCGTATCTGGCTCAACAAGACTGGCAGGGAAAATGGGCTTAGAGGTAGTCTCAGCACATCAGGTGACAGTCCCAAAGAGGTTGCTGTGATCGAACCCATCACAACCCCCTCACCAGCTCACCTCATTAGCTGGAGCACACCAGGGGAGGGTAAAGCTGGACGCACAAACCCTCCATTCAGCCCCTGCAGCTGCACCTCAGGGAGGCAAAGAGGGCGCAGGGCCAACGAGGATGACTGCAGACGTGTCTTCACCACTTCCAGGGGGCAGGTCAGGATGGCTCCAGCTGTACCGCCACATCTGGGGAGACAGTGAGGACAAATTGGCGTGAACAAGGGTTACTCCTCAGGAACTGGGAGCAGCAGCTCTGATATCCCCTGCATTGTTTCCCCTGTTGTCCAGGCCCTCTGGCCTTTGTCACGTGTGGCCTCTGACTCCAGCACTGATTAACATGTTAGCTCCAACAGCTCCTGGTCAGCCCTGTTCAGGTATCAGCATTTGAGACAAGCTGCGTCCCAAGTCCAGGGGGAGGACTCAAACTCATGACCTTTGCACCAGAGCTCCCCACAGCAAATAGCTCAGCTGCCCAGTCCCACCGCAGGACTTTGCTGATGATGTCAGCAGCTGACTTAACAGCCCTGAAGAGGGTATGCTCTGCAGGTCCCCGGAGTGGATTCAGTCCCTGTATTAGCACGGCAAGTGTCCCCCCCACCCCACTCTGCACTTTGTCCACATGCCTCAGCTTGCCATCGAGGAACCCTCTTTCAGTCTGGAACCCATTCACTCCTGGGCAATTGCTGAAGCTGCCACTGAAAGAGCCAGTTAGTAACAATTGCGCTTGTCTCACCAGGGTCTGGCCTGACACCCACCAAACTCGTCAATAACATAAAAGCCACTAATGGCCATCAAATGGGAAGATTTATCTCATTACTGACCCCCCCGGGGCCAGACTGGATCTGGTGCCCTAGAGGTGAATGAGGACAGGGCCTTTCTCCAGTCCCTTTGAGGCAGACAGACCCCACAACATAAGGCCAGACTAGACTCAGAAAAATTGGAAGGCCCCATAGTCTGTGCCCATGTTTTGTCCATTCAGGGCCTTTGGCCGAGGGCTCTGGTCTAACATAACCAGCCTGGCTGGTTTGCAGCCCAAAAAATTTGTTTACAGAGATGAATTCTAGCTGGTGACCCTGGCCCTTAGTAGTGGTGGGTGGGACACGGGAGGTTGAGAAGCTGACAGATTTTTCTTGGGATTGGGATTTTTAAGTCTTTCTCCAAGTACCTGAACATTTTGCCTTCCACTTTGTGTCCAAAGGGACATGGAGGGCAAAATTTAAAGCAGAGGTCCCAGGGAGAGAGGCAGCATGACGGGTATTTGAGGTAACAGCCTAAGAGAGCTTCAAACTGATAATTATAGAGAAAAAAGTTACCCAGCAAGGTCAGAGCTGGTGTGGGGAGCCTCAGAGCGGGAAGCAGAGAACAGCTGATGGGCATCAATACAGCTGTGTGGGGGCAGAGGAATGCAATAGCAGGGGGTCAGATCTCTATGACTGGAGTTCTGAATAATGGTCTGACACAATCGGTGCAGCTGCAATCTTGTGTAGGTAAAACCACTTATGTGCTTCACTTCTGGACTCTTATAGTTTGCTGTTATCACAGGGGCAGGAAGAGACTCTCGAAATCTATTGCAGTGAACTCCTGCAGTTGAAATGGTTAAAAACTGTAATGACGTCAAATGCCCCACTGCATCAGTACTACACTCTAGCCCTGACTTCCTATATTATATTTGGCTTGATAAGAAAGGTCCCTCGTCAGAGAGTCTGGGCACCTGATGTCTTTCAGTGTCATCAGTAAATATCTGCAATTGTCATCAGTAGCAGTTACAGCTGGCAGGAGCCCGGGGATCGGACACAATTTAGCTGGAGAGCCAGTATCAGGTTCAAAAGGCAACTCTGTGACAAATACTGAGGATCCCAGTTCATGGTGGTGTGGAGAACTCAGCTGAATAGCCTGACAACATATGGGACCCAAAAGACAGCCCCACCTGGGTCCAATGTCAGATCATTGAGTGCTGTACAGGCTGGAGGGCTCGGAAGTAAATCTTAGGGTATCAGCACAAGAGTTAAATAGCAAAAGGCACATGGGCAAAAATAAAACCTATCAATGCGTCTATACCAGGGGTTGGCAACCTTTGAGAAGTGGTGTGCCAAGTCTTCAGGAATTTAAGGTTTTGTGTGCTAGTAATAAATTTTACATTTACAGGGCCCCCCCGACAGAACCCCAGACTGGCAGCAGGCTGAGCGGGGCCGGTGGCTGGGACCCCAGACCAGAAGCGGTCTGAGCCCACTGCCAGTCTGGGGTTCTATCTGCCGGCCCCTGCCAGCCGGGGTCCCGCCCGCCAGCCCTGCTCAGCCCATCTGGGGTTCTGTTCACCAGGCCGGCAGCAGGATGAGTGGGGCTGGCGGCCAGGACCCCAGACAGGCAGCGCAGGTGGCAGACGGAACCACAGACCAGCGGTGGGCTGAGCGGCTCAGCGCGCTACCAGCCTGGGGTTCTGTCCAGCGGCCCCGCGGCTGCCAGCCCCACTCCTCCCGCTGCCGGCCAGGGGTTCCATCCATTCGGGCCGGCAGTGGGCTGAGCGGGGCCGGAACTCCGGCTTGCAAGGGGCTGGCGGCCAGAACCCTACACTGGCAGTTGGCTGAGCGGGGCTGGCAGATGAAACCCCAGACCGGCAGTGAGCTGAGCGGCTCAGCCAGCTGATGGTCTGAAGTTCCAGCCGCCAGCTCTTGCGAGCCGGGGTCCTGGCCATCGGCCCCGTTCAGCCCATTGCCAGCCTAGGATTCTGTTCACCTCGGCAGGCAGCAGGCTGAGCAGGGCCGGGACCCCGGCTGGAAGCAGCGAGCCAGTATAAATTGGTTCGCGTGCCGCCTTTGGCACCTATGCCGTAGGTTCTGACCCCTGGTCTATACCAAGTTAAGAAGCCTGAAGGCAAAAGTTAGGTGAACTAGAATGAATGACCACGGAAGGGGAGCTTGTCGTCAGAAGCATTACTAAAACACAGATGACTTACAAATCAATGAGATACCACAGTTAAGGCTAAGATTATGTCACAGAATCTGCGACTTCCAGAGATCTCTGTGCATTTTCTGCTTCAGCCCTGCCATGGGCAGCCTCTGCAGCTCCCAGCCACTGTGGGAGGGACTCCAGAGCCGCAACAGGGGTGGGTTCTGGACCCCCCACTCCCTCCCTCCTCATTTTGTCACAGTTATTTTTAGTAAGAGTGAGGGGCAGGTCATGGGCTTCTGTTAATTTTTGTTTATTGCCCATGACCTTCACTAAAAATAACCATGACAAAATGTTAGCCTTAACCGTAGTACCTGGCTATGACCTATATGCAGAGGACAGATTAGGTGGTAGAGAGGAGGGAGCAGTGCTAGACCCAATAAATTCCACTATGATAAACTAATCTGTATGGATGCAAATCCCAAGACATAGGAATACAAATATATAAGCAGGGTTCACTCCCTGCCTGCAGATCAGGGAAAGGTTTTTGAGTGCAGTGGTGAGTGAGATCACAGAGACAACAAAGTCCAATAAAATGCTACTAAATGGGTGATTTCAACTGGTGAAATGTCACAATAGGACACGGTGTAGAGAAGCAATTTCTTGGTACTTTAAAGGATTACTTCTTGGAATAGCTAGTGCTACAGCACACAGGAGGAGAGGCTATTCATAACTTAGCTGTATGTAACACACAATTTATTCAAGTAATAAATGTATTCGAGTCCCTTAATACTAATGACCGCAATACCATCCTAAGGGGAGCAAAGATACTAGGAACTTGCATAGTGATGCTGTACTTTAGAAAGGAGGATTTAAAAACAAAAAAGTGAGGAAGCTAGTCAAAAAGGCCACAAGGTCAAAAGCAAAGAACTTAAATTCCTTAGGTGAATGATAGAAGCTGCGTAAGCAACCATAAGGGAGCCCCAAATGAAATGCTGATCTGTATACCGGTATAGCTAAATGGCAAGGCTCAAGAAGTTCTCTCAGGGCGCTAAGGACTAAAAGTATATCAGGAACAAAAGATACTCTAACAATAGCATAACTCCAGTACTAAAGGGGGATGGTAAAATGATTCGTAATTATGCAGAAAAGGCAGAAGTGTTGAATAAATATTTCTGTTCTGTGTTTGGAAAGAAGCAGGATTAGGTACTCCTATCACGAGAATGGCAAATACCTTCTAGTCCTTTAGTAACTAAAGAGGATGTTAAATACCATCCACTAGAGACAAAAATTTTAAAATCAACAGGCCCAGATAGCCAATTCCTTTAGGATACTTGGGTGCAGGTTGAGGACATCTCTCACTCTCAGAGGTTATCTTTTAATAAATTTTTGAACATCAGGGAAATTCCAAAGGACTGGAAGAGTGCTAACGTGCCAAAATGTAAGAAGGGCAAGGGGATAGCCTGGGATACTATAAGCTGGTTAGCCTGACATCAAACCTGGGCAAAATAAGGGAAAAGAGGATATGGGATTCAATCAATAAAGAATTAAAGGATGGGAATTTAATGTCAATCAACATGGTTTTATGAAAAATCATTTGTCAAACTAACTTGCAATCTCAAAGGATGAAATCAAGTTTGGTTGACAAAGGTAACTAATAGTAAGACTTCTGTAAGGCATTTGACTTAGTACCTGAAATTCTGATTAAAAAATTAGCACTGTATTGTACCAAAGCACGTGTTAAATGGATTAAGAACTGACAAACCAACAGATCTCAAAAAGAAGTTATCTATGGGTAAATTATCAAATGGGGGTGTGTCTCTAGTGGGGTTCTACAGGGATTGATTCTATTGGCCTGATGTTGTTCAATATTTTCATCAATGATGTGGAAGTAAATATAAAATCACTGCTGATAAAATTTGCAGAAAACACTAAGACTGGCAGTGATGAATAATGAGGACAGGCCAGTCACAGAAAATGATCTGGATTTTTTGGTAACCTGGGCCCATTCAAACAAAATGAATTTTAACACAGCCAAAAGCTGTATCTAGAAAAAAGAATGCAGGCCATACCTACAGAATGGGGGACTGTATCCTGGAAATGCCATAACTATGAAAAGGATTTAGAGGTCACTGTGAACCAACAACTTAACATGCACTCCCAGAGAGATGATGTAGCAAAAAGGTCTAATACAATCCTAGAATATGTAAACAAGGAAGTAGTCAGTAGGAACAGGGAGTGATTTTACCTCTGTATATGGCATTAGTGAGACTAATACAGGAATAGTTTATCCAATTCTGGTGTCCACATTTTAAAAAGGATGTTGAAAAATCTGGAGAGGGTGCAGGGAAGAGCCACAAAAATGACTCAAGGGCTAGAGACAATGCCTTATAGTGAGAGACTTAAAGAGATCAATCAAAAAGAAGATTATGATGTGATTTGATTACAGTGTCTGTACCTTCATGGGGAGAAAATACCAGGTACTAAAGGTCTATTTAATCTAGTAGAAAAATGCCTAACAAGAACCAGGGGCTGGAATTTAAAGCTGGAGAAAAATACAAATTAGAGCCGAGGCACAAATTGGGATTAACCACTGGAACCAACTACCAACGGAAGTAGTGGATTTCCCATTTCTTGGTGTCTTCAAATCAAGACTGGATGCCTTTCTGGAAGCTATGCTTTAGCCAGTTTGGGCTCAATACAGGGGCATGTACGTGTAATGGTATGGCCTGTGTTCACAAGAGGTCAAATTAGATTTTGGCCTTACAATCAATGAATCGGGTAAGGAGGTTAAGGATATTGTAAAGAAGCAAAGCAGTTTCTTTACCACTGAGGATGTTGGGGCGATATCTACCACAGAACCTGCTCTTTTGTGGTAACAAAGCTGAGGCACTGCCAGAAACTGACATCTCAGAAGAGGAGATGCTGGAATAAACTGATAAATTAAAGAGCAAGTCACCAGGAATAGATGGTGCATCCATGGATTCTGAGGAATTTAAGAATGAAGAGGCTGAGTTGTTAATAGGAATATGCAACCTAATTGAAATCAGCTATTGTACTGTTGTACCAATCCTCTGTACCAGGAAAACTGATTGAAATAATAATTATAAACCCTCTGTGTGAACATAAACAGGGACAAACCATCACCTTTTCTGCAAAGGAAAATCTGTTATTCTTTGAATTTATCAGTAAAATAGCAAATTAAGGAGAACTGGCTGACATAGCTTTCAAAAAGCCTTTATCAAAGGCCCTCACAAGAGGCTGTAAAGGAAAGCAAGCAGCATGGGGTGAGAGGTGAACTTCTGTCATAGAATGGAAACTAAGAGAAAGCCAATTTCCATCATGGCAAAAGGTTAGGAATGGGCTTCCTTGTTCTATACTAGGATTGATATTGTTTAGTTAATGATTTGGAAAGCAGGGAGGGGTGAACAGTGAGGTGGTAAAATTTGTAAATGACAATTATTTAGATTAGTCAAGACTGGAGAAGACTGTGAGGAACTTCGGAAGGACCTAACCAAGTGAGGTGAATAGGCAAAACAAAAGTAGATTAGATTCAGGCATGACAAATCCAAGGCAATGCACACTGCAAGGAATTATCTGGATTCCTCCTACACCTTATTGGGATCTCAATTAACTGTAACCTGGATGTCCCTGTGGTCAATAAAAATCTCTTTTCCATGGGCAGTGGCAATCAAAAATTCCAACAAAATGTTACAATGCAGAGGAATGGGATGGAGAATAATACTGGAGCTATTGCATCACCTTTATAAAAGCAATGGAATGCTCTCACATAGAATAACACTGTGTTCATCTCTGGTCCCCCTCTCTGGAAGATGACATAGATGGAACAGAGACAGGGTATGGAGATGGGGAGCAAAAATGGTGTGAGGCCTGGAGAGGATTAGGAGGTAAGACTGCAAAGACTAGTTTAGAGAGACTAAGGCCTGGTCTACACTATGCGTTTAAACCGATTTTAGCAGCGTTAAACAGATTTAACGCTGCACCCGTCCACACAACGAGGCCCTTTATATTGATATAAAGGGCTCTTTAAACCGGTTTCTGTACTCCTCCCTGACGAGAGGAGTAGCGCTGAAATCGGTATTACCATATCGGATTAGGGTTAGTGTGGCCGCAAATCGATGGTATTGGCCTCCGGGCGGTATCCCACAGTGCACCATTGTGACCGCTCTGGACAGCAATCTGAACTCGGATGCACTGGCCAGGTAGACAGGAAAAGCCCCGCGAACTTCTGAAAATCATTTCCTGTTTGCCCAGCGTGGAGCTCTGATCAGCACAGGTGGCGATGCAGTCCCAAATCCAAAAAGAGCTCCAGCATGGACCGTACGGGAGATACTCGATCTGATCGCTGTATGGGGAGACAAATCTGTTCTATCAGAACTCTGTTACAGAAGACGAAATGCCAAAGCATTTGAAAAAATCTCCAGACAGAGGCCACAGCAGGGACTCAGCACAGTGCTGCGTGACAAGCGTAATGGAAAGCCAAAGAATCAAATGGACGCTCATGGAGGGAGGGAGGGGGTACTGAGGACTCCAGCTATCCCACAGTCCCCGCAGTCTCCGAAAAGCATTTGCATTCTTGGCTGAGCTCCCAATGCCTGTAGGGTCAAACACATTGTCCGGGGTGGTTCAGGGTATAGCTCGTCAATTTACCCCCTCCCCCATGAAAGAAAAGGGAAAAAAATTGTTTCTTGACTTTTTTCAATGTCACCCTATGTCTACTGAATGCTGCTGGTAGACGCGATGCTGCGGCAGTGAACAGCAGCATCCTCTCCTCTCCCCTCCCCTCCCCGGTGGCAGATGGTACAATATGACTGCTATCCATCGTCATCATCAGCCCGTGAGTGCTCCTGGCTGGCCTCAGGTGAGGTCGGCCGGGGGCGCTTGGGTAAAAATAGGAATGACTCCCGGTCATTCCCAGTAGATGGTACAGAACGGCTGGTAACCGTCTTCATCATAGCAACTGGGGGCTGAGCTCCATCAGCCCCTCCCCCCTTCATGTCTAAAGAAAAGATTCTGTACTGCCTGGACTATCATAGCAGCGGGATGCTGGGCTCCTCTCCCCCGCACCATTTAATGTCCTGCCTGGACTATCATAGCAGCTGGAGGCTGCCTCCCCCTCATTTTATCTCACTAACAAGTCAGTGTTTCTTATTCCTGCATTCTTTATTACTTCATCACACAAATGGGGGGAAACTGCAACGGTAGCTCAGGAGGGTTGGGGGAGCAGGGAAGCAACGGGTGGGGTTGTTGCAGGGGCACCCCCTAGAATGGCATGCAGCTCATCATTTCTGCGGGATCTGACACGGAGCAGCTGTGCTCTCTGGCACACTGGTTCTCTAGCACACTTGCCCCATATTCTAGGCAGGACCGACTCTATTTTTAGATACAACATAAAGGAGGGAATGACCCGGGGAGTCATTCCCATTTTTGTCTTTGTGCCCCCAGCCGACCTCAGCCAGGAGCACCCATGACAGCAGCAGACGGTACAGAACGACTGATAACCGTCATCTCATCGCCAATTTACAATAACATGGCAGACAGTACAGAACAACTGATAACCGTCTCTGCTATCTTGCAAAGGCAAATGAATGCTGCTCTGTAGCACTGCAGTGCTGCCTCTGTCAGCGGCATCCAGTACACATACGGTGACAGTGACAAAAGGCAAAACAGGCTCCATGGTTGCCATGCTATGGTGTCTGCCAGGGCAATCCAGGGAAAAAGGGCACGAAATGATTGTCTGCTGTTGCTTCCACGGAGGAAGGAATGAGTGACGACATTTACCCAGAAACACCCACGACACTGTTTTTGCACCATCATGCATTGGGGTCTCCACCCAGAATTCCAATGGGCGGGGGAGACTGCGGGAACTATGGGATAGCTACCCACAGTGCAACGCTCCAGAAATCGACGCTAGCCTCGGACCATGGACGCGCACCGCCGAATTAATGTGCTTAGTGTGGCCGCGTGCACTCGACTTTATACAATCTGTTTTACAAAACCGGTTTATGTAAAATCGGAATAATCCCGTAGTGTAGACATACCCTAAGAGGGGATATGATAAAGGTATACAAAATAACAATGGGAACTGTGAGGGTAGATATGGTACTCTTTACTCTCACAATGAAAGGTAGCAAATTGAAAACCAATAAAACACTCATACATGCATAATTAGCCTGAGGAATTCATGGTTACAAGATAATCAGAGTTCAAGAGCTTAATGGGATTAAAAAAAAAGGAGCTGACATTTATATGGATAATGAGAACTCCAGTTACATTAGTAAGGATTAAAACTTCCAGATGTTTGGAAGGGATATACGGTAACCTCTCCTGTTCAGGGGAACAAGCTGACCTCTAGCCATTGGGGGTCAGGAGGAAACTTTCCTGGGGGGAGAGGAGGGGAAGATAGGTTATTCCATCACTGCCCCCTGCCGGGTTTCCTGCCCCTTCCTCTAAAACTGCTGGTACTAGCCACTATCAGACACAGGTCACTGGACTAAACAAACCATTGGTTGGACTCAATCTGGCAATTCCCATGAGATATAGTTGCTGAGATCAGTGAAATATAAGGGCAAACAGCAACAGGATAGCTGAGTATATCATAATATTTTGCTCTTTGCTGGCACCTGTAATTGGAGCATTACAAAACACTTTAAAACATTAATAATTTAGGTCTCACCCTCACCGCATCAGACAAATAGCTACTATTTTCCCCTCTTGTATAAAAAGGGAAAATGAGACAAAGAGGTGGGAAGGTACTTGTTTAAGGTCACACAGCCGGTCATTGACAGAACTGGGATTAGATCACCCTCCCCCCACCCCAAGCCACCTATTTCCACAGCTGGGAACAAAACCTTGATTCTTGACTCCCAGGCCTCCTCTAGCCACCAGTGACCAGACCTCATTCTCTTCTAATATTAGCCAAGTGCAAAAGCTGCAACAAAATGTAAAGCAGAAGCTATGCAGGAATTTGTCCTTTATTTTGCTAATTGGAGGGTTTATTCTTGGGGAGCAGCCAAGATGTCCCTGGACTGACTATGCTGAGGTGAGATGATCCAGTTCTCAATCCCCGACTCCCCTCAACCTCTGCACCCACACATTTCCTGCTGAATTCAGGTGGGCGATCTAGGTGGAAAAACTGGCCTGGCAACCTCACTCTCTAAGGTTCTGTTCTACACAAGTACAGTCCTAGCAACTTGCACAAGGTTAAGCCTGCACTTGAGACTGGAATAGGAGAGTGTGGGTCAGGCCTGAAGGGCATTGCTACTAACCAGGGTGTGGGGAAGAATGGGATTCTCTGCACTGAACCCTTCATCATAGGGGTTCTCAAACTGGGGGTTGGGACCCCTCAGGGGGTGACGGGGTTATTACATGGGGGGTTGCGAGCTGTCAGCCTCCACCCCAAATGTCGTTTTGCCTCCAGCATTTATAATGGTGTTAAATATACAAAAAAGTTTTTAATGTATTGGGGGGGAGGGTTGCACTCAGAGGCTTGCTGTGTGAAAGGGCTCACCAGCGTAAAAGTCTGAGAACTCCTGCTTTAGCAGCTGCTCTTGGGAGCCAAAATGTATGGAACTGGAATCTGTAGAGGAGGCGGCGCCGTCTCTTTTCTCATGTTCCAGCCACCATGAGAGTGAGGGAGATTCATGCAGATAATCTGGGGCTGATGTGTCCCTAATCCCACCCTGTGCTCCCCTCAGGAAAGGATGGAGAGAGATGAGGCATACAGAAGCAATCACTGAAGGGGAAAAACACAGGATGAGGGTGTAATGTGAAAGTTGGGGAGACTGGAAACTCATGTCCCCATCTGGTCTTGAGAATGGGCAAGTCCGGGATTTGCAGGGATAACAAGGTTTTGCAGCCCAGAGCATGGGAGGAATCTGGCACTCAGGAGGGGCAGCAGAGAAATACACAAGAATGTACCCCAGAAACAGAGGACAAGGCATTTGGGAGAGGAATAGGTGAGACAAGTGTGTACCCCCAGAAGCAGGGTTCGGGTGAGGCATGTGGGGGACAGCACAGATACAAGGTTTCTGCCTTAGAGATGGGAAAGCACATATGGGGGACACTCAGGAGAAGGCACAATAAGAGATACACAGTTGAACCTGCCCAGCTGAGAAAAGAAGAGGATCCAGGTAATGGGGTGACAGATATAGCAATGGGTACCCCCTCAACTCCAGTTGATGGGACTATGACACAACCCAGAGAAGGGGTATCCCCAACTCTGTGCAGAATCAGGCACCCAAAGCACAACGATGTCTGCAGCCTGTGCCTGCCTGCAGCTGCCCCAGTAGGTTCTGCTGATTAGGGGAGGGGCGAGAACTGTGACTAAGGGCTCGGGGCAAAGAGCTCTTGAGCCCCATCCCGCCCGCCAGCCCCGTCCCCAGGAGGGGCCCTGCTACCTCCCCTGTCAGAGGTGTTGGGGGTTGGGCTCTCCAGTCCCCTCTGGGTCCCGCCTGGGCTTCCTCCGGCCCGGTCTGCTCAGGCCAGGAGCCAGGGCCACGTGCGCGGAAACAAAACTCCTGCGTTCCCCTCCCTCGTGCCGCGCCGCAGCGGGGCCTGCGGGCCAGGAACTGGGGGGGGGGGCTCCCCGCACTGCAAGGGGGGACCGGCCCGCGCGCGCTCGCTCACCCTCCCGCGAGCAGGTGCAGCGCCGTGCTCCGATAGTGCATCGCCGGCGCGCGCGGCCTCTGCGGCGTCTGTCTCCGAGCGGCGGGCGCTGCGCTCCTCGCTTCCGCCCAGCGGCGCAGCCCCGCCTCCCATTGGTCCCCGCCAGGCCCCTCCCGCTCCCCGTGACGCAACGCGCCCGCCCCGCCCGGCGGGAACAGGGGGTCCCGTGCCGGGTCAGGTGACTGTTCCGCGGGCAGCCGCGCGGGAGGCGGAGTTGGGGGGGGCGGCGCGTGGGGCGCACCTCGCGGGTGGCCGGGCCGGGCGGGTGTTTCCAGCCCTCGCACGGGCAGTACAGGTCGGGAACGGGAGGGCGCCGCTGCTGCAGCGGATTCTTGGGGGTGGCGTGGGGCGCAGGGGCCGAGACGAGTAGAAGCTGCGGGGGGGGGGGTGTCTCCAGCAGGTGGAGAGAGGGGCGCAGGCGGGGGGGGGGGGGATTGGGAAGGGCAGTAAAACAGGTGGGTTGCCTGCGGAGCTCATATCTTAACGGTTAAGGAGCCAACGTGTCTGAAATGCCCCTGTATGGTTTCCCAGCTTCCTTTCCATTTTCTAAACTCTGCCTCCGAGTGAAACGTGCCTGTTTCTGTGTTTCAATCTAGCCATAGCTCCTGCGGAAAGATAGATTAACTGCAAGCTTCGGGACTCTCCCTTGCTTTCCCTGTATAGCTGGGTACCAGCAACGATTGATAATAAAATTCTCACTCTCTCTGTAGCACCTTCCATCCCAGGAACCCAGAAGTCTTTGCAAAAAGCAACTCAGTATCAACAAAAAAAATCTCATTATCCTTAACGTCAAGATGGGGAAACTGAGGCACATAAAGGTTAAAGTGCCTTGTCCAAGATCGTATAGCAGGGAAGTGATAGAGCCAGGGAACAGAACCCAGGTGTCCTATGTTCTATTCCCCATGCTCAATCAACCAAAGCCACAGTCTCTCTCTGCTAATATATAATTTTATATGAAATAAGGCTAATACACACTAAAGGCAGAAAAGTTTCCTGAAAGAATTAAGTCTCTGGCTTTGTATGTAAAAGGTTGCCTAGACCTGATAACTGCAGTTTGAACATTAGTGTACTTAGGAGATGAGAGCTCTTTAGCCCAAGAAATTGTGTGTGCTTCCACAGACTCCTCTTTGTTTTATGGGTTTGAATTGATTCAGAATCTGCACACAAATCATATTCACCACAACACTGCCTTCTTATACTGCAGGCTTCAGGTCACCTGTGGGATTCGGGATACTCTTAGTTATTCTAATGTCATGTTTCTCTTCATTGTATTTTAATAGTGGCTGGTGCAGGTGCCAGCTTAGCAGCCTTTGGAGGCTGAATCTTCTGTACAGTAAGTATAGCTCCCCATCCCTCAGTAATGTGCCTCAAGGGTGTCTACGCAGCAATACGAGATGTAATTGCAGCATGAGTAGACATACATGCCCTAGCACGGCTAAGAATAGCAGTCATACAGTGGCTCAGGCTTCAGTGTGAGGTGTACAAGCATCTTGGAAATGCTGGGTATATATTCGCATTGCTAGGCTGTGCTGAAGCCTGTGGCACCATGTCTACGCTATTTTTAGCCGTGCTATTGCTGGTAAAGCTAATGTATGTATGTCTACCAGTGCTGCAGTCACACTTTGGATTGCAGTGTAGACATATGCACAGAGCTGTGGGGGACACCTGTACAGGAGAGATGGTAATTCAGTCCAGTGTCTCTCTATTCACCACTGTCATATAATTAGGATATGTTTTGCACAAAGTATGCCTTGTGAGGCATCTTTCTAAAATTCTTGGTCTTCTGCACATTAATATCTTGTTGGTTTGTATGTGAAGTTATGAAGTTTGGCTATGTATGTGTTACTGAAACATCTGAGGTTGAAAACACCCACAAGCAGCCTTTCAGGTACAACAATAAAAAGGCCAAACAATGTAAAAGCCTTATTGAGGAAATGCACACAAGCAAAAGGATTACCCCAGGAACTGTGTACAATAGAAATCTCTCAGAGCTAGCACTACACAATGGGAACTGTTTGACCCGGATCACATCAAAAGAGTTTTCCAGCAAGTGGGAAGACGATATAAAAGGAGGAAATTAAATCATGATGGTACCTCACTCTCCCTACAACTCACCTGGAAACACCTAGGGAACAAAGACTGAACTGGGGGAAGTGATGAGCCCTGACTAAAGGGATTTCTAGCCTGGGAAACCCAAGCTGCAAAGCAAATGCAGCTTGTGCCTTAAGAATCTGCCAGTCTGTTTATCACTCAGGATGAGAATTTGCTAATTAAATAACATAAATAAATAAAATTTATCTATAATTAATATCCTACCTATCTAGTATTTAAGCCCAGTTTGTGTTTTTGTTTATTTACTAGGTAATCTGCTTCGATCTGTTTGCTATAACTTATAATCACTTAAAATCTTATCTTTTGTGGTGAATAAACTTATTTTATGTTTTAATCCAAACCAGTGTGCATTTGAGCTCGGTTACCACAAGTGTGCATGGTCCTCTTCACATTGAGGGGGAGGGGCAGACCAGATGTTAAACCCATATACTTGTCAGATTTGACCAGGGCAGGACGGTACTGCTCTGGGGTCCTAGACTGGTGGTTAGAGAGCCTGCCTGTAACTGCAGCTGGGTGTGTCCCTACCTGTGTTAATGCTGGTGAAAGTGCAAGCTTGGAGGGCTTTGCAGCGTGTCACAGCAGCACGGTGTGAGAGGGATCCCAGGCTGGTGGATCACAGGGCTCAGTGGTACCCCAGTTCCAGGTGGCACCCCAGGGGGAACCTGTCACACCTATCCCTTTAGGAACTCCCGTTGGTGGTCTTTCAGGGTGTCTAGCCCTTTAAGAGCTCTTTAGTCCTATCCTCTCAGGTGACCTGTGTCTTTAAAAACTCCTGGGATTACCCTCCAGACTAGAGCTCTGGGTCCCTGCCCTTTTGAGGGCTGGTCTGTCATATTGCCATGATTAAAAAAAATTATAGTGCATAACAAGAACTTTATGGAATCTATAGACTTCGAGGGCACTGTTTAAATTAACTGTCTACATATACACGTCTACATAGATTACATGCAAATAAACTATGCTAAAAGAACATTATTTAGATCACAATACCAAGCATTCAAAAGTTAGGAATACCAGAATTAAGGTTCTCTGTGCAACCTTAATCTAGCACCCTTGTGCATATGACTTATGTTACAATCTTTAAAGACATGTTTTTACAGCAGGATTGCTGTGTCAGTGTACAGGATGGAGGGTGCTCAAGGAATGAAGTGTTGCCAACTAATGTGATTACATCACAAGTTTCATGATATTTCATGATATTTGGTGTTTTTCTAGCCCTCATGGTTGTGGAGACAATATTGACAGCAATATCTCAAAAGGCTCAAAACCCAGAAAGCAAACAAAAAGAACCTAGCATTTATTATTTTTAAAATGTCATGATTTTGGGACCTGACATGATTTTTGAACACTTGGGATTAGCAATAATGGGAATGAGGCAGCTGTTCAATATTTATTTTTTCCTCTCATCTTTTACTGTGTGGCCCTTTGCCTTATTTACTACATACCACCCATGTCCTGCATTATTTATTATTATTTATTTCTTCATGGGATTTTTTTGGTGCTCATCAGCATAGTATCTGAGCCTCCCAAATATTAATAAAAGGCTTTCCACATCTCTACTATGAAATAAGAGAGCACTATGATTCCCATTTTATAGACGGGGAAACAGACTTGCCTGAGGCCACACAGTGAATCAATCACAAAACAAGACTTAGAACTCAGAAATTTCTTAATTACCCAGTCTGTGCACGTGCTTCCAGACCACACAGTATTACTGCCAGAGGTGCTGAGCACCCACAACTCCCATTTACCTCTGTTGCAGTTGTGAGCACTCAGCACTTCTGTGAATCAGGTCCTAAGCTGGTCTGTCTCAAGTTGGGCATTCAGAAAATAAGGAACGCAGTTAGTGGCCATCTGCTAATATTCTGATTTAAGTAACTTGTCCAACATCATGTTGGAAACTTGTGGCAGAAACAGGGATTGGACTGAGTTTTCTTCTACAATATTAACTTGCCTAAGCCACAAGACCATCTTTTCTCTTCTTGCAGCCCTTCCTTCCTCATAATCTTTACATGCCTTCCAACTTCTGCAAAAATGAGGCAGGGATCCTACAAACAGCCTCATTCACTGCACAACCCTGATTCATTCCTTGCGCACGGCGCATTCTGTGCAATGAATTAAGGGTATCACATAGTGCTCTCTCAGGGTGCTGTTCTCATATGGTGCCTTCTTTGCTCTTTAGAGTTCTCTGGTCTTGCCCTCTCAAATCACCTGTCACTTTAAAAGCTCCCTGTACTGCCCGCTCTGGCCCTTTGATCAGTGGAAAGCTTGTGTTACTTTAACATGTGTAATACGGGCTCATAGAAATCAGAGGAGTTATCAGGACACTGAAAGTAACAACTCCAGCACACACAAGCTAGACTTGATTTCCTCCTAGACCCATGAGCAGATCAGAGACAATAACATAATATGAAAACAAGACAAGAATTTAGCGGTAAGGTAAAAGATATAGCACCACCTCCTCATGGAGGGGCTGTCAACACTGATCATTACACATGGTAGCTGGCCCTTTAAGAGCTTGTGGTGTGGCCTCTCAGGACACCTAGACCTAGCACTTCACTAACTTCCTGGTGCTGCTCTGATCTGGCCCCTAGCCCCCTTCTGGTGCTGCTGTCTTAAGCCTTGTCTTCACTAGGAAAGAACGACTCCTCCATCCCGGTTACCTTGATCAGCTAACGTGTTAGAACGACAACAGCCTTGGCTACATTAGGGTGTCAGCACACATACATTGACACAATTTGGCTGACATATGCCTCAAACACCCCTTTCTTCCTAGTGGAGACATGGCCTAAGTGGGCTTGGCCCCTTAAGAGCTCCTAGGTTCCCTGTGCCGGTGCCTAGCCCTTTAAGAGCTTCCTTCACTGCGCTGTTGCATTGCCTGACGTGCTAAGTCCTGGCCGGGTTTCTCTCTCGGGGAGAGTGACAAGCTCCTTGTGCTGCTCTGCCATAGTCGCTGGGCTTCTAAGAGCTCCCGGGGCTGCTCCTTTAGGCAGCCTGGTCCTTTAAGGGCATTCTGGTGGCGCTGCTCTGTTAGGGTGCAGAGGGCGTGGGGGCGCTTCTCAGGGTGCGTGGCCCTTTAAGAACTCCCATAGCTGTTCCTTCTTGGTGCCTAGTCCTGGAAACTTCTCTTCGCTCCTGGGACTTGTCTACACACCGAACTTGCACCGGTTTAACTCAAATCAAGTTAAAACAGTCGCTGAATTAAATCCTGTTTATTTAGTGCCACTCCTGAGTTTAGACGGGGTCGGGGCCCCTGTGTGACTGGCGCTGCCAGAGAGCGCTGCCTCGCAGAGGGCGCCCGCCGCTGGCTCTTTAACACTTCCCCTTCCCGCCGCGGCCCTCGCGGGGCGCTTGTCCCTTTAAGAGCTAGCCCCGCCCCTTGCTGCCTGGTGAGTGTTGCAAAAGCTGCGGCAGAGTCAGCGCCAAGGTAGCGTATGGAAAGCGGGGAGCCCCTGGTCCCCTCCCTGCCCTCGCCTTAGCTCCGGGCCCGGGTGAGACCGGGAGGTGCCTGGCTGGCCGAGGCCTTGCAGCCCTGCGGAGTGGGTTGCATCTGCCCAAGCGCAGGGGGACGGACAGTGCTTGAGGCCCCCGGGGAAGGGAGGCCCAGCACGGGCAGCACCTAGTGTTCAGGGGGTGTGTGTCTGGGGTGAGGGACGGGGGCGAGGTGGAGTGACTGAGAGTGAGGCAGCGGGCGGGGCTGTGGGGCGGGGATCCCTCCCAAGGGCAGATGCAGGGAGGAAGGGGCGGGGGGGGTTAAGGCCCCCTCTTTGTCATGGCGTCCGCAGCGCTTTCCTTCTGCACCCCTGTCCAGCCATTCTAGGGGTGGCCACACCACGACCTGGGCGGGTCCTTCTGGGGGGAAGGCGCGTTCGGCCCCCGTGGTCATTCGGCCCTTGGCCTTTGCTCAGGCGGCTCGGGGGGGTGGGGAGTCTGTAACATGTGCACCCGCCATGCAGCTCAGATGAGACCCCACCAGCTTGTTTATGGAGCAGATGAGTGCTGGGCAAGGCTCTGCATTCCCCGTGGTGGGCTGTCTGCCAGGGGTCCTAGAGCTCTACCATCACTCGTGCTTTCTGGGTTTTTTCCCCCCTCAGACAGGGTGAGGTGCAGTGCCCCCTGCCCTCACCATGGCCATGAGGGAGCTGGTGGAGCCTGAGTGCGGGGGCTCTAACCCCCTTATGAAGCTGGCTGGCCACTTTACCCAGGACAAGGCTCTGCGGCAGGAGGGGCTCCGAGGTCCCTCGGCCTGGCCCCCTGCAGGTCTTGGAGCAGAGGCAGTGAGTACTGGGGAATGGGTTGGGGAGTCCATCTGACTGCTGATGTGAGGAGAGTTGGTATGTGTGAGTGAGGGGCAGGGATGCACTGGGGCTTGGGAGTGGGGGGGGGTCTGTCTGAGCACACGGGAGGCTGTCAGGGCAGGTGGGAGTGTGGAGGTTGTGAGGGGGCTGTCTTGTTAGTGGGAGAAGGGCTGTGAGGGATCATGGGGCCTACCCCACTGTAGGGGCTGGTTGTAGGATCACTAGATTGGTGGTGGTGTGGGGGTGTCTCCCAGTCACAGCAGGGGTCTATCCGGAAAGGAGAGATGTGGTGCCTGTCTTACCCATTGCAGGAGATCTGACTGGGTGGGATGTTGGTCCCCCTGTGTGTGTGGTGTGGATCTGTCACAGGTGGGGGTATGGTGCAAGTTAGTCCCATGGTAGTGGGGAGGTGATGCTGGAGGCCAGGTCCCATCACTGGGGTGATTGTTTGGCATCTTTTCCCACAGGTGTCCAAACCTTTGGGAGTGGCCTCTGAAGATGAGGTAAGAACAATTGTATCACTCCCCTTATCATCCTTCTTACTGCCACATTCTCTCTGATCCGTCTTCACTCTTCCTGTCTCTCATTCCCTTTTTGCCCTACCTTCTTTCTCTCATGTTTTTGGTTCCAGAGCGCCTGCTGGGTATTTCTCATCGAAAACTCTCTCTTTCTCTCCCTGGCAGCTGGCTGCAGAATTCCTACAAGAGCAGAATGCCCCCCTGCTCTCCCGTGCCCCACAGACCTTTAAAATGGATGATCTGCTGGCTGAGATGCAGGAGATTGAGCAGTCAAGCTTCCGCCAAGCCCCACAGCGAGGTGAAGGATGCGGGAGAAAGGGCTAGGGGCATTGGGGTTTCTACCAGCCCTGGTGGTATGTCTTAAGGGGAACTGAAAGAGAAGGCCTGTTTAGCTAGGGCAGGGGGTGTCTGAAGATTAAGAGGCTAGGCTTTCTCTAATCCTCTTGGGGGTGGGGCACTTGGGGCTTGTCACTGAACCATCCCCATCTCTTGCCCTCTTCCAGCTCCAGGTGTGGCAGCTCTGGCTCTATCTGAGAACTGGGCCCAGGAATTTCTGGGGGCTGCAGATACTACAACTGACGTCTCCCCAGATTACAATGAGGCTGACTGGTCGCAGGAGTTCATTGCGGAGGTGACAGGTGAAGGCTCCCATTGTGAAGTTTGGGTGGGGTGTTGCCTGGTAGCATGCCTCCCTGTGTTTTCCCATGCAGGGGTTGTCTGTTGTGCATGAGATTAGAGTGCATCTGGTAGACGCAGCAGATAGTATTCAGAATAGGGCAGTTCGCCCTAGCAGCTTGCCTCCATGGGAATGTCACGCTGGTACAACATGAGGAGTGAAATTAACCTGATTTAGAATCATAGAGTTTAGGGCCAGAAGGGACCACCAGATCATCTAGTCTGACCTCCTGCACCCACAGTCTGGTCTCAGTTCAGTTGTTGGGTTTAAAGTAGCCCCCAGGAGACTAGAGTATTGTGTGTATTAGTTAAACCATGCAAGCAACCCATGTAGGTCTTATTTTGGTTTAGCGAAAATCTTTTGAGAACAGGTTTAAGCTAAACTAAGATGCTCTTACACTGAAATAAGTGCCCAGAGAGAGGTTTGCATCAGTTTAACTAATTTGGTTTAAAAAACTTTAATTTAAACTAATGCAGCTTTTCCACATAGACAAGGCTAAAGCTGGTCTCTCCCTGGCCATATGTAGATCTCTGATGCTCCCTGTTGGGATGAAACTTGGGTCCTGGCCCAGAGGGGAATATTTTGTTGAATGTTTCAGCCAAATCTGTTAATCAGTTTCTGCAATCGTGATGGGGAAGAGAGGGAATCTGTTTCCCACTTCAAAATAAATGTTGGGGTCCTTTCTGTGCCTGAAAACACATGCAATTAATGTTTCCTGCTGGGAGGGGAATACTCTGCTTCTTGCACTAGCTGGGGAAGTGACTTGCCCAAGGTCACACAGCATGTAGAAGATTTGAGATGGACTCTAGTCTCCTCTGCTCTAACCAACTGAATCTCTACCTTGAACTGTTGGGCAGCAGTTAAACAGCTGCTATGCCCCACCCCAGAGGTGGCTTCTTTTCATTGATCAGTGAAACTATCCATATTTATTCCTTTCATACACCCGTTGGAGACTGGCGTCATAATTAATATTTATGATGGTCTTTGAGAGGCTCTGATGAAAGAAGCTGGAAATTTGCAGTGTGTTATTCATTTTCCTGATGCATACAGCATCCCACTTTGTTGCTGTCCATGTGGGATGCCAAAATTTTGTTTTGTTTTTTTAATAAAAAAAAAAGTAAGAAAATTGGCACTTTGCCTAAATGAAATCTGCCTGCATAGACTAGTTGAATCTGAGGCTTGTTTTATTTTCAAGTAAACAAACAAAACTAAGGAAATGAATGGCAAGAACCCTCTGTTAATGTAACAATCCGGACTACAAATCTAAATGTAAATTGGAGAGATCCAAATTTGAAGTTTCTCTGAGCAGTGTTCTGTTTTATCTTCTTGTTCCTCACTTTTCTCCCACCACCCAATCACCTGTACAGACCCTTTGTCTGTATCTCCTGCCAAGTGGGCAGAAGAATACCTGGAGCAGTCAGAGGAGAAGCTGTGGCTGGGGGAAACAGAAGACCAGTCACTGGCAGATAAGTGGTGAGTTTCTCTGTTCTTCGCTCCTGCACCCACTAATGTCCAGGGTGGGTGAGGTGTGGGAGATGACAGAAATCCACTAATCTCAGAGCTTTGGGTCTCAACCAAGTTCTCAGATCCTTGGTTCAAGAAAGCGGAAGAGGCAGAGCCTCGTCCACCCAACACGGCAGTTTCAACAACAACATAACTAAACATGGGGATTCTGGTTCCATAGGGCTTGTCTATGCTGCAGCAATCGATGCATCGGTGGTTGATTTAGTGGGTCTAGTGAAAACCCGCTAAATTGACCACTGATTGCTCTCTCGTGGACTCCTGTACTCCACGTGATCGAGAAGAGTAAGGGGAGTTGACAGGAGAGTGTCTCCCATCAACGTCGTGTAGTGTGGACCCTGCGGTAAGTAGATCTAAGCTATGTCGATTTGAGTTACACTATTCAAGTAATTCAAATTTCGTAGCTTAGATCGACTTTTCCCTTTAATGTAAACAAGGCCATAGAGTTTAAGGCCCTAAGGGACATTATGATCATTTAGTCTGACCTCCTGCAGAACACAAGATCAGAAAGTTAGATTCAGAAAGGTACTTAAGTGCCTAAACTCCAGATTTAGGTGCCCAAGTTCTAGTTTTAGGCTCCATTGCAACTTACACTCCTGCCAAATCTCTGTAGGTGCCTAAACTTACGCAGTGTCTACACTTGCAAGGTAAAAGTTTCCCCAGGTTCCTAAGTCTCTGGGCATGTGCATAGTTGCCTCACAGTAGGTGTCTGGGCACCTAAGCCCCAGAACGATTCGCAGACTCGGGGAAGATAGATGTTCACCTGCCTAAGTCCTGTGGGTGCTCAATCCAGTAGATGTGCTCAGAGGCTGCCTACTGCATCAGGTCCCATTCAAAATCCATCTGGAGATGGGGATGGTGGCAGCAGCCACCTTATAACTTTTAGTCCAGTGGTTAGAGCACTTGTCTGGGATGTGGGAGAGGTAAGTTTAATTCCCTCCTCTACCATAGCAGGAGAACAGATTTGCATAAGAGTCTCCCACCTCTCAGGTGCGTGCTCTAACCACTGGGCTATGGGATATTCTGGTGTGGGACTCCCTCAGTCTCTCCTGCTGAAGCTGTTCTATTGTGGATACATAATTTTAAAAATTCATGGGAGCCAGGGAACTGGACTCAGGGTCTCCCACCTCCCAGGTGAGTGCTCTAACCACCAGGCTACAGAGTTGTTCTCTCTCCCTTTGGCCAATGACTCTTTTTAAAGTATTTATCCACAGTGGAACAGCTTCAACAGGAGAGTCTGCTGGAGGCCCACATCAGAATATCCCTGAGAAGATTTGAACAGGGGTCTCCCACCTTTCTCCCACTCAGGCAGAGAGGGGGAATTGAATCTGGTCTTCCACATCCCAGGTGAGTGCTCAAACTACTGGGCTATATATATATAAAGTTGGGTACCACCACCACGTCGTCGTCGTCCTTCTCCTCTGGCTGTTTTATGTGGAGTTAGACACCTGCCTAACTTGTTTTCACAAGAAACGCCTTTTGTGCCTAAACTGAAGAGTCTGATTCCAGGAGAGGGGCTCCTGGCTGTGGATCACTAGCAGATGCAGGTGCCTATCTCTGTGCCCTGCTTAGGTGGATGCTCACCTAGTCTACTGGCTTTTGTGAATCGCATTCTAAGGTGCCCATCTCGCTTCAGTCATTGTACAGGGAGTTTGGGCACCTTACTCAGACTTTATGATTTTTTTTCTGGGTGCCCAAAAGTTAGGCATTGCAGTGCTCTGCATCACACCGCCTAAATTCCTTTGTGAATCTAGCCCAGAGAAGTCATCACAAAGACCAGTAACTTCTGTTTGAGCTAGAGCAGGGGTCGGCAACCTTTCAGAAGTGCTGTGCCGAGTCTTCATTTATTCACTCTAATTTAAGGTTTCGTGTGCTGGTAATACATTTTAATGTTTTTAGGTCTCTTTCTATAAGTCTATAATATATAACTAAACTATTGTATGTAAAGTAAATAAGGTTTTTAAAATTTTAAATGTAGCTTCTTAAACATTAAATTAAAATGCAGAGCCCCCGGACTGGTGGCCAGGACATGGGCAGTGTGAGTGCCATTGAAAATCAGCTCACGTGCCGCCTTTGGCACCCATGCTATAGGTTGCCTACCCCTGAGCTAGAGCATATCCATTAGAAAGATATTGAGCCTTGCTTTAAAGATTTCAAGTGATGGAAATCCACAGCATTCCTAGGAATTTATTCTAATGGCTAATTATCCTTGCTGTTTAAAAAAGTTGCACTTCATCTTCAGTCTAAATGTATCTAGCTTAATTTTCCAGCCATTGGATCTTCTTTTGTCTTCGTTGGCTAGATTAAAGTGCTCTCTCCCATCAGATATCTTCTTCCTTTGTAGCTATTTATAGACTGTGACTTCATCTTCTCTTTAATAAGCTAAATACTCTTAAGTCACTGGAAGGCTGGTTTTCCAGACCTTGAATCTTTCTTGTTGCTCTTTACTGAACCCTTTCCCAATTTTCAATATCCTCTTTCAAATATAGACACCAGAACTAGACACTTCCAGGAATGGCTTCACCAATGTGTTTACAGAAGTAAAGCCATGCCTCCTACACCTGTTTGCTATTCCCATGTTTATATGTCCAAGGATTGCATTTGCCCTCTTAGCCAAGCTTCGCACTAGGAAAGCCTGTTCAGTTGATTATCCACCCTGACCCTACACCAGGGCTTCTCAGACTTTTGTACTGGTGACCCCTTTCACACAGCAAGCCTCTGAGTGCGACCCCCCCCCCCCCCGCTTATAAATTAAAAACACTTTTTTGTATATTTAACAAATATAAATGCTGGAGGCAAAGCAGGGTTTGGGGTGGAGGCTGACAGCTCGTGACCTCCCGTGTAATAACCTCACGAGCCCCTGAGGTGTCCCGACCCCCAGTTTGAGAACTCCTGCCTTACACCCTTTCCAGAGTCACTGTTCTCCAGGATACAGCCCCCATGCTGTATGTGTGACCTGTGTTCTTTATTCCTAGATATCTGACCTTGGTTTTGGCAGTATTAAAATGCTTAGCAAGTGATCCAGATTGCTTTATATAATTGGTTTATCCTTATTATTTCACTCTACCAATCAGTGTGTCATCTGGCACAGTTATCCCAGCAGTAATATATGGAGATACACCTCTCTCATAGAGCTGGAAGGCACCTTGAAAGGTCATTGAGTCCAGTCCCCTGCCTTCACTAGCAGGACCAAGTACTGATTTTGCCCCAGATCCCTAAATGGCCCCCTCAAGGATTGAGCTCACAAACCTGGGTTTAGCAGGCCAATGCTCAAACCACTGAGCTATCCCAGCTCCCAGGTTGTTAATAAAGATTCTGAATAGTGTTGGGCGAAGAACAGATCACGTGGGCTCTCCAGCCTCAGGGACTGTTGTGTGGCCTGATGCAGAGAGAGGGGTAGACTGTGAACAAACATGGAGCCCCCTATTGCTAAGGCCTTGGCTACACTTGCACGTTATACTGCAATAAAGCCTCTCAGAGCGCTCTACCTTACTCCCCGTCCACATTGGCAAGACACATAGAGCGCTCTGACTCCCTGGCTGGAGCACTCCTGGTACTCAGGGCCAGCTCCAGTGCAACAAGTAGGTGCTTGGGGCGGCCAAGGGGAAGGGGCGGCACGTTCGGCTCTTCGGCGGTGGGTCCCTCTCAGAGGGAAAGGCGTGCTGCCAAAGAAGAAAGCGGCGCAGTGGAGCTGCCGCCGCTCGCAGTCGATGTTGGGGCGGCAAAAACCCTGGAGCTGGCCCTGCTGGTACTCCACCTCCCCGAGAGGATTAACAGCTGTTGCGTATTGGGTGACAGGCTTCAGTGCCGGTGTAAACAAGAAATAACATTACAAACGTCCCATAATCCCCTTAACTGAAGTGGCCTCTCTTGTCTTTGTGAACTCGGGACAGGGAAGTGCCCTTTCAAAGCTCAGTTTTGGAGTGCGGGCTGCTTTGAGAAAAACACGAACAGCTAATGTTTGCTGAGAGAGAGAGAGAAAGAGAGAGAGAGGTGGGGGAAGAAGAGGGGTCTGAACTTACAAGACAGCGTGCTGACACACTCTCAACACCCCAAAAACCCACTCTCTCTCCCCCCACACTCCCTGTCACGCTCCACCCCTCCCCCCATTTGAAAAGCACATTGCAGCCACTTGAGCGCCGGGATAGCTGCTCATAATGCACCTCTCCCAATGCAGCTGCAAGTGCTGCAAATGTGGCCATGCCAGTGCACTTTCAGCTCTGTCTGGACAGACAGGAGCGCTTTCCCTACTGTGCTTTCCAAAGGTTGGTTTAACTTAAAGTGCTCTACAGCTGCAAGTGTAGCCAAGCCCTTAGTGTCAGATAAGACTTTCTGTCTCTCTCTCTCTCTCTGATTACAGGTATGAGGAATATCAACCTGAGGATGAGCTTAAGAAAACTGCCAACGATTTCCTTTCTAAAGTGGATGACCCCAAACTCAACAATTCTGAGGTGAGAAATGCCATGGAGCCCCACGAAGGTGTGTGTGTGTGTGGGGGGGGTGAGACCTCCTGCCATTCTGTGTCTCCCCTCCTTTCTCCCTCTAGTTCTGGGGGTTGAGCTCTACAACCCCCAGGATCATGCCTTCCACCATACAACTCTGGTGAAACTGGCACATTTTATCCCCTTTTCCTTCTGGTTCTATTGATTCTGGGGGCCCAGATCTGCCTAGCAAATATGGAGAGTTTGAGGGTTGTTGGTGAAGGTTTCTTCCCACATTTCATTTCTTTGCCACAGTTCCTAAAGTTTGTCCGCCAGATTGGAGACGGGAGGGTGTCGATTGAGGCTAATCAGGTGACCCTGACCCCCAGAGACCAGGATCAGGCAGAGCAGTGGACAGCTGAGTTTATACAGCAGCAGGTAGGACCCTAGCCCCAGCTGCTCACAGGTGTGCAAACTTCCTTGCAGCCCTGCCCAGCCTGGGGGAGGGGAGGGACAATGGCAGGGTGAACTTTCTCTCAGCAGGGTCCCATTAACGTGGCGTGGGGCTTCCGGAGCATGAGCTTCTCCAAAGCAGTGCCTACCCAGGAGCAGGGATGGGCTCTGGCAGTGTGAACTTCTTCACAGCGATGCCTTGGCAGGTGGGAGAATCCAGAATGTGGTTGCTCCATTGCAGTATCCCTGTGCAATTAGTGTTCACTTGTGTGGGTGGAGTGGGGGGGTCCTTCCAGCACCCCCTGCTGGAGGGGGAGATGCATTGCATTGCTTTTTAATCTTGCAATCTCAAGGAGCTCCATCTTATTTCTTTCCCTCTAGGGGGTATCAGATGCCTGGGTGGATCAGTTCTCCCGAACTGGGAATGTGTCAACTCTGGATACAGAATTTCAGCAAGCCAAGACTGCAGTGGAGGTAAAACTTGAGGGGAGAGTGTGACATTCCCCTCTGGTGTTATCTGGACCCGTGATGTGCTAGGTCACTCCAATCCGTGACACTGGGAGCCAGCCTTACCCTGCTCTGCTGTGAGAACCCCCACTCCTGGGCTGTTCACGCACAGCCTCGGGCATGTGAGCTGCTCGGATTGTGCAATCGAATGACACTAGCCAATATCTCTGGTCCCAGACACGACCCTAGGAACCTCCATCTTGGAGTGTCCAGTTATACGCTTACAGCATCAAGTGGGCAGATGAGTTTGTCAGTTTAACAAAGAAATTGATATGTACCAGGCTTGTTATCCCAAGGGGAATCTCTGACACGCTTCAAACCAAACACAGTGCTTCAGGTTAAATAAACAAACAGATTTATTAACTATAAAGATATAAATGATTATAAGTCAAAGCACAACAAGTCAGACTTGGTCAAATGAAATAAAAGCAAAACACATTCTAAGCTGCTCTTAACACTTTCAATACCCTTGCAAACTTCAGAGTCAGGTGAACGTTACCTCATCATAGACCTAAAATGACCAAAGGAAGGAGGGTGACTCACTCGAGAGTCCAACAGATCCTTTGTTGTTGCCTAGGCCAGTGTCCCTTATTCCTGTGAGGCTGGGCTGGATTTGTCCCATACGTGCCCTGAGGGGGTGTGAACTGCCCCTCTGCTCTTGGAGTTTTTGCCTGGGCTTGCTTTAAGCCATGAGGACACATTTTCAGCCTCATAACCTCATGAAATTATAATCTATAACATTACTGTAAAAACAATTACTATAACTTCACTAAGAACAGGAGTACTTGTGGCACCTTAAAGACTAACAAATTTATTTTAGCATGAGCATGAGCTGTAGCTCACAAAAGCTCATGCTAAAATAAATTTGTTAGTCTTTAAGGTGCCACAAGTACTCCTGTTCTTTTTGCGGATACAGACTAACACGGCTGCTACTCTGAAACCTATAACCTCACTGTAACAGCAATGCTCAGTGCATCATGAGTCTTCTGAAGACACCCAACATGGCAAACTTTGTATTGGATACCAGACAATCATTTTATAAGGATGAACATGGGGGTGTAGGGTTTTCCCATGAGGTACAGAATGTCACAGAGAGGTTGGGGTATGAAGGGTGCTTTAGGGCTCCAGAACTGTCCGAGTCCCCTTTCTTGCGAGGGGAGAGATGAGGAGTGGGGCTCAGAGGCCTAGAGAGAGGAATCTCCAGGGAACATGTAGGGGGAGCTCAGCAGGGTGCTATCCTTTAACCTCCTCCTCCTCTCTTCAGTCAGATGTGGATTTCTGGGACAAGCTTCAGGCAGAGTGGGAGGAGATGGCCAAGCGAGATGCAGAGGCTCACCCCTGGCTCTCAGATTATGAGGACCTCAGTACCTCCTCCTATGACAAGGTAATGGGGGGCAGCGAATGCGGGTCCTGGTGCTGTGCTGGGCAGTTCTGAGAGCTCCCAAAATCTCTTCTCCCAGGCTGAGAGTAATGGGTACTGACAGTGCTGCTGCAAGGCAGCTCATGCTGCTGGGATCCCCTCTTAATGTCAAAGGCCAGGCCCTGTTCATGACAGCCAGTCTCTTGTGGGGATGGGTGGGCACTGCTGTGAGGAAGTTTGCTGCTGCCAGAGTCTCTGTCAATACCTTTGACCAGGGTCAGACTGGAAAAAATACATGGTGGTTCTTGCCAAAGCCCTGCCCACTGCTGAAGATGCAAATCAGTTGTAACACACCAGCAGTTAATTCTGGTGCTCCCCACAACACAAGCCATTTCTTTCTGTGTCCCCTGTATTGATGGAGACTCCCTAAATTTGGTAAACTTTACACACACACACAACCCTGCACAACCGATACATCTCTCCCCAGGCTGGGGCGTGGGACCTTTCACCCCAGACTAAAAGTGGGAAGCAGAGGGGGCAGGAGCTGCTTTTCCCACGTCTGCTGTGAGCTGGCACACTCCAGCCCTTTCAGGAGGGACATACCAGCCGCTCCATGTGCTGAGGGACCACCCGTTCATCACCCATTGCAGTGTCTCTGGCTGTTGGAGCTGAAATGGGTGGGAGAAGATAGTGCTGGGCTTGCAGAAGTGTTGATATGGCATGTGGGTGCACATCAGCTGTTTCTGAGTCATGCCCTTGATGCACCTGTCTCCTGCCCATAGTGTTGACCCCTTGCTTGCTGTCTCTGGTAGGGTTATCTCTTTGAGAAGGACAATCCCATGAGGGATCATCCACAGGCATTTGACGAGGGTCTGAAGTGCCTGGAGAAGGGTGACCTCCCCAATGCTGTCCTGCTCTTTGAGGCTGCGGTGCAGCAGAAACCTGACCACGTGGAGGTGAGTGGAGCAAGGAGAGCAGGTCTGCTCCAGGTATCTTGCCATTTGGAGCCTGGCTCAGCTCCCTAAGCAAGGTCAGACTGGGTTAGTCTAGGGATGGGAGATCCACTTGTCAGAGTTTCAAAGCAACTGCACTTGTATCCTCACCTTCGTGGCCCACTCCGGGGGTGCTCAGCCTTGTCTCAGGTTTCTAGCTCTCATGTCTCTGGGCAGGGGGCCCATGTCCCACTCCTTTCTGGCTGGGAGTTTTACAGCTGCCCAGCTCCCTACCATACACTATCACCAGCAAGCAAGTCTGCCTAATGGCCAGAGCCTCTGTGTTGTCTGTGGAGAGAAAGCAACAGTGTTTTACCTGTCACCATACAGCTCTTCCAAAGCAAAGTACATTTATTCTAGGGCAAAAGCATCACAGAAAAACCATATTAAAAACAATACAAATTCTTACCCGCTTGCTAAGTACGCCAGCAATCACCCACCTTCCACATGCAGAATCCGGTACGCCAGTGCCCTTCCAATCCTTCCACAAGGCTTGGGCCTCTCCTTGGACAGAAGGTCCTGCCCATTTGCTGAATCAAAATAAGATCCTGAGTATCTTTAAACTCAGCCTTTTATACCAGAAGCCCTTTCTTTGTCACTTGGTCTCTGGAAGACCCAGCTCGTACCAGTATATGGAAACCTCCCTCGGGTATGGTGCTTCTCTGGGGATGTTTACAATCCCCAGGGTAATCACCCCCAGTGTTTTTAGCCCCTGGAGGAGCTGAGGTAACCTGCCCCCATGGAGTAGAACATGATCATACAGAGAACTTTTATGAATGTAATACAAGGATCCCCAGAGAGACAGCCTGGGGTTGCAATATGGCCCACCACTCCAGGCCTGGGGGAGCTGTGCTGCAGGGGGTGGTGTGGGTGACTCCTGTTCTCAGGTGTATAACTCTGGCCGTGTACCTGTATGTGAACCCTAGGGGGCTCACTGAGAAGATGGTCAAGCTGTGTGCACCTGACCTATGGTGCAGAAGGACTCCCAGACTAAAGCTGGTTAGAATCTTGGGGCTATAACTGAGATGGGTCAGGTTCTATGGTATCTGTCTTCCTGAAGCACCAGACTCCCTGCATGAGATGCTGAAGTCCTTACCATGGTGGCATTGGAGTCACAAGGTGGGTGATGCTCAGTGGCTTCAACAGCCATGCAAATGCTGAGTCTTTTGAGTCAGCTGAGGACTTGACAGCTAGGGTGGGTTGATCCTAGGTGTCTGGCTCAACTCAGACAGCTGGTCTCACTTCTGATTTGGTGTCCTGATTAGGATTGGAGGTTGGACAACTAGAGAGCTTACCCTTGTCCTGGCCAGATCACTATCTCCTGTTGTTTGAGGTCGGGGCACGCTGCTCCATTTGGGTGAAGGGCCAGTTCTGACAATCTGCTGTCAGTGATGGGACTGAAACACTTGAGGGAGATGAACATAGATTCATAGACTTAAGGTCAGAAGGGACCATTATGGTCATCTAGTCTGATCTCCTGCACAATGCAGGCCACAGAATTTTACCCACCCACTCCTGTAACAAACCCCTAACTTATGTCTGAGTTATTGAAGTCTTCAAATCGAGGTTTAAAGACCTCAAGGTGCAGGGAATCCTCCAGCAAGTGACCCGTGCCCCATGCTGCAGAGGAAGGCGAAAAACCTCCAGGGCCTCTGCCAATCTGCCCTGGAGGAAAATTCCTTCCCGGCCCCAAATATGGCCATCAGTTAAACCCTGAGTATGTGGGCAAGACTCACCAGCCAGCACCCAGGAAAGAATTCTCTGTAGTAACTCAGATCCCACCCCATCTAACATCCCATCACAGACCATTGGGCATATTTACCTGCTAATAATCAAAGATCAATTAATTGCCAGAATGAGGCTATCCCATCATACCATCCCCTCCATAAACTTATCAAGCTTAGTCTTGAAGCCAGATATGTCTTTTGCCCCCACTGCTCCCCTTGGAAGCAGCAAAGAATCCTGTGGCACCTTATAGACTAACAGATGTTTTGCAGCATGAGCTTTCGTGGGTGAATCCGAAGAAGTGGGTATTCTGCTTGCATCCGAAGAAGTGGGTATTCACCCACGAAAGCTCATGCTGCAAAACGTCTGTTAGTCTATAAGGTGCCACAGGATTCTTTGCTGCTTCTACAGAACCAGACTAACACGGCTACCCCTCTGATACTCCCCTTGGAAGGCTGTTCCAGAACTTCACTCCTCTAATGGTTAGAAACCTTCGTCTAACTTCAAATCTAAACTTCCTAATGTCCAGTTTATATCCATTTGTTCTTGTGTCCACATTGGTACTAAGCTTAAATAATTCCTCTCCCTCCTTGATATTTATCCCTCTGATATATTTATAAAGAGCAATCATATCTCCCCTCAGCCTTCTTTTGGTTAGGCTAAACAAGCCAAGCTCTTTCAGTCTCCTTTCATAAGACAGGTTTTCCATTCCTTGGATCATCCTAGTAGCCCTTCTCTGTACCTGTTCCGGTTTGAATTCATCCTTCTTAAACATGGGAGACCAGAACTGCACACAGTATTCCAGATGAGGTCTCACCAGTGCCTTGTATAACGGTACTAACACCTCCTTATCTTTACTGGAAATACCTCGCCTGATGCATCCTAAAACCGCATAAGCTTTTTTAACGGCCATATCACATTGGCGGCTCATAGTCATCCTGTGATCAACCAATACTCCAAGTTCCTTCTCCTCCTCTGTTACTTCCAACTGGTGTGTTCCCAATTTATAACCAAAATTCTTGTTATTAATCCCTAAATGCATGACCTTGCACTTTTCACTATTAAATTTCATTCTATTACTATTACTTCAGTTTACAAGGTCATCCAGAACTTCCTGTATGATATCCCAGTCCTTCTCTGTATTAGCAATACCTCCCAGCTTTGTGTCATCTGCAAACTTTATTAGCACATTCCCACTTTTTGTGCCAAGGTCAGTAATAAAAAGTTTAAATACGATTGGTCCCAAAACCGATCCCTGAGGAACTCTACTAGTAACCTCCTTCCAGCCTGACAGTTCACCTTTCAGTATGACCTGTTGTAGTCTCCCCTTTAACCAGTTCTTTATCCACCTTTCAGTTTTCATATTGATCCCCATCTTTTCCAATTTAGCTAATAATTCCCCATGTGGAACTGTATCAAATGCCTTACTGAAATCGAGGTAAATTAGATCCACTGCGTTTCCTTTGTCTAAAAAATCTGTTACCTTCTCAAAGAAGGAGATCAGGTTGGTTTGGCACAATCTACCTTTTGTAAAACCATGTTGTATTTCGTCCCAATTACCATTGATCTCAATGTCTTTACTTTCTCCTTCAAAAATTTTTCCAAGAGCCTGCATACTACAGATGTCAAATTAACAGGCCTATAGTTGCCTGGATCACCTTTTTTTCCTTTCTTAAAGATAGGAACTATGTTAGCAATTTTCCAGTTGTATGGTACAACCCCTGAGTTTACTGATTCATTAAAAATTCTTGCTAATGGGCTTGCAATTTAATGTGGCAGTTCCTTTAATATTCTTGGATGAAGATTATTTGGGCCCCCCAATTTTGTCCCATTAAGCTGTTCGAGTTTGGCTTCTACCTCGGATATGGTAATATCTACCTCCATATCCTCATTCCCATTTGTCATCCTACCATTATCCCAGTGTTTTGATAGGACTATGGGCTCTTGTCTTTGCCATTGATCATGTGGCCTCTTAGGCACCCACTTCCTTGGCTTTGTCCTTACGAGTCACCATGGTTTAGACTCTAGAGGGCCAGTGACAGAGTGAGAGGGAATATTGTTGGAATGGCCATGGTGGAAGTCTTGGGCCCATTCTATATGGCGTGCTATGGCTGTGCAGGAGACAAAGAAGGGATGCTTTGCCTTCATCCTAGTATTCACAGAGCCCTGATCAGGCGGCTAGTCTGAGTCCTTGCTGTGAGGATAAAATTGAGATTCGGACTAAACTCTGTTTTCCAGGGGACAGGGCAGTGTTCCGAGGGCACGCATGTTCAATCAGCTCTGCTGGAGTCTCAGGTAGTTTCACACTGAGGCTCTGGAAGGGTGGGGGCACGTAGTCATCACCTGTGTTGGCTCATGAAGGCCATTGACAAGTGGCTGGGTCCATTGCTGGTGGCTCGTAACACTTCTCTTAAAGAGAGCAGGGTACTGGCTTCCCTGCTTAAGGGGACTTTTGTATGGCTTATGCTTGTTACTTCATGATGTCAGCCCAGCCAACTGTCAGCCTGGATCAAACCTGCCGTTTTTGGGTGAGACGATGGAGCACGCTTCGGGTGTGGGGGTGAGACAACTCATAATATCTAGCTGATTTAAACCTCTTTAACGTTAGTCAATTGGGATGGTTGTGGGTGCAGCAAGGAGGCTGTGCTGGCTACATGCATAGGTGATCTGGTGATGGATGAAGTTCAAGTCAGGTGTCAATGCTGCTATATTTAGATCTCTCAGCTGCCTCAGTACTGTCGATCATGACATAATGATTAGCCTGTGGACCACAGCAAGCTGCTCCTGACTGAGTCTCTTCTCTCTTAGCATTCCCACTCTAATATCCTGTCTGCTGGGCTGTGCCACCTCTCTGAGGCCCTCAGTGGCCTGAGACCTGCCTCTTTCTTCCTCACCCTGCAGTCTAGTCCCAGTTGTGATGGGTGGAGGTGCTAAAGCTGGAGCCCCCAGGGTTTAGCAGAGGGGGGACTGCTGGCAGCATGTTGTGTGTGGTGGGGGGGCAGGGGGGGGTGCAGAAGGAACTCACTCCCCCTCCACCTTTCCAAATAGCCCAAACCTGCTGACTTCCAGGATGCATTGCAGAGCCCACCTGTTTTCCTGGGGAATGTGGGAGAGGTGAGGGGTTAGTTAACAGAAGTGGGCTGAGGCTGCTGACTTGGGTACAGCTATTTGTAATTTCCAAAAAAGGTGCCCAGGGCACATGATGGTGCCTTTAATTGTACTTGCAATCTGAAGAAGTATAAATAAGCTTGTCTCTGTTTCTGCATCAGGCCTGGCAGTACCTGGGAACCACCCAAGCAGAGAATGAACAAGAGCTGTCTGCAATCAGTGCCCTCAGGCAGTGAGTAGCTGGTGAAGAGGGGATCTAAAGCAGGACTCCTGGGTTCTGTACGTGGCTCCCAGAGGGACTGGCTTGATGGCCACTAATGACACACCTTTATCTTGGTTGACCTGCTTAAAGGCTAAACAAAGTTCCAGTGCTTTTTTTCCCCCTGCACCAAATGCGAACTTGGAAGGATAAATTCCCTGTGGATTGCTGTAGAGAGTTGGGTTCTGACCCATCAAGGTCTCCTGCCCCGTAATGGATCCTTCCTTAATTTGCCTGGACACTGGCGCTTGCTGTTCAACGTGTTCATAGCCCACCAAGGTGGCTGGAGATGTGTTCTTAAAAGGCCACTGAAGCTTCTTATCCACATCTCCAAAAATGTGAATGCTGTGCACTCTCTCCCCCTCTGCCCTGCAGGTGCCTGGAGCTGCAGCCAGAGAATGTAACTGCGCTCATGGCTTTGGCCGTCAGCTTCACCAATGAGTCTCTGCAGAAGCAGGCATGCGAAACCCTGCGTGACTGGTTGCGCCACAAGCCAGCCTATGCCCACCTGGTGGGGAAGGAGCCAGAAGGAAGCAGCTTGGGATCCTCCAAGCGCATCTTGGGCTCCCTACTGTCTGAGTGAGTCTGGAGGATGGGGAAACTGAGGGAGGTGCAGAATATCCTAGTCCTGCTTGTGGTCTTGTAGCTGGGTCCATTGGGGTTGGGGGAGCTTGCGCCCATCAATGGGTGGGTTCCCTCATTCTCTCCCTCCCCAGCTCCCTGTTCGTGGAGGTGAAGGACCTGTTTCTGGCAGCCGTGCGCAGTGACCCCTCGGCCGTCGACCCCGATGTGCAGTGCGGCCTGGGTGTCCTCTTCAACCTGAGCGGCGAGTACGAGAAGGCCGTGGACTGCTTCAGTGCCGCATTGAGCGTGCGCCCCAACGTAAGGGGGCAGAGTGGGGTTCAGGGGGGCAGGGCTGATGAAGGATTGTGGGTGCGTATGGGGAGGTGGGGCTGGGCTCTGCCCTGCGGGGAAAGGCCAGTGGGGTGAGCAGCAGGCTGACCTGAGGGGGTGGGTAGGTTTGAATACTGGATGGAGTGGGGAAGAGATGGGGAAGTGGGGAGGGTTGTGAAGGACAGGCTCGGTGGGATGCCTGATGCCCCTGTCACTTGCTTCCCTCCCCCCCTCCCCCCCCGACTCCAGGATCACCTCTTGTGGAACAAGCTGGGTGCCACTCTGGCCAACGGGAATCGCAGTGAGGAGGCTGTGGCCGCCTATCGCCGGGCACTGGAGCTGCAGCCAGGCTACATCCGCTCCCGCTACAACCTGGGCATCAGCTGCATCAACCTGGGGGCTCATCGGTGAGTGGGAATGAGGGGCCAGATGGGGGTAGGGTACTGGGGGTGGCCAACTCTGCTATGACGAAGTATCAGTGGGGGCCAATCAGTTAGTTGGGAGGGGAAGCTAGTGGCTACGTGTGAGGGGCTATTGGTGGGGAAGTTCCACTTGGTCCCTCTGGGCATAGGATGCGCTCCTTAACCCTGGCAAGGAGGGAGCAGAGCAGGTCTGTCTGCCCCAGGAGCAAAGTATCAACCCACATGTTTCCCACTCCCTTGGTTCCCAGTATCAAAGGGAGGGAGCATCTCAGAGCTACAGAAAGGATCTGTTGTTGTGGTTGCCTTCAAGCTTGTGCCTGGAGGTGGGGCTGTCAAGCCACGTCCATTGCAGCTTGGACATTGGCTTCATTGGTCCCATGGGCCAATGATGAGGTGTGTGAGGAGCAGGGGTAAGAAGAATGGCTGGAGGAAGTGTGGAAGGGTGATTATTGAGCCATCCAAAGAGGGGATCTAGTGGGTCCTTCTCACCCATAGGATGTACAAACCTCCCCAGTTAACTCTGTCTCCTTCCCTCCCCTGGTCAGTGAAGCAGTGGAGCACTTCCTGGAGGCCCTGCACATGCAGCAGAAGAGCCGGGGCCCACGGGGCCAGCAAGGTGCCATGTCTGACAACATCTGGAGCACCCTCCGCATGGCCCTTTCTATGCTGGGCCAGAGTGATCTGTATGGGGCAGCCGACGCCCGTGACCTTCCCACCCTGCTCCAGGCCTTTGGCTTGCAGCAGTGACTTGAGGACGGGCTCCCCTGTGAATGCAGGGTGGGCCCAGGCCAGTAGTTACGTCCCACAAGCTCCTTCTAGGGAAGGGAAAAAACAAAGGTTTACTGGGGTTCACACACATCATCTTTTCAAATCTGCCCTTCAGCTGCTGGGGGCAAGTCATTGGCTGCCATTTCTGTAGGACCTCCCACGGTAGCATGTAACTTCTCACCTGCCTCTTGTGGCCTGAGCATCTGTGAGCGGCTCATGTGGCACCATCTCTCCAAGGGACTGTGACCCTCCACGGGGAAGTGCTGCTGGCACAGGGAAGCAAATCAGTGGTGGGTGGAAGGGATGGGGACATAGGAACGTATCAAGATCACTTCTTAGAAGATAAAATAACAAGTTTGCATTTGTGATACCCTCATGTCAGACCCTGCCATAACTATGCTGTGCAGCTGAGACTGCCCACTCAGACGACTGGCTCTGGGCGTGCTGGCTAGGTGTAGGATTGCTTTCTAGTGCTGGGGCTGCCCGTCCCGGCTTGCTGTGGGGGCTGTGAGTGCTGGGGCTACTAACCCTGGGTCTTTCCCAGCCGAGCATGCAGCCCCACCCCCACCACGTGTGTGCAGTGGGTGGGTCACTTTGTGAGGCTTGTAGATTTTTCTTTCCCCTCTTCCATGTGCTAGTAACAGTGTCCTGGTTCTGAGTGTGTCGTGGGCTCGCTCTCACTTGGGATTTGTGAGGAGGCTCTGAGACTGCAGTGAGAAGAGGCCTTGGGGCTGAGTTTGGGGGGTCACCCAGAAACTGGGGGGAAGCTGGCTAACTATAAAAGCACCTTGGCCAAAAGCAGGGCTGGGGGTAAGGTCTTAATTTTCACTTGATTGTCCATCATTGTACAATAAACTGGGAATTATTTTCTCTGTGCAGATGGTCTCTTCCCCCCACCTGTAATTGAATCTTGTGAATTATAAATATCTGTATATGATTTTGGAGGGAAAAATTTTTTAATTGTAAAATATTTTGTATAATAGAAGGGAAAAAATTAAACTTGTCAAAATATTGTAGTGTCTGGCTGTGTATTGGAGGGGTGTACAAGCCTTGCGTGCAGAAGCGCCTGTGGAATTTGAGAGGAGGCTACCCTTGCTCTGGGATGCTTCGACACCCACAGGAAAGGATGTTGGGGTAGGGCGTAACTGTAGAGGGTTGCTGCTGCTGTCTGTGCATCTCCCGCTACCCTGCACCTTCGTGGGACATTAAGGCAGTCTAGGCCCCCACCTCTTGGAGTTCTGGTGCCAGACAAAGGCCCCCAATCTGCACAATAGTCAGTGGCAAAGGTGGCCTTATCTGGGCTCCCCCAGAGAGTCAGGGGAGGTAGCCCAGCACCCCCCTTGAGTACTTTATCATGGGGCAGGTGAGTGGATGGATGGGTTCTTTGGCTGGGTCTGCTGCACTCTTCTCCTGCTACATGCAGAGCCACTGTTGGGGTGGGCTTGGTATTAACACCATGTTCAGCTGAATGGGGCAGTTTCTACCTCTCAGAGCTGTAAAAGCAACAAAGAATCCTGTGGCACCTTATAGACTAACAGACGTTTTGCAGCATGAGCTTTCGTGGGTGAATACCCACTTCTTCGGATGCAAGGCTCATGCCACGAAAGCTCATGCTGCAAAACGTCTGTTAGTCTATAAGGTGCCACAGGATTCTTTGTTGCTTTTACAGATCCAGACTAACACGGCTACCCCTCTGATACTCTCAGAGCTGTTGACTGAGGTGCTCCCCAGATGTCCCTGCATCAGTTATCCTCAGGCCATGTTTTCCAGCTTTTCTTGCTAACCATGAAGGCTAGAAACTTTTTTTAATGGTGAAAGCTGAGCGTTTGTGGTGGTCACAACTGTGGAAGTTGGGACCCTGGGCATCACAGACCTATACCTATGACCTAATCTGTCCCTGCCTGGGACCCAAATGTACTCTTGCTGCCCTGGGCCCCTTCCCCATTTTTGTGGGGGGGTGGAGTGAAGGAGAATTGGATTGGGAAGCTTTCTCAGAGCTGGATCAGGAGAGCGGCCATGTGCACAGACCTGTCTCACATAGGTCTCTTCCCTCCTCCTGCATCTCGGTGCCATGTCTTCATGCTCTTGCTGTTGTGGGAGGAAGGGAGGGATGTGATGGGGAAAATCTTAAATATGCTATCAACCTGCATCCCTGCACAGGACACAGCCCTCATAGCTGTGCCCCTTTGCCCCTACAAGGGGGCTTTCCTCTGATATTTTGTGGGGGGGGGGGGGCACACACTTCATTTTCTAAGAAGTCTGACAGCTGCTTCTGCAGCAAGGGTCTCCCCCTAATCCCAGATCAGATCATCTGAATTTAATAATTTCCTGTGTGGAACTGTATTCATTGCCTTACTGAAATCCATGTGGATTAGATCAACTGCATTTTCTTTGTCTAAAAAATCAGTTATCTTCTCAAAGAAAGAGATCATCTGAAGGAAGGGGTTAATCTCTTTAAAATGCCAGGTGCACTGAGCTGCAGCTCTTCTGGGCTCGCCAGGTAACATATGGGTCTGGGGCCAGCAATATTCATCCAGCACAGCGTAGCCTCTCGCCACTCTCATACGTGGTCCCTCTCAATGGGAAATGCAGCAATTGGCGCTCTCTGCTGGGAGCAGCACTGGCCCATGGGCTTCCCAAGCCCTTTTGACACCAGGCTCGAGCCTCCTTACCCTGCTGCACTAAAGGACTGCCTGTGTAACGTCTCCCTGTGGAAAGACCCTGGCTCAGCTCTAAGGCCTACATATTCAGAAGCTTTTTGGGTGCCTACCAGTGTAGAGTGACCAGATGTCCCAATTTTATAGGGACAGTCCCGATTTTTGGGTCCCCCCACCCCCATCCTGATTTTTCACCTTAAGGGTGACCAGACAGCAAATGCAAAAAATCGGGATGGGGGTGGGGTAATAAGAGCCTATATAAGAAAGAGACCCAAAAATCGGGACTGTGCCTATAAAATCGGGACATCTGGTCACCCTACACCAGTGTGAGACACTTGGGGGTTGAACACCCACATCTTTCCTGGCCTTCAGAAGGAGGGCTAGGTAGGTGTAAACTTCCTGCCTGTCTTTGGAGCTTTCCAGCCTCAGTGCTACATTGCTTCAGTTGCAGTCAGGGGCGGCTCCAGGCACCAGCAAAACAAGCAGGTGCTTGGGGTGGCACATTTCTAGGGGTGGCATTCTGGCGCCCGCCATCATAGGTGCCGCCTTTGGGGCATGGTGAAAAAGTGCCCCCGTGGCCCCAACTCGCTGCCCCAGCTCACCTCCGCTGGCTTCCCCGAGTGCCCAGCTGCCACTTCTCTTCTCCCCCCTCCCTCCTAGGCTTGCTGTGCGTGAAACAGCTGTTTTGCGCAGTAAGTCTGGGAGGGAGGAGAAGCCCCCCGCTCCGGGAGGCGGCAGCGGTGGAGTGGAGGTGAGCTGGAGCGGGGAGTGGTTCCTCTACCCCTCGTTACTTCCTGCGCCCCACCACCCTCGCTCACCTCTGCTTCGCCTGCTCCCCTGAACGCGCCGCTGCACCGCTTCTCCCCCGTCCCTCCCTCCCAGGCTTGCCGCCTGCGAAACAGCTGTTTCATGCAGCAAGGCTGGGAGGGAGGGAGGAGAAGCCGAGCGGGGCGCTCCGGGAGGCGGCAGTGGTGGAGCGGAGGTGAGCTGGAGCGGGGAGTGGTTCCTCTATCCCCAGTTACTTCCTGAGCGCCCCCGCCCAGCTCACCTCTGCTCCGCCTGCTCCCCTGAATGCGCCGCTGCTCCGCTTCTCCGCCCTCCCTTGCCTGAGAGGGATGGGGAGAAGCGGAGCAGCCGCACACCGGGGGGAGCAGGCGGAGCGGAGGTGAGCTAGGGTGGGAGGTCGTGGGGGCCGGCCCTGGTTGCAGTGACACCTAGTGCTGAATCCAGAGCTGTGTACCCTTTAACTCCATGTTTTCTTGCCTTTCTCAAAGTTCGCAGCATGTGAAAAGAGCCCAGGAGCCTGGCCTGCTTGTCTTTGAGTCATGGCTGCATCCTTTTCGTGTGACACTCAGGGCCCTAGCTCCAGCCAGAGGGATTTCATTCTGTCTCCAATGGCAGCAAAGCTGTCTTGAGCCAAATTCCTAAAGATGAATTTTTATTGGCCCTTGTAGCTGAGGCCAAATGGGGCTAGAGTCTTCAGTGTCCAGGTTTGAATTTGCAAATGTCCTCCTGCTATTCCAGTGCTGGGCTCCCCACAGAGCCCTGCCAATGCCCCTCAGTCCTGCCCTGCAGCCCCCTGCTATTCCAGTCCTGGGCTCCCCACGTAGCTCTGCTGATTGGTCAGCATGGTGGCATAACAGTACTGTGTGAGCATTACGAAGCACTGGGTATATTTTCTGACTGCAATACTATGAGCTGTGAAGCAGAAGCTTCCACAACCACTTGCTGTGCACTGAAGTAGCCCTGAGACTTGCCACCTTCCCTTTCCCTCACAGCAAGCTGAGGTTGGAGACCTGTTTGTACTATCGGTGCTAGGGCTCAGGCCCAATTACTAGGAAAGAAAAGTGGCTGGGAATGAGAAGTTTTCCAGCTGTTTATTACACTCAAGTGATTTGACCTGAGACTCCTAACCCTATCCTGTGGTCACACTGGAATTAGTGACAGCAGGCCCTATCTTGGGCTGATTAGCAAAGAGTCAGTGAGCGAGGGCAGAGAACTCTAAGACTCTCTTGTCCATCCGCTGTGGGCAAGGCATGGATTGTTCTCTACAGCCTTCTTTAAAATGGCCCAAGGGATGGGGCTTCCAGCAAGAGATGCCTCCAGCAGCTGCTAGACCTTTTTGACATGAGCAAATGTTTTCTGAAATCCGGTCTGACAGTTGCTTTTGTTCAGTGTGAGGATATACACTGGGCTTGGGCTGCAGTCCACTTTACCATCTTCCTGCTGCACCTGTTGGATCCCTTTGCTGTTCCAGTTCTAGTTCACCAATTCATGTGTTGTGATGGTCTGGGATTGAGTGGCAAAGTGCTAAGATAGTACTAGAGCCCTCATTTCACTGTCACAGCATTAATGAGTTAATTGTGATCTGGGCTGTTGTGCATACTGACTGCAGTCAGCTCTCACCTTAGCAACTACCCCACTGGAACCATTTCAAACACTTATTCTGCATGCCCTTAGATAAACGAAACAGGTGCATTCCTGGAATTCCAAGATGCAATGGTCATTCATGGGGGGGTGTGCGCCCTTTTGTGTATTTATGCTCAGTAAAGGCCTGCAGAGGGGAGATGATGGTTACAATTATTTGTTGTTATAGTATAGCCCCAGTTATGGAGCAGGACTCCAGTGTACTGGGTGTACATAGGACAGAAAGACAGCCCTACCCCAAAGTGCTTACAATCTAACTATAAGATGAGACAAAAGTGGCTTGTTGCTATCTGTGATGGAGTAGGAACTGTCTGCACAGTGAATGGGAGGGCAGGGGATGACTTTAGGTGATGGACAGTACCTGGGCCTGTAACCTGAGCTAGGCAGGGGGAGGGGAGGTCAACACCTTTGCCCAGGAAGCTAGATAAAGCCAGAGTGCCGGCTGGAGAGGGTTGGGTCAGTTTCGGTTTTGGGCTTGGGGGTGCAGTGCAGGGAATCCCAAGCTGGGAACGAAGCTCCCTGAACCCCCAGAAGGACTTGATTGAGGGGTCCTGGTTGTGCCTACAAGCTCTGCTCTAGCCTGCGTTCCTGTTGTCCAATAAACCTTCTGTTTTACTGGCTGGCTGAGAGTCACTGTGAGTCCCATGAAGAGGGGTGCAGGGCCTGACTCCCCCCCACTCGTGACACTATCAGATTACTGTCTTTGGGAAAAGTCAATCTAGTGTTGGATTCTGGCTCAGCAGTTGTTAAGGCTATTCCTGCTCTTTAGACAAACGTGACCTATGCACGTAAAGGGGAGAAAGGACAGAAAAGAAAGGGAAACTTCTCTCTCACTGATGCTGATGTCCACTCATGTGCTGTAGGCAGGATGGACAGCTCAGTCATGAATAGGTGTGCTCACTTCCCTTGTCTTGCATGATACCTATTTGTCATGGCCTGGCATCCTCCTACTAGCTGTCTTCCATCTTGCTGGGGCAAAGCTACTTATGCAGTCTTAGCCTGTCAGACAAGTTATGGTGATGGTATTGTTGCCAGCTCAAAGAGCCCAAGGCGGAGCAACAGCGGGGTTCGTTGCCCGGTGTGCGTCGCACTAATTATTACACCAGGGTGGAGAAGCAAAACCAGGTTTATTTGAGCCCCAAATAAGGTGTCAGGGAGAAAAGCATTCTCAAATCCTGCACACCCGCTCACAGGCGGGGTCCCAACATTTATACCCCCCTTGTTTGTGTAAGCCTTTTGTTCGGTTTTCCCCCTCACCCCTCCCTTCCCAGCAACAGCTACATTAGGCATTACATTTCAGCGTGTTAGAAAAGTTCTCATTCACAGGCTTATTTTTTGGCCTTCACAGAACAAACGCATACAGATTTTTCTTCCCCCTCTCCCCCTCCTCCCCGCCGCTTCTGCTGTTCCAAACTCCTACATTTGCAAGCGGAGATTGCTGACAGCTACACATTTTGCTTGCAGTCTGTTAGCATCTTAGGCTGGTTAAAGTTCACAGCATGTAAGAACTTTGGTTCACTTCAGGCCCAAAGTCACAACTTTGGTTTACTCAGGCCTAGTGGCACCAAAAATTCCCCCCTTTGAGTTTACTTAATACAACCTTTAGTCCAATAGCTTTTTACCATTCCCAGCCCTCTGGCTAGAAGTCTGAGGTAGCCAGAAGGATCCCATGTACAATATGGGGAGTGGGTTAACTTTCCATGTCCTTGATTTTAAAGACTGTTATTATGAAAATTTTAATAACAATTTTTAATTAAAAGATTTGGCTAATAAAGTTTTTTTTTTTTACTTAGGAAAATGTATTAGACTTTAGTATATTACATTTTTCTGATATATTTAAACACTTTGTATTTTAAATTGAACAAAACAAGTATTTGCATTTCAATTTAACACTGCCACTTGATTTTAAATTAGACCATTTTATAAAAATATTAAACACAACAATTTTGGCCATGAGACAAAACACCATAAGACAGAACATAGAACACAAAACATAATTGTTACTTTGTTAGTAAATGCATGATATGTTGAATGCTGTTCAGCTGGCATTAGTTTTTTTTGATTATTTGAAAGACAAAGCAAAAGTCTACCCCTTCTGGGCAGTCAATCATTACTTAAAATATACGAATACTCTTGTTAATTCAGGAGAATTACTCCATATTTTTTTTGCCTGAATTTATTTACAAACATTTTAAAGACACCAAAAACTTTTTTTTTAGCATTTTTACAAAGTACAACTGCTGTTTTCTTTAGCAACTAAAGAGTTAACTTTTTACTTTTTAAAAAAAATTACATGCTTTTTTTTAAATTATTTGCTTTTTTTTTAGCAGCCACTTACCAATTTAAATTATTATTTCAAATATCCTTCTGAGTATTTGAAATTTTTATGCTTATACTTACTTACTTTTTTTTACTATACTTTTAAAAGTTTCCAACCTGTTTTTTTATTTTTTTGTTGCCTGCCTGCCTGGGCCCGATCCTGCTTTTTTTGCTGAATTGCCCCTATCCTTGACACAAACTTATTTTATTACCAGTTTAGCTAGGAGGGTGGGCTTCACAGCTAGCTCCTACCCTTCTGGTTTTTTTTTAAAAACATTTTACTTTCAAAACTATTTAAGTTTTTTTTTAGTAAGGCTTGTCACCTGGCAAAAATACACAGCCATTGGATAAAGGCTATTTACTTAACACACAATTCAAACTCCTAAAGGGGGTCTACCCAGAGACCCACCCATTTGTCTGCTGACACTTAAACAGAAAAGAAAATTACACAGAGAGCAGAGAAAATTACAGTCTAAGCCAGATTTTTCCACTTTTAGTACATTGTCCGTCATGGGGGGGGCAGGACAGAATTATCTTAATACAACCTCAGAGCTTCATCGCACACATGGCTTCCACCCTGAGGAATTACGAACGAGAAGTTCAGTTCCGCCCACACCCCCAACGCCCAAATAAACAGAGCAGAAAAACCAACAGTAACCGGTTAAACAGAACAGAGCTAAAACTAGATAGTGCACCAAAACCAGATAGTGTTTCCTTATTCTATTAGGGCTCACCTTTAATTATACAATCTTTATTATATAATACCAAACAATACCAAACACAGCAAACATAAAATAACAAGGGTAAAACAGATGGTGTAAATTCTACAGGGCTCCCCAATTCTTTATTGCTCACCAAACTGTGACAAATTTCTGTTACCAATTATTTTTTATGTCAGGTGATCAAACTGACATTGCAGGACTGGGGGGGGGGTAGATAGAGAAATCACACCATATATCCAAATTTTAAAGCTTCATTAAAAATAATAAAACAACAATGAAGAGTATTGGGAACACTCCCACATCACTCAGGAAAAATATGAATGCCCCAAGCCTTAAGCCACTTTAATACTTACACATATCCAGACTGGCATGTCTGTGTATAATGTTCAGAGAAGGGAAATAGGTGGACGGGAGATTATCCTGTATACAGCTTGTCCAGCATTTTCAGCATGCTTCCACTTTTGGGATGGCTGTTCTTTTACACCCTGGAATCTCCTGCGGCGTCTTTTTCAGAGATTCCAGTTCAGGTCAGCTGCCTGTCCGGCTTCAGGGTTGCAAAAACTGTTGGATCTTACTGAACCGTTAAGCTTTGCAAATGCAATCTCAGTTCTGTAACTTATATTGCTTTTTGTTTGCCTTTCTTTATTTTCCACAACCAGCTGGGGCTGAAAGCAATTTTACTTAGCATAGTTTGTGTGCTGGCTCTTGACCTTGTATGCAGAGCAGCTCTCTCTCTCTTTATCTCTGGGGTTAGCCGAGTTTCAAATTAACCCGTTCCTAGACAAATTGCTCACACTGTGTCAGAGGCTTTTCTTTGTGATTAAAAGCTCCTCTGAGATATATGATTTTATCTAGATTGAAGATATCTTCTAATGGGCATTGTTTAGATGGATTTTCACACATGTGAAGATTCCAATTCTCTAAATACCTGCAGGTTTTAGGACCATAATGTACGTACATATACTATGCTGGGGTACCCTTAGGGGGTGAGGTAGAATTTTTAGACTGTCCCTTTACCCACTTTCCACTTGCACACACAGAGAGGGTACCCTGTCCGCACTAGCGGCTCATAAACTAAGAATCTTTCCCTACAGAACATTCACACAGGGGAGACTAACGAGGATGACTGACTTTCCTACATCCCCTTTCAGCAAAGAGCGTCGGCTAGTCTCTGAGAGACACAGCGCCGTATACTCTAATTGCATCCAATGAGATGATCAGACTGTCAGTAGCCCACACGGAAAGGAAGTGGGGGGAGGGAAGATGGGTTCACACATTCCTAGACCCAGGCAGCTTCCTCGCCGGACGATGCCAGGCTGAGTCAGCCCACCGTGGGTCGGATCTCCTAAAGATCCACTAGTTACTGGGCTTGCGTTAGACTACTCCTGATCATTAGCAATCGCTTCACAGGGCAATCTGGGCGTCTTCCAGCAACGAACACTCACACAGGTATACACACACACACACACACCAAGGCCATTGTTTCCTATTGCCACGATTCATCTTATCTTGCTGCACAGTCAATAAATTCAAATGGCATGAGCCCAGCAGAGACAGATATTCCCACGGACAGTTCTCCTCCCAGTGCAGCTCTGGGGCATATGATGAGGGATTTTTACAAGAGCTCTACTTACAAACAGCTTCAGAAGCTACCCATTCGCTGACAAAACAGAAGTAATTGAAGGATCATGCTGTAATTAAGTGATCCTTCTGGTGGCCACCTTTCCTGGCTCTTTAACTGATACTGAGGCCAGTCTACTGTATAAAATCTTTTCAGTTTACTTTTAGTCAATGGATCTGATTCAAACACTCTCCAATTCATCAGAATGCATTCTAAGGGTGTACACCATGCCCTGCCTGTACTCTGTTCCTGCCCCATACCATGGGAAGACACTGGGCGTCCCCAGGTCTTAACAGGCAAACAAAAGGTTAACAGCACTGGACTGTTCCTACCTTACCACAGGACCGGTTCCTCACCGTCGCCCGCAGCTGCTTCTCCACTATCTGAGTGCGTTGCACCGTTGTGTCCTCCAAGGTCAGCCTGATGCGTCTCTGCCAAGGCCCCCGGTAAAGGCACCGGTGCGCGCTGGGCATTGGCTGTGACCTTCGTCCACTGGCCATTGGAGGAGTCCGGGCAAGGCACAATTTTGCCTCGAGCCCACCCAGGGACGCCAAAACTGTTGCCAGCTCAAAGAGCCCAAGGCGGAGCAACAGCGGGGTTCGTTGCCCGGTGTGCGTCGCACTAATTATCACACCAGGGTGGAGAAGCAAAACCAGGTTTATTTGAGCCCCAAATAAGGTGTCAGGGAGAAAAGCATTTTCAAATCCTGCACACCCGCTCACAGGCGGGGTCCCAACATTTATACCCCCCTTGTTTGTGTAAGCCTCTTGTTCGGTCTTCCCCCTCACCCCTCCCTTCCCAGCAACAGCTACATTAGGCATTACATTTCAGCGTGTTAGAAAAGTTCTCATCCACAGGCTTATTTTTTGGCCTTCACAGAACAAACGCATACAGATTTTCCTTCCCCCTCTCCCCCTCCTCCCCGCCGCTTCTGCTGTTCCAAACTCCTACATTTGCAAGCGGAGATTGCTGACAGCTACACATTTTGCTTGCAGTCTGTTAGCATCTTAGGCTGGTTAAAGTTCACAGCATGTAAGAACTTTGGTTCACTTCAGGCCCAAAGTCACAACTTTGGTTTACTCAGGCCTAGTGGCACCAACAGTATCATGCAGTTTACAGTATTAAGGGGGAGGGATAGCTCAGGGGTTTGAGCACTGGCCTGCTAAACCCAGGGTTGTGAGGTCAATCCTCGAGGGGGGCCATTTGGGGATTGGTCTTGCTTTGAACAGGGGGTTGGACTGGATGATCTCTTGAGGTCCCTTTCAATCCTAATAATCTATGATTAGTAATGCATGAGATTAAAAAAATGCACTATGAGTTCTTTTTCTTTGCCTGCTGGTCTCAGCCTTTGGTGGACATTCTGTTCCCATTTCAGGCTTTTTCCTGCCACAAGGAGGGTTAGTGACTTTTTTAAAAAATGAAAGCTGAGATTCTCCCACAGTCAGGTGGCTCCAGGAGAAAAGGGCTTAAGGAAAATACAGACTGTGAGATGTGCTGCTTCAGCCTGGAATCAAGAAGAAGCCAAAAAGGACAGAGGGGAGAGATTAGAATGGGGATGAACTGTGACACAGGTCGTGGAGCTGGCAGATATCTTAACTCTCACATTCCAGAGTTTGTCAATGCTCTCCATGAAGTAATACTGAAAAGGGTTGGACACGGTTTCTATCAAACCAGTCCATGTACAACCACTTCCTCTCATTTTAACAGCATTTGAATGTGTTGCTAAACAGTTAACAGTGTTAATTCTGCAGCCATATTAGGAGATTTGAAAACCCCCTTAATCAATGCTGCATTTGATTCAAACTCAGTTTATATCAGGCCTTAGGCTCTGCTCTGAGCTTCCTTTCCACAAGGTTACAGGACAGTAGAGAGAGAGAAAGTAAAAGACATTCCTGCCTCTTTCACCTTCTTTAGACTTGAACCCAGCTCCACCAAACCAGCCCTGGACACTCAGCCAGTGAACAGCTGAGAGTTCACCAGCTGGAGCAGATGAGCTGGGAGCTGTGCTCCTGACAGAGCTTCAGCTATCAGCTATCAGCTCTCTCCCTCTCCCGCTGCAGGGAATACATCACATCTCTCTATGTGAGACAGATGCATGTATATCTATCATTCTCTATAGAGATAGACAGACAGTCATGTACCTTTATTTGCTATTTTTCTCACTGTCTCTGATACTATGGGCTAGTATTCAAATGGAAAAAAGTCAATGATGGTTATGAAGGAGATTAGAGAGATACAATGTCAGATAGTAAACACCAGTATGAAAGTTTTAGAGTTCACTTAAATAGCTGAAAACTAAGAAAAAAAAAAGATGACACAAGATATCAAAGCGCCAGGTTTAATTTTTAAAGCAAATTTTACTTAAAATTTTCTACTGAAATTTCCGTCTATGCAGAGCCCTTCCCTCCTATGGTGACAATGAATACAGGATGTCAGGTAACACACAGACTGAAACAATGTTAATGTCAGCTTTTGGCCCTGCTCCCCCCGGCCAGAGCCCCGGGACCCCGCGGCCCCGCTCCCCAGGCCGGAGCCCCCGCAACCCCACGGTCCCGTTCCCCATGCCGGAACCCCGCAGCCCCGCAACCCCATGGTCCCGCTCCCCCGGCAGAGCGCGGCAAGTCCCGCAGCCCCGCCACCCTGGCCAGAGCCCCGCAACCACGCGGTCCCGCTCCCCTGGTCGCAGCAGCAAGTCCCGCAGCCCCACTACCCCATCCAGAGCTCTGCAACCCCGTAGCCCGCTCTCCCGGACAGAGCCCTGCAGTCCCGCAGTCCACTCCCCTGGCTGGAGCCCGGCAAGACCTACGGCCCCGCTTCCCCGGCCTGAGCCCCGGCCGGAGCTCTGCAACCCTGCGGTTGCGCTCCCCCGGCCGGAGCCCCACAACCCTGCTCTCCAGGCCGGAGCGCGGCAAGTCCTGCCACCCCAGCCAGAGCTCTGCAATCCCGCAGCCCTGCTCTCCCGGCCGGAGCTCCGCAACCCCGTGGTCCCGCTCCCCCGGCTGGAGTCCTGCTCCCTCGGTCGAAGCCTGGCAAGTCCTGCGGCCCCGCTCCCCCGGCCTGAGCCCCGCAACCCCGCAGCCCTGCTCCCTCAGCCAGAGCCCCGGAGCCCCGCTCCTCTGATCAGAGCCCCGCAACCCTGTAGCCCCGCTGTCCTGGCCAGAGCCTCGCGGTCCTGCGGTCCTGCTCCCCCGGTCGCAGAGCGGAAAGTCCCGCGACCCCGCTACCCCGGCCAGAGTCCTGCATCCCCGCAGCACCGCTCTCTCGGCCAGATCCCCACAACCCCGTGGTCCTGCGGTCCCGCACCCCCGGTCGCAGAGCAGAAAGTCCCGTGGCCCCGCTACTCCGGCCAGAGCCCTGCAACCCCGAAACACCGCTTTCCTGGCCGAATCCCCGAAACCCGCGGTCCCGCTTCTGCGGCCGGAGCCCGGCAAGTCCTGAGGCCCCGCTCCCCCGGCCAGAGTCCTGCATCCCCGCAGCACCGCTCTCTCGGCCAGATCCCCACAACCCCGAGGTCCCGTGGTCCCACTCCCCCGGTCGCAGCGCGGAAAGTCCCGCGGCCCTGCTACCCCGGCCAGAGCCCTGCAACCCCACTCCCCCGGACAGAGCCCCGCAACCCTGCAGCCCCGCTCTCCCGGCCTCAGCCCCGCAATCCCGTGGTCCCGCTCACCTGGCCGGAGCCCCGCAACCCTGCAGTCGCACTCCCCCGGCCGGAGCTCTGCAACCCTGCGGTCGTGGTCCCCCGGCCGAGCGCGGCAAGTCCCACGGCCCCTCTACCGGGGCCGGAGCCCCGCCACCCCGCAGCTCCGCTCCCCCGGTCGGAGCCTGGCAAGTCCTGCGGCCCTGCAGCCCCGGCCTGAGCCCTGCAGCCCCACTCCCCGGGCTGGAGCCCTGCAACCCCACGGTCCCGCTACCCTGTCCAAAGCTCCGCAACCCCGTAGCCCCGCTCTCCCAGCCAGAGCCCCGCGGTCCCGTGGTCCCGCTCCCCCGGTCGCAGCCTGGAAAGTCCCGTGGCCCCACTCCCCCGGCCAGAGCCCCGCAACGCCACAGCCCTGCTCTTCTGGCCGGATCCCCGCGGTCCCGCTCCCCCGGCTGTAGCCCCGCAGGCCCGCTCTCCCGCCCGCAACCTCACAACCCTGTAGCCCCACTCCCCCGGCCAGAGCTCTGCAACCCTGAGGTCCCGCACCCCAGTCCGAGAGCGGCAAGTCCTGTGGCCCCTCTACCGGGCCGGAGTCCCGCAACCCCGCGGTTCCGCTCCTCCGGCCGGAGCCCCGCAACCAGGGCCGGCTTCAGCCAGTGCGGAGCCCGATTTGTGGGTCATGTACTCTCCTAGTGGCACTTCGGATTTCCGCGCTCGGGTGGTGGTAGGGGGCCGCGTGGTAGCTGGGCCGCGGGGTTGCGGCCGCGGGAACAGGGCAGCTGCACTTGCCACTCTCGGGCCTGGGCCAGCGGTGTTGCGGGGTTCCAGCCGGGGTAGTGGGGCCACGGGACTTGTCGCGCTCTACTGGGGGAGCGGGACTGCTGGGTTGTGGGGCGTCAGCCGGGAGAGCGGGGATGCGGGGTTGCGAGGCTCTGGTTGGGGAAGCAGGGCTGCAGGACTTGCCGCGCTGTGACCGGGGGAGCAGGACTGCGGGGTTGCGGGGATCCGGCTGGGAGAGCGGGACTGCGGGTTGCGGGGCTGTGGCCGGGGGAGCAGGGCTGTGGGGTTGCGGGGCTCTGGCCGAGTTAGCGGGGCTGTGGGACTTCTTGCCGTGCTGTGCCGGGGAGTGGGACTGCAGGGTTGCGGGGCTCTGGCCGGGGGAGCGGGGCCGTGGAACTTGCCGCGCTTGGCCAGGGAAGTGGGACCGCTGGGTTGCGGGGATCCAGCCAGGGGACTGGGGCTGCGAGGTTGTGGGGCTCTGGCCGTGTTAGCTGGGCTGCGGGACTTGCCGTGCTGTGCCGGGGAGTGGGACCGCAGGGTTGCGGGGCTCCGGCCGGGAGGGGGGGCTGCGACCCGGGGAGCGGGACCGCGGGGTTGCGGTGATCGGTCCGGGAGAGCGGAGCTACGGGACTTGCTGCGCTCGTCCGGGGGAGTGGGACCGCGGGGTTGCGGGGCTCTGGCCAGGGGAGCGGGGCCGTGGAACTTGCCGCGCTCGGCCAGGGAAGTGGGACTGCTGGGTTGCAGGGATCCGGCCGGGGGACTGGGGCTGCGAGGTTGCGGGGCTCTGGCTGGTGTAGCAGGGCAGCTCGACTTGCCGCCCTCCGGCCTGGGGAGCGGGACCGCGGGGCCGCAGGGTTGCGGGGCTCCCGCCGTAGCCGGCCAAAAGCCAAAAGCTGACATTAACATTGTTTCAGTCTCTGTGTTACTTGACAGTGAGTATTCAGTGTCACCATAGAAGGGAAGGGCTCTGCATAGACGGAAATTTGCCTGGGCATCAGTAGAAAATTTTAAGTAAAAATTGCTTTAAAAATTAAACTGGGCGCTTTGTCATCTTGTGTCATCATTTTTATTTCTTAGCTTTCAGCTACTTACGTGAACTCGAAAACTTTCATGCTGACTGTTTACTATCTGCCATTGTCTCTCTCTAATGTCCTTCATAATCATCATTGACTTTTTTCTATTTTAATACTATCCCATTTTAGGTAAAAAGCAAGTCCTTACTCACCTCTCCAGCACCCGAGTTTGTGCAGAGTTGGTATGGGGCTCACAAATCTGTCAGAGACCAGACAACAATTCGTTGATCAACGGGCTCACACCATCCTTAGCTTAAAAAAGCTTCGGAGTAAGTGTGGCAAGTTTATTAGGGGTGAGCATCAATGTTTATACACAGAAGTAAACAGATCATAATGGTCATGCATAATCAATCAAGATTCTACAGGATAAAGCAGGTTAAAATGTAAATTAGAAAAGACAAAGGAGGAGATGGCTACTTATTGGGAGGGGGGGGTGTCATGAGTAGTTCGCAGGTCAGAGCTTTGATTAAAAGTTTCAGATAGAGACATCAAGTCTGGGTTAAGTTTAAACTCATGAAAAGTTCAGACTCAACATTCCTCCATTTGTAGCTTTGGGATAACTATTTACCAAAAGCTACACCCCATTTTAAGGAGCCACGGGCTGCTTGGCAATTTCAGCCTGGGCCAACTCGAAGAGAGTAAGGCCTTTGGTTGAAGTAGGAAAAGAATAAACTGACCCACATGAGGGAGGGGACACACTGAATACAGCAACACAGTATTATAAGGATTACTATGGCCCCAACAATACCCACCAAGAGTTTTTTAACCCACCCAAATCCAGGCAGCCAATTCCATAAGGCTCCCCACCAATCATAAGGTGGCTGGCCAGAGGAGTAGTTCTTAGCCATTTCCCTTAGATGTTTGGTACGTTGAAAAGTGTCAGGGTAGGTGTCGTTTACAAAAACACAGCATTCTTCATTTATGAGGGCGCAAGTTCCTCCTTGGGCTGCTAACATTATGTCTAAAGCCATTCGGTTTTGCAAAGCTAACTGGCGCAGCTGGGACATTTCCCCGGCCTGATTCTCAAATAGGGTCGCAGTTTCATTGGTTAAAGATTCTAGTAGTCCCTGTAGACGGATGACACCACCCCTCAAGCTAATAAGACCAGCCCACCGCTGCCACGACAAACCATCACGGATATTAATATCTCTGAAGGTTTCACGGATGTTACGAACGTGGGGAAAATGGGGGTGAGGAGATGCGAGAAGGCGGTGTGAGCCACGCTAAATAACATGACCCTGCCCAATCAGGGGAGAGAAAGTAATAAGCTTTGGGCCCGCACACCCAGTATGTTCCATACATTGCGTTTCGGGTATTCCATCTCTCAAAGTAGGAGGTAACCCACCACCCGTTGAACCACTGTTCCCCTGGTAACGCAGAGGGGTCGTTGTGCGAACCGCAGAGGCACAATTTGGTAGTGGTGTTTTCAAAGTGCAGTGTAGTACTGCTTGAGCAGTTGTAGAAGGCAATCGTATATCCCTTAACAATTAGTTGGACACCCTCGTGATCTGAGCAGGGTTTCTTAAAAGCTGACTCTGAAGGCTTGTGAGGGATCCACATATGGGATAAGTGGGATGCGCAAGGCTTGAAGCCAAGATTTTTACTAAAGGCGGTGCCATTAAAATACATGTTGCATTTACTTGTTCCCACAAAAGTTGACCCCTTTTCTTTAACAAAACACAGTGATCCTGTCTGATTGGTTACCCTGAGATATCTGTTAATTGGCACTCCTGTTTTGTCCCATGTAAGATTGTGTTGGACTGGATCTTTTACTCTAGCCGGTGGCATCCAAGTCATATTAGCAGTGGTCAGGGGAATGGGTGTGAAGGGGAGTCCCTGTTCTGCATTTACTGGAAATTGAGTACATACCCAGCAATTACTTCTATTTCCTAAAATACGAGTTTTAACCTCGTGGGAATATCTACTAAACGCATTATCTTCATAAGCAGAAAATAACCTAATAAGGCATGATAAAAAACATACAGTTGTCAGAATAAAAGGTCCTCTCATTTTTTTCGAGTCAATTTAAGTCTGATGTCTGAAAGAGGTAAGCTGGTCCACTGGTCAGAGGCAGTGTCCTCAGTGGTGGCAAGAGCTGCTGGTCCGTCACTGTGGTCCACTACGGCTGGCTTGACGTGGGAGTGGTGGATCCAGGATTTGCGTCCTTCCAGGAACACTGCAGTCTGGGTTGTTAAAAGAACCTGGTGGGGTCCAGTAAACCTCGGCTGGAGGGCGTCGCCACGAACGAACTTTTTGGCCCAGACGAAGTCCCCTGGTTGGAACGGGTGGATCTGTTCTTCTAGTGGCACGGTCTGGGAAAACTGCGAGGCTTTCCGAAGGGTACGGAGGCGAGCCTGTAGGGAGAGAAACTGGCACGCTCATATGATCCCCTCCCAATAGTGAAACATCAGCACATGGTAGCGCCCCGCCTTTGAAAGGGGGGTGTCCATAGAGCAGTTCAAAGGGGGATAATCCCAATACACGGGTTGGGCGAGTACGAAGGTGAAACAGGACCAAGGGAAGTACCTGAGGCCACTTTAACCCTGTTTCCTGACAGTATTTAGCCAATGTAAGCTTAAGCTCCCTATTCATACGCTCAACTTTCCCGCTAGACTGGGGGTGGTAGGGTGTATGAAAGGAGTGTGAAATGCCCAGTCCTTGTTCTAAACGGCCAAGGACATTACCAGTAAAGTGGGGTCCGCGATCTGAATCAAGTATGAGAGGGATGCCAAAACGGGGTACAATGTCTCTAAGGAGGATCTTCGCCACTGTGGCAGCAGTACAATTAGCAGTAGGAAAAGCTTCAACCCATGAAGTCAGAGGGCAAACCAAAACAAGGAGGTGCTTTTTCCCAAAAGCCTTTGGCATATCTGCAAAGTCAATTTGAAGATGTTGAAATGGAGCAGCAGGCGGAGGTCTTCCACCCTTAATTTTGCTAAGGGGCGGAGTAGGTCCATTACGCTGACATGTGCTGCATGCTTTCACTATTGACAGGCAGTAGGGTTGAATGCCTGGAGCATACCAAAAGCGAGCGATGGTGTCCACAAGGGCGTGCGTGCCGTAGTTACCCCCCTTATCATGGTGCCAGCGAACTGCCACGGGGTATGTGGAGCGAGGGAGGCAGGCTCGGCCATCCGGCATAAGCCAGGTCCCTTTGAGCAGAGTGGCTCCGAGGCTCTCCCACGACTGTAGTTCAGCCGCGGGTACCGCACGGGTGCGGTGGAGTAAAGGGGGAGGTTACAATAGCCAACGTGGGCATGGCTAAGGGTAAGACGGCAGCCGCCTTGGCGGAGGCGTCAGCCAGGGCATTCCCACGGGTGACGGGGCTATCATCTTTAGTATGGGCCCGGCAGTGAACTACAGCCAGGACCAAGGGTTCTTGGAGGGCATCCAAAAGCTTGTGGATGAGGGGGAGGTGCTGAATGGGTTTACCGGCAGCTGTCTGGAAACCTCGAAACTTCCAGAGGTGGATGTGACAATGCACAACTCCAAAAGCATACTTGCTATCAGTAAAAATGGTAACGGTCTTACCAGCGCCAACTGGCAAGCTCGGGCCAGGGCATAGAGTTCGGCGGCTTGGGCTCCCAGTTGCCTGGCAGTGAGGCGGCCTCTTGAATGTCCCATTCAGAGGTGACTGCATAACCGTGAAACGCTTGCCATCAACATAGAAGGAGCTTCCGTCCGAGAAGAGGATGCAATCAGGGTTGTCCAGTGGCACGTCAAACAGGTTGTTCCTTATCTGTAAGATGCTATGAACTACTTCCACACAGTCGTGCTGATCCTGGAGGACTGGCAGGTCAGGAAGCAAGGTAGCTGGATTAAGGGGCCCACACCTTTCAAAAATTAGGTTAGTGTCTTCTAGGAGTTCGGCCTCTAGCTGCTGCTGACGATGGGCCGAAAAGACTTGGGTCGTGCCCCTACGCAGAAGGGCTGACAAGGCATGAGAGGTCCAGACCGTGGTAAGATGACCCAGGGTCAGGCTCTTTGCCTTTGTGATCAGCAGGGCAGCTGCTGCCAGAGTCCGGGTGCAGGATGGGGTTCCCTGAGCGACAGGGTCGATCTGCTGGGAGTAAAAAGCAAGCGGGAAATGGTGGGGTCCACTCAGCTGGGTAAGGACGCCACTAGCAATTCCGCCCCTCTCGTGGACAAAAAGGTGAAAGGGTTTGCTGTAATTGGGGGGGTGGAGAGACATGGAGGAGGCCACACTGTCCTTGAGTAACTGAAAGGCTTGGATTGTGTCTGGGGACCACTGCAAAGGGTCAGGAGCAAGGTTAGCAGTGAGTCGGTGGAGCGGTTTGCTCAACTCCCCGCAGGACGGCAACCAAGGGCGACAGAAGCCAATTAATCCTAAGAAACCTCGAAGTTGTTTCTTGGTGTTTGGCAGAGGGCAGTTTTGGATAGTCTTTATGCGGACTGGGTCCATTTGTCTCCCCTCTGGGGTTAACAGGAAGCCTAGATATCGGACCTTCTGTGAGACCCACTGAATCTTGTTAGGGTCTACCTTGTGGCCTCTGGTGTGTAGGTATAATAAAAGTGCCTTACCATCGATGCGGAGGGCGGCTTCTTCGCGGTTACCTAGTAGGATGTCATCTACGTATAGGACTAACGTGGATCCCTGCGGACTGGTGAAGCCTTCCAAGTCGTGGCGGAGGCATTGGCTGAAAATCATGGGGCTGTCTCTGTAGCCTTGAGGAAGTCGTTGCCAGACATAACTTTGTCCCTCCCAGGTGAAACCAAAGAGATATTGAGAGTCTGGGTGCACAGGAATGCTGAAAAAGGCTGATTTTAAGTCAATAACAGTGAACCACTCAGCATCCCAGGGGATTTGGCTGATGATAGTAGCTGGATCAGGAACTACTGCATGAAGAGGGACCACATACTGATTAATAACCCGTAGATCCTGTACAAAGCACCAACGAATAGGGTCTCCGTCCTTTTTAGGAGGCTTTTTGACAGGCAGTATAGGGGTATTACAGGGAGTGCGCTGAGGGCGGACTAGCTTTTGTGCAATGAATCCCTCGACAATGGGGCGGATGCCCTCCCGGGCTTCGAGCGACAGGGGGTATTGGGGGACTGATGGGGGGGCTAAGGAGGTCTTCACTTGAATCCTTACTGGCTCTGCTGAAAGGAGCAGGCCAACATCAGTGTCAGAAATTCCCCAGAGGGTTGAAGGCAAGTCAGTGAGGTCAGGGGTGAGAAGGGGGGTTCCCAATTACCCTGAGTTGGGGCCGAATCTCCTAACACTGTCATCAATAATCCTACCCCTTCAGGAGTGCAGGTTAAAGTAGCCTCAAGCTTACAGAGTAAATCCCGGCCCATCAAAGGGATCGGACAAGCTGGGGAAAAAAGAAAACGGTGAGAAAAACATTTATCAGCATAAATAACATTTAGAGGCAAAGTGAGTCCCAGAGACTGTGGGTTGCCTTCCACCCCAGTTGCAGTTTTAACCTCAGAGGATAGCCAGGAGAGGGGCATGATTTAAAAGAGAGAAAGTAGCTCCAGTATCAATGAGGAAAGAGACAGGCAGTCCTTGGACTGAAAGGGTTAGACGAGGCTCTTTGCTGGGAGGGGAGAAAGTGAGGAAGGAGCCGGCTAAAGACATTAAGGAAATAAGACCATCACATTGTTTGCCTTCGCCCCCGGGGTACCGTCATTGAGAAGGCTGAGTTTGCTGCAGTTGCTGCTGTTGCCCGTAGTTGATCCAGGCCTGAGGAACGGGCTGGGCTGGTGGTGCAGGGTGTATTCGTCCCTGGTGTAAGTATCTGCGGATGCGACCGGACCCTCTGGGCGTCCCCAGGGGCATTCACGTTTAAAGTGACCGGGCTGTCCGCACTGAAAACAATTTCCTGGTGGCTGGGGTTGCCAGGACCCTCTTCCTGAGCACCCTGAAATCCCTGCCACGGCCACGGCTTCTGCCTCGAATACCACCGAAAAGCTAAAGCCATCAACTTATATTCTTCCTTTTTCTCTTTCTTTTACTACTTTCCCTTTCTTTCTCCCATGCAAAATCAGCTACGTCCAACACTGAAGTGACTGACTCACCTCCCAACAGGGCGAAACTTTAAGAAATAATCCCTTACAGGGGTACTGACTGATTCACAAAAATGAAATAAGAGTAGGGTGGTCTGCTTCTCTCTCAGGATCCATCTGAGTGAACATTCGGGCCCTCCAATAGCCTCGACCAGAACTTTCTGGGTGGCTCATCAGATTCCTGCCGAATCTGCATGAACTTAGCCTGATTAGGCGAGCGGCGAGCCATTTCTTTGAGTCTCTCTAACAATCGCTCTCGATCTATCCGCAGCTGAGTCAGCCTTGGCTGACTCCAGTCTAGGGGATTCCAGCCAGCGGCTTGATCCCGCCTATCCATCCAAGTGGTATTAACCGCATTGCTATCCCCCCATGTCCTTTCTGCCATCCACAATCTACTACGTTCCTCTCCGGTCAAAACTCTACTTAACAACTGATCTACATCCGTATAAGTAGGATTATGACTTGAAAACAATCTTTCTAAAAGTTCAGTGATCTTTCGGGGATTTTCCCCAAAGGACCCTGACAACCGTCCCCACTCTTTCAAGTCCCATTCTAGCCATCCTTTATATTCCACAATATTAGTATGTTGTAACTGGCCATTATTGTTCACAAAAGGTTGGTTGTGCACCTGTAAAGGCATTTCTCTACTCACAAAAAGTTTGGCAGAGGCAGCCTCTGAGCTATCCTCAGGGGAGGGGTATGCATCCTGCTGCATCTGCTTGATCTTTTGCCTAGTAATTACTCCTCCCGAGGTGTGCCCCTCCATTTCCTCCTTATCACTCTGCAGAGATTCCAATTTGGAGTCCTGCAGATTCCCCTCTGCACTCTGGAGAGAGTCCCCTTGCGGAGGAATAGGGGCAGGTGCAGTGGGGACCAACTGACGAGTTAAAACACGCCGTGGTTTACACCCTTCATCGAAATAACATGGAGGTTCACTCGGAAGAATACCTGACTGCCATAATTTTTAAAGATTTCCACAGCTCTGCTGCTGTGTCCCAACAAAACCAGTAACATAACTGTCCCGGATGGTCTTTTTCGATCTGGCTCCTTACTCCTCTTAAGGCAGCTTGTTCGAAAGAGCCATACGAAGGCCACCTCATCTCCGGGTCGGCCAATACCCAGTCCAATTCCTTACACACAGTGTGTACAACTTCCTCCTAGACATTCCTGTCTGTACTGGGAGTTTCCCTTCATTCCATAACTTATTTACAATCCCCAGCGGACTCTCAAGAGGCACGCTAGTCCCTTGACCCATGGTGTCTGACAGGAGCCCTCCAACTGGCGTTTATCCTGCTGTCCAGTACACGACCCCTCAATATTGAATTGGCTGGGAGAAATCTCCCGTGGCGCCTGCCAATTCGTATATGAGTGGTCTGGCCACTGGACAGAGGCACCGCACCAGAAGAAAATCCCGGACGAGCCCCCAAATTGTTAGGTAAAAAGCAAGTCCTTACTCACCTCTCCAGCACCCGAGTTTGTGCGGAGTTGGTATGGGGCTCACAAATCTGTCAGAGACCAGACAACAATTCGTTGATCAACGGGCTCACACCATCCTTAGCTTAAAAAAGCTTCGGAGTAAGTGTGGCAAGTTTATTAGGGGTGAGCATCAATGTTTATACACAGAAGTAAACAAAGTGATTAACAGATCATAATGGTCATGCATAATCAATCAAGATTCTACAGGATAAAACAGGTTAAAATGTAAATTAGAAAAGACAAAGGAGGAGATGGCTACTTATTGGGAGGGGGGGTGTCATGAGTAGTTCGCAGGTCAGAGCTTTGATTAAAAGTTTCAGATAGAGACATCAAGTCTGGGTTAAGTTTAAACTCATGAAAAGTTCAGACTCAACACCATAGTATCAGAGACAGTGAGAAAAATAGCAAATAAAGGTACATGACTGTCTGTCTATCTCTATAGAGAATGATCGATATACACGCATCCGTCTCACATAGAGAGATGTGATGTATTCCCTGCAGCCAGGGCCGGCTTTAGGAAGTGTGGGGCCCAATTCAAACAGTTTCCACAGGCCCCTGGCAGGGATGACTAAAAAAACAAAACAAAACAAAACAAAACACACATAAAAATCATGTGGGGCTTGTACTCACTGGACAGTGCTCCGAGTTTTCGGGGGCACTTCGGCGACGGATCCTTCACTCGCTCCAGGTCCTCAGCGGCACTGAAGGACCCGACACTGAAGACCCAGAGCAAGCGAAGGACCCACCACCGAAGTGCCACCGAAGACCTAGAGCGCCGCCAGGTGAGTAAAAATTAAAAAGGCGCCTCTAGCCAGGGAAGGGATTCTCCCTGGGTGTGGGGCCCGATTTGGGGGAATTTTCATATATTCATAGATTCTGTGATGGAGCAAGGCCGGATGGCTACAGGAAAGTACTGAGGAGCAGGTATGTTAGCTCCAGGCTAAGCAAATCCCTAGTACCATGGGAACCAAAATGGCAGTTGCTCCAGGATAATCAAGGCACCTGGGGCCAATTAAGAACTTTCTAGAAAGCACCGGAGAGAGCTACATTGACTGGAGCACCTGCAGCCAATCAGGACAGGCTAATCAAGGCACCTGGTATAAAAAGGGGAGCTCACTCCAGTCTAGGGAGGAGGAGCCAGAGGAGAAGAAGTGCGCAAAAAAGGGAAGGGGGTTTACAATTTGTTACCACAATGGATGATGTAGTACGGGCACTGATACAAGCCATGGCGGCCTAGCAGGAGGCTACCCGTGTCCAGGCAGCTGCCCAGCAAGAAGCAGTGCGGCTGCAGCAAGAAACTAATCGCCTGTTGATGGACCAAGCTGTTCAAGACCGAGCTATGTTGCAAGAACTGGTAAGCCAGGTAAAGACCCTTACAGAGCTGAACCGTGGGCATGATGGGACACGGCTCATATGGGCTAACCATTGGCTGCAGAAAATGACGTGGGAGGATGATGTAGAGGCATACCTTCTGGCCTTTGAGAGGACAGCCCTACGGGAGGCCTGGCCTCGAGATCAGTGGTCTGGCATCCTTGCCCCATTCCTGTGTGGGGAGGCCCAGAAGGCCTGCCATGATCTGCCTGAAGAAGCTGCAGCAGACTACTCCCAGCTGAAGGCAGAGATCTTGGCCAGATCTGGGGTAACATCCGCTGTACGGGCCCAGCGGTATCATGAGTGGAGGTACCGGGAAGACAAAACCCCACAATCCCAATTATATGACCTCGTCCATCTCGCACGAAAGTGGTTGCAAACAGAATCCCGGAGTCCGGAAGAGATACTAGAGGTTCTGGTCATCAACTGGTACACGAGGGCACTGCCACCAGGTCTCCGCAAATGGGTAGGCCAGAACGATCCGTGCACCTATGATGAGATGATCACGCTGGTAGAAAGATGCATGACAGCCAGGGAATTGACCCAACTACGCAAGGAAAGCCCCTTCCGTAGCAAACACCCAACCCCAACCCTGGAAGGAGGGACAGCCAAACCCCTGGGGAGTCCTAGGTGGAGGAAGAGGGGGGCTGAAAACCAACAGAGACTCCAGAAGGAAGGGATTGGCCTGAGTGGAGGGAACCCTGGGACTAAACCCCCTAGCCCACAGGATGGGAGACTGACTAGAAATAGTTATAGATGTTATGCATGTGGGGAGTGGGGACACATAGCAGCACAGTGTCCCAGCACCGAAGAGCCTATGCAATGCAACTTGGGGGATTGGGAGGTCCCATGCTCCCTTATCCACCTTGCGGGCGTTGCGTTAGCCCCACATAACTATACCAGGCCAGTGAAGATAAATGGAACAGAGACTACAGCACTGGTGGACTCAGGAAGTGCTATCACCCTTATATCGGGTAAGCTGGTAAAAAGTAGCCAGCTGCTGCAAGCCAAACGTGTAGCAGTGACATGTGTGCATGGGGCCATGAGCCAATACCCCACCATCCCAGTGGAGATAGAGGTTCAGGGGAACCCCATTGAGGTGACAGTGGGCGTTGTACCTAAACTCCCATATCCTGTAGTTATTGGGAGAGACTATCCAGGGTTTGATAATTTACTTCCCCCTGAGAGGCTGCAGGGAAGTGGAGACCCTGTTGACAGCGACTCATCATTGGGGGAATGTCAACCCCCCATGTTTTCTGAGTTTTCTCAGGATCTATTCTCAGCCTTCCATAAGGCCCGGAAGACAAAAAAAGAAAGGAAGGCTGCGAAGGCTTTGGGAACCCAGATCCTGACCCAGGGCCAGAAGACTGCGCTAGTAGGCAGACGAGCACGAGCAGCCAACAGAGAAACTACCAACACGGAAGGTGAGCCGGAAGCTGGCCCCAGCCATGATGGCGACAGGCCATTGGAAGAAGCAGAAGCCGGCCCCTGGGAGCTCAGACAGGGTAGTCCTGGGAGAGAGACATTCGGACGGGACCAGGCAGAGGACCCCAGATATGATAACGTTAGGAAAGAGGTGGCTGAGATAGATGGGATAGCAGTGGAGGGGAAGGTCCGAGGTCCAGGACCCTACTTTATAGTGAAGAAAGATCTCCTGTACCATGTGGTGCAAATGCAGGAGCAGGAGATACATCAACTTCTGGTGCCACGAAAACATCAAAAAGCCATATTGAGCCTCGCCCACAGTCACCTGTTTGGAGGACACTTAGGGGTAGAGAAAACCCAGGCCAGGATCCTGCGGAGGTTCTTCTGGCCAGGAGTACATGAAGATGTTAGGCGATACTGCACCTCTTGTCCAGAGTGTCAGCTACATAGCCCTCGCCCACACTTACGGGCCCCTTTGATACCTCTTCCAATAATAGAGGTACCATTTGAACGCATAGCCATGGATCTGATTGGGCCCCTAGAGAAGACAGCTCGGGGCCACCAACATGTGCTGGTTGTACTAGACTATGCTACCCGATACCCGGAAGCCGTCCCCCTACGCAACACAGCTTCCAAGACAATAGCTAAGGAGCTAGTACAGATCTTTTCCCGGGTTGGGCTACCCAAGGAGATACTGACTGATCAAGGGACACCTTTCGTGTCTAAGTTGATGAAAGATCTCTGTTCATTGCTCCATGTACAAGCCCTACGGACCTCTGTATACCACCCCCAAACAGACGGCCTTGTGGAAAGATTCAATAGGACCCTCAAGGCCATGATCCGGAAAGTGGTGAGCCGGGATGGGAAAGACTGGGATACCCTATTGCCTTACCTCATGTTCGCCATCCGGGAAGTTCCACAAGCCTCCACAGGCTTCTCTCCATTCGAACTACTATATGGGCGCCACCCCCGAGGCATATTGGATATAGCCAGAGAAGCCTGGGAAGAGGAGCCAAATCCCGGAAGGAACATAGTCGAGCATATAATACAGATGAGGGATCGGATAGCCCGAGTTACACCCATTGTACGAGAACATTTGGAGAAAGCACAGGAGACCCAACAGACCCATTATAACCACCAAGCAAAGCTTCGACGGTTTCAACCAGGGGATCGAGTAATGGTCCTGGTGCCCACAGCAGGAAGCAAGCTGTTGGCTCAGTGGCAGGGACCCTATGAAGTGATTGAAGCCGTGGGAGAGGTAAACTATAAGGTGCGGCAGCCAGGCCGCAGGAAACCGGAGCAAATTTACCACATCAATCTTCTAAAACCTTGGCATGATTGAGAGGCATGCTTAGTCACCCGGGAGACCCTTCCCCAGGAGGATAACTTACATGAGCAAGTGAAGATATCACCCGACTTGACGCCAATCGAAAAGATCGAGGCAGCCAACATGATTAATCGCAATCGAGATGTGTTCTCTACAAAACCGGGGTGGACGACTGAGACCTATCACCATATCCGCACGATCCCTGGAGCCAAGGTAACACTGAGACCCTACCGAATCCCAGCAGCCAAAAGAGAAGAAATCAAGGCCGAAGTAAAGAAAATGTTAGAATTAGGCGTTATTGAAGAATCCTACACTCAGTGGTGCAGTCCAATCGTTCTAGTGCCCAAACCTGATGGTACCACGAGATTCTGTAATGACTTTCGCCGACTGAATGAAGTATCCCAATTTGATGCATACCCCATACCACGCATCGACGAACTGGTTGACCGACTGGGTAGTGCCCGATTCTTGACTACACTGGATCTGACAAAAGGGTATTGGCAGATTCCCCTGACCAAAGAAGCTAAAGAAAAGACAGCATTCTCCACCCCAGACGGGTTATTCCAGTACACTGTTCTCCCTTTTGGGTTACATGGGGCCCCAGCCACATTCCAGCGCCTCATGGATAAGCTGCTTCGCCCCCATACTAGTTATGCAGCTGCATACCTAGATGATGTCATCATCCATACACCAGACTGGGGAACCCACTTGGAGAAGGTTGAGGCAGTGCTACGCACCTTAAGGCGGGCTGGCATCACCGCTAATCCTGCTAAGTGTGCCATAGGACTAGCAGAGGCTAGGTACCTGGGATATATTGTAGGAAGAGGTATAGTGAAGCCCCAAACTAATAAACTAAAAGCGATTCAAAACTGGCCCCGGCTGACCCGAAAGAAGCAGGTCCGTGCATTCCTAGGCGTGGCAGGCTACTACCGACGGTTTATTCCCCACTTCGCCAGTAGGGTAAGTCCTCTAACGGATCTGGTGAAGGCTCGAGGTCCAGACATGGTAAAGTGAACCGACGCTGCAGAAGGGGCGTTTGTAGACCTTCGGACAGCCCTCTGTAATGACCCTGTATTCATAGCCCCGGACTTTACCAAGGAATTTATTTTACAGACAGATGCCTCTGAGGTGGGGTTGGGGGCAGTTCTGTCCCAAATGATTGAAGATGAAGAACACCCGATTCTCTATCTAAGCAGAAAGCTGTTCCCACGAGAATGGAAGTATGCAGTAGTCGAGAATGCCTTGCTGTCAAATGGGCCATAGAGACGCTGCGTTATTACCTCTTGGGCCGGCGATTTACTCTTGTGACGGACCACGCACCCCTCCAGCGGATGCAGAGAAATAAGGAAAAGAATGCAAGGGTCACCAGGTGGTTCTTATCCCTCTAACCATTCCAGTTCCGCATACGGCATAGGGCTGGATGCCACCATGGCAACGCTGATGGTCTTTCACGAGCACGCTGCCTGGCGTCCCAAGTTGCCCAACCCTATGGTGTTGAGCAGAGGGGGGGGATATGTGATGGAGCAAGGCCGGATGGCTACAGGAAAGTACTGAGGAGCAGGTATGTTAGCTCCAGGCTAAGCAAATCCCTAGTACCATGGGAACCAAAATGGCAGTTGCTCCAGGATAATCAAGGCACCTGGGGCCAATTAAGAACTTTCTAGAAGGCACCGTAGAGAGCTACATTGATTGGAGCACCTGCAGCCAATCAGGACAGGCTAATCGAGGCACCTGGTATAAAAAGGGGAGCTCACTCCAGTCTAGGGAGGAGGAGCCAGAGGAGAAGACGTGTGCATGAGGAGCTGGGAGCAAGAGACACAAGGAACTAAGAACTGAGAGGGGGTACTACTGGAGGATTGAGGAAAACACCATACAATCAAGCAGCATCAGACACCAGGAGGATCCGGTGGTGAGGATAAAGAAGGTGTTTGAAGGAGGCTATGGGGAAGTAGCCCAGGGAGCTGTAGCGGTCAAGCAGCGGTTACACGTAGCACTATAGAGACTGCTGCAATTCACAGGGCCCTGGGCTGGAACCCGGAGTAGAGGGCGGGCCCTGTGGGGCCCGGGTTCCCCCCTAGCCCCGCTACTCCTAATCAGACATAGGAGTAGTTGATCCAGACTATGGGTTTCATCCAAGGGGAAAACCACTAAGGGGAAGAAATCCGCCAATAAGCGCAGTACCTACTAGAGGAGAGGAGGAACTTTGCCACAATTCATAGACTCTAGGACTGAAAGGGACCTTGAGAGGTCATCGAGTCCAGTCCCCTGCCCTACTGTCTAGACAATCCCGATAGACATTTATCTAACCTACTCTTAAATATCTCCAGAGATGGAGATTCCACAACCTCCCTAGGCAATTTATTCCAGTGTTTAACCACCCTGACAGTTAGGAACTTTTTCCGAATGTCCAACCTAAACCTCCCTTGCTGCAGTTTAAGCCCATTGCTTCTTGTTCTATCCTTAGAGGCTAAGGTGAACAAGTTTTCTCCCTCCTCCTTATGACACCCTTTTAGATACCTGAAAACTGTTATCATGTCCCCTCTCAGTCTTCTCTTTTCCAAACTAAACAAACCCAATTCTTTCAGCCTTCCTTCGTAGGTCATGTTCTCAAGACCTTTAATCATTCTTGTTGCTCTTCTCTGGACCCTCTCCAATTTCTCCACATCTTTCTTGAAATGCGGTGCCCAGAACTGGACCCAATACTCCAGTTGAGGCCTAACCAGTGCAGAGTAGAGTGGAAGAATGACATCTCGTGTCTTGCTCACAACACACCTGTTAATGCATCCCAGAATCACGTTTGCTTTTTTTGCAACAGCATCAAACTGTTGACTCATATTTAGCTTGTGGTCCACTATAATCCCTAGATCCCTTCTGCCGTACTCCTTCCTAGACAATCTCTTCCCATTCTGTATCTGTGAAACTGATTGTTCCTTCCTAAGTGGAGCACTTTGCATTTGTCTTTATTAAACTTCATCCGGTTTACCTCAGACCATTTCTCCAATTTGTCCAGATCATTTTCAATTATGACCCTGTCCTCCAAAGCAGTTGCAATCCCTCCCAGTTTGGTATCATCTGCAAACTTAATAAGCGCACTTTCTGTGCCAACATCTAAGTCACTGATGAAGATATTGAACAGAGCCAGTCCCAAAACAGACCCACACGGAACCCCACTCGTTATACCTTTCCAGCAGGATTGGGAACCATTAATAACTACTCTCTGAGTTCGGTTATCCAGCCAGTTATACACCCACCTTATAGTAGCCCCATCTAAATTGTATTTGCCTAGTTTATCGATAAAAATATCATGCGAGACCGTATCAAATGCCTTACTAAAGTCTAGGTATACCACATCCGCCGCTTCTCCCTTATCCACAAGGCTCGTTATCCTATCAAAGAAAGCTATCAGATTGGTGTGACACGATTTGTTCTTTACAAATCCATGCTGGCTATTCCCTATCACCTTACCACCTTCCAAGTGTTTGCAGATGATTTCCTTAATTACTTGCTCCATTATCTTCCCTGGCACAGAAGTTAAACTAACTGGTCTGTAATTTCCTGGGTTATTTTTATTTCCCTTTTTATAGATGGGCACTATATTTGCCCTTTTCCAGTCTTCTGGAATCTCTTCCGTCTCCCATGATTTTCCAAAGATAATAGCTAGAGGCTCAGATACCTCCTCTATTAGCTCCTTGAGTATTCTAGGATGCATTTCATCAGGCCCTGGTGACTTGCAGGCATCTAACTTTTCTAAGAGATTTTTAACTTGTTCTTTTTTTATATTCTCTTCTAAACCTCCCCCCTTCCCATTAGCATTCACTATGTTAGGCATTCCTTCAGACTTCTCAGTGAAGACCGAAACAAAGAAGTCATTAAGCATCTCTGCCATGTCCAAGTTTCCTGTTACTGTTTCTCCCTCCTCACTGAGCAGTGGGCCTACCCTGTCCTTGGTCTTCTTCTTGCTTCTAATGTATTGATAAAAAGTCTTCTTGTTTCCCTTTATTCCCATAGCTAGTTTGAGCTCATTTTGTGCCTTTGCCTGTCTAATCTTGCCCCTGCATTCCTGTGTTGTTTGACTATATTCATCCTTTGTAATCTGTCCTAGTTTCCATTTTTTATATGACTCCTTTTTATTTTTTAGATCATGCAAGATCTCTTGGCTAAGCCAAGGTTGTCTTCTGCCACATTTTCTATCTTTCCTACCCAGTGGAATAGCTTGCTTTTGGGCCCTTAATAGTGTCCCTTTGAAAAACTGCCAACTCTCCTCAGTTGTTTTTCCCCTCAGTCTTGATTCCCATGGGACCTTACCTATCAGCTCTCTGAGCTTACCAAAATCCGCCTTCCTGAAATCCATTGTCTCTATTTTGCTGTACTCCCTTCTACCCTTCCTTAGAATTGTGAACTCTATGATTTCATGATCACTTTCACCCAAGCTGCCTTCTACTTTCAAATTCTCAATGAGTTCCTCCCTATTTGTTAAAATCAAGTCTAGAACAGCTTCCCCCCAGTAGCTTTTTCAACCTTCTGAAATAAAAAGTTGTCTGCAATGCAATCCAAAATTTATTGGATAGTCTGTGCCCCGCAGTGTTATTTTCCCAACATATATCTGGATAGTTGAAGTCCCCCATCACCACCAAATCTTGGGCTTTGGATGATTTTGTTAGTTGTTTAAAAAAAGTCTCATCCACCTCTTCCACCTGGTTAGGTGGCCTGTAGTAGACTCCTAGCCTGACATCACCCTTGTTTTTTTACCCCTTTTAGCCTAACCCAGAGACTCAACACTTCCGTCTCCTATGTCCATCCAGTCCAAGTGTGTACATTTTTAATATATAAGGCAACACCTCCTCCCTTTTTCCCCTGTCTATCCTTCCTGAGCAAGCTGTACCCATCCACACCAACATTCCAATCATGTGTATTATCCCACCAAGTTTCAGTGATGCCAGCAATGTCATAGTTGTATTTATTTATTAGCACTTCCAGTTCTTCCTGCTTATTACCCATACTTCTCGCATTTGTATATAGGCATCTAAGATACTGGTTTGATCTTGCCTCCCAGTTTTGCCCTGACTCTCCTTTCTCTCTGCCATTATAGCTCATGCTCCCTCTTGTTTCCGACCCATCTCCCAGGTCTCCATGTTCCCCACTTACCTGTGGGCTTTGCTCACCTGTCCCCGTCGAACCTAGTTTAAAGCCCTCCTAACTAGGTTAGCCAGTCTGTGTGCAAATAGGATCTTTCCTCTCCTCGAAAGGTGAACGCCATCTCTGCCTAGCAGTCCTTCCTCGAATAGCATCCCGTGGTCGAGGAAGCCAAAGCCCTCCTGGCAACACCATCTTCGCAGCCAGGCATTCACTTCCATGATGCAACTGTCTCTGCCCAGGCCCCTACCTTTGACAGGAAGAATCAAAGAGAATACCACCTGCGCTCCAGACTCCTTCACCTGTACTCCCAGAGCCCTGTAGTCACTCTTGATCTGCTCAGTGTCACAACTCGCAGTATCATTTGTGCCCACATGGATGAGTAGCATGGGGTAGTAGTCAGAGGGCTGGATAATCCTTGACAATGCCTCTGTAACATTTCGGATACGGGCCCTCGGCAGGCAGCATACCTCCCGAGATGAAATGTCAGGGCGACAGATGGGTGCCTCCATCCCCCTCAGCAGAGAGTCTCCGACCACCACTACCCTACATTTCCTATTTGCAGTGGTGGCAGCAGACCTCCCAGCCTTAGGGGTACGAGGCTTCTCCTCTTTTACTGTAGGGGGTGATTCCGTCTCTCCTGTATCAAGAAGAGCATAACGGTTACCTATTACCACTGTGGGAGGGTTCAGAGCAGGGGTGGAGCACTGCCCGCTGCCAGAAGTAACCAGCTGCCAGTGTCCACCCTGAGCCATCTCCTCCTCCACCAGTGGTGTGTCAGCAGTCCTGTGTACTGGGACAGCTACCTCAGCTGTCTCCACATGGACACTGTGGACGCATGGGACGCATATTCCTATTCTGGCACCACCCCACCTAGCATCAGAGTACGTTAATCGGAAGGGGTATTTCTCCATGGTTCTCCAGGCGCTTGTGGATCACCGTGGGCATTTCATTGACATTAACACAGGCGGGCCTGGAAAGGTGCATGATGCACGCATCTTTCGGAACAGTGGCCTGTTCAGGAAGATGCAGGCCGGGACTTTTTTCCCAGACCAGAAGATCACAGTAGGGGACGTCGAAATGTCAATTGTGATACTTGGAGACCCTGCTTACCCGTTAATGCCATGGCTCATGAAACCGTATACAGGGAGCCTTGACAGCAGCAAGGAACGGTTCAACTACGGGCTGAGCCGGTGCTGAATGACTGTGGAGTGTGCTTTTGGCCGTTGAAAGGGGCGCTGGCTTGGGGGAAAACAGCATCCCCGCAGTTATATCACGTGCTGTACCCTCCATAATATTTGTGAAGGGAAGGGTGAAAGATTCAGTCAGGCATGGACCGCCGAGGTTCAACGCCTGGAGGCTGAATTTGCACAGCCAGAGAGCAGGGCTACTAGAGAGGCCCAGCACAGGGCTGCAAGGATTAGGGATGCCTTGAGTGAGGAATTTGAGGCTGAAAACCAACAGTAATGTTTGGTGCCTTGCACGGGAGTGAAGTGCAGTGGTTACAATGTTAGTAGGAATCTGTGTTTGCTAAGCTGATTTGCAGTGCCTGTTTCTTTCCTGGGCTAAGGTATCTTTGACTTTCTGCAATAATAAAGACTCTTTTCAAAGCCAAGAATTCATTTATTGAAAAGAAAATAACTTTATTGACAGACACACACGTTTTTGGGAACCTAAAAGGGCAGGGGAGTGGGGTGGGGAACTGTACAGTCACAGGTTTGAATATGTCCTGTCTGGAGTGCAATGACTGTTGCACTTCAGGATGGCTATACTGCCTGGTGAGGGGGGTTGAGTGCAGAGGGTAAGGGTCGTAGTTCTCAGGGCTGGTTGGTGAACATACAGGTGTTGGAGGCAGCTGGTGATGGTGGTAAGAACCTGGATGCTGGGGAAGGGGGTTTTGAGCTGACATGGGGACACAAGGGAAAGAGCTTTGGGACAAGCGTGGCGGGGGGGGGGCACAGTAGTGCTCCGCCTGCATTGCTACAAGCGCCTGGATAGAGTTTGCTTGGCGCTCCAGGATGCTTATCAGCTGCTTTGTGCTTTTCTTCCTGTCTGCTGCATTTCTCTGGCGGATCCTGCTTTCCCTTTCCCTCCAGTCCTGCACTTTTTGATTCTCTGTGACAAAGTGCTGCATAACTGCTTGCAGCATGTCTTCTTTGCTTTTTCACGGCTTCTTCCGGAGGTTTTGTAGTCTCTCAGCTGTTGATAACACGGGCAGCCGAGATCTCAAGGTTGCATCTGTAAAGGCAAAAATGCAACACTTAACAGAGGCAGCATTGTTTATACCAGACAGTTATTCCCCCACAGTTAAGGAGGGTAACAGTCTTCACAATAGCATAATTTTCCCATCCCAAAGAGAGCACACATAACCCACGGGAGCCCTGAAATGGTGAGTAAGGGGGACTGATTATTTCAGGGCTGTACTGTCCTTGGGGTTTCTGTGCGTTGGGGAAAGCAAACAGCTGCAGGGGGCACCTACACTGAACACGATCCCAACATTTTCCACAAGAGTTTATCCTGGAAGATATCTCACTGCTGCGGGTCACCTGGAAAGCACAGGAGGGTCTTCTACTGCAATGCGGATTCCGCCCTGGCCCCTATGCAGCTTGCCTGTGTCTTGCAATGGTCCCCCCACCCCTCGCGGCACAGTGGCGCAGATGCGTTAGCCTGACTGGGACAAGGACCACAGTGGCTCTCCCAAGAAACCTGTGCAAGTGCATGGCCCACGCTCTGGCTGAAACTTTTGAAGAGATTACAGAGGCTGATTACCGCGACATGATAGACCACATCAATGCGCTGTTCTGCATCTAGGCATGCCTGCATGCAGCCCTAACTCTCCCTCCTCTCCCAAAAAATGTCAGTCCTGAAAATAAAAGCCGCTTACTGGGAACCCACTCCTCTGTTTGTCCTCCACCAAGTACCGGCTGCTGCGATTGGCTACCTTCCTCCTGGCTTGAGAAGAGCTCCTGGCTGCATGCCTCCTGGGACTCCGGGGTGTCTCCCCCCACCCCAGTACCCTCAGTCTCACTTTCCTCCTCCTCCTCCTCCTCCCCCTGCTTTGAAGTGTCCATTGTGGTCCTCGGAGTGGAGGTGTGGTCACCCCCAAGTATCGCGTCCAGCTCTTTGTAGAAACGGCAGGTCGTGGGGGCAGCACCGGAGCGGCGGTTTCCCTCGCGGGCTTTGCAGTAGGCACTCCGCAGCTCCTTCACTTTAACCCTGCACTGCAGCGTGTCCCGGTCATGGCCCCTTTCCAGCATGGCCTTTGATACCTGCATATAGGTATCGTAATTCCTAAGGCTGGAGCGCAGCTGGGACTACACAGCTTCCTCCCTCCAAACACTGATGAGGTCCAGCAACTCGCCATTGCTCCATGCTGGGGCTCATTTGGCGCGTGGAGGCATGGTCACCTGGAAAGATTCACTGATTGCACTCTACACCTGGCTGAGCAAACAGGAAGGGGATTTTTAAAATTCCCGGGGCATTTAAAGGGCAGGTCTGATGCTTGGTCACCTGAGGCCAGGGCAGTAGAGTTCAAACTGATGAGCAGAGTGGCTGAACAGGCATTCCGGGATACCTCCGAATACCTCTGGAGGCCAATAACAGAGCTTTTGGTGGCCACATTGGCGGAGCAGCGCTGCATCACCAGCGCTATAGTCGTTATTCCCCAGGTCGAGGTGGAGTACAACCAGCGCTGTAGCCAGGGAGATACAGCGCTGTATGTGCCTTGCAAGTGTGGACGATGAGTGAGTTGCAGCGCTGTAAAGCCACCACCAGCGCTGCAACTCTCCAGTGTAGCCAAGCCCTGAAACTGAAGTTGGTGGAATAGGCCTAAAGCTGGTCCTGATAGGCCAGGTTTTCTAAACCTTTTATATTTCTGTTACTGTTCTCTGGATGCTTTGTAATTTGTCCACATCTTTCCTAAAGTGCGGCACCTAGAATTGGACACAGTACTCCAGCTGAGGCCTCACCAGTGCCAAATAGAGCAGGACAATTACCTCCTGTGTCTTACATATGATACGCCTGTTAATTCAGCCCAAAATTATATTAGCTTTTTTTGCAACGGCATCACATTGTTGACTCATATTCAAAACCCTCCTTTGTTCTTTTAGATTAGACTCCCCCTTCAGAACTAGGAAAAGAGTCCAGGGGTCCTGAGTCCCAGTCCTGTGCTCTTACTTGAGTTATAACTTAGCCAAAGAGCACCTACAATGGGACATGATTTATTATCTTATTACTGATAATAGTCCCAGCAGTGGACTGAGCCCTTTATAGGCATGATCCTGTTGCCAAAGAACTTTTCATAGGGAAGAATAATTCCTTCCACTAGGGATCACCAGATGAATTCTTATGGCCTGTGTTTTGCAAGAAATCAAACTAGAGGATTGTAATGAGCTCTTCGGGCCTTAAAATCTGAAGGCTACTAACCACAAGAGGGCAGGGGACTGCTTTAGACACCCAGAGCTATAACTATACTCAAGGTTTCCTTACCCAATATTCTCAAGAGGTGGTGCTTCACTGGGGGAAGCTGTAGTACAAACAGAGTTGTGACCTTACAAACGCCTCAATACCAACTGGTAGACGGTTCACTGTTCTGTATCAGGCCTGATACACTCACTACACCTAAAATGCTGCTTTCATAGTATTTATCCAAACAAGGGTCGTGTCTGAGGTGTCTAATGGAAGCTCGTGTCATCATTACTGTGTGATCTATGTTCAGGTGATGTTTAAGGATGTTTGTATGTGTGCTGAAAGAGCTGTTCATAAAATATGTTTTCGAGGTAGAGCTGACAAACCATTTCTCTGTCAGATGTAGGATGTTTTTTTTCCGCCTCGGTTCATATGTAAATTAAGAATTGTACAGCCAGTACAATGGAAGCCCTATTTTCATATGAAAGTCAAGAGGAAAAACAGGTCATTGGGGATGTGAAAGAAACAGGAGAATGAGAAGACACTGTGGAGCCAGCACCGAAGGAAGGAAGTCACAAGGATCCTGTCTTTGAGGATCAATGAGTTTAGGAAAAATGAGGAGCAACAAAAAGACATTTTGTCATCCATTTAGGCAGGTAACTCCTTGAAGGGCATGGGGTATTCATGAAAACTTGGATACTGGTTCTGATTAAAAATCAGCACCTTTTCCAAAGACTGAATCCTTGGGAGAGAATCTACTCTATTGAAAATATAACCCTTCTGCCAGGTGGAGTCAGCAGCAACCAGGGCCGGGTACTATATCTGGGGGTTCCTCTTCAACAGTACAACACAGAACTGGCTCACACCCTCACTCAGTGACCTGGGAAAATTACACACTACCTCGGGCACCTCTGAGAGGCAATACTTCCCCACTCGCAAGAACAGCATGTAGAAAAGAAACTTTTAATGAAAGGTGGGAATTGCCTGACATTAGGGAAAATGCCACAAGCAGGATTCATAATCATAAAACTGTGAGTAGGACACCCCCTCTGCAGAGTGCGTGGGGCAGTACCTTCTGCTTCATGTTCTTGTGGTCTACAACCATTTCCTTTTCTGTTCCCCTCTCTGCTCTCTCACCACACCCCCACTGACAGTGGTTGTCCTTGGTCAGTGAAGACCCAGGATTCAGCGGTACATCTGTGTGAGTTCACCTCCCACCTGTCAGTCCATTAAGGTTCCACCCAGTTCTTAGTGCTTTTCAGCTCTGAGGCTGGGCAGAGATGCTGTCTCACCACAAGCAATTGTCCCTTTGACCTTCACACCTGCTTCTGTTACATTTTTGGTTGTTCCCCATAATTTTTTGAGTTCCTGGACCTTGTGGATCCTCCCCAAAGGCTGAGGGAGGATCCTTTAGCAAAAGACCCTAAAAGAGCAAGTGATTTTCAGCCCTTTTAAACACTTAACACAGGGGTCAGCAACCTTTCAGAAGTGCTGTGCCGAGTCTTCATTTATTCACTCTAATTTAAGGTTTTGCGCGCCGGTAATACATTTTAATGTTTTTTAGAAGGTCTCTCTCTACAAGTCTATGTATTATATAACTAAACTATTGTTATGTTGTAAAATAAACAAGATTTTCAAAATGTTTAAGAAGCTTCATTTAAAATTAAATTAAAATGTTGATCTCACGCCGCTGGCCTGGTCAGCCCACTGCTGGTCTGGGGTTCTGTTCACCTAGGCTGGCAGCGGGCTGAGCGGGGCCTGCGGCTGGGACCTCGGCTGACAAAGGTCCAGCAGCCAGAACCCCAGACCGGCAGCAGGCTGTGCGGGGCCAGCAGCCGGGACCCCAGACCAGCAGTGGGCTGAGTGGCTCAGTCCACTGCCGCTCAGGGGTTCCATCCGCCGGCTCCTGCCAGCCGGGATCCTGGCTGCCAGACCCGCTCACCCCACTGCCGGTCTGGAGTCCTGGCCCTGCCCACATACAGTGGGTACCTACCTTCTCCCTGGTTCTGGCCCATTCTCTTCCTCTCTCTGCCCCTAACTGCCCCCAGGACCCTATCCCCTTTCGAAGTCTCCCTGCTCCTTGTCCCCTGACTGCCCCCATAGGACACTACCCCCTACCTGTCCCGACCCTTATCCACACCCCCACCCCCAGACAGACCTTTGGGACTCCCAACTGCTATCCAACCGCTCCCACCCCTGACAGGACCCCCATAATTCCAGACCCATACAACGCCCCCCGCTCCCTGCCTGCCTCAACCCTGCTCCACACCCCTGCCTCCTGACAGCTCTCCCCGAACTCCCGACTCATCCAACCCCCCCAGCTCCTTGTCCTCTGACCACCCCCTCCAGAGACCCCCCCACCCTAACTGCCCCCCCAGGACCCTCCTTTCTCCCTGTCCCCTGACTGCCCTGCCCCTATCCACCCCCACCTAACAGACCCCAAGACTCCCATGCCCCATCCACCCCCTGCACCCTGACTGCCCCTGCAGAGACCCCCGCCGCTAGCCCCCACCCTCCTCGGGATCCCACCCCATCCAACCCACCCTTCTCCCTGTCCCCTGACTGCCCCCACCCCTTATCCAACCCCTCCGGCCCCTTACCATGAGGATCCAAGCAGAGCCAGATACACTGCCCCGCGGGAGCGGGCAGCCCCACCCCTCAGAGCACTGCACACGTGGCGGCAGGGCTCTGGATGAGCGGGAAGTGTCTTTCCCTGCCCACGGAGCCAAACACTGCCCCACGGGAGTGCGCAGCCCTGGCCCCCAGAGTGCTGCACGCGTGGCGGCAGAGCTCCAGGGGAAGGGGGGGAAGGCAGGGAAGGGGCCGGCAGCTTGCTGCGCTCGGCTGGATGCTCCAGCCTGGGAGCGCAGACCCTGCAGCTTGCTGCGCTGGCAGGATTTTTAATTGCATACTGAAGTCCTGGCAGGCCGCAGTGTGCCATTAAAAATCGGCTCATGTGCCATCTTTGGCATGCATGCTATAGGTTGCTGACCCCTGACTTAGCATAACAAAAAGGCTTGTAATAGAGCCCATTTAGTTCTACCATTGAATAGTGGAAAGAAACAACTTAAATCACACCAGGGACCATTTCAGGCATCCACACCTAGGACACCTCTCTCTCCCACTTTCACAGGGCTTAACGAGGCCCTTTCAGCTGAGGGTGACCCTCATTTGGGACCAGTTAAGCACAGTTCTGCGCCCCTTTATTCACACAGTGATAACATTGGTAACAACATTTCACTACCCCTGCATTCAGTACTAAAGTGATTTGTAACCCAACACCAGCCAAAGTTGATCACTTTGAGTGACATCACTGTATCTGCTGGATATCTAAGCAGAATAGGTGTGTTCATGTAAATACAGTTTGCACCTGAAGTCTCTCCCCTTCCCAGCTAGCTATGAGGGGAGAGTTCATTCAGACCCTGCTTACACATAGGAAAGTAATGATTAATAAATGTACCCCTAGGATTGCATTTTACGTTTCATTTCTTTGGGTAATCCACTCTTCTTATCCTTACTGACTCTCTCTTACAAGGCAACTTTTGTAAATATATGTATATTTGTTTTAATTGTAAATAGATTATGGTGCTGTGTTGTTACATTGGAGCATGCAAGTGGGTGTGTGTACTGTTCCCTTGAGAGTACTGACCCTGGGAATTATGATGTTTTACCAGTGACAGACTCTGCAAGGGGATGCTTCTGAGGAGTTCAGGTACACCAGTTGTTAATCTGTAAATCAAAATGTGGGTGGAGTGGCTGGCAGACTGGGAGTGTTAGGGATCTGACACACAATTTAGCACCAGCAAGTCTCTCTCTTCCTGAGGTAGTGGGGGGAGGGAACATGTTGACTCAGAGCCCTGGATCCTGGCACAGTTGCAGGAGCTATACAAACGTTGCTGGCTGGCTAATAATCACACTTCAAACTCTCGTAAATTAGATTCTGCGAGATTCACAAGGGAGAAAGTTGGGAACAGATAAAGAAAGTTTACAGTTTTTATGGGCTGTTTGTTTATGTTGCGTAAAGGAAACAGAACAAAGGAAAATATAAGATAAATAGAACAGCAGGAAAGGCAGGATGAAGAAAGAAACACATGCTAAGCACACCTGAACACAGTTAGAAGAGCTATGTGCAGATCACTGCCTGTTTGCTGCAGGAAAAAAGATGGAGAGTTTAAAACCATTCTCATGGAGTATGACAGGCACTAGGCAGGGCAGCCAAGTTCCTGGCATGTGCTTGAGGACTCAGAGGCTGCAGAGCTGGGATGAAACAGACATTCAACCCTACAACTGAACCTAGAGTGGTTACAGCTGGAGAGAGAATAACTGCAGCTGGAAACCCTTTGTTTGGCTCAAACGAGAGCAGTGGTTCCCAAACTGGGCTTCATGAACCACTGGGAGTTCGTGAAATGTTACAGTGGGGTCTCGGGGAAAAAAATTCCCTAATGGCAGACAGAGCTGTCCCTAGGGACCCTAGGCAGCATGGGGCCAGCAGCCCGGAGCCCCTGGACTTGCAAGAGCTAAGCAGATCAAAGCCAGCATATCTACCACACTGAGGAGATTTAAACTTCAAGACTTCTTATATGAAATGGAAAGGGAGGTGGATATTTTTTGCTGTTTTTAAAATTAAAGAGGCAGCTAGTATTGTTTTTAAAATTATTATGAAGAACAAGTTTAAGCTTGTGTGTTGTTTGCCTGGACTGCTTGAGACCTGAATGCTTGTGTAGGAGGAACTCTTTGAGTTGGCTTCTTAAATACCTTCATGCGGTGTCACATCTGATACTCCTGGATGAAACATAGGAGCCTTGTGTTATAACAGGCTTATTCAAGGAGATACAAGCTATGAAACTGAGATCTTGGAAGAGTGTTGCCATTTTCATAACATAATAAAAATAGTGTAATGCTAAATAATAATTAATAATAAATAGCATGTCATAAAAACAAATTTTATATTTCCAAGATTGATTTTTTTTTTAAAATAATTTATGCTCAGGTAAAGGAGAAAAATCCCTGGAAATATTCATTTTTAGGAGGGGGTTTGCGAGACGTGACATTTTAGTGAAAGGTATTCACAGGCTGTAAAGTTTGGGAACCACTGAACTAGAGCAATGGTCTTCATGAGAGCACAATTTGGGAACAAAAAAAGGAGACCTCAGATAACTTCCCAACCAAAAGCCACATAACTAGGACAAATTGTGCCCTGCAGATGGAGATGGATTGGATTGAGGCCTACTTAAGCATACCTGAAATAATTTACAGTCTGCATAAAATTCCAGAAGAGAAGAGGGTCCCCCCCCGGTCTTGCCAAAATCTCAGGTAGCGCACTGCACGTACTTAATGAGATGGACCTGGGAGAAATATGATGAATTTTAAAAAGGTATATTGCAAAGGTTTCTGACCACTCTAGAGATTGATAGAGTTAAGGTGCAGGACTCCCAAAAGTATGACACAATGAATTGTAGAGCATATGTGTATAGGATGTGTGATTAAAGGAAAAACAAGCAAATAAAAAACTGACACTGAGACATAAGAGGCTATGGGATTGTGCCCCCAAAGGAAGGCTTGGAAGCCCCATCACTTGGGACATTTAAAAACAGAAGCTGGGAAATAAGCCTGCCTCGGAGCAAATGGACTAGCTGGATTAATAAGTCTGTTGAGCTCAGACTCATGAGAGTCTCTGATTCTGCCTAAGTTAAAAAGTAGAGACAGAATAAACCAAGTGCTTCCATGTAACAAAGGCTGAGGCTACAGTGACTTTTCACATCTGTTCTTCACCCATCATGGGAGGTTATGAAAGCTGTTGCAGGGAACGTGTCATGAGGATTGTTAGAGCTCAGTGCCAGTTTGTGTGTGTTTGCTTTTCCAGCACACTCAGAACAGGGGAATCTTAGTCTCAGCTGTTTGACAGCAGGAGAATATTCTGCCTACCGCTATCCCATTCCCACCTTGTGGACCACACTGGAGCCAATCTTGGTGTCTTCATAAAATTTTAAGGCTTGTGAAATCCTACGGACTGCAATAAGGTGTAAATCTTGGCAGAATTTAGCCTTTAAAGGTGAGAAATGGAAAAGCCCCCTTAGTTCTTTAAGCCATCCCCCAACACCCTGGGGCCCACAGAAGGCATACTCTCATTTCTCCAGGGTTTTCTCCAGCCCTAGATTTAAATATCTCAGCCAATCCCTTAGCGACCAGCCTGAATTCTTACCATTAAAGCCAAAGGGGGTAGCAGTGGCTGCACTGTAGTTAAGGCTGTATTACAAAGTTCAGTTTAACAGGGGTTTTAAATCTTTGTTTGTAAAAAAATAATTGAAAGGGCAAAAGACAAACCACAGACTACAAACGCAATACTAAATTCATGGTGCTTTGATGAAAAAATGAATTGATTCAGAGAATAATAAGAATTTTTAAAAATCACCCCTTTTGGACAATGTTTTTCATTTTCCCTTTTGCATGAACTCTAAAGAACTCTGGGATATGGCCTTTGAAAACATTGTTGCTTCTTACGTGCTGATCAAATATCCCTTATACTCAGAGTATGCTGTCCAGATGTTAATTTTTCTTCACGTTTTGTATGTGTATGGAGAGAGAAATTCCTCTCTCATCTATAGGTAGATTCCCTGAGATAGGAATATGGGGGAGGGGTTAGGAGTTTGACTCTTACCTCCTCTAAGTACTGTTTACATTGCTATAAAATTCATTACTCTTATTATTGTCTACAGCCATGACACCCAACCTAGAAAGCAGCTGGGGAAGAGCTGTTGAATGCTTCCCCCGCCATTAAAAAAAAAAATTGCATACGGAAGCTAACTGTATGCACAGAACTCAGGTCTTTAACAGGACAAATATCAGTTGTAGCGATTGCACCACGCAGCCTTTCCAAGTGAAAATGCAGAATGCAAAACCTTACCTGTGCAGTATTAAGGCAGACCAACTTCCCAAATGCATGGAAGGCATGACAGACACTACCAAACATTAACAACCTGTGAACCCCTTTCACTAAAATGTCAAGTCTTGCGAACCCGCTGCTAAAAATGAATATTTCCAGGGATTTTTAGCCTTTACCGGAGCATAAATTATAAAAGCATCGATCTTGGAAATATAAACTTTGTTTTTATGACATGCTTATGATACATGATTTATTATTTATCATTATAGTATTTTTATTACATTATTAAAACGGTAACATTCTTCCAAGGTCTGACTTTTGTAGCTTGTATTACTTTGAATAAGCCTGTTATAACACAAGGCTCCAGTGTTTCAACAAGGAGTATCAGATGTGGCACAGCATGAAGGTATTTAAGAAGCCAACTAAGAGAGTTCCTCGTACACAAGAATTCAGGTCTTGAGCAGTCCAGGCAAACAACAGACGTTACAAGAAAGCTTAAACTTGTTCTTCATAATAATTTAAAAAACAATACTAGCTGCCTATTTAATTCTAAAAACAGCAAAAAAAAATCCACCTCCCTTTCCATTTCTTATAAGAAGTCTTGAAGTTTAAATCTCAGTGTGATAGATATGCTTGCTTTGATCTGCTTAGCTCTTGGAAATCCAGCAGCTCTGGGCTATCGGCCCTGTGCTGTATGGAGTCCCAAGGGACATCTCTGTCCGCAATAAGGGAATTTTTTTCCCAAGAAGCCCCATAATATTTTGCAATAAAAGCATACGAAAGCATCATTCAAGTTTTGTGTTCGATAAAAGTTGTTAGGGTAACTACTGCTTTTGGGTATCGGAAGTGAAAGTCTGAGGGATGGTTGGAGTGTGTTATTGAAAGTGCCGTAGGAAACAGGAAGGTGGCAAGGAATGCACATCTTTCCCCTTAACTTCTTATTTTCCTGTTTTTCAGGTTTGGGGGGATGGGCTGTATTGTGCAACAGTTTTAATTGTCTCTAACCATAGGTGGTAATATTTTCTTTAGCTTGGTTTCATGCATTTCTGTCTATTTAGAGTGATACAGGGGCCTAATCATAATGGTATTTGAGCACCTCACAACTGTTGATATATTTTACCTTCACAACGCCCCGGGGGAGGTAGGGAATCTTTCACCCACAATCCCCCTGCTCCTCAATACTGCCCTGCAGCCCCCTGCTATTCAAGTCCAGTGCTCCCAACACAGCTCTGCCAGTACTACTCAATTCTACCCTGCATCATGTCCCTACTGTTCTGACCTGGGCCCCATTTCCCCATCTCTGCTGACACCCTCCATCCTGGCCAGAAAGTACCATAAAGAAAGTTTCTTGTTGAATGTTTGAAGATGCTGTTTATCTATTGGCTGGGCGTTTGAAGCACCCCCACTACAATGTGTAAAACTGTCACCTGTGTCTGGTTACCACTTTGCCCTGTTTCTCAGAAGCAGCAGCTCTATGTGTGAGTAGTTTATAGCAGACCACACATCGCTGACAGTACATCCAGCCCTGGGCTGATTCTTGTAGGCGCCAAACAATAAGGGGTGAAAAATAAATATAAATCCCGACTTACTTAGTCTCACATCCCCCCATCTCCCACTCTCATTTTGCGGCCAATGTAGGATTGTTCTCTATAATTCGTTCTCTGAGATTTTTTAATTTGTCTCACCCGTTCCCTAGGGGAAAGGATTCCTCTGTGATCAGGATCTGTGAGGCTGATTACATTATTCCTTGTTCTGTGTTGCTCAGTTTGAGCTATCTTAGCCCCTCCTGTTTCCAAGCCTGGACTCCCCACTCACAGGTCTGTAGATGCCCTTGAATCTCGACTGGAGGTCTGTCATGATGTATGGGTTATTTAGATGTTAATTTACTCATCCCACGCTTAATGTACAATCTGAGGTTCTCACGGTTTTAAGCTTAACTTCTTAGTAACCCCACCATGATACAAACCTTATGCTTTGTTGTAATTTACACAACCATCTTTGTTCTCTTACGCCTTTGTGTAAATGATGGAAATGATAAGGTGGTTGACAATAAAATTCTCATCTTATTCATGGATCTGTTAGTTTTTGTCAAATCACTTTCCTCAACTAAACACAAACAAGAAAGCAGAAGAAAAGTACGAGGCATACGAGAACTGTCAGGTGTTTCTGAGAAGACCTTCTATGGAAGATCTCTGAGGTAGACAGGGCTGTGATCCATTTGAGGCCAGTCTGGAATGCTAGATGGCGTTTGCTCCTCTTTCCAGGAGGCAGGAAATTAGTGGAGCAGCCTGGAATCCCCATTGACCAATGTGATATTAGTATGATACGTTTTGTGCACAGTACACCCTGTGAGGTACAATTTTAAAAATCTTGAGCTGAGGAACCTTAATATCCTGTTGAACGTATGTACTATCACTATATGTGATCTTGTGAAATATTGCTATGTGTGTCACTGAAAGATGTTGTGAGGCTGGGAAATGCCCGCAATTGGCCTCTCAGTGGGGACAAAGGAGCAGCTATCAATGGCCAGACAGGGGTTGATGGCCCATCAAGAACAATCCACTCTCCCAGAGGCTCTTTAGCGAGAGCATGTTCACAATGGGAACTGCCTAAGCAATGGGGACTGCCTGACTCCCACGTCCACTTTCCTTTGAAGAAGTGGTGAACTAATTAATAAGCTTGCACTGGCCAAGGGAGCCTTGAGATGGTATATTTCTGGGGTGCAAGGATGAGGGCTGGGGTGATTGGCTGGGGCCTCTCTTTGTGTGATCCATAAGTGGCACTGAGAGCATTCATGCAATTTAGCTTGGTGTAGGGCTCCACATGCTGATGGATGAGTGATCACAGCACCTGGAGGGGTTTTCTGCTTGTCACTGGCATAACTTTGTGAGCAAGTAGCCAGGCTGTAGAATTAAGGTGGCAGAGCAGTCCCATAGGGCCAGGTTGTACCCCAGGGATTCCATCACAGTGGCACAATGAGCAGGGTGAAATGCACAGGTTGTTGTTCTGAGTGAGATTTGTACTTCATACACTGTTGAAGCGATTTTAAATGAGGTGTGGTGGATTTTTAAGTGTGGTGACTGAGACCAGTCACAGAGAAGGTTACAATTTTGCTATTTTCTGTTTGCTTATTTCAGGAAAGGGAAGTAGGAACAGAAAAGGCAGAAAGATGAACGAGAGCGAAACAGTTGCAAAGCTAAAGCTGTTCAGACTGCAGGTGGCAGAAAGAGAGTAACAACATCAGTGACTCTTGGAACTAAAGGAACTGGAAAATGAGGCCCAGAAGCAAGGTCAGGAGTTAGAGCATCTGTGGGCCCGGGAGTTGAAGCCAAGGAGGCTGAGGAAAAGGAAAAAGAGCAGTTGCACCAACTGGATTTGCTAGAAAAATAGAATCAGAACCTTCTGACACCACTGATTTCTACCTCTTCAAAAATCCACAAATGGGAACAGCCATGTCCTGTAGACAAAGAGATATTATGTTACAGAATATTTTACTACTTTTGAGAGGCTCTTTGTAATTCATGAGATTCCTGAGAACAAGAAAATCCACAACCTGGTTGCAAAGTTTACTTTTAAAGCACTGAATATATTAAATTAAATGCTAATTCAGGATGTTTTAGATGCTTCAGGAGCATTTCATGTAACGTACATGTAAAGATGTGAAATAGTGCCTATGGGACAAAACTGAAAACCGTGGCTGAGACGGCATCTCTCGATGATGATTTTGAGCAGACTCAGTCAATAGACCCAGGCATCTATTGTGAATCAGCCACTCGGTTCTGGGCATCCTCTCCCAAGTGACCATTGAGGAGACATTCATGTACTCCCACTATTCTTTCCTCAGCTTCCTTCCCTGGGCAAGCCTCTATGACACATCTCTAGATGCTCTTTAAAATGGGATCTATCCCCTGTTCAGTTTCAACATGATAGCAGCTAACAACCTGGACAGTTTTCTCAGTGACAGGCACTCCACCTCCCTCCATTTCTGAGGAGCTGCTGCCTTCAACTGCAGTGCAGAAGCCGGTTTCAAACTCACCCATGCCCCTCCACACACATTCACACATGAACACACCTGGAAGCATGTTACTGGGATTTTACCATTTCCTTCTGGGGTCCCAGCATAATACTCCTTCTTGCTGTGGGCAAACTCCTCAACAGTGTAGCCTGGGCTACACGGAAAAAATCATTTCCAATAAGCATGTCAACTGTCCATCACTCCCACCTTTACTACACTGTCTAAATCATCAGTTTCTATGGCCTGGTCTACACTACGCGTTTATACCGAATTTAGCAGCGTTAAACCGAATTAACCCTGCACCCGTCCACACAACGAAGCCCTTCATACTGGTATCTGTAATCCTCCCTGACAAGGGGAGTAGCGCTGAAATCGGTATTGCCATGTCGGATTAGGGTTAGTGTGGCCGCAAATCGATGGTATTGGCCTCCAGGCGCTATCCCACAGTGCACCATTGTGACCGCTTTGGACAGCAATCTGAACTCGGATGCACTGGCCAGGTAGACAGGAAAAGCCCCGCAAACTTTTGAATTTCATTTCCTGTTTGCCCAGCATGGAGAGCTGATCAGCACAGGTGACCACACAGAGCTCATCAGCACAGGTAAGCATGCAGTCTGAGAATTGAAAAAGAGCTCCAGCATGGACCGTACGGGAGGTACTGGATCTGATCACTATATGGGGAGAGGATTCCGTGCTAACAGAACTCCGTTCCAAAAGACGAAATGAAAAAACATTTGAAAAAATCTCCAAGGCCATGATGGAGAGAGGCCACAGCAGGGACTCAGTACAGTGCCGTGTGAAAGTTAAGGAGCTCAGACAAGCCTACCAGAAAACCAAAGAAGCAAACGGAAGGTCCGGGGCAGGGTCACAAACATGCTGCTTCTACGCTGAGCTGCTGCAATTCAAGGGGGGGGGGCCGCCACCACTACCCCACCCCTGACCGTGGATTCCGAGGCAGGGGTAATCTCAGCCATGCCTGAGGATTCTGCAGACGGGGAAGATGAGGAGGAGGAAGAGGAGGACGAGCTTGCAGAGAGCACACAGCACTCTGTTCTCCCCAACAGCCAGGACCTTTTTCTCAGCCTGACGGAATTACCCTCCCAGCCCTCCCAAGCCACTATCCCAGACAATGAAGCCATGGAAGGGACTTCTGGTGAGTGTAGATATAAAACATGGCAAGGGTTTTTTAATGATTAATTTGCCCTGAGGACTTGGGATGCATTCGCGGCCAGTATAGTTACTGGAAAAGTCTGTTAACATGCCTGGGGATGGAGCGGAAATCCTCCAGGGACATCTCCATGAAGCTCTCCTGGAGGTACTCCAAAAGCCTTTGCAGAAGGTTTCTGGGCAGCACAGCCTTATTCCATCCTCTAAGGTAGGACACTTGACCACACCATGCTAGTAGCAAGTAATCTGGTATCATTGCATGACAAAGCCTGGCAGCATATGGTCCCAGAGTTTGCTGGCATTCAAGCAACATCCGTTCTTTATCTCACTGTGTTATCCTCAGGAGAGTGATATCGTTCATGGTAACCTGGTTGAAATATGGGAATTTAATTAAGGGGACAGAGGTGGCCATTCCTACTGGGCTGTTTGCCTCTGGCTGAAAAAAAATCCTTCCCTGCAGTTAGCCAAGCAGGGGGAGGAGAGGTGTGGTGATTGGCGCTGAGCGTTTTCGCATTTGGCTAGCAGGGATCTTCCCTGATACCAGCCACGCGGTGGGGGTGTGTGTGGTGGCTAGCAGGGATCTTCCATGATACCAGCCACGCAGTGGGGGAAGGGGTAAAGCGATCATCCCAGAGAATTGGATGGGGCGGGGGGGAGTTTGGTTTCTGCTTCTGCACGTTAACAGGAAAGACACAGCACTCAATGGGCTTTGCTTGGTATTTGGGAAAGGAGGGCACTGGATATATGAAGGCTGCAGAAGCCGAAAGACAATGGCTTACCATGGCTGCATGCAAGCCGAATTCTGTTGCCCGGACCTGCGTCTGTGATCTCTAACACTAAAGCCACAGGCACTCACTATTAAGAGGCAAAATGTGACCTTGTACTGAAATCAAATGTGCAATGTAATGTGAATAGTGTTGTTCACCGTGAAAGAGTATGACCATTGTTCTGTAAAATGTATCTTTTTAAATACTTCTCTCCCTTTTTTCCCTCCCTCCTGCAGCTGCAAATTTTTCAAGCCTCCCTACTTTGCCCCGAAGGCTATCTCAGATAAGGCAGCGGAAAAAAAAGACGTGAGACGAAATGTTCTCGGAAATCATGGAAATGACCCGCAATGAAAGAGCTCATCTGAATGAGTGGAAGGATGTGGTATCAAAGTACAGGAAAGATGCCAGTGACCGTAAGGAGAGGAGGGATGAACGTGAGGAGAGGAGAGACGCTCGAGATGAGAGGTGACGGCAGGAAGATCAGAGGAGGCAGGATGCAACGCTGGGGCTGCTGCGTGATCAAACTGACATGCTCCGGTGTCTGGTGGAGCTTCAGGAATGGCAGCAGGATCACAGAGTGCCGCTGCAGCCCCTGTATAACTGCCCTCCCCACTCCCCAAGTTCCATAGCCTCCTCACCCAGACGTGTAAGAACGCCGTGGGGGGAGGCTCCATGCACACGCCCACTCCACTCCAGTGGACAGCCCAACCAAAAGGCTGTCATTATTTTGAACTTTTTTAGTGGCCTTTTCCTTCCCTCCTATCCTCCTTCCAAACCCCACCCGGGCTACCTTTCAGTTCTCTCCCTCTTTTTATAGTCAATTAATAAAGAATACATGATTTTTAAATGATATTGACTTTATTTCCTTAGAAAGCAAGCTGTAATCGAAGTGGGAGAGTGGGTTGCTTACGGGGAATGAGTCAATCAAGGGGGCAGGTTTTCATCAAGGAAAAACAAACACAACAGTCACACCGTACCCTGGCCAGTGATGAAACTGGTTTTCAAAGCTTCTGTGATGCGCATCGCTTCCTGGTGTGCTCGTCTAATCGCCCTGGTGTCTGGCTGCGTGTAATCAGCGGCCAGGTGATTTGCCTCAGCCTCCCACCCCGCCATAAAGGTCTCCCCCTTACTCTCACAGAGGTTGTGGAGCACACAGCAAGCAGCAATAACAATGGGGATATTGGTTTGGCTGAGGTCTGAGCGAGTCAGTAATGTGCACCAGCATCCTTTTAAACGTCCAAATGCACATTCTACCACCATTCTGCACTTGCTCAGCCTGTAGTTGAACAGCTCCTGACTACTGTCCAGGCTGCCTGTGTATGGCTTCATGAGCCATGGCATCAAGGGGTAGGCTGGGTCCCCAAGGATAACTACAGGCATTTCAATATCCCCAACTGTTATTTTCTGGTCTGGGAAGTAATTCCCTTGCTGCAGCTATTTAAACAGAATAGTGTTCCTGAAGATGCGAGCGTCATGAACCCTTCCCGGCCATCCCATGTTGATGTTGGTGAAACGTCCCTTGTGATCCACCAGTGCTTGCAGCACCATTGAAAAGTACCCCTTGCGGATTATGTACTGGGTGCCCTGGTGCTCCGGTGCCAAGATAGGGATATGGGTTCCATCTATCGCCCCACCACAGTTAGGGAATCCCATTGCAGCAAAGCCATCCACTATGACCTGCACGTTTCCCAGAGTCACTACCTTTCGCAGCAGCAGCTTAGTGATTGCTTTGGCTACTTGCATCACAGCAGCCCCCACAGTAGATTTGCCCACTCCAAATTGATTCCCGACTGACCGGTAGCTGTCTGGCATTGCAAGCTTCCAGAGGGCTACTGCCACTTGCTTCTCAACTGTGGGGGCTGCTCTCATCTTGGTATTCTGGCATTTCAGAGCAGGGGAAAGCAAGTCACAAAGTTCCATGAAAGTGCCCTTATGCATGCAAAAGTTTCGCAGCCACTGGGAATCGTCCCACACCTGCAACACTATGCGATCCCACCAGTCTGTGCTTGTTTCCCAGGCCCCAAATCGGCGTTCAATGGTAGAACCTGCCCCATTACCAGCAGGATCTCCAAAGCGCAGGGGCCCGCGGTTTGAGAGAATTCTGTGTCCATGTCCTCATCACTCTCGTCGCTGCTCTGCTGTAGCCGCCTCCTCCTCGCCTGGTTTTGCAGGTCCTGGTTCAGCATAGACTGCACGAGAATGCGCGAGGTGTTTACAACGTCCATGATTGCTGTTGTGAGCTGAGCAGGCTCCATGCGTGCCGTGGTATGGCGTCTGCACAGTTCACCCAGAAAAAAAGGCGCAAAACAGTTGTCTGCTGCTGCTTTCACGGAGGGAGGGGTGAGGCTGTACCCAGAATGACCAGCGACAATGTTTTTTGCCTCATCAGGCATTGGGATCTCAACCCAGAATTCCAATGGGCGGGGGAGACTGCGGGAACTATGGGAGAGCTATGGGATAGCTACCCACAGTGCAACGCTCCGGAAATCGACGCTAGCCTTGGTACATGGACGTACACCGCCGAATTAATGTGCTTAGTGTGGCCGCATGCACTCGACTTTATACAATCTGTTTAAAAAAACCGATTTCTGTAAAACCGGAATAATCCCATAGTGTAGACATACCCTTATGTGCATTTTGGCCAAAGGGTAAAGACTCTTGACATTTCCTACTACTAAAAGCTCTCTGCCCTTTGTCCTAGAAATATGTCACCTTCTTGAAATATGTCACCTTCTGCTTAACCACAGAAATCTCTGCACCTGTGTCTTGCCATCCTAATGATTCCCTGCCAATAATCTTGAAACCCTTTATATGCTCCATGTCTGGTTCTGCAGAGGCTAATATCACAATTCTGCAGCGACTAATCTCCCAACAGGATAAGTGTCAGTCACCTGAGAGGCTTCTGCACTGAGGACAACAGCATTAAAATGGGTTAGTTGTTGCCTGCTTCCTTCCAGCACAGGGCACTTATTCCTCAGGTGATCAGTGGAATTACACCTTTTGGGGCTCTTCTGTTTTTACAGGAGGTTTTGGCTTGGAATTAGAGGGATGGTTTTGTGGAAGTGAGTGCCCAGCCTCCCAGTCTCCCTCCTTCTTCCCAGGGGTAAAACAGGAAATCTGCTTCCCCACAGGACTGAGTAAGGGGACCCCAGTCCAGGAACCAGTTTTCCAGGTGTCCTAGGGTCTCACCCCCACTTTGAGCTTGTGAGTTCAAAGATGGGGACCCACAGGTATTCTCCCCCCACCCTAACCCTTAGGGTAGGTTTCCTTCTCGCTGCCACCACTCGATTGATTTGGTGAATCGAGACACCCCTCTGTTCCCCCCTCCTCCTTCCAGAGACTTTCCTGGGGAAGCACAGATCAAATCACAGAGGGAGAAAGATTCCTTTCACTTCCCTCTCCCTTCCCTGCTTTCTCTGCTTGGAGACAACCCTTGTCTCCACAGAGTGGCGCCTAGCTTCCTTCCCCTGAATCCACAGGTAAGGAACTTAACCAAGTCCTGAACTTAAAAGAGTTTATTAAAAGAATAAAAAAAGAAAAAATACACAATATCTATGAATCCAAGATAGACATTCATAGGGTCTAATCTTATTAATCCCTGGAGAAATTTCTCCCTTTTCCTCAGTACAAACAATACAGGCAAAATTATGAATAATTAATACAAACACACAGAATTGCAGACACAGGATTCTTATATGAAATTACCAGTACTTCTAATACTCACTAGCTTGAATAGAAGAAATTAGTTCAGAAAGATGAGCAGGCTTGATTAAGCATCTGGGCTGGTGTAGTTCCAGACGGCTAAGAACACAGAACAAAGAACACAGAGACCCAAGTTCCCGCTCTCTGGGATTTTCAAATTCTCTTCTCTGATTGGTCCTTTGGTCAGGTGTTTCACCAGGTCTGTGTTAACCCTTTACAGGTAGAACTTAACCCTTAACTAACTACTTATGACACCAGGACATCGACCTGACAGCTACGGGGAGAGCAATACCGCATTACAGACTATCCAGGAAGTTTTTGGAGCGTGTTGGGGACAACTTCCTGGTTCAAGTGCTGGAGGAACTTGCTAGGGGCCATGCTCCTCGACTTACTGCTCACCAACAGGGAAGAATTGGCAGAGGAAGAAAAAGCGGGTAGCAACCTGGGCAACAACGACCATGAGATGGTCGAATTCTGTATCCTGAGAAAAGGAAGAAAGGCGAGCACCAGAGTATGGACCCTGAACGTCAGAAAAGCAGACTTTGAGTCCTTCAGGGAACTGATGGGCAGGAGCCCCTGGGAGGCTAATATGGGTTAAGAAGGAGTCCAGGAGAGTGGGCTGTATTTTAAAGAAGCCTTAGTGAGGGCACATGAACAAGCCATCCTGGTGTGCAGAAAGAATAGCAAATACAGCAGGCGACCAGTTCAGCCTAACAGTGAAATCTTTGGTGATCTTAAATGCAAAAAGGAAGCTTACAAAAAGTGGAAATTTGGACAGATGACTAGAGAGGAGATAAAATTATTGGTCAAGCATGCAGGGATGTAATCAGGAAGGCCAAAGAACAATTGAATGGACTATAAGGTGGCTAGAAAGCTGGCTAGATCGTTGGGCTCAACGGGTAGTGAGCAACGCCTCGATGGCAGCTGGGGGAGTGCCCTGGGGTCTGTCCTGGGGCCGGTTTTGTTCAACATCGTTATTAATGATCTGGGTGATGGGATGGATTGCAGCTGCAGCAAGTTCACGGATGACATTAAGCTGGGGCGACAGGTAGATACGCTGGAGGGTGGAGATAGGGTCCACAGTGACCTAGACAATTGGATGATTGGGCAAAAGGAAATCTGATCAGGTTCAAGAAGGACACGTTCAGAGTGCTGCACTCAGGACAGAAGAATCCCATATACCGCTACAGGCTGGGGACTGACTGGCTAACCGTCAGTTCTGCAGAAAAGGACCTGGGGATTACAGTGAACGAGAAGCTGGCTATGAGTCAGCAGCGTGCCCTTGTTGCCAAGAAGGCTAACGACATAACGGGCTGCATTAGTAGGCTCATTGCCAGGAGATCTAGGTAAAAGATTATTCCCATCTAGTCAGCAGTGGTGAGACCACACCTGGAGTACTGCGTCCAGTTTTGCTCCCCCCACTACAGCAAGGATGTGGACAAATTGAAGCGAGTCCAGCTGAGGGCAAAGAAAATGATTAGGGGTCTAGGGCACATGAGGAGAGGCTGAGAGAACTGGGCAGGAGTGTTAGTCACTGATTAATACAGAGGCACTGTGCCCAAGGTCCTCTTTAGGTTTTTGACACTCTAACTCCCAAGCAGTGCTAAACATTGAAGAGCTGCGGCAGCAGTTTCTCAATATCCTCCGCAGGGAATCTAGGACTTCACTTTGCTCTATCTGAGGTACTTGTCTGGCCCCCATGACAATAGTATTTGAGCAGCTCACTGTAAAAGCATTTGTCCTAGCAAAACCCCTCTGAGTTAGGGCAGTGCTAGCAGCGCAGATTTACAGATGGGGAACTGAGGCATAGAGAGGCTAAGTGACTTGCCCAAGGCTGTCTGTGGCCGAGCAGGGAACTGACCCTAAAAACCCTGACTAGCACCCTAACCACATGCCTGCCTAACCCAAATCTCTGTATCTCCAAACCAATGTCCCCGGGGAATTGTATTTACATTGATGCCCACAGTAGCATTGTTCCCTGTCTGAGTCTCCCTCGGAGATGCTGCTATGTCGTTTCCTGATGCTGAGAAATGTAATGCTGAAATTTGTCTTCTGATGGTGCTGTTTTCTTCTGATGTTTCTCCACTTAATAAAATGTCGGGAGCTGGCACAGAACTTTCTATCCAAGATAAAACCAGAGGATGCGATGCTATTGCTTTGGTATTTTAAGGGCACTGTGAGAATGCATGGGTGTACCTCTCCCTGGCACTACCCCTCAGGTGCAGGATGGGAAATAATCACTTTTAAAGGGCCTTGCACTCCTAGTTCACATGGGCTCTTTAGAAAATCCCACTTTTAACCAGCAAGCAGGGACACGGAACCAAACTTCAGGTAAGCTCCTGAAGTTCCTTGAGCATTTCCAGCCCTACGGTGGGTGACACCTGGTGAAAGTTGAGGAGAGCCGGTGTTGCACCTCCCCGTACTAGGAGCAGTGGTTTTGCTTTGTGGGGACTCTGAGTAATGCAGCGAGGAGGGAATGGGGCAAAAAGCAGAGCTTTTCCCAGCAGCAAACCAGAGACAGTACCAGCTGGATCCCCAATGCACTGGTGCAATGACCTTCTGCATGTTCTAGAAACCCTCGGCACAAGAGGTAGGTCCCAATTTTAACTTACCTCTGAGCCTGTTCTGATTATGGATAAACAGGGACAGCCTTTGAAGCCTGCCCGCCCATGGAACCATCTTCCTCATTATGCTCCAGATGCCTGCCCACATAGCTGTAATGGGACTCCCAGAGCTGGGAACAACCTGCAGGAGATGGTCCCTGGGCACACACAAGGAAAACATTATACCCATCCTGGGTCCAGTAGTTTCCCCAGACATTGAAATTGGGGGGGGGGGTGTCTGAAATTATTGGGGGGGGGTCAGGGCCGATCAGGGCTGAGACTGTGAAGGTGTAGGTGGTCTGCATGGCACCACAGTAAAAACTGAAAAATGTTTCATGACCATTTTATTAGAGTTAACTCATGTTTTAAAATCATCACACAAATTAAAGTTGGCTACTCAAGCCTTCTATGAAGCACAACATCTACATCCTTCTTCATTTCTTGTTATAATTTTGCACAACTCTGTTAATGAACTTCTTGAATGCAACGCATTCATCTTTGGTGGCTTCTCGTGTGTCTGGTACTTCCATGCCTTCAATTGATATGTTCATTCACATGATCAGGCAGAAGGTGACTTCTTTCAGAACACAAAATTCTATTCAATGATGAAAAATAACACTCAACTGTAGCTGTTGTGACTGGGAGTAGCAAGAGATGAATTCCTATTTCTTTCATCCCAGGAAACATAGCACAAAGATCGGGTCGAGCCACTAGCGATGATAAAAAAGAAGTTGAAGTCAAATCTTCATTCATTCGCCGTATGATATTCCACTCTGTGTTCAAATTCTCTATTCTGTCCTGATCACATGGCAGCCCCATTGCTGGTAGTGCCTCACTCCACTCAACTGTTGGTGTTTTATAGGACAGGGATCCGTAAAAGATACATAGAGGTTGAGTCACTGAATCAAGTCTGTGTCCTTTTCAGTTGTCTTAACAAACACTTCTTGTCTTCTTCACTTAAGGATTCACTATAAATGCCTTCATTAGTCAACTTCTGGACTGAAGTCTTTGCTTCTTCCAGTAGTTTTTCAATGGATAGTTCTCTGATTGATCCAAATGTAGCTTCTATTGCTGGACAAAGATCTACTACTGTTGTAGCAGATGCCAGAAAAGTTTGCACCTCCATCAAATGCACAAGCAGACATCTGTTTGGGGTCCACTTGACAAGCATGTAACTCTTCCCAGATGTGGGTTGTCACAGATGCAGCCGATGTGTCTTCTATAACTTGAACATCTAGAAATGCACCTACTGGCCTACCCCAGACATCAAGATAATGTACACAATGACTTACTACTGGATGCCCATTTGCATCAGTGCATTCATTTGCATTGGTGCATTCATTCATGAATGCAAATTTTTTGAATGTGGCGAGAGAGTTCTTCACTTTTTCAACTGTTGAGTCTTTCACTGTTGCACGATATGTTTCTAGCCAGTCAGCTGAGTTTCTTGCAGAAAGATAGTGAACATTTGCTGGTCTTGTTTGGAACCAGTGTTCAACTTCAGGATGAACAAGTGACAATGCGCTTAACATTGGCCTCCAGTTTGTAGTGTGTGGTATCTCTTGCTTAAATAGAAAGTAGGATGCCACACCCATGTTTGTTTGTATGAACTGTGTTGTGTCTCCAGTATTCTTAAAAGTCTCATTTAGTACGTCTAAAATTGGCTTTGAAGTTAGGGAGCCCATTCTGGGTCACGTTCAAGACGTTAGCACAGCTAGGTAACATGGTGACAATCCTATCTACAAACTGCCACCATGTCAAAAGCCACTCAGAGGCTCCGTTATACTGTAATGCAAACAGGGCCTATGGCAACAAACTGGGTTTTCTCTGGTGCTCTCCCATTAAAGTTGTGGTTAGCCTAGCGACCTTTCTGCTGCTGAGATCTGAGCAAAGCACAACGCATGGTTGTCTGGCAGCAGGCTCCCCTGACTCAATGGGTTCTTAATAGAGTGCATGTTTCACCCTAGGCCGCTGAATGTCACCAAAGTTCATTTCCTACACACACACAGCAGATGACTGGGTATCTTTGGGGCACAATCCCTTTATTGATCACAGCAGGTCACACACACCTTTCCTTGCTGCCTCAAGTGAATGGGATTTTTCATGCTCCCTATTCTTGGAGTTCATGTGGATGGGTTGGGGCAGAAGAGGGGCAGCAACAACCAGGATTGATGTGCTTTTTGGGGGTACTGGGATGCACCGTGTTGATGTTTTCAATCATACTACTAGGTCAGTGAGGGAGCAGGTGTTTCTCCAGATGTTAGTGTGATTCTCATATCAAGGGACCTTGGCCATGGGTCCCCTAAATCTTCTGATGGAGATCAGCCTCCATTCCAGCTCAGGATCAAGCTCTCTGCTTATTGAATGTCAAATACCATTGTCAGAGGTGATTCTCCACATCTAGTTGGGAATCATTAAGAAAGAGATAGAGTGAGGAGCTGAACTGCACAGCAGGGTGTGGGCTACCAGGAATGATCTTAACATGGAATGGAATAGGTGAAAGCCAAATGAGCGTCAAGATCTGTCTCTCCTTTCCTTCCACACCTTCAAGAGTGAGCTGTGCTCCATTATCAGTCCCCCAAGGGCCTATGAACTATTTGTGTACCAGGAGCCAACATAGTTGTCATTCTCAAGATTGTCAGGTTGGCCAGATACAAACACCTGGAAGTCCATTTCAGAACCATCTGTGCATGAGAAAGTTTCTTCCAGGAAAAGAAAGAAGTGGGATTATTTTTAAACCCACAAGTGCTTGTGAGAGGTGTAAATACCAAGGATGGAGTAGATTGAGGGTAGAGAGAGTAGTGGGAGGATATTTGAAAAGAAAGAGCTTTGTAATGGTGAGACGTGCCAGAACATGGGCAACAATGAGCCGGTGTATCAGGCAGTAAGCCCTCAGCACACACAGTCACAGAGTCCCAAGCCTGTTATTTTATTTATTATATGTCTGACACCAGCAGTGCACTAGGCACTGTGGATAGTGTAAAAATGAGTGACCAGATGCACTGGTACTCTTTTCGGGTTTTGTGCCAATCCAGCGATACAAGCAGCTATAATCTGGTTGATTTAGACAAGTAAATAGGTTTATGGCTGCATTGTGTTGTTGGAGTGGCAGAAAGCAGACAGTTCATACTTCTGAATGTGGCCCACAGAGGTATATTTGTTGTGTGTAACTGGGTTGCTTGCCGTGCTCTGTGCATATGACTTCAGGCAAAAGAAGATTAACAGTGAGGGGGAAAAAAAATCTCTGCATATACACAGCTCCCCGTTCTGTGCCCAGGTACACATGAATGTCTACTACTTACGTCAACAGCCTCAAATTCACATATATAAATTTGGAAAGTTAGGTACAGAGAGTATTTCCTTAAGTGGCTGGTCAAGGAATTGCTTTTAGTACCTTAAAAAAAATCATGAGTTTCAATCCAGTACGCTTTCCCAGAGTGACAGTCCTGTAGTTTCCCCATCAGAATGAAACTAAAGTTGTTTTCTTCTGCTGTGTAGCTGGAGGCCAAATATGCCTGGCAAAATGCCTGAAATAAACCCCCGAGGACAGACTGAACAGTTAGTGTCACAAGTCATGCCCACCATGAAAAGACAGTCCACAATCACACACTCAGGCAAGGCTTGCGGTCCTTGTGGCCTCAACAGTGCACTCATGCACATGATAGGATAACACTATTTAGTCAATAGGTCAATAACGTGCCGCCACTGGTAATTAGTACCGAGGGTCAATGTTGGGCTATTGAAAGTCTTTTTCCCGAGTGTCTGGCTGGAGAGTCTTGCCCGCATGCTCGGGGTTCAGCTGATCGCCATATTTGGGGTTGGGAAGGAATTTTCCTCCAGGGTAGATTGGCAGTGGCCCTGGAGGTTTTTCGCCTTCCTCCTCAGCATGGGGCAGGGGTCGCTTGCTGGATGATTACCTGCTACTTGAAGTCTTTAAACCAGGATTTGGGGACTTCAACAGCTGAGTCAAGGGAGAGAATTATTTCAAGAGTGGGTGGGTCAGCTTTTGTGGCCTGCATTTTGTGGGAGGTCAGACTAGATGATCATAATGGTCCCTTCTGATCTTAAGTTCTATGATTCTATGCATGGATTGACTGTCTTCTGTAACTTCTGTTACATACATTGTTTTCGCCCCTTTTTTCTTTTTGGAAACTGAATTTCCAGGGTTTGATTTTTTTTATTTAATTTTTATTTGTCTTTATGACTTTCGTTTTTCCTTTTGGCACGCTGCACCTTTCAAAAGCTAGAGCAGGGCCTGCGTTTGATTAAAAAACTAGAAAACACTGAAAAATCAGAAGCTTTATATAAACGTTCCCGCTTTGCACAACTCTCCCCCTCCAAAAACCAACCAAACCATCACCAACACACCACCACCACCAAAAACTCCTGACAACATTTCCTATTAAAAATCTCAACCAGCTTTACTCAGGACTCCAGTAGTCCTGTGCTAATATCCTGATGTGTGCAGACATAGCCTCAGTAGGTTAGATCAGACAAAGAGGAGCTGCATCGACTAGGCATTGGGATGCCTGTGCCTTTAAGAACCCAGCCCTGGGAAGCCCATGCTGAGGCCTGGTCTACACTAGGACTTTAACCTTTTGCCTGCAGTCAACTGCCCACTCCAGTTGAGTGGGATCCGAGGACGAGGACTACCGGGAGTCCGCTCAGGTGATGGACAGTTCATCAATGACTGAGGACTGCGAAGGAAGGATCTCAGGAGACACACACAGCTTTCAGCTCTCTCCCCAACCCTCTTCCGGTCCTTCAGAATCAAAGAAGGATCCTGCGGTCCTCGCACAGCCCCATACACAGGATCATTCAGGCCTCAAGTGATAGAAGAAAAGGGAACATTATTTTTTTATAATATATATATTTAAAAATAGAAACAGTATTTACAAATACAAATATATAAAAATATAAAAATATAAAAAATAAAAAAAAAAATAGAATAATAGAATAAAAATTAAATATTCCACTATAGGAATTCAGTTCCGTTGGGCGCCTTCGTGGAAGCAAATAATTCCCAGAAAGGCCAAGCAAATGTCAATCCGAATCAGACTCTTCCATGCTTGGACATCATCTCAGGTGAGAGCCTCATCGCGTCGAATCAGCTCTGCATGACATTCCATCGCATTGCAGCGTATGTCTGCATCTGCTCATGGTCTGCTGCACGTCCTGGGGTACTGTGTGATTCTGTTATGTTAAGCAAATTATCTATTAGTGTAGGGGCAAATGTAGTAGTACCTGCAATGTAGTGTTACTATTAATAATGTTTATAATAAGGTTAATCGTAACAAGCCCAATTGCTGGGCCCACAACATAGAGGCACCAGAGAACATAGCTTGCACATATTGGGCAGCAGAAGGGCGCAGGCTGCCTGCTTTGAGCATTTCTGTAAGGCAGGCTGGCAGCTACTGGCAGCAGAGCTTTGCCACTGACTGTCGCACAGGCACTGTACTTGCTGCAATAGGCTGATGCAAGCTGCATGTGCCTGTCTGTCCTCCTCAGCTGTCTGCTCCTGCTGATGCAAATCTGTGACAGCCTGCTCTGTTCACTGGGCTGATTCCCCTGTGAGATAACTTGTTCTCCTGTATCTGTTATGAAATCTCCTTCACTGTACACTTTCTCACTGAGCTGTACTGAAACATGTTCCGGTTCTATCACATTGTTTCAGGACTCTCCTGCACTTTTCGCATCCTGCCTGCAGAGGCCTCCAGCATCGGCGCGCCCAGGCTGGCTCAGATTAGCTGGCAGGACTGTGGCAGAGGAGAGACACGAGAGCAGAGCAGGTGCAGAGCACCAGAGGCGGAGAGGAGCAGAGGAGACAGAGGAGGGCAGGAGGAGCAGCAGGCATCGCACAGGAGAGCAGGGGGAGGAGCCGGCAGCCAGGTGGAGCAGGGCAGCAAAGGCAATGCAGCAGGGGAGTCAGAGCAGGAGAAGAGAGCGCTGCTGACGCATCTGCACGCGGAGCAGCTGGGCAGGGTCTGCCCCCCTGCCCTGCTGCTGCTGCACCCCAAAGCCAGAACCCCCCCGCCCTCCTGCAGGCACCCCAAGGAGCAAAGAAGGAGGCGAGGCGTAGAACTGTCACTGCACCGGCGCAGAGCGCTAATGTTCAAGACACTCGCTGTAAATTTGTAGAAGTTCACCTTTTACCACACCACACCCCCCCCCCAACACCAGTTTTCACCCACTTCACCATTGTTAGTTTCTTGTGTGTGTGTGTTTGTGTTGTTTTGTTGTGTTTGTCGTGGGTACAGTGTTGTGTGTGTGTGTGTGTGTGTGTGAGTGCAGTGCATAGCCCACACACAGCACACACACCACACAAGGGGAAGGGTCAACTGGCACACACACACTGCAGCAGACTTCACTGCCAGTCAGCAGTCTGTGTGGTGTGTCACCTGTCTGTCAGGATTGTGCTGATTGTCCAGCTTGCTTGTCCCTGGTGCACTGCCAGCATCCCCGAATGTTCCTTCCCATGCCCTTGCATGAGCCTCCCCCCATGATCGCCCACCTGCCCCCCTCCCCACCCCAAGCCCCCATCGCCCCCAGCCCCCCACCCTTCCCCCACCCCCCCCCCCTTCCAGCCCCCCCCCAAACCCCCATGCAACCCACATCCAACACAACCACCACGCCAACCCCCCCCCCCACCCACCCCCCACAACCACACACAAGGCTGCCCACCCCCCCCACCCACAGTGTCTGTTAGGTCCAGCAGGCTGTCCGTCCTGTCCTGTACAAGCCAGCCACATCCATGTCACACAGCAGAAACACAACAGTATGCTTCTTCCATGTTTCAGAAAAGAAACAGAAATTTTATTATTATTTATTATTTATTATTATTAGTTTTTGAAAGTTTTTAGTTGTAGCGAACTTTGGAGAACCGGGTTGTGAGAGACAGAGCTCAGATCACACTACAGACACTAGAACACACAGGCAACAGTCAACTCTCTTTCAAATCAAGTCAAACAGAGTTACACACTCCTGCCTGGCGCTCAAGCCTCTTAGCTGCCTCGCTCTCGCACGGCTGGCTGGCTGGCTGGGATGATCTCTCCAGCTGATCTCTGGGCTGGTGCAGCCAGGCGGCCCTCCTCCTCCTGCACCCTCAAAAGTCAGCATCAGCTCACAGCAGCAGAGGAGCAGCACACAAGCAGGAGCAGAGAGCAGATAGCAAACAGCTAATCGGAACTCCTCAGTAAACTCCGCCATCTCCCCAAAGCACTCCGCCATCTCTCACACAACACTCCCTCAGCTCCATTCTGAAGAGTTCCTTCACTAGGGCTTCAGCCAGGCTTTTCCTTCTCACTGGCGGGGGTCCCGAGCCGGGTCCTAGGGGGGGAGGCGGTAGGCCAGATCCCCGGGTCCCCGGGCACATCATACCATCTGCACATCGTTATGCCAATTTTTGTGTGAAGGAACACTCTGCCCTGAACACACTGAAAACCACACCTGCCCTGAACAAAGATGTGAGATTAAACCCCACCCGATGTCCACCATTGATGGCAGGCGTCCCCACCAGAAGCCCTAGCTCCATTGAAAGCGAAAAGTAGCCTGGCTGGCCTCGTGGGCCCTGGTGGGCTGGGCCTGGTAGCCCCTGGCCCATATGGGTTTGGGAATCCCATCCGCGCCCCATTGACATGACGGGCCATTTTCGAGAGTCTGACCCCTCCGAGAGCAGTTGCTGAAAGCATTGCGTGCAGCAATGTCAGATCAGCAACCCCCACCAGTACTTTTGCCCACGCCTTTGCCCGACGCCCAAGTGTGGTAGCTCTGGCTAGGCTGCTGAGAGGCGCTGCTAGTTCCAGAGGGCTCAGCTCAGGCCTCGCACACTCAGCGCGGCCGGCTGCGCGTGTGCTGGCGGGGGGCAGGGGGGAGGGGGCAACACACGTCAACTGAAGTTTCGCGCCCACCTGTGTCATCCCTGAAGTTGTAGCCACCCTGTGTCATCCCAGACCTGCAGCACTATCCGGTCCCACGCCCGCCGTTCCCCAGAATCCCCACCCCACCGCCACACACCACCCATTGACCCCCCACCACCCCATTTTCACTCTGCCGCCTGCTCTGCTGCTTCTCGAGAGGTCTCCTCCTCGCTGCCGGAGCCTCTCTCAGCCTCTTCAGCAGCAGCTGTGGTGAAGGTGGGAAGAGGTGAGCGATAGACATGCGTTGACAGCGATGAGTGCAGCGAGCGCCTAGCTCGCTGTGCTGGCGCGTGTGTGCTGGCGTCCGACACAAACCGACCACACAAAGGCGCAAACAGATTCCTGCGGGGAGGGAGAGGAGAGGGCAGATTGAGGGCAATGACAACCCAAAACCACCCTCACCACCTTATTTTTTTTTCCCAGCAGGCCAGAGCCCCAGCCCTCCAGCAGCATTCCAATGGGCGGGGCGGGGGGAACTGTGGGATAGCTTCCAGTGCACGCCGCTCGAGTCGATCGGCTAATGTGGATTGGACAAGAAAGAATAGTGTATTAGTGTGTGTACACATACACAAATTTTCATTCATTGAATCCACAAAAATTCACTTAAGTAGATTCGAAATAGTCTTGTAGTGTAGACAAGGCCTGAGAGAGGCTGTCTGTGAGAGGGGAAATAAAAAAAGCCCCTTCCCCATTTTTGCAGACACTGGTGTCTCAGTCCCACTGGGGTAACTGTTACCCCCTCTGTCACTCTCTGCCAGCGCCTCACCCCGAGCTTAACTCCTGCCCCCCCCCACCCCGATTTTGCCCCTCAGCCCCTTTTCTAATCCTGCCTCCAGCTGATTGACATTCCTGACCAATTTTTGCCCTCTGATCAGACCCTGCCCCCCGCTCCGATTTGCCCCTTTTTAACCCCTGTAGAAAGCAGGCCGCCGAATGCTACGCCCAACAGGGGCAGGTTGCCGAGCACGCTCTGCACAGCCCGAGTAGCACATTCCTACAGGGAGCAATTTCATCCCCTGCACGGCTGCCCAGGGCCTCGCTGCAGCGCCGGGGGAGCCCGGCCGGCCGGCAGGTGTCAGCAGCGCCCCGCCGCAGCGGGGCTGGGCTAGTTTCACTCCGTGCTCACGGCTCCCTGCGCGCCGGCCAGAGGCGCGGGGGCCTGGAGCGAGCGGGCCGGAGCGACCGCAGGGAGCCCGCCCAGCCACCCGCGGCCCGGGGAGCGGGGCGATGGCAGCAGCAGGCGGCAGCACGAAGCTGGTGGAAATGTTCTACGACGTGGTGTCCCCGTACTCCTGGCTCGGGTTCGAGGTGCGGGGGCGCTGCACGGGCAGAGGGAGGGGTGAAGGCAGCGGGGGCTGGGAGGAACAGACCTTAGGCCTGTGGAAATCCTAGGAAATTCCCCGTGTTCCCTGAGTCTCCGAGCCCCCAGGACCTGCCTTATGTCAGGTGCTTCCCCTCCATGTCATTGCTGAATTTTCCCTGACTGGCAGCAGGCTGTAGAAAAGGGAGATCGTTTCTCCCCTACCCCCGCGCTCCTCTTCCGCCAGAAGTGCTTAGAGGAAGAATAGTTTGCAAGGTCACAGCTCCTGCCGGTGTGTACTTACAGCTGTTCCTTTCAAGGGCCTCTGTTGGCCAGCTCTCCCTTAGTTTGTTTCGTACAGGATTGCATCTGTTGCTCTCTTGCATAGAGGTGTGTTTGTGTTATCATACTGACTGTGGTGCCTTGCCTGGAACTGAAGTTAGTACAGTTGGATAAAAGCCAGCGAAGGGTGCTGACTGTTCAGTGGAGGAAAGTTAGTCATTATGCTTTAGAGAAGATTAATGTTCTACAGTTATTACTGGAGCATAGGTTGTGAGCCTGATCTTAATCTTAATTACACGTGGCCTTTGGACTAAATTCTGCCCCATGGAATCCCTGTGAAATCAATATCATTTCAGGAACACGAGGAGCCCAGGCCTTATGCCTAAAGCTAGCTGGAACAGTGCTAATAATTTTTTTAAATTTGAAACAATTTTCATTCCTTACATTTTGAAGAGGAACCAGGTTTTGGGCGGGGGTTGTCTTTGTTGTTTTCGGTTGGTTGAAAATGTTGTAAACAAACTTTTTAGTTTGAGTGTTTTCCCCCATTTCTCTCAACTATTTCCGGTTTCCATTTTGGCCAATGAAAGTGGGAGGAAAAAAGAGGCGAAAGAGGCAAGGAAACACATTTTAACAGCAAAGCCAAAAAATTCTCACTTTTGTCAAAAATTGAAAATTGCAAAAAAAAATGCAGTAACTTTCATTTTTTTTAAAATGACCTTTTTTGTCAATGTTTCAAATGAAAAATTTCAACACACTCTATTTGTACAAGACTTACAAGGGTGACTTTAGGGATACACACATTGACATCACACCTGACTAACCTCTGTTTTTTCAGGAATTTCTCAAGACCAATGGTGGTGTTTCCAAAAATCTCAGGATTTTTTTTTATTATGCTTTGGGTGGCATGTATGTTGCTACCATGAAAATGATATTAAAACCAAGGCAAAATTAAGGCAATCTGAGGCTGCAGATAGACTTCACAAGTGGTCCTTCGTGGTCCTACCCTAATGCCATAGCCCCACCCTTATTTCTGTGCAGGGCCGCCCAGAGGATTCCGGGGGCCCGGGGTCTTCAGCGGCGGGGGGCCCTTCCGTTCCTGGACCCGCCGCCGAAGTGCCCCGAAGACCCGCGGCGGGGCCCCCCGCCGCCGAATTACCACCGAAGCGGGACCCGCCGCTGAAGCGCAGCCCGGTCTTCGGCGGTAATTCGGCGGAGGGGGGCCCCCACCGCGGGTCTTCGGGGAACTTCGGCGGCGGGTCCCGGAACGGAAGGGTCCCCCGCCGCCGAATTACCGCCGAAGACCAGGCTGCGCTTCGGCGGCGGGTCCCGCTCCGTCTTCGGCGGTAATTCGCCAGCGGGGGGTCCTTCCACCCCGGAGCGGAAGGACCCCCCGCCGGCGAAAGGGAGCGGCCGAAACTCCTGCGCCCGGCCCTGCAAGAGTTTGCCGGGCCCCCCGGAGCGAGTGAAGGACCCCGCTCCGGGGGCCCCGAAAAACTCTGGTGGGGGCCCCCGTGGGGCTCAGGGCCTGGGGCAAATTGCCCCTCTTGCCCCCCCCCTCTGGGCGGTCCTGTTTCTGTGCCCCATCCCCCCTAGACGTGGGAGCATGTTTCATATTTAAGATGCAATGGCAGTTCACACCTTTTGAAGCTATTATTTCAAACTCTCTATATGCTGTTATAATTGCATTACATGTGTGTCTATGAGGGAGAGAGAAGTTTGTAACTCACAGTTAGACCATGCCTATATTAGCAAGCTTACAGTGGCAAAGCTGTACCAATGCAACTGCACTACAGTAAGATCACTTGTTTAGCTGCTCTGTGCTGGTGGGAGAGAGCTCTCCTGTCACCATAATAAAATCACCTCTATGAGCAGCAGTAGCAATGTTGGCGGGAGAAGCTCTCGCGCCGACATAGTGCTGTTCACACTGGCAGTTCTGTTGGTGTAACTTATGTTGCTCAGGGGTGATGGTTGTTGTTTTTTTCACAACCCTGAGCGACATAAGTTATAACTGACAAAAGTGGTAGTGTAGACATGGCCTAAGTGTTGCACACTCTCTCTAGTAGCTGGACCACTGAGAAGTTTCTATATTTACAGCTTTTGAGCTACTAGTTATGTCTCAAGTAATAGATCCGACTATCCTGGGTTCAGTCTCCACTGCCAGTGACATACCTGGGGCATCACATTACACACTTTTTAAAATGAAAATTGAGATTCTCATTTTATCACGACTCCAAAGCTGGGTCCTATAGCATCTATATCGTCATCTGGTCCTGGATGAAATAGATTAGAGCAGCAATAGACAGAGTTGTTCTGTGAGACAGGCCCAGAGGAAATAGATCATTTATAGTCATGAAGTGCTTAAAGAAAGGGGAGATGCTATTATTTTCCTGATTTAAAAGAAAGAAATGAATCTGATGTCATTTCTTCTTGCTCCATGGCTATTGTTGGAGTGCATTTCACAGGGGCTTAGAGTTGCTTGATATCCCTGGTCCCTCAGTAGTAATTTACAAACCTTCCCCACAGTATCGCTGGCATGAAGACCTGAGCTGCCCTGCTGATCCCTGGGTTGATTTCTAATGGTCTCAGACAGATCAGGCTTTATCTTTCATAGTTTCATAGACTTAAGGTCAGAAGGGACCATTATGGTCATCTAGTCTGACCTCCTGCACAACGCAGGCCACAGAATCTCACCCACCCACTCCTGTAACAAAACCCTAACCTATGTCTGAGTTATTTAAACCTCAATTTGAGGACTTCAAGACCTCAAGGTGCAGAGACTCCTCCAGCAAGTGACCCGTGCCTCATGCTGCAGAGGAAGGCAAAAAACCTCCGGGGCCTCTGCCAAACTGCCCTGGAGGAAAATTCCTTCCTGACCCCAAATGTGGCGATCAGCTAAACCCTGAGCATGTGGGCAAGACTCACCAGCCAGCATCCAGGAAAGAATTTTCTGTAGTAACTCACATCCCAACCCATCTAACATCCTATCACAGACCATTGGGCCAACTTATCTGCTATTAATCAAAGATCAATTAATTGCCAAAATTAGGCTATACCATCCCCTCCATAAACTTATCAAGCTTAGTCTTAAAGCCAGATATGTCTTTTTTCCTCCACTGCTCCCCTTGGAAGGCTGTTCCAGACCTTCACTCCTGTAATGGTTAGAGACCTTCGTCTAATTTCAAGTCTAAACTTCCTAGTGTCCAGTTTATATCTGTCAGAGAAAAACTCAGTTCTCGCTTTTTGTTTGGGTGCAGCAGAGTCAGATACTTTATTCTGTTTAGCAGCTACAACAGGAAGAGAGTGCACTAGGACATAGGGTGTCCCCTTCCTAGACAGGTCTCTCAATAGGTAAACAATTACAACAAGCATTTATACTTTTGTTACAGACAATAATAAGCAACAGCTGCATTTTGTTTGTACATAGGTCATCCTGATATCTTGTTTTTCTCACTTCTGGGAGATGCCAGTCTATCTACACATTATCTACACAAGGTCAAAACAACTTCTCACACAGTTCTTTTCTGCTCGCCTCACACAATCCTCGCTTCTACAAATCTCGCGTTATTAGGGTTACAGTTAGTCTAACTCTTGCTAACAAAGACTGTCATGCATTAAGATCCCCTACAAATCCCTGTCAGTTCTTTCTGTACTTCCACATATCCATGTGTTCTTGTGTCCACGTTGGTACTAAGCTTAAGTAATTCCTCTCCCTCCCTGATATTTATCCCTCTGATATATTTATAAAGAGCAATTGTATCTCCCCTCAGCCTTCTTTTGGTTAGGCTAAACAAGCCGAGCTCTTTCAGTCTCCTGACTGCTAGAGGAATTTCAGTGCCCAGACCTTGGTTCTGTCAGGCACTAGGCCTCTGGTCCTCATTGCGGGTCTTAGGAGTTGTTTATCCATTATTATTTGTCCCATTGCAGGTGCTTTGTCGGTACCGGCACAACTGGAGCATTGAGTTGCGTTTTCGTCCTGCTTTCCTTGGAGGCATAATGAAGGAGACTGGTAAGTGCTCCACTGCTCCTAACCCCCAACAGAGAACATCTGGAACCCCCTGCAGAGTGTGGCTATGAGGGAGTAGAGATTCCATCTTGCACTCAGGCTCTGGCAGGACACTGCTGTGAGGGAGCTCACCACAGATCCCAAAATGGATGCTATGGGGAATATCACAGACCACTGAGACTCCCTGCTGTCATTAGCCAGGCATTGCTGAAGTCCTTCCATTCTACTCAGAGATCTAAGGCTTTGTCTACGCTAGCACTTTTGTTGGTCAAGAAAAAAACACCCCCCTGACTGACAAAAGTTTCACCGACAAAAGCACTGGTGTGGACAGTGCTATGTTGGCGGGAGCAGCTCTCCCACAGACATAGCTACTGCTGCTCATTAGGGGTGGTTTAATTATGCTAGTAGGAGAGCTCTGTCATGAGTTCTATTCTGGCTCTGTTGGAGACTTGATTTGACTGAAATCGCAAAGCACTTCATCTTGCTGTGCCTCAGTTTATTCCTATTTTAAAAGTGAGAGTGATCCTCACTCTCCTTAATAAAGTGCTTTATGATGAACAGCACTTTATTTGTACCCAAAAGTTTATTTATCTTTAAAAACTGATTTAGCTGGTGCAAACCCCTTTGTGGACATTCTTATTGGTTTAAAACTGGTTATGTCAGTTTACCACCTGCAAATTTACTCATGCAAGTGAAATTGAAGTAAGCCAGGTTTAAAGTGATATAAGTGTCCTGACACAAGTTGCAACTGTTTTACTAAATCAATATAGTTAGACTAGTTTAAATTTGTGTAGACCAGGCCTACCTTATAACTGGAATCTTCATCTTGTAATTTCACTTTTTCTGTAAGGTAACCAGCCCCCAGCGATGGTGCCCAAACGTGCGGAATACTTGATGAAGGATATAAAGAGGATGGCAAAATATTACCAGGTCCCAGTGCAGATGCCCAAGGATTTCTTTGGGAGTGTTATCAGAAAAAGTAAGTAGGGAGGCTGCTTGGTCAGTGAGTTGACCTTTCACCTGAAGGAGATCCGGGTCCAAATCTTGCATGACATTGAAGGGAGGGAAATGAGATTAGATGTTCTCTGCTTCTTCTCCCATTTGTGATTTGTATGAAGTCCATGCATAGCTTCACCATGAGTGGAAATGGCTGAGAGTGGGATAGCACAGGAGTTTCTGCAGATCGTGACTGAGGTGCTTTGGCAGAGCTGGGAGGGGGAACAGCTCAGGATTTGAGGCAAGGAGGTAGGAGGAAAGCCCACAAGCTCTGACATTGTAATATTTTTCATCACTGAATTACATGAGGCAGAGATTGTGTTTAAAAATAGCAAATAGTTTTGCAAATAAAAGCATTGGGTTCAGATCAGTCCTATTCACACGGTCATGTTACTTGTGACTGTTCAGACGACTGCCAGAAATTCATGACAATGTTCACAGATGCTGAAAATCTCCAATATTAGCACAAACAAGTTATTCAATTAAAAATTCATACAGGAAAGTGTGTTCGTCATTATTTACAGGGTGGATTTATTTAAATCATGATTTAAATCACTAGTCAGGAAGACTTGATTTAATCATGAATGTTTACATAAAAGTATATTCTTTTTGGTTGTTATAACCTTAACACACATTCTTCACAACTCAGAGGTAGATGTAGGTTTCATTTTTAGAAGGTACACGCTATACATTTTTAAAGTGACTTATTCTGAAAAACTTTCAGATTAGTTTTACAGCTATATCAGAAAATGAATGATGGTTTGGTTATTTCATTGAAGCAGATATTTATGAAGTCATTGGAAGGTTAATCATTAATATTTGGAGGATTTTCTTTGGTTGTGACAGTGCCATCTATTGGCTTCGACAGCTGTATTAGGAAGAGAACATCACCAGACAGACATTTACATTGTTTTATTTAACTAAAACAACATTATGTATTCTGGATTTTTTTTTTCTTCAACAGCAAACATATAATATGAATTTAGTTAAACATTCAAGTTTTTTAATATCAGGTTCGTTTTTGTTAAAATTGTTTTTAACTAAAATAGTTAAATGAAATACTAAAAAATAAAATAAATCGACTGTCAGCCAGGTCAACGTGAGAAACTTAAAATATTGGCTTCTGAAGCTATCTCAGTTGTCTTCACCTTCATGTTCCTGTTTGTTCATAATCTGGAAAAGAAAAACAAGCTTTCCTGCTTTTTCAGGTCCAGAACGATTTCTCAGTTTGGAATGAATTAGTCCAAAGGAAGAAAATGTTCTTTCTACACTGGCAGAAGCAGCTCCTGCTGTTAAAAGTGAGATTATCCCTTCAACAGTCTCAGAATCCAAGCGCTTAAGTGACTTCCACCAGTTCACTGGTGTGACCTTCTTTAAAACATCATCAAACATATATTTCTTGAATGGTTCACCTTTAGCTCTGAAATTTATTATCCCTCTGTAATGCCAACTATGATTGCTAGATGTCCATGTCATAGCCAACTCCTCTTCTTCAGCAGTTTAAGGTTTGAACCTGGGACTAAATATTGAGAATATTTGCAAGAAAATGAGCTGGAGATGGCGCTTGTCCCAGATGGCTTTTTTTTTTTAATGCTTGTAATTTAACTCTGTCATTGCATATTTCTCTTCTTAAGATCTCACTCAGTTCCTTCCAAATTTCAACAGCGTCAGCAATAAAACAGCTATTTCCCTGCATTTTGTTCAAGGTTGCAGAAATAGGCTTCAGGGTACTCAGCATGTGTTCATTTCTCTTAAACCCGGTGTTGAACTTTGGTTGTGACAGTGCCATCTATTGGCTGTGACAGTGCCATCTATTTTTTTCACGATTTTGTTTGCAAACTGGCATCAGATTAGGCCATTCTTGATATAGTGCTCAAAACAGTCTACTACTGAGTTCCATCACACGTCTTGTGGGAGGAACCAAGCTAACTCTCCCACTTTTTTTGTTTCAGAGCAGCTGCTGCAAAGTGGTTGTTACAGAAGTATTTTGCAATTTCAACAACATTAGCCTTCATTTCTGGAACACTGAAGTCTTTGGCTAGGAGGTGCATCAAATGAGCACTGCAACCGTATGTCATTAGCTTGAGACTCTTTTCTAAAGCATTTCTTCTCATCTTGGATACATTTGCAGCATTGTCTGTGACCAAGCTGCGTACTAGACTCTTCCTCCGTGCCTCCCCCCCCCGCCCCCACTGTTTCTTATAGCTTTTACTGCTACTTGTAAGTATTGTGCTGTGTGCGCATTTCCTGATGTATCAATTGTTTCTGTAAGGAAGACATTCCCTTCTTTTGTCACACAAGCACATACAACAGGATCATTGTGGACATTGCTCCACCCATCAAGACTTAGGTTAACAATTTTACCCTCTAGACCTTTTGCGCACTGCTCAATTTCTCTTTCATAAACTTTATCCAGCAATTTGCCTGCAACATCTACTCTGTTGGGTGGACTGTATCCTGGTCTTAATGACTGAACCATGTTAATGAAGTGTGAGTTCTCAATCATACGGAAAGAAGAGTTTGTTGCATAAACAAACTGGGCAATTTTTTCATCAATTACCTCTTTTTGTAATCTGCTGGTTCTTATCACAAACTTATCTATGGTTGTTTCTGGATGATGGATTTTTTTTCTTCCCTTTTTGCTGTAGGTGATATATTGTGGCTATGTGGCATATATGATGTGACTGAATCACTATCATTGGCAGATAACTCTGAAACTATAGAAAATGATGGTGATCTTGAAGGTGGATAGTCTTCAGAATCCTGTATGCTGAGGGTGGGTTCTCTTAAACAAAATAAGTCAATGCAGTTATTTAATTATTATTACCATATTGCTCATTTAGTATTACTCATTGCATTCACTGACACTCAGTGCTACTTTAAAGGTGGAAATTGTAAAAGGAAGATCTGCCTATTTTTCAGCTATTTATTTTTTATCACAACTGCATCTAAAATGATAGTACTGTAGTGTAACAACTATATTTTTTGTTCAAACACGGAAATTCAAGAATACTCCAGAAGGAAGGCAGGCTGTTCCTAAGAAAGAAGTGTGCAATAAAAACGTTTACCAACCTGAAGATCCTGCATGTTCAGACATGTTCCTTTCATCCTCTTCAATGCAGCTTCCTCCTGAGAAGGAACACGTCTCATGATGTTTCATTGAAGCAACTAGACCTTGCATTATCCACCCTGGCTATTTATTATACTGCTGCTTTAAAAAGTTTCCATCAAAGCAGAGTGCAGAACCAATTTCATGTGACTTAGGTGACCAGCCACACATAACCAGAAAACAAATTGCAATTGACTGAAGTGAACAGTTCACAACAACTCTCCATAGGCTGAAAAATCTTCTATTAATTATTTCTAATGAATCAATAAACTTGAACAGTGGGAATCAGGATGGGTTCTTGAATGAGTCACTCAACAGAAATGGGGCTGAATTCAAAACAAGTATTACTGGTAATGAATAGTTTTAACCTGCTCTAATAGGGTTAAGACCCCAAGGACTAGTGCCACTGTATATTGGACATCCACGAATATAACTAGTGTTCAAGATATTAATACTGCTACTTAGCACTTGTATGAACTGCACGTGGCAGATTTCAAGTTATTAGTGAGCTAGTTCCTAACGTGCAGAGAAGCTGAACACCCACAATTCTGGTTAAAATCAGTGGAATTGAGGGCGTTGAGCACCTCTGAATATCAGGTCCTACTTGTCTCTAGTTGGGCTTCCAGTGTTGGAGGCCCCAGAACTAGAAGCAACTCTTGAAAGTTTGGCCCATGATGTTTTTGGCTATAACAAACTGCTTAGAGTCCACTCTCCATCTGAGACCAGTGCAGACTGTTCAACAAGCCATTCCCATAGGTGAATCCCAACTAGGTCCCTTTCCTAGCGAACCCTCTCCCTGTTTAGACCCTGCTGCAGGCTTAAGTAGCTAACTCCCTGGGACAGTCCCAAGGAAATCCCATACAGAAGTAGTCTTCTTATGAACATCGGCAAGAGATTCATTAATGACCTCTGCACCTTGGGGATATTCCCAGAGCAGTGGCAGACTAAAAGCCCTGTCCTGGTGTGACATTAGTGCAGACTTTATTGGTTGGTGCTGTTCCTGTGCCTCCTCAATGTGTCTTTCTGTCTTTCCCACCAAACCCAGGCAGTCTTTCTGCAATGCGCTTTATCACAGCCGTGGATATGACACAGCCACAGTTCCTGGAGCCTGTGTCCAGAGAGCTCTGGATGCGCATCTGGTCCCGGGTGAGTACTTATGCATATCCCCATCCAGCTCCTTTCCCCATCTTCCTGCCCCTCCTCTGCCATCAGTCAAACATGTAGTAGGAGGGTTGAAATCTGTGGTTCAGGGTCCAATCCAAGGAAAGCACTACATTCCAAGTCAATTTTAGCTTCTTCTGCTCCTTTCAGTGTGTGGATGCTGCACCAGTAGTTAATTCCAGAGTCCACATAATCCAGTTCCAGTTTAGGTGAATGGGATCTTTTTCCTTTCCTGTGGGAAATTCTCCAATGGGATCCCGGTCCTCAGCTGAGCTTTTCTGACTCCATCCCTGCAGGAAGACAGGGTCACTGGGAGAAAATCTTTGTGGATTCAGCATCTTGTTCATAAACATTTAACCATTTGATTTCCTCCTCCTCCTCTCACCAGGATGAAGATATCACCCAACCAGAGAGTATATTGGCAGTAAGTTTCTCCCTGTTACTACTGCTTCTGCATTCATTTGCTGTGATTTATTGGATGTGGGTCTTAGGGTTACCGTCTATAGAAGCAACTTAAATAATTTTCATTGGCTGTAGATTTTTTAAGGGATCGTTTGGAGTTATCAGGAAATTCCCTTAGGGAAAATGTGACTCCCATGTCAGTCACTCCCATCCCCTAAGTCTGTGGAAATGTGCGGGTAATTTACCAAGTAACTCTCGTGCATTTTATTGCCAGGTCTATGGTGGATATTTAGGTCACAGTGCCTTCCCTAGCAGGATGCCCCAGAATAGGCAGTGGATACACTATTAACTATATTTTAATTAACAGTAATAAAGCCAGGAGCAATGTTCAAGAGTGAGCTCAGGGAAGGGGATGGATTTGCTTCTATAAAAGGCTTTTAACTTGAGTTAAAATTTGATTCTGAAGGCAGATTGTGGAGGGGACAGTGGTGGTGGTGCAGCTGGGCTCCATTCTCAAAGCTTAGTTGGTTCGCCTTTCTTTGTAGTTGCTTTGGAATCGTGTCCATTCTTCTTTTCTTCAGTGCCACTGTCTGCATCCTGCCTCTTCTGCTTGTTAGATCTCTGGCTATAATGCAGAGATAGGCAGAAGACAGTGTTCAGATTTGAACCAGGATTAGTTCTGGGGTTTGTGTTTGAGGCCAAATCAAGGCCACAGTTCCAATTTGATCCCAAACTAGGATCTCATATTCTAGCCCTAGATGGTAGCCAAGTATTAGCCCCCACCTTACTTTTACAAATACTATTATAACTACTACTACTAATTTTATATAGCACTTTTCATCAGTATATCGCAAAGCAGAGAGGCTGCACAAGATTATTTTAGGCAGTGTTAGCATGAGAATCTAGGTCTCTAAAAGTCTTAAGCTATGTCTACACTGCCAACTTTTTTCACCAAAAGTTATACCACTTTCTTTAAAGCGCGTTCATTAAACTGCTGTTGCATGTCCACATTGTGCTCCTTGTGTCGCTGAAGCACATCCAAAGTAGCAGCTCTTGCAAAGATGAGAGCAGTGCACTGTGGGTAGCTATCCCCTGTGCAACTGGCTGGGTGCTTTGGGAAAGGTTTGCAGTGCCTCAAGGGGCAGGTACAGTGTCACATGATGTAGGGTTTTCAAGCCCATTATTCCATAGGCATCCTAATAGGTTGCCAGTCACTTTTCAACTGAAGTGTGGAGGGAAGATGGAGCGGGGGGGGGGAGAGTGTGTGTGGGGAGACAGTGTGTGTTGGGGTAGAGTGAGTGTAGCCACACGCTGTCTCATAAATTCAGACAGCTGCCAGAAGCAACCAGTCCTGGGGGAGGGGGAAACCCAACATCAGCCCCATCTCTCTCTCTCTCTCTCACACACACACACACACACACACACACACACACACACACACACACACACACACACACACACCACAGTGTGCTGGTTGTCAGAATGGAAGTTTGAAAGGGGAGGGGTGCATGCCCGCAGGGCTACTGAGTTCAAAATAATGAGCAGAGCAGTTACTTCAGGCATTGTGGGACACCTCCGGAGGCCAATTACAGCGATAAAAGCAAGCAAGGTGTTTACGCTGGCACTTCAGCGATAAAACCTTTGCACAAAAAGCCTTATCACTCTCATCTAGGTGGTTTTATTGAAGTGCTGCAGCTGAGGAGTTTTGTCTCAAAAAGTGGCTTTGCAGTATGTACACCTTTGTTTCATCTCCAAAAGCTACCTTTTGGTCAAAAAACTTGGCAATGTAGACCAGCCCTTAGCCACGCAGTCACACTACCTTTCAGAATAAATATTCTAGGTATATGTTCTTTGGCTTGTCCTGTCTCTAATCCCTCTGACCCTCCTCCCCTCTTAGACCAGAGCTAGAACTCAGAACCTCAGCTCTCCAATAGTCTACTTCCTAGCAAATGTGAATCCACTGGGAAAAGATGTGTCAAGGCCCCACTTAGGCCTGGTCTACACTGCGGGGGAGGGGATCGATCTAAGATACGTAACTTCAGCGACGAGACTAGTGTAGCTGAAGTAGACATATCTGAGATCGAATTAAAATTGCTTACTTCGTGTCCTCGTGGCACTGGATCGACGGCTGCGGCTTCCCCATCGACTTTGCTTCTGCCTCTCGCACTGCTGGAGTTCAGCAGTCAACGGGAGAGCGATCAGGGATCGATTTTTTTTTTTTTTATCACATCTACACTACACGTGATAGATCGATCGCTACCCGCTGATCCAGCAGGTAGTGTAGATGTACCCTCAGTGGCTGGTCCACATAGTAGTTATCAGTTACTCCTGTAGCTGAAGCGGTAAAGCTATGTGCTGTTGAACTGAGGCTTTAACTACATGAGAAAGTTGCACCAGTTAAATATAAAGTGTGAATTTAAAATAAAGTAGTTAAATTTGAGCAAACCCCTGTCTAGACACTTATTTTGGTTTGGGAGCAGGTTTTTTTGGTTTAGCATTAATTGTTTGGGAGCAGGTTTAAGCTAAACGGAAACAAGCGACTCTCAGAATGAAATAAGTGTCCCCAGAGCGGGGAGTTGCACCAGTTTTACTACATTGGTTTACAAACCAATTTACATTCAACTGGTGCAGCTTATTTGTATAGACAAGGCCTGAATGTCCAGGTTCAACCCTGCTGATGGTCCATTTTGTGGACTTTATGATTACATGTGAGAATTTGTTTTCTTTTTTTTTTTAAATGGGGTTCTTTCATTGACACAGGGAGGTTTTTTTAGTAAAGATCATTATCTGTACATTATGGTGTGACACAGTAGGATACGTGTCCCACATTTGGGCCCTATGTCTCACATTTTGATTGTTGGCATCACACAGTGGCAGATTTGAAGGTTGAGAAGTTCACTGCTAGAGCAAGGGATGAAGAGCCTCTTTATCTCCAATGAAGTAGAACACGCACTGCCCTTCTGTACCAATGCTCCAGTTCTGAAGATCACCCACCAACTTCCAGTTGGGCTTACTGAGTTTGGTCTCTGTCATGCAGTGTCACTCCTTGTTCCTCTATTGCTGTGTTTGGCAGGCTCCTTCCAATACTGTTTAGACACTTGAATACATTAATACCCTTCATCTTCTTTTCCACTACAGCACTTCATCTGTCTTAGTTCATATGTTGAAAGAGTTAACTTGAACTAAGCATAAACTCCCTTTCCCCCTTTTGCTAGCTAATTGAAAGCCCACCTAACAAGGGCTGCATAATTTGAGCCTGGGAGGTGATATCCCTTCAGCTTCATATTCAAAAGTCATTCAGAATAGGTATATAACCAGGCAATGGGAGAAAGTAGGCCAGACTGTCCTGCCAGGGAAATGTCCTAGGAGTAGTATTTTGTTATCATTTGACAACAGACCTTCAAGCAATGAAGCTGCAAGTAATTATTATGTAACTATCATGGTAACAGTGGCTGTTATTGTCTGCCTATCTGTCTCCTCAGGCTGCTGGGGAGGCTGGGCTACCCTCAGCGCTGGCCCAGAAGCTACTGGCAATGACCTCGACCCCTGAGGTGAAGAATCGTCTGAAGGAGACAACAGAGGAGGCACTGAAATATGGGGTGAGACGCTCCCATTGCCATGTGGGGTTAGATCTGTGTGTTCCTTTCCCAGCAGTGACACTGTGGATCAAGGCAGGATGAAGGGTAGATCAGGATACACAAGGATCTCATTGCTCTCAGACTTTTTTGTATTTTAAACACATCTTGCAAGCCAGCTTAGTACCCTAAGTATTAGTGCAGGAAATTATCTTTTGGGAAACCCAGGTTTGATTCCTGGCCCATTCTAAGGGAGGTGTCGGGACTGGCGTGCCAGAGACCAAAGCTAGTGCCTGGGGTCACTGCTCTCCACTACCATGCATGAAGCCCTGGTTTGATTCTGATTCCTTTTCGCTCAGTCTCATGGGATGACAGGGTCATAAGAGTTCTGCAGAATCCAGGCTTGGTGCATGGGACTCAGATCTGAGATAGAGAAAGAAGGGAAAGGGGAAAAAAGTGCGAGTGCGAGGGAGGAAGAAAAGTGACAGTTGTTCTTTGTAAAAGTTTCTCTTGGAACTGGTCTTGTGCTTATTCGTCTGGGTGTGACTCTCCCTGTTTTGTCTCCCTGGGGGCATTAGGCGTTTGGAATGCCAGCAGTTGTGGCCCATGTTAACGGTGAAGCTCACCTCTTCTTTGGCTCTGATCGTTTAGAGCTTCTGGGCAATGTTATAGGTGAGTGTTTCTAGTAACGTTTCCTTCTGTTTTTTTTTTTCTCCCTGGTAATTATCCATCTGCTCTAATGGGATGTGTAATGTGACAAACAAATTAACACTCTGGGGGTATGTCTACACTGCAGTTAAAAACCCGTGGCTGGCATGTGCCACCCGGCTCAGGCTAAGGGGCTATTTAATTGCAGCGTAGACATTCTGGTTCGGACTGGAGCCCAGGCTCTAGGAACCTGCAAAGCGGGAGGTCCCAGACCTTGGGCTGTGGCCTAAGCCCAAACCCGAATGTCTGCACCACAATTAAACAGTGCTTAGCTTGAGCCCTAGTCAGGTGGCATAGGTCAGCCGTGAATGTCTAATTGCAGTATAGACTCAGCATCTCCTTCCCTCTTGGGCCAGGGAAAGGGAGAGCTATATCTTTGTATCATCTGCACACGTTATCAATTATTTTACATTTTCTTCCAGATCACTGATCAAAATATTAAATCGCATTAGACTAAGAACTGATCCCTGAAGGAGTCCGGTGAAGGCACCCCAAGTACTTAAGTCTCAGTTAGTAACTACATGTTGAAACCTGTCAGTTATCCAGCTTTTAACCTATTGAGCCGTATTGATTTTGAATAGCACTCATGTTTGAATCAGAATATTGGGCGGTATTAATTCAAATGTCTGTCTTAAATCCACATCTCCACAGAGTTACCTTTATCTACCAGACTTGAAATCTTTTCAAAGAATTATATAAAATTTGTTTGACAGGACTCTCCATTATTTTTGTCTGGGCTTTGTTAGGCTGAGTAGCCCTTAATTATCCAGGTCATCCTATTTACCCTTTTTAAGTATCGGTCTGACAGTGGCTTACTTCCACTTTTATCCCTTTCTAGTTTTCCTAGGGTTCTTAAAAATTAACGTCAGTGGACCAAAGAGCACCTTGATAAGCTCTTATAAAACTCTTGGTTGCAAATCATCTAGATCAGCTGATTTTACAATGTTTAACATTAGTAGAAGTTGTGTAACATCTTCCTTAGTTACCACTGTAAAAGAAGGTTTGCTTGTCCGATTAACTCCACTTCAATGGCAAATGCTCCTTTTCCCCAGGCCAGCCCCCTCCCCAGCGATGAGGTTACATGTTGAGCTCTCTCTCTGCTGACAGAATGTCTGGAGACTGACAACCAGATGCTCAGCTGCTGTAAATGGTGCAGCTACACACTATGGGGTAAATCCTCAGCTAAAGATCCAGCCTTTTATTAAAAATAAATAAGTAAATAAATTGAAGCCTTCCCAGTCACCTGATGTCCTGTTTTAAGACTGTCGGAATCTCAGAGGTGCCATTCTCACACTACTGTAGCTGGTTAATGCGGAATTTTGAAAACTAATTGTAGGTGCTGGACAGTAAATTGCAACTAGCTAAGTCAAGCAAAGTTTATTTTTGGTATGAAGTGGCAAAAAAAAAATTGAGCTCAGGTGAGACCCTATATTTCTTGGGTGTAATAGCTGTCCAACTCATTTCAAATCTGACAGAAAAATATACCTCAATCCTAGACCTACCCTAGTAAAGGGAAATCAACAACTTAAAACTTGTTTATGGATTTTTAGCAAGGAGAACAAATTCAGGATTACAATGTGGAGACCTGCTACCAGGACTTCATAATCCTACTATAACTAAGATGAGAGGGGTTCTGATTATATTTCCATAGCAGACAGTCCAGCTGGATGTGTATTCTGCTTAGCTTATAGTTCTGTGATTATTTTTTTTAAATTTTTGTTCTAAAATAACTTTGATTTTAAATAAGAACTGGAATAGGTTGTTGTGACTGTTTAAAAACAGCATTACCCACTGTTGAATGAACCAGAAAAAAGGAAACTGAATTTCAGCCTCTGATTTGGCAGTGTTTGGGGAGTGGCGTGTCAGTCATGGGAAATGAGTTTATGATCCCTTTTTAACCTAGCCCTATAAGGAACCTGGCTAAGGGATGCCAGGCTTGATTACAGGTTCCATAGCTCATCCTTAACCCCCAGATCTGTGGGCAGATTTTAAAATTCAAGCTAATCTTTGGTGCTGGGCAGTACATCTCAGCTAGCAGGGTCCAGTAGTCTAGATGTGAAAAGCTCTGTGTCCCATTAATTACGTTCCCATTTCAGCACAATTACCCATTCCATGAGGAGGAAGGAGAGCCTCACCCTGCAACCCACCCCCAGTATCAGGATTTAATTTGTTAGCTTTTCTTACAGGAGAGAAATGGCTGGGACCAGTTCCTGCAGCTTCAAAACCCAGGATGTGAGAAATTCAGCTGCAATATGAAACAAGAAGGAAAATAAGTGACTAAAATTTGAATGAAGCAGTAATGTCCATGTCTGAGAAGTGGCATCTAGGGTCCCAGAGGGGCTGGGAGGAGAGCAGTGATGTTCCCCTGGAATCCAGTTCTACTCCAGTCCCCGTGATAGACTGAGACTGATTTTTTCCCAATACAGATTGGTTTGTTTTTTTTCCCAGGCAGGATGGGGACGTGGTGACACTTTGGGTGAAATGTTAATACAAGGTCATGGGCAATGGCAGAGCTCTGGCTGGCTGATAAGGGTGATTGAAATCTTGTCTCACTCGTGGTCTGCAGTCTGGAAGCGCCCTGCTGAGAACGACTGAATTTGTTTCACCCTATGAAGTGTAAATGGGTAGATTGAGACAAAAAACCTGATAAGCAAAGTGTGCAGTATTTGGTGATCAGTGGGAACCACAGCTGTAAGGTTTTTTTTGTTTTGTTTTTTCTTTTTTTAATATATGCAAAAACTCTTGACCTGGCTACAGGAAATTGTTTTCAGGCTGAGAGTTCAGAGCAGGGTCTGAATCCTGTCTGTGTCAGTGCCTTGCTGCTCAGCCCATATTGCCAGCCCATTGCCTCATTATCCCTGCACTTGGAATGCCTCTTTGGTTATCGTATAATGTAATATTCTCTCTCTCTCTCTCATATCTGAATCCTACACTTGGAATAAATTACATCCGATTGTTAACCTGGACATTTTGCATTGTGGGGACACACTGGCTGATTATTTCCCCCCCACCCCCAAAATGTAATTTATTCTACTCTGAAAAATGACATTTGAGCTAGATCCCTGCAGCCTAGTGGAATTCTCAGCCCCAAGTTAGGTGTCTGTACAGTGCATTGGTAGGAGCCTCACAAAATAAGAAACAAATACAGCAATATCTAGGTCTCTCTATTAGAATAGACTGATATCTCAAGCAGCACAATGACCTACCTGTCTGCCATATCAGGTCAGACTTGTGAGCCATTTAACTTGGAATTCTGCCTGAACAGTACCCCAGTAGCTGGTATAAACAAACACAAAACTAGCCTATTGTCCCACCTTGTACCTCTGCGTGTGAGGGGGAGAGAAAAGCAGGAGTGGAAGACTGACATGATTATTTCTATCACTTTCCTAGGTAAGTCACCCCCAGTAGGGTCTAAGTTGGAAGGAGCCTTGATGGGTGGGGCTGGGCTTGTGCTGAAGTAAGAGCTATGCTAGTGTCTTGGCTGGGAGAAAGAACTCCTAGCAGCTTGGTTAGGGAGATGTTAAGTATCTCACCTCTAGGAGTCACCATCTCTCTAGGAGTCAGCTCTAGGAGTCATATGTTTGGGGTAGGAGATAGCTCTCCCTGGCATGAGTGTGACTTGGCTGGGAGCCAGAACAACCTGGGTGACTGATTTTTCTGTCTCCTGGGCAATGTGGGGGATGGGACACATACCAGGGTTGGGGAAAGACTGTTGCTTTGGAACTGGGGACTAGCACTGTGAGAAGTCACATTCTGTGGCTGAAGTGAACTCGCTTTCTCTCCTCCTTTCACACCTTCGCCTCCCCGCAATGACAACAAAATAAGCACTGGCCCGAACTGTCTTAGCATCATGAGTATTTCTAGAGGACTGTAGCATGAAGATGAGCACACACAGAAACAGCCTCACAGAGCCCAGGGTCGGTTGGTCACAATCTCCTTTTATTGCAAGCCCAAGATGCCACACAGACACCACAAGCATGGAGCGAGGGTCAGAGATTCACATTTACACATCCTGCTACCGCAGGGTACAGAGAGTGGTGGGCAGAGAGAGAAAAGGGAGAAGATACAGAAGGAAAATGAAATCCTCAAGGTCAAGGCTGGGGAACTTATCAGGTACTGTAAAAAGAATGACTCCTAACGGGACAGTGTTTCCTACACTAAGTTTGCAGTGTGATGAAAGATGGGGGAAGGAGAGACCTTCATGTACACACATTCTGAGGGGACAGGCATAGCCCTCAATGGGTTCAGGGCCTCGGCCTCTCTTTAATGACAGGGTTACAGTAATGACCTTGGAAGTCAATGACATAGTCCATGTCAATTCATAGGGCAGCACTCGTGAACTGGATTTCTCTGCTGCCTCAAGAATGGACTCTTAAGTGCTGCCTTCCTAAGAAGAGAAGACCATGAACAGACTATCTAAACCCTTCTGCACTGGACTCAACGGGGAAAGTTTTATACCAGGAATAAAACCAAACTGAAAGTGTTCCCTTTTCACTCTCTCTCCTCCACTGGTGGATGGAAATCCCCTAGTGGAATAGCTTGTTCCTGGCCCCAGAGGTGGCTGAGTTGGAATGATATACTTGGATGAATTAATGCCACATTTGGTTTCGTGGTTGGTTTTCTGGTTGCTTTTGACACAACCATCACTGGAGGAAGCAGAAGGGCCAGCAGTCTTGGGAATCCAGCTTTTCTCCTCTGAATCTCTAAGGCGAGGAGTAGCCAGGCCCTTCACTTCAGCAGCAAATCCTGAGAGAGAGACAACCAGACACACAGTAAAAGCAAGTTCCCCTCACCCAAATCTTACAGCTACCACTCCTCTGAAGGGACCATCTGGCCTCACTTGTTCTGTCTACTCCTCAACCTAACCACCTCCCTCCATCCCAGAGCTGGTCCCTCCCCTAAAGATCTAAGTCTAAGTAATGTTTTGTTTAGACATATTTTCAAAATGAAATATTTAGATATTTCAATTCTAAATGACTTTGTGCTGACGTTTACTTCAACTTTATTTTTAAAAATTGACAAACATCTCAAAAGCCAGATAAAATGGTTTGTTGAACCCGAAACAATTTTTTTCTGACTTTTGAGAAGGGCCAGTAAACTGAAAATCAGCTATTTGCTCTAAATACACTGTACTTCCTTCCCCATGGGTGTTTCCTCTGCCGCCCCATCTCCCCCCCGGTTCTATTGCTAAGTCTGCAGTCTCTGGGGGGAGTGTGTGTCAGTCTGACATCCACACCACCCATGGGGCACTGTGCTACTTTGCTGTCAGGTCAGAGAGAGGAAGTTTGTCACCTGGATAACTCACTCACCAAGACATTAATGAAACCAGAGAAACTGCTCCCACTGCATCTCAGAACCCCTAGGGATCCTGCTGCTCAGAGTGCTCTCTCTAGCCCTGCCACCACTCACCCCATTATAACTGTCTAGTAGCTCATAGTCACATTCTGCCTATCTGAATAAGCTGTAACACTGCCACAGAGAAGCACATTCCACCAATGGACAGACATGGAGACAGACACAAAACTAGCCGGTGAGCAAGAGATGGTTCAGCAAAATAAGAAAACCCTGGGAACCATGGGGGATGTCTGAGCAAGGTGGGAAACTTAAAGAGCATTTGGAGGGAAGGGGGGCAGCGCTAAGAAGGGGCCAGAGTACAATGAGGTAAGGAGAGGTGGCTGGGAAAGGCTATGTTGTTGAGTGGGGTGCAAAGAAGTTGCCAGAGAAGGGGGCTCAGCTAAATGTGTAGGGGCACAGGGAGTGGCCATGGAAGGGGTGGGAACCACTAGGATGTTGCTTCACTGTGAATCTGCCTTGTGGAGGGGTGGGGGTGGGGAAAAGGCCCCTTCTCATCCTTCACAGTTCAGCCACCTGCCTCCAACCCTCCATCCAGGGGCATGAAGGCTCCTAGTGTGTCAGTTACCTGTGCATTACCTAGCATGCACCGTGACACCCCTCCAGCGATGACATCACACACAGCACAAAATGGAGGCCTGTAGAACAAGGAAATGGCAGTTCTTTAACCTTCCCTGAAGCATTGTCCCCATGCACCCTGGCCTCCTGAGCATACAAAGCCCCCTGCACCAAGACCAGCTCCTCCCTGCCCCATCATCATCTGGGTGTTGGTGAGGATGGAAGCACATGGAGGCCTGGCACATACCGGGCTGTAACGCTGAGCATCTGCCTTGCTGCCTTTCCCCTTCTCCATGGAGCCTGCAGCGTTGGTAGAAGGGAGCAGTCGAGTTACTAGAAGAGAGCCAAGCACACAAGAAAATGAGTTTTTCCAGGAATGGGAAAAACAGTTCCGTCACCCCAATCTGTGATCCATAATCTGTCTCCACCCCTTAGCCATCACCCCCATCTGTCTGATCCCTACAACCTCTTGCATTGTCTGGTAAGTTTGCCTGCATGTGGCAAAGCTGCTCTCCAACAGTTCTTAATTTGATCCAGGACTTGCTAGGGTTGAACTCCAGCACCTCTAAGCTTGACAGTTCATATCCCTAGCAACTGTGGGGTTGCTGCATCAGTTATGAAAGTATAAACATTGCTTGAGCCCGGGCACCTTTCATTACAAATGAAGTACTGCCTCCAACCACTCCAAATGTGCATATTTCTGGCCCCTCATTTCAACCCCACTACCCGTGTCTCTGTCTACTATTACACACAGAAAACTATTTTAAAAGAACATTGTTAAAGTTGTAAAGTCAAGCACTTGGAAGTGAGGAAATGCTAGAATTAAGGCTGCCTGTGCAGCCTTAGTTCAGCCTCCTAGTGCATATGCATAATTATTTAATTACATATTTTTTCCACAGGACCCTTGCCTCTTTCAGTACACAGGATGGATAGTGCTCAGTTAATGTTTTGTTTTCTCTGTGTTGTTCAGCATGTGGCCCCAGGGCTTATTTACTGCACACTACTTAAACACTGTTCTGAATTCAATATTATTAATTTCTTCAGGGGCTTTTCTTTGGTGCTCTTCACTACAGTACCTGAGTGCTTCACAGACTATAATCAATTTATCTTCATGATACCCCTCTGAGGTTGTGGGGTGATATTAGCCCCATTGTTGATACTGGGAACTGAGGCACAAAGAGAATAGTTAGAATTGTCCATTAATTTTGGCAGCCCAATTTGAGACTCATAGCAGTTCATATGTTCAAAGCACAGCTCTTATAGATTTTAGCCCTTCTACAAATCAGACCCCAGGATCTCACACTGGGCACCTAAAAAATGAGGAACACACAATCAGTGACCACCTGGGAAAAGTTTTGTTTAAGTGACTTGCTCAGTATGAAATAGGACAATAATTCCTACAGCATATCTTTTTTTTTTTAAATCCAATCTTGGTTTAAAGATTGCCAGTGATGGAGAATCTACTACAACCTTTGGTAAATTGTTCCCATGGTTAATGTTAAACATTTATGCCTTATTTCCAGTCTGAATTTGTCTAGCTAAAACATCCAGGCACTGGAGTATGTTATACCTGTGTCAGCTAGATTGAAGACCTTATTATTAAATATACAAAAAGTAATTTTCCCTCTGCTGATATTCACACCTTCTTGTCCATGGTTGGAAATGGGCCACCTTGATTGCATTGGCCTTGTTAGCACTACGAAAATAATTTTCCCTCCCTTGGTATTCACCCCTTCTTGTCAACTGTTGAGAATAGGCCACTTCCACCTTAACTGAATTGGCTCGTTAGCACTGACCCCCAACTTGGTAAGACAACTCCCATCTTTTCATGTACTATAATATATATTCTGCTTATTGTTTTTTCCACTCCATGCATCTGATGAAGTGGGTTTTAGCCCAAATAAATTTGTTAGTCGCTAAGGTGCCACAAGAACGCCTCATGGTTTTTAATTAAATATTTGTAGCCCAAGTAGATGCATACAGATTGTGATCAAGTCATCCATTAATCTTAAATTAAATAAATTGAGCTCCTTAAGTCTATCACTAGATGGGATGTTTTCTAATATCATTCAAGTGGCACTTCTCTGAACCCTCTCCAATTTATCAGCATCCTTCTTGAATTGTGGACACCAGAACGGGACACAGTATTCCAACAGCAGTTGCACCTGTGCCAAATACAGAGGTAAAACAACCTCTCTACCCCTACTCGAGATTCATAGAAGAATCATAGAAGATAGGGTTGGAAGAGACCTCAGGAGGTCATCTAGTCCAACCCCCTGCTCAAAGCAGGACCAACACCAACTAAATCATCCCAGCCAAGAAGGCTTTGTCAAGCCTGACCTTAAAAACCTCTAAGGAAGGCAAGTCCACCACCTCCCCAGGTAACCCATTCCAGTGCTTCACTGCCCTCCTAGTGAAATAGTTTTTCCTAATATCTAACCTACACCTCCCCCACTGCAACTTGAGACCATTACTCCTTGTTCTCTCATCTGCCACCACTGAGAACAGCTTAGCTCCATCCTCTTTGGAACCCCCCTTCAGGTAGCTGAAGGTTGCTATCAAATCCTCCCTCATTTTTCTCTTCTGCAGACTAAACAAGCCCAGTTTCCTCAGCCTCTCCTCATAAGTCATGTGCTCCAGCCACCTAATAATTTTCATTGCCCTCTTCTGGACTCTCTCCAATTTGTCCCCTGTTTATACATCCCAAGAATCACATTAGCTCTTTATGGCCACAGCATTGCACTGGGAGCTCATGTTCAGCTGATTATCCACCCCACCCCCAAATCTTTTTCAGAGTCACTGCTTCCCAGGATAGAGTCACCCATCCTATAAGTATGGCCTACATTCTTTGTTATTAGATGTATACATTTACATTCAGCCATATTAAAACACATACTGTTTGCTTGCACCCAGCTTACTAAGTGATCCAGACCACTCTCTGTCAGTGACCTTCATTATTCCCTTCATTATTTTCCATTACCCCAACTTTTGTGTTATCTGAAAACTTTATCAGTGATTATTTTATGTTTTCTTCCTTGTCATTAATAAAAATGTTAAACAGCATAGGGCCAAGAACTACTCCCTGTGGGACTCCACTAGAAACACACCCGTTTAATGATGATTCCCCGTTTACACTTACGTTTTGAGACTTATCAGTTAGTCAGCTTTTACTCCATTTAACGTGCACCAGTTTAATTTTATATTTTTCCAGTTTTTTAATCAAAATGTCATGTGGTACCAAATCAAATCCCTTACAGAAGTCTGTTACATCAACACTATTACATTTATCAACCAAACTTGTAATCTTATAAATAAAACATATCAAGTTAGTTAGTTTGACAGGATCTGTTTGTCATAACCCATGTTGATTGGCATTAATTACATTACCCTGCATAAAGAATTAAAGAGGCCTCTATCAGCCACTCCATTATCTTGCCTAGGATCACTGTCAGACTATAAGCACCCACGTCATCCCATTTACCTTTTTTAAATAATGGCACAAAGTTAGTTTTCTTCCAGTCTTCTGGAACTTCCCCAGTGTTCCAAGATGTATTGAAAATAAACATTAACAGTCCAGCAAGCTCCTCAGCCAGCTTATGTTTAAAACTCTTGGATGAAAGTTATCTGGGCCTTTTGATTTAAAAATGTCCCACTTTAGTAGCTTATGTTTAAAATCCTCCTGAGATATTAATGGCCTGTGAAATATGTTATCATATGATATGACTGACTACACCCCCCAAATAGAGAACAAATATTTTTGAACTTTTCTGCATTATTATCAATAATAATCATGATAAGTTATTGTCCTTAATTCTGCTGGCCATAGATTTCTCTTTGTGTCCCTTTGCTTCCCTTATCAATTTTCAATATTTGCTAGATTCTGATTTATATTCATTACTGTGAACGTCCCCTTTCTTTCATTTTTAATAGCTGCCTTCATTTCCCCTCTAAACCATGTCAGTTTTTTAACCAATATGGTCGTCTTCCTTGTTTGTTGGATTGTGGCTTTTTGGGCATCTAGTATTTATGTACAGAGCCAGTATTAACTGGCCAGTATTAACATTCCTGCCAGGCTCCTATATAACCCTGCAAGGAGGGATGTTTGCCTGCTGTTCTGTCCTTCAGGCCTGACCCTACACATGGAATTGACCTAATTTCTGAGATCCCATGTAGCCCCGTATGGTGACATGCTGTGTGGGTCCTGGCTCCAACCTCTGTTGATATTGGTGCTGGGCTCCTACATAGACTTGCATGAAGGGATGAACTACTGCTTCAGCAAACATAACACCTGGTTCTAATCTTTCTAGTCCCCAATATCCTGGCAGAGAGAAATGCTCGGCTACCGGGAAGAGTCTGGGATCCAAATCCAGAATTCATTCATTGCCATGATGCACTAGGTTAGTGGAGCGCTGCCACCTCTGTCACAGAGCACTTAAAGCCTTATTCTAGCCCAGTATTAACATTAGGGCCAGACTCCTCTTTGCCCCTCCAGGAAGGGGTATTTTCTTGCTGTTGATTCCTTGAGGCCTGGCTCTGTACACATGGAATTGACCTAATTCCTGGGCTCCTACATCGTCCTGTAGGGCGGGATGCTCTGGAGACCCTGCAGCCTGACTCCATCCCTGAAAGTGATGATATGTGGGTTTCTAGCTGGCTGCTGAGGGGAATGTGCTGTTGTGGTAGCTGCTAATTACTTCTAGTCCCCATGTTGCTGCTGGAACTACCCACCACCCCTCCTACCTGCTGAACTTCAGGGCAGAGGAGAAGAATTAAACAAACAAAACAAAAAACACCCTACAATGAAATTGGCATTTGGAGCTGCTCCTCCCCACTTCATCCCTTTGGGGCACTAATCTGCTTGTTTGTTATTGCACTGGAAATCTCTGCTGTGTTTTTCAGTAAAATGTTATTTCCTTTTCCCTCTTAAGGACTCTGCACTGACTGGGATGGGGTGGGAGTCCCTAGCTTGTGTTGTATATTTCCTGACAATGACTGAATTACAATGGAGTAAGGGTTGAGAGATCAGAAAAGCATTTTAGGGTGAAAAAATATTACAGAGATGATGTAATTATCTCCAAAACAAGCATTATGTCCCCAGCAGGTTCAGAGTTCAAGTTAAACTTTAAAGACAGGCAACTGTGTTAAGATCTGAGAATGCTAAATTAGGACTCCCAAACAACTTTAATTCTGCCCTAGACGGAGACACCAGAGAAAACAATATGGAAAAAAAATGTCTCCAAAAGTCAGTTTAGTCTAATGTGGGATCACAGACTCTGCTAGGCATCCATCTTAATTGTATGGTTGCAGCATGGCATCACTAGAGGGCAGAGTTAATATTCTCTGGGGCTTTACATGAAACAAATCCTACAAAAACTGGTCCACACCGTCCCAGTATGAGCTGACACCATGGAGTTTCAGAGTTTTACACACTGAATTGCTGACCTACTTCACAAATCGGCGTAGTTGTAATAGATCACTAATAGCTCTAATTTCTCAGGTTCTCCTGCGCCTCCATGTTCCAGAACACCAGCCCCAGTACAAGTCTGTTCTCCTGCCACACACCTCACACCATCTCCTCTTCCCCGCTACTCCCAGTAACACCAGACCACTTGAGGCAGGGACCTGAATGCCACCCAACATACCACCATTGCCAGGGCACTACAAGGGATATGATGAAAGGCACACTGCTGCTATGGAAACCCTGAGGCCTGGCTCCATCCCCTAACTTAATATCAATGTTAGCCTGATATATAGCCCTGCAGGGAGGAAAACTACGGTTACTGCAGAGAGTGATGTCTGGTTCCATTCCCCAGGCCCAGTCTCCATTCTTCGGACTTCTCATCCCAGTCACCTTGCTCAGCCAGTCCTAGTCTCCCCCTCCCAACTCCTCATACAATTTGTCCCTCTCCTCCTTCCCCCATCCCCCCTGCAAACTGGCTTCCAGTCCTAGTCTCCCTCCCTAAGCTACTTATCCCATCTCATGTTCCCCATCCAGGCCCTCCCTAGCTCCTTGTCCCAGTCTCTATGCATAACCAGTCCCAACCTGCCCCCCTCCACTCACAGTCACAGTTTCCTCCCCCCTGCAGTCCCAGTCTCACTAGACTCCTTGTCCCAATATTCTCTTTTCCATCTCCCCATCCAGCTCTTGGCCCCTCTGCATTGTAATAAAATGGCTTCCTTTTCCATGCAGCCTGGGTGTCTGTCGGGGGGGGGGGGGGGGTGACCAATGTCATTGACAGAACAGGAGAAACAGGCTCCCTGCTCTCAGTTCCAGTGCCCCTGCCCAGCCCCAACCCAGTCTAGAGCAGCTGGAAGCATCAATGACAGGAGAAGTCAGTCTGAGCTCCCGTAGCCCTGGGCTGGAATATGCTGCATTGCTCCATGGAGGTGGCACAGGTGCAGTCCTGTCACGTGCAGAAGATGAGAGGGGACAGGACATGCTCAGTCACTCTGTGGGGATGGCACATGCACTTGCTGGTCAGTGCTAGGAGGGGATGCAGTATGCTCAGTGACAATGGACTTCAGAGATTTTAGTTGTTAAGCTCTAGCAAGTGTGTGCTGAGCATGTGCAAACTGTGATGTTTTTCAAAGGCTTTTAATCTGGCCTAGTTTGGTTGGATTCTCACAGGGATAGTGAAAGTCACATCCCTGACACACTCCTGCTCCAAATTTTAATCCCTGCCTGCTCCAAACCATGGGGGCACAAGAGCTGTTCTGAGAAAAAGTCTCACAATTTTTTTTTAACATGGGCAAAACAAGGTAATCTAGTTGTTAGAAACAGCAGAACCAATTTCGCTGATTTTCCCCCGCCCCACCTTCCCCAATCAGCCTGAGGCAAACACCCAGCATTGGCAATTTCAGCCCAAACAGTTAAAGTCTGGCAAAGTTATAACCAAATGAAAACAGGGTCTTATCATGGGAAGTGTCAGGCGACCATAATAGCAGACAGGTCTGCGAGCCCTATCTATAATCTCTCTCTGTATACACACACATATATATTCTGTCCACAGGATTTACCTAAAGTCTGTCCCCGCCCCCATCTCCCCACTCCCATATGTATCAAAGCATTTATACTGTGCACATCCTAAGTGCCCCCATCCTAAACTCTCTCCCCATATCTCCCTGTCCCCCTTCTCTACGCTCCCTCACTAGTTTGAGTTCCTCTCCTGCTCTTTGCTACTCCACTTCACCTTCCTGCACTCCTCCCATTCTGGGTATTGAGAACAGGTGCTACTGCTGTCTCTTTACCTCTCCACACCCTCACATGTTCTAGAGAGGGAGGTAGGAGCACAGTTTACCTGGTGAACTAGCACTACTGGGTGTGCCCACACTGTCATCCAGCCACACGCTCTGAACCAGGGAATCCCGCTTCTGAGGACCCTCAAGAGAGCACATCAGCTCCTGGAGAGGGGAAAGAAGGGATATTTTAGGAAGGCACTTTGTAAACATGGACAAACCCGGTGGACACAGAAGAAAGTAGAATTTAAAGAAAGGGGCACTCTCGGGAGGACACAACTGGATGAGGGGACCCGGAGTCTGGGGGGAGGGGAATCTCTTGGGGAACTGTTGTATTAATTTTGATGGACTAAATGGGCCCAAAAAGTCACTGTTAATGTGTCACTGTCCAACATTAAACAGTTCAGCATTTGGTATACAGGGACCTCAGCCTACTTAGTAACATGGCAAACACACCATTACAAATCTTTTACCTTTTATTACCGATGCAGAAAAGAAGGAAAAATAGTCAAAGCATTTGCAATATAAAGTTTTACATAAGGCTCTTATTTTAATAACGTCTCTTGTTCCCTTTGCCTTTAGCTGGAGAGAGTTTTTAGAAGGAAATCCCCCATCTGGCAATCTTAGATGGTATTAAAAAGGACAATAAGTGTCCTTTATGAGGAAAAAAGAAGTTAGCTGAGAGGAGCTGGAGCTGCCTCTGAAATCTGAGCCTGTTTTCTTGAAAACAAAACAACACAGACACAGATACACATAAAAGGGAACAGAAAAGACAGAAAATGCAGCTTCTATTTCTGGTGCTGACTCTCATTTGCAATCTTGCTGCTGGAGAAACACAGCACATGGTCTGATCACCCCCATCTGAGACCTGGCAAACTTGTACCAGCATTGGGCCATTTAAGACATTGCTTTTTGCTACCTTCCTGGTGGCAGGCCTACAGCACTCTTGTAAAAATTAATAAACAAATAAATAAAAACGCAGTCTTGGCCAGCTGAGCCAGACTGTTATTAACAGAAGGAGAGAGATAGAAGGAAAAGAAATAAGGTAGGGAAGGAAAAGGATGTCGGCGGGTGGCGGGAGAGAGGGAGAATAAAGTCTTCCATCCCAGGTGGTGGTTGGCATTTAGCTGATGGAAGTAGCAGGGTCATCTGGGTCCCTCTCTCTGGCGAAGTCTCATCAGGACATCTCTCAGGATCTGGATGACAAAGGCCCAGCAGTGTCATGGTGATTCCCAGGGTCCCAAGAGACAGTGGCAGTCATGATGGTGAAACTTGCTTCTTCTTGTACTCCGGTCTTTCATTCAGCCACCATCTTCTAACTTTCCCCAAAAAGTCTTTTGGAGGACTCCAAGAGGGACTGATAAGTGGAATTGCTCATCCCTTCATTAAATGTTCTCCAAATAATTAGAAGCAAGAGGAAGACCAAGGACAGGGTAGGCTGATTACTCAGTGAGGGGGGGAAGACAATAACAGAAAATGTGGAACTGGCAGAAGTGCTAAATGACTTTTTTGTTTCAATTTTCACCAAAAAAGGTTAGTAGTGATCAGATGTCTAACACAATGAATGCCAGTAAAAATGAGGTAGGATCTGCAGCTAGCCTCTGAGGCCCTAGCTTCTGTCTGCCAGAAGCTGGGAGTGGGTAATAGGGGATGGCTCTCTCAGCGACTTCCTGTTCTGTTCACTCCCTCTGAATCCCACCTGGCACTGGCCACTGGTGGAAGACAGGATACTGGGCTAGATGGACTATTGGTCTGACCCAGTATGGCTTTTTTATGTTCTTATATAAAATAGGGAAAGAACAAGTTAAAAGTTACTTAGACAAGTTAGATGTCTTCAAGTCGACAGGGCCTGATGAAATACAACCTAGAATGCTCAAGGAGCTGACTGAGGAGATATCTGAGCCATTAGCAATTATCTTTGAAAACTCATAGACTGGAGAGATTCCAGAGGACTGGAAGAAGGCAAATATAGTGCCATTCTATAAAAAAGGGAATAAGGACAACCCGGGGAATTACAGAGCAGTCAGCTTAACTTTAGTACCGGGAAAGACAATGGAGCAAATAATCAACCAATCAATTGCAAACACCTAGAATATAAGAAGGTAATAAGTAACAGTCAACACTGATTTGTCACGAACAAATCATGTCAGACCAACTGAATAGCTTTCTTTGACAGAGTAACAAGTCTTGGTGAATGGGAGGAAGTGGCAGATCAGGTATATCTTGACTTTAATAAGGCATTTAATACTGTCTCACATGACCTTCTCATAAACAAACTAGGGAAATACAACCTAGGTGGAGTTACTATAAGGTGGGTGCATAACTGGTTGGAAAACATTCCCAGAGAGTAGTTATCAGTGGTTCACAATCAAGCTGTAATGGCATATTGAGTGGGGTCCTGCAGGGCTCAGTCCTGGCCTGTTCAATATCTTCATCAATTAGTTACATAATGGCACTTATAAACTTTGCAGGTGACACCAAGCTGGGAGGAGTTGCAAGTGCTTTGGAGGACAGGATTCAAATTCAAAATAATCTGGACAAACTGGAGAAATGGTCTGAAGTAAACAGGATGAAGTTCAATAAGGACAGGTGCAAAGTACTCCACTTAGGAAAGAACAATCAGTTGCACACATACAAAATGGGAAATGACTGCCTAGGAAGGAGTACTGCGGAAAGGGATCTGGGGGGTCATAGTGGATCACAAGCTAAATATGAGTCAGGAATGTAACACTGTTGCATAAAAAGTGAACATCATTCTGGGAGGTATCAGCAGGAGTGTTGTAAGCAAGACATGAGAAGTAATTCTTCCCCTCTACTCTGTGCTGATAAGGCCTCAGCTGGATTATTGTGTCCAGTTAGGTAATAAGTGGAGATATACCAATCTCCTAGAACTGGAAAGGACCTTGAAAGGTCATTGAGTCCAGCCCCCTGCCTGTACTAGCAGGACCAATTTTTGCCCCAGATCCCTAAGTGGCCTCCTCAAGGATTGAACTCACAACCCTAGGTTTAGCAGGCCAATGCTCAAACCACTGAGCTATCCCTCCCCCACATTCTAGGAGCCATATTTCAGGAAAGATGTGGACAAATTGGAGAAAGTCCAGAGGAGAGCAACAAAAATTATTAAAGGTCTAGAAAACATGACCTGTGAGGGAAGATTGAAAAAACTGAGTTTGTTTAGTCTGAAGAAGACTGAGCGGGAAACAGTTTTCAAGTGCATAAAAGGTAGTTAAAAGGAGATGGGTGAAAAAATTGTTCTTAACCTCTGAGGATAGGACAAGAAGCAATGGGCTTAAATTGCAGCAAGGAAGCTTTAGGTTGGACATTAGGAAAAACTTCCTAACTGTCAGGGTAGTTAAGCACTGGAATAAATTGCCTGGGGAAGTTGTGGAATCTCCGTCTGTGACGCTCTGTACCTCAGGGGAACACCCTGCACCCCCATGTTCACCCTTATAATAGATTGTGTGTTATCCAATGCAAAGTTTGTCATGTTGGGTGTCTTCGGAAGGCTCATGATGCATGGAGCATTATTGTTATTTCATGTACATAGTTATGAGGCTGAAAATGTGACTTCATGGCTTAAAACAAGCCCAGGCAAAACTCTCCAAGAGCAGTTCACACCTCATCAGGGCATGTATGGGACAAACCCAGCCCAGCCTCACAGGAACAAGGGACACTGCAAGACGGAAGTTCCTAGGGTTGTGTCTGGGACCGGAGATATTGGCTAGTGTCATTCGGTTGCACAATCCAAGCAGCGGCTGGCCAAAAGTGCTCACTCACATAGCTGGGAGCAGCTTACATGCTGGAGGCTGTGTGTGAACAGCCCAGGAGTGGGGGTTCTCACAGCAGAGCAGGGTAAGGGTGGCTCCCAGAGTCCAGATAACATCAGGGGAATGTCACACTGTCACTGGAGGTTTTTTCAGAACATGTTAGACAAACATCTGCCAGGAATGGTCTAGTTATTACTGTCTTGAGTGCAGGGGAACAGACTAGATGACCTACTGAGGTCCTTTCCAGTCCTATACTTCTATTCTATGATTATTTTGCCCACCAATTAGGCCTATTTTCTGATACACTAATTTGGTCCATTGACTTCCAGTCCCACACTTTGTTTTCCAGGCATGAGCTTAACATAGTCCTTGAGTTTTTTTTTTTTTTTTTTTTTTAAATAAAAGGGTTGGAAGGGACCTCAGGAGGTCATCTAGTCCAACCCTCTGCTCAAAGCAGGATCAATCTCCAACTATTTTTTTTGCCCCAGATCCCTAAATGGCCCCCTCAAGGATTGAGCTCACAACCCTGAGTTTAGCAGGCCAATGCTCAAACCACTGAGCTATCCCTCCCCTATATCACTAGGTCTTTTTGTTTGGACTAACTCACTGTTTATACACCTTTTCCAGCTTTTCCTATCAGCATCCATTGTTGTAGGTTACTGTAATACTTTACAAACTTTTATCCACTTGCCCACAGTTAGGCTCACAACTGGGGTAGACCTACTAGGCCCCAATTATCATTACAGGACTTAGCTGGTGTTAGGGGAAGGCAGGAGAAGGGGGGACCCGGAGTGTGAGGGGGAGGGAATCTCTGTATTTTAGGGCTCATAAATCCTACACTCACCGTCTCATTCTCCTCTTCCTCAGATGTTTCATTTTCCCTCACTCCACTACAGCAGCTGCTCACGTTGGATGAGGAGCGTGAGAGTGGCTGCATCACACAATATCCCAAGGTTTGATTGGAGAGGGTTCTGAAATCCAAGTCCAAAGTTATCACCATCATTGTGATACGCAAATCTCATTTTGCACCATTCACCCAAGACCCTTCCAGTGGTTTGCAGACAGTAACAAAGCCTTACAAGTCCCTGTGGGGCAGCTTTATTGTAATCATCCATATTGATGGGGGGTCATCCAGAGAGGGGAAGTCACTCATCCCATGGTCAGAGTCAGAGCCAGGAAGAGAACCTGGTGGAACTAGCTCCCGATCCCTGGCTCTAATCACTAGCCACCACATTCAAGGTACCTATATGAGGGGATAAAAAGTGAGACACCTGCCATGCTGAAGCCTTCCCCAGGGACACCGATTGTTTCTCCTGAACAGAAAGACCATTTTCAACTCACTTGTTCTTCCTGTTTGGGAACTCTGGGGAACTGGGACTGGAAGAGCCATCAGACTTCAGGTCAAAAAAGGGTCCTGGACTCTCCAGCACCTTCTGGATTCTGTCAGCAACATCCCTACTGGTGTGAAAGGAAAACCAGCTACATGAGACATGAGTTACCACTGTGTTACTTAATGCTTCCTACAAGGGGAAATACAGAGGGATTTCTATGGGGGACACAGGTACAAGGTGCAGGTTGGGGCAGTTTGGAACACAGCAATCTTCTTAAGTGGTCTACAAAGGAAGAACATATCAGGACTGGGCCTTTTTATGCTTCTTTATGATAAAAATAAAAGACCTGAAAGGGTTTAAGTTTTCAAAATTTCTTCTCAACTTGCTCCCCCTACCCCCATCCCACTAGAAATTCAGATCTTATCTAACCTGGAAGACTCTACAGTTGACTGGAGATTTAGTATATTTATAGTGTCAAACATACCATGGAGGTGACATTTGACTAACTGAGAGCAGCAGTGGTTTTTCTTTCAGACTGTATCAAACGTGTTTTTGCAGACACCTATTTAACTAATATATTTGTGAGGAAATCTCTTTGTGTGAATTATTCTGCAGTGCAGCCCCTTCAATTAGGAGCTGAGAAAACTCCCAGTCTTCATCTCAAGTCGTCTGATGAGTCAACCAGCAAATGCGGGGAAGAGCAAGCTTAGCATTCCTGATATATCTAAGGTGAAAACAAGCAGAAGAAAATCTAAAGAAACCCAACACCTTCTTTCTGTATTATAAAGAAGCAAAGAAGGGCACAGACCCATTTTTCCACCTTTGCAGGAAATCTTTAAACATCCTTGAAGAGGATAGGGAGGTGAGTAACATATAAAGGGCTGGGCTGAGGAATGTATTTATACGAGATGTACAATTGTTGTTAAAGGTAAGCCACAAAAAGTGCAAGTGTCGTGACAGTTTTTTATTTTAGATACATTGTTAATGGGAACTTGCCTCCATATAATTTATTGTTCTAAAAAAATACATCATTTCAAATAAAAATAAGTCTGTCAGTGTCTCTCAAGAAAGGGCAAGAGAAAGAGACATGCGGAGAGACTTCACAGGCACAGATTTTACCCATGGTGTTGGTCACAGCTGTATACATTCTGGGAGGGGGGTTCTCTTCTCCTCTACACTGAGCCCTTTGACAGATTCCTGGATTTCATGAAGGGAAGGTTTCATGTGGTGTATAGAGCAGTTCAAAGGACTGGGCTTTGGATCTGGCATACACTGAACCCCTGATGTACAGCACCCCTTTATGGGCCCATTAAGAGCTTAACAAAATAACCTCTACTGCTCAGTGTGCAATTTTCAAACGCTCATAACTCAGCTACATCAAGACCTGGAAGAAAGCTGTGCTCTCCTCCTCAGTGAAGGCTACTTCTGTGATAGTCTGCAAATCTCAAAATTCAGCCATTTTGATTATAGCATGTTTAGAGAAGTTGCACAATTATTTCTTTTAAAAGTCACAAGATTTAGTTACTATTTTAAAAAAATGGAAAAAAATTATTTTTCTCCACTCTTCTCTCACATGCACACAGCTTGTCTACCCCTCCCCTACTTCCTTCCCCTCCTACTTCCTCTCAGTTCCCCTGGGTCCCAGGCCTATTTTCTCCTGCAGTCTGCCCCCATTCCTGTTCCTTTGATCCCACCTCTCCATCTCCCCTTTTCTTGCCTCCCCCAGCTTTCACCATCCTCCATCTCCCCTTGATCCCAGTTCCTTCCATCTCTCCTCCACTGCCCCAGCACTCTTCATCTCACCCCACCCCAATCATTCCCACAGCTCTTACCTCTTCTCCTCCTGGATGTTCTCAGTGCCAATGGCACTGCTGCGACGCCCATGGAAGTGGCTGCCTCGGGTGCGTGATGGGCTCCTCCCAGGCAGGGCAAAGGACTAGAGAGAAGGTGAGTAAGGAAGTTATAGGAAGGAGGGAGGGGAGTGTGAGAGACAAAGCAGTGGAGTACTGGAGGAGGGGGAGAGGGAGTGTGCAACCTGGATCCCAGACCCTCTCCTTGCATCATCTCTGATATGTAGTAGTGCTGCCCAGAGCCCCCAAGGAACCAGAATGTGAAGGAAGAACTCCCACAAGCTGTCAGTGAGGAAGAGAGGGGAGGAAGTGATCTCCAACTCAGGGCCACTGAAAGTCCCCTGGTGCAGCAGGGCGCTCAGGCAGGCTGCCTGCCTGCCGTGGCCCCATACCACTCCCATAAGCGGCCGGCTGCTAGCACGTCTCTGCGGTCCCTGGCAGGGGTGGGGAGGCAGTTCCGTGTGCTGCCACCGCCCCCAGCACCATCCCCCTAAGGGGGAGGCACTTGCAGGCTCGGGCAGTGCATGGAGACACACTCTCCCCCTCCTCTCAGGGGCTGCAGACGTGCTAGCAGCCAGCCGCTTCTGGGGGCAGCGTGGGACCACGGCATGCAGGCAGCCTGCTGCGCTGCTGGGCCGGGAGCTGCCTGTGGTAAGGGCCTCCCTGCTGGAGCCTTCACCTCACACCCCTTCCTCCATCCCAACCCCCTGCCCTAGATCAGAATCCCTCTCCTGAACCCAAACTCCATTCCAGACCTCACACCCCCTCCTGCACCCCAATCCCCTGCCCCAGCCCGCTCCTGCACCAAACTCCCTCCCAGGAAAAAGACTTGTATACAGGAGCCCCACAAAATCTAATAGCCCCGGGCCCAGAGGAGAGTTAATCCAGCCCTGAACACAGATGCTAGGAGAGACAGAGAGGAACTAAAACAGACAGGCAGAATGAGACGCAGAGAGACAGGAGACAGAGTCAGAGAACTGGAAAGAGAGACAGAGGCTCAGGCAGAGAGTTACAATGTCAGAAAGAGAGACACCGAAAGAGTTTGGAAGAGAGGCATAAACTCAGATTGAAAGGAGACACAAAGGACTTGTCTACAATATGCAGCTTTTAGTGACAAGGCTGTGTCGACACAGTCTTGTTGGTAAAAGTCAGCATGTGTGAACGCTCTCTGTCGGTATTTTGTCAGCACTTTTGCCGACACAATACTTCCAGCCCAGTAAGCAGCGTTAGCTTTGTAGGCAGGAGAGTGCTCCTGCTGACAAAGCTGCATTCACGCTGCCACTTGCGTCGGCAAAATTTTTGTCTTTCACAGGGGGGCTTTTTAAAGTACCCGTAAAAGAAAAAAGTTTTGTCGACAATGTCGCAGTGTAGACAAGCCCAAAGAAACCAACAGACATACAGACTCAGAGAGAGAGAGGAAGGGCCCAGCTCATCACTACTCTATGGCTCCTTCGTGCAGACATAAGGATCTATAAAGCTATAACATCTGTCCCCTGGGCAGCAATTCCTCAAAGAAAGGGACCTCCCTGGTTGACACAGAGCTGGTGTTTTTGGCACTACACCAGCCCTGCTGGAGCCCCAGTGCAGAAGCCTTAGGCAGCCAGGTGTGAGTTAGCTAGTAACCATATTTTCAGAATCAGAAACCAGGCCACTTTTGTGGCAACATTTTCGGGGGTCATGAAATATTCATAAAGACGACATGAGTGCACTTTTTCTTATACAACTAGGTGTTACTTCTATCAGTGACACAGGCATATTTCTCAGAATGGAGCATTTCTCCTGGAATGTAGTGCTCTGAATGAGTTTGTCATGCAACACCAACCAAGTATCCTTAACAGTCACATCAAGTAAAAGAATGGTTTTGGCAGTGCCTGTGCTCATCTAACTTTTCTTTCACTCCAAATACTGTTCATCCCTCTGAGTGCTTGTTCCACTGAACTGTTGTTCAATGAACATTTGATTGATGAAGTGAAACACTGAAACAATTCCAGCATCCTGCAGTTCTCATCATATAAAAAACCAGGACTGTCTTGGTAAAATCAAGGTGTATGGTCTTTTTTCAGTTAGAGCAATATGCAGATCCACAGCTAGTCCAGGATAAGGGTGGCACAAGGGTGATGTCAAGCCACCTCTGCCCTTCCTCTCAAGCCCTGTGCCAAGCTCAGATCCAGTGTGTAGATGAACGGGACCCAGAGACATAAGACAAAACAGAGACACAGACTCAGCACGAGAGAGATGCACAAAGAAACACCCAGTCAGACACACAGAGACAGAAACAGAATGAAACAAACAGAAAAGATTCACAGAGGGACACACTAATAGGGATAGAGGGACAAAATGTGTGGGTCGCTCATGGAGGATCAGAGACATGCTTGGCCCCTTCCAATGGCACTCCCTCGCGGTACCTTACCGCAGCAATAGCCTTGGTGCCCTCGGCGACACTCTGGTTGAGAGCAAGGCCGGCAGTAGCCGGGCGGCTGGGCGGGGTTGCCGGCTGCTGTTGTTTCCTCATGGCTATCCCCATGGTATCCAGGCTCTGGCTGCGGCCTCTGATCACCCGCTGGACAGAAGGGAGACAGAGAGACAGACGAAGAGACACAGATACACACACAGACACACATAAGGACAGTACGAAGAGCATCACGGAGGGGAGCAGAGGGGGGGGACAGACACCAGTATCAGAAATATCCTCCCTCCCCACTAGAGCTCAGCAGCCCAAAAATTACCCATGGGAAAGGCCTGTTTGGTCCCATCTTGTCTATTTGCCCCCGGGTCAGTGAAAGATTGTTCCTTCTGCTCTCAGTCTCCCCCATCCTCCTGCAGACGATAAACAGATTCCCCACCAACATTACAACTTTCCAGAAAGCCAGCATTACCTCACACAGTCATACCGAGTGCAAGAAAAGGGACCAAATCCCCATGTAAGGCTGGAGGGCTCAGTCCCAGGCAGGCCTATGCAATGGCCATGAGAGAGAAGCTGCCTCACGGAAACCAGAGTACTCTGAAAAAGCCACTTCACAGGCCCCCTCCCTCTTCTCCAGCCCCTTAAAAGGCTGTCTGAACACAGCGATGCGCAGCAGCTGCCAGAGGCCAGAAAAACAGATTTGGGGGTTTATGCCGACAGGCGCTGGACAGAGTCTGACATTTTCTATTTACCCACTGAACAGGTGCTGAAAGCTGTTCACTCAAACACTCAGCCATGACCTGCACCAACCACCTCTACAGGTGAGTGGGGAGTTGGCGCATTTTGTCCCCAGCAATTCTGATGAGGGCTGCCAACCAAGGGGGCTGACAGTGCCAAGTGCCAAGTGAGTTGCTGGTACCTGTGAGAGGAAGCGGGGCTGGCCCCAGGCCTCGGTGGGGACAGGGGAGGGGGAGGGGAAGTGGAGTGACCCGGCCCCAGCCTGCTCTGCTCCCAGGCTTGGGGGACTGGGGGGAACCGCCCCCCAGCACTCGCCAGCGGTGCAGCTGGGAGCCAGGGGAGTGGAGCAGGCTGGGGCCGGGTCGCTCTACTTACCAGTCGGTGCAGGCCCAACAGCTTCTGGAGTCCTCAGGAGAGAGGGGGCGGCTGGGGTGGGGCAGGAGCAGGAAGAGGTGGGGGTGGAGCAGGGGCAGGGGCGCTAGGGAAGAGCCGGAGCAGGGGCTGGAGCAGCACGCAGCTGTGCAGGGCACCAGGACCTATGCAGCTGAGTACTTTGCGTGTGGGTAAGGACAGCCCTGGATGCAGGCAGTGGAGTGAGAACCAGCACACTCATTCCCTCCTGTTTGAGTAGGCCAGTGATACTCAGACAGGAGGCTCAGGAGCTGCAAGTTGCTCTTCAATGTGTCTCCTGCAGCTCTTTGCAGCACATGATATTAAAATACCAGGATTAAATTATTTATTAACCAAGCTAAGTTATTAATCAATCAGGATGCTTTTATTGTAGAATACTTGGTCAGTCATTTTGCTGTGAGAATGGTATATATAAAGAGAGAGAGAAAGTAAATGAAACAATGAATTCATACTACTGTGGCTCTTTTGGGTAATGTTGATCACTAATTTGGCTTCTGAACCATTGAGATCTGAGAATCACTGGTATATGCGTTCCCTCCCCCACATCACCCTGACGCTGTGCTCCTGGAGATTGGCCACTGATACCACCTCATCATACAAAAAAGAGCTTGTGCTTTTAGAGGGAAAAAGGTGTATCTCAGTATTCCAAAGTATCTAGATACTACAGCAACAGTTGTGTGAGATACAACCATCAGATGGGACCTTCCCAGCTGCTGCTGCTGTCCTGGAGCTAGGCTAGAGCCAGTGTGCTGCTGGGGGACAAAAGGCTCTGCCCCCCGAGCCCATCATACTTCCTTCTGCAAGCTCCTGATCTCTTTTCTATACATCAGGGGAATTGGGTCCTCCCTGCCACTAGATGCTAGCCAGGGCCAAGGCTAGGGCCAGGGGGTGTAGGGCTTCATTTCATCCCACCCAGAGGCCTCACATTAGGAACAGCATGGGATGCTGTACTGTGCCAAGCTGCATCTCCCTTGAGTGGGGAGTGAGAAGCTGCATTTTTCCTTGTGAGGTACACCTCTACCCCGATATAACGCGACCCGATAGAACACGAATTTGGATATAACACGGTAAAGCAGTGCTCGGGGGGGGGGTGGGGGGTGCTGCGTGCTCCGGTGGATCAAAACACGTTCGATATAACGCAGTTTCACCTATAATGCAGTAAGATTTTTTGGCTCCCGAGAACAGCTTTATATCAAGGTAGAGGTGTATATAAAAATACATTGCAAAATGTGGCTGTTGAGAAGGAGCCACATTTCCCCCCACTCCCTACCATCCCAAGCACACGTGCTGAACTGGGACTGAGCTGGGTGGCGGCCGCTCTGAAAGAGGGGTTGGTTTAAGAGGCTGCAACAGTTCTTGATCTCTCACCTTGAAATTTTCAAAGAAGCCACCACCTCCATTCTCCATCTTGTCATCGTCCCCAGAGGCCAGGCCCATCATGCTGCGGCTACGGAGCTGCAGCTCCTCAAAAAGGCTCTCTAGAAGGGCACTGCGAGTCCGCTCCTACACCAGGGCAGAGAGAGAGAGTGGGAGAAAAGGGACAGAATAGAACAGAAAAAAGAAAGGACAGAGCACTGAGAGAGGGGGAGAGAGAGAATGAACTCTCCTGTGTTTCAGCTATAATTGATACATCCCACTTTGTCTAGTGTTAAGAGGAATATGATTTCTTCCAAATGTGGACCCTTCTCTAACTTCCTTATTCTCCCCCCATTCTGAAGGCAGATATACTGCCTTGAGCTATTTTTGGTGCCCTTTTTCTTCATTTCTTCTGTTTTCCATTTCCCTCAGCCCATCTTAGAAGAGCCTAGGAAATGAAATCAGGGTGGATAAAATCTGATTATTTAAAATAAATAAATAAATAAATAAATAATGTTTCTTCATTTAAATCAGATTTTCTCTCTTTAAATTAAATACATTTTTGTTCTTAAAAATAAACCTATTTGAAATTATGACAACCTATGTTAAAGGCCTAAACTTACTACAATCTATTAAAAATAATTTAAACTAAATTTACAAAATATAATCTTAATCAGTACACGTTTGCTGCCAAAGTTTTAAAGAATGTCACACTGCTGAACTGGTGGAAGACACTGGCTAAGCACCTGGAACCAGAGTTTGTTGAAGTGCTAGCTATTGATAGTCTTTTGCAGGCACAACACGAATATTTTCTTCATTTCAGTTTATTCAACTAGTTCTGTTCAATGGCTAGTTCATTCAAAGTTAAGAAACGGACCGGGAGTTTAAAAAGCAGGAAAGCTCGTCTCCCTCTTCCAATCTATGAATAAAAACTAGGTGTGAAGATGAGGCCTACTAGTTCTAAAGCCTTGAAGGACATGTTGCCAGAAAAAAATAGTACAGTTCACTCACTGCAGAGGATACGTACTTTGGTTAGTAAATCAGTTAATTTTAAATGCAAACATATTCTCATAAACTTACATTTTTAATTTATTAAGTAGTTTAAACTATATTCCAATTTCCATCCAAATACAGCTTGACACAAATCACACAGAAAAAAATCTAGTAAATGAAGAAATGTATAATTCACATCTTCTACCTTAATAAACAAATGTAAAAATTAAGAATTTGAATAAATGCATGTTAAGCAATATAATTGCTTAAATAAATATGTATAGATATAGTGAATCCTCCTGGCTAGCAAAAAGAAGTATCAAATTTAGTGTAAAAAGATATGGTTGCAAATTAATATGCTTTAATGGTTATCAACCAGTGCAAATAAACCTTTATTTAGGAAAATAACTAAAAAGTATAAATGGAAAACAAGATTAAAATTGATTACGGTATTTAAATCAAGATTTTGTACTTGCTAATTTAAATCAATCTACCCTGAATCAAATGCAAAAATCTAAGTTAATGCAACATTAAGATTGGGTGGCTTTCACTGTACAAAGTCAGGTAATGTAACCACTAGAGTTCTAGTAGCAGCCACTTTGCACATATGCCAGATATAGTGTTCTTGTTTTGGAGGGGTAAAATGTGTACTTTAATATAGATATATATAATAAAACATACAAGAAACACCACGAGGCTGAGTTAACATTTAATTTACTTCATTTTATTTTTAAGGGACTTTAATTTCCTAAGTGTTGCTATATCTTTCATTAATTGTGCAGCCTTAAAAAACTAACAGTTTTTTTGCATTTATTAAATATTAATGTGAACACTCAAGTACACAGACTCACCTCTAGTTTGGCAAACTTTTCAGCCCGGTAGCAGCTGTACTCAGCATTGATTAGCTTAGCCAAAAGGAATTCACGAAACTCTTGACCCTGTGGGAAAAAAAGGAAGTATAGATTGGAAATGGTAACCTAGGAAAGGCTCTGGATATACATTTCCTTAACCCCCCAGGGTTATCCAGCCCCATCCTGAAGCCAGATTGGAAACAGCAACCTAGAGGTGACGGAGTGTGTAAATCACACAACTAATCCCTGCATCGCTTGCTTACAGGACTCATCAGAGACACAAACCTTTTTAAATATAGCTGGATTTGGGAGTGGGGGTCCAAAGAAGGGGACGTCATCTCGAGCTGTTACTGAAACCTGAAACAATACAGAAGAAACCACTTCAACATCATAACAAGAACCAGAATGTCACATCCTCTCACAGTGATGAGCTTGTACAGTAACTCCTCACTTAACGTAGTTATGTTCCTGAAAAATGCCACTTTAAGGGTATGTCCATACTACCCGCCCGGGTCGGCGGGTAGCGATCGACTTCTCGGAGTTCGAGATATCGCGTCTCATCTAGACGCGATATCTCGAACTCCGAACGCGCTCCCGTCGACTCCGGAACTCCACCACCGCGAACGGCGGTGGCGGAGTCAACGGGGGAGCTGCGGACTTCGATCCCGCGGCGTCTGGACGGGTAAGTAGTTCGAACTAAGGTAGTTCGAGTTCAGCTATGCTATTCGCGTAGCTGAACTTGCATACCTTAGTTTGACACCCCCCCCTAGTGTAGACCAGGCCTAAGTGAAGCGATGTTAAGCTAATCCAATTTCCCCATAAGAATTAATGTAAATGAGGGGGTTAGGTTCCAGGGAAATTTTCTTCACAAACAATTTAATACTGGTACACAGTGATGATGATTGTGAAGCTTGGTTGAGGTGGAGGAGTCAGAGGGTGGGATATTTCCCAGGGAATGCCTTACTGCTAAATGAACTAGCAATTGACTGAGCCCTCAAGGGTTAACTCTCACAACACTCTACAAGGCAGCAGGAAAGGAGAGAGGGCAGACAGAGACACACACCTTGTGTGTGAGAGAAAGAATGCGCATTTCCCCTTTAAGTAGCTGACCCCAGGCTTAAGTACACTGCCTTGTTAATTAAATCAGCTTGCTGAGACCTGAGTCCCAAAGCTACTGCCTAGAACAGGGGTAGGCAACCTATGGCACGGGTGCCGAAGGCGGCACGCGAGCTGATTTTCAGTGGCACTCACACTGCCCAGGTCCTGGCCACCAGTCCAGGGAGCTCTGCATTTTAATTTAATTTTAAATGAAGCTTAAACATTCTGAAACCTTATTTACTTTAAATACAACAATAGTTTAGTTATATATTATAGACTTATAGAAAGAGACCTTCTAAAAAAGTTAAAATGTATTATTGGCAAGCAAAACCTTAAATTAAAGTGAATAAATGAAGACTCGGCACACCACTTCTGAAAGGTTGCCGACCCCTGGCCTAGAAGCTCCCTCCATCCATCTGTCATGTGTCCCCCCTGCTCTATGGAAGATGGGGTAAGCGGGGTGCAGGAGCAGGGGGGAAGGGGGAGACACCCTGACATTAGCTCCCCTCTTCCCCCTACCCCCCCGTACAGCAAGCTGGAGTCTCTGGAAGCAGCTCCAAGGCACAGGGCAGGAGCAGCACATGGCAGTGGGGGGAGGGACAGCTGTTACACAGGGAACTTAGGGGAGTGGGGAGTTGATAGGGGGGCTGCTGGTCCACCCTGGTTCCAACCATCCACCACCTAGCTGCAACGGGCTGCTTTTCCTGCAAGCAGTGGACAAAACAGGCGGCTGCCAAACGACTTAGAAGGAAGCATTTCACAACTTTAAACGAGCATATTCCCTAATTGATCAGCAACTTAATATTGAAACAACGTTAACCAGGACGACTTTAAGTGTGGAGTTCCTGTATAAGAACAGAAACAGAAGTCATGGACCCTGAAAACATCCGGTGATGTGGATCAGTCCCATAATACAAAACTAAGGGGCATCTGATTTAATTAAGGGTAAATACATTTCAAATAAATCAAAGGCAATACTTCTCCACAGCACGTAGTCTGTAGTGTAGTCAGCAGACAGTTCTATGCCAGCTAAGTCCCAAGTGTATATCTAAATAATATATTATACCACAGAAGAACATAAATTTTATGAATCCAGTCTTCTGAACAACCATTTATCCAAATCATTTTCCCTGATAGGGGGAAAAGAATATAACAAAAGTGATGCCAATGAAGAACAAGTCAACATCCCTTCACATCCTGATGCCGTCAATGCAATGGAAATCACTTTACTGTGGTTTGAAGGACAAGAAGAAAGTGATGCAGTGCACCAGACTGAAATTTATGCCGGTATCTGCTGCAGTATTGAGATATTCAATGTAATGAACTCCTCAATCCCCAATTAGTTTCTAACATAGTTCTACTGTAATATATACTCAGTTTATATAGCATTTTTCTTACATACATAAATACATACACACACACATATGGCCTTCATTACATTAGCTAAGTACCTTACAATCATTAAATTAATGTATCCTTGAAATGTAGAGCAGCATTATTCTTATTCCCATTATACAGATGGAGAACTGAAGGAGACGCATTCAGCAGCAACTCACCCAAGATCACAAAGGAAATCTGTGGCAGAGCCAGGGATTACACACAGACATAGCAGGGTGTCTGTCTCCTTAAGAATTATAAGGACTAGTGGTCAATCAACACCTATTCTTTTTCATGTCCCTTAACTTCTGGGACTTTTTAGAGTAAACGAAGACCTAGAGAAGGCAAAGTTGGTGCTGGGAAAGAGGAGGATGGTCCCAGGAGAACAGTTAAGGCCTGGGGAAAATCCAGGCTATTATTTCTTTAAAAGCCCGGGACTAGCAGGACAGGTTTCTCCCAGCTAATCTGGACAAGCTCTGGGAAGACGACTGTATATATTGTCTCTTCCCTCAGAACAAGGGAAAAACCAGCAGGGGGAGGTATGACTGGGAAAAAAGGTGAGCTGGAGGAGAAGCGGGCTAAGGCTCTATATTTGATTTAAAGTTGTAGCTGGAGCGGATAAAATTTGGACTCTGGGGACTTTATTTTGATTGGTACGGTTTATGAGAATAAACCAGGGTATTACTGGAAGAGAAAAGCTTGTGTGGAGTTTTAAGGAGTCCAAGAGGGGAAATGGAGCCAGACCCCCTGAGCCATGCTTGGCCAGAAGGGGGCACTAGAGGATAGGCACACCCTTCAGTGCCTGACCTCTCTTGTCCCAGGCTAGTTCCCTAAGCCATAAGACCATCTCCCACTAGAGACCTGGCTAGTTAAAATCTTGCATTACACTGGGAGGTGGTTTAGCTCATGTTAGGATATAGATATTCAGGCCTGTCTGCAAAGGCCTAGACTTTAAGAAGGTATAAAAGAAAGAATAAAAAATACTGTCTTCCTGTGTAATGGCCTTTTCTTACTGTGTCAGTCTGAGGCCTGGTTCTTCAGCTAAGCAGCCATAAGCTGGGAAGTGTATGGTCACATCCTCACATTCCAAACTAGTCACACTGAAATAAGGCAATCTGGGGTTGTTAGGAAGGTGATTAGATCTATCACCTCCAGAGAAAGGGAAGAGCCTAGAAAACATGAAAGGAAATTTAGTTTGATAGTTTTCTGTCTGGTAAGAACTTACTTATCAATAGACACAGCTGGAGAACCCTTATGTCGGTATAGATGTAGTTGTGAAATCCTCACTTCTGTATTGTTTTGTATGTTTATTTGCATGGTCTCTGGTTCTGTGATTGTTTCTGTCTGCTGTATAATTAATTTTGCTGGGTGTAAACTAAGGTGGTGGGATATAATTGGCTAGCTAATCGTGTTACAATATGTTAGGATTGGTTAGGTAAATTTTAGTAGAATGATTGGTTAAGGTATAGCTGTGAATATTACTATATAAATTAGGGGCAAACAGGAAGTAAGTTGGGATTTGAAAATAAGGAAAAAGGAACTTGGATTTAAGCTTGCTGGAAGTTCACCCCAATAAACATCGAATTGTTTGCACCTTTGGACTTCAGGTATTGTTGCTCTCTGTTCATGTGAGAAGGACCAGGGAAGTGTGAGAGTGAAGGAATAAGCTCTCTAACAGCTCAGTGGTTTGAGCATTGCCCTGCTAAACCCAGGGTTGTAAACTCAATCCTTGAGGGGGCCACTTAGGGAACTGGGGCAAAAATCTGTCTGGAGATTGGTTGTGCTCTGAGCAGGGGGTTGGACTAGATGATCTCCTGAGGTCCCTTTCAACCTTGATATTCTATGATTTCTTGACTCTGAGGAAAGATTAAAATAGCCAAGTACTATGGTCAAAATTTTCAAATATGATTGTCTAAAATTAAGCACATAGTGTCAGTGCCCAAATGTGGACCTAAGATAGGGAAAGCATTGACAGAAAAAACTGCCCATAGTGAAATCTATTATGCTGCAGAATAATCTCCCAGGAGAAGTGGTGAAAGGTCCAATGGAAATGTACTGTAGCCTATAGGGAATGATTCTGCAGTGGCTCCTGGGCAATGACCTGGAGTATTTTTAGTTCTTTTCCATCTGTAACTCCAGTGATGGAAAGGATGGCCAGAACAGTCCCACCAGAGGCTGTGCAAGGAGGGTTCAACAGCAGGGATGGACTAAGGGACACGGCAGATGCCACTCCCGCTTTCATTTTGATAAGGGCCCACCGTGAATTTCTGTGGCCCCTAAAATGAACTGGGGGAGCAAATGGGGAGTCTCACTCCACAGATGAGCAGCAGTGCTGTGAAAGGCTGCCCTTGCCCCTGGCTGGTGGGAGATGAGCAAACAGGAGAAGTCAGCCTGTCCACCCACAGAGCCATGGTTGGCTAGATAGCCAAATCCTCTCCCTGATTCCTTCTGCCAACTCTCCTGGGATTCATAGAAGGGACTACTATCTGTGATAATCTAGTCTGACCTCCTACATAACACAGGCCATAGAGCTTCTCCGTAATAATTGCTGTTTGGACTAGTGCAGGGTTCTCAAAAATGCGGCACGTAGGCTGCATGCAGCCCGTGGAGTTATTTCCTGCGGCCCACCATAAGTGCAGCCAAGCTCCCCCCACCCCCCTACTCCTCCCCCGACAGTGCACCATGTCCCTGCTCCTCTGCTTACCTCCCAACGCTTCCTGCTGACAAAGAGCTGTTTGGCAGTGCTTAGGACTTTCCAGGAGGGATGGGGAGGAGCGGGAACACGGCGCACTCAGGGGAGGAGGCAGAGAAGAGGTGGGGCTGGGGTTGGAATTGGGGCAGGGAGGGAATGGAGCTGGGGCAGGGACGTTGGGGAATGGGTGGGAAGAGGCAGGACGGGGGTGGGGGCTCATGGAAGGGATGTAGTGGGGGTTTTGCAGTCTGTTACCAACCAATTTTGAAGCTCTCAGCTATTTTACTTGATAATTGGTGTACAACTGCAGAAAGGTGTGTATTTGTGCTGTGCCAAGAGTACTAGACCATTGTGATATCAGAGATAACTCAACCAATCACCACCCTTACTCAATAGCTAATTTGCATGCTAGTTTCATTGGATGTATGAGGGAGACTTCACAGACGGTGGATTACTTGGCCCGACTGGCACCCCCTTGTGCCTAGCTGCCACCTCATATATCAGCACAACCACCTACACAACACCACAACCAGCAAGTCCAAATACTGATAGCCCTTCACTCCAGTACACATCTCTTATTTGCCACCAACACAAATCAACCAAAATCTCCCAGCACAACACAACCCAGGCACAAATCAACACAGCTTTCCATCACAACACACATTTGCTCACCCTCACTCATACTTACCTTAAACTTGAGTGGCTAAGTGGCAAGTCCTTTGCTAGTAAGCATATATTGGGCTACTGTGACAACGCAATAAAAGTCAATAGAAAAATCACTGTAAGATGCTATACAATTTAAGGGTGTTGAAAAAAGATATATTTTATATGAGAAACAGTACATGACCCTGTAATTAAAAGATTACATGATAACACAGTCTCAAAGGGGCAGAGAAAAAGTTGCGTGTGCAACCCTAATTTTGGCACGTGTGCTTAACTGTGCAGTCTTTACATTCTCTTAGTGTAGTTTTTTTGTATGAAATGTGGTACAATTTGCAAGCAACACAGACTGGTTTCATCTCAGGATATCAAACCTAATATTGGTGCTTTTGTTGATGCAAAACGCTGCCAGCTAAGTGGCCAAAAATGAAATGACTGTCTAAATTAGCACTGACTTTTTGCAATACGTTAATTTTTAATAGCATACTATATTACTCTTCATTTTTTACTATATTTTTCTATCGTTGCATGAAAAGGTTTCAGTGATGTGGCCCTTGGGCCACTGTACTAGTCCTCATATGGCCCTCGTGGTGATTGGAGTTTGAGATCCCTGGACTAGTGCATATCTTGTTAAATCAATATTGGATGTTTTTTCAAAAATTGTCAGTGATGGAGAATCCACAACAACTCTGGTAAGTTCTTCCAATGGTTAATTACCATAATTGTTCAAAATTTGCATCTTATTTCCAATATGAATTTGTCTGGCTTTATCTTCTAGGCATTGGATCTCATTAGACCTTTCTCTGCTAGACTGAAGAACCCTCTAACTGAATTGCCGTTTGCCATGTAGGTACCTATAGAATGTGATCAAATCACCCCTTAACCTTCTCTCTGTTATACTAAATAGACTTGAGAAGCTCAATCCATCACTATAAAGCAGGTTTTCCAATCCTTTGACTATTCTCATGGCTCTTTTCTGAGCCCTCTCCAATTTATCAACAGCCTTTGTGAATTGTAGGCACCAGCACTAGACCCAGTATTCCAGCAGCGGTCGCACCGGGACCAAATATAAAAGATTGGAGAAGGAACTGAGTGGGCTATACATGCAATCGCTGCTGCCTGTGCGGGCCAAGAGTATGAGCTCGACTGCAGGGCAGGAAGCAGCCTGACAACGTGGCCACTGTGAGCCTGCCTTGCGCAACATCTGAGGCTCAGCCAGAGCCCAGAGTGGTGGCCCTGGATCCAGGGCTGGATTTACACCTTACACACCCCTAGGCACAGCATCTTCAGTGCCCCCGCCCCACCTCCCTATGTGACCCTGCCTGGAGCCCCCCTCCCACATCCCCACGTGGCCCCGTGAGCCCCCAGCAGCCCTGTGTGGCCTGCTCTGCCTCCTAACCTGGCTCCAAGAGGGCGCCTGTCATTTTTCACTTGAAGAAAAAATGACATCCGCCTGCTAGGTGTTTGCTGCTGCCCACCAGACCAGGCAGCCTCAGCCAGCTCAGGCTGTTCTGGTGCCACAGCAGCCTCTGGTGGAAGAAATGCAGAACTGCAGCACATTTTCTGCAGAAAACAAATTCTGCCTCCCTTAGAAATGAATTCTGCACATGTGAGACAAGCGGCTTGTGGGGTGTCTCATCAGGGGACGGGGCAGATCTGGAGGCTCCCAATAACTCCAGAGCAATTCGACCAGCAGCAGTAGGGCAACAAAATAGCCCAAAAATACCACAATTCGCAACTGCTAAAAATCCCTGGCAACAGACAACTAAAAATAGCCCAATTGGGCTAGGAGATAAACATACTTGGCAACTCTCCCTGCACGCCCCTTGAATGCTGGTGCCCATAGGCACATGCCTACTGTGCCTAATTGGAAATCTGTCCCTGCCTGGATCGCTGATGTGGGGCCCTGGGACTGTGTGCATGTTCATAATGGTGACTGTTATTGATAAAGCAGTTGGAATGATGTTTAGGTGAATTCCTGCCTCCCCAAAAGCTGGAGGAAGGGTCTTGCACTCCAGGCAAGGGGCAGAAGTTTGAACGAACTACCAGCAAGGGGATCCCTGACCAAACAGGGGGCCCATTGGCTGTGTTTACCTTGTAGAGGGTCTCCCCAATGGCACCATGAGCGAGCTGTACCACCACATAGGCATGCAGGAAATTAGACGCTATCATGTCAGGGACAAAGGGAGTGTTTTCATCCTGGAAGACAATGGCCACAATGTCGTTCCCAATGTGACGCTTCCGCTGCAGCTGGAGGGAGCAAATGAGATGAGAGAAACCAGTAAGAGGGGAGATTCCTTCCCCAGCCACCAACCCATCCGGCACTCCCAACCCACACCCCCAGCTGGAAACCCAACCCCAGCCACTAATCTACACCCATCCCTAACCACTGCTTACTCCAACACACACCCAGTCCCTAGCCCCATCCACCAGTTCACTCTCCCATCCTCCTGAATCACTTGGTGCCTCTCCTTATGGTACCTGCTGGGCATCTCCCTCTGTGAACGGCAGCTTCGTAGATATATGGAACATGATCTCCTTGCCCCGGAAATTGGTATAGACTGATTCGGTGCCAGTTTGACCCCTCGTGACATCCAAGCCTCCTCGGAACCTGAATGCATTGGCACCATGTGGTGCGGGGAAGGAAGTAGACACCAGTAATGCTATTCAAGGTTGTCATCAGAGACAGGTTTAAGAGCTCAGTGGTTGAAGGGCACCACACACTCCAAAAATCAATGCAGTAGCTAGACTGCAGCTGCACAAAATTCCTATTGGCATCATCCTCTCTCCACTGAGAACTAGAGAGGCATCTATTCCTGCCAAACCAGGCAGCTTTGGAGGAGCAATCATCCCTGCCACTCTCAGGGGAAACATCTCCAGTTGAGAAATGTGGAGAGCACGGGGTGCCCCACAGAAGCAGATGGTAAGGACCAAGGCTTATCAATGCCCATTAGCACCTCAAAGCAGCGCAGGATAGTGTGGATATGGTCAATGCTCTGTCATTCTCTGTTGATCCTTGTGGGCCAGTCCCAGCTGCTGTCAGTCACACAGCTTAACATTTGGAAGAAAAGCATCCCAGGAAAGTGTCCCTAGAATCTCCCATTAGAAATCCCCAACCATTCAGCCCAGCTCCCAGTCATGAGACACAACCTCAAACACTGCGTATTGGAGAGAGCCAGAGCTGACAAACCAGACTGGATACTGAGATATGTAAATGCACAGCACCAGCAGGGAATGGGACTCCAACAGGATCCCAGGGGAAATGACAGGCCAAGCCTTTCTGGGAATACCCCACAGGATGCACAGCTAGAGCTCTATTTAGCCTACATGGGGGCTGAGTTCTTTTGAAAATCCAACCCACAATGTAGTGTTTGGATCAGGGATGTGGCCCTCTAACAGATGGACCCACAAAGAGGATATGGGCCTGCCAGCAGAAGGAGACCTGCTTTGTGATTTTTTGGAACTGAAGACACACGGGTCTACTTTGGGCTCCCCAAGTCTGTGCCTCGTACCTTAATTGTGTCTGACTGCAGCCCCCATGCTGTGCTGACTGGTCACTCCCATGCTGTCCCCTGCTTACCCACGGAAATCCTGCAGCTGGATCCTGTCTCCAAGGAAATCCAGGAACTCCAGGAAGGCCAGACTCTCTTCAGTGTTACTGAAGACTTCTTCCTCTGTGGTCTAGAAGGGGAGAGGAGAGATGATAAGCAGAGGGGATTATTCCCCATACACACTCTCACCTCTCCTGGGATCTGGAGAGGAGGAAAAGAGAAAAACTGATATGGGGAAAGCTCACTTCCCTTCTCACACACAGAGTCTACATCCTCCCACCTCAGCAGGGTCCAGAGCCCTATCCCCCTGTATATAATGGAAAATTGTCTCCTCTTCCTTGAAATAAAACAAGGTCTGTCCTCCAGCACCAAGAACATGGAGAATGCGAATCTCACTCTGGTGCCAACAGGGGGTTCTCTCCCTGTGGACACTGCAGAGGGGAGAGAAGTCTCTAGGACTCAGAGGGCTTCCTTGGGTTGACAAGGAAGAAGATCTCAAGACAGCACCAAGGGGTCCCCAGAACCAATATGACAGAGAAGGCCAATGCCTGCAGGGGGCACAATCTCCCAGCTGAGGTGCACTAATGTTGCAGCAAGGAGAGGAGACATTAGGACAGAAAATGATACATAGTACCAGTGCTTGGTACCACTAGGAGCTGTTCTAACTAGAGTGGGATTGGGGCTCATAAACAGCAAAGAGAAACTAGACTTCTCTAGGACTGAAATTGCAGGGCACGAACCCTTGGATCCAGAGGAAGGCACTAGGTTTGGCCACACTGACAGGGGGATGTGAGGAGAGAAGCCCCCAAGACTCAAGAGTGACAGGGAATGAAAAAAAAATCCTTGACCCCAGGTTGGCTTAAGTCGCCTTCTATATGGTTGGGGTTGAGAAATGTGACCTGGTGTGTTTGGGCCTGAGGGTGCTTGGTTGTGGAGTGCAGAGAGCTCTCACCTGCCCAGCTTTCTGGTAGATGACCCCAAATTTGAAGTTATTGCTTATGACGTGTTCATCAAAGGCAACAATGAGCTGGGAAGCCTGGGAGGGCGGAAAGCATAAAGTCTCGGTCACATCCCACCAGAAGCCCCTGTCATCAGAGGGACAGGCAGGTGGGAAGCTACTGTAAACATACCTTGGGGTAGAGGACAGGGAAGAATCGGTCAACATTCACGTCCTCACACAGCAGCTGCCGAGAGAGAGAAAGAAGGAAAAGTGGTGATTGATTGCCACTGTTGGGAGCTGTGACTCCCCTTCCTATACCCTGACTCGCTACAGGCAGGAGGGTATTGCTTTATAGTCATCTGGCAGGAGTCTCTTGGTAAGAAAATCTAAGGCAAAGTGAGGAGAAAAGATAGATGAGAAAGGGCAAAAAGACTGGAGAAGAAGAAGGGAAAAGAAAAGTGAGAGAGAAGTGAGAAAGGAAGCTGAAGAGTGAGAGTTAAGCAGAGCCAGACAAAGGGTATGTCTACACTGCAATCAGAAGTGTGATGGCAGCCTCTCTAGACATATCCGAGCTAGCTGTGATCTATCTAGATCATATAACAGCAATGAAGTTGTGGAAGCACAGGTTAGCCTCTCAAATATGTAGGTTCCAGGTGGCTATCCATCTGGATAGCCTATGGCTTTACTGCTATTGTTATTCAATCTAGTTAGATCAAAGCCTGCTCGGATATGTCTACAGATGCTGCACTCTGACTGCTGTGTAGACATACAGGAACTCCTCACTTAACGTTGTAGTTATGTTCCTGAAAAATGCGACTTTAAGTAAAATGATGTTAAGCGAATCCAATTTCCCCATAAGAATTAATGTAAATGAGGGCATTAGGTTCCAGGGAAATTTTTCACCAGACAAAAGACTACACACACACATACACACACGCACACACACACACACACACACAATAAGTTTTAAACAAACAATTTAATACTGGTACACAGTGATGATGATTGTGAAGCTTGGTTGAGGTGGAGGAGTCAGAGAGGGAGATATTTCCCAGGGAATGTCTTACTGCTAAATGAACTAGCAATTGACAGAGACACACACCCTGTGTGTGAGAGAAAGAATGTGCATTTCCCCTTTAAGTAGCTCTTCCCAGGCTTAAGTACACTGCCTTGTTAATTAAATCAGCTTGCTGAGACCTGAGACCTGCAGCTACTGCCTAGAAGCTCCCTCCATCCATCCGTCATGTGTCCCCTCGGTCTATGGAAGATGGGGTAAGCGGGTGCAGGAGCAGGGGGGAGGGGGAGACACCCTGACATTAGCCCCCATCTTCCCCGTACTGCAAGCAGGAGTCTCAGGGAGCAGCTCCAAGGCACAGGGCAGGAGCAGCACATGGCAGTGGGGGCAGGGACAGCTGCTGCACAGGGAACTTAGGGGAGTGGGGAGCTGATGGGGGGGCTGCTGGTCCACCCTGGTTCCAAGCCCCCACCACCTAGCTGCAACGGGCTGCACTTCCTGCAAGCAGTGGACAAAACAGACGACTGCCAAACGACTTAGAAGGAAGCATTTCACAACTTTAAACGAGCATATTCCCTAATTGATCAGCAACTTAACATCGAAACAATGTTAACCAGGATGACTTTAAGTGAGGAGTTCCTGTACCATGAGTGTGTGAAAAAATATGTACTCAGTTAGGGTCTCACCTTCGCCATCTGGACTGCATTGGGGAACTCATTCAGGCAAGAAATGGGGATCAGGTCATGTTTGGTACCAGTTCGAGTCCTGCCACAAACCAAAAAAAGAAGAGAACCAATGACAAAGGGAAATGCAAACAACATCTCTGACTGCTTAAGGCGACTCCTGCTGCACCTCCAGATCTCTTCTTATGGAGGGAATATTGTTCTTGCATAATATTCTGGTCCAGTAACTAAAGGGTTAATTAGATCCCAAAAGGGTTATACATGTGCTAAGCTAGAGTCTATGTAACTAGTGCCTAATGCAGGGATCCCCAACACGGTGCCTGGGGGCACCATGGTGCCCATGGGGGCATCTAAATGTGCCCGCGTCCTGGCCGGCGGTCGAGCATCCGCCGAAATGCTACAGTCCTTCATCTGGTGCCCGCCAGATGAAAAAGGTTGGGGACCACTTGTAGCCCAGTGCTTGGTATTAATTGAGCAGAAAGAAAACAGCTAGTTAGGTGACTACATGGATCTCCATCACTCCTAGAGACCTTTTTTGCTTAACAGTTAAATATATTGCAAAGGAAATCCAGGTGTTGCTTCAACACAGAAGGGAATATTTTGGGACAACAATGGGATTCAAAACCATTACTCCCATACACAAATCTAACTGCACTAGCCCTGAGGTCATCCTCATAAGTCAGGCATCATAACTCCCTTCTATCTGGCTTTGGCTGGCCTGCCAACAGCATGCCAGAGTCTCATTAGGAAGGGGTGGTGCATAGAACCAGGGTCTCTTCCAACCAGCCACCAGCACTTTCCTATGTGTGTGTCTGTGCTCAATGAAAATATTCCCTGGTACAGCTCAGAGGGCTTTTAGATTCCCCCCCTTTTTATGTAAGATTTCTGCTTATCCTTTCACTATGTTTCCCTATCTACAATGGAACAGACACATCAGAAATTCTCTTCTTCCTGACCCCTCCCCAATCCTGGCTGCCCTGCAGCCCTCAGCTTCCTGAGGGTGACAGCTGGGAGAAGCTGGGAGTAAAGAAATATTAACGCTCAAAGATGAGCCAGAAGGAAAAGGGGCTTCCCCAGTCAGGGGTTTCCCTGCAACCATCCCTGGGACAATGACATTAGGTCACAAAATCCACACAGAAAGACTTCCTGGTAAGGTGGGAGACAGAGCGTGGTACATGTGTTTCCATGTTGGGTGCTGTTACCTCAGCAGCAGGTGCAAGTTGTCCTGCCTCTCAATCTGCTCATACTTCACAGAAAGGATCAGGTAGCCCAAGGTTGTGTCATTGGAGTAAAAGTTCTGATGCTCCTAAAAACAGGAAGTCAGAGAAGCTCACTCTCCCAACGTACCCACCAGATAATACCTATGATATTGCCAGTCTCCCATAGTCCCTGAGAAGATACCCCTTCACCATTGGGTGTCTTTCCCACCATCCTCATCATCTCATGCTCAGGCTAGGCTGTGAACATGATAGAGCTATTCAGGACATGATAGAGCTATTCGTGGAGCATAGCTTCCTCCTTCCCAGGTCCCTGTGAGGACAGAACCTGGGCTGCACAGCACCAAAAGCAGAGGCCTCTACCACTTTGATCTGAAGGAATAACTCCGTTGTGAGTATGCTGCAAGCTCTTAGTGTTGCTGGTGCTATCCACTACAGGAGTTATGGTCACTGTGATGATTTCTTGAACCCAAGCTCACTAATACATGTTTCAGCAGTGAACCAAGGAGATCTGCTAGGCTGAGCAGAAGAAGGGAGTGCTTAGCGTACAGTGACTCAGTAGTACTGCACTTCAGATGGTTGCTACAGTTGTGCAATACTCCACTCTTGCACATTTTGCAAACTCATTGGGTCTATGAGACTCTGCTATACCAGACCAGTCATCCCACATGAGAAGAGGGGAAAACTCTTACTGCTGCATGGAGTGGGGTAAGGGTCATATCAGGCTAGCAGTGTCATCTACAGCTAGGCCAAAGATCAGATCCAGCATGTATCTGGTTATGTGGGTGGCTCTGGAAAAACTCCCTGGTTACTCTAACAGATATGGGGTTAGCGGTGGCATACCCAGCACTTCGAAAGACTCCCAAGATAATAAATTTCAGTCTCCAGATTCAGAACAACATCTCCTTTCATTCAGACAAGAAGCCGCTGGTGCGGGGTCTGTATACTAATATCATTCTTACACTGGCCTTGTCTCTGGTCTCAAACACCAGATGAATTTGACTTCTGTCTCAATGAGGCCTCTTCTGCAGTGGAGACCAGATGCACACATTTTTAACCCTGTCTGTGAGCTTATACTGCAAGGGGTACTCTGTTGAAATAAGCTGAGCCAACTCTGGTTTAGACACCTGGTCTCCAGAACCGATCATGGTTTTGTTGACAACTGATTGTGACGTGGTCAGCATGATCGTGAGATCCACCTGGTGACCACCCATCACCCCAGAGGAGCCAGTTCAGGTGGAGCCTGTGGGACAGCGAATAAATGCCCATACTTTGAACCTCACCTGCAGGCTGGTCTCTGCTTCCATGTGTTCTCATAGCTGGAAATGGCAAGATCAAGGAATACTTGGCCCCACTCCTGTGTAATACATTGGCTTAGTGCATGCAACTATCGCTCTCTCGCTATAACAACCTGTTACTGAGCTACAAGAGTTTGTCCTTTGGCTCAGCTGGCAGGCCTTCTACATTTTGTGCTGAAGGGCCTGGGTTTGATCCCCATGTCCAGTGACTGTCTGTATATGGTGGCCACCATGATTCATTACTGTTGTTTCCCTTCCATCTCCCAAGGTCTGTCTGTGTCCAAAAGTCTCAGCAAAAGATACCCTTTATATTCATCAGATCTGAGACCTCTCTCTTCTCCATCACACTGGACACTACACAAAGTGCAAAGGGGCACCCCTGACGTAGCTCTGACTCTAAGTAGCACATTGCTGGGTGTGTAGTGGGACACACCTTATTTCATTATTTTTGGCACTGGGGAGGTGTGGGATCTGGGGGGAGGAGGTGAGGTAACCCCCAAATCCCTCAGGAGGCCATTAGGATACAGTTTAGCCATGGAGTGGAATGAGAGGCTATGGGATTCCCCCTTACCTTCCCCAGGAAGTGCTTGCGGTACAGCTTGGCTGTGGGGTCACACTCTAGCTTCACTTTACTGCTGCAGGGGGAAGGCAGGTCAGGTAGAGCTGAGGTCGAGCTGGGGAGGCCATGGCAGGTTCCTTCAATCCAATAGCCCCCGAACTGGGGTAGGATAATGAGGGGGTATGGCCACCCTTTCCGTAACACCTGTCCCAAGAGACAGAGGCATTGCTTTGTGAGGCCAATAACATTACTGAGGTGGAGGAAGAGACTGAGCAGAGCAGAGCCAGCTGTGACTCACCTCATGGATGCTGGGGTATGGGATATACTCCTCTTCTCTCTGAAATCACAAGGGACCAGAGACATGAGGGAGCCTTTATAGTACCATCTTCACTTGGTGACCCAGGCTGCACATCCTCCACCGCCACTCCTCCCCATCCAACCCTACTTCTTTAGAGTATCTAGGTTAGGGTGCATTTCACAGCACACAGCATTATAACACACAAAAACTTCAGCAAATAAACTCCAGGGGCCAGATTCCACTCCCCGTCCCAGCTGCATGGGGCACAGTCAGGCAAAAACAGAGTAACCAAATTGTGAGCCAGATTGAGGCAAATTAAGCCATGTGTGGCCTGACATCCTTAGTCCCTTGTCCCATGCCAAGAAGAGTGTTGGAGTGGTGCCATGTTGCTGCATAAAGGGACAGCATGCAGGGACACCTGGGGATGGGGGACAGTGTTTATGCAAGTAGGGTAGAGCAGAGTGCACTGATCATTCCTGCATCCTGGGAGCAGGAGGGGTGTCACTTAGACCAGCCTGCAGATGGTCAAAGCTACACTCCAGGGTGTAGCTGAGGCTCCGAGGATGCTCTGTCCCTGATCACAAGAGGTGACCAGCTCCCAGATAGGGCAGCTCTACCCCTGCTCTCTGAACAGCACTATTACCACATGAGTGATTATGCTGACACGAAGGGGGCTCTGTGCCACGGAACAGTAGAGGTAGGTGCCTGCCAGAAGCCCATTCTCACAATGCTAGGCACACTGAACTTTCTTCCCATCTTTCCTTCGACACCATAAAACAGGGCCCCAGTGCAGTGAGGCTCCATTTTTCTGACAGTGAGGGTGGCTGATGCACAACTGCAGGGGCTGCTGAGGCTGTGTAAGAGGATTGGGGGAGAACCCTATGTCGAGCTACTTTAATGTTCTTCTAGCCCCGTCCCTTTAACCACGCTTGCCACTGACACGCCCCTCCAACCTACACACTTCCTGCCCACGTTGCTTCCTTGTGGGTGATTTTGTTACCCCACCAGGTTAGAGCACCAGAGCAGAGACAATAGAAAAAGGGAGAGAGAAAGGTCAGAATTTGAAAAAATGGGACCCAGTTCTTTGTTGGCCAATTAGGTGAGAGTCATGGACTTATTAGGAGGAACTGGTCAGATTTTAGGTTGCCCAGCTAGCACCCACCCTAAGCCCTTACAGGTTCTGGGCTCACGATGCTTACTGAAAGATATGTGACTCAGTATAAGTTTCTCTTTTAAATGTTATTAAAACTCAAACTAAAATAAAAGCAAGGAAACACCTCATCAGAGCTACTCTACAATTAATAATATGAAAGCAACTGATTGAATCTGCTTAGATTTTGAGAGGGTGTTTATTATATTTCCATCATATTTTTAGACCCTATTGTGCAACATCCCCAGAACCCTGATAAAAACACAAAGACTTGAGTTACAAATACTAGACTCCTCACCCCTCAAGAAGGCTGAGGAAGGGCAAGCTGCAAGTAGAAACACTTTATTTGCCATTCTCAATAATATATGAGGCACCAAAGACCTAACCTGACCTTGAGCGGAGTTGGGAGAGAACATCTTTGCTCATCCAGACGACTCCCCTGGAAACACAGAGAGACAGAGATAGTAAAACCTCACATAGCAGCATGTCTGTTTTCTCTCCCCACTGCCTCACACCCCATTCTCCAGGTTGTGTATTTGAGGAGATCCTTCAAGGCTGCCCCTCTAATCCACTGCTTTTGGAGATGTTGTGGGGGAGGTGTGACATTATATGATTAAAATATGACCATGTAGATCATTGTTGCTACCACCATTATACAATTGCAACAAATCTTATACAAAGTATGCCGTGTAAGGTGTCAATGGAAAAGTTATTGTTCGCTGAATATGATTATCCTGTTTGTATGCGTGCACCATTTTTGTATCTTTATGTACCAGTCTTTCAAATGTGGTTACTCCTGGGTTAACAGCCAAGTTTGCATCCAGTCTGCCCAGCTGTGACGGAGAAAGGAGTTAGGAATATTAACCTGGTAATGTTGCATGGGAGTTTTACTAGTTTACTGTCTGCATTAATGACTTCACTGAGGGATGATACTTGATGGCCAGCACATAACCTGAGCCCAGGAGGGGGTTGGGGCCAGGTGACACATTCTGCCCGGGGAAACTAGACAAAAGCTGGAGGAGAAGCAGGGGTATGTGGCTGGGTGAGACGGCTGGAGGGAGTTTCAGTTTGGAGCTGGCTGGGGAGACGGGGGAGGCCCAGACCCTGGGTCTGGGCTCCTCACCCCCCCAAGATGGACCTGACTGAGGGGTCCTGTTTTCTGTACCTACAAGCTCTGTTTTAGACCGTGTTCCTGTTGTCTAATAAACCTTCTGTTTTACTGGCTGGCTGAGAGTCACGGTGAAATGCAGGAAGTGGGGGGTGCCGGGCCCTGACTCCCCTACCCTCCGTGACACCAGCACATTGTGAAAGGACGATTCAAGTTGATGGCCCATCAAAGAACACTTAGCTCTCAGAATGGATATAGAAGAAGCTCATCTCCACCCCGGGGCCCTTCCTGAGTATGTTTTAGCCAGAATATGGGTAATGGATCCTGCTATCGAAGCATGCAAGGGTATGTGACCCTGGACTCCATCTTGTACCTATACTTTTCCACAAACTAAGACTGAGAGCTTTTCCCTCCCCATGGGAGAAAGTATAAAAGGCCCTGGAAGAATTTCCATTTTGCCTCTTTCCTGCTCTGATCTCTGGACTACGGACTTAACCTAACAGGAGCATTACAAGCAATGGACTGAGGACTTTCCAATCTTTTCAAAGTTATCGGTGACTGTACAAGACAGCAGTTTATTCCATCACTGCTTCAGGCCTGATACACTCATTGCAAAGTTCTTGTATGTATTTCATTCTTTTGACCATTTTAACTCTCTCCTCTTTCTTTTCTTTTATAAATAACCTTTAGATATTAGATACTAAAGGAATGGCAATAGCATGATTATTGGGTAAGATCTGAGTTGGATATTGACCTAGCTGTGTTGCTGATCTCTTGGGATCTTTCTGACTTCTTGTTAACCAGTTTGGTGAAACAGAAGTTTACTTTTGTTACTGGCTTGGTGTATCTTATGGATGAATAACCACCAGTTTAGGGTGGATGCCTTATTTCTCAGCAGTTTGTCCTGAATCTGGCATCTTCAGCTGTGACTAGGGTGACCAGACAGCAAATGTGAAAAATCGGGATGGGGGTGGGGGGTAATAGGAGCCTATATAAGAAAAAGACCCAAAAATCGGGACTGTCCCTATAAAATCGGGACATTTGGTCACCCTAGCTGTGACCCACAGGGAAGACTGTAGGTGGAGAGAAGGGTGATATGGGGGAGAAAAAGTTGACACTTGCCTGCCAAAAGGCCAGAAATTTGGAGTTAAAATTAACATGACCCCAACTTCCATCCCACAGAATGTAGCACTTCTGGTCAGAGAGCAGAGACATGTGCTCCCAGCCAGCATCTTTCACCTCTAACTCTCCAATCCCTCCACCTGCCTTTCTGCCCACTCCAAATAAATAGGAAAGGGGGAAAAGAAAATCAAAGAATGGAGTTCAAAACTTACATTCCTTTCTTACTTCCCCCTTCCCCGCAGAACTTTGCCAGGCTGGCATCCAGGGCCGGCTCTGCAGTTTTCGCCGCCCCAAGCAGCGCACTGAATTGCCGCTGCGGACGGCGGGGGCAGTCCGTGTGCCCTTAGGGCGGCAGGTGCATTTCCGCAGCAGCAGCAATTTGGCAGCGGCTTCTATGTTTAGCTGAAGCCGCCGCAGACAGCTAAACATAGAAGCTGCTGCTGAATTGCCACCGCTGTGGAAACACGCCTGCTGCCCTAAGGGCACACGGACTGCCCCCGCCGTCCACGGCGGCAATTCCGCGCGCTGCTTGGGGGCAAAACAACAGGGACTGCCGCCCCTTGCAGATTGCCGCCCCAAGCACCAGCTGGCATCCCTTTGATGCAGAGACTGCCTCAGACTTTAGAGCAGTGAAGAGTGAGCCCTGAAATGCTGATTCTCTCAGTTGAGAGAAGCAGCCAAAATTTGCTTTGGAGATTGAGGCTCAGAGACTTTAAGGTCAGAAGGGACCATTGTGATCATCTAGTCTGACCTCCTGCACATCGCAGGCCAGAGAACCTCCCTCTCTCATTGGGACAAGAACTGTCTTTTCCTCATGAAATGGACAGTCCATCTTGCTCCCTTCCAGGTCATGGAATTAATCCATGCTCTACAGATAACAGACACAACTGTTAGTTGAATATCACACACACATACAAGAGCCAGAAGTAGACAATCCCAACACAGAGATGAACTTCACATTTAAATCAGGCTCATAAACAGTAAAGTAAGCCCTCAGAGTGGATCTCCAACTATCTCTGTTTTCCCCTCGCTGCCTGTATAAGGAAAGATGTAGCAGATAAAATCAAGCTCACACAGTTCTCAGGATTATAACACTGGAAGTCAGGGGAGAAAAAAGAAAGTCTGCTGTAGAATTGAATGGCCACATAGTAGCACCAGAGAGACATGAGTAACAGCAATGATAATGAATGATATTTCTCCGGCTCATATCCAATAGAGACATGCATAAATAGTTTCTTGTAGCACCCGCAAAGTTCTGGTGCTGTACAGACATATAGAAAAGCACAGACCCTGCCCCCAAACTCCCACAATCTAAAGGCAAACAGAAAAAAGAAAAGGGTGCACCAAAGTGCCGAAGGTGATGAACAACACAACTTGATAATGTAGATGTTTCTGGGATAGGCCTGATTTTCCTTCTCTCTAGCCATCATTAGCTGGATAATTTCTTCTAGACATCACTGAAGAAGGACTTTAGGAAGGACTTGACCACAGAGAAGAGAGTGGCTTTGAGGATGAGCTCCAGGAGGGTGCTCATGTACAAGGAGCAGTGTGGAAGAAGACATTGAGATGGTTGTGGGAGAAGCAGACAAACGGGATGGTGATGTTGGCATCATTGCAGATGGGGTGAAGGTGGCAGATGAGAAGGGAGGGCAGGGTTATGCAGGCTCTTGACAGGAAGGCTCATCTCATTTTGGTGACTGAAATCAGATTTACTGGATTTTTACTCCTGTTAGCCCTGCAGAGCCAGCACAGCTCAGAGATCATGAGCTGAAGTTTATCCTACCTGTGCATTAGCCATGGAATTGGCTACTAAGTTCCACCTGTGCAAACTCACTGAAGACAGTGGAGTCACACAGTGGAGTCATGGCAGGGTATTCTGGCAGTGATGATGTTTGAAATGGAAAAACACCTAGCTTCATTCCCAGATCCCAGAGGGAATTTTCAGTTAAAACAACAACATTTTACCTGTAAACTAAGCACACCTAATGGGGTGTGGCCAAATTAATTTCCATCCAGAGAATTACACTGAGATGACATTAAGACTGTAACTGCACTCAGTGATCAGGAAATGCCAAAGTTGAGGTTGGACATGCACACTTAACCTTACCCCAGTGCACACATATTACATTACAAGCTTTAGTTACATATTCACATGCTATTTTTCATAGAATATCATATAATACACTATTTTAGTACAGTCTCAGGTACAATTTATAATATTTTGATTTCCTGTTTAATTGCACTAATTTAATTATCATAACAGTCCAATTTATCTTTATAAACTTGGGCCCAAGTTGTCTGCTGATGGAAACAGATTTGGCTCCATTGATTTCAGTGGCACTGCATCCAATTACATCTAGAAAAACTTTAGTCTTTACACTTTTTATTGATAGTTTCCTTCTCTCTACTGTGTATATTGTAATAACAGTAAGCCATAGCCATAAATTTCCTTTTCAACCACCAGTAGAGCTGCTTGAAATATTTTTTAAAATTGAAAAAAAAATGCTGAAATTAATTTTGTTTTGAAGGGTTTCAAATGAACCCATTTTCCATTTTTTTTAAATTGTATCTTCTGTTGTTTTGCTTTCTTTCCCTGTTAATTTTTTTTAAAAAATTCACTGTGGGATTTTCAACAGAGCCTACATCCCTCACTTGTGCTCCCTAAATCTCTTGAGTGCTTTTGAAAATCCAAACTTCAATTTTCAAAAACTAACTGGGGAAAAAGGAAAAGAGAAAAGAAAGGGGAAAAACAAAAAATGAAAAATAGTAAATGAAAAATATTTTTTAAAAATCATTCAAAAGATATAGTGAAAACTTTCACAATAAATGAAAACAATTTTGCTGTATATTTTAATTTTAAAAAGATAATTTTTCTATAAAAAAAGCTGTGTATTCAAAAATTTTTGACCAGCTCTATCCAGCAGCATATCCTTCCTTAGTGCAATTCTGGGGATGAGGCAGCTAACTACAATGCTAAATTAGCTACACTCACATGCACAGTAGTCTTCATTACATGCAACAAAGAAGGTAATTTAGCTGCAAAATCAGGTGGCCTATATATGAAAGCAAATTCTCACTGGCTTTCTGTGTGGTTATGCACAATCTTTGGCACATAAGTCTAAGAATAGTGGATGAAATCCCCTTCATAAGAAGGGCTTCACCCTAGGCAGCCATTGATGTGCTAGGGTGCTCTCCTCCTACAGAGTTTAGGAGGCAGGTTGAGGGAGAATTCCACACTTTATAATGTGCACTTGAGCTAGGCAAAGAGCTCTGCATGTCCTTCCGACACAGAGTTGCATAAGACCTTCACTCATGTACAGCATGTCCTTCTATAGCTATGAGAAAATCTGCAAAGTGTACTGTGCCATTTTCAAATTTTTTCTCCACACTCTGGCTGAAGGGGGAATTAAAGCTGTTTTCCTGTATCCCCGGTAAGTGCTCTAACCACTGGGATAAAAGTTATAAGGTGGGGAGCTGTTACCTCCACCTCCAGCCACTTTGTGTGGCAGAAGGCAGGCCCAGTTGTGGACTGCTAAGAGAGCTAGGCTCCTAAATCCAGGCTGCCAGGAGGCACTTGAGAGGGGTGGGACTTAGGACACACCCTTCTCTTTGGCACCTTCATTTGGCTAGCTTAGGCAGTTCCCCGCCTAGGGCACTGGCATTTGTGAATCACATTCTGAGGTGCCTCTCTCTCTCTCCATGTATTGAAGAGGTGCCTAAAGGCTTGTCTACACATACAGCACCACTGCAGTGTGTCTGGTGAAGATGCTCAATGCTGATGGGCATATGCCAGTGGGAACTCTCTCCCGTCAGCATAATAAAACCATCTCCATAAAAGATGATAGCTATGTCCTGTCAACATAGTGCTGTCCGCACCAGTGCTTATGTCAGTGCAACTTATGTCGCTCAGGGGTGCAGCTTATTCACACCCCTGAGTGACATAAATTGTGACATAAATTATGCCGACATAAGATGTAGTGTATACATAGCCATAGGCACTTTTGTCACTAAAACTTTTGTCACTCAGGCTTGTGAAGCACCAGTGTGGACAGCACTTCGGTGGCAGGAGCCGCACTCCCATCAACAAAGCTACCGCCCCTCATTGGGGGTGTTTTTATTTAAAGAGTGGCCACACAGCACACCTTACAAGGGCGCGGCTGCAGTGGCATAACTGCACTGTTATAAGGTGTGCTGTGTAGACATAGCCTAACTCAGGCTTTGTGAATCACAATGTTGTTCCTATGATTTTCTAAGTGCCTAAAACTTAGGCGTTACAATGCTTAGCCCTGGTCTACACTACAAACTTATGTCAGTATAACTACGTCGCTCAGGGATGTGGATTTTCCACACCTCTGAGCGATGTAGTTATACCAACTGAACATCCAGTGTAGACAGTGCTATGTTGATGGGAGAGCTTCTCCCGTCAACATAGCTACTGCCTCTCAGGGAGGTGGAGTACCTACACCAATGGGAAAGCTTCTCCCATCAGCATAGCCCTTCACTAAGGGCTTGTCTACATTACCCGCTAGATCGATGGACAACGATCGATCCAGCGGGGGCCGATTTATTGCGTTTAGTCTAGACGTGATAAATCAACCACTGAGCGCTCTCCTGTACTCCACCAGGGTGAAAGGCTCAGGCGGAGTCATGGGGAGAGCGTCAGCTGTCGACTTACCACACCGAAAACACCATGGTAAGTAGATCGATCCCCCCCCCCCCCCCCCCAGTGTAGACCTGGCCTAAGTGATATAGTGGCACAGCTGCAAGTGTAGACAAGCCCTTAGAGTTACAATGCCTATGTTCCTTTTTGGATCCAGGCCACTATCAACAGTGCTGCATAATACACTATTATTACTTAATATAACTCAATACTTTGCACCTGGAAACATCATAAATATTACGTCAGTTTATGGGACAATTAGTTTCCAATTTAACTTGTACTTTTCCATTTAGAAAAGGGCTGATAGCTGAAGGTCAGATTTTGCCACCTTTACTCACACTGAGTCATTCCTTACTCTGCAAATAATCCCAGTAACACTGTTCACAGAGTAAAGTGCTACTCATCATGCATGAAGGTGGCAGAACCCGCCTCTTACAGCTCGGAGGTGTATACATATAAATACTGCACACAACTTCTCATTCACTAAGGGCTAGCACGTACCTTTAGTTACAGCCCTGAGTATGGGGTGGCACATAGATGCAGGAGAAGCACTGGGAAGAGACGCACAATTCTTCTCTGAATTCCCCTCTTCTGTGGGGAGTTATTTATTATACCGTGTTTCAGGGTACAGAATCTTCTCCCTTATGGTCTAGCCAGCTCTGCTCCCTAGGCAATTAGATTGTAAGCGCTTTTGGGCACGGTCTGTCTTTTTGTTCTGTGTTTGTACAGCACCCAGCACATTGCGGTTTACAACTGGGGCTCCTAGGCACCATGGCAACACAAATAATAACATATGTGTAGGCGGAGCCACTCATTCCCTTCCCCGCCCCTACTTGCAGGGAGCGTACTGGAGCTCTACCCTGCTCCCCCTGATAATGCTGCACCAGCTAAGCAGTAATCATTACTATTCACTACCATCACGTAAAGCAGTTTCCCAAGGGACATCCTTCTAACATAGCCACCCAGATAGACTATCTCAATAAAGTACAGTGATCACCCTTAAAAATATATAAAGGGCAGAATTAAGGTTTCACATTAACTTTGGCATTTTCTGACATTTGAGTTCTGAACTCTGCACCCTTAGTGTTCTCTAAGGGACATATATTTGCATTTAAATTAACTGTGTTTGAGCCCCTGAACCTGAGGGAGGTGACAGTGAAGCCACCCTACCAGAGCCAGGAGAGCCAAGACTGGGAGAGCAGACCAGGCTGGTCAGGACTGAAGGGCACAAGTGAAGCTGCTGTGAAGGTGCAGGGACAGGACAGGAGTAGGAGCGGACAATGATCAGTTACCAGAAATTAAGGATCCCAAAGTTTGATTGAATAACTGCTCCTCACCTGCATTTTTTCAATCATTTCAAACAAATCCACAGTCTGTGAAGAGAAAAGGATGACACAGAAAGAGATCTGACATTTCTATGAGAGAGAATGTCATCTGCAGTAACACCAGCTATGACAAAAATAATAAGGGTCCTCATGCTTCAGGGCAGAAATTATTCATCTGCTGAAGTCAGGAAGGAATCCCTCTCCCTACATGGATGGCACAGTATTGAACAACTGGCCAGGTGCATTGTTTTCACCTTGCACTGTTAAAGGCAGAATAGCGGCCTGATCTGGTATTGGATGAGCCAGGATTCTGGACTAGATGGACCATCAGTTGCATCTGAGTGGCCAAGATAATGGCCTGCTCTGTTATGTAAAGAGATGGGAAGTTAAACTAGATGGACCAGTTTTTAGGGCACTCACTGAGAAATACATATCTGTGCCCACAACACACACACTCCCACTGTTCTAATGCACATTGCCTGTTCCTCTCCCCTGTTCTCAGATGCTCTATGTATATTCCCATTCTGGACAGGGAGGATGCAGCTCCTTACCTTGTTGTGAACCGCAGGGGTAAGTGCAGTCTGGGGGTCCTGGACAGGAGAGTCTAGGATGTCACTGATGCAGCGCTCCACTTCATCAGATCTCCTGAAGGGAGACAATTGCCATTAACCCTTATAGCATCCAGGATGCCAATACTCATATACAATCTCTCCAGTGGTTCTCCCTGCCACTGGATCCCGCTTTGTCCACCTGCACTAGCTCTCTGACAATTCCCTTCCCTCTGGCTCGGCCAAACCACTTCCCTGCTCCAGGCTCCTGATTCAATGGCTGGGTTGCAGCGACAAGATGAGTAGGTCCTAGATGGAACAAATGCTGGGAAGCGGGAAGAGGGGAGGGTTCCCAAAAGTGGGGACAGGACCCAGGACTAGCCTCTGAACTATTAAAAACTGTCAGGTTCCCAGGAATCAGCCACCTTGAGACTGCTCAGTATCTGAAGAGCTAAAAGCCCTTGGAGTCACTGAAACCAGAACCTAAAGACAGGCCCACTTGCTACAGCCTTGCTGCCAGACCCAGGGATGGGAATATGCCCGAGCCAGGGCAAGCAAAGGAGAAAAGCAGGGGTCAGAACTATCACTGCTAAGGGGGTGAGCAGAGCTGAGGAGGGGCTGCTGCCTTGTAAAGTTCCCAACTGTTGCAAATTTATCATAATTATGGCCCCTGCTACAGGCCATCTTGTGATGATGTGAAAAGCTGCAGCCGTCATGCTATCTGTGGGAAGAAAACTCAGACAGCAACCCTAATGATGTCTAGCTGTCTAGGGGAAGCTGCATTACACTGCAAGCTCAGCTGACAGCATCCAGAAGATTTAGCCCCAGCACTCTTACTAGCAGCTGTTAGCATTTCTGTGCCATTCACGATACTTATTAAAGGCCAAAGTTGGAGATTGAGAGAACTATTATTTCACAGGTAACAGAAGCTGCACAGTCAGAACTGGGAATAGAAGCCAGGTCTCTAATGTAACAGTGTCCACTTTGTCACACAAACTTGCAGAAAGAACATGCAAAAGTAAGTAGTTCTATAACTCATGCTAACACAGTGTGGCTCTGTGTCCCCCTCTAGTAGCTAAACCACACAGAGGTTTAGGACTCTCCTGCTATTTCCAAGCTAAGAGCTCTGTAAAAGGTTCATGCTTTAACATCAGTGGTCGCAGGTTTGTACCCCACAGATGGCCCAAGCAGGGGTGGTGTTTGTTGTTACATTTCTCTACACAGGGCTGGTGCAAGGATATTTTGGGCCCTAGGCAAAACTTCCAGCTTGCCCCTCCCCCTCCGCACATTGGTTCATTGAGGGGCAAATCCCCAACGAGCCTCTATAGACCCCAGGGGCCAGCCGTGCCCAGGGGCTGCTCCCCAGACCAGGTTCCCCCCTCCCTGCACCCTGACCTCCCCTGGAGGGTGTACAGCCCCCCCGCGAGCCCTCCCCACCCCACCCAGGTGGCCCCCGCCCCAAGTCCACTCACTGGCTTTGCCGGGCTTGGGCCACTGCAGCAGCTCGGCAGGGAGGAGCCGCCTTCCGGAGGCACCAGAGAGCCAGAGCGTCTCGCTTGTGGGGGCGGCGAGCCCCAGCCATGGAGAAGCTGCAGCAGATGCATGCAGGCAGTGGCCCCTGTGCGCCCCCCGGCTCCCCCCCTTGCCGTGCTCGGGCTCTGCAGCTCCTGGGCATGTGAGCTGCCACCGGAGCGCGGGGCCCTGAGCCTGCTCCGGGATGGGCAGCGGTGGCTCACTCCCAGGAGCCGCAGAGCCCGAGTGCGGTGAGAGGAGAGACAGCCGGGGGGTGCACAGAGGCTGCTGCCCACATGCATCTGCTGCAGCCTGCAGGAGCCCCCGGGGGGGGCAGGCTGCAGCCTGGGCAGGAGGGGTGGGGGCCGCGGCTGCTCCCTGCTAGCGGCACCGCCTCTTTTGCAGGGCTGCTTCCCCCCCCTGCTCCTCCATGGCTGGGGCTCGCTGCCCCCGCAAGCCGGCGCTCTGGCTCTCCGGTGCCTCCAGAAGGTGGCTCCTCCCTGCCGAGCCAAGGCACCGCTTTTTGGTGCCCCAACCATTTGGTGCCCTAGGCAACTGCCTTGTTCGCCTAGTGGTTGCGCCGGCCCTGTCTCTACACTGTCTGTAACTACCAGGTATCCGAGGGGTAGCCATGTTAGTCTGGATCTGTAAAAGCAGCAAAGAGTCTTGTGGCACCTTATAGACTAACAGACGTTTGGGAGCATGAGCTTTCGTAGGTGAATACCCACTTCGTCGGATGCAAGTATTCACCCACGAAAGCTCATGCTCCCAAACGCCTGTTAGTCTATAAGGTGCCACAAGACTCTTTGCTGCTGTAACTACCAGGGCACAAGCAGTTTTGAGGGCCAAGAATCCCGATGCCCCACATTCTACTGCTGTCTCATGAGTACTGGTGCAACCCACTGGCAATGTGCATTTGGTGCCTGACTTTGTGGGCTGATCCACATAGAGGGTAACGGCATGCGCCCCCCCTTAGTTACTCCTACAGCTGAAGTACACGAGATCTGTGTTGTGCATCTGAAGGTTGAAACCCTGCTAATGACACATATGGGAGTAAAACAGTATAAAAGTTAGTCTAAGGATCCTGGAGTAATTGTTGGTATGTCTATATGCAAACCACTGTAGTTAATTTGAATGTTGTACTAATATTCATTTTTTTTTTTATTTTTTGTACTTGGTTAATGGGAGCGGCTCCTTTAAGAACAGGGCCAGGCAAACAGAGTGCATCTGAGACTGACAGCACAGAGGGGGGAGATTTACACTGTGTCCAGAGAGCGGATGACTCTGCCTGTGTAAGCTGCAAAGGAGATCAGAATTTCATTTAATAAACTCATCTCTCCAGAAAGAAGCCTCATTCTCAAAGGTGCAAGATTACTACTTTTGCGGGACTGAATGCCTCAATCATTTGTAATGCGGTATAGACTCAGCATCTTCCACCTGCAGATCACCAGTTTCAATCCTTCCCTGCTCAACAAGGATTAAAAGTTGTTCCCATCTAATGGATCTTCAGTGGCCCCTCTATGAGATGACTCTGGCTGAGTCCCAGTTCCAAACTCACCACATCACAAACTCACCACCATGCTTTGCACTCAATTGCAAGCTTTCGGGGCCAAGGACCGTCCCTTACTGTGCAAATGGAAAATGCATGGCACAATCGGGCCCCAGTTTTGGTTGGATCCTCTAGCAAAAGCTCCTTCCGCAAAATCACCCCATCTGCCAGGGTTGGCAACAAGACAAACACATTGCGAGTGGGCAGGGGGAATTCAAAAAAAATCAGAAGACAGGACAAAAATGGGACTTAAACTTTTAAAACAAATTTCATGATTTTTGGGAGACTGACTCATGAATTTTGAGCTTTGGGGCTTGGCAGTACTGCAGGCCACAAGGAAGGACCATTTCTATGCATATGTGTTTGTAGGAGAATAAAAACACTTCAAAAAACTTCTACCCCAAACTAGCAGGTCTCCTTGTCGTCGGCAAAACTTTGTTTTTTGGGGGTGTGTGTGTGAGTTTTTAACACCTCTGAAACACAAAAGTTTTGTTGTTCAGTTGCCAGTGTTGACCTAGCCTAAGCCGCACGTTCTTCTATCAAGGAAAAACAAAGTGTCCCAAGCCAAACAAAATCACAAAGAAAACTGGGCTGGGGAAGAGAAGTAGCAGAGGGCCAGGGGAGGACATTCAATGCTATATTAAAGTTTATTGAGAACTGTTTAAATTCATGCCACCTTTTAAAGAGATATTTCTTTATGCAGAAATGGTTCTTAACCATACAGCTGTACTACCTTTAAACAGAAAAACAGGAACCCACCTCTGGAATTATTCTCACTATTTACTGCTTACATTTTAAATAGAAAAGTAGCTCGGCAATCCTGACCTGCAGCATGCACAGCTATTCCAGTCCTTCAGTCTCCACACTCAGCCCTGAAATCCTGTGGAAGACCCTTTGTAACCCTCCCAGCTATCCATTTCCACATATACTCTGCCAGTGCTTCTCCATCCTGAAAATAAAACTTGCACATCCACTTTGACAGATGTCACAAGCCCTTTAATTCTCCTTCCACAGCCGTTCGTAGGAGTGATTTGTTGCTCTCTGGTAGGGAAAGTGTCCAAATCCTCATGAAACTATTCTCACAGGGGCTTGTGGTTGAAGGGTGCATGTGGCTATCTTGAAGGCTCTTCATGGGCTTAGGAGTCCAGCCCAGGAGCAGAAACAACACTATGTGACTTCAGAGACTAGTCAAATGGCCATGAATAGCAAATTACAGATAACTCAATGTAATAGCCATGGCCAATAGTTGGCAAATGACCCTCTTAAGCTGAAGTATGTTCATGGGAACCGTTCCCTGAAACATTTAGAAGAATCACCGAATTCATAAGAATTAGAATCTGTCTGCAGGTAATTCACAGCTAGAAAATAGGTCTGAAGAAATCAAATAAAATGTTTGCTGAGGAACATTTGTCTTGACCTGCAGCAGTCCCTGCTATTCCAGTCCCGGGCCTCTCTCCAGTGCAGTCATGCTCTTTGGGGTTTTGGTGATCACATCCTAATCACACCACCAGAGCACGTAGTAGCTGGAGCTTTGCATCCCCCAACACTGTGTAACAGATTGATTCCTGAACTCCAAAGGAAAGAGAGCAAGACAGAGGCAGAGAAGTGAGAGTGAGCAGCTGCCACCGATGAGGCTAACACTCTTGCTCAGTGGTTCTCAACCTATTTACCACTGTAGGCCACATATGTGGCCCACAATATGTTGTGTGGGCTGCATCCAGTACTACCGGTATGGCCCTGAGGATGTCACATGGGCCGCAGCTCTGTGCTGATTGACCCGCAAGCGACCCATGGTCCACAGGTTGAGAACCACTGTGTCCTCATTCTTTGTCTAGGATTTCCTCTACATGCCTCTGCTTCCTTTTGTCTCTGGAACAGACAGACAGAGAAGGCATATTGGGTCACCTGGCAAACTGCTTAAACTCTCACTCCAAGCTCTATCAGTTATTTGGTCCACAGCTATGGGCCATGCCCTGCGGGCACACCAGATGTTACACTGTTCTGTTCCGGGAGGAGAAGTCCTGAGGAAAATGCTATGCACCCATCCTCAAACACCCATCGCCATCTCCAGAAACATCAGAACTGGGGAACTGCGTCTCCTTCTAAGGGGAAGGAGGAGGGAAGAAAGTGAAGTCTCAGCCTTTGAAGGAGAGCTCATCCTGAAGAAAACAATCAGTCACTCCCCTACCTCAGCCCACAATCCACACAGGCCAGGGAAAGCCTTCTCTCTGCTGGAGAAAGGAGAGGAGGTTGTCCCAATATCAGAAGGATGGAGATGAGGCTGGGGTGATGGAGCAGATGCATATGTGAATTTCCCTGGAGGTTTCCCTCTCTAGTTTTAACCCACTCCCACAGCTTCGCCAGGGTTCTGGCAGGAAGAGGCTGCATAATGCAAGGTCTGTGAGAGGAAGCCAGGGGCTGGTACAGGTACATACCCTCCATAGGCTCCGAAGGTGAAACTGCGCTTCCGAGAAAACATTCTCTACTCTTCTCTCTGCTAAAGGTGGATTCCTGGCTCTCCTGCGTGCCAGCTTCCTCTCCTCTTGTCTCGGCATGCAGCAGGGCATAGACTCACCTCCCTGTCTCTGGAGGGCACAGGCTCCCTCCTCTGCCTTCCCAAGCCCCAACCCCCACCTGCTTCTCTTTCCCGAGACACACTTCAAATGAGAGAAAGGAAAGAGCTGCTCACAGCTAGGGCCGGGCATGAGCCACATGAGGGCAGGAAGCTCCCAGGGAGACGCTGCGGGACACGCTGTGAGCAGCAGAGAGTGAGAGCATCGCAGTGAGAGACTGAGAAACAGGAGGCAGGGAGAGAGCAGAAATTAATGTGAGACGGGGGCACTGTTCCTTTTCCATGGCTTGGGGAGCTCAGCTCTCCCCGCACATCCTCTCTGGCCAGGCTGTTGAGATGAGGACCTCCAGGAAGGGGAATCTCAGGTGGGAGCAACAGAGGGACCTGATGATTGGCTGAGGAATTTCAGGGGTTCCCAGAATTTTCTGCCAGTGAGTAAAGTGGCAGCAGAACCCGAGAGGGGGAGAAGAGTCCCCTATTTCCCTCCCCTCCTTTAAAGTAGGGTATTTCCCTCTCAGCCAACTTGCCATACCCTACAGGAAGAGAGGGTCACAGGAGCAATCCCGTACTGTCTCCCATTCCCTACACAGGGAGGGAAAGGCTGTAGCAACCCCTTCTAGCTCCACCCCCTCTAGGCAGTAAATAATACAGAATGCGGAGACTTGGCATAAAATCTCTCTTGTGGAATGTCTAGCTGTTGGAGTGCACAAGCTATGGTATTGGGCATTTCATACCTTTGGCAGGTCAGCATCTTTGCTTTCACATCAGTACAGATTCTCCATCCTGGTAGAGACTGTGGTTGGGGGCACTGTCCCCCCCTCCACAGACATACACACATGGTTGTGTTTACCTGACTGTGGCCCTGTTGCTTGGGGACTTGAAGCTCTTTCAGATGCATTTCCTCTCTGCCCCCAATCTCTTCCCCTTGCTATGTGAGTCCCAATGCCACCAAATGATGTAATGCTCCATCACCACATAACATCAAGACCTGTGACAGCATCCACTGCAGCTGGTGAGCTCCCGCACTCATCTTGAGCTACTTTAATCACTGGGGGAGAAAGAGGAAGAAAGAAAGAATGGCAAAGAGTGAAAGGAGAGACAGAGAGAAAGAGAACAAAAAGGGAGACAAACGAAGGTGGGAGGAGGAGCAGTAAAGAAAAGAAAGTCACAGGGGGTAGGAAGGACCAGAGGGTAGGAGAGACACACAGAGTATGTCTGCATGTACTATACAGGAAATGCCAGATATAGATGGGGTAGAAAGAAAGAAAAGGAGAGAGGGTGGTATAATGCCTCCTGTTGGGAACATGAGTGTGGGAATGTTGTTCTACTGCCTCCAAAATGTTCTTGTCATGAAAGGCCAATGGAATTGCAAGTGACCTGGCTGCGTATCATTGTCCAGGTCAAGCATAGATTCCCCCACAAGCAACTCCCATCTCATAATGCTGGGAACATACACAGAAGAGAGAATGAAAACAAGTGATGAAAGCCAGCTAGTGTGCCTTCCTGTGTTCAGAGCAGAACCTGAGGCATCACATACAATGAGGAGCTGCAGCTGGATGGAAGCTTTAGGACCCAGCAAGAACAGATCATGGCTTATTCTCTCTGTCTCTGTCCCTCCAGCTCTGTTGCTGGGGAATAAGAGGAACTGTGTACTCACAATGTGGGAATTTCTGAGTGGGAAGGGGAGATTAGCTAAACTAGAACAAAGAGGGAGCATATGGGAAAATGAAATGTAGACAGGTGAAGGGTCTTGTACTCTGAGGAGAATTGCCTCATGGGGAGTGGAGATTAGAGCTCTCTTATTACTGGATCTCTAGGTATGTTAGGCCTGGCTTTCATTTCACTGCATCACAACTTTATAGAACCAAAGGACACAACCCCAATATACAACTGCAAAACAGCTCCCTCAGCAACTCAGCACCCACAGGTCCCCAGCATACAATCTAGTTGCAAACAGCCTCCCTCCTCAAACAAGTCACAACTCCCTGCCACTTGCTGCCCCTCAGTATACTACTAATACACAACCACTCTCAACAACCGCTGCCCTCAACTTGCACTCAAGCCAAAGACTGCCTGTGGGTATGCACTAAATACAATGATGCCCCCTGACTGTATGGGCACATGCATCCAGTTGTGTTAATGAGTATGTTTCAGGATGTATGGGTCAGTGTGTGAGGTCATTCATTCTGAATATGTGTAAGTTTGAGCTGGAAAGGTTTGGATTTACTCTAACACAAATTGATCTCTGCATCATCCATCTATTAATTGAGTCACTGTAAGCATATCTGATGTGAGACATTAGCTCACAGAAGGGAATGCATGCACAGAAACACACAGGCAATCACACAAACATAACCCCTCAGACTGTAAACTCGTCCTCACAGAAACTGGCTCCGTCTGTACTCATTAATACTGTGCAACATTAATAAATCAGCAAACAGCTTCACAGGTGCAAGCCACGCACACACACAGCAACACACAAATCCACATCTGCACACACAGTTGCACACAAGCATGTCCACACAAATGCAGACACACACACCAACACACAGTCCCCTGTGCCAGTGCCAGATGTGCACAGATGGCATCTCCCATGGTCCATCTGGGCTCAAGATTTGATGCCATGAGGTTGGGAGGATAAAGGTGAGATCCCTCAGACAAACCCCTTTAGCCCCCCCCCGTGTCTCTGTCTCACTCCCTCTCCACGTACCCTACCCTACCAGGTTCTCTGCCTCTGGCCAACCCCTGCCCCGCTGAGCACTGCATTACAGCACAATTTCTTTACAATATACCCCAGAGCCACCTCCCCCTTGTAACTGAAACTCCCTCAGTCAAGCTCCGTTCCCTGCACCGTGCCAGGGGGACCCGTGTCAGCCCCCGGCCCAGCTGCCTCTGCCCCCCCTCCGGATCACAAAACACATTTAATTGGCATTGCAGGAGAGGAGGGAATGAAAAGCAGCTGCGCTCCCCTACCTGAGCTCGGCTCTCTCATCCCCGGCTGGTGAGCGGATGGAGACACAGGGAGTCCAGCTGCTCCCGCATACGCTCCCCCCTCCTCGCGCTATCAATTATTCAAGTAGGTTGCAGTGTCCTCTTCCTCCTGCTCCGTCTGCCTTGCCCTCCCCTTCCGCTGCCCCCACCTGCGGAGAGAGGGAGTAGAGCGGTCACACGCCACACCAAAGAGATCCTCCTTCAGGGGAAGAGCCCCGCTGTGCTCTATACCGGGAAAGTGGCTCTTAAGGAAAGGGGTCAGCGTGGCAGTTCCCTGGGGACTGGTCTTGCAAACCCTCCAGGATTGTGCTGGAGTCTCCAGGACTTAATCTGTATTTAAAGATTAGGTCATGTGATGGAACCTCTAGGAATACGTCCAACCAAAACTAGCAACCCTACCAGGGACTGGCATTCACAAGGCAGGTACAGCACTGGCAGTGGTACCCTCCCACAGGCACCCTGCCCCCTTCCAACACCATAACCTCAGCCCTACAGAAATGACCCAGGATTTTTGTTTTGTTTTGTTTGGTGGTGGGGGGAGGGGTGCTTCGCTCTGTGGCCCACTCAGTCATAGTCTGATTAGTGTCAATTGCAGTGAATTTGGTACATAACTTGACTCATTTCATGTGGTGACCAAGGAACAGAGCTAACGACTTACAGTTAATGCTATTGTGGTACTTGTGCCCTATAGGTGAAAAGCTCTGTACCTATTGATTTCACTCCCCCATCTAAGACAGCCAGCCCCACCTCCCCCTATCATAGGGCTGGATTGTAACTACTGCAGCGGAGGGGAAGGGCTCTGTATTCCCTTCCCATGAGCCAATCAGTCCTCCTGACCTTTTCCCCATTGAAGTAATTTGGATTTACTAAGATCTCATCTCACCCCACACTGTATAGGTCAGAAGATGCCCTCATGCAGTGTCTAGGCTGAGATAGTCCTTTATTGCTAAGATCTGATTAAAAGATGTGGCTTGGTCCCACAACATGAGCCAGAAGAGAATGAAGCCCTATACCTCCTCTCAGGTATTTGTGTAAGTGGAGTGGGGACTCCTTGAGGAGCCTCCGTGCTCTGATCAAAGACTGAATGAGTAACTTAACTTGGTCTAGAAAGGCACTAAGGCCCAGATTGTCAAAGGTATTTAGGTGCCTAAACTCCACTGATTCCAACTCCCATCTCATCATGCTGGGAACATACAGAGAAGAGAGAACAAAACGTGATGAAAGCTAGCTAGTGTGCCTTCCTGTGTTCAGAGCAGAACCTGAGGCAGCACATACAATGAGGAGCTGAGCCTTGGAGCTCAAGCTCACCGAATGGGGTTTGATCAGGATACAGCCAATTTAAAAAAACCCTCTCTTTACAAGCCATCCCACCCTACTACCTCCAATGAAAATGACAGACTGGGTGTGTGTGTGGCACAAATCATCTTGTTGAATTCAGACCAATTCTCCAATTTGTCAAGGCCACTTTGAATTCTAATCTTGCCTGCCAAACTGATTGCAACCTCTCCCAGCTTGGTATCACCTGCATATTTTATAGGCAAGGATGAATTGTGGAACTGACAGTTAGAAAACAGCTTCTCTTTACTTGTAAACTCAGCACTTGTGTCCCCATATCACTGAGAGATGATAAACATGGAGCTCCAGGGTGTGATTAATAGACAGACACTTTTCAAAGGAGAGGTGCACTTTATGCCTAATGTAAAGCACAGTCAGAGTCAGAAAGAAGACTCTGACAACCAGTCCCTGGCCTTCTATCTCATTAATGTCAACTTTTTCAAAAGCTTGTGCATATGCACACTGCCATTTGAGTGCCCACTTCTGGGCACAAGTTGGAGTTGGGTTTCCATGGGGTTTTAAAGATTGGATTTGATCATGGCCATGTGCTCTGAGTGTTCTGGGCCTCCTATGCTCCAGATGGGTGAAGTCAGGATGTGTTTTTTGGGTGAGTCCTCAGTAAGGATTTTTCAGGCAAGCAGGGGTGTTCAATGGCAGCACCAGATTCAGTCAGGTCAGAGGTGTCACTGAGCCAGGAGCTGCAGTTACTCAAGAACCATCCCTGCACTAGGTTCTTGTAGACATTCTCCCAGTAAAATATAATCCCCCTATGCCCCAACCAACACTCACTGATAGGGGGTGAGCAGGAGAGAGAAAAAGAGAGTTTGATATGATCAGACTAGGAAAGATAAGTTAGTTAGATTTAGGAATTGGTTTTGGGAGAGCTGGGGGAGGGGACAGAAGTTGGCAAGGAAACAGGCACACATACAGGGTGCAGAGGAAGAGAGTATTGTGGTTTTCAGTATTGCCAACCCTAAGGGTATGTCTACACTAGGAAATTAGGTCGAATTTATAGAAGTCGATCTTTAGAAAGTCGATCGCATATGTCCCCACTAAAAGCAGTAGGTCAGCGGAGTGCATCCTCAATACTGTGGCCAGCATCGACTCACGGAGTGGTGCACTGTGGGTAGCTATCCCACAATTCCCGCAGTCTCTGCCGGCCATGGGAATTCTGATAGGGCAAAAACATTGTCGCGAATGGTTTTGGGTACATGTCATCAGACGCCCCTCCTCCGTGAAAACAACGGCAGACAATTGTTTCGCGCCTTTTTTCCATGCAGACGCCATACCATGTCAAGCATGGAGCCCACTCAGCTCATCGTCACCGCTGCTGTTGTGTTCTGGGTGCTGCTGGCAGAAGATGGTGCAGTAGGTCTGAAAACCATCATCATCCACCACTTCTGATGCAACTCTGCTCTCCTGCTGTTGTAAATGAGCTCAGTCTCAATTGAGTAAATGATGACTGAGCTCAATAGAGTAAAGGAGCTCAGTCACCTACTGCTTCCGCTGCAAGTCTGCTTTCCTGGTGCCATGAATCCACCTCGCAGGTCCTCTTGTTGTTCTGTATAAATATCTATTCTCATGGCATCTTGTCATCATCCACCGCTTCTGCTGCAACTCTGCTCTCCTGCAGACGCCATTACCCGGCAAGCATGGAGCCTGCTCAGCTCACCGCTGCTGTTGTGAGCATTGGAAACACCTCGCGCATTTCCTGCAGTATGTGCAGAACCTGCAAAAGAAGGCGAGGAGGTGACGACAGCTCGATCACGATAGTGATGAGGACATGGACACAGACTTCTCTCAAAGCACGGGCCCTGGCAATTTGGACATCATGGTGGTAATAGGGCAGGTTCATGCTGTGGAACACCGATTCTGGGTCTGGAAAACAAGCACAGACTGGTGGGACTGCATTGTGTTGCAAGTCCCAGTGGCTGAGAAACTTTCGTATGCGTAAGGGCACTTTCATGGAACTTTGTGACTTGCTTTCCCTTGTCTGAAGTGCAAGAATACCAAGATGAGAGCAGCCCTTACAGCTGAGAAGCGAGTGGCGATAGCCCTCTGGAAGCTTACAACGCCAGATAGCTACCGGTCAGTTGGGAATCAATTTGGAGTGAGTAAATCTACGGTGGGGGCTGCTATGATCCAAGTAGCCAATGCAATCACTGAGCTGCTGCTATCAAGGGTAGTGCCTATAGTGATCCTTGGGGACCCAGCCTACCCCTTAATGCCATGGCTCATGAAGCCATACACAGGCACCCTGGACAGTAGTCAGAAGCTGTTCAACTGTGGGCTGAGCAAGTACAGAATGGTGGTAGAATGTGCATTTGGACGTTTAAAAGTGTGCTGGCGCAGTTTACCGACTCGGTTAGACCTCAGCAAAACCAATATTCCAATTGTTATTGCCGCTTGCTGTGTGCTCCACAATATCTGTGAGAGTAAGGGGGAGACGTTTATGGTGGGGTGGGAGGTTGAGGCAAATCGCCTGGCTGCTGATTATGTGCAGCCAGACCCCAGGTGGTTAGAAGAGCACAGCAGGGTGCGCTGCGCATCAGAGAAGCTTTGAAAAACAGTTTCATGACTGGCCAGGCTATGGTGTGACAGTTCTGTTTGTTTCTCCTTGATGAAAACCCTCTCCCTTGGTTCACTCTACTTCCCTGTAAGCCAACCACCCTCCCCTCTTCAATCACCACTTGCAGATGCAATAAAGTCATTATTGTTTCAAAATCATGCATTCTTTATTAATTCATCACACAAATATGGGGATAACTGCCAAGATAGCCTGGGAGGGGTGGGGGAGGAGGGAAGCACTGGGTGGGGTGGTGGATGAGGGGAGGAGAAAAGGACAAGGCCACACTGCACTTCAAAACGTATTGAATGCCAACCTTCTGTTGCTTGGGCAGTCCCTCCCCCTCCCAATGTTCTTGGGCGTCTGGGTGAGGAGGATATGGAACTTGGGGAGGAGGGTGGGTGGTTACACAGGGCTGCAGCAGCGGTAGTCTGTGCTCCTGCTGCCTTTCCTGCAACTCTACCAGACACTGGAGCATATCAGTTTGATCCCCCAGTAGCCTCAGCATTGCATCCTGCCTCTGCTCATCTTGCTCCTGCCACCTCTCATCTCACTCGTCTCTCCTGTCCTCGTGTTCATTTTCTGCTTTCCTGGACACTGACATTGTTTGCATCCACACATTTTGCTGAGCTCTTTCAGTGCGGGAGGACTGCATGAGCTCAGAGAACATTTCATTGTGAGTGTGTTTTTTTCGCCTTCTTATCTACACTAGCCTCTGGGACGGAGATGATAGGGGTAGTGTTGAAACATTTGCAGCTGTGGAAGGAAAGAAAGGGGGAGTAGTATTTAAAAAGACACATTTTAGAGAACAATGGGTAGACTCTTTCATGGAGAACCAAGCTGTTAACATCACCTAGCACATGTGCTTTTGGTACAAGGTCACATTTTGCCTCTTATATTGAGGGTCTGTCGGTTTGGTGTGAGAGATCACACACGCAGGGCCGGGCAACAGAATTCGGCTTGCAGGCAGCCATGGTAAGCCACAGTCTTTCAGCTTGTTCAACCTTCATAACGTGGGAATGGTTTCAAACAGCAGCGCCCTCCTTTCCCATATTAAGCACCCGTTGGGTTGGCCATTTAAAAGGAGGGGCTGTACTGGCCGCGAATGCATCCCAAGTCTTCAGGGCAAATTAATCATTAAACACGCTTGCTTTTAAACCATGCATTATATTTACAAAGGTACACTCACCAGAGGTGCCTTCAAGGTCCATGAGCCTGCCTTGGGAGGGTTGAGAGGGTATTGGCTCCAGAGTGATAAACAGTTCTTGGGTGTCGGGGAGAATGGTTTCTCCACTTGCCTGCTGTGCACTATCCTCCTCCTCCTCCACCTCCTCGTCTTCCTCATCCCCAAAATCCCCATCCCTGTTGCATTAGACTCCCCCCTTGCAGGTGTCCATGGACAGGGGTGGGGTAGTGGTAGCCCCCCTCCCCCAGAATTGCATGCAGCTCATCACAGAAGCAGCATGTCTGGGGCTCTGACCCGGAGCGGCCATTTGCCTCTTTGGTTTTTTGGTAGGCTTGCTTGAGCTCCTTAATTTTCATGCGGCACTGCTGTGGGTCCTTGTTTTAGCCTCTGTCCATCATGCCCTCGGAGATTTTTTCAAATATTTTGGCATTTCGTCTTTTGGAACGGAGTTCTATAGCACAGATTTGTCTCCCCAAACAGCGATCAGATCCAGTACCTCCCGTTCGGTCCTTGCTGGAGCTCTTTTGCGATTCTGGGACTGCATGGTCACCTGTGCTGATGAGCTCGCCACACTGGCCAAACAGGAAATGAAATTTAAAAATTCCCAGGGCTTTTGCTGTGTACTTGGCTAGTGCATCTGAATTGAAAGTGCTGTCCAGAGCGGTCACAATGGAGCACTCTGGGATGGCTCCTGGAGGCCAATACCGTCGAATTGCATCCACACAACCCCAAATTCGATGGCGATGTCGATTTCAGCACAAATCACCTCATCGGAAAGGAGTACAGAAATCGATTTTAAGAACCCTTTAAGTTGACAAAAATGGCTTCGTCGTGTGGACAGGTGCAGGGTTAAATCTAACGCTGTTAAATTCGACCTAAACTCGTAGTTTAGGCTAAGTACAAATCAGGAGTCAGGCCCGAAAAATTCATGAGATTTAAAAAAAAAATACATTATAACTCTTTTGATTTGATTTCTCTTTTTTGAGCCTTTACGGGGTCTAATTTTCAAGATTTTCTTCACAACTATGAGAGAAAGAAAGAAAGAAAGAAGAGTCTCACATAATCACATGACTCCAAGAGCTGAGGCTTTAAGAAAACCCCTGATTTTGGTGAGACTCACAATAAAATCATGAGAGCTGGCAATGCAAGGTTTCAGATACTGGGTTGGAAAAGCAACCATGCTGGGCTTGCGACTTGATTCAGCTCAGAGAAAGGAAGAGGCAATTGGACAAGTGAGCCTGAGAATCAGAAGTGGAGACACCTGATCTGTGAGTCACGGAGTTACCTAGAGGAACAAGCTCACCTCTGAACTATCCAGCATCTCTGTGATAAGATGGAGAAGCCTACCCACAGGAGTGAGACCCTCTTTGTGGCACCCAGAGTCACCATTGCATTAGGCTCTTTAGCCACTTCTTTAAGTACTCCATTGATGATATATTTGGCATCAACCAAACAGTGGCCTCTATGTGACTTGAAGAATTCTTACTGCTATGTAGAGCAGTGTAACATAGCGTGTCAGCTACTGCATGGACAAGCCAACTCAGCTTGAAATGGTGCAGGAATTGTATGCTGTAGCACCATTTATTTTGGTGCTTGGCATCCTGTGTGGGCATTCAGAAACAGACAACATACCTACTGAACACATATGATGTTCCCATGATACACAATCCCAAACTGGTCTTCGTAGCTATTGAGGAGAGATACCCTTGTTACTGCCACAGTTCATTTGTCTTGGCGCATTCTGGGCTGCCTAAATTCTTGGAGAGGGGACACATTGCTCTGGATGCATATTTGGGGCAATGTACAGTTGTGGCAGTGCCCCAGGAGCAGAGGAGGAACCAACTTGTGACTCTGAGCCACAGTTAGTTCCTGGTTTCCTCCTTGCTCCAAGGAAGAAGTAATGTGTGTACCAATCCCACATCTGGTGCAGATTACGTTCTACTCCACCCTGGCTTGGCTCTGGACTTCCTGTGTGCTGCTTTGGATGTCACCAGCCACTGTAGTCTGGACAAGGAAGTTAATTAAACAGGAGCTAATTTTTCAAATATGTTATTGGGAATGTAAATTTATTTGGAATTTGATACTGTAGATAATGGGAAATAAATGGCAAGATTTGGTTCCAAATACCAAGGGTCCATGAGTGCTACAACATCACAGGCATTGACGCCTTTACAATGAGAGCACAGCCGAGATGGCGCGATTATGTGGTCTGAAGGTCTGACAGTAGAATATCAAAGGTGGTCTTTTACCAAGAATTTCAGACTGGAAGTTGTTTTAGGGACAAACCAAAGGACACTCTCAAAGCTTACCTCCAAATTTGCAATGTTGACCTCAACACCTGGGATCTCTTAGCCATGAGTGATAAAATCAGATAGCGACAGCTCTGCCACCTCAGACCGAAAGGTTTTGAGAGCTTGAGGATTCCTGCAATCAAGGAGAGTCATGCAAGGTGTAAAGCTAAAAGCAGTTCACATTCATCTACAATTGTCATCACCTGTCATACTTGCAGACAGGGCTGCAGGTCAGAAATTGGTTTTTGGTCTCATCTCAGGACCCACATAAGTGACTGTAGCTCCTCCACTGAACTCAATGGGAGACTCCATCATGTGCCTAAATACAGATGTAGGTGCCTAACTTTAAGCATCCAAGTCTGAAAATGAAACCCATACAGCATATATCCTGTGAATGATTTGATATCTTGTATTAATCATAACCTGTATAATAAAATTGTTGCTCCTAACTTCCATTTTAGATCTTTGTATCATCTGTTTAGATTATAAACTCATTAGGGCAGGGCCCTTGTCTTCATATCTGTCTGTAAAGACTCTAGCACACATTTAGTGCTATATAGATTATAATGCATTATATACTTACTTGGCACTTTTCAACAGGGCTGCCCAGAGGATTCAGGGGGCCTGGGGCAGGGCCGGGTCTTCGGCGGCAATTCAGTGGCGGGTCCCTCTCGGAGGGAAGGACCCACCGCCGAATTGCCACCAAAGAATGAAGTGGCGGCGGTAGAACAGCCTAAGTGCCGATCATGCCCCTCCACTTACACACAGGGGGCGCAGGCCGAGCCAGGGCAGCACTCAGCAGCGGGTTTTTTCACTCACTCCGAGTCTTCCGCTGCACTGAAGGACCCGCTGCCGAAGACCCGGAGTGAGTAAAGGGCCCACCGCCGAAGTGCCGCTGAAAACCTGGAGCAGCTCGCGGGGTCCCTGCGGGGCCCGGGGCAAATTGCCCCACTTGCCCCCCCTCTCTGGGTGGCCCTGCTTTTCAACTAGAAACCTCAAAATTTTTTACTGAGGTTGGTCTCTGTTATTATCCCCATTCTACAGATGGGAAAACTGGCACAGAGAGGTTAATCAATCCACTCAGGGTCACCCAATGAGTCAAGGGCAGAGCCAGTAGAGCTGGGTGGGAAACTGTTTTCTTGTCCTGTGAGATTTAATTTTTTTCCCATTCTGCACTGGGACAAAACTGAAACCTTTCATACTTTTTTTTGTGAAAAATGAGAGCAATCTAATCCCTTCCCAGAAGAGCCTAATGGTTACTTAGGGTACTCATCTAGAATGTGGGAAACCCCAGTTCTAGTCCTAACTCTAGTCTGATTTGAAGCAAGGACTTAAACCTAGGTTACCTGTGTAGAGACTCCCTTGCTCCCCTAAGTACATTGCCTCCAACATGTGCTGTTTAGGCTACCTGTCAGTTTCCAAGCAGGCAAGAGGACTGTGAGGAGGCAGGAGGATCTGGGAGGGCATATTGGGCAGAGTGGGAGGTGGGAAAGGGGATTTCAGGAAAGTGGTGCAAGAGCTCATGGTGAGAGCAGAGAGTGAGTTTGGGTCAGTTTTAGGCAGGAGGGGAATCAGGAGAGTTAGTTCCTTTGTGGGGTTTCAGGCAGAGGGTGGATTAGAAAAAGTTAAAAAAAATTCCATTAATGTCTCCACAGCCATTTAAATTGGATCTGGCTTCAGTGACTCCCTACTAACTTCCCCAGCAAATTCCTCTCTGGCCTGAGATGCGGGAGCTTGAAGGGAGATTGTTTCATTCTGTGAGCACTAGAAGGGATTAAAATGAACCTGCAGCAGCCTCAACCTAGGAGACAGCGACTCCCAGACAGGGAGGTTGTGAGTGACAATCCTTTGGGGGGTGGGAATATCTGGAGATACAACTGCGTTCTCAGAGAGATTATGTCATCCCAGCCCCAACCCCGCACAACTCTTGTCATCCTGACAGTTCTTTGGGGAACAAGGAAGGTGAAGCTGGCCCTTTAAGAGAAGAAACGGCTGCTTATTAGTGTGGACAGCACGATCCACTGCAGTATATGAGCTGGCTGGAGGGAGGGGGAAGTGGCACACAGAGGTAGGGATCATCCATAAATTACTCCACCATGAGAAGCAGCAGGATGACCATCTACACACAAAGAAAATAAAGGGCAAGTATATGCAAAATACAAGCATAAAACTTGTTCAAAAGGGCACTCTGAAGAGCTTATTCTCTAAATAAACAAGATATACTAGGTGGTATTATTATCCCTATTTACATACATGAAACTGAGGGATAAAGTGACTTGCCTGAAGGCATACAGGAAATTAAACTCAAAACTCCAGTCTATTGCCTCAACCAATCACAACAGTATCTTCCCTCCCTCACTTTCCTTACTACTACTGCTTATTAGACTCAAGTCATGGAATACTTGACATGACAATACTTGACATACCAACCTGACATCTGCCGGGAGAGCAATACAGCGGTGCACAGACAATCCAAGACGTTTTTGGAGAGTGTAGGAGGCAACTTCCTGGTACAAGTGCTGGAGGAACCAACTTGGGGCCATGCTCCTTTTGGTTCCTCCACAAACAGGGAAGAATTGGTAGGGGAAGTAGAAGTGGGTGGCAACCAAAGGCGCTGACTCCGTGGGTGCTCTGGGGCTGGAGCACTCACGGAAAAAAATTGGTAGGTGCCCAGGGCGGCATGCTGGGGGAAGAGGTGGGGATGGGGTGGGGATTTGGGGATGAGATCCAACAGGGGCAGGGAGCGGGTGGAGTTAGGGCAGGAACTTTGGGGATGGAATGGGGGCGGGGCCAGGGGCGTGGAAAGGCACAGGGTGGGGTGCGGGCACCCACCGGTGCCAGAGAAAGTTGGTGCCTATAGTGGCAGCCTAGGCAGCAGTGACCATGAGATGGTTGAGTTCAGGATCCTGACAAAAGGAAGAAAGGAGAGTAGTAAAATACGGACCCTGGACTTCAGAAAAGCAGACAGACTCCCTTAGGGAACTGATGGGCAGGATCCCCTGGGAGGCTAAGATGTGGGGGCAAGGAGTACAGGAAATCTGGCTGTATTTTAAAGAAGCCTTATTGAGGGGCAGGAACAAACCATCCCAAAGTGCAGAAAGAATAGCAAATATGGCTATTCTTGGCTTGGCTTAACAGTGAAATCTTCGGTGAGCTTAAACTCCAAAAGGAAGCTTACAAGAAGTGGAAATTTGGACAGATGACTAGGGAGGACTATAAAAATATTGCTTGAGCATGCAGGGGTGTAATCAGGAAGGCCAAGGCACAATTGGAGTTGCAGCTAGCAAGGGATGTGAAGGGTAACAAGAATGGTTTCTACAGGTATGTTAGCAACAAGAAGAAGGTCAGGGAAAGTGTGGGCCCCTTACTGAATGGGGGAGGCAACATAGTGACAGATGATGTGGAAAAAGCTGAAGTACTCAATGCTTTTTTTGCCTCGGTCTTCACAGACAAGGTCAGCTCCCAGACTGCTGCACTGGGCAACACAGCATGGGGAGGAGGTGAGCAGCCCTCAGCAGTGAAAGAACAGGTTCAGGACTATTTAGAAAAGCTGGACGTGCACAAGTCCATGGGTCCAGAGCTATTGCATCCAAAGGTGCTGAGGGAGTTGGCTGATGTGATTGCAGAGCCACTGGCCATTATCTTTGAAAATTCGTGGTGATCGGGGGAGGTCCCAGACGATTGGAAAAAGGCAAATATAGTGCCCATATTTTAAAAAGGGAAGAAAGAGAACCCAGGGAACTATAGACCAGTCTGCCTCACTTCAGTACTCGGCAAAATCATGGACCAGGTCCTCAAGGAATCCATTTTGAAACACTTGGAGGAGAGGAAGGTGATCAGGAACAGTCAACATGGATTCACCAAGGGCAAGTCATGCCTGACCAACCTGATTGCCTTCTATGATGAGATAACTGGCTCTGTGGATATGGGGAAAGTGGTGGATGTGATATATCTTGACTTTAGCAAAGCTTTTGATACAGTCTCCCACAGTATTCTTGCCAGCAAGTTAAAAAAGTATGCATGGGATGATTGGACTATAAGGTGGATAGAAAGCTGGCTAGATCGTTGGGCTCATGGGTAGTGATCAACGGCTCGATGTCTAGTTGGCAGCCAGTATCAAGTGGAGTGCCCCAGAGGCCAGTCCTGGGGCCAGTTTTGTTCAACATGTTTATTAATGATCTGGATGATGGGATTAATTGCGCCCTTAGCAAGTTCACAGATGACACTAAGCTGGGGGAGAGGTAGATACGCTAGAGCAGGGGTGGCCAACCTGTGGCTCCGGAGCCACATGCGGCTCTTCAGAAGTTAATATGCGGCTCCTTGTATAGGCATCAACTCTGGAGATGGAGCTACAGATGCCAACTTTCCAATGTGCCGGGTGTGTATGTGGGTGCTCACTACTCAAACCCAGGCTCTGCCACAGGCCCTGCCCCCATTCCACCCCTTCCCATCCCCTCCCCTGAGATTGCCATTCCCTCGTTCCCCCCGCCCCGAGCCTCCTGCACACCACAAAGCAACTGATCGGGAGGTATGGGGAGGGAGGGAGGGGGAGGCGTTGATTGGTGGAGCTGCCCGTGGGTGGGAGGCACTGGGAGCCTGGGGGGTGGGTGAGGGGGGGAGCTGATGCAGGGCTACTGACGTGTTACTGTGACTCATTGGGAATGTACATTGGTAAATTCTGGCTCCTTCCCAGGATCATGTTGGCCACCCCTGTGCTAGAGGGTAGGGATAGGGTCCAGAGTGACATAGACAAATTGGAGGATTGGGCCAAAAGAAATCTGATGAGGTTCAACAAGGAAAGTGAAGAGTCCTGCACTTAGGAAGAAAGAATCCCATGCGCCGCTACAGGGTGGGGACCGACTGGCTAAGCAGCAGTTCTGCAGAAAAGGACCTGGGGATTACAGTGGACGAAAAGCTGGATGTGAGTCAGCAATGTGCCCTCGTTGCCAAGAAGGCCAACGGCATATTGGACTGCATTAGTAGGAGCATTGCCAGCAGATTGAGGGAAGTGATTATTACCCTCTATTCAACACTGGTGAGGCCACACCTGGAGTATTGTGTCCAGTTTTGGTCCCTCCACTACAGAAGGGATGTGGACAAATTGGAGGGAGTCCAGCAGAGGGCAACGAAAATGATTAGAGGGCTGGGGCACATGACTTATGAGAAGAGGCTGAGGGAACTGGGGTTATTTAGTCTTCAGAAGAGAAGAATGAGGGGGGATTTGATAGCAGCTTTCAACTACCTGAAGGGCTGTTCAAAAGAGGATGGAGCTAGGCTGTTCTCAGTGGTGGCAGATGACAGAACAAGAAGCAATGGCCTTAAGTTACAGTGTGGGAGGTCTAGGCTGGATATTAGGAAATCCTATTTCACTAGGAGGATGGTGAAGCACTGGAATGGGTTACCTATGGAGGTGATGGAATCTCCAACCTTAAACATTTTTAAGGCCCAGCTTGACAAATCCTTGGCTGGGATGATTTAGTTGGTGTTGGTCCTGCTTTGAGCAGGGGATTGGACTAGATGACCTCCTGAAGTCTCTTCCAACCCTAATCTTCTATGATTCTATGTATACTAGGCACCTATTAAGGGGTATCCTGTTAAAAACAGGACAGGTGGCACTGTTTTGCCAACTCTCATGATTTTGTCATGAATCTCATGATAATTATTGTTTTCCTTAAAGCTCCAGCTCCTGGAGTCAAGTGGGTATGTGATGATTTCGGCCTTCATTCTTAAAGAAAAAGTAAGATTCTAGCCCTCATGGCTGTGGAGAAAGCTTCAAAATGTGACCACAGTGCACCCTAAAGGCTCAAAAAATAGAAGGCAGATAAAAAGATCACCAAATCTATTATTTTTACATAATCGTATAATTTTTAAAGCCAATTGCATGATATTGGTGAGCCTGACTCATGATTTTTGAACATTTGGGATTGGCAATACTGAGGTGGGTATCAAGCATGTACCAACCAGAGCAGCGAAGAAAACAATATAGGAAATATACACAATTATTACATCAAGAGAGTTCAGCTAGGAAGTATCCCTACATTACTACACCATGACTAGGGTCCTACCAAATTCATGGCCATGAAAAACACATAATGGACCATGATATCTGGTCTCTGCCATGAAATCTGGCTATTGTAGGGGGGTCACAGTATGGCCACCCTTACTTCTGTGCTCCCTTCAGAGCTGGGTGGCCAGAAAGTGACTGCTGCTGGCTGAGTGCCCAGCTCTTAAGGCAGTGCCACCAGCAGCAGTAGTGCAGAAGTGAGGATGGCATTTTATAATATTGTCACGCTTACTTCTACACTGCTTGTGGTGGTGGTGCTGCCTTCATAACTGGGCTCCTGGCCAGCAGCTGCTGGTCTCTGTCTGCCCAGCTCAGCAGGCATCACCACAGCTAGCAACAATGCAGAAATAAGGGTGGCAATACTATGACCCCCCTACAATAGCCTTGTGATACCTCCCCCTCATCCCAGCCTCCTTTTGGGTTGGGATCCCCATGGTTAGAACACTGAAATTTCTGAAGCCATGAAATTTAAGTTTTTAAAAATCCTATGACTATGAAATTTACCAAAATGGACCATGAATTTGGTAGGGCCCTAACCATGACAAACCAGCTAGAGAGTGTCTATCATTTACTACACATCAAGATACTGTCAGGGACTGTCTGCCAACTGCAGTGAGGCAAAAGACAAAGGTAGGGATCATCCATCAATTACTGAACTAATAAGGCTACTAAAGAGACAAGGTGAGTGAAGTAATATCTTTTATTGGACCAACTTCTGTTGATGAGAAACTCTCTCACCAACCGAAGTTGGTCTAATAAAAGAGATTACCTCACCCACTTTGTCTCTCTAATATCCTGGAACCGACATGGCTACAACTACACTGCATACTGATAAGGCTATATCAGGGATTTTGATTTGAAGTAGCTTACTTTGCACAGTGCAAAATTTTGCATACATTTTGAGTATGCAATTAGTACTGCACTAATGTCCAATGCCTGTAAAATGTAAAAGGCTAAAGTGACTGGATTTGATTTCTACAGTAGCTGTGTTAAGACTTTTAGTCTTCTGAATTTTATATTGTACTTTTTTTAAAAAATGAATGTAATATAGTTGCAGCAAAATGTCTGGTTATCAAAAACATAATGTAATACTTGAGGGTTATATCGTTCCAGGAAATTTTTCTTAATCAAATATGTATACTCTGGCTTTTCCAAATTGCTGCTATTGATAAAGGTCAATTATTACTTTTCTGTGATTTTCCATATCTTATCTGCAACTCAGCTGCAATTATCTGAAGATCATTTTGCAATTCAAGTAGGGCCTTAGAGCTGCCACTATTTACTGCAATACAGACAAGATAGGAATGCATCTTACTATTTACAGCCTCACAACGTTCAGGGAGAGATTGTCCATCAGTCAAAGGACCATGAGAAAGAGGCCACGAACCATCCACTAATGCTGAATTCCTATGAAACCTATTAGTTAGGCAGGTCTTTGTGTGTTATATGTTCTCCTTGCAATCTGCATCCTTTTCTCTGATGCTTTGTCTTATCAATTAGATTGTAAATTATTTAAGAAAAGAATCATAATCAATCAAGAAGAGAGAGAAGAGATGACCATTGACATCTATGATGATCTCTGATGACCTGCCTCCTGCCAGATACCCCCCACCACCCACACCCAAGCACCCCTGCCCCCCCCCATGCTCGGAGGAAGGCGAAAACCCCCAGCCATAGCCATCTTCCCTGGGAGAAAATTCCTTCCGACCCCAAATATGGCGGTCAGCCCCCCCCGAGCAGCGCAGACTCTCCAGCCAACCCCTCTGGAAAAAAAGGTTATATCATACCAGGCATAATGACCTACTATTTGACTAGCTTATATATCCTATCATACCATCCCCTCCATAAACTTATCTAGCTTAATCTTAAAGTCATGGAGGTCCTTCGCCCCCACTGTTTCCCTCGGGTTGTCTCTTATTTGGGTTTGTACAGCACCTAGCACGATGTGGCTCAATCCTGATTGGCACCTCTGGGCTCCACCAAAATATAAATACTAATGATGAATAATAATCATATTTCCACTACTAGGGCTGCAGCAAAAGCTCAGTCCTTGTCTCATTTATAAATGCTATTTTTAATAGTATAGCAGTGTTTTCCCCAGGAATTTAAATTGGGAGGGGGGTGTTCAAATTTACAGTGGGGAGGTCAGGGCGGATGAGGGGTGAGACCGTGAGGATGAAGGAGGGCTATGTGGCACCATAGTAAAAACTGAAAAATGTTTCATGACCATTTTATTAGATTTAACTCAGGTTTTAAAATCATTACACAAATTAAAGTTGGCTACTCAAGCCTTCTATGAAGCACTATATCTACAACCTTCTTTGTTTCTTGTTATAATTTTGCACAACTCTGTTAATGAACTTCTTGAATGCAACGTGTTCATCTTTGGTGGCTTCTCGTGTGTCCGGACCTTCCATTTCTTCAATTGATATGCTCATTAGTTCATTCCCATGATCAGGCAGAAGGTGACTTCTTTCAGAACACAAAATTCTATTCAATGATGAAAAAGAACATTCAAGCTGTAGCTGTTGTGACTGGGAGTAGCAAGAGATGAATTCCTATTTCTTTCATCCCAGGAAATATAGCATAAAGATCGGGTCGAGCCACTAGTGATGATAAAAAAGAAGTTGAAGTCAAATCTTCATTCATTTGTCATATGATATTCTACTCTGTGTTAGAATTCTCTGTTCTGTTCTGAGCACATGGCAGCCCCATTGCTGGTAGTGCCTCACTCCACTCAACTGTCGGTGTTCTATAGGACAGGGATCTGTAAAAGCTACGTAGAGGTTGAGTAGAAGCTAGAAGTCACTGTTGTATATTTTAAAGAATGAAGTCTGTGTACTTTTTCAGTTGTCCTAAGAAACACTTCTTGTCCTCTTCACTTAAGGATTCAATATAAATGCCTTCATTAGTTAACTTCTGGACTGAAGTCTTTGCTTCTTCCAGTATCTTTTCAATGGATAGCTCTCTGATTGATCCAAATGTAGCTTCTATTGCTGGACAAAGATCTACTACTGTTGTAGCAGATGCCAGGATTGCATTATGTAATGACCCAAGTGGTTTCAACAGTAGAGTTACAAGAGAGAGAATGACAAGAGTCTTCTCTGAATGTAGTAGCAAAAGTAATCCACCAGCCTCACTACTTAGGTCCATCCCATCTTGGTAGATACTTTCCAAAGTCAGTAATAATGGCTGGAGTAATTTTAAGACAACAGCCAAGGATCGCTCATGAGAAAGCCAGAGGGTTTTCCCAGGTTGGACTAATTTGAACTTCAGTCCCAGTGTATCTTCTATATTTTCCAAGATATTCAATATTTTTGGACTCTTGCTGAAAAAAAGAATATAATGAAAACATTCAATTTATAGCTTTTTAAATGTCTTTTGAAGAGTCTGCAGCTCGTACTAGCGCTAGTTGGAGTAGATGGCCTCTGCAGTGTGTATAGGAGAGATTAGGGTTACACTTTTCTCTGAGCAAAGCTTGTACTCCACAATGTCTTCCAGAGAAGTTTGCAGCTCCATCAAATGCACAAGCAGCCATCTGTTTGGGGTCCAACTGACAAGCATTGAACTCTTCTAAGATGTGGGTTGTCATAGATGCAGCCGATGTGTCTTCTATAACTTGAACATCTAGAAATGCAACTATTGGCCTATCCCTGACATCAAGATAATGTACACAAAGATAGTGAACATTTGCTGGTCTTCTTTGGAACCAGTGTTCAACTTCAGAATGAACAAGAGACAATGCACTTAACATTGGCCTCCAGCTTGTAGTGTGTGGTATCTCTTGCTTAAATAGAAAGTATGATGCCACACCCATGTTTGTTTGTATGAACTGTGTTGTGTCTCCAGCATTCTTAACAGCCTCATTAACACTGACCGGTGTTGTCCACATGAGATCACCTCCCAGGTGTGGGGCAAGAAGGCACCTTGCTCGTTCCTCCAGCTGCTCACTGTTCACTCTGGCCACTGTTGTTCATTGTACTACCATTCACTTCATCACTCTGTTGCCAAAGGCCCTGCGCAGTCACCTTCTGCTGCCACCTGCCACTGTGACCTCTGCAAGTTAGTCTCTTGAGGGTCCGTTGAGCTCTCATTGATTTCAGCTAGGAATCTTGCTGCTAGTGCAGACTGGGCTGTCTCATCCACAGAAACACTGTTCCACAGCTGGTCTAAGCACTTAGAACTGATTATCAGTGATTTCAGCTGCAGTGGTCACTTAACAAAACAAAAGACTATCTATGGAGTCTAATCAGCTCTGTCTTTAAACAGTGGAGAGGGGCAGGTCAAATAGTACTTGTGACTCAGGCAAACCATCAAGCAAAACACCTGTCTCCACCCTCTCTCGATGCCCTCAATCAGCACAGGCTAAAGTACAGTTCTACTGCCTTTTACTCATACAATGAGAATAACAACATTTCATTACCCCCTCCCCTTGCTCATTCAAGTGATTAAAACAACAGGGAGTCTGGTGGCACCTTAAAGACTAACAGCTTTGTTTGGGCATAAGCTTTCGTGGGTAAAAAACCCACTTCAGATGCATGGAGTGAAAATTCCACTCTATGCATCTGAAGAAATGGGTTTTTTACCCACGAAAGCTTATGCCCAAATAAATCTGTTAGCCTTTAAGGTGCCACCAGACTCCCTGTTGTTTTTGTGGCTACAGACTAACACGGCTACTCCCTGACACTATTGAAGTGATTTGTAACCCAACCCCAGCCAAAATCTATCACTTGGGCAACACAGCTCTGTTTGCTGGATACCTAGGTAGATTAGGTGTGAATGTAAATATAATCTGGTCCTGAAGCCTTTCCCCCCAAACCTCCAGCTCATCACTAGCTGTCAGGGAGAGCTTATTTAGACTTTGCTTATAAATCATAATTTGAAATTATTAGGTTGGCCAACATCACTGAAATGAATGCACTGACATTGTCATAAAAACAAAAGCTGTATAAGGAAGCTAGTCTATGTTCATACTTTTCTAATCTATTGTACTTTTTCAGATAAAATATGTGTATCATACACTTTATATGCTTTTAAAGTGTGTATTAAGGTTTCAATTTCAATTCAAATTTCCAAACAATCACTAAATTGGCAACACTGCAGGTAACTAGTTCATAAAACTGGGCACGGGGGGGAGAGAATCCCTGTAGTATAGGGTATATGAGCAGCTACTGTTCTGCCTAAAATTATACACCCACAAGAGGGAGCATCTACTTTTACTAGACTGAAAAGAACAGCTGGGCTAGGGAGCATTCAGCAATTGCTAGACTGTAGTGAACTGGGCTGCTAGGACAGAGAACATCCAATAATTGCTTGATTGCAATGAACTCTGTGGATGGGAAAGGGAACATCCAACAGTTCGTAGAGTGCAAGTGATGGTATGGCTGGAAAAGGGAGCATCCAATAATTTCTAGACTGCAGTGAAGGATGGAAATAGTGAGGATTAGCAATGCTATGATGACCTGTATCCTTTAGTTAGGGAACATCCAACAATTCCTTAACTGCAACTAAAAGGAACTGTAATGGCTAAAGGATGAGCAAGCTGTTTTCTTCTTTCTTAATGTGTGTCGGGGCCTAAAGAAATGTGTGGAACTGTAAACATCAGTGGACCCCTGCCAAGGTGATGGAAACTGTAGAAGTAGTAAAGAGCTGGGTGCTGCTGGACAAACACAGAGAGAAGGCGATAGCCCAGTGAGATAGGGCCATTTCCTTATTTCTACAGTAATAATAATAATTAATATAAATATTTAATCTGTATGTGCATTACCTTTCATTACGAAGAGCTTTACAAACCATAGAACAAACCCAATGTTAAGAGAACATTCAGGCTGCAAAGGTAACAGCACTCAAAGTCAGAAAATGCCAGTATTAAGGAAGTGCAGCTCTGCTTTGAAAGTGATTGTAAAAATGGGAATTCATTGACTTCCTGTTTACTGGGTCTCAATTACCCCAGATCAAATGTGTTCACTTTACAGGGAGGGAGATAAAACATTTTTCTAACTGCCAAACCTGCAAACTGCCTCAAGGAACTGAGATTCAAGTTAGGTTCTTCCCAACTGTGCATCATGATCAATAATAAACTCTGCCCCCAGTGACCCCTCAGGAGTCCTATTTGCACAGCTGCAACTGACTGGAATATAGAAATCAATTCAGTTGATGATGCATGGGAAGGAATAGGCTTCATCTTCGTCTTTCTGAGCAGTGCTGGCAAGGCACACAAACAAATAGGAGTAAGAAGCAGGGAAAACTTATTGTGGTCACTAAGCCCGGCAACTCTGAATGGAGAAGGTCTAGTAGGCCAGAAGGTGCTATTTTTACAGACTCACTTTTCAAGTGAAGCCAGTGTTTAAAATGTACTTTTTCCAAGAATCTTTCCTACCTTGTTGTCCTCATCAGTAATCACTCCACACCCTCCCTTACTTGAATTGCCTGCTTCTCTGTCTTTGTCTCACCTGCCTTAGGCCTTGTCTTCACTGCTAAACAAAAGGTGTGTGTTTTTTACCTCAGGTAACGATCCTGAAATAAAAACAAAGGGAAGACCAAGCACTTTCATTTTACCACCAGGTCAATTCACCAAGGTCATCCCTGTACCCCTGTTTGGGGTTGACCTCATCTAGTTTACCTCACAGTAAAACTAAAGTGGCCTGTCCTCGCTGTGCTTTTACCTCAGGATAGTTCACATGTGTTATTTACCCCAAAGTATAAAATGTCCCTTTTTTTAGCTTTGAAAGTAAGGCCTCAGCCTGTGAACTCTCTAGGGCAGGGAATATGCCTCACTCTGCACTATATCTGTAAAGTGTACAACACTCCATAAATGATCATTATCACTAATATTATAGTGCTCTACAACTTCAAAGCAGAGTTCAATCATTAACTAATTAATTAATCAGCCCACCCAGGTAGTAAATCAGCCTGTCAGCTACTGATAACAATCCAGTAAGGCAGCACCCTAGGCAAGAGAGTCACTGATTTAGAGTCCTAGTGGGGTGAGTGTTTATATTTCAGTTGTTTAAGGCATTAATAAACTTTGCAAACTTGTTTGAGTTTGCTCAAGAGCAAGGGACAAACACTGTAACATTTCTGATGCAGGATCAGAGCTCAGTGGGGCTGTTTATCTTACCCTTAATATTGCCAAATATGGAGTTTCAATTTCTAGCTGATATAATGTGGCCCATATTCATTCCCCATAGCACCTCTGGGCAGGGATAGTGTGTGATCCCACAAACTAAAGAGATCTAGGCTAAATTCTAGCTCTGATAATGACATTCTGCATTCCTAACCTGCCCCCCATCCTTTTTTATTCCCTGCCTTAAGATGTTATTTACTGTTACTGTAAATTGTTAGATACCTGTGGCATTCCACCCCAGAGGTGGCAGCATTTTAGGGGTGGGTGATTATGCTGGTACACAGTGTTTGTAAAACAGTTGGGGATTCTTGTAACTGTAAGGGGATATCTGTGTTATTTCTGACAGAGAAGAGACAGGACTCTTATGAATGCAAAAGCTATTCTCTTTTGGGGCTGTGGGACACAGACAGACCTTATAGTTCTCTCTGGCTCACAGAGTGACAAGGCAGCCTGTGCTGCCTAGTGTCACCACAGTTGGGCTTGGTCTGCACCTAAAACTTAAAGAGACAAGGTGGGTAAAGTAATATCTTTTATTGGACCAACTTCTGTTGGTGAGAGAGGCAAGCTTTTGAGTTTACACAGAGCTGTTCTACACAGAACTCAAGAGCTCTGCATAAACTTGAATGCTTGTCTTCCTCACCAACAGAAGTTGGTCCAATAAAAGATATTACCCCCCCAACCTTGTCTATATACTATCCTAGGACCAACATTGTTGTAACAACACCAGGGAGAGGGGTAGATCAGTGGTTTGAGCATTGGCCTGCTAAACTCAGGGTTGTGAGTTTAATCCTTGAGGGGGATCTGGGGCAAAAATCTGTCTGGGGGATTGGCCCTGCTTTGAGCAGGGGGTTGTACTAGATGACCTCCTGAGGTCCCTTCCAACCTTGATATTCTATGATTCTACATACCTAATTTAGATTGAACTAGCTACATCACTCAGGGCTGTAAAATACTTCATGCCCTGTATGACATAACTATGCTGACCTAACCCCCACTGTAGACACAACTTGGTTGACAGAAGAATTCTCCACTGTTTCACCTATGGCCTCTTGAAGAAAAATCCCTTTCATTACTATAGTAAGTGTCTAGGCTACAGCTGTGCCACTTTAGCACTTGTGTAGATATACCATGTGTCTCCCTTATCTGCTTTCTCCCTCCTCAATTAACCTTCCTTCTTCCTCCCCTACAATATTTCCTCTTGTTCCTCCCACAGCACTCCATTCTTCCTTCCTTTTGTACCATCTTCTAGCAAGGGGTCCCCTCCAGCTCTCCTGACATTGGTTCCCTGCTGTCCTCCTCCATCCTCTTCTCCTACCCTGGCATCAGGTTTCCGCTCCATTCTCAGCATCACACCAGTAGCTCCAGGCCAGCATCAGAAGCCAAGGCAACTGCAGCATTCTACCCAGGAGTAGAAACACAGGCCCCAAAAGTTGGGTGCCTTTGTTTCACTAGATGAGAAAGACCACTAGGTGTTGATAGTCGGTGTCCCTAGACAGGGGTGAAGGAAGACATTGACACGTTGGATGTGGCCTGTGCACTTCATACAGCACCCAGCCAGTCTGCATACACCATATGGTACACTTGGAAGCACACCATTGTTCTGTTCAGAAAGCCTGGCTCATAATCTATTGTAATCCATGTTCTTTTAAACGGGAACCTCGACACTATTGTGATTAGAGCCTGAAGTGCCACAGACAGCTAAAACATAATAAAAAGTAAAACAAAGAGACTTTGTCTGGGTCCAGAGATGTTAGTTCTGAATCCTGGATATCTGTTCAAGGGATTATTTTCCCACCAGTTCCTTTTCATTTTGGGATTCTGGCACAAATGTATTAGGGAAAAATCCTATAGAATTTAACAGAAAATGGGACCCTTTTTATGGGTTTTCTAAAGATTCCTATAGAACTTAAATATTATTGTTCTTGCTCTAGAATTCTCATGGAGTGGTCATAAGAGCCTATGAAAGGATCTTATTCTCTTTTAAATTGTGTTGGATTTTAGAGTAGTGTCTGTAGACGCTCACTGGTTTTATCCATATCCAATTCTACTTGACTTTTCCCTGAGGGGAAGCCCCTCTCCAGTGTGCTCATGTTTGGCTCTATATTAAAATCCATATCTGTACATATCCCCTTCACCCCATGGTGCCACTGGGCTCTGACGGGTCATTACTAGGACAAACAGTGTTGCCAGCACTCATAATTTTATCACAAGTCTTTGATATTTTGTTTGTTTCTCTCTGAGAGCCCTGTTCCTGGAACTCAGAGGTTACAGGAGAATCTCAGCTTTTATTAAAAGAAAAAAGTTTCTAGATTTCTTTGGTGTAGAGAAAAGCTTGAAAATGTGACCTGAATGTATCCTAGAGGCTAGGAAACCAGAATGCAAAGAAAAAGAACTCAATAGTCATTATTTTTGTAAAATCTCACAATTTGGGGGCTGTTTTCATGATTTTGGGGCCTAACTTGTGAATTTTGAATGCTTGGGGTGGATAAATATTGAGGATTACTGGAAACCTTTTGTCTTGGTTAATTAGTTCCTTTTCAAGACCTGAAATTCTGGAGCAACTCCTCACCTCAAATGCAACTCTGCATGTGCAGGCTTGAGGAATTCTGTTAGGAATGCAATGCTTCCATTTGTCTGAGCAATCTCTCTCTTTCTGCGTATCCCCAAAACTGGTGAGGCTCCAGCAGCAGGAGTGCAGGTGTCCTCTGCAACACTACAGCCCCTCCCAATGTGCTTTAACTGTTATATAGTAGGAACATAGAGGATAGCTCTGTTTCCATGGCCTGACTTTGACCCTGCCAAAAAGGGTCCAGGAACCACCCAGAGAGGTGAGCATGGGTGCAAGGTTTGTATAATTTTTGGTGGTGCCCAGAACGGGTCCAAGCAGAGCCATCCCTTCCATAGGATGTACTTTGGGGGGGCCTTGCACTTCAGGGGGATACAGGGATACAGGGTGGCAAGGATGGGAAGAGGTGGGGTGGGATGGAATGGAGTGGGGTGGGCTGGGGCTGGGTTACTCACTGCTGCCAGCACCAGGCCCTCCACTAGCCCCCCAGGCCGCACTGGACCCCATGTCCTCCTGAAGCACGGGGCCTCTCAAAGCATGGGGCCCGGGATGGTTGCCCCGGTCCATCCTATGGATGGGATGGCTCTGAAAATATAAGCCCAAACATTGGTGGACCTGGGCCCACTTTCCTGAATATGGGGGAACACGAGCATCACGGGCCCATATAACTCGCTGCCTAAGGAGGTGAGTTTATGGTGTGTATACATAGCCCACAGGTACTGGAGTGAGTCAGAGGACAGGGAGGAGATTGCCAGCTACTAGGAGAAAAGTGAATAGTCAGCCTCTGACAGGCTACAGCTCAAGCACAACTGACAATCCACATGCTTCTCTAAAGTGCTGAGGAGGAGTAGCATAATGTAGTTGGGACTCTGCCCCCCACCCCATTCACTCAGGATAGCCTAGAGGGGGGCGTACCACATGGTACTACCATGTCTGCTACCTCATCTGCTGCCCCATGACTTATGGATCATAAACTGATAAGGAAAAGCAAAGTCACCTTCCCTCAGGCTGACTTGGCAGGACCTGTGAGAGTAGTAAAGGGGTGTGTTCCCAGAGCAGAGAATGCCCAGGATTTCAGCAGAACAGAGACAGGGCCGCCCGGGGGGGCGGGGGCAAGTGGGGCAATTTGCCCCAGGCCCTGGGCCCCACAGGGGCCCTCATGAAAATATAGTATTCTATAGTATTGCAACTTTTTTTTATGGAAGGAGCCCCCCAAATTGCTTTGCCCCAGGCCCCTTGAATCCTCTGGGCGGCCTTGAACAGAAAGAAGGGATCTAGGCCCTCTGGCCATGCATGGGTCCCATAGGTGGTTGCTCCGGCTTTCTGTAATTTCTTTCTACATACCATCAGTGACATTAACCCTTCTAATTATATAGGGATTAATGGCATCATGGAATCTATGACATATGCCAGCAGCATCTCCCTAGGGAGCAGAGCAAGTTCTTCCAGACTGTTCTGATAAGAGAGCTTGCTGCAAAGAGCAGGTTTATTAATAGCAATCTGGACAAGAGGCGGGGGAAAATTAGAGGGTGAGAGGAAACAGAGAAGAGGTGAATTACTATCCAGTGACTGAAAGAATGACATAAAGACAGACAGAGATACTGAGAGCAAGAGAGAGAGAAGTGATAGTCTTGTCTACACTAAAGAAATGTGCGATCACCTGAGCTTGCCTCTACCACACTTGGTGACCATACACTGAAAGGGTTCCAACAGTTGACATGTGTATCAATTAGAATTGATTCCAACAAGGCTAGCAATCATGTTAGTCTGTGTGGTGCCAGTTTCAGTGTGGACAAAAATTGCAGACAGAATAGCATGTGGGGCAAACACTGCTCCACACTGCACCTCTCATTGCTGAGGCGGTCTGCCTGCTCTTTTTGCTGCACTCCACTGTACACAGACCTGCCTGGCTGGATGCCACTTACCTGTACAAATAGCTCTGCACACACCATAGAAGTCAGCTGGAACCTTTGTCCACAATGTGCAATTTCTTCTGCCAGAATGGCACGTCCACCATGATCAACTTTGTTTTAGTCATGCTCTTGATTGCCATTACCGCATGTTTCAGACGAGACCTTTTTGTGAACAGGCTTCCGGCTGGCCCGCTGACATTTGGGCCCTGAGAAGAGGAGATCCAGACCCATCTGAGCCTTGTAACTAGCAATATCCTGGCCAAGCTCATGCTGTGAGAACAGTAAAGTCCTTAAAGTACAATATAGCAAGGCCAAGAATAATCAGTCCAGCTCTTCATAGGAATTCTGCCCATTTTATGATTAACTTAAACAGTCCATCAGGACTCTCTTCTCACCCAGCCGGAGATGCTTAGACAGCCCCAAAGTGCCTTGAGATGTAGCCATGGGGTAGGCCAGGAGCAGGGGAAAGAAAACACCCCCCACACCTCCAATCAGGAAAACTGGGGACCAAGGAGCCACATCAGAAGATACCTAGTATCTTGCCAGGATTACAGGAGTTCTGGGTGGGAGGGGAAGGGGAGATCGCAAGAGTGTACAGTGCAGCGAAGCCAATTTATCACAAAGAGGAGGAATCTGGGAATGATGGACCCTCTGCAGCAGATATGTAGCTTTTTATTGTAAAGCATATTAATGAGGACTGAGTTTGCTGACTTTGGGGGTGGGGTGGGATGAGGTGGAGATTTCCAGATTCCACGAACACTGCCATTAGTGTCCATGCAGGGGTGGCTCTAGGCACCAGTGCAGCAAGCGCGTGCCTGGGGCAGCAAGCCATGGGGGGCAGCCTGCCGGGCGCTGTTAGGGCGGCAGGCAGGCAGCTTTCAGCGGTGTGCCTGCGGGAGGTCCGCCGGTCCCGTGGCTTTGGCAGCAATTCAGTGGCGGGTACGCCGATGGCACGGCACTGGTGGACCTCCCGCAGGCATGCTGCCAAATCCGCATGACCGTGGACCGCCCGCAGGCATGCTGCTGAAAGCCACCTGACTGCCATGCTTGGGGCAGCAAAAAACATAGAGCCGCCCCTGTGTCCATGAAAGGTTAGATACAGCTTCACATGCGAGGTGTCCATGTCTCCCCCTGCACATAACACCCTCTTCCTTCATGGTCACTGTACTAACCACCTGCAAAGCCTTTTCTTTCCCACCCATCCTGTCCCCTTTTAAATCCCCAGGTCTTGGAATTTCCAGGGACTTCCCAATTTGGTCCATTATTCCCAGTCATGCTGATGTGACCAGCTCAGTCCACAGCAGCTGGCTGAGCCATGCCACATGGAGAGATTCTAAAGGGCAGACAAATGAGGAAAAATGCCAAAAGTAACACCAAATCATCACGTAAAGAGGCAAAAAATAGGAGCATTTTATTGCAAGAAGTTGTGTTGGCTATTATAGTCAAAATATTTACACTGCTTTGTATTTCTGAGTCCATATGCCAGCCATCAGCAGCAACAGAAACGACTGTGTATTTACAATTGCATTACAACCTGCCTCGTGAATGCATGACAGTCAGTCCTAAGCAGATTCAGTCCAGCTATTTATGTAATTCCATGAATACTCTATATAGCAGATATTGATTAAACTGATGTGCAAGTAACACAGGCCATGACTAGTGAGATAAAAACAACAATCTAGCAGAGAGATCTCTTAATTCTAGCCTTTATTTGACCCTGATCTTCAATGCCAATATCCAGAAATCTTTCATAAAACAAGTCAGCCAATCTCACTATTACATTTTTAGGCAAGGCAAATTGCTCTCCACTTATCCCAAAATCTAATATAGCCTCTCCTCCAATAACTAATGCCTATGTACCCAGCTTTTAACTCCCTGACGGCCCCCTTCTTTCATTTGCTGAGATTCCTAACAGGTATTTTCTAAGGTCCTGTTTGCTTCTAGTAAGCAACCCCTTGTGACCCCATTTGCAATGACCACCACATGCATCCCACTCTCTTGCTTTTTCATTGCCTGCCTATTCTGCTATTGAATAAGCTCCCTCACCACATCTTACTTTTTTAATTGGTGTATAAGGATTCTAATTGTATGTCTTCCCCATTTTCAGCTCTTGAAGGAGCTAGCCTTCAAAGAATGAACAAAAGCATTAATTTTATCTCATGTTTTGGTATATCAAGGACTGTATGGGCAATTGCTCTGGTTATAATGCTGCTGTTTCCTGTTTCCCAGTACAGTGTCTGTCCCAGATGGTGGGCCTTCTGGTAGGACCAGGCAGGCTGGTTCCTTGATCATGGCAGCCTAATCATTTTGAGGGCCTTCTCATGGAACTGCACATGGACATGAATAGGAACTCAGAGCAAACATACCCCCTTGAGGACCATAAGTGATGGCCACCATCTTGGCCAGCACCCTGAGGACTGAACTGGGGATCTCCAGAGGTAACAATAGTGAGTCTGTATAGCTTGCGTTAAAGAGCCAGGCTCTCAAACTGAGCGCCGTAACAGATTCACCTCCCCTGTTGTTTGGGCTCAGAGCAGGACACAGACCACACACTGACCAGTAAGTTACACGTAGGATGAGGTTCACCTTGGAAAAGCATGAAACACTGTTAGAAAGACAGGAACAATATCAGTAGGAGGACGAAGAATGAATGCAGGAATACCTAATGACCAAGAGGGAGAAACCTAGGAAGCACAGAGAATTCCAGTGGAGCAGCATAATGACTATTTAAAAAATAGTTAACAAGAGCATTAACACAGCAACTGGCCCTTGCATCAACTCTTTGTACCCAATGCTCTTAATAATCTAGGTAATTCATCATATTAGCCTGCCCTTTATTTTCCTGCTCCCTCCCAAACTTTCCCCAGGCGTTCACCTTCATCACCAGAAAAAAGGGAAGAAGAAATATTTATTCTACTTTTAATTCTTTTTGGAACAAATGGCTAGCCAAAATTCAGGGTTGAGTGGGTTATTAGAAGAAGAAATTAAAGTTGGATTCAGGTATTTCTTTGGTGCAATCCATTTTCTTTACAAAGAATGTAAAGGTGCTGTTTCCCTGAACACAGCAGGAATCAATGTATTTTCTCATTGCACCAAGCCCCATGTTAGCCAGCACTTAGCCCAAATGCGTGCTCTCTCTATACTTTTGCTCAGGACCACATTTCAAGTGTTTCATAGAATCATAGAATCATAGATTATTAGGGTTGGAAGGAACCTCAAGAGATCATCTAGTCCAATCCCCTGCTCAAAGCAGGACCAATCCCTAAATCCCCAGTTTGTCCTGGCTGTATCTTTGGCTTTCTGATGCTTGTCTGGTGTTTCTCTTTTTCTGCTTCTCTCTCATTAACATAGCCACATCGCTCCAAGCCAATCAATTCCCTGCTCCTGAGTTTATTAGATCACAGAGGAACCCCACTGGGCTGTATAGTACAGCTTCTGCTCCAGCCTTGCATGTGGCTTTGTGTTGGGTGGAGGTCCCTATTATTTCAGCTATCTGGTTCCATAAAGAAACGTAATTGTTTCTTACATTTGTCAGGAATGAGGAGTTATTCTTTCATCCACCAGTTTCAAAGAGGTTTAACCCAATCTATAACAATAACATTGCCGTTGTCCAAAGGGTTTTTATGGTGTCTACAGCCAGCCTGCTAGTGTGTTAAAGTATATAACAAAGCATGTTTTTAACATAAAAGTGTCTGTGTACTTTTCACATCAAAATGCACAATACAGAAAGCAGATATGATAATGACAACCTTAATTGCTGAAAATTCACTACAGGTCCAGAGCCATTTCCAGCTCATATTCAGTCTCCGAAAAACACAATCCTGGATCTGCTTGGTGTATAGATGAATCTTCTTCTCCCCAGGTTTGAGTAGTCAAGACAAGACTGCACAAGCCATGGCACTAGTGAGTATGCAGGGCCACTAATGTCACGGTTGTTTAGTGGGAAGAGAGTTCAGCATCATCCACTATTGAAAAGTCCAGAATTTTTGGAAACCCTGATATCATCCATTTTTCCTGGTTGCCCTATGTACATATCCATGAACCTCCTGGCACTGGCACTGGCACCAAAGGAATTATAGGACTTTGGGGAGCTTCACAGGGAATTCTGGGACTCTGACCTCTTTTCCCATAATTTCCAAATTCCTGAGAATTCCAGAAGACCTTTCAAAATCTCCTAGAATCCACTACTTCTGGGAGCTGTGCCAGGAATTGTGGGATAAGCACTTAGAAAGCAATATTACTGCAATGCTGTAGAAGAGCACTTGTGTACATGGGGGACAAAATTCCAAAGCTCCACCAGTGTGGGTGCAATGCCCTGTTGGTGCTTAGCAATGGTTCACGTCTCTAGTGAAGGCACAGCAGGGGAGACAGAGAGTCATCTCCAAGTCTTGTCTACAGTGCACATATTCCACTGTGCTGACGTGGTTTCTGAAACAATGCTCAAATTCGTTTATCCTTGTCTATACTGCAGCTAAACTGCATTCAGCACTACACCTGTCCTTGACAATCACTGTCAATAATGCATCATTTGTGTTGTAAACAAGCCCTAGATGTCATGCTTCACCAAGATTTTACTGTAGATGGAAACCTTGCAAAAAGTGTGCTAGAAACCAAAGCCTGATTGTCCCTTCTTTACAGTGATATAAATCCATTTACTTCAATGGAGTTCTCCTACAGGTGTAAGTCAGAGGACAATCAGGCCTCAGTCCACAAAAACTAAAAGAGCTGAAAGTGGTTTGGCCCCATGCTAGCAGCCAAAATGTTTTTTCAGCTCCAGTTGAAGGAAGTCCAAGGGGCAAACTATTGTTAACAATCATTGTTAGCAATAGGACTGCTTCCTAGTTCAGACAGATCCTTGCAACTGCCAGTTTTTGGAGGGCATTCATGTGGAAAATCCATGTTTGAGAGTTTACAATGATTTTTACTAAGGGTTCAAATGATCACTAGATTTGGGGAAGATTTCAATGCAGGCCTCCCACTTATCTGTACTCCTGATCTCCAGATGGGTCCATGATAGCAGGGACTCCACTTCAGCCCTCTGGGAGTTAATAACCTGATTGTCTGCTTCTCCTCTTTTGTTCTTACAGTCCAAAAGGGCATAAACTAGTATGTGACGCCCAGCAACCAATGCGGGTACATAACTTACATTTTCATAGAGCTCATAAAAGTTTTACATATGGGCCATGGTGCTTCTGGGCTGGGCCTGGATAGGGATCAGGGGCCTTTCTGAAGGGCAGGGAGAGAAAATAAAATCCTCACTGAGAAAGGAGAGAACGTTTATTAGTAGAGGGAGGTGGGCCAGAAACACAGACACAAGCACACCCACACGACACACCCCGCCCTTTCCCCCAGCTAGCTTCCTGCTCTGCTAGGACAGAACAGCAAGAGAAAGAACGGGGAGGAGAAAAGAGGAGTGAGAAGGAGCACAGAAGAGAGGAGAGAAAAAGGAGAAAATAGACGACCACAGAGAAGTGAAACTTTGGATTCGGTGCTTCGAAAAAGGAGTCAAGGCTACTGTAACAAGGTTTCCCTGTGGTCTGCTACCTTCCCACATTCACTGCTCACTAGCATATAAAGAGCTCCCTTGGGAGTGTGAAAGGAGTCAAGGGAAGAGAAGGAAGTGCTTTTGGTAGTGTCTCTTCCTCAGGTCAGGGAGAGAAAGGCAAGGAATAGATTCAAAAGAGGCTTACAGATCGTTCCTTGGGATGAAGAGAGAAGGCAAGAGGACATGGCTGGTACTGGCTCCAGAAGGCTCTCTCTGGTGAGTGCATGCTGAAAGTGATGGCACAAAGGCTGCTGCAAGGGACTGTCTTGATGGAGGCAGCTGGAGAATGTGTGTCTGTGTGACTGCCGTGTGTATCAATGTGTATGAATGTGCATATGTGCTTGCAGGAGTGCAGATGTGCATAGGTATAACTGTACACATACCACAGCTGTGTATTTGTCTATGAGGGGAGGGGAGGGAGGTGTGTAAAAGAGAGTGTAAGAGTGTACACATAAGTAGGTTCACAGGGTTAGCCCCACTGGAACAGTGCACACACTAGGTGCGTCAGAGAAAGGCAAATGTTATGAGGATATTCCCTGATGTCTCGAAACATAAGATTTGATTAGCCCTAGTCTGGTTTGTATAATTACAACTATCAATGCTCATAATTTCATCCATCTCTTTTTTTAAATCTAGCCATGGCATTTGACACAGTGTGTGTATGAACATTTGTTTATGAGTGTGCCTATCTAAGTGATAATACTTGTGTGCTTGGAGTAGATGTGTTTGTCTACCTATATTACTATGTGTCTGTGATATGTCTGGGTACATGCATGAACGTGTCCATGCGTGTGCCTGTTTGTGAATGTGTACATGCCTGTGTGGGTGTACTCACCTGCCATGGGAATACATGCATATGCAAGTGTATGCCTATGAGAGTATGTATGTAACTCAGTTTTTATATCTGTGGTTTGTATGCGTGTGTGTTCGAAGGTGTGTGAATCTGTATAATCTATGTGAATGCAAGAGTAAGCATTAAATAAAGAGAAATCTGATTTTGATTACAAAAACAAAAAAGACATCCTGTGATAGGTTCAGGCAAATGGCCAGCGTTGGGGTCTGTATGCCTATCACTTCTCTCCCTCTCTGTGTCACTATTTCTGTCTTTTTCCTATTCTCTGTTCCTCTCTCCTTTCTCCCCAGTCTGGGAGATTTCCTAAGTAGGCAGCATTCAGTGTCAGGCTCTGCACTAGCAACATGGGAGGCAAGGGCCCTCTCTCTGTGGAATGTTCCTGGAACTGTCCAGTGTTTGTTAACTCAAGTCTGTGATCTTAGATGGGGAGAGAGTGGTCTTAGACCAGGACATCCTGGCAGGGGAGTGCTGCGGAAGCAACGTTCAATCAGCATTGACTTCACATAAGGAAAGCGTTCCCTAGCCTGGTATGAGCTTGTGGCTGGCCTATGGGAACAATGTTCACTAACAGGATAAAGCAAGGAGAGGGCTCCCTCAGGTGTTTCCCTAGGATTGGCCAATTGTTAAAGGAGACTTGTGCTAGTGTCAGATGATAGAGGGCGCCCTTGCACTGTAATTTTGTTGTGCTGTAAGTATTGACCCTGAGGTTTGCCTGCAGTAGGCTCATGAGTTTTCCCACTAAGCGGGGGAAAGGAGGGGACAAGTCCTTACTTCTGGTCTTTGCCTCCGCACCAAACAGAGGTCCCTGGTATTCGTGACATACAGGCCACAACACAGTGATCATCACTGTCTCCTGCAGCAAAGAAAAGATGACGGGGGAGTCAACGGGGGAGGGAGAACTGGGGTACTTGGAACGTGGAGGTGGGAAGGAGCCAGCCAACAGGAAGGAATTCGGAGGGGCCATTTAAAATAAATCCCAAGATTCGTGCTGAGTTTTGCCTATGTGCTGGAATCAAAGCTGAGTCTGGTCACAGCCATGAGGTATGCGTAGAGCCCTGCAAATCTGTGGATATCCACTTTATATCTGCAGATATCCACATCTGTGGATGTGGATATCCACAGACCATTTTTTGCGGATCGCTGATCAGATGTGGATACAAATTATGTAGCCACACAGGGCTCTAGGTATATGGCTGCATGTTGCACATTATCTGACAACAGATGCTTATGCTCAGGCAGCTCATATTCCTGTGTTCAAGGATTCAAGTGTGTACATGCCACATTCTATTATCTTTTGTTACTTTGTTGTGTTTGCATGTCCATTTGTTGTATATATGCCCTCATGGGAGAGTATTTGCATGTCTGTATGTGTACATTTGTCCACACTAATTTCCTCATATTTGTGCATGTGTATGTTGCCCTGTAGGCATGTTTGCACGTGTGTCTCCTACATTTGGTGTGTATTTGCATAAGCATGTCCTCATGGTGATGTGTATCGATGTTGGCTTGTATTGATGTTGGCATGTATTTATATACGTGTCCCTGTGTTGTGCATGTGCATATTCTTGTGGTGGCATGTATTTGTGTGTGTGCTCTCATTTTGGTGTGTCCTTGTGTTGGCATGTATTTGCACAGGCATACACCCATGTTGACATGTTTTGCGGGTCCATGTTTCATGTTCAAAACCCCTCCATATCTTCCACAGATCTCTATTCCCCCAGCAGCCCAGCCTTCTCCCATTGCCTGCCATCACCATCCACATCACCATGTGGGTAGAGACACATTGGAGAGGCATTCGCCAAGCTTTGTTGTTTGTCTTCACCGCCGCACTTCTCATTGGGGTCATCATGCTGGCTATCTCCTCTAACATCAACCCAGTTGGATTCTTCTTCCTGGGGGTGGGGGGCGTGTGCCTGATTGGCTACTTGCTGAGTGTGTTTGTGGAATGCTTCCTGAAGCATCGGCACCAACAGGATACAAATCAGGCAGCCACAAGGAGACAGAGCCAGGCAGGGTAAGCAACTATATCTATTACTTCCCTTTATTTACCCCTTCCTTCAGCCACAACCATTTTAATCTTTCCCTTTCATCATTCTTCTGCTACCCTTCTCCCAAGGGGCAAAACTCAAAGTCCATTCCAGGAGGCACAGTAATCTCTTCTCCTCCCATATGGAGGTTCCCAAAGTTACAGAATTTTAAAAATGTAGGGCTGGAAGGGTCCTCTAGGTCCTCAATTTTTTTGATACCAGGTACTGGTTTGCTGCCTTCCTAAACTGTGTCAGGGAGATCTCAGCGACTGGCGCTGGTCCATGGACCAGTTGTTGAGAAACACTGCTCTAGAGGTCATCTTATCTTGTCCATCCTCCTGTGTTAATACAGGTCTAAGTATTCTGTACAACACAGAAATCACATTCATGGTATTCCCTTCACTGACTCAGAGCCCATTTCCGAGGCCACATAGATCCAGCCCAGTTTTCTCTGCCCCTGAGTAATCACGTCTTACCCCTACCTTCCCTGCAACTCTTTCCTAATGAGCCAGAACAGAACTATTGTCTTGCAACAAAATGAACCAGACAAGGAAGGAGACAGAAATAGCTGGGGAAATGCTATGGTGAATCTCAGCTGGGTTTGTGCTGCTTGCTTCTCCAAACCTCATATCCAGGACAATTATTCCCTAGAAAAGTGGCCTCTAATTTTTGGTGCCTCTGTGTTTTGACTGTCTTACTTGAGACACACAGGGACTGAATTTGAGAGGCTTTGAACACCCACTACTTCTACTGGCTTCAATTAAAGTTGTAGGTGCTCAGCACTTACATAAATTAGACCCAGATTGTCTATAATTAGGCCCTTAAAACAGAGACCATACTGGGCCTTAACTTCTCTGTACCTCAGTTTCCCTGTCTGTAAAATGGAGATAATTTATCCATCTTGGTAAAATGCTTTCAGATCTTCAGATGCTGTATAAGAGGAAAAGATTATTTATTATTAGAAAGGCAACATATTAAAAACTGATTTAAAAAAAATTCAGCTATTGTTCATTGCTGCTGGGTATTCTGGAGGCAAATAGCTCATGAGAGTTAAAAAAAGATTAAATATTATTAGGAAGAACTGCATCTACAATGTTGTTACCTAGGATAAAAACGACAAGGGCTGTTTGTCAGGAGAACTAACACCCCTATTAACTCTTTGTGGAATAGAATGTCCCTATTATTTAAACTAAAATACAGTATTTCTTATTTTCCTCTCTCTTTGTCTTCAAAAACCCCACCATTGCCAGTCTGATATAATACAATAGAGCTAAAAGGTGCAGTGTTTTTTCTCCCAAAAAAACCCCTATTAATTGATTTTAAATGTTGGCAGATCTGCTATGTCTGCTAAGCTGAGCACCAGTTGGTGGGTCAGGAGGACACCAGACTAGATAGACAGGTGGTCTGAGCCATTGTGGCAAGTGTTGAACTACCAGGCTAAATGAACCATTGTTTGGATCCTGCACAACAGGAGGTAGGATATTGAATTATATGGACCAGTGTTCTGATTTAGAGTGGCAGGACATGGCATACAGGACCATATGGACGAATCATCTGAGCACTGCTGACCTGTTGATCTATTCAATTGTCTGTTGCATGGCCCTCATTCTAGAGGACTCAGATCCCCTCCCTCATGGGTTTATCTCCGTGTAGAGTATAAACATCATGATGACCTATTTAGTCGATGTCCTTATCTTTTGTGTGTAGGGTGAATGCTGCCTATGAAGCACCAGCCTATGAGGAGGTGGTGACAATGACACCAGCCCCAGCAGTCTGGACGATCACCTCCACTTCAGGCACAGTGCCCTCAACAGTGGGGGAGCCACCACCATACAGTGTGGTCATTGAGCCGCCCAGTATGGCAGAAACTGGGGCAGAGACCTTCAGCGTCTCAGTGGCATCAGGCATCAGGCGTGCCTCTGAGGCAGACGCAGGCTCCAGGCTGCATCTTAGGTTGGTGCTGCCCCCCAGGATGCAGCGCTTTGTCTCAGATATCCATGACGTCAAAGGTGCTGAAGAGAGGCTGGAGCGGCTGGAGCCACTCACCCCACCACCTGCTTATGAGAGTCCCACTGATGATGATGATGTCTTTGCAGAAGCTTTCCAACCCTCAAGACAATGATTAAACAGACAGCGCCTGCTTGTTATGGATGAGGTACAAAACCCAACTAGTGCCACCACAAACTGGAGAAAGGAGCTCAATGCTGCGGGCCATGTCATGGGAGCACCAAGGAGTCCACAATAGAGGATGTGGGGCAAAGATGGAACACTGAGCCCAGGGCTGTAGTCTGTAAGTGTGAAGAGGACAGTGCACAAAAGACCCCTGACCCTACACATAGTACACTCTGTACCTCTCCACACATACTGCTCATTCTCTCCTGCACCCCCTACATACACTACCTGCTCCAACACCACCTGCTATTTCCTACACATATACACACACTATCCATTACCTCCCTACATGGACAAACTACTTACTATCCCCTTCATGAACACACACTGACTCCCTCTCTCATACACATACTCACATTATCTGCTACTCCCTGCACAAACACTCTTAATACTTCCTACACACACATATGTATTGTGTACTTCTCCCCGCACACATGAATGTCCACCCACTTACCAACTATCCTCAAACACACACATATTTGCCAATGTCCTGGATTATTCCTTAGATTTCACGCTGTCTTGGCATCTTCCTCAGAAATGAAGTTTTGGGTTTTTCCAGAAACAATACATTAACTGATGGGCTGTGAGTTAGAAACTATCCCTTAAAGTGGATTGTTCAGAACCAGGGTCGTCTTAGATGATAAACAGAAATGAGTGACTACTCACCAGCAGATACCAAAGACATCCACAGCCTTGTAGAGACAGCCCTACATTTTATAGGGTCCTACATTACTTAACAAGTGTGAGGCCCCATCCAACTCCCTCTGCATGCCCACAAAGTCCCTGTCTGTCTGCATCCCCTTCTGAAAAGCTATTTATGGGGCCACACAGCTTTTTTTTTTTTTTTTGCCTTCTCTCCATGGAGCCAAAAGATGGAGAAGAAACAACTGTCTTAGAGGAAGCTGGGAGAAGGAATGAAGGGAGTTAACTGTCTGCCATGAACGGCTGGGACCAGAATCAGATGGGTCTGATGTGGAACTGATTGCAAAAAGTATACTGGAGTCACTGAAGGCCAGAGCCCAGTGCAGCTGCATCAGTTGCAGGAGCCCAAGTTGCCCTGCATCCTTGGAGAATAACCAAAATCTGGGTTCCAGCTTACTACAGTCTTGCATTTATATATTTTTTTAACTTGTATTTTTTAGTGCTGTTGATTTACGATTTTTAAAAAATACAATTAAGTGTGTTTCAGCCAAAGCTTCACTTCCCAGTGACTTCTTATTAAATGTTATTGGTATTACAGTAATGGCTACATGTCCCAACCAAGATCAGAACCTCATTGTGCTAGGCACTGATAAACAGATAGCAAAGGACAGTTGCTGTCCCAAACAGCTTACAAGACAATGGATGGGGAGAAAAAAGTGTGAGAGTCCTGTGGCACCTTACAGACTAACAGACGTATTGGAGTATGAGCTTTCGTGGGTGAATACCCACTTCGTCGGATGCAATATGGCAGTCTCTTTTGGCCTTGAAATATAATTCTATTTCCCACAGAGGCACTATTGCGGGGGGTGGGGTGGGGGAAGAGGGGTTGTACTCTTCATACTTAAAACAGTAGCAAGTCTATCTTACCACTTCTTGAACCAGACTAGGAATTCTGAAGTAAAGCTTTTGATTCTACTGGAATCCTTTGCATGTTCAAAACAATACTGCAATGGTCCCTCCTGGCAGAAGTGGCATAGAGGGACATAAAGAATGAAGCAGTATAATCTAGAACAAGAATCCCAGATGCACACTGCAAAGCACAGTGGACTAAAGGAATGAACCCTGGATCAAACAATGAGGTATCATGGCCAGCAGCAGGGGTAGGGTGACCATATGTCCGTTTTGGCTGGGACAGTCCCTTTTTTAAGCCCAGTTCCGGCCCTCCTGAGTTTTTGGGGCAAAAGTGAGCATTTGTCCTGTTTGCTCTTGCTCACTTGCTCAGTTGGCAAGAAAAAATGGGGCAAATGCCCACTTTTGTCAAAAAAGTGGCGTGTGGAGGAACCACGCTAGCCCTGTGCAGGGAGGGAGGCAGGGCTCAGGCAAGCAGCAACCTCAGCCCTGCATGGGGGGGGGGAGAGGAGGCGGAGAGGGAGGGGGAGGAAGCAGGGCTCGGGTGAGTGGCTCAGGCCAGCCCTGCATGGGGGTCAGGGAGAGGATGGCTTGGGCTAGCCCAACGCAATATCCCATTTTCCCTTTGGGAAACATGGTCACCCTAAGCAGGGGTATCAAACATATTTGGAGGAAAGAACCAAATTCCATGTTTAATTCTGCTCTGTTCCAGGCTATAATTCAGGACTATATATCCCCACAATGCAAGGTTTGTACAGAGATCAAGGGGAGAATATGGCCTTTAGATAGTAACTAAATATTCAGTGATTATTTCTAATTTGTTCAGTGTCTTATCATCACATTCACCACTGGGGAAGGAAACCTGCGCCCGGTTGGACCACTACTATCTCTGCACCTTTTATCTCTTCCTTCCCATCCTCCTTTCTCTATTTCTCCCCACCTTCCCTGTCTCTGAGTTCCTTTGTCCTTTTCTCTGCATTTCCTTCTTCAGTGCTGCTCCCATTTCCTACCTCAGTGGGCTCCACTTTAGGAGGGCCAGCAAGTGTGAAAAATCAGGACGGGGGTGGGGAGCAATAGGATCCTATATAAGAAAAAGCCCCTCAAATCGGGACTGTCCCTATAAAATCGGGACACCTGGTCACCCTACTCCACTTCCACCTTAACCCTCATCCCACACAATAAAATAATCAGGGATTAACTACTCAGTGTTGACAGTGAACAAGTATCATTGGGATTTAGACCGGATTCTCTAATCAGATTAACAAGAGTCTGGGGAGTAAGCCATTGTTTCAAACTGTCTGAAGACCGAAGGAGACATCACTGTATCCGATGAAGTGGGTTTTAGCCCACAAAAGCTTATGCCCAAATAACTTTGTTAGTCTCTAAGGTGCCACAAGTACTCCTGTTCTTTTTGCTGATACAGACTAACACGGCTACCACCCTGAAACCCACCACTGTATTGGTTACACTCTCTTTACCATTGGAAGGTTAGCCCTCTAGCCATAAGGGCTAGAAACTTACTCTTTTTAAAAAATGATAGTTTAGATTCTGGAGAATGAGAACATGTCATGCAGGCCATAAAATCACCTAAGTTCAGCCAGCTCCATCATGCAGGCAGTTTGTTTGACAGGCCTGTCCTAGAGCAAGGAGAAGAGTTCCATTTTTAATTCTGCCACTGATTCACTCCATGCTCTTGGGTAAGGACAAGTCTACTTTTAAAACACTGCATTGGTGCAGCTGTACCCACGCAGCTGCACTGCTGTAGCATTTTAACAAAGACGCTCTACGCCAACGGGCGAGAGCTCTCTCGTTGGCATAGTTAATCCACCTCCCCGAGAGGTGGTAGTGATGTCGGTGGGAGAAGCTCTCCTGTCAACATACCTCTGTCTACATGGGGAGTTAGGTCAGTATAATTATGTCATTCAGGGTGTGAAAACCTAGACCCCGAGTGATGTAGTTACACCGATATAGGTCTGTAGTGTAGACCAGACGTCAGTCACTTCAGTTTCCCCATTTGTGAAGCTGGAATAATCATACTTCTAAGAGTTTTGTGAAGTTTAGGTGGTTAATGTTTGGATACACTTTGACCATGCAAAGGCCTATAAATGTGAATGTACACCTCTACCCTGATATAACGCAACCCGATATAACACTAATTCGGATATAACGCGGTAAAGCAGTGCTCCGGGGGGGCCGGGCTACGCACTCCGGCGGATCAAAGCAAGTTCGATATAACGCAGTTTGACCTATAATGTGGTAAGATTTTTTGGCTCCCAAGGACAGTGTTATATTGGCGTAGAGGTGTATCTTTAATTAATCCAGCCCTTTACCACTTATTTAAATCAATTCATTAAACTCATTTTGAAAATAAATATTCCTTGTAATATTGTGCTTCACCTTCTCTCCACATCACTCAAGCTTGGTGGCTGACTGGGTTGTCTTGGCCAGAGAAGGAGGTGTTACGTGATCAGAGCATTTCATAGCCTGAAGTTAGAAATAAGTGGTTCTGAGAAGATTTTCCTCAAGATTTTTCACACTGAGCCTCACACCTGCCCATTTCCAACTAAATGGCAAGATATCCTCAGATTCCTCCCAGAACCCTAGAGTAGTCCAGTGATATGGGTTTTATGTGAATACTGCCCATAGCATTTCTCCCTAGCTTTGGGAAACATTTCTTTTTAAGATCCAGCAAATTTTAAAATAAGGTCATTTGTTTGGGGGGAAGGATGAAAGGGGATGAGAGAGCCTGTAGCTCAAGAACATCGAGGAAATGAACCCAAACTTGTACCACTAACTCTCCAGGGTCCCTCAACTGACATAAGAATTTTCAAGACAATTAACATGCATGTGGATTTTAAAGCACTTGGAAAAATCAGCTTTTTTAAACAGAAAGTTCTGCTCAACCTTAATTATGGAAGTCACTACCGATCTTTTCTCTACTCCTGCTCCTGCTGGGAATGATGTGGCCAGCGCACCCCCTACAGGAACACTTAAAAAAAGGAAGGATTAAAAGCAACAGCAAAACATCCTTCTTTGACCTCGCCATCCCACAATAGTTACACATACATAAACATTCCCTTCTATGGGGTTGTGACGGGGCAGACTGGCCCCGCACTGGGACTGAGAGAGTTAACCCTTCCCTGCTGGCAGAGGAAGCCATGCCCCTGAGGCTCTTCTGGGCATGCTCCAACCAGGAGTCAAGCATAAAAGCCTGCAGAACTGCTCAGTCAGGGCTGGCGGCTGGGGAAGGAGGACACCCAGCAGAAGCTAGAGCCTAGGAGCTGTTGCAGCCCTTGCAGGAGGGAGCTGAGGACCCAGGAAGCAGGCCCAGAGATTGGCAGCTGTGGGAACCCCAGGGAGCATCGGGTGCTGAGAAACCTGGAGACCCTGATGCCACAAGGACTGCTACGTTTGGAGGACTGGTAAGAAGTGACCCAGGGAAGGGAAGGAAGTGGTTTCTCCCACCACTCTGAGGGCAGCGTGTTGCGGTAGGATTCCCCGCTGACGCGTGGTGGATCATGCCATCACTAACAGGGCCCTGGGTCGGAGCCCAGTGAAGGCGGGTGGGCCCGGGCTCCTGTACCGGGGGTCTCTACCCCCCCCCTTTTGGGGGGACAATATAGTTCACTGACCCCTCTCTCTCTCCCCCCAGAGGAGGTAAACGAACTCCAGCTGCTGGGCCACACTATCCCCTGAGGGGAGAAGAATTTAGAGGGAGACTGGCCATTAGGCCACGCTGCCTTAGGAGTGCACTATAGAGACTCCAGCCACTGGGTCACGCTCCCCCCACCCAGGAGGCGGATTTGAGGGACTCTGGCCTTTGGGCCATACAGCGCTGACTACCAAAGAGGTAGCAAGACTAATGTAGATGCAGGGAGGTGGGGTTAACCTCCCCCCCCCCCCGAAAATCAAAGGGGTTGACAAGGTACAAAACCCACCACAAGGGGTGGAGAATGTGGGCATTGACCAGGGTCTGTTAGAAGGACCCACATGTACAAGATAGAGACTGACAAGCTCCTAAAATGGCTGCTGGAAAACCAGCAGCAACAGGCTGTACAACCAGCAGCAACAGCAGATGCAGCTGTTACAGCAACTGGCTGCACAGCAGCAACTGCAAACAGCAAAGCAACAAGAGTTTTAGCAACAGTTGGTTTGGGAGTTAGCCGCCCAGAAACAAGTGAGTCAAGATCGACTCTTTCAACAGGTGGTGATCTTGTTGAAGACGGCAGCCAGTCCTCCTCCCCACCCAGCTGGAGGAGGGCCAGGGGAGGGCTGCGGTGGACTACCAGTGTGGTTGATGAAGATGGGGCCAGAGGACGACCCCGAAGCCTTCTTAGTAACTTTTGAATGGGTAGCTACGGCAATTCAGTGGCCCTCCCGAGCACTGGGCCACTATTCTCGCCCCGTGTTTAGCGGCACCCACACAGGCCGCTTACCGCAATCTTGACCCACAGGAGGCGCTGCACTATGAGAAGGTTAAGGCCGCCATCCTACACCAGACAGGCATCAGTCCGGAGACGTACTGGCAGAGGTTGCGTTGAGAGAAATATCTGCCAGGGGCCAGGCAGTAGCCCAGAAGGTCCGTGACCTCTGTTGGAGGTGGCTGGAGCCTGACTGCCGTACTAGCTGACAGGTGGCCAAGGCTGTGGTGCTGGAGCAGTTCCTCCGGATCCTGCCCACAGGGGGGAAGGAGTGGGTGCAACGACACCGGCCAAAGACCCTCGCAGAGGTTACGTCCCTCGCCGAAGACTACATGGCAGCAGAGACGGAAGAGCGAGTGGTTCCGAAGACAAGGACTTCAGGACGGGGAGACCGTCACCCAGAAGGAGTGGTGCCTAAGGCTGGCGGGAGAGGTCCTGTTTGCCTGCTTGGCAGTTGGGGTCTCCAACAAACCCCAAGACCCGGGCCCCCTCGGGGGTACGCTTGTCCCGGGACCAAGAGGAACCGTCTGGGGAGGCAAACCTACCACAAGGCACCCTATCCACAGAGGGAAATCGCGATAGATGCTACCAGTGTGGACAAAGGGGGCACTTCAGGAGACAATGCTCCTACATGGACTGTAATTATGGACAGGTCCTGAGGCGGACCGATGAGCCTGGAAGAAAGGGTCTTCGAAGATGGTGATCCCAGTGCGAGTGGAGGGAACCCCAACCTTAGCACTGGTAGACTCGGGGTGCAGCCAGGCCATCATTTGCCCGGGATTGGTAGGGGACTCCCCTCCCACCAGGGCCCAGATACAGTTGCAATGTATACATGGTGATGTGAAGTTGTATCTCACCGTCTGGATGCAATTGAAGGTTGCCCAACAGGAGGCACATTGCATAGTGGGGGTGGCCCCTAGATTAGCTTACCCCATGGTGTTGGGCTGCGACTGGCCGGGTTTGACTGGTCTTACACAGGGGTGGAGTGGACAGCCCGAGAAGAGGAAGAGAAATGGCAGGCAAGGTTTGTTGGGTCAACCCGGGCCACAAGACTTCTTGGAGGGGACATCGAGGGGGCCCAAAGTAACCGAAGGGAGCCAAGCCCCGACCAACAGTCCGGCAGAGGAAGAGACGAGGTGGCTGGATGTTGAGGGAAATTTCCTAGAGGAACAGAGAGAGGACCCCAGCCTTAGTCAAGTCTGGGAACAAGCAGTCAGCTGGGATGGAGAGGCCCATCCTCGGCAATACCGGCCCCAAGGCCCCCATTTTGAGATCCACAAAGATTTACTTTATCGAGTGGCCCAGGAGCCAGAGACACCAGCTGAGGTTCAACAATTGTTGGTTCCCCAAAGATTCCGAAGAGGACTGCTCCGCCTGGCCCATGCGGTCCCCTGGGTGGGGCATTTGGGGTGAGAAAAGACTTTCATAAGAGTAGCCCAACAGTTTTTTTGGCCAGGCATACACCAGGAGGTCCGGGATTACTGTGCCTCTTGCCCGGAGTGCCAGAAGGCTGGCCCAAAGGGGGTACCCAGGGCCCCCCTGGTGCCTTTGCCAGTGATTGGCCCTCCTTTTGAATGGATTGGCCTCACCTGGTGGGGCCCCTGGGGAAAAGTAGCTCAGGACATAGGTACATCCTGGTCATAGTAGACTATGTGACTAGGTATCCCGAGGCAGTACCCTTACGAACAACTACGGCCCCCATTATCGCCAATGAGCTATTACAGATATTTTCCCGGGTGGGATTGCCACAGGAGATATTGACAGACCAGGGGACTAATGTAACCTCCAAGATGATGGCAGAGCTCTGCAAACTGCTGAACATCCGGGCCCTTAAGACCTCCGTCTACCATCCCCAGACAGACTGATTTCAATGTGACCCTGAAGGCGATGCTGAGGAAGTTCGTGGGGGACAACCCCCGCCAGTGGGACAAGTACTTGCCAGCGCTCCTCTTCGCCATACTCGAAGTACCACAAGCTTCCACCGGGTTCTCCCCATTCAAGCTCCTCTACAGGAGACAACCCTGGGGGATTTTGGACCTCTTGAAAGAAACCTGGGAAGAACAAGAGACCCGGGTCAAAGGTTCGGTCCAGTATATCCTCCGTCTGAGGCAATGGCTTCAGGAACTGGGCACCCGAGCCAGAGAAAACCTATTACAAGCACAATGCAACCAGGAGATGCAGTATAATCGACAGATGAAGATGAACTTCGAACTGGAGGACCGAGTTCTGCTGTTACTGCCCTCTGAGTCTAAATTATTAGCCAAGTGGCAGGGGCCGTTCGAGGTGGTTCGGCGGGTAGGGCCCGCTGATTATGAAATGCAGTTATCCGGACGACATAGGGACACCCAAGTATACCACGTGAACCTGCTGAAGGCGTGGACGGACCGCGAGGGTTTTATGATCGTCCCATACCCTCCAGAGCCCGAACTAGGGCCCTTAGCCAGCGAGTAAGAGACGAAAAATTATGGACTCAAAATCCTAGGCATCAGTGAGAGCAAATTGACAGGTACGGATAAGAAGCATTTCAAGCAACAGAAGAAACATCTCATTTATTCAGGTCACAGTGACAATGAACACTCAGAGGGACTAAAACTCACGATGACAGATCCTGCAGAAAAATCACTCATCAGCAGGGAACCTATCAACCCACACATCATATACACCAGACTCCAAAAGATGTCAATTTTACAGCGCTGTGCTCTGACAGAGGAACATAGTGATGAGGATAAAGATGAGTTCTACAAATGCCTCCAAAGTGTGCTTGACAGAATACAAAACATGCCTTATTCCTTGCAATGTGCAACATTAATGCTGAAGTAGGATATCTTTTATTGGACCAACTTCCGTTACCTTACCCACCTTGTCTCTCTAATATCCTGGGACCGACACAGCTACAACAACCCTATATGCAAAGTAGGATGTGACAATGAAGAAATGGAAAGAACAATGGGGATGTTTAGGTGAATTGTCCTTGGTGTTCGACCTAGTTCTTGCAAGTAACCTGTTCAAAGACATACACAAAGAAACACGGAATTCATAAGATGGCAAAATGAAAAACCAGATTGACCACATGTGATGGGGTTCCTGGGGTGCAACCTGGACTGTGGGACTGCTGAGCCCTCTGTCCCACCAATCTAGGGTATCCCTCTTGCACTGTGATGCTACTGTTAAGCCACAAGGTATTGCACTTACGCAGACATCCACAGGCAGGGACACACCCAACTGAGTTATATGAATGGCTGGCCAGCCACTCATGAACCAACAATAGAGAGGCTCCAGCCAATTCCCCCCCAGCTCCCCAGCCTTGCACCCCACAACTGTACCGTCTTGCCCTGGTCCGAAGCCTGACCAATATAACTTCATTATCCAGTCTGCCCCTCTGTGGCAGGCTTGGCACCACACCGTCCCTTTGTGGCAGGGGGGATGGGGTGTCAAGACCTCGCCACTTACAAATTCACATGTCCGCCTTTCTGTGCGTGGCTGGTTGCGGCCTAATGGCCTCCCTCCACACAGTCACCCCTTGATCGGGGTCGTGTGGCCTGAGCCCAGGTAACTCACCCTCAATCATTGGGGCAGTGTGGCCCAATGGCCAGGGTCCAAATAACTCACCCACCCCCCATGGGAGCAGTGCAGCCTAATGGCCAGAGTCCATGCAATCCCCCTTGCAAGCGCGGTAGTGCAGCCTCGCAGCCGGAGTCTATATAACTCACCCCCTCACGTGGGAACAGTACAGCCTTATGGCCAGAGTCCTTGCAATCTCCCTTGCAAGCGGGGTAGTGCAGCCTAGTGGCTGGAGTCCATAGGATTCACATGGTTCGGCGTGGGGGAGGTTTAGGGGGACCTGGGTCCACCCGCTCCACTGGGTCCTGAGCCAGGGCCCTGGTAGTGGCAAGCTCCCCTTGCCACCCGCTCGGCAGGGATCCGCCCACAACATGCCAAGCGCCTATTTCTAACACCGTTTGCCTTTAAAGTTCCCTTGGGTCACTTCCTACCATAAATGCCAGGTTCTCTGCTGCGGGGGGCCCTCCACTCTGTTCCCCTCCTGTGACGTCCTCCGCCTGGGTATCAGGGAGTGTCCCAGCTTGGCTGGCCTCCGGATCCTGGTGCGCAGGCACTCCTGCCTCAGGAGCTAGCAGCATACCTCCTTCTCCTCCGATGGTCAGCCTCAATTGAGCTGCTCTGCAGGCTTTTATACCTGTTCTCCAGTTGGAGCATGCCCAGCAGAGCTTCTGGGGTGTGGCTTCCTTTGCTAGGAAAGAAGAGTTAATCCCTGCGGTACGAGTGTGTGGCCACTCTGCCCCATCACACCCTCCCTCGATGTGGAGAGGACAGCTTTTGTAAACTGAGCAGAGATTTCCCAAGCACTTCAACCAAAACACTGTTTTAGGTAAAATATAAAACAGATTTATTAACTACAGAAAGGTAGATTGTAAGTGATTATAAGTCACAAGCATAGAAATCAAAGTTGTGCAACCCTAGGAACCAGCATCAGGGGGAGGGATAACTCAGTGGTTTGAGCCTTAGCCTGCTAAACCCAGGGTTGTGAGCTCAATCCTTGAGGGGGCCATTTAGGGAACTGGGATATAAATCTGTCTGGGGACTGGTCCTGCTTTGAGCAGGGGGTTGGACTAGATGAGGTCCCAAGGTCCCTTCCAACCCTGACAGTCTATGATTCTATTTCTCCCTCCAGATCCTTGGATTCTGGGGGGTAGAGGGTGTGAGTGTCTGGGCTGGGGGGATGCTGCTGGGCTCCAGGGAGGGAGAATGATTAAGGGCCTGGAAAAACTTCTGTATGAAAAGACTGGCATTGCTTCCTTAAAAATGAGACAAAGGAGCACATGATAAAAGTCTGCAGTGACTGGTCTGCAAAAGGTAGAACAAGTAAATCTGTTCTCCTGTCTCCGGACAAAGGTAAAGTCAATTACATTAAAAGGTGTGAAATTTCACACAAAAAAGAAATACCTTTTTTGGACTGTGGAACTCTGTCACTGGCAATCATTGTGCCCAAGATCCAAAAGGAGACTGTATATCATAGAATCATAGAACTGGAAGGGACCTCAAGAGGTCATCTAGTCCAGTCCCCTGCACTCATGACAGGACTAAGTATTATCTAGACCATCCCTGACAGGTGTTTGTCCAACCTACTCTTAAAAATCCCCAATAATGGAGATTCCACAACCTCCCTAGGCAATTTATTCCAGTGCTTAACCACTCTGACAGAACGTTTTTCCTAATGTCCAGCCTAAACTGTCCTTGCTGCAATTTAAGCCCATTGCTTCTTGTCCTATCCTCAGAGGTTAACGAGAACAATTTTTCTCCCTCCTCCTTGTAACAACCTTTTATGTACTTGAAAGCTATTATCATGTCCCCTCCCAGTCTTCTCTTTTCCAGACTAAACAAACCAATTTTTTTCAATCTTCCTTCATAAGGCATGTTTTTTAGACCAATGGTTCTCAAACCTTTTTTTCCACGGACCACTTGAAAATTGCTGAGAGTCTCGGCAGACCACTTAATGATCTTTCCAAATGTTGTTTGTACCGTTAGCTAACTATTGTAAAGTGCTTTGGATAGAAGTGCTATATACAAAAAACTTAATAATAAACTTTTTTTGTTCTACAAATAAAAGCACACAACTCATTTTAATATCAGTAGTCTTAACTTTCTAATGTGATGGATGTGCCCTCTCTCCCCCACTGCAGCAGCCCCCAAGCTGGGGCTGGGAAGGAGGAGGGGTCTCCTCTGCCATGGCAGCCACCGAGCTGGATCTGGGAAGGAGGGCCGTATCTCCCTGACAGCCGGAGCCCTGGAGCTGGGGAAAGTCATCTCTTTCTCTGGCTGCTGCAGCCCTGCACGTCCCAAATTCCTCCCACCCCACCTCACCCTAGTCCCCCCAAGGCCACTACCTCACCTTACATGTGGGTCTTCTCCAGGGTCCAGGCACCTAATTAGTGGAGCCATGCATGGCTCTGCTAATTTAGGTGGATGGTCCTTCATTCTCTTGTGTGCAGCCGCCCAGGCGTGCACCTTAGAGGGAACTATCTGCGGACCACAGTTTGAGAACCTCTGTTCTAGACCTTTAATCATTTTTGTGGCTATTCTCTGGACTTTCTTCAATTTGTCCACATTTCCTGAAATGTGGCACCCAGAACTGGACACTCTACTCCAGTTGAGGCCTTATCAGCACGGAGTACAGCGGAAGAATTACTACTTATGTCTTGCTTACAACACTCTTGCTAATACATCCCAGAATGATGTTCGCTTTTTTTGCAACAGTATTACACTGTTGACTCATATTTAACTTGTGGTCCACTATGACCCCCAGATCTCTCTCTGCAGTACTCCTTCATAGGCAGTCATTTCCCATTTTGTATGTGTACAACTGACTGTTCCTTCCTAAGTGGGGTACTTTGCATTTGTCCTTATTGAATTTCATCCTATTTACTTCAGATCATTTCTCCAGTTTGTCCAGATCAGGCCCGCACAACATGCGGCGTGCGTGGGCTCACTGTGCGGCCCGCGGGGGGTGAGTAGGCAAGTGGTGGGTGAGGGAGGGGGGTTGAAGAGGCAGGCGGGCAGTGGCGGGGGGGTGAGAAGGCGAGCCGAGGGGGTGGAGGGACTGAGGAAGCCAGCAAGGAGTCAGTGGCTGATCTGTTCTACTGATCTGGTCTGGCTCCCATCCCCTCTCCAAGGGTTGCAGCTGTCTGGAGGTGCCTGCCTTCCTCACTCACACTTCATTCAGTCAGCAGGGCAATTGATTACAATGTTGGGGGAAGATCTTATTCTACTTCTAGTAAAAAGACATTTTTCTTTTACCTTAATTTTACTACCTTAGGGGCCCGCTATAACATATTACCAAGGTTCAATACCACTGTTTCGGTGAGCGCTGAGGAAGGAGGGTTTGTTTCCACGGGGCGGGCGGTGCTGGGGGGGAGTATTTCAGGGGGGCTGGGTGGCGCTGGGGGGGGTGTTGTGTTTCGGGGGGGCTTGGCGGCACTGGGGTGGGGGGCTTGGCTGGGCCAGGGGGTTCAGCCCTCAGCTGTTTTCTTTGGAGTAATATGGCCCTTGCCGCTTTACGAGTTGTGCAGGCCTGGTCCAGATCATTTTGAATTATAATCCTATCCTCCAAAGCACTTGCAACCCCTCCGAGCTTGGCATCATCCGCAAACTTTGTAAGTGTACTGTCTATGCCATTATCTCAATAATTGATAAATCTACTGTTGTTTGGCATTGCCATAGACTAGATAATGAAGAAGTGTACGAGCAACACAAACTCTGGTATAGAATGGATAGATCGCAAATGCCTTAGAACTTTGCTGACAATATTGTGCTTCAGAGTGATACCTTCCAAAAAGCTAAAAATTAAGACAACTTGGTAAAAACAGGAGGCCAAACAGGGCTCAGAATCAGTTATGCTAAAAGAATCTCCTTGAAACCCTGACATCAAGCAACATCATCATATTAGAAGGCAAAAATATACTTTCTTGATAACAGTTCACATACCCTATTAGTTAATGGTCACCTCAAGAAGAAAGGGACACCAAAGATAGAAAAGGCATCCACAGCATTTGCTAAACTTGACAAAGCATAGAAATCGAAAAGATACACAATACCAGAACAAAACTGAGAATTCTCAACTTAAACATAATCTCAGTGCTAACATATGGCTGTGAGAGCTGGAGATCCACCAAAACAACAGACAGAAAACTAGACACGTTAAAAAATAAGTGCCTGTGAAAGATTTTGGGCATTGGCTGAAGAGACTTTCACCAACAAATAGATTTGAAAAATCTTCACCAGAATCAGAAGAAAGTGCTGGACACATTTGGAGCAAGTACACACGGACTCCCACATGAAGCCATCAAGTGGGAACCAACTGGTGTGAGGAAATGAGGATGTCCAAGATAAACATTAAGAAAAACCTGTAGCAGTGAGGACAGAATAATTGATGTCAGCACCACAAAGCAGACAGAAGCAGCAGTAAATGTAAGAGTAGAACAGAAGAGACTACTTTCCATCCTAAGCACCAATGCTGGCACAAGAGTAATATATATACAAAAAAAACGCCTACCACAACAATCATGAGTCAGGCTAAAAAAAAAATCGGCTTAAAATGAGCATTTAAAAAAATGACTTTGGGTTCTATTTGTCTTCTGGTGTTATAGTCTTTGTGGGACACAATTTCAAGTTTTTCTCTGCAACCAGGAAGGCTAAAACTTTTTTTTTAATGAACGCTGAGACTGTTACATGGTCCCAGGACTCCAGGAACTGAGGCTTTCAGAAAAGCAACAACTATCTCAAGACTGCTGATAAAATCATGCAAGTTGGCAGCCCTGCCCAAACTATGGGAGCAAAGCAGAGTGGAGGGAGTGGCAGGGTGGGGCTCCCATGTGCCTGGCTGCTCAGGGGAAGATGGGTGCATTTTATGGCTGCCAGATGCCTCGTTTTCAGCTGGAAAGTCTGGACAAAAGGGAATTGGTACTGTGTCTGGTTCTCACGAATGGGAAAGAAGGGGGAGGGTGTCAGCATCTCATGGGCTGAAAGGTTCCACATTAGGGGCTGAAGCTCACATCCCAGACCCAGAGCAGAGGGCCCCCAACTGGTGGTGGTGGTGGTGGTGGGGAGATGGAGAAGACCGAGTAACCCGGAAGGGGGAGGGACAGAAGAGCAGGGAGCAAGGAGCCACAGGGCATGGGAGGAGAAAGGAGTGAGCAGGGGGAGGGACCTTGAGAGAAAAGATAGGGCGGGAGGCAGGGCCCCATGGTATTCAATTAGCAATTTGGGAAGCACCCCCACAGCGGCCTGCCAGTGAGTGGGCAGATGGAGTGGAGCCCTCAGCCAGCTGGTGGGCGGGCCTGAGACCCCGAGTCAGCAACGTGTCTATAAGTGGACACAAATGTTAGGGTGACCAGATGTCCCCATTTTATAGGGACAGTCCTGATTTTTGGGTCTTTTTCTTATATAGGCTCCTATTAGCCCCTCACTCCATCCCGATTTTTCACACTTGCTGTCTGGTCTGGTCACCTGTCCAAGATAAAAAACTTGAGGTCTGTGGTATTTTTTCAAAAGCTTGAATGACATCAAACCCCCCCCCCCCAAGTACAGTGATGCTGTCACGCAGCCATTGCACAACATGGTGGTACCGACCCCTCCGAGAGGAGCGACGGGGGGGGGGGGCGGAGAGGAGCCGGCGAGCCAGGGGCCCAAGGGGGCAGCGCAGCGCAAGTCGAACGGGCCCGGCGCCATGTACCCCTGGCGCTGCCGGGATCGGGGCCGGGCTGTCCTGCCACGTGGCAGCAACCGCCAATGGGGCTCGCGGGTCCCCCTCGCCCGGCACTCGCGCCCAGCTCCCCTGCCCGCCCCTCTCCTTCCGTGAACGAACCTAAGCGCATGCGCATAAACTCCACAAGGCTGAAAAATCCCTCGACTGCAGGACGCATGCACATGCACGGGGGGGAGAGAGATAGATGAGGAGGCTACGCATGCGCATATGGACGGTGCCCAACGTTTAGCTACTGGGACCGTTGAGGCTCTCTCGGAGGGAGGAGTTCCCGTACAGGAGCGTAGACCACGTGATGCTGAGGAGCGGGTTCCTTGTTTGAATCCGCGGCGCAGAGAGGCGGGCGCGCGCCGGGAGCTGGGAGAAAGCGCGCGCGCGCGCGCCGAGCAGGTGAGTGATCCGTGCAAGAGACCCGGCACGCGGGGACGGAAGTGGAGCAGCCTCCGCGCCCCTTGCGGGGGGAGGGGCGAGAACAGTCAGTGAGCGACCCCCGGCGGGAGCAGCTGCAGCCGCGGGGGGCCCAGGGGCGCGGGGGACAGGGCCTGGGCTACCCGTGCAGCAGGCCTGGGCGGGGGAGCAGAGGCAGCCTGGCTAGTAGCCGGGTGCGGCAGGGCCAGTGCGCCCTGGGAGAGCAGGGGCCAAGCCCCTCCCCGGCAGCCAGTGCCCCATAGCCCCGCCCTGCCTAGGGAGAGTGATGCCAGCCCGCGTAGGGGAGCAGAGCCCCCGGGGCTGGCTAGGGGCAGGGGAGGTGAGTGGCAGCCTGTAGCACCCTGTGGGGTAGGGAGGAGACATCCTGGGGACATCGAGGCAGGATGCCGAGAGTTAGCTGGGATATACCAGTGCCTGGGTGGTAACGTGTCAGGACGTGAAATCGCACCCGGCTAGTTGCCCCTGCCCAGTGATGGGATATGGTGGGGTGGGACTGCTGGCTGCCAGCTGGATGGATGAGGGTGTTTCTAGGTTTGTTAATGCTGTCCTCCCCCCCACCCCACCCTCCCCGTGCTGTGTGGGGAGAACTGGTGACCCTTATGTTGGGGCTTGTCCCCTCTTCTCTATCAGGATGCTGGGTTCATGTGGCATGCAACGATGTCACCAAGAGGTGCTAAAGAAGAACCGGGTGTCACTGGCAAAGCAGCTGGTGTTGAAGGAGTTGCTGGAGCATCTGATAGAGAAGGACATTATCACCATAGAAATGATGGAAACTATACAGGTATTCCTCACACTCCTATTTGGCCTCAGCAGTTTGTATAATTTAGTTTTCTGTGAAATAGTGACATCACCAAACCCGTGTTCATATTAATTTCAGGTTTGCAGTGTGAGCTGGTTCGGGGTCCCGTCCCTGTCCCCACTTTGAAAACTCTGGCTATGTCTTCTGTTAAGGAGAAGCATTGTGTTCTAAAATAGTTTAACTAATATGTTAAACTTGATTTGGTGCATAGCATAGGCAAGAACAAGTCATATTTAAATAGGTGTTAGTTGGTTGAGGTCAACTGTAGGACACCGTGTCAATGATGAGAGGCAGCTGTGTAGAAGCTTAACCAAACAAATGTATATAAGAAGAGAGAACAGAATGCTATTTGCATCCATCCACTTGCCATGTAAATAGCACTGATGTCAGCAGTGGGCAGAGCATAAATCCTCTCAGGTTTTTCTGTGAGGGGGTGGGGTCAGAGCCTTTATTTTTAATAGGTCGTGATGAATGCTGTGGTTTTGACAAAAATAAGTAAAAGAAAAGTGGATCTTTATGGAGCATGAATCTCATAAGTTAAAAAGGTGAACAAACTCAAGAAAGGTTTGGAGGTTATTTTGAAAACACAGGTCTAATTGTCATTGGTATGATATCATTGTACTCATATCTCTGCTATAGATGTGTAGTGTGATCTTTGCAAGTAACTTCACCTCAACTCAGTTTCCCTAGAATAACACCTGCCTTCAAAAGGGTGCTATAATGCTGAAATATGTTAACGTCTTTAATTATACGTTATGTACTTGTATATGGGGCCAATCCCGATTATGGCCATTAATTGCTTCTCTAATAAAATTGTTTAAAAAAACTAACACCATAAAAAAGACACCATAACAGAGGCCCAACTTCAATGTATACCCCAAATTAAGAAAAACAGTAAAAGAACTAAAAAAGAGCTACCGTGGCTTAACAACCATGTAAAAGAAGCAGTGAGAGATAAAAAGACTTCCTTTAAAAAGTGGAAGTCAAATCCTAGTGAGGCAAATAGAAAGGAGCACAAACACTGCCAACTTAAGTGCAAGAGTGTAATAAGAAAAGCCAAAGAGGAGTTTGAAGAACGGCTAGCCAAAAACTCCAAAGGTAATAACAAAATGTTTTTAAGTACATCAGAAGCAGGAAGCCTGCTAAAAAACCAGTGGGGCCCCTTGACGATCGAAATACAAAAGGAGCGCTTAAAGATGATAAAGACATTGCGGAGAAACTAAATGGATTCTTTGCTTCAGTCTTCACGGCTGAGGATGTTAGGAAGATTCCCAAACTTCAGCTGGCTTTTATAGGTGACAAATCTGAGGAACTGTCACAGTTTGAAGTGTCACTAGAGGAGGTTTTGGAATTAATTGATAAACTCAACATTAACAAGTCACCGGGACCAGATGGCATTCACCCAAGAGTTCTGAAAGAACTCAAATGTGAAGTTGCGGAACTATTAACTAAGGTTTGTAACCTGTCCTTTAAATCGGCATCGGTACCCAATGACTGGAAGTTAGCTAATGTAACGCCAATATTTAAAAAAGGCTCTAGAGGTGATCCCGGCAATTACAGACCGGTAAGTCTAACGTCGGTAGCGGGCAAATTAGTTGAAACAATAGTTAAGAATAAAATTGTCAGACACATAGAAAAACATAAACTGTTGAGCAATAGTCAACATGGTTTCTGTAATGGGAAATCGTGTCTTACTAATCTATTAGAGTTCTTTGAAGGGGTCAACAAACATGTGGACAAGGGGGATCTGGTGGACATAGTGTACTTAGATTTCCAGAAAGCCTTTGACAAGGTTCCTCACCAAAGGCTCTTACGTAAATTAAGCTGTCATGGGATAAAAGGGAAGGTCCTTTCATGGATTGAGAACTGGTTAAAGGACAGGGAACAAAGGGTAGGAATTAATGGTAAATTCTCAGAATGGAGAGGGGTAACTAGTGGTGTTCCCCAAGGGTCAGTCCTAGGACCAATCCTATTCCATTTATTCATAAATGATCTGGAGAAAGGGGTAAACAGTGAGGTGGCAAAGTTTGCAGATGATACGAAACTACTCAAGATAGTTAAGACCAAAGCAGATTGTGAAGAACTTCAAAAAGATCTCTCAAAACGAAGTGAATGGGCAACAAAATGGCAAATGAAATTTAATGTGGATAAATGTAAAGTAATGCACATTGGAAAAAATAACCCCAACTATACATACAACATGATGGGGCCTAATTTGGCTTCAACGAGTCAGGAAAAAGATCTTGGAGTCATCGTGGATAGTTCTCTGAAGATGTCCACGCAGTGTGCAGAGGCAGTCAAAAAAGCAAACAGGATGTTAGGAATCATTAAAAAGGGGATAGAGAATAAGACTGAGAATATATTATTGCCCTTATATAAATCCATGGTACGCCCACATCTCGAATACTGTGTACAGATGTGGTCGCCTCACCTCAAAAAAGATATTCTAGCACTAGAAAAGGTTCAGAAAAGGGCACCTAAAATGATTAGGGGTTTGGAGAGGGTCCCATATGAGGAAAGATTAAAGAGGCTAGGACTCTTCAGCTTGGAAAAGAGAAGACTAAGCGGGGATATGATAGAGGTATATAAAATCATGAGTGATGTTGAGAAAGTGAATAAGGAAAAGTTATTTACTTATTCCCATAATACAAGAACTAGGGGTCACCAAATGAAATTAATAGGCAGCAGGTTTAAAACAAATAAAAGGAAGTTCTTCTTCACGCAGCGCACAGTCAACTTGTGGAACTCCTTACCTGAGGAGGTTGTGAAGGCTAGGACTATAACAATGTTTAAAAGAGAACTGGATAAATTCATGGTGGCTAAGTCCATAAATGGCTATTAGCTAGGATGGGTAAGAATGGTGTCCCTAGCCTCTGTTCGTCAGAGGATGGAAATGGATGGCAGGAGAGAGATCACTTGATCATTGCCTGTTAGGTTCACTCCCTCTGGGGCACCTGGCATTGGCCACTGTCGGTAGACAGATACTGGACTAGATGGACCTTTGGTCTGACCTGCTACGGCCGTTCTTATGTTATGTTCTTATGTAACGTTGTGTAAACTGCTTTAAGAAGGTTGGATAGCAAGTGATCTAATGATTACAGATAGGTACTAAAAAGAGCAAAGTGCTGTTACTATCCTAGCTAGAGCAGTAGACTGATCAGTTGGGACAGTCATCTCTTATAAGTAGGGCTGTCAAGCAATTTAATCATGTGATTAATCGCACTGGTAGTTTCCTCATCAGAGTGTTGCTCTTTTAAGACTTCTGAAACCATGTTCCACACCTCGTCCCTCTAAAATTTTTGGAAGGCACTTCAGATTCTTAACCTTTGGTCGAGTACTGTAGGTATCTTTAGAAATCTTTACATCCGTACCTTCTTTGCATTTTGTCAAATCTGCAGTGAAAGTGTTCTTAAAATAAACATGTGCTGAGTTATCATCCGAGACTACTATAATGTGGAATACATGGCAGAATGCAAGTAAAATAGAGCCGGAGGCATACAGTTCCCCCCTCCCCCAGGAGGTCAATCACAAATTTAATTAGCGCATTATTTTTTTAACGAGCGTCATCAGCATAGAAGCATGTTCTCTGGAATGGTGGCTGAAGCATGAAGGGGCATGTGGATGTTTAGCATATCTGGCATGTAAATACCTTGCAATGCTGGCTACAAAAGTCCCATGCGAATGCCTGTTCTTACTTTCTGGTGACATTTTAAATAAGAGGGCAGCATTATCTCCCATAAATGTAAACAAACTTGTTAGTCATAGCAGTTGGCTGAACATGAAGTAGGACTGAGTGGACTTGTAGGCTCTAAAGTTTTGTTTTGCAGCGCAGTTATGTAACAAACAAATTTACATTTGTAAGTTGCACTTTCACGATAAAGAGATTGCACTACAATACTTGTATGAGGTGAACTGAAAAATACTGTTTCTTTGGTTTATTTTTACAGTGCAAATATTTGTAATAAAAATAATACAAAGTGAGCAGTGTACACTTTATATTCTGTGTTGTAATTAAAATCAATATATTTGAAAATGTAGAAAAACATCCAAAAATATTTAAACAATAGAATTCAATTGAAATTTATTAACAATATGATTAAAACGGCAATTAATTGTGATTAATTCTTTTTTTGAATTAATCGCGTGCGCTAACTGTGATTAATCAACAGCCCTACTTTTAAGCTAAAGCAACTAAAGTTGCTATAACTTTGCAAATTTTTCACTTTTCAGGCTGGAATTTTTGGGGCTTCATCTCTGGCTTAAAGGGGAACAAATTGAAAGGTAGATCAAAAAGAGCTCCACTGTTTTGAATGACAAAGAGAGAAAAGAAAAAAATTCCCCGCTATAGAAATATTCTTGTGGATATTCTTTAAATGCTATTTAAAAAATAGCATTAGTGATAACAGTAGGTAATAGCTGACATTTAGCAAGGAGAAGAAATCCAAGTATCCTGCTCAAAATTGGTTTTGATTAGGTCAAGTGGTGGTAAATCTCACTATGTAGTTTACAGCTCATAGTAGGTTCACCTTACAGAAGGCTGAGGTGCACGTATGTGTATAGCTAATTTACCTGCACAGTGTAAAAAATGTAGTGAAGTGCACAGAGTCCTTTGGACATCATTCATAAGGTATGTGGGATAGACCATTCTGATGAACTCCAGTTATAAATTTCCATGACATGAAGATTCTAATTCCTGCTGTTTTTCTTTTTTAAACCCTAAGAAATTTCATCCAAAAAACTGTTAATGCTCATACGAGTGTTAATGTTCCTTATTATATTTGTCTTTAATTATGCAAGCATATAGTATTTGAGAAATAGTATGTCATAGTTCTTTTTTCTTACCAGTTTAGATACTTGTGTATAGCATCTTGTAACATTTTTCAAATTAACAGTATAAGCATAATGTTTCCTTAACATGTTTTCTGATGGATTTGTATATAGATGTATGGGCCCTGGAACTGAGTGGTTGGGATATGATGGAAATTGTGTTCGAACATAGAGTGTGGAATAAAGGAGGAACAGGATAGATACTGTACAGGGAAGTGCAGGGGGTAAGAATTGTGTAGAGGAAAAATATGAAGGATTAAATAAAGATACACAGCCTAGAAGGCATGATGATGGAGCATTTCAGATCAGGGAAGAGGATTTGAAACTCATTTTGAGATGTAATTAATTCTGGAGGGGGTTTTTGTTCTGGTTTCTTAATTTTTTTTTATCTGTGGATCCAGGCCAAGGCTGGGTGCTTCAGCCAAAATGTAGAGTTACTGAATCTGCTGCCCAAGAGGGGCCCCACAGCCTTCTCAGCCTTCTGTGAAGCTCTGCGAGAAACCAAACAGCAGCACCTGGAGGAAATGCTCTTGAACGCCATACCCAGCCTGAGCAATGGGATTGCAAGGGTAAGAGAGGACTACAACATCGGGAGAATGGAACTCTTTTGGGAATAGATGTGATCATGAAGGGCGGGTGTACCTTGAATGTAAACAAAATAATTTTTTTGGCTTTTGGGGGTGAGAGGCGATTGGGGGAGAACCTGAGTGTAATAAGTGATAAGCAAAGGGTTGTGGGGATAATGTGAATTGGACTCATATACTGTGAAGAAGCATAAAGGCCTGAAAAGGTTTTTTGTGTGTGGTGGGTGTTTTTTTTTTTTTTTTTACATTAAAATTTAGGTCCTGTCTAGGCTGGAAGATTCTCTGACTAGAGAGCTGGTGGAAATGAATTGTTAAGAGGGGAAGGGATTTTGTTCTTGCTGTTTTATTTACAGTTGCTAATGTTTGAGTAAAGGAAGCCTTTGTTAAAGATTCAATACCATTACCATATTAACTAAGGTGATAAGATATCTCAATAAGAACTTTATACTGGGGAAAGGCCAGATTTTACAATCCTGATTGTTTAAAAACAAGCAGAAAAATCCTTTTGGTAAAAATACACTTCCCAGGCATTCTTTATATGTCATAAAGAGGCAAGGGCAGGGGGAAGCACCAACACAATTTAAAAAAAAACAACCCCTTTTGAAAGTAGCCTAAAAGAGGGGAATATGGGGAAGGGGAGGTTGAGTAGGGCATATAGCTGAGATTAAAGATGAATCCAGAGAAAGTACCCTGAATGTGAGGAGGGGGGAACTCTACAAAGGGGATTCAGATGGGATTAGGTGAGCATGGAGAAGAAGAGATCTTGAGTTTAAAGAAAACATAGCCTAATTCTCTTGAGCCATGCATTCCTTGTGACTGAGATCTGGATCAGAGTTGGTGATCTAAAGGTTTAAAGATTTATATTCAATTCCTCAATCCCTACAGTTCTGTACTGGACAGATTAACAGGAATCTTCGACTGGTGACCTCATGGATTTGTATGATCTCTTGCAGCTGGGCCAAGATTATGAGTCAAGTGTCCCGTTCCCAGTTCGTGAATCCTGCCTCTCACCAAAGAGACCACGCCAGGTTGGTGGTGAGTAATCCATGGCATAGTGAAGGTTGAATTGGCCATTCCTTCAAGGGGCAAAATAGACTACTTCTCGCTCTCCTTCCTCATAATCAGGGGTGGCCAGCCTGAGTCTGAGAAGGAACTGGAATTTACCAATGTACATTGCCAGAGAGACACAGTAATATGCCAGCAGCCCCCCATCAGCTCTCCCTGCTCCCTGCACCTCCCACTCACCGGCAGCCCCACCTATCAGTGCCTCCCCCTTCCTCCCCTAACCTCCCAGTCATCTGTTTTGTGGTGTGCAGGAGGTTCTGTGGGGGAGGAGCGAGGACATGGCAGATTCAGGGGAGGGGGCAGGAAGGGGTGGAGTGGGGACAGGGCCTGTGGCAGAGCCAGGGGTTGAGCAGTGAGCACCTCCCTGGCACATCGGAAAGTTGGTGCCTATAGCTCCAGCCCCGGAGTCGGTGCCTATACAAGGAGCTGCATACAGGCAAGTCTCATCTTACGCGGGGGTTCCGTTCTGCGGTTAGCGCATAAAGCGAAAACTGCGTATAGTGAAACACTCATTGAGTTGAATGGCGGGCGGAATCGCCCGCACTACAGATGCGGTTTTTATATTGTTTTTTCTTTTTTTCCTGACCGCGCAAAGCTGAATTCGCGCATGTTAAATGCGCCTAAGATGCGACTTGCCTGTATTAACTTCTGAAGAGCCGCATGTGGCTCTGGAGCCACAGGTTGGCCACCCCTGCCCTAAATACTGCACACCATTTTGCTTAGCCCAGAAATCTGGAAGTTCCAATGGTAACACACGCTTTTCACCAAGAATGTCTTGAGACATCGGCTATTATAAATATACTTTCCAGTTAGGTTAGCTTTTTTTTTAGTTTGATGCTGGAGGAAGAATTTTGCTGAGAAATTACTGTGAGACTAGTGGAAGAGATAGAAAATCAGTTTCTAATTAGCTTTCATCATGGTTTATACAATCGTAGAAGTAACTCCATTATGTAAGCAAAATGTGTGAACTATAAAATTCAGAATTTTAAAATTCTTCTTTTTAAGTTTAAGATGTATGAGAAGAGAGGGACAGAATATAGAGAATGAGACCTTGAGTTATTTAGGTAGCACTAGAGATTCTGAGAGAGGATTATATTGTTATCTTAAAAGCACCCAGAAGTATGCTTTTACAAAACAAAAGAGAGGCACAGCCACACAGTCCTAATGAGTTTACAATCTAATTTTAGATGTGGTTTGACAGTTGGGGTTAGCAAATAGGAGGAGGAGGAAGGATGAGGATTACGTCAGTAAAATGAAAGTTACAAATCTATGGCATGTGCATATTTTACCGATTCAGTTCTGAGGATCATGTAATAATGAGTTTTATGTTCTAATAAAAAAAAGGCAACAAATGACAATTTTAAATAATTAGGATAAATGGAGTTAAATCACCAAAAAACTTGTGACGCTAACAAGAAATGTGATCCCTCTAGTCCCCTCTGTCTCTCTGTCTGTCTTACCTACATATGCCCCATCCCTACTGGGTCTCTGTCACTCTTCCATTCTGGGACTTCTCATCCAACCTGTGGCGTTGCCTCCACTGGATCCTTGTCCCAGCCAGCACAGGAGAGGGAGAGAGAGATACAGAAAAGGGACAATGATGGGGTTAAAAGTTGGGAAACAAGTCACATGTCCACCTAAATTAGGCCTAATCAATTTTTGCCTTTATTCAACAATTTCAGACAGAATTATTGTCACTTATAATGTCTGGACATACGTTTATGCCAAACAAATAATGACAAACCAGACAGAATTAGTAAATGGGCCCAGATTACCAAATTCTTGGGCACTGGGACGTTCTTCCAGCTTCCACAACAGACATTGCTTTCTCTGATCCCTTGGTCCCATTCTTCAGTTTCTGGTCCGGTGTTTCTCCGCTTTGGGCCCATGTTCACTATACATTTCTACATTACAGATTAAAGTAATCTTTATCCAGTTGGCTTTTAGCACGGCTCCTCTTTGGATTTTAAGTAACCCAGACATTACTCATGTATGCGTCAATTACCCAACTTCTACATTTTTCCTGCTGGTTTTGCAGTTTTTGGGTCATGTCATCCTGTCCTGGGGCTTTTCAGAAAAAGAGGAGGGTTATTTATCAATATATGTTTGTGTATCTCTTTTACATCTTTCAGCACAACATATTACCTTTTTTTATGTAAGCAATATCACGTTAAGCAGATTTGCAATTCTATGTAAAGGAGTAATTGGCAAAATCACACTTATGCTAGCAAGGACTTGGCCTAATCATTACCTCATCTGTATTCATTCACTACACATAATTACAAATTAAGAATATTGATAGCTATGTTTTTAATAATCTTACCATTAACAATTCTTTATTTTGTATTTCATAGTTATGCATCAGTATGTGTTTCTGTGCTACCCTTAATCTATTTGGAAGGGAGAGTTATGGAAAACATGATGATTGTTTAATGTCAACATTTCTTAACATGGGTGTTTTTTAATTTAAAGTCCAGTTTTGTTTGTGAATCATTGCAAAGAAACTTCATTAGAAATTTTTCTGTGAGTGCAATTTTAGGGCCTGGATATATAGTTGCTTTTAATGGTACCCCAAAAGACAGGTTCCCTGCTTTCACTTCCGCTGCCCAGCTCCACCTTAGCGTGGACCAGTGGCAGGTCTGGGCTGCCCCGGCCACGCAGTGTGACAGGTTGGACCCCTTAGGATGCCATCTGATGTGCTGAGATACCACTGAGCCCACCTGTTATGCCAGCCTGGGGCCCTTTTTACCTATCTTGCTGAGCCAGGCCATTAAGCCTCCTCCAGCAAACACACAGGCAGGGCCACACCCAACTGCAGAACGAAACAGACACTGAGGGTATGGCTACACTTACGGTTTGCAGCGCTGGTAGTTTGCAGCGCTGGTCATCCAGCTGTGTAGGAGCAGCGCTGGTGTGTGGCCACATTTGCAGCATTTCCAGCGCTGTTGGGAGTGCTGCATTATGGGCAGCTATCCCAGCATTCAAGTGGCAACAACGTGCTTTTCAAAAGGGGGGTGGAGGGTGGTGTACTGTGACAGGGAGCGGGGAAGAGAGAGAGAGAGTGGATTTTTGGAGCCAACACTGTGTGTTAGCTTCCTGGATTGAAAAATCACAAAATGTTCGCGAACCCTTAGTCTTAATTGCAAACAGCCTGCCTCCAACGCTGTTTCTCTGTCAAGCAAACATTCACTCCCTGCCTCTCATTTGATCGTTCACAACCAGGTACAGATAGCTCCTGTTTGCTGTGATCAGTGTTTGTTTTTTAGATAAGCGGTTCAACGGAGCTCCGATCGGAGTTCACAACAAAACAAAGAGAGGCTACATAACAAAACAAAGAGAGTAATTTAGTTAAAAGCTTTCTGGGATATCTCCTTATTCCCTGGAGGCCAATAAAAGCGCTGGTGTGTGTCCACACTTGATGAGCAGCACTGGATCACCAGCGCTGCAATCGCTACACCCCAACCTGGCCAGGTGTACAGCCAGCGCTGCAGCCAGGGAGTTGCAGCGCTGGATGTGCCTTGCAGGTGTGGACGGTTACTAATTGCAGCGCTGGAAAGCCTCTACCAGCGCTGCAACTTGCAAGTGTAGCCAAGCCCTGAGATCAGATCTGGGAAGGCTCAGCTTAAGGGACTTGCCCAAGTACTCAGGTGTCCACCTCCCTTGGAGTGCAGACACAACGGTATGTTATGAAATCCACGTCCTCTCTCAATGTGGAGGAAAGTATGCACAACTTCTATTCCCTTCTCCTCCCTCCACCAGAAATTACAGAAACTGGGTTTAATAAGAAACAAAACAAATTTTATTAACTATAAAAGGCAGATTTTAAGTGGTTAAAGGGGTAGCAAACAGAACAAAGCAAATTACTAAGGAAATAAAACCAAACACGCAAACTAAGCTTGTTTCACTGAAGAAATTGGTTACAAATAGTAATTTCTCATCCTAGATATTGTTGTAGGCAGATTACAGAAAGTCTTGAAAGGCAGCTGCACTGGTCTCTAGCTTGAAGCCTCAGTTAGTTACTCACAAGCTAGATGCCCTTCCAGCTTGGGCTTAATCCTTCTCCTCCCAGTTCAGTTAGGGTAGGGAGGCAGAGGAGACTCCTAATGATGTCACTCCCCTGCCTTATAGCTCTTGTGTAAGGTGGGAACCTTTTGTCTTCTAGTGGAAAAACACTGGCATTCCAAAAGGGGAGGAGCGGTATCTAGTACCAGGTGACTCAGACACGTGACTCTGTGTGGCTCTGGTAGCCATTGCCTGTAGGCTGTCTCCAGCTTCCACAAGAAGACTAAACTCTTTCACAGTCCATTGTCTTTGCTAATGGCCCATTAGCCCTGTCTGGCTTTTCCATTGTTGTACCTGAAGGGCTGGTTGGGGCTGACACCCAAAGTAACAGATTTGAAATACAGATACATAGTTCATATTCCTAACTTCAGGTACAGAAATGATACAGTCATACAAATTGTATAATCACATTCAGTAAACCATAACCTTTCCAATGATATGTCATATGAGCCATCTTGGCTAAAGTATATCTCAGTTATGTCATATTCATATCATAAGCATATTGCCATAAAGAATATGGAATGAAACATCATGAACAGGTCTAGGGCTGAGTGGGTGCTTCCATAGGCGCCGACTCCATGGGTGTTCCAGGTCTGGAGCACCCACAGAGAAAAATTAGCAGGTGCTGCTCAGCAGCACCCACCGGCAGCCAAGCTCCCTCCTCCCCCAGTGTCTCTCACCTGCCGGTGTCCCCATTGACCAACTCCTCCCCCTCCCTCCTGCTGCCGAAGCATGTAGGAAGCTCCGGGAGTAGAAGAGGGGACGGAGCATGCTCTGGGGAAGAGGTGGGTGGGGAAGGTGGAGCGGGGGCAGGGACTTGGGGAAGGGGTTGAGGTGGGGGGTCGAGCACTCCCCGGCTAGTGGGGAATTCAGTGCCTATGGGCACCTCTCCCCTGGCTGCAGCAAGTCCTGGCTGGGCGGGTACCCTGAGTGCTTGCGTGGCGCTAAATAGGCTGCTGCATAGCCACACAGCTTACAGGGAACTTAGCACATCATATCTCTTTTTATCCCTTGTTTAAATGTAAGAATTAAAAACTTTTAATTAAAAAAAACCCAAAACTTTCTTTACATTGTTGAAATTCTAATTGACACACTGCCATCCTGTATATATCACATGGAATGTCAAAACACATTGCACCACTGTTTTGCCTTAAAAGGTACAGATTTTTTTAATGATTATATAAAGTGAGTTTAAAAAAAAATCTGGAATTGTTTAAACTGCTTAAGCACCGTTTTTAGAACTTTCATACATACCATTCAAGTTATTTATATATCAGGCTTACTGTTGCTTTTTGAAAAAAAAATTACAGAAAAACTGCTTACAGAACTGACAATAAGCTGATACAACAGTGACAGCATAGGTGCCAAGCACCCACGGAGAAAAATTTAGCAGGTGCTTAGCACCCACCAGCAGCCAAGCTCCCCTTCCCTCCCTCCCACTCCTGCTCACCCCCTGTCCCTGCTGATCAACTCCTCCCCCTCTCTCCTGTATGCAGCAGAGCAGCTGTTCAGTGGTGTGTGGTGCAAGAGGTGCTGGGAGGGAGGAGCAGGGGAGGAGCCGGAAAGAGGCAGGGAAGGGTTGGAGCCTTGAGGGAAGGAGTGGAGTGGGACAGGGCCTGGGGCTGAGTGGGGATTGAGCACCCTTGGGGAAAATTAGAAGCTGATGCCTGTGAGTGACAGTATGTGACATCACAGAACAACAAAACCTGTGAGTGTGATTCTCTGACCAGACTTGATTCCCACCAGATTCGGGCAAGGGAGATGAACATATATAGGAGAGAGAGAGAGGCTCAGACAAAATATTTAGCAGTTTCCAGAATAGGCTACTTTTAGTAAACTGACAAGAGTTTTAGTGTTTTCCTGAAAATTACCACAGTCTGTTTTTATTATTATTTTTTTTGCCCACCCAACAAAATACGCCTGCAACAAAATACGTTTTACCTGTTCCTTCTATTATGGCAGCTGGTTCTGCCATATTATGGGATCCCAGTCCCACTGCAGGTGACTGAAAAGTGACTAAAAATGATCTCTTGAAAGACTGTTTCCTATGTGTATTATTCAGTCGTATATACTCATTTTAATAACTACAAAGATTCTACTGCTTTTTTTTCTCCTGCTGCAGAAACAGCATAGCTCAGAAGGCGTGATCTAGGTTCCCTTCCCTGTTGTGCACTTCCAATCAATTCCTCTGATACAAAAGCCATTTAAAAACAATGGGATTGCATGAGTGTCACTGAAGGCATAATTGGAGGTGATGGATGAGGAGGAGAAAGCCCAGCTTGATAAATTAAACTGTGTCACTTGTCCACAACGCGGTTACCTTTAATGGGTTTGCATGAATGTAACTGATTGCAACTTGGTAAACAATTCTGTTAATGCACAAGAAGCAATGGGCTCCAGTTCCTTTCTCTGAGAAGTATTGTCTGTGCAGGACAAACAGCAGTAAAAGCAGTAATAACTTCTCATTCATGTCACAGTGCTGACTCCAGATACCCACAAGGGACTGGCCTACTGGATGAAAGACGAGTGGAAACATCTTACAGTAGAAAACATTTGTGCAGCGCTTTCAATATGCGAAGCACTGTATACTATGTCTAAGTAGCTATTTCATGTTAAATATGTTTTGCAACCAGAACTTTTGTTTGTTCATTGCTGATTTCTGTATCTCTCAAATAGAGCTAATGGAGCATTCCTTGGATAATGGAGATGGTCCTCCTTACATTCTGGTGAAGCCATGCACCCCAGAATTCTATCATGCTCACCAGCACTTGGTGAGTACTTGGTGGGGCAGGAACTGAGGGAGTACTCACCCCTACAGGTGGGATAGTTGGATGAGCTGAAGAAAGAGCACTCCACAAGCAGACTGGGTGAAGAAAAATGCATTTTTGGGCTGTAGAGACATATTGACGCACATGTAACTCGAAGGTGTTACCTGCCATAGTCCACTTCATGTGGCTCCCACCAGCAAGAGTCAGAGAAAACCCTGGATCAGTGTCATAATCCTGTGCTACAAACACATGCCCCTGGAACTTCTTGAGACGGCTGCTCCAGTCTTCTCACTATTTAGGCACACGTAGTTGTGTATATTGGCATATCAGACCGTGCACATGTGTTTCATCTGTGTTGGGGCTGACAAACTCTGCTGCTTTCATTTTGTCTCAGCTGGAAAGGGAGGAGTTGCTCCCCAGGCTCACAGGAACTGGATGAGTATTCTATACAAATCCTATGGGAGAAGCACCTAATCTTCCACGGTGGTCTGTATGTCTCAGTACCTGTTACAAATGATGGAGCCTTCACCCCACGTAGGAAGCCAAATAGAGCATTTCTAGCCCAAGATGGTTCCTCTCGTGTTCCCCAAAGGTCTTGCACATCTCATCACAATAATGGAATGGGTGTGTAGTACCCTGTAACTTTTTCTTTTCCCACATTGCTGGGTTTACCTATTTCTGCCTTTCTCTGTTGTTAACAGGCTTATAAGTTGATATCACAGCCCCGAGGCATGGCGCTCGTGCTCAGCAACGTGCGTTTCAGCAGTGAGAAGGACTTGGAGTTCCGTTCGGGTGGAGATGTGGATTACACTGCTCTGGAGATGCTCTTCAAGCACCTTGGCTACAGGGTGACTGTCCTGCATAATCAAACTGCGCAGGTGAGGAGGTTCCTGTGCTGCCTAGAGAGGGGTTGGGGACTTGTAACTATTGCATTGGTGTCTTGGGGACAAGCTGACAGTCAATGGAAGGGAAGGATGGGGCTGGGTAATGATAAGGGGCTGTGTCAACAAGACACTCTCTCCATTAGGATATGGTTGACAATATGATAGTGTTTGAGAGCCCCTGTATGGAAGGTTTCCATATAAAATATTTGTGTTAGAGAATATATGGTCTCTGAAGGATTCAGATATTTAGGGATGTTACCTTATCACTGTCATACTCTTCAGTAGTAAAGCTGTGGGTTTAACTGCAGCTGTAGTGGTGGTAAGGGGGGAAAAAAAAGTTACTCCAACAAGCTTAACTTAATGTTAACAAAGGATGGGGTTGTTTTTTTGTTCTGATTAAATAATCAGCGTTTCTCTGTTCCATTCTGAGGATCTCGTAGAACCTCAAATATTCACTGATTAAGCCTCACAGTGAGAGTGTGAGGTATTAACCCATTTTGTAGATGGTGAAACTGAAGTGACTTGCACAAAGTCTTGTGGAAATTAAGGTTAAAGGCTCTCTTAAAACCCAGGTCTTTTGACATCCAGGCCTATGGTCTTGCCAGTAGACTTCCATCTCCTCAGCAAACTTGTTCTTCATTTGCTAGTTCAGTAGGAGTGTTCTTCCCTCTGAGTTGGTGCTGAACCTAATGATGCCCACTAAGGGGTGCTGTGCTGTTCCAGAAGCCATTTTCTGGATAACAGATCAAATCCAAGAACCTGTCTACTCATGGTTATTAAGGATTCATCCATTGTAAATAGTTCTACCATAAAAACAACGAGGAGTCCAGTGGCACCTTAAAGACTAACAGATTTATTTGGGCATAAGCTTTCACAGGTTAAAAACCCCACTTCAGATGCATGGATTGAAAATTACAGGTAGTCCGTATCTGTAATTTTCACTCAATGCATCTGAAGAAGTGGGGTTTTTACCCACAAAAGCTTTAGTCTTTAAGGTGAAACTGGACTCCTCGTTTTGGTGGATACAGACTGACACGGCAACCCCACTGATACTTGGCAGTTCTTACCATGTTCATCACTGTTAGTATCTAAGTACCTGAGTTACCATGGGCACTTATCCCAAAAGCTGCCCCAGTATCCTGACCAGGCTCTGGCAAATTATATTCTGTCAACCTAAGCTCCCTGTGCAGTGGTAATTGTCTACGGAATTTCTTATCTCTTAAATGGCTGTGTCTCACACTTAAGGCAGCTGAATTTCAGAAGTGGTTGAGTGATTCCTATGTAGCGCCTATAAAGCATTTTTGGAGCCTTAGGAATGAAAGATACTGAAGAAATAAGGGCATTTTGCTGCTGTTTGAAAGCATTAGAATATTACTTTATCCCTATCCTCCCCCTTAAATTAGGCTTGTGGTTCACTACTCCTGGGGGAATTCTGTGCCAAAAAAATAAATTCTGTGCACAATAATTCTAAAAGTCTGCATATTTTATTTGTGAAAACAACACTATATAATCATGCCAGTTTCAATTATTTTGGTAATTTATTTCAAAATACCTATCAGCAGTTATGTCTGTAACAGTACACACACACATTCCTCCAGGAGTAGAGTGTTAAAGAAACCCCTACAACAACTCAGTTCCTGTTTCTCTGCTCCCTCCTCCCCAGAACCCAATAGGGGAGAGCTAGACACCCACACTCCCTCCGCCCCCAGAGCCAGGGGGGGGGCCAGGCACGGGCGCACCCGGGCACCTGGGAGGGCGGGGGGGGGGGGGGTGGGATTGGCGAGGCCTTGCGCGGCATGCCTGGCGGGCCCTGGCGAGCCTGGGCGGGCGGCCGGAGCGCCTGCCGCGCTCATGGCGGCGGGGTCCCGCCTTCCCGCGGCTGAGCCCTCGGGCTGAGTCGCGCGCGCGGCGCTCAGCCGGGCCCCCCCGGCCCCTCAGCGGCGCACTGCGCGGGAGGCTCAACCGAGCTCAACAGGCTCCCCCTCCCAGGATGGCGGGCGGAAGAGGGACCCGCGGGACGACTGGGGGGGGGCGGCGGGCGCGCCGCCGCTGCTTGGGGCAGCCTGATTGCCCAGAGCCCAGCTGTGTGGTGTGTCCCCCAGTTCAGACACTTGTACGCACCCCCTAATCCCCAGACCCTAGCTGCGGGCCCTCCCCCCCAGCCCAAACACTTGCACACCCTCCCCCTCAGAGCCCAGGGATCGAGAGGGAGAAAAAGCCAGATGCTGGATCCCAGGCTTGCGTGGAGTTTCTTTCTTTCAGGGTGTGCTCCCTCCCTCTTCCCCCAACAGTGTCTTTTACTTTCAAGCTGTGCTCTGCCAGGTCCAGCAGCCCCTAGTGGCAGCCAGCAGCTCAATTTCTATGGAGGAAAAGAAAATTCTGCGCAAAAAGCATTAATTTCTGTGCAAATTCTGCATGCGCAGTGGCACAGAATTCCCCCAGGAGTATCACTTGGCTCTTTCCACTCGTTTCTCTTTCTGAAGGGACCACTGAATGTGTTTCTCTCCCTCCAGGAGATGCAGAAGGCATTGCAGATGTTCTCTCAGCTGCCAGCTCACCGAGATGTGGATTCCTGCATTGTGGCTCTACTCTCGCATGGCATCGAGGGTGGGATTTATGGAGTTGATGGCAAGTTACTGCAGGTACCTTCCTACATACTAATCTCTTCCATAGCTTTAGGAAGCAGTACTGGGGGGTGGGGGAGGGATATTGGCAGGGCAAACAGGTAATGGGAGCCTGGATGCACATGTGAAGTGGTTGGGAATTGGTGGGGAACTCAATGTAATAATGAGAAGAATCGCATGTAAGAAGCATAGGAAATTATGGGGAATTGGGAGGTAATGGGGAGGCATATATGGAAGGAAGGGGGAAATACCATGGGGATGTGCTTAGTTCTCTTCTTTCTTCTCACAGTTGCAGGAGATTTTCACACTCTTTGATAATGCAAACTGCCCAAGTCTCCAGAACAAGCCTAAAATGTTCTTCATTCAGGCCTGTCGTGGAGGTGAGTGAGGCCAGGGATCATGAGGGCCAGGTACTTGGCACAGCATTAAAGCTGGACTCTGGGTTACACATACTCTCACTCCCTCCCATCCAATTTGCTGTCAACTCTCCTCTTTGCTTCTCTCAGGTGTAAGCGGAACCCACATTCACCTCCCTCTGCCCTGCCGCTGCCTCTGTTGCTCTGTAAGTGCCTCTCACTCTGCATGGGGTGTGTGCATTGAATCGCAGACCCCACAGCACCCTGGGAATGGCAAGTTCCATCATGGCATTTCTACTTGGGGCTTTCTCTTGCTGTGCCTGCATGGGGGAATAGGGGCATATAATGATATCATAAATCCCTGTGCAGTATGGAGTGATGCATCTGTACTCTCGAGTCTTGTCTGAAATCCTGCTCTCCTCCTCTTACCCTCCCCCCCCCCACCCACCCAAGCTGTTATCTCCTCTTTCCCTATCCTGAGCTCCCAGAACTGGCTTCTCCTAATGTCGGAGCCCTTTCCTCTTATCTCCCTTCTGGTCCCCAAACCAGTGTTCCCTCTAATTTTTTTACGTCCATTATGGAATGAATTTATGTGCACCAATATGGAGGTGATGTGGGGTTGAGGGGTTTGGAGTGTGGGAGGGGGCAGAGGGTTGGGATGCAGCGGGGATGAGGATTCTGGCTGGGGGTGTGGAATCTAAGGGGGGCCAGGGATGAGGGGTTCAGTGTGCAGGAGGGGGCTCAGGCTGAGACAGGGTTGGGGTGCAGACTTGGGGTGGGGCTGGGGACGAGGGGTTTGGAGGGCAGATTCTCCCCAGCCCTCTCGCTGCAGCAGCTTGGGGCTGGGGGAGGGGCGCCTCTCCTGGGCCATGGCAGCTCCGGCAGGGCTGGGCTGGACTGAGCCAGGGGAGTGGCTCCTCTCCCCGGCAGCTCTGGCGGGCCTGGGCTGTGCCGGGCTGAGGGAGGGGCTCCTCTTCTAGGCTGTGCGGGGCTGGGGCTGGCTGGCGGAGGGGCTCTTCTGCCTGGCCCCAGCAGCTCGGGCTTTGATAGCCTGCTGCGCATCTTATAGGAACTTAGCCCCAAACCCTCATCCATGGCTCTTCCCACCTCTTTGTCTCCTTCTGTTCCTGAAGTTCTTTCCTTTTTCCATCCATGCGCTATGTCTACTCTTACGGCAGCATGTAGTGTATATACACTGCACACACCCCTAACGCTTATAAACAGAGTAGTTGATATGGCACTGCTTAGGTGGGTAGACACCTGCCTGAACCTTAGGATGTATACCCTGTGTGGCTCTCTACATGCCCAAGCAATGCCTCCCAGTTTTAGCAGTGTAGTGTCCCACTGCTGGAGCCTTTTCCCCACCACAGTGAAAGGCTGAAGCAGCAGGGAAAGGCTCTGGCAGGTGCAGCTGCTGGAGCCTTTCACTGCCAGATGTAACTGCACACTACAGCCTGCTTTTCACAGCTGTGTGTAGATGCATGTCATTACTCCCAGAGGAGGAGTTCATCACAGCACCCTGCCCATGGAGCCAGGTTAGGACAGAGTGGGGTACATGGGGTTGCTTGGGGGATGTCACAGACTGGGGTTCAGAATGGCTAGTGTGTGTGTGGGGGGGAACAGACTGGGGCATAGGCTCAGGAGCTAGTGGGTGACAGCCATGAACCAGGGGCTGAATGGGAGTGGGGGTGCAAGGTCACATAAGGATGGGGAGAGGGGGGCTGCAGGGACACATGGCGATGCGGGGAGGAGGCTGCAAACACCCATGGGAATGGATGGCGGGTGCCAGGACAGGGACAGATGTGCCTGCCTGAATGGGAGAGGCTTCCCAACTCCCTAACAATCCCTCCCTCTCTCCCCTCCAAAAAAGCCCTGTTCTATACTTCTCACATCTACACCCAACAACCCTCCAGGTTCACTCCAGGCTCCTTCCCTCTCCCTCACTCCTCCGTTACCTCTGACTTCCACAAGCCTTTTCACTGATTCTGACAGGTGCAGAAAATACAGTTCGGTATTGTAATTTAAATGAATTACTCAAAGTTCTGTATTAATATGCCTAGTAAGGAATCTATTTGTGTGTTTAAAAAAAAAAAAAAAAAAAAAAAAAAAATTACCAGAATCTCTTTTTTGGTCTGTATTGTTACAGACATACTTGGTGACATATTTTGAAATAAATTACCAACATAATTGAAACTGGCACAATTATATTGTGGTGTTTTGACAAATAAAATATATAGTATTTTAAAAGATTGTGCGTAGAATTTTTAATTTTTTGGCTTGGAAATCCCCCAGGAATAATATTACATGTACCCACATGCTGCCACCAGTGTCGACAAAGTCACCGTCTTCTACTGGCCTCCTTGCCTCTTTTCCAATCTCCTCTTAATCTTGTAGCTGTCTCCTTTTTCTCTACTGTGCTGTCCCCATTTCACTTACCTCTTCTCCATGCTTCTCACTTCTTGGTCCCTTCATAACTCTAACATGGCCCTACAGCATGCAGACCCTTCCCAAGTTATATCCTCCTTTTGGCCCTGTTGCTATTGATACAATCCAACACAGCCTCTCTGTAGATCAGGGGTCGGCAGCCTTTCAGAAGTGGTGTGCCGAGTCTTCATTTATTCCCTCTAATTTAAGGTTTCGTGTGCCGGTAATACATTTTAATGTTTTTAGAAGGTCTCTTTCTGTAAGGCTATATTATATAACTAAACTATTGTATGTAAAGTAAACAAGGTTTTCAAAATGTTTAAGAATCATTTAAAATTAAATTAAAATGCTGATCTTACACCGCCAGCCTGCTCAGCTCGCTGCCAGCCTGGGGTTCTGTTCACCTAGGCTGGCAGTGGGCTGAGCAGGGCCTGTGTCCGGGACCCCAGACCTGGGGTGAGGAGGTTCAGGGGTCAGGGCAGAGGGCTGGGGGGGTTCAGGGCAGAAGGCTGGGTGTGTGTGGGGGGGTCAAGGGTCAGGGCAGAGGGCTGGGGATGTGGGGGGTTCAGGGCAGAGGGATGGGGGTGCAGGGCAGAAGGCTGTGTGTGTGTGGGGGTAAGGGCAGAGGGCTGGGGATCAGGGCAGAGGGATGGGGGTGCAGGGCAGAAGGCTGTGTGTGTGTGCGGGGGGTCAGGGCAGAGGGCTGGGGGGGTCAAGGATCAGGGCTGGGGGTGCAGGGCAGAAGGCTGAGTGGGGGGGTTCAAGGGTAAGGGCAGAGGGCTGGGGGGTGTGAGGATGCAAGGCAGAAGGCTGTGTGTGTGGGGGGGTCAGGGCAGAGGGCTGGGGTGCTTGGCTCGGGGGGGTGTTCCCAGCCCCCTGCCCTGAGCGGCTCATGGCAGGGGGCTGGAAGGGATATGCCCTGTTCCACCCCCTTCCCCAGGGCCCCGTCCCTACCTCTCTCTGCCTCCTCTACGGAGCTGCCTGCACGCTGCCGCTCTTCCCCCTCCCCCTCGCTAGGGCCATCAGCTGATTGGCGCAGGGAAGGAGAGAGGGCGAGGCAGGAAAGCACCACGCTGGGGGAAGACGTGGGGGAGGGGGGAAGCTTGGCTGCCACCGGACCAAGCTTCTGCCTCCTGCCCCCGCAGTGCAGAGCGACGGGGCTGAGTGGGGCTGGGGGTCAGGCCTGCGGCAGGCAGCTGCGTGCTGCTCAATCAGCTTGCGTGCTGTGTTTGGCACGCGTGCCGTAGGTTGCTGACCCCTGCTGTAGAGCATCTGTCATACAAGCTGTCTTTCTGTTGGTGGCAGTGAAGTCTGAAGATGACTGTTGAAGTCTCTACACCTCTTCATTGTTGCTTGTAACTTCCTTAAAAATTTTCCTTTTGGGCTGAAAGTTCATATATGGAGGTGGGAGTGTTTAAGCAAAATTAAGTCCACCATTTGAGTTTGATGAATTCAGTTCAGACTTGGAAAATCTCCCAAATCTCTGAAATAATTTTTAACTGGACCTCAGTACAAATGTTTGGGCAAAAAGGTGTTCAGATCTTTTTTTTTAAGTGTCATTAAAGTCTTGAAGTTATGCTGTAGTACATGTAGAAACTACATACAGCAAGATTTGTGTGATTTATAACATTTTCCTGTGTTTTGCCAGCAGATGCTCTCTTGTACAGAAGTGAAAATGCATCTGAGTTACCTGCAAATGTATTCCTTTTAACCCTTTTTTAATTCTTTCTGATGTAAAGAAGTTCTGAAATGTTTTTTGTTTTAAAGCATCTCCTCCAGCCCCTCCCCTCCTCCACTTATTTTTCCATTAGAAATATCTACTCTCATCTACCCTGTTCTTGCAGGAGGTCTTCGGTCTTTATAGATGACTAGAGAGTATTTAGGGTGAGACTGAAACCTGAGCAATTGAGAAGAAGACAGCTTTTTTTTTTTTTTTAGTCAATTTAAAATTCTTAATTTTCCTGTTTTTTGTTAACATCTACTTAATGTAAATGCCTGACTAATAATTGGGAGAAAACAAGCTAGGGGAAGGGTAACATAATGGCAAATGAAATCCAGTGTTGATGCATGCTAACTAATGTACATTAGAGGGAAAAATTTAAACTACTTTACATGCCTTATAGGGTTCTAAATTAACTGTGTCAATTCAGGAAAGGGACCTAGGCAGCATTAGACCTTTTGCGCACTGCTCAATTTCTCTTTCATATACTTTATCCAGCAATTTGCCTGCAGCATCTGCTCTGTTGGGTGGACTGTATCCTGATCTTAGTGCCTGAACCATGTTAATGAAGTGTGGGTTCTCAGTTATACGGAAAGGAGAGTTTGTTGCATAAACAAACGGGCAATTTTCATCAATTACCTCTTTTTGTAATCTGCTGGTTCTTATCACAAACTTATCTATGGTTGTTTCTGGATGATGGAGATTTTTTTTTCCTTTTTGCTATAGGTGATATACATTACATACATAATGGGACTGAAACACTATAATTGGCAGATAACTCTGAAACTATAGAAAATGATGGTGGTCTTGAAGGTGGATAGTCTTCAGAATCCTGTATGTGGAGGATGGATTTTCCTAAACAAAATAAGTCAATGCAGTTATTTAATTATTATTACCATACTGCTCATTTAGTATTACTCATTGCATTCACTGTCACACCGTACTACTTTAAAGGTGAAATTGTAAAAGGAAGATTTGCCTATTTCAGCTACTTGTTTTTTATCACAACTGCATCTAAAATGATAGTACCGTAGCGTAACAACAATTTTTTTTGTTCCTTTCATCCTCTTCAATGCAGCTTCCTTCTGAGAAGCAACACTTCTCATGATGTTTCATTTGGGCAACCAGGCCTTGCATTTCTTTGTTGCACTATTTGCATTTTGCATGCATGCCTGTCTTACCCACAGGTAGAGGAACTTCATTAAAATATTCCCAAACTGGCTCACTTTTAGGGCCAGCTGCCATTCTAGGTTTTCCCTTCTAGTGAGAGAATGGTATGGTAGATATCAAATCAATGAAGGCTACACTCAGAAAGACCTCAGACTTCTGGAATATGCTGTTCAAACAGTTTCACTTTTGTTTCTTCTGCGTGTCCCTCCCTTCTCACATTTATCTCCAAACTTATTCTCTTTGTCCAGATCTATTCTGTCCCCAACGGTTTGAGCATTGGCCTGCTAAACCCAGGGTTGTGAGTTCAATCCTTGAGGGGGCCACTTAGGGATCTGGGGCAAAAAATTGGTCCTGCTAGTGAAGGCAGGGGGCTGGACTTGATGACCTTTCAAGGTCCCATCCAGTTCTAGGAGATGGGTATATCTCCAATTATTACCTTTTTTATCCATTGAACTTTTTGAAACTTTGCACTTTTAGAGAGAGGTAAGGGATTGACTCGGTACACAAATTTGCAGAGGGACAATAGGGTTGAGGGCCGTTATTTCTCTCCTCTATATATTTATTTTAAAACATTTTTGCTGTTAACAAGCATGTTATCTCTGGAGACACAAATCCACACTTTGAGAACTGCAAAACTAAGCATCTATGATGGTATCTTCTAGACTGAGCACTGAGTCCCAGTGGGTAGATGGATTATTTAGGTTAATCTTTCTATACAGAAGCCCCTGGAACCCCATAAGATGAACTATTGGAACTCATTTACAAACCTTTTCTTAAACATTACATGACTATATTGTCTCAGACTATAGAATTAGAATTTATAATCCCTATTCCAGATGAGACATCATAGCGCAAAGATATATCTTAATTAAAACTATCTTTAGATTGGATTTTTTTTTATAAAATGCTTTTTGAGGAAAAAACCTATTTAAATAAAAATCTGATTTTTGATTTAAAAAAAAATAAAAAAAAATTGATTTTTATCCACCCTGAATGAGATGTAGAATGATACAAAGAATATTATAATACCTCTATATAAACCACTGATGTGCCCTCATATGGATAATGTCTGTGTTCAGCATTGGTCATCCCATCTCCAAACAGATATTGCACCATTAGAGGGGTTCAGAAAAGAGAGGAGACTGATTAAGGGCCTGGAAAATCTCTTATATGAAGAGACTGAAAAGATTGGGATTGCTTCCTTAAAAATGAGACTTTGAGGGCACATGATAAAAGTCTGCAGTGACTAGCCTGCAAAAGGTAGAGCGAGTAATTCTGTTCTCCTGTCTCCTAACAAAAGGACAAAGGGAAAGTCAATTACATTAAATGTTGTGAAATTTCACACAATAAAGCAATACTTTTTTGGATTGTGGAACTCTGTTACTGGTAGTCATTGTGCCCAAGATCCAAAAGGAGACTGGATATCATAGAGCTGGAAGGGACCTCAAGAGGTCATCTAGTCCAGTCCCCTGCACTCATGGCAGGACTAAGTATTATCTAGACCATTTCTGACAGGTGTTTGTCCAACCTGCTCTTAAAAATCTCCAATTATGGAGATTCCACAACCTCCCTAGGCAATTTATTCCAGTGCTTAGCCACTCTGACAGAAAGTTTTTCCTAATGTCCAACCTAAACCGTCCTTGCTGCAATTTAAGCCCATTGCTTCTTGTCCTATCCTCAGAGGTTAACGAGAGAATTTTTTCTCCCTCCTCCTTGTAATAACCTTTTATGTACTTGGAAACTGTTCTCATGTCCCCTCTCAGTCTCCAGACTAAACAAACCCAATTTTTTCAACCTTCCCTCACAGGTCATGTTTTCTAGACCTTACATTGTTTTTGTTGCTCTTCTCTGGACTTTCTCCAGTGTGTCCACATCTTTCCTGAAATGTGGTGCCTAGAACTGGACACTCTACTCCAGTTGAGGCCTAATCAGCACAGAGTAGAGTGGAAGAATTACTTCTCATGTCTTGCTTACAATACTCCTGCTAATACATCCCAGAATGATGTTTGCATTTTTTTGCAACAGCGTTACACTGTTGACTCATATTTAGCTTGTGATCCACTGTGACCCCCAGATCCCTTTCCGCAGTACTCCTTCCTAGGCAGTCATTTCCCATTTTGTATGTGTGCAACTGATTGTTCCTTCCTAAGTGGGATACTTTGCATTTGTCCTTACTGAATTTCATCCTATTTACTTCAGACCATTTCTCCAGTTTGTCCAGATCATTTTGAATTTTAATCCTATCCTCCAAAGCACTTGCAACCCCTCCCGGCTTGGTATCATCCGCAAACTTTATAAGTGTACTGTCTATGCCTTTATCTAAATCACTGATATGGATCCAGAACCAGTCCCTGCGGGACCCAACTCATTATACCTTTCCAGCATGACTGTGAACCACTGATAACTACTCCCTGGGAATGATTTTCCAACCAGTTATGCATCCACCTTATGGTAAGCTTCATCTAGGTTGTATTTCCGTAGTTTGTTTACGAGAAGGTCATGCGAGACAGTATCAAAAGCCTTACTAAAGTCAAGATATACCACATCTACTGTTCCTTCCCCCCCCCCCCACCACACACACACACACACACACACTCCCCCAAGGCTTGTTACCCTGTCAGGTTGGTTTGACAGTATTTTGTTCTTGACAAATCCATGTTAACTGTTATCGCCTTATCTTCTAGGTGTTTGCAAGTTGATTGCTTAATTATTTGCTCCATTATCTTTCCGGCTACAGAAGTTAAGCTGACTAATCTGTAATTCCCCGGGTTGTCCTTATTTCCCTTTTAATAGATGGGCACTATATTTGCCCTCTTCCAGCCTTTTGGAATGTCTCCAGTCTTCTATGACTTTTCAAAGATAATTGCTAATGGCTTAGATATCTCCTCAGTCAGCTCCTTGTGTATTCATCAGGCCCTGGTGATTTCAAGACATCTAACTTGTCTAAGTAATTTTTGACTTGTTCTTTTCCTATTTTAGATTCTGATCCTACCTCATTTTCACTGGCATTCACTATATTGGCTGTCCAATTGCCACCAACCTTATTGGTGAAAACCGAAACAAAGAAGTCATTAAGCACCTCTGCCATTTCCACATTTTCTGTTATTGTTTTCCCCCCTTAATTGAGTAATGGGCCTATCCTGTCCTTGTTCTTCCTCTTGCTTCTAATGTATTTGTAGAATGTTGTCTTGTTTCCTTTTATGTCCCTAGCCTGTTTGATCTCATTTTGTGCCTTGGCTTTTCTAATTTTGTCCCTACATACTTGAGTTATTTGTTTGTATTCATCCTTTGTAATTTGACCAAGTTTCCACTTTTTGTAGGACTCTTGAGTTTTAGATCATTGAAGATCTCCTAGTTAAGCCATGATGATCTCTTGCTATACTTCCTATCTTTCCTATGCAGTGGGATAGTTTGCTCTTGTGCCCTTAATAATGTCTCTTTGAAAAAAATGCAAATTGTCTTCAATTGTTTTTCCCCTTAGACTTTCTTCCCATGGGATTTTACCTACCAGCTCCCTGAGTTTGCTAAAGTCTGCCTTCTTGAAATCCATTGTCTTTATTGTGCTGTTCTCCCTCCTACCGTTCTTTAGAATCATGAACTCTACCATTTCATGATTATCCATAAAAATGTTTAGAGTTCTCAACTAATGCTAACAAATTCTGGAAGGGATGTTAAGCATACTTAAGTTAGTTAAAGACCTGCATGAGACCTAATATAGGGGGGACTTTATCTCCCATCAGCCTGCTGTGATGTTCTTACACTTTCCTTTGCAGTAGCTGGAGTTGGCTACTGTCAGAGACAGGACACTGTACTAAATGGATTTTGAGTTTGATTCAGTATGGCAGTCTCTGTTCCCATGCTCCTTCAGGTCTTTTCATTTAAGGATTGAGAGAGTTTGCAGTTCAGATCTGAGTCTTCCAAAGAGCACTTAGCAAAAAGCACTGAAGACACCAGGCTTTATATCCTTGAAATGTCTAAGGTAGAAAACGTGCAGGAGGGGAAAAAAACGTTAAAAGAAAACCAAAATCCCTTCAGTCTCCATATGTTATAAAGAACTAAAAAAGAACCACTATTTTTTTTCTTTGCTGGTCCCCTTTAGATGTGTAGGGAATAGAGGGGAATGCAGACTCAGGTCATCCCTGGTCTGGTCAGACTGAGTCAGTTCATTGCAGCGAGCTGTACGCTAGCAGGTTTTTGGTATCCCCAGCTATTCGTGCAGTATCAAGGCTCTAATTTTTAAATAGTGTTTCTTGTCTTCATGGCTGTATAGAGAATCTCTCCAAAAGTGCAACCAGTGCAGGGATTCCTGATTTCATCTACAGATAGAGAAAACTAATACTTTAAAATGAGTTCTGTTGGAACTGTTGAGATTTTGAACTGCTATTTTAGCTGAAACATCCTATCCTGGGATTGAGGGGAAGATTTGGGATTTTAGTTGGGATTTGGAGTTGTGTCCAAGGTTTAAAGAGAATGCTGCCACTTCCCAACACACCCAAATTCTCAGTGATTATAAAGTTATGCTACTGTAATATACAGACACTGAATAATAGATAGTGATACTGCAGCAGTGATACTAAATTAACTATAATAGTAGTGTGGGCTTAGTCAGCACTATATTAACAGAGTTACTATTGCTCCCAGTAATCACAGAAGACCAAATGTAGAAGGAAAGAGGAGTTTAAATGTTAAAAAGAGATTTTTCTGTTGAAATTTGAGAAGACACAGATACAGAAATGCAGGTGCTGTAGAGAAGTGTTTTTGTGCTAACAGCTGTGGCATTGGGTCCTGGACAAAGGAAGCCAGGATTATACGGCAGATAGAGCTCAGTGACTGGGGGAATATGAGAAGACTGTACAATAGGTTTGGGAGTAACTTGTTTCCCTGTTTTTTTTTGTCTCTCCCTCATCCCCACCCCCACTCCTTAGATGAGACAGACCGGGGAGTGGATCAGAGGGATGGGAAAGAGCGCTCTGATTCTCCAGGCTGCGAGGAGAGTGATGCCAACAAAGAGGAGAATCCCAGGCTGCGTTTGCCTACACGTTCTGACATGATCTGTGGCTATGCCTCTCTGAAAGGTATCCGGGAGGGTCCCATAGAGGTGTCTGTCTTCCACTCTGTGAGGGTGTTAAAGGTGGTAGCCCTCCTCTGAGCTTCAGCAGTTCCCCTGTGTGTGTCCCCTAGAGACTTCCTTCTCTGGATCTCCCTGTGTTTGTCTCTATCTGTTTTCACCATGGGCTGATGCACTTTTTAATGTTTTCAGGCACAGCTGCCATGCGAAATACCAAGCGTGGATCCTGGTATATTGAGGCTCTCACTTCTGTGTTTGCTCAGGATTCTCAAAACATGCATGTGGCTGACATGTTGGTGAAGGTAAGCTGAGACACCCCTATCCTACATTTGCCTGGTTCTTGCAGTGTCTTATGCTTCAAGTTCTTAGGCCTGAGCTGCCCATAGAGGAGTGCTCCTGTTCCACACTCTACAGCAGAGGTTCTCAAACTAGGGGGCATGCACCCCTCGGAGGGGTGCAGAATGTGTTCTGAGGGGATGTGAAAAGCTTTAGGAGAGCAGTGGCTGCTGGCCAGGCACCCAGCTCTGAAGACAGCACCATTGCCAGCAGCAGCGGAGGGTGGCAATGTGTGGCCAGCAGCTGCCGTTCTCCACTCTGCCTTCAGAGCTGGGTAGTGGTACAGGTCTGTCGCATCTTACGCGCATTTAACATACGTGATTTAAACTTTACGCAGTCAGCAAAAAGAAAAAAGAAAAATAACAATTTTAATACTGTTGATCTTTGATTATCAGCAGGTAAGTATGCTCAGTGGTCTGTGATGGGATGTTAGATGGGGTGGGATCTGAGTTACTACAGAGAATTCTTTCTTGGGTGCTGGCTGGTGAGTCCTGCCCACATGCTTAGGGTTTAACTGATCGCCATATTTGGGGTCGGAAAGGAATTTTGCTCCAGGGCAGATTGGCAGAGGCCCTGGAGGTTTTTCGCCTTCCTCTGCAGCGTGGGGCACGGGTCACTTGCTGGAGGATTCCCTGCACCTTGAGGTCTTCAAACCACAATTTGAGGACTTCAGTAACTCAGACATAGGTTAGAGGTTTGTTACAGGAGTGGGTGGGTGAGATTCTGTGGCCTGCGTTGTGCAGGAGGTCAGACTAGATGATCATAATGATCCCTTCTGACCTTAAGTCTGAGTCTATAACTGTAGTGCGTGCGATGCCGCCCGCCATTCAACTCAATGTAATTTTGACTATACGCGGTTTTTGCTTTACACGTTAACCGCGGAACGGAACCCCCGCGTAAGATGAGACTTGCCTGTATATACTTGTGTGGTGGTGGCGTGGGGGCATAAACAACTACAAACACACACAAGGGGGGCTGCAATTAAATAAGTTGGAGGAAAAAGCACTCTATGGTACCTCCTGCTGTGAATGGCCATGGCAGAGCCCCCTACATCCATTGCTCCTGCACCATTATCTATAGAGCCTTCTGCTAGGAGATACTGAGGCAGTTCGCTAGAACTAATTCTCTGTGGTGCCTCTACCTGGGAGAGCCTTGGATTGGATTAACTGGTTGATCAGTTTGTTGCAGCTTGTATCACTTATACCCCAGGAATGAAGTTTTCCTTAGCTCTGTTTCCTTTGTTTCTCAAACCACCTCCTGTTTGTTTCATCTTTCAGGTGAATAGACTAATCAAGCAGCGAGAAGGCTATGCCCCTGGCACAGAGTTCCACCGATGTAAGGAGATGTCAGAGTACTGTAGCACACTCTGCCAAGACCTTTACCTATTCCCTGGCTATGTTCCTAGGAACTAACACTGCTGTTCTTGCTCTGATGGATGTTCTGACAAAGCTTTAATGTGGACAGCCATACTTTTACTGCTATCAGTCTGGGCGTCTGACAGCGCAGCCCACAACAGGAAGTGTCCCTTCAAGATTGGGTGCTCTTCCTGCTTGTGTGAATCTCGCTAACTCCTCTCTCTCTGGGAGAATCTTGCAACTGTTGGTGACCCCCAACTCAGTTCAAGGTTTAAAATCTTAGTGTTCCACTGGCTTGTCTCACTTTTAGCTGCTGGGCCAGGGGGAATCAGGGCAGTGATGGCAGCACCTTCTGAATGAAAACCTGTGGACATTGGTAGCCAGGAATGTGAAATCAGAATCAGCCTTTCCTTTTCAAATTTTGGAAAACTTGGATCTGTTTCTAAAGAAAATAAGTTCTACATCGTTTTTATAAATTGCTGCTTAATTTTTTTTATACTGTTTAACTTCTTATGACTTTTTAAAAAGTTCTCTGCCTGGTTTCCCAAGCAGCAGGGTCTACAGCTATGAAGGACAAGAAGGGATGCCCCTCCCTGAAGTCAGGAGAGACCTTCCTCCCAGTAAAACAGAATCTGTCACCAATGAAAGTCCGTGGTGAAGGTTTTCTCTTTATTTCCAGTATACACCCAAGTTTGACACACTCATCTACTTTGGTTTGGTGGGTTGTTTTTTTTATTTTTTTTTTAAGTCCTGATATTTTGCATGTGTTTTCTGTAGCCATAGGAGACAGATTCAGATTAGCTGGAAAAGACATTGTTGAGATCTAGCTCTGAAAGCAAAGATATGTTTCTATTTTAGAAGTCTAATTCTGTCTTGGAAATATTTTGAATCTGGGAACTCCAGGCTTGTTTCCCTTATGAGTTCTAAATGTGAGTTAGTGCACAGTTTTTCTAACACCCACATCTAATTCCTATGGTTTTCTGACCATTCAAATACTTCAGCAGGCTTCTGATGAGTCTATAAACTGTCCCAGGCTTGTGGATTCCTTGTCTTTTGTTTAAGAAATGTATAAATCGTTTTCCTTGCAAAGAGCCTGTCACTTTGTTTCTTCATCATAGTGATTTTTCTTTCCTTTTAAAGTTTCTTTTAAAAAAAGGGGGGAGTTGCAGAATTCAGCTTCACTTCCCTCCCCACCATTAATTTTTGCTCCCCCAACTATGGGCAGCTAGAGATCTTTGCTTGTCCATCGTTCAGTGCCATCACACAGGGCCAGTCGGAGAGAAGAGATGGAGTAGGACACTCCATCTGTTGGAATCTATCTATGCATTCTCTTTTCCAGTACAGTAACTCCTCACTTAAAGTCATCCTGGTTAACGCTGTTTCCTTGTTACGTTGCTGATCAATTAGAGAACATGCTCGTTTAAAGTTGCACAATGCTCCCTTATAACATTGTTTGGCAGTCGCCTGCTTTGTCCTCCGCTTGCAGAAAGAGCAGCCTGTTGCAGCTAGCTGGTGGAACCAGGATGGACCAGCAGCCCCCCCATCAGCTCTCCACTCCCCTAAGTTCCCTGTATGGCAGCTGCTCAGCGGATTATCAATTGCTGGCAGTTCAGCTGTCCGTCCCCCCCACTGCCATGTGCTGCTCCTGCCCTCTGCCTTTGGAGCTGCTCACGGGAGCCTCCTGCTTGCTGTGTGGGGGGAGAGGTGGGGGAGAAGAGGGGTGCTAATGTCAGGGTGTCCTCCCTCCCCCCTGCTCCACCCTGCTTACCCCATCTCCATAGATCCAGGGGGGAGGGGGACACGACAGGGCTCAGGATGGAGGGAGCTTGCTAGCAGCAGCTGCTGTCTCAACTTGCTGATCTACTTAAAAAGGCAGTGTACTTAGTGGGGTCAGCGTACTTAAAGGGGCAGTGTGCAACACACACCCACACACCATGTGTCTCTCTGTCTGCCATGCTGTCTCCCTGCCCTCCATTTGTGCTGCCTTGTAGAGTGTGAGGCTACATTAACAACAATGTGTTTAACCCTTGAGGGCTCAGCCGAGTGCTAGTTCATCATTCAGCACTGTGGCATTCCCTGGGAAATGTTCCACCCTCTGACTCCAGCACCTCAACCAAGCTTCACAATCATCATTGCTGTGTACAGTATTAAATTGTTGTTTAAAACTTAGTGTGTGTATATAATTTATTTACATTAATTCTTATGGGGAAATTGGCCTCACTTAACATCATTTTGCTTAGTCACATTTTTCAGGAACATAACTACACCGTTAAGCGACAAGTTACTGTACTGTAATTGTCTCCCACTTCAGGACCTGCCCTGGGGTGTGATCAGGGAGATAGAGGGCCATTCTGCACCCTCCCTTTGTTGTCCTCTTGTGAGTTTCATGGCAAGCAAATCCCAGGAGTGTTGGATTAAGGTCTGAATTTCTGAGCCTATTTTTTCCCTACTCCATGGCAGCGTGTTAGCAGTCCTCTCATCTGGATTACTCTGTCTCTCCTTTTCCCAGGATCTTTCTTATTTAAAAAAAAAAACCAACCTACAATAATTTTAAAATATTTCTGGAGGGAGGCCAGAAGGCTGGTTGTCTGCTTCCTCCTTGCTCTGCCTAGCAGATATGAAGGTCATATTCTTCCAGTTAAAAGGTGTGCTGCACGGATATACATCCTACACACAGTAGCTGAGGAGCAGAATACCAGTGACCATGTCTGCCAGTTGGCACCTTACCTTGGAGCTCAAGATAGCAACTCAGGGTATTTCCTCTCTGGATGAGAAGTCTTCCTCTGGGTGCTCCTTAGAAGTAATGCAGTGTTTCGCAATGGACGCATGTCAATGCGGCATCTCCTCTCTGTTGGTGAAGGGAACTCCAGTAGAGCTGCACCAGGTCTCAATGTCACTGCCACTTTCATATATACTTTTTTTTATGCCTGTATGTACTGCTTCTGGATGCCAAAATACAGAGTTCATGTTTGGTTATATGTGTCTCATTTCCTGTCTGGAACACTGCGCCCTCTGTTTTTACCCCCATAATGGAACTGTGTGTATGGAGAGCATTATGAATGAGCTTTTGTTCAGCAGTGCCCAGGGACTCTGCTTGGGGGATTGTGTTCTTGTGCTATTGCCCAGGCATTCTGGTGTAGGGAGTGTGCCCAACTGAGGAACAGTGGGACTGCAGTATGATGCAGACTTCCTTACAGCAGTGATCAGCCTGAGTGTGGGTATGCCTGGTAGGGTGTGAATGGAATCAGGTCCTGGAAAATCTCCCACAAGGGTGAGGGTAGTATCCTTTGTTCAGAGCACTTGCCATTAAAGCTGTGAGTCTGTTTATAAGAGTTAGCCACACCAAGGAAAGAATAAGCCAGAGGGTTTTTTAATCATCTCTTTCCCCGAGGCCACCCACTCCACTGAATTTCACAGAAATGGGCATCACAAAGGTTCCCCTGAATGACATCTCCCTGTCCCATACTTTTAGTGTTTTTGCAACCCATGTATGGGGGCAAAAGTGCAGTACCCATGGGAAGCCACACAGTGGCTGCAGAGATGCATACATAGAAGGGTGAAGGGGATAAAACCCAGTCCCATTACCAGTGAAAGAGAATACAATCTTCTATAGAGAGTCATTTCTGTGACTGGTTTCAGAGTAGCAGCCGTGTTAGTCTGTATCCCACGAAAGCTTATGCTGAAATAAATTTGTTAGTCTCTAAGGTGCCACACTTACTCCATTTCTGTGACTAAGCCTCAAAGAGTTTATAAACGAACTGTAGATAAGTCAAGGAGCCATTTCCTCCCATCTCCCTCAAAAACACCCATCACTGTCTCCTCGGCTGTGTGTTTCCCTCATTGTACTTCCCTGCCTCATTGTCTAGAATTTGTGAAGAAATCTGTGAGTGAAGTACAATGGAAGAATTATTAAAATCCAGCAATGTAGAAGGTAACTGTAGAAGATACAGTAGTAAGCACCCAATGTTATATTCCTCTGGCTGTTCCTGTTGCTTGCATTCTTCATTTTCAAAGTGCCTTAATAAGCAACTGTTAAGATTTGATTTTAAAAAACAAACAAACAAAAAAACCTAAAAGGATCACTTAAGGCTTTCAGGGAAAAGAAGAAACACAAAAAGTTAATGCTAGCCAAAGGGGTTCCTATAAATAAGCCTTTTACAAATCTATCAGTTGGATAGTTTCCGTCCATCTGTACATCTTCCATTGTCCATCTGTGCTGCTGCCAGTCCTTTAAAGCAACCTTGAGCTGCACTTTTCACAAACTACTGCTGGTGCCTGAATGCACAGGGCTTTAGGGTGACGCTGTACTGTCTACAGGGGGAGGGATAGCTCAGTGATTTGAGCATTGGCCTGCTAAACCCAGGGTTGTGAGTTCAATCCTTGAGGGGGCCATTTGGGGATTTAGTTGGGGATTGGTCCTGCTTTGAACAGGGGGTTGGACTAGATGACCTCCAGAGGTCCCTTCCAACCCTTATATTCTATGATTATCATCTGCCCAGGGGTCAAAGTATATATTGCATGCTTGCTTCTCCACTGCAGCACAACAGGTAATGAATGGGATAATGGGGGGCACTGTTAAGGAAAATATTTACCATTTGTCTTCTGTTTATCCCAGAAACTCTGATCTTAATTTGGAAAATGAATTAAATTCAGCTTGGAAAGCAACATTTGCATGGGTTGAAATCTGGCAGAAGAACAAAGACATGTTGCACTGGGAAAGTACCTAGGGGTGGGTCTCATCTGTTCTTATTTATGATCTTTGGTAATAATCTGGAAGAGAAGATAAGCAGTATGTTAATGATGCTCACAGATGAGGCTAAAGTGGAAGGAATTACAATCAGCACTGAGGTCATGGAAATAATCAAAGCAACCTATAGAGATTAGAAAAATAGGATAAAAATGTTTTAACTTGGGAAAAATTCAGTCCAGGCAAAAATACAGTTATTTAACAGTAGGGAGAAACCTGGGAAGCACTAAGCCTGTGGAGCATTCAATGTGGTAGAGAACAGCAACTTGATTAGACATCTTCAAAATGGGATATGGTAGGACATAAAGGCCACTGTGGTTTGGGGCCATACATGAAGAGCAGGGAGCTAGAGTTTTTCAAAAGATAGCAGTGGTGAGATCAGACCTAGAGCATGCATTCCATTCTGGGCACCTACTTACCAAAGTGCAGGGTTTTCAGAACCACAAAAGTGACTGGGGAGGTGGAGGATGTGACTATTCATTATTATTTCTGTGCACCCAAAACTGGGAGGTGCCTCAACAAAACAAGGGACCCCGAGGAGCCTGCATTCTAAATTTGACATGAAACAAGCACGGCTCCCACAAGCCTCCCAACAGACAAATGGCAGAGAGGAAGGCACGTGGGTGACAATAGTAAGGTTGCCTAGTAAGGCATTTACGTTTCCAGATGGTTTCATTAAATTAGTTTATCTACAATGAGTTATAAAAGTTTCTACTTGTGGACATGATGAAAAAATTGGTTTTCAGAAGAAAGAGGGAAATGAGAAATCCAAGAGCTGTAGTAAACCTAGGTTGACTAATGATGGGTATGAAGGTGATAGCGTGGAATGATTACTGGCTACAAGAGTGTAAACATCAAGGATGGGGAGAAGAAATGCTCTGGGGGGTGGGTGGGCTAAGGGATAGAACCAGGAGTAATAGGAAATAATTTAAAAAAACCAAACCCTACACTGAATGTGAGGGCAGCTATGTGCACAGTGAGATTTGAGCATAGACTAGTCTCCCACGGGTTGCTGTAGCAGTCTTGTCATCTGGGACATTTAAAATGCACAAAGCTGTACTAGGGCCTGTGCTGTAGGGAATAATCCTGCACAGGCCCCAACAGACAAGGGTCCAGATCCTCAAAGGTATATAGGTGCCTAACTTCCATTTATATCATTGGGAGGTGGGTGCATAGATACCTTCAAGCATCTGGGCCTAGATGACACAGTTTCCCTATATCTAGTTTGGATGATTCTTAACTGCCATCCCCTCCAATTTTAATCTTCCTCTCCACCAGCCTCCAAGTGCCATCAAGCCCCTTCTGCCCCAAGAACCTGCCATTCAATCACTCCTCCCTGTCTCTGGCCTTGGATGGAGAAGCAACACTGAGCAGGGAGACAGAAATCTTATCACCTTGTAATTTACTGAGCTGTCCCAGTGCCAGTGCAGCAGGGACAGATATTAGAGCAGAGAAGCGGCTGCTGTGTCAGTATGGACAGAGTGGGGGGTCTCTGGTTACACTCTCCCTCTCTCTCCCCTCCCCGCCCCTAACCTTCACTCTCAGGTTCTCTGGACTCTTAGCTGGAGCACTCCGACTCCCTCCTCTGTTCTTTCCCATTCCATAATCCTGCAGCGGGGAGGCAGAAGGGAAGACGCCTCCCCGCATACCTTCCCCTCCCCAATATTTTTTCATTCTGGATATGACTGGAGACACCCCTCCGAAAAAGGCATTTCAATACCAGCAGACTCTGGTGAGTATGACACCTGCACGACTCCTCTCTTCCATTCCATTTCTCTGTCTCCTGCTACCTGGGCCCCCAGATAACCAGCAGAACAGCCCTGCAGGAGGCAATCTCTGGTTCCCTTCTCTCCTGGTTAGCTGGATAGCGTTTCACAAGGCCATGCATGGGAGCCACAGGGAATCTTAAAGCTTGCTGCCTCCAAACACCAGTTCTTCTGGAATAGTTTCTCCAGTTCTTCCCTCTTCCCAAATCCCCCTGAAGGAGAGCATTGCCCAAGCTCTTTCTAGGAGGGGAGAGGATTGTGCTTTTTAGGACAATTGCTCCCTCCTGCATACAAGGGGTAAATCGCTCATTTACCCCCAGCCCTCTTTCCTTATTCGTCCAAGGAAGAACTTGGAGGGGGTTTGCCTGGGCCAGTGACCCCAGAAGCATATCCCCTCAGGATGAGGCCACATTCTCTCACAATGAGGGAGAGGGAAATGGTATTTCCCAATGTGCTGTGAACTGGCACTACTGAAGTTGGAGAAGGACAAGAAAGGAATGCCTGGGAGGTTGGACCAGTGCCTCTAGGGATGAGTGCTCTGCACTGCTGCATGGGAAACCCAGCTGCCAGTCCCCAAACTGAGCTTTTGCTCCCCTGGGAGAGCTGCAGACTGCCACAGAGGTCAGTGTCCTGCCGTGCCCTGTTATACTCATCCTAAGGAGTTAGTGCCCTTCCCTATCCTTCATAATGGGTGTCCTAGGGGGCAACTGCCCTGCATAGTCCTTTGTTATGGACACCTTAGAGGGTTAGTGCTCTGCCCTGTGATACAGGTGCCCTTGGGTCAGTCATATGAACTACTGTGTGTTATGGGCACCTTAGAGGTCAGTGACCTACACTGTCTAGTGTTATGGGTGCTGCAGGGGTCAGTGTCCTGCAGTGCTGTGTGTTAAAGGGCCCAAGGGGTCGGTCCCCTGCAGTACTGTGTGTTACAGGGCCCGAGGGGTTAGTGCCTTGCAGTGCTGTGTGTTGTGGGGCCTGAGGGGTCAGTCCTCTGCAGTGCTGTGTGTTAGACTCTAAGGGTCAGTGTTTAGTAGGAAAACTGGGGTCCCTTGTGCTCCCCGGTCTCTCACTCCCCGGGCTGTCAGAGGAAGAGGTATTCATCTGCACCGCAGTGGAGAAACCCTGTCTTCGACTATTGGAGGAAAAGGAGTGTCCTCCCATCCAGACTGACTAGGGAATAATGCAGATGGAATCCTAGCCCTCTGGATGGTGGTGGCTGAGTGGCACTCAGACCCACTAGGTATGTGTTATATAGTACAGCAATAGAAGAGGTGCTGGGCGGAGGCTGTCAGGCTGAACTGCATCCGATCTGATGGGAAAGCAATATCTAATACTTTTCATCTGAGTGCTGCAAGCGAGCACTGCTCTGTCCTGAGGCCCAGTTCCATCCAGGTCAATGAGAAGCTGTGTTAATTCTAGGGTCAGCCACACCACTTTCTCCTCTGAAAACTTGATTTCAAATCCTGATTTGAGTGACTTAAGGCTTTGGTTCCTATTTATGCAATTTACAAATGTATGGAATAAATTCACACCATTCTGCTCAAACAGTCAAGGGCTGGAATGGTGAAAGTGCTGCATGTCAGTGCTGAGGGCATCGGCAGAGCTGGAGGGAGCCCATGATTGCTATAGCAGGTCGTGTGCATTGGTTAAGCTTTCATGGGGCCAAGTCTAGAAGAACAAGACGTACTGAGTGGGTCAGGAGGATTGAATTATTAGCAGAGTTGGGTGGAGAGTGTAGGACTAAAATAGCAGGTCAGAACTTAGGTTTCTTGGTGGAGCGGTTGGGAGAAGCCCAGGATTGGAATAGCAGGGGCCGCTGAGCATTAGCATCAAGTTATGGTGATAAAAATCTCTAGGTTTGAGGACGATATCTGGGAGAACTGCGATTAAGATTAATAGATTTATAGATTATAAAACCAGAATGGACTACTGAGATCATCTAGTCAGGTTTCCTCTGTAACACAGTACTGAATTAATTCCTGGTTGAACTAGAGTATATGCCTTAGAAAAACAGCCAATCTTGATTTTAAAATTGTCAATGATGAAAATTCACTACAACCCTTATACTGTTCCAATTGTTAATTACCTCACTGTTAAAAATGTACACATTATTTCTGGTCTGAATTTGTTTACCTTCAACTTCCAACCATTGGACCTTGTTGTACCTTCTCTGCTAGATTGAAGAGCCTGTTATCATAATTTTGTTCCCAATACAGGTACTTATAAACTATTATCAAGTCATCCCTTAACCTTCTCTTTGTTAAACTAAACAGACTGAGCTCCTTGAGTCTATCACTATAAGGCGTGTTTTCCAAACTTTTAATTATTCTCATGGCTCTTCTCTGAACCTTCTCCAATTTACCAATATTCTTCTTGAAGTGTGGACACCAGAACAGGGCACAGTATTTGAGCAGCAATCACATCAGTACCATATACAATATCCTCCATACTACTACTCAAGATTCCCTTGCTTACCTGTACAAGGATCACATGAATCCTTTTGGTCACAGCATTGCAGCTGGTTATTCAACATAACCTCCAAATCTTTTTCTGAGTCACTGTTTCCCAGGGTAGGGTCCCCCATTCTGTAGGTATGGATTATGTTCTTTGTTCCTACATGTATAACTTTGCATTTGGCTATATTAAAATGCATATTGTTTTCTTATGCCCAATTTACCAAGCGATCCAGATTGCTCCATATCAATGACCTGTCCTCTTTAGTTTTTACCACTTACCCAATCTTTGTGTCACCTGCAAACTTTTTTTCTTCCAGGTCATTGACAAGGATGTTGAATAGCACAGGGACAAGAGCCAATCCCTGTGAGACCCCATGAGAAACACACCCACTTGATGATGATTCCCCATTTACAATGACATTTTGAGACCTATCAGTTAGACAATTTTTAATCTATTTAATGTGTGCCATGTTAATTTTGTATCATTTTAGTTTTTTAATTAAAATGTCAAGAAATACCAAGTCAAATGTCTTACAGAAGTTTAAGTATATTACATCAACACTGTTACCCTTATCAACCAAACTTGTAATCGCATCAAAAACAAATGAGAAGTTAGTCAAGATTTATTTTTCATAAATCCATGTTGACTGGAATTAATTATATTACCCTCCTTTAATTCTTCATTAATCCAGTCCCATATCAGCCATTCAGTTGTTTTGCCTGGGATCAATATCAGGCTGACAAGCCTATAATTATCCAGGACATCCATTTACTCATTTTATATATTGGCACTTTAGCTTTCTTCCAGTCTTCTGGCTGCATTGGAGGAGCTCAGTGGGTTATAGCAGGTATTGCAGAATTGAGTGGCAATGGCAGAGCTGGAGAAAAATGTACTAACATACCTTATTCTTTTCATGTAGCACAACTGGTGGGTGGGATTGAAATAGCTGGGAGTGCCGCGGGTCAGGACTGAAGTGCATCAGCAGTACTGAGTGTGTGTGTGTGTGTGTGTGTGTGTGTGTGTGTGTGTGTGTGTATGTATGTATCTACCTCAGGACTTGAACAGCAATGGGGGCTGCAAATCAAGACTGACATGCACTGTTAGAGCTCAGATGAACCCCAAAACTGGAAGTATAAAGGGGCTCCAGATCATGACAGTAGCACTAGCAGAGTCATGTAGGAGGACAAGGCAGGGGTAGCTCCAGGCCCCAGCACGCCAAGCACGTGCTTGGGGTGGCATGCCTCGGGGGGCGCTCTGCTGGTCGCCGGGAGGGCGGCAGGCAGGGTGCCTTCGGCGGCATGCCTGCGGAGGGTCCGCTGGTCCCGTGGCTCCACCGAAGCCGTGGGACCAGCGGACCCTCCGCAGGCACGTCTGTGGGAGGTCCACTGGAGCCGCGGGACTGGCGAGCAGCAGAGCGCCCCCCGTGGCACGACGCCGTGCTTGGGGTGGCAAAATGTCTAGAGCCGCCCCTGGGACAAGGCTCGACTATAAGGGGGTGCTGCATGTTTCAGTCAAGGTATATTGGCAGGAGCTGCATGTCATCCCAAAACTGGAATTGCAAGGGGTGCTGGAAGTAAGAGATGGAATGACAATTGCCTGTATATGTCAGATGATGCTCTGAGGAGAAGCACAACTAATTAATAGCTATGTGAACAAGAATGATGCAATGTTCATATACTTAAACTATGCATGTGATCCAGCTCAACTATGCCAAGAGTACTGCTGGCACTTAATAAATAACAATAATGAAAGCCCAGACCAATTATTTTCAAAACTATAATTCTGCCTATAAAAGATGTATAAAACAATCACAACCCTCCCAAGCATTAACAACTCATTAAAATAGTCTAAAATGTAGATTGTAACCAAACAAACCACTCCCCAAACCACTCTTTACATTTGAACACAGGCGCTTGTTACACCCCCGTCCCCAGTTCAGATTCTAGAACCCTAAGACTAGGGTTCCTAGACACTATGGTGGTAATAATAAATAAAATATAGCATTTTAGAACCCTATCTCCACTCCCAGAATTGTTTCTCTGAAATTTCACCATTACTCTTCAATGTTTCTGTCACAGTTTGGTCCACTACAGCAGTGGAGAGATATCAGTCTGTTGCAAGTGGACCCAATCATTGGGACCCACCTGCTTATAAGCCAGCTGGGTCTGGGCCAAGAAATAGATTAATAGATTCCAAGGCCAAAAAAGAACCATTGTGATCATCTAGTCTGACCTTTTATATAGCACAGACCAAAGAACTCCCCCAAAATAATTCCCAGAGCAGATCTTTTAGAAAAACATCCAATCTTGATTTTAAAATTGACAGTGATATAGAATCCACTACACTTCTTGGTAAATTGTTCCAATGATTAATTGCTCTCACTGTTAAAAATGTACACCTTATTTCCAGTTTGAATTTGTCTAGCTTTAGCTGAGCAAGATAATGGGGTGACTGATAATGAAACTCAATAAAGAATTAAAGAAGAGTAATATAATTATTGCCAATCAATATAGTTTATAGAAAATAGATCCTGTCAAACTAACTTGATATCAAGTTAGTGAGATTACAAGTTTGGTTGATTACAATGAAGTGTCTCGTATTGTCTATTCAGCATATGACACAGAAAGGAGGTTGTAATACAAAATTGAGCTTACAATACAAAATGGAGTTCATAGTTTGATTCAGATATTCCCAATTCTGTCACAGCTGCCACTTGAATTTTAATTAGAATCATAGAACCATAGGGTTAGAAGGGACTGCAGAGATCATCCAGTCTAACCACCTGCCAAGATGTAGGACTTGTTGTGTCTAAACCATCCAAGACAGATGGCTAACCAGCCTTCTTTTGAAAATGTCCATTGAAGGAGCTTCCACAACCTCCCTAGGCAGTCTGTTCCATTGTCCTACTGTTCCAACAGTTAGTAACTTTTTCCTGAGATTTAATCTAAATGCTGTAGTCTGAACCCATTGCCTCTTGTCCTGCCCTCTGTGGCAAGAGAGAACAACTTTTCTTCATCTTTTTAGAGATGCGTGATTTGCTCCTGGATATGCTGAGGGAGCTTTGGGCAATGACATGTAAACTGGACTTTCACCCCTCTCAGCAGGTGAAGTTCTGCCAAGAGGTACTGTGTCTGTTATCAGAGGAGGCTGTCAATGCCTTTCTATGGAAATGCAAGGACTGAGCATTTCTTAAATAAATGGGTGTTTGGCTCTTGTTCAAGAAACCAGTTCTTGTAATGGACTTGTCAATTATCACCCAGTCTTCAGTCTTCCTTTCCTGAAGACAGCTTTGGTGACAGCTGGAGTCTCCTCATACTTTTTTGACCATGGTTGCAGGCTGTGTGCTGGTTTCAGTGGTAAGTGATCTCCTAGGAGTGAAGAACAAATGTCCATGGTGAAATGTTTAAATTCAAAGATTTTAAGGTCAGAAGGTCTAGGCTGATCATCTAGTCTGACCTCTTGCATAATACAGGTCATATAATTTCTTCCAGTAGTTCCTGCATCAAGCCCATAATTTCATAGAATCATAGATTATTAGGGTTGGAAGAGACCTCAGGAGGTCATCTAGTCCAACCTGCTGCTCAAAACAGGACCAATCCTCAAATGGCCCCCTCAAGGATTGAGCTTACAACCCTGCGTTTAGCAGGCCAATGCTCAAACCCCTGAGCTATCCCTCCCCCAATTGCTGATTATACAAGAGGATACCTTTTTAGAAAGACATTTAATCCTGGTTTAAAGGCTTAAGATGGTGGAGAATCCACTACATCCTTTCATAGATCTATCAGCTGCTTTGTTACCATTAACTACAAGGTACTGGTGATACATCTGCAGCCCATAGTAGGATTAGACCAAGTTGCTCTTGAGCGACTCCATTCTTTCCTTTCTGAGATCTCCCAGAGTGTAGTATTGGGTGATTCCTTACCTGCTCCTAGGGCTTTCTCATGGCTGGTTCAATAGGGTCTCATTATTATTCAACGTGTACATGAGCTAGCACGATGGAAGGCCTATTTACATATGAAGTCAAGGAAGGGATGTGAAGTCAGCAGGAGGCAGGGCACTGGAGAATAAGCCACAGGGTGGGAGGTGGTATTCTGACTCTGGGGACAAACAATGAACTTTGAGGGATGTAAGAAGAAGGCAAGGAAGATACCCCTTGATCCTGCACCTAGGAAGTAAATAGACAGCAGGTTTACATTCATGAAAATGGGATCCCAACCAGACTCGGTTGAAAACACTGCAGCAGACATTTGGGGTGAGATAACTTTGTTTTATATATAACCTGTTGTTTCCATTAGCCTTACTATCTCTTAAATCTTGATATTTGATAATAAACTTACGAGTGTTTTCACAATACATATAACCCACGGCTGTGCTGTTAAGCTAGGTGTTGACCCTGAGTACAATCGTACAAGGTGGAGTGAACACTGTTCCCTTGGGACAGCAGACCTGGGAAATCTGTGAGTGTTCAGTGGATAAGGGACTGGACGCTACAGGGGATCCCTTCAAAGGGACTCAGGGACTGGGATGCACCTATTTGTTAACCTGCAAGGCAAAGTAAGGGCTGGCATGTCCCAGAGAAGATTGTTTGGGTGGTTCACACACTGGAGTTGCCTAGGAGCCAGTTAAGTGCAAATAAGTCTCCCTCTGACTGGAAGCAGGGAGGCAACAAGGTGACTCAAGGTCCTGGGTATCTCAAAAATTGTCACAGAACCCTTTGGGAGATATTGAGGCTTTGTGAGCAGTGGTGCCTCTGCTATGCAGTGAACACCTGCCTGAACATCTCTGTTTTAGCAGCATCAGCTGGTGCAGTTATTTATTTCTATAGTACTATAAACATGTTTACAGACAAATAGAAAATGATGCCACTATCCCAAGGAGTTTGTAATTTTGACTCAGTACCCAGCAGCTGTCTGTGACTGGGCTTGTTAAATGGAGGACAGCTAACCCAGATGAGACTGAGGTGATGCTTGTAGATTTGAGTGAGGTGCAAAGGGGAGAAATGGTAGAGATTACATCAGGGAGCATTTCATCACCTCTTGTGATTCCAAGCAAGAGCAGAATTCATTTTCTTCAACTGTCAGTGTAAGGAATACATGCACTGTAGACAGCAGACACAGCTTTACATAAATTGCTCAACACATCCATGGACAGCTAAGACTAGACCTGGAGCTCCAAAGTCTAGCCTCTGCCACTTGAGCTAAGGGAGAGCTCCTTTAGCTGTAAATAGCAAATGGTTAGAAATACTCAGACAGCTACTCGAGGGAGACCCTAAGCCAATGTATTACATACTCCTCATTAGACAAGTTTATCCCAATGTCTGAAGTCTATAGGAGGTTCTGTCCCATCTGGGTTATATTATCATTTTGTAACAAATGATGGCTGCACACACCTACAAACACTGAGGGATCAAACCCAGGACATTTAGCACCAAAAACATAAGATCATGCCACTTATAATAAAAGAATAAGGGACAGATTTTCAGAGGTACGTAGCCACCTGAAGATGCCTGCTGGGATTGTCACAAGAACCTAAGCAGGTTAGCTACCTAACTCCCATTGAAATCAATGGGCATACACTGGCAAGTTTCTGCACAGTAAAGCAGCTTTCTGCGCTGTAACTCCCAAGGCGTACACACTGCCAAGCCACGTAGTGCGCAGAAACTGCACTGTTGCAGCGCTGTAAAAAACTCACCCTGATTAGAGTCATATAGCTTTCTGCGCCAGCGTTGCGGTGCCCGTGTAGGCACCGTGGTCGATTATAGCGCTGCAGGTGGCCTCTGGGAGGTGTCCCACAATGCCTGTTCTCGCCTCTCTGGTCATCAATTTGACCTCTACTGCCCTGCCCTCAGGTGACCAACCGTCATCCCCACCCTGTAAATTCCTTTGGAATTTTGAAAATCCTCTTCCTGTTTGCTCGGTGATGCGTGCAGTGGTCTCAGCGCATCTTTCCAGGTGGCCAGGCCTGCTCCATGCACCAGGTGATCCCCTGCTAGAAGCAATGCCGAGCTGCTGGCCCTCATCAGCATTTGGGGAGAGGAAGCTGTTCAGTCCCAGCTGTGCTCCAACCATAGGGACTCGGATACCTATGGACAGATTTCACAATGCATGACAGAAGTGAAGGAGCTGCAAAACGCCTACCACAAGGCATGGGAGGCAAACCACCGCTCTGGTGCTGCGCCCACAAGGTGCTGGTTCTACAAATAGCTGGACCCGATCCTCGGTGGTGACCCCACGTCCATTGCGAAAGTCACTGTGGATACTTTGGGGGCTCACGTGCCAGTCAAGAGTGAACCAAGCCAGGAGGAGGAAATCTTGGACGTGGATGTGGAGCAGGTGGGGGACTCAGAGGCAGAGGATGACTTGGAGGTCAGAGATGTATGCAGCCAGGAGCTCCTTTCTGCTCTGTCACAGCTGTCGGATGTTGGCGAAGCACAAACAGGAGAGGAAGCCCCTGGTAAGTGGGTTTGATTTTGGGAATCGCTGAAGTGAGTTGTTGCGGGGCAGGAGGGTTGCGGAAACAGAGGCGACTCTATGTATTTTGCCGCCCCAAGCACGGCAGTCAGGTGGTTTTTGGCAGCGCACCTGCAGGAGGTCCGCTGGTAACATGGATTCGGTGGCATGCCTGTGGGAGGTCCCATGGTCCTACGCCTTTGGCGTACCCGCCAGGGAATTGCCGCTGAAACGGCGGGACCAGCAGACCTCCCACAGGCGCGCTGCCGAAGGCAGCCTTACTGCTACCCTCATGGCGACCAGCAGGCCGCCCCCCCCGCAGCTTGCCGTCCCAGGCACGCGCTTGCTGCGCTGGTGCCTGGAGGCACCCCTGTGCAGAAAGCAGGCTTGTGTCTGTATGATGCGCATACCATCACATGTCTAGTCTGAGCGGTGGAACAGGGTGTGATTGACTCCCTCACTTCACGAGAATCTGCCTCAGAGATCTTCAGGAAACTCTCATGGAGATACTGGGCAATCTGCTGCTGCAGGTTCTTCGGCAGAGCTGCTTTGTTTCTTGCCCCATTAACAGTAACTTTCCCGCACCACTCTGCCATCACTGTGGGGGGAACCATTGCTGCACACAGGCGAGCCGCATAAGGGCCAGGACGGAAGCTGCAGTCTTGGAGAAGACCCTCCCTTGATTCCCTGCTCATCCTCAGCAGCAAGATATCGTCCATAATGAACACAGCCTGTGGAAAGTGTGGGGACAGGAATGATTATAAGGCCCCCCGCTACAGTGCTGGCTCTCCCCAAGAGCCACATGCCCAGTGTACAGCAGGATCCAGGAAGACTGATGTCTCCGGCCCCTGCGGCTACTCACCATTTTGGGGGTCTTGTGGCTCATGTGCGCTTGCCTGGGGTGAGCCAGTTAGTGACAGGTATGAGAATAGTGGCTGTGTTTTAAATCACTGAAGCAGTGTTCTGTGCGTTCCAAACAATACTGCTTCTGTAAAATGTTGCAGTTTGGCTTCACAGAGATGATCTTGGGAGCCCAGCCTCCCTCTTTGTTATCGGTGGCTGAATGGCTGAGCATAATTAGAAAGCGGCCACGAAGAACTAAGGAGGACTTTCTGCATGAGGTTATGATGACACTCCACGGCCGAAAAACAGGAATTGAAGGAGTGGCAGGACAGCAAGAAGAGGGACCAAAAGGAAAATGCTGCGCACCAGAATGAAGCCATAGAGTAGCTCTTAAATGTTATGAAGCGCCAAGCAGACATGCTCCAGGCGATACTAACACTGCAAACCGAGCAGCTCCGTGCCCGCCCTCCCCTGCAGCCACTGTTGCAAAACTCTTTCCCATGCGTCCCCCCAGACACCACCAACACACTCTTATCAACCTTCTGGCTCCAGTCTATACCCGCGGCATTTCACTCCTCCCTCCTCACAGTCCAGCACTGTGGACTCCCAGTACCCACTGCACTCAACACCCATCCCTCTGCAGTTTAGCCCTGTTGAAGTACAGTACCCTCTGCACTGTACTCCAAAGGAGAAGGTTAGATATGATCCCTGGACATACACAAATCTTTAACCATCCCAGGACCCCACCTCCCCCTCACTGCTGATGTGTTTTTTTGTTTGTCTCTCTCCTCCAGTTGTTGGTTTGAAAGCAATCTTTATTCTATTAATTGAAAGCAAACAGAGCCCTGCAAAGCAACAGTTATCTTAAACCTTCATATTGCTTCGTCTGCACCAATCACAGTCATCTCCTAGCATTACAAACACTGCACTCCTGAGCATGGCAAGAAATATTATAGAATCATAGAAGATTAGGGTTGGAAGAGAGCTCAGGAGGTCATCTAGTCCCACCCCCTGCTCAAAGCAGGACCAACCCCAACTAAATCATCCCAGCCAGGGCTTTGTCAAGTCAGGCCTTAAAAACCTCTAAGGATGGAGATTCCACCACCTCCCTAGATAACCTATTCCAGTACTTCACCACCCTCCTAGTGAAATAGTGTTTCCTAATATCCAACCTAGACCTCCCCCAAAGTCACAGTCTTTTGGAATAGGATGTGATTAATGGCCCTGCACACTTCCATCAACACGAATCCAACTTTCCCATTCTGAACTGGTTAGTGCCTGATCAGTAGCAGTCTGGAGTAGCCAGCTTCCACAGTGCAATCACCACGTGCTTCTCCAGTGGCAGGGCAGCTCTCATTCTCATGTCCTTGTGCCGCAGGGCTGGGACATGCTCATCACACAGTCCCGTGAATGTGGTTTTCCTTATCCGAAAGTTCTGCAGCCACTACTCGTTATCCCAGACATGGATGACGATATGATCCCACCACTCAGTCCTTGTTTCCCGAGACCAAAAGCAACATTCTACTGTGGTCAGCACTTCCGTGAAAGCCACAAGCAATCTCGTGTTGTAGCTATTATGCGTGGCGAGATCTATGTCATACTCCTCTTGTCTTTGTAGTTTAAGGAATAACTCCACTGCCACTCGTGACATGTTAGTCAGAGCGAGCAGCATACTAGTCAACAGTTCAGGATCCATTCCCGAGGACCGAAGAGGCAGGGCGCACAGTACACAAACCGTTGAAAGATGGCACCATATGCGGACAGAAGCACAGGGGTTGCTGGGATGTGAAGAAATGCATCATGGGGCATTGGGACAGGACCCAGGATGCCCCATGATGTCCTCTGCCTTCCCACAACTCTTAGTGGCAGAAGAGGAAGAGCTGCTCTTTGGGATAGCTGCCCAGAGTGCACCACTCTGAATACCACTGCAAGTGCCGCAAGTGTGAACACACTATTGTGCAGGCAGCTGACAGCATGAACACACAACAGCGGTTTCCCTTTAGCGCTCTCTGAGCAGCGCTGTAATTACCGGCGCTGTAACTCTGCCAGTGTAGACATACTCTTAGACATTTTTGAAATCGCCATTAGGCACTTATCTGTGCCTAAGGACTTGAAAATCTGGCCCTAAGGCTATGTCTACACAGTGCACCTTACATCGGCCCAGTTGTGCCACTACAGCCATGCCATTGTATGGTACGCAGTGTAGCCCCTCTTTGTCGGCAGGAGAGAGCTCTCCCACTGACAAAATAAAACCCAACTAGGGGTGGTAGCTTTGTCAGCAGGAGATTGTCTCCCACCGATGTAGCGCTGTCCACAGCGCTGCTTTTTGTTGGTAAAACTTTTGTCGGTCAGGGTTTTTTTTGACACCCCCACCTGACAAAAATTTTACCAATGAAAGTGAAGTGTAGACAAAGTGTTAATCACTTAGCTGTAAGTTCAAGTCTTTTATCCTGAGAGGGAGATGTGATTGCATGTGCTAAGCAGTGTTTCTCCTGCACATTGCAGACACAAATGCAAATAGCTGTTGTAGTCCATTGCCATGATGGATACATGTTGATTCCAAACTTTGCTGCTGAAGTATCCTCTGGTGAAGTCCCAGAGAATGTTAACCATTCAGATTGGGCTTCAGTAGTCAACAAATATTACACCATTTCTTGGGAAGCGAATACTGTACTGAGCAAACCAGTTTCAGTTCTAACTTCATTTTCAGTTGCATTTCACCAGCTGAAAAATTTTCCTTGTTGCTAAAATTTATCATCAGCTGAAAAGCAGATTTAGAAAAAAATTAAGGAAATCTCATTGTTAATGATTTGCATGAGACTGAAAAACAACTCAAACCTGTGTCCGACCCTCCCTCATGCCTTCTCTGCCCCAAAACTTTCCCTTCCCAGCTCTCCCAGTTCTCTTCCCTCACCACATCCTTCTCTCCCCTTTCCTCAGTGGGTCCTACTCTCTTTCTTTTTCTAAGTGCCGCTGTTACATTCCTCTGCTTCCTCATTCTCTATCTCCAGCATAATGGTAACACAGAGTTTTCCAGTTATGACTTTAACATGGCACGTTATGTCCAGGCAGGAGCAATCACAGTGGGATTTCCCCCAAAAGACCAATTAGGAAAATGATCTAAAGGAGCATGTGACTCTGAAAGAAGAGGAGGAATTCCCCTTCCTACCTCTTTCTGAGTACTCTCAAGGAGAGTGATTCATCCCCCTGCCTCCAAGAGAAACTTGGTAAGAGCAAATATTTTGCCTTTGGGATGCACCAGGTGGGATGGCTTTTTTAAAACAATGTCACGGGGGAGGGGACAGAAAGAGACACCTAAAGGGGCTTTATCTCTGCAGAGGAGGGGTAGCATGTGTAGCTTCTCACCAGCTGCCTGTGCCAGGGATAAGCTAAGTGGGAAGAGCCCTGATGAGCCAACTGGCCTTTTCCTGTCCTGCAATTCCTTCGGCCCTTAAAGAGACAGTTTCTGATTATGTACGGAATACACAACACAGTCAATTCGGTTTAACCTCTCTCTCTTCCCCACTTATTCTCTCTCTCCTTTTCAGCTCTTTCTTTCCCCCTGTCCTATCACGTTTTCTTTCCTCAGTCTCTCTCTTTCCCTGACCCTTCACTTTCTTCCCACCACCTCTCTCTCTCTTTCTGCCGCCTCAATTTCTCACCCCATCTCCTCCTCCTGTCCCGCTCTCAATGGCTCCTGCCCTCAGCAGAGAGGAGGCCAGGCATTAGGTTTCACAGCTGTGGTTCTCTCTGCCCTTCCCTACGTCACTGCCATAGAATTCTGTTCTATAAATATCCCACATGACTTTGCCCCTGAGCTGTCCCAAAGAGGTGCAGGGGGGTCTGTGGGAAGCTACTTTATCTCTGCTCCTGCCATCCCAGGACCTGTAAACCCCAAAGAGTAACATCAGAGGGAAGGCGAGAGACATAAGGGAAGCAAGATCATGGGTGAGAGCCCTGGCAGGGGATTCCATAGCTAATTCCAGGGCTGGAGAGGACAGAACAGCCAGATGGACCTAGGGCCAACATTTCATAAAGGGAAACAAACAAAGGGTCAGGTGGGCTGTTGGCACTGCTGGGGGAAGGGGAGGGGGAGAGAGACCTGCTAGTGCCTCTTCCTGGTGAGATTTGAAAGGGACTCAGGCTTTCTCATAAAAAATGCAGGAGTTAATCCCTCTTGAATGCCAGAGCATCCCCTGCTGATATGAGGGAGACATTTGCAGTTCCTCACACTCAGTCCTGGGGTCTCCTCTTTGGGGCACTGTCCGTACTCTCTCACTTGGGGAGAGCATCCCCTGCAGATGCTAAGGAAAAATATCCCCACCCCTACCCCCCACGCACACACTGTCCAATGGTCCCCTCTCTCTCTGCATTGTCAGCATGGCCCAGGCTACAGTCTCATCATTACTGGGATCCATGAGCTGATAGCAGCCCTCACCCTGGGACAAAGGAAACAAGAAGGGCCAGATCCTCAAAGGAGTGGAATTTGGGTACCTAAATAACTTTGAGGATCTGGCTTTCTTTCCCTGCAGACTCAGCCCTGGGGTTTCTTCTCTGAGGCACTGTGCACTATAAGTGCTCCGCATTGCTGGGGCCAGGGAGACGTTACCCTCACTTTCTCACACAGTCCTGGGATCTCCTCTCCCCTGAGCTGTTAATCCCAGCTCCCTGACCAGTGAGAATGCCTGCCCTGCGCTGAGCGCCTCTGGCTCCTCCCAGCCTGGGGGACTCTGTCACAGGATCAAGGAGGGAATAGTATGTTTTGTCACTTCCAAGCCCCTTCTGGGAGCAGAATGTGTTTGGTGCTACTGAGTGCTCCCAGAGGAGGGTAGGAAAGTGGAGAAGGGGGTACAGGTGACTGGAGTTAGTAGCAACTGACTCTCCGCTTTCCCTCCACCTCCCAAAATGGATTTCAATTTGACTAATTTTAGGCTAAGACAGGAAGTGCTTGACATTGCCTGGCTCCAAACTGAGGGCAGGTCAGAAGGTGGCCTGGGTATTGAGTTCCTGCTCTGGGCAGCACCAAGCCAGGGAGGGAGACCCGGTGGAGTCATTTTTGGTTGCTAAGAGGATGGCTGACAGCAACCGGAACAACAGAATTGCAATGCTTAAAATGATCTTGGGTCTATCCCAAACTGCAAGCAGCAACTTTAGTAAAACAGTGCTTAAAATATATGCCTTAGCACCCCAGCTCATGTATGTATTTATTGTCGGGTCTGAAACTCTTTGCAACCCTCCTTTTCCCCCTACTCCCCAGTTTAAACACTACCAAGTCACATATGAGCCCCTGGCTGTTCCACAAGAGCCTCCCCTCAATCTTTTAGGGACTGCTGCGGGTTCCAGAGCCAGGTCTCACTCCATTTATCTGTGTCTGTACCTCTTGCCTTAAGCCCCATAACAGTTCTCACCTGCCACTAGAGGTCCCTCGATAGTCTAAGTTTACCTTTTCAGGGGATTGTGGTCATCCATGAGTGAGAAATGCCAGAAATGAGGCATTCCTGCTTCACCGGCAGGACTGTATCCATGATAGCAGAACTTCAAGTCCATATTTTCCTTCCCTGAGATAGAGGCTCTGGGAGCTCATAGCTCACCCTTGTCCCTGAGAAGGGCATCAAAGACCCATTTGCACATTTACAGGCCATAAACATTTACAAATGGGTTCTGAGCCCAAAAAAGTTGAGAACCACTTCTCTAAACTGTCCCCAGCTGCGGTCTCTGTACCACATGCTGCAGGTGTAAACATTCACCAGCAGAGGGAGTTATTCCCATGTGGATGGTTTGCCTGCAAGTGTGGATTGCCTTGCTTCATGGGATTGTTCAGGCTTCAAGGTATCATGCCCAGCGCTCCTCCTGGGTCCAAGCCACAGAGAAACATGCCATATTGACCTCTGCCATTACTCCAGAAAGGGGGATACTTACACTGCTCTCCACCTTCCTGTCTCTGAGAAGGCTAAACGGGGACAAGCTAGAGGGGTTGCCATGACCTGAGTTAGCTGCAATCCCTCAGTGATTCCCCCCTCTCTCTAAGAGGTTGTTAAATAGGGGTGACCCCCATCTGAACTGCTCTGAGCCCATATGTGGTTCCCTTGCATCATTCAGCCCCCTTCCCTCCCTCTTTCTTGGAAGAGCCCCGTCTGAGCTGCCACAAGCATCATCATGTCCCCTAAGGATTCCCTGCTCTCTTGTTCTGTCAGTGACCTGAAGGGGGTTATATGGGAAAGTAAAAACCATCAGGCCGGGACCCAGTGCGTGAGCCTCAGATCCACAAAGAGAACTAGACATTGCAATACCTATTAGGTATCTAGGAAATCACAGGAACAAAAATGGGATCCCCAAAGCCTGAATAAGGTGCCTAGGTTCCTTAGCCAGTGAATGGGGAGAGATAGGCCCATAAATATGGGATTAAAAAAAAGCCAGCATGTTTGGTGGAGAGGTGTCTAAAATAGCCAGTGGGAAATGCCAATGACGGGTGTGCCTAGACTCACCCCTTCCTGGAATTAGGCACCTAAACCCAGGCTATAGATTGGGTTAGACCAAGGGTCATCTAGTCTAACCTCCTGCGAAGATGCAGGATTTATTGTGTCTAGACCATCCAAGACAGGCGGCTATCTAGTCTCCTTTTGAAAACCTCCAGTGAAGGAGCTTCCACGACCTCCCTAGGCAGCCTGTTCCATTGTCCTACTGTTCCTACAGTTAGGAAGTCTTTCCTGGGATTTAATCCAAATCTGCTATGCTGTAGTTTGAACCTATTGCCTCTTGTCCTGTCCTCTTTGGCAACTTTTCTCCATCTTTTTTGTGGCAGCCTTTCAAGTATTTGAAGACCACTATCATGTCCCCACATTAATCTCCTCTTTTCGAAACTAAACATACCCAGTTCCTTCAGCCTTTGCTCGTATGGTTTGCATTCCATCCCTTTGATCAGCTTTGTCGCTCACCTCTGGATCCTTTCCAGGTTCTCTGCATCCTTTCTATACATTGGTGACCATAACTGGACACAGTCAGGGCTGTCCCTAGCTATTTTGGGGGCCAACACAGCCCCCTCATGTGGGGGCTGTGTGGGGCCCCAGGCCTTTGCAGGGGGGAGTGGGGGAGCTGGCCCCAGGCCTCTGCAGGGGGCTGGCCACTTCCTGCCGGAAGTGGAGTGATGCGGCCCCAGCTTCTGGAGCAGCCTGACAGCTTCTGGAGTCCTCAGGGGAGTGGGTGCGGGGCTGGGGCGAGAGCGGGAAGAGGCGGGGCTGGGGCAGAGCAGGGGCGCGAGCCCTGGGGAAGAGCTGGAGCAGGGGCTGGTGCCTGCGTACTTTGCATATGCGGCACTGGACACAGTACTCCGTCTGAGGCCTAACCAGTGCTGAGTAGAGTGGTACGATCACCTCCCATGACTTGCATGCCATGCCCCTGTTAATGCAACGTAAAATTGCATTTGCTTTATTTGCAACAGCATCACATTGCTGACTCATGTTGAGGTTGTGATCCATCACAACTCCCAGATCCTTCTCAGCAGTGCTGCTGCCAAGCCAGTTTTCCCCCATTCTGTATTTGTCCATTGATTTCAGTGGAAATCAGGAGGCTAAATACCTTTGGTGTGTGTGTGTGTGTGTGTGTGTGTGTGTGTGTGTGTGTGACAGTGACAGGCCACAGCATTTCTGTACCTGAGCCAACCTCTTGGGCCTTCTTTGTCAATTAGCAAGTGACAGTAGTTATGCTGTATGAAAGAGTGTTTGCCCCTAAACCACTCCCTTCTCCGAGGCCCGAGAATTTCATGTCCTTGCTTCCATATCTCCATCAAATGGGTATAATCCCTGGATTAAAATAAGAGGAAATTTGTCTTCCTTTCCCTTTCCCAGGTGATAGCAGCTGCCAGTCCTCTCTCTTCATACTCTCGAGCCCCTCAATCTCACTCCCTCTGTTGTGAAATTAGACTGGGATTTTCTCTTGTGTCTGGTCATCCACCATTAAGGTTGACAGGTGTCCAGTTTTCGACCAGAACGCCCAGCCGAAAAGGGACCCTGGCAGCTCCGGTCAGCACCACTGACTGGGCCATTAAAAATCTGGTCAGCAGTGCAGCAGGGCTAATGCAGGCTCCCTGCCTGCCATGCTCCGTGCAGCTCTCAGAAGCAGTGGCATGTCCCTCCTCCGGCTCCTAGGTAGAGGGACAGCCAAGGGACTCCACCTTCTTCCGCCACCCCAAGCACTGGTTCTGCAAATCCCATTGGCTGGGAATGGCAGCCAATGGAAGCTGCAAGGGCAGCACCTGTGGATAGGGCTGTACGGAAAGCCCCCTGGCTGGACCTCCATGTAGGAGCCGGAGGGGGAACATGCCACTGCTTCTGGGAGCTCCTTGAGGTAAGTGTAAGCCTGCATCCTTGACCCCCTCCCAAGCCCCAACCCCCTGCCCCAGCCCTGATCCCCCCCATGCCCTCCAAACCCCTCGATCCCAGCCTGGAGCACCCTCCTGCACCCCAAACCCCTCATCACCAGCCCCACCCCAGAGCCCACACCCCCAGCCAGAGCCCTCACCCCCAACCATACTGTACCCCAATCTCCTGCCATAGCCTGGAACCCCCTCCTGCACCCCAAACCCCTCATCCCTGGCCCCAACCCAGAGCCCACACCCCCAGCTGGAGCTGTCACCCCCTTCCACACTCCAAACCCCTGAGCCACTCTGGTGAAAATGAGCGAGTGAGAGAGGGTAGGGAGAGCGAGCGACGGGGGTGTGGAGTGAGTGGGGGCAGGGCCTCAGAGGAGGGGTGGGGCAAGGGTTTTCGGTTTTGTGTGAGTAGAAAGTTGGCAACCCTCTCCGCCATGGTTTGCAGTCTCTGCCTGCTACTCTGTGCTTGTCTACACAGGGAAAAGTGACCAGAATAATTATTCCACCATAACAGTGGTGGTATAATGCCCCATGTGGACTTCAAATTCTGGAATAAAAGTGACTTTATTCTGCAATAATTACTGCACTGGATTTAGATGGGAAGGTTAGTGGTTAGAGCAGGGGTGTGAGAATCAGGAATCCTGGATTCAAACTGTTGGTTCTTTCATTGACTTGCCATTAAGGCCCTGATTTGTAAACTGATCCACATGAGTATATCTCTGCATGGTGAGCCCCAGAGATTTTAAGGGTGTGTGGGTGAGACCCTTATGTTTGTGCAGCGACTCTGAAATCAGTGGAGCTCTATGTAGGCACACAACTCTACCCATATATATTAGCTTGGAGGACTGAGATGTAAACTAATTCCCATGGGCATTGTGTGAGGCTTAATTAGCCAATGTTTGCAAAGTGCTTTGAGATTCTCAGGTGAAAGGCTCTAGAAACATGAATGTTATCAATCATTTCTCTTGAATCTGCTCACTAGATAAGCCAAAACTGTAACCTTTGGTGGTTATCAGTGGAGAAGATAAGAGGTCTGTGTGACAGCTGACTGATTTGTAGTATTATGCAGTGTTGTTGTAGCCAGGTGGGTCCCAGGATATTAGAGAGACAAGGTGGGTGAAGTAATATATTTTAGTGGCCTCTGCTGGTAAGAGAGACAAGTTTTCAAGCAACATAGAGCTCTCCTTCAGGTCTGGGAAAGGTACTAAGACTATGGTCTTGTCTACACTACAGAGTTTTGTCAACAAAAGTCACATCAATGATAAAAAAGCACTATAATAGCATCTCTATTGCTTGTTCACACTATGCTCCCTTTGTCTTCAGAGCACGTCCACAGTTGGTGCTCTAGCATCAACAGTAAGAGCAGTGCACTGTGGGTAACTATCCCACAGTGCTACTCGCCATCTTCTGCTGCTAGGACTTGTGGGAAGGTTGAGTGGATCACAGCACTTCATGGGTGTGAGTTCAGTGTCCCATGATGCATTGTTTTCTGTCCCAGCGTTCTACGGGCTTCTGACTGTGTTTTGCAGCATTTTTCAACATCTCCTGTTTAATTGTGCACCTGCCATCTCTGTGAGAGGATGGATCCTGCACTGCTCTCTACTGTTGTGGTGACTGTCATTAACACATCACAGTTGGTAACGCAGTTAATCATGAGGTACCTCTGTGAACAGGAATCAGAGTTTCCTGACCAGCTGTGTGCCATGGTAATAAAGGTAATAATTGGAGATATACCAATCTCCTAGAACTGGAAGGGACCTTGAAAGGTCATCAAGTCCAGCCCCCTGCCTTCACTAGCAGGACCAATTTTTGCCCCAGATCCCTAAGTGGCCCCCTGAAGGATTGAACTTACAACCCTGGGTTTAGTAGGCCAATGCTCAAACCACTGAGCTATCCCTCCCCCCAACACCAGGAGGAAGCAACACCAGATTGCTTTTAGCATTCATGGAACAGCTGCACACAGTGGGCCATCACTTTTAGGCTGGTGGGATCGCATCGTTATGCAGGTCTGGTATGATGAGCAGGGGCTGCAGAACTTTTGAATGTGGAAAGCCACCTGCCTGGAACTGTGTGTGGAGCTTCCTCCAGCCCTGTGGTGCAAGGACACCAAAATGAGAGCTACCATCTATGTGGAGAAGCACGTGGCAATTACAGCGTGGAAGCTGGTGACTACAGACTGCTACACATAGGCAACACATAGGGGAGCATGCGGAATCAAATGCCCCCCACCCCCTTCCCCAGATTGCTGCTTGGCCTGCCAGGGGGCGGGGAGAGAGGAAGAGCCACTCTGTCCTCCTGTTGTGCCTGCCCCTCCCGGCACACTCAGCCTCAGTCCGTGGGAGCTAGGCCCAGGAAGGGAGTGTAAGGGGCCGGACCAGCCACTTCTCACACTGTCCACTTGCGGTCACTACTCTGCGCAGTGCCACAGCTGCCTGAGAAAGCCTAATTAGGGAGGTGGCGGCAGGCTGCCCCCTGCCTGGGCCCGACTGCTGGGGACAGGGGCTGAACGAGCTGGAGTCCCTCCCCCACCCCCCACCTGCATATTTCCAGCTCACTCGGCCCTTATCCCTGGCAGCCAGGCCTGGGTGGGGACCCAACACTGTAGCATTTAATTTCAGAAAGTGGAACTACACAAAAATGAGGAGGTTAGTGAAACAGAAATGAAAAGGTACAGCACCAAAAGTAAAATCCCTACAAGCTGCGTGGAAACTTTTTAAAGACACCGTAATAGAGGTTTAACTTAAATATATACCCCAAATTAAAAAACATAGTAAGAGAACCAAAAAAGAGCCACCGTGGTTAAACAACAAAGTAAGAAGCAGTGAGAGGCAAAAAGGCATCCTTTAAAAAGTGGAAGATAAATCCTAATGAGGAAAATAGAAAAGAGCATAAACTCTGACAAATGAAGTGTAAAAATATAATTAGAAAGCCCCAAAAAAGAATGTGAAGAACAGCTAGCCAAAGACTTGAAAAATAATAGCAATTTTTTTTAAAATACATCAGAAGCAGAAAGCCTGCTAAACAACCAGTGGGGTCACTGGATGATCGAGATGCTAAAGGAGCACTCAAAGACGATAAGGCTATTGCAGAGAAACTAAATGAATTATTTGCATCGGTCTTCACTGTTGAGGATGTGAGGGAGATTCACAACTGAGCCATTCTTTTTAGGTGACAGATCTGAAGAACTGTCCCAAATTGAGGTGTCATTAGAGGAGGTTTTAGAACAAATTGATAAACTAAACAGTAATAAGTCTCCAGGACCTGATGGTATTCACCCAAGAGTTCTGAAGGAACTCAGATGTGAAATTGCAGGATTACTAACTGTCATCTGTAACCTATCTTTTAAATCAGCTTCTGTACCAAATGACTGGAGGAACGCTAATGTGACGCCAATTTTTAAAAAGGGCTTCAGAGGTGACCCTGGCAACTACAGACCCAATAAGCCTCACTTCAGCACCGGGTAAATTGGTTGAAACTCTCATAAAGAACAAAATTGTCAGACACATAGAGGAACATAATTTGTTGGGAAATAGTCAACATGGTTTTTGTAAAGGGAAATCATGGCTCAGCAATCTACTAGAATTCTTTGAGGGGGGTCAACAAGCATGCGGACAAAGGAGATCCGATGGATAGAGTGTATTTAGATTTTCAGAAAGCCTTTGACAAGGTCCCTCACCAAAGGCTCTTAAGCAAAATAAGCAGTCATGGTCTAAGAGGGAAGGTTCTCTCATGGATTGGTAACTGGTTAAAAGATAAGAAACAAAGGGTAGGAGTAAATGGTCAGTTTTCAGAATGGAGAGAGGTAAATAATGATGTCCTCCAGGGATCTGTACTGGGCCCAGTCCTTTTTAACATATTCATAAACAATCTGGAAAAAGGGGTAAACAGTGAGGTGCCAAAATTTGCAGATGATACAAAACTACTCAAGATAGTTAAGTCCCAGGCAGACTATGAAGAGCTACAAAAGGATCTCACAAAACTGGGTGACTGGGCAACAAAATGGCAGATGAAATTTAACGTTGATAAATGCAAAGTAATGCACATTGGAAAACATAATCCTAACTATACATATAAAATGACAGGGTTTAAATTAGCTCAACAAAGACATTTTGGAGTCATTGTGGATAGTTCTCTGAAATCATCCACTCAATGTGCAGCGGCAGTCAAAAAAGCAAACAGAATTTTGGGAATCATCAAGAAAGGGATAGATAATAAGACAGAAAATATCATATTGCCTCCGTATAAATCCATGGTATGCCCACACCTTGAATACTGCGTGCAGATGTGGTCGCCCCATCTCAAAAAAAGATATATTGGAATTGTAAAAGGTTCAGAAAAGGACAACAAAAATGATGAGGAGAGAGTAATAAGACTGGGACTTTTCTGCTTGGAAAAGAGGCAACTAAGGGGGGATATGATAGAGGTCTATAAAATCATGAGTGGTGTAGAGAAAGTAAATAAGGAAGTGTTATTTACTCCTTCTCATAATACAAGAACAAGAGGCCACCAAATGAAATTAATAGGTAGCAGATTTAAAACAAACACAAGAAAGTATTTTTTTCATGCAATGCACTGTCAATCTCTGGAACTCCTTGCTAGGGGGTGTTATGAAGGCCAATACTATAATGGGGTTCAAAAGGGAGCTAGATGGATTCATGGAAGATAGGTCCATCAATGGCTATTAGCCAGGATGGGCAGGAATGATGTCCCTAGCCTCTGTTTGCCAGAAGCTGGGATTGGGTGACAGGGCATGGATCACTTGATGACAACCTGTCTGTTCATTCCCTTTGGGGCACCTGCCATTGGCCACTGTCAGAGGGCAGGATACTGGGCTTGATGGACCTTTGGTCTGACCCAGTATGGCCATTCTTATGTTCTCTCTCAGGAAGGGGCTGCACTGCAGAGAGCAACGACCCAGAGTGGCCTGTTTCAGCCATGTGAGAAGGGCAATCGGTGGCATGCATATTCCAATTTTGGCACCAGACAACTTTGCAACAGAGTACATCAGTAGAAAGGGGTACTTCTTGTACTGCTCCCTGCCCAGGCCTGGCTGCCAAGGACAGGGGACAAACATGCCAGGGGGCAGATACAGTGGGAGTGGGACAGAGTCGTCCCCTCCTGTAGGTAACATGGGGCAGGGAGAGTGCGGTGGCCTTGGCTGGGGGCAGGTAGGGAGGTCACTGGGCAGAAGAGACACGTGGGGTAAACAGCGATGATGATGATTCAAGGGTAGCAGTATGGGCGACTAGGGACAAAATTGTAAATTCTGATACCATTTTCCACAGGCAGGGTCATTGAAGTAAATGCCTCACTGCTGAGGGTAAGCAAGGATGCAAGGGTGCATCTACTGCATGCATCTGGCTTCAGACACAGTCCCTGTGCTGCTTGCCTGTGTGCTGCTTTGGTCCCTGCACAATTGATTGCCAAGTGGCATGGGAAAGCAGCTCTGCCAAGAAAGCTTCGGCAGAGACTTGCTAAGTGTAACGGGTTGGATCACAGAAACCCTCTTGGGGCTGCCAACTGATGTGCCAAGACTACTTCTGCCCCTGCTTTCCCTGCCAGCTTGGGACTCCAGCACTCTGTCTTGTTGAGCCAGACACGCCCATCTGCTCCAACACAGACCCAGGGTCTGAACCACGTGCCCCAAAGCTGCAGACTTAAAATGTGTTCCTGTCTTTAACACTCAGATGGCCAACTCCCAATGGGATACAAACCCCAAATAAATCCATTTTACCCGGTATAAAGCTTATACAGAATAAACTCATCAATTGTTTGCCCTCTATAACCCTGATAGAGAGATATGCACAACTGTTTGCCTCTCCCCCCAGGTATTAATACATACTCTGGGTTAATTAATAAGTAAAAAGTGATTTTATTAAATACAGAAAGTAGGATTTGAGGTGTTCCAAATAATAGCAGACAGAACAAAGTGAATTACCAAGTAAAATAAAATAAAACATGCAAGTCTGAGTCTAATACAGTAAGAAAACTGAATACAGATAAAAACCTCACCAGTTCCAGTAAGCTTCTTTTACAGACTAGTATCCTTCTTGTCTGGGTCCAGCAATCACTCACACCCCCTGTAGTTACTGTCCTTTGTTCCAGTTTATTTCAGGTATCCTTGGGGGTGGAGAGGCGCTCTCTTTAGCCAGCTGAAGACAAAATGGAGGGGTCTCCCAGGGGTTTAACTAGACTTTCTCTTGTGGGTGGAGACCCCCTCCTCTCTCCTATGCAAAGTCCAGCTCCAAGATGGAGTTTTGGAGTCATCTGGGCAAGTCACATGTCCATGCATGACTCAGTTTTTACAGGCAGCAGCCATTGCTCACCTGCTACCTTGAACGTCCTCATGTAGACGTCTTATGTGGATTGGAGCCTTCCAAGATCCATTGTCCCTTAAGTGCTTCTTGATTTGGCACTTAATTTGCACATTCCTTTCTCAAGAAACTGACCAAATGCTTTACAAAGGCTACTTAAAAATTAAGCAAGTACACAGCCAATATTCATATCTTCTAATACAAAAATGATACATGCATACAAATAGGATTAATAGATTCAGTAGATCATAACCTTTACAGAGATATGTTACATGGCATGTGTAGCATAAAACATATTCCAGTTATGTCATATATACATTCATAAGCATATTTCATAAAGCCTTATGGGGAACACCGTCACACTAAGTACCTCCAGGAAAGTTTCCTAGAGATCTCTCTGGAGAATTCCGTGAAATCTTGGTGTGCGTCAACAAACTGTTCCGCCGCACTGCTCAACTGCACGGGGGAATTTGTAGCACAATGAAACATAGCCAGTCAGGTAAACTTCTTGCCCTTCAGCCACTTCCACTGTTGCATTACAAGAGCAGGAACAGAGCCCAAGCAGAGAGAGACAGCGTGTGTGTGTATACATCTCTCTTTATTCATTTCCCAGCATGCTCTTATATACAATATGGTAGTCAATCAATTACTAATTGATTAATCAAATCAACACAGCTGCAGCTGTAACCCATAGGGTAATTATCCTACACACCTGTATCCCATTTACAATTAGCTGGCCAATGAGAACAAGCCCAAGGCCAGTCCTTCACACACAACTCCCAGCATAATCAGCTCAGTATCTCACATTCTAATCCCACATCTCCCCCCTCTAATAAAAATAAAAAGGAGGGAAAGGAAAAGAGGATAAAAAACATTCACAAAACATTTCCAACTTATAACAACATAACACCACAATCTATATCACAATACACAACCACTAAATAATCTGTAGAGTATCTTTATTCCACTCCAGCAGGCTCTTATAATTATCATCCTGCTCACATTTCTTTTCCCACACCTCCCCCCTGTATTCAAAAATCAAAAGGAGAGGGGAAAAGAAAGAGAAGAAGAAAACATTTCCAACTCATATCAGCATAACACTATAACCTATCACAAATCAAAATTAAAACTTTATACCTGTTTTCAAGAGTTACTCTATTTTGTAGTGCAGAACAGTAAACAGAATAGTCCAAACTCTGCCTTGCACCTTAGACAACCTAAAAAAAAATAGTTCAAGTTCCCTATACAGAAGGGTGCTTCAACACTCAAATTCTATAACAAACAAAAACAAAACACAACAAACAAATGATATAAATTCTGCAGGATTCCCTCTCTGTTGCACACCAACTTGTGCTATTACCAGAGTATCCCTCAGATGTCAGGTGATCAAACTGACACTGAGGGTGGGGGGAGATCCTAGACACATCAAACCACATAACAACACAACAACAATTCTGGCCAGAAAACAGACAACATAAAACATAACAGAGAACACAAAACATCATGGTACACTAAATACCTATATAACCACACAAATTTTCTTTCAGACACAAAAATCATTTCAAACGAGTAACTCATTCACGGAGGATCAGACTGAAAAAGTCCTGGTAGAGCTAACAAACAGCTCTCCTCCGGGGGCTCCGGTTCCGCGACGTCTGAGTGCGTCTCGTGAGGCTCCTCCGCATCTGCCTGCCGTCGCTCCGGAGGACGCAGCCAAGGCCGGACCCACTTCGCTGGTATCCACCTGGGACCTGCATCAGTGGCAACACACGCATAACCCCTGCCCCATGTTAGCAAGTCAACTGGTCCTTTCCATATTTGCTGCTGATAATCAAACCACTTGACCAAGGGTCGGGGGGCCGTACCCTGCTCTTCCCCAGTCATCCCGCTGATATGTTTAATTGCAGGGGGCACCTGGTTGTTTTTACCAACATGTAACCAGTTAAGTACATAAAGAGCTTTCAGTAAGCGAGCGGCAGGCGTCTTGTCCAAAGCGTCTGCCAGTTCACTACGAATCCCCCCTTTTTGTCTTAAGAGGAGCGCCTTCAAAGAGGCGTGAGCACGCTCAATAATAGCTTGCCCAGTAGAATTGCCAGGTACACCCGTAGAATGCTGCACACCCCAGTGGGAAAGAAACTGGGCAGTGCGATGAGAAACATAACCCCCGCCATTATCAGTCTTAATGAGGGCAGGAACCCCCATCACAGCAAAGCATGCTTGCCAATGCTTAATCACATCACGAGAGCAAGTAGAGGCCATAGCTGTCGCCCAAATAAAGCCAGAAAAGGTATCAATGGTAACATGAATATTGCGCAAGGTGCCAAACTCAGCAAACGTGGTAACATCAGACTGCCAAACTTGAAGTGACAATAGGCCACGGGGATTAACACCAGATACAAGGGGCAACACATGCTGTTGACAATCAGGGCAGGAGGCCACGATAGCACGAGCGTCAGTAATAGAAATCGCAAACTGACGTGCTAAAGCACGGGCAGACTGATGAAAAAATTCATGGGAAACCCGTGCCTGGGCAAATGAATTCGGAACATGGGCAACGCCAACTAGCTGATCAATCAGTGCATTGCCCTCGGCAAGACCATCTTGTAATCCAGAGTGGCTCCTAATATGCATAACAAAATAAGGGCATCGTCGAGCATTTAAGAGATGCCATAACTGAAGAAGAGCAGTCCATAAAACAGAATTCGTAACACGGCCCAACAGGGAGCGTTCTAAACGTTGAAGCACACCTACAGCATATAGAGAATCACTGACAATATTCAAAGGGGTATCGGGCCATTTTTCAAAGGTGCGAACAATAGCACGAAGCTCTAGAACCTGCAGGGAGCCTTCAGCAAGAACAAACTCGTGATGCCAATGGCCGTCAATAAACCAAAGAAGTCCTGCACGCTGGGCACTGCCGCTGGCATCGGTGAAAACAGTGAGACCAGCAACTGGACTAGACCGCAACATTAGGGCTTTTTCCAGAGGAAGCGTGGTAGCAAAAATTCGGTGCGAGGGAAAATGGCTACTGAAGTAACCGGCGTAATCCATGGTGGCAAGTACAAAAGAAAGGTGAGTAGCAAGCAACTGAGTCACAGTAACATCATCAAAGGGCAAATAAATAGTATGAGGGTCAATACCTGCAATGGCCAGCAAACGGCATCGGGCCATATAAATGAGATGAGCAATCGCATCAAGCCGCGTAGTCACAGTCGTGGTATAGTGCGAAGGTGGAAAAAGCCATTCAATGCCCACCAGTGGATCGGAAAGGGCCTCATGCCATTGAAAAAGTAAAGCTTCCAAAGAGGCATCTTTAGAAAAAATTGCCAAAAAAATGGGCAAGTCCGGATAAATACGCCCCGAATAACGTGTTGCAAGTTTATCTGCAATATTTCGTAAGGAAACCTGGTGCTGACTCTGCAGAGAGCGAGGTTCATCCGGAGCACGTCCGCCTTGAAGCAGTTGAACCAAGGGCGCAAGATCCTCATTAGTTATACCACAAAGACCGCAAACCCACTGCAAATCGCCCACCAAGCGCTGAACGTCATGTAAATTATGAATGTCCATCCGAAAGGTCAAATTCTGCGGGCGTACAATCGAATCCGTAATTTCCATACCAAGATATCGATATGGGGCTTGCCGCTGAAGTTTTTCTGGAGCAATCACCAGCCCAGCCTTTCGCAAAACTGAGTCAATTTCAGCAATCGCCGCATCCACAGCAAAATGGGCGCCAGTAAACAAGAGATCATCCATATAATGATAAATAATCCAATCAGGGTGCGCCAATCGCAGGGGTGCTATAGCCCAAGCAACATAAGATTGACAAATGGTAGGAGAATTTTTCATACCTTGTGGTAAAACAGTCCATTGATACCGCCGGGCAGGTGCAGCCTTATTTATAGAAGGCACAGAAAAGGCAAATTTTTCGCGTCCGCGGATGCAAGGCAATGGTAAAAAAGCAGTCCTTTAAGTCAACAACAAGCAGAGGCCATCCGTGCGGAAGCATAGTAGGTGTGGGCAGCCCAGGCTGGAGGGCGCCCATATCCTTCATTACAGCATTGACAGCGCGTAGATCTTGTAACAAACGCCAATGTCCGGACTTTTTGGGAATGGTAAAAATAGGGGTATTCCAAGGGCTAACAGAAGGTTCAAGGTGGCCCATAGCCAATTGTTCCTGCACAAGTTCATGCACCCGGGCGAGCTTATCTTTGGGCAGCGGCCACTGAGCGACCCAGACCGGCGTGGTGGTAGTCCATTCCAGCTGTAGGATCGGTCGCCCCTCAGTGGCCGCTAAGGAAAAGGTGAATTTTGCAACACAACGCCCCACTGACTTAAACAGTCCCGACCTAAAAGCCATATCGGAGCCGGCATTACATAGGGGCGAACTTTTGCACTCGTGGCCGGATCTTCCACATCAGAAATGGTAATAAAATTCACACTAATGCGAGTCAATTGAGTCCCACCAATGCCGGTCACTGGTGTGGCGGCATCCCGCAAGGGCCAAGATTCCGGCCAAAACTGAGCGGGGACTATAGTCACATCGGCCCCTGTATCCAGCAAGGCTTCATGAATAATCTGCCGCCCATCGGACCCTTGAAGCCGAACAGTACGGGTGGGCTTGCGCGAAGTAATGTCCATAGCAAAAGCAATTTGGGGAGGGCTAGTGGATCCAAATCCTCGGGACCCACGATCAATCGGGGTTGATCGGGGTACACATCCCTTGAAGGGTATTAGTTGAGCAATACGCGTGCCAGCAATTATAGTTACAGTGGGGCAGAGGGTGCGTACCATTATCCCAATGTTCCCGGTATAATCGGCGTCAATAAGGCCAGGTAAAACAAAAATACCCTGTTTAGATGTCGATGAACGGCCAATCAGAAGAGCACTTAATCCAAATCCTAATGGGCCATCAGTGTTAGAAGGAAGAACTTGAACTTTATCAGTCTCTAGAACTACATCTGATGCTGTGGCCAGGTCCACTCCGGCACTGCCACGGGTTGCTCCGGTGACGTGTTCCAGGCAGCCGGGTTGGTAGGTGGAGGTACTTGTATCGTCGCGCTCCTCCGAGGGGCGCTCCGTGATCCGTTTCCCGGCAGCGGCGTTCCATCTTTCTTATAACGTGCCCAGCAATCATTGGCATGATGTCCAAACTTATTACATCGTGCACAAGCACCAGTTGCAGAGTTAGGAGACATGGCAGAGGTTCGCTGTCCAAACCTATTACGTCGTGTACAAGCGCCTGTTGCAGCTCTAGATGACATAGCAGAGGTTCGCTGCCCATTTTGCATTGGGCAGTCCCGCCAGAGGTGCCCGGGTTTTCCACAACTAAAACAAGGGCCGGCTGGCCGGGTCGATCTTTTAGCCCCCCACCGTCGCCCGAGCAGAGGTCGTAACGTCACGGCCAGTGCAGAGGCCTGTGCCTCAGCATGAATTGCTGCCTTATCCGTCTCCTCAAACATAGTGGCCTTATTACATGCTTCAATCATTTCCATCAGAGATGCAGTTTTGGGTAAGGTAGCTAAGATACGGCGGCAAGTGGGATTTGCATTCTGGGTGGCAAGATCAAGGCCAACTGCAGTCCTGGCTTCTGGCGTCAGATTAGGGGATCTATCAATAGCTTCTCGGAGACGATCCAAAAAGGTGGAATATGGTTCTGATAGGCCTTGTGTAATTTTAGCATAGGGCGGGTTCGGCTTCCCCATCTGGGGCACCGCCTTAAAGGCAGCCAAAGCTAGTTCCTGTGATTGCTGCAGGTTCCGGGGTTCAAGACGGGCTTGCAAATGTGGGTCAGCAAAACGGCCGGCTCCCAAAAGCATCTCAGTAGTGGCCACGCGCCGGGGATCACCGTCCGGTAGATCCAGATTGTGGACAAGGGCCAAGTCGATTCTCTTGGCCCAATCGTCTTTCCACAACAGTTTTTGCGTAGGTGTAAGAAGTAGATCGGCTAGTTTAATTGCATCATACGGACACATCGCCTGGCCCGTAAATACCTGTTCGATAAGAGACTGTACATATAGATTATCTAGTCCATAAGCCATAATTGATTTCTGTGCCTCACGGATCAATTTCCAATCCAAAGGGGCCCATTGTCGGTGATTAGGATGTTGAGGGTCTGGTGTAATTACTGGAAAGGCCTCAGGTGTCAGCCCTTCAAGGATGGCTTCCTTTATGACCCCATGCCAACGCTGTACTGGGTCCGGAGGGTCCCCGGGGTCAGGTGGGGCAGAAGGGCAAGTCGGACGAAAACACTCGTGAAGACATGACCGTGATGATCCAGCTGGAAAACCTTGTTTTTGATCCAATTTGTTAAAAATGGCCTGCAGTTGTCGACCCTGGCGTTGCAGTTCCTCATAAAGAGCATCAGACCGGGTAAACTGAGTAAAATCAGAACATGGCTGTGATGGCACATGTTCCACCCGAGCCTCCTCTGCTTCCCCGCATTCATGACACCCCCAGGTCCCGTGGATACGGCACGGCTTTGAAAGGGGTGCATATGGCAAAGTTGTCTCCATAGGCTCGGGTGTATCGGGCGGTAGCGGGACCGAAGCAGGATCAGTTATATTAGGGCCAATAGCTACGTTGGAGGGTAATGGCATCGTAGCAGAGGCAACATCATCCATAGGGAAGGGGTTGGAAGCCAAGGGTATCACTGTGTCCTCACCACCAAAAAAATCCCTGGCTCCAACCGGCAAAACGGAGGGTATTCCGGGCGTTGGGTGACAAAGGTCAGATAGAGCCGCCTGTACTCCAGCCTCGGCTGCAAAGGCTTCCACTATCTCTGTTGTCTTCTTCCATATTGGACTCAGGGAGAAGGCTTCCTTGTCACCCTGAGCCACTGATTTCCAAAGTTCACAGCCCATCCGCTCCCACACAGTTTTATCAAATATTGTATTGGGTGATACAGAAAGTCCCCTTGAACGTCCCCACTGTAGTAAGCGGGATAATGCATCAGAGGGGAACTTTTCTCCCCGTCGCTCCGCGATGCGTGTCAAGCAGCAAAGATGCGTGTCAGAATTTCATGCACCATTTTCTCCTCTGCAGACGCAGCGGCTCCCATATTTACTGCTCACCTCTAGGTTCAGGTGTGCCCCCTTTTTTTTTTTTTTTTTTTTTTTTTTTTAAATGCCCTGCAGCTTACCGCTCGGCACTGGGCTTCAGGTGCTTCTCTCCGTTTGGACGCTCTATGGTTCCCAGCCGTACAACTCTGTTTAGGTGTGTCCTTCTTCTTTGGACGCCCTGCAGCCGCTGCTTGACACTCAGGCGCGCTTCTCTTTTCCTTTTAACAACTCAGGCCACCAACACTATCTTCAATAATCACATCGGGGTCACCATTTGTTGCATTACAAGAGCAGGAACAGAGCCCAAGCAGAGAGAGACAGCGTGTGTGTGTATACATCTCTCTTTATTCATTTCCCAGCATGCTCTTATATACAATATGGTAGTCAATCAATTACTAATTGATTAATCAAATCAACACAGCTGCAGCTGTAACCCATAGGGTAATTATCCTACACACCTGTATCCCATTTACAATTAGCTGGCCAATGAGAACAAGCCCAAGGCCAGTCCTTCACACACAACTCCCAGCATAATCAGCTCAGTATCTCACATTCTAATCCCACATTCCACATTACACAAAACAAAGGAAAGTTAAACGTCATAAAACTGAGCAGCATCAACTCAAAAAGATAACTTACCAGGGTCTCCTCTCTGGCTTCTTGCTCACCGGAGACGTACTGCTGGGACTGGCTAGACACCTCCAAAGTGGAGAAAAGTTCCTGACTAGCCGCCCCACCAGGCAACCCTGTCATGGGCTCCACATCATCCTCCAACTCCACCCCCTCATCCACGACTTCGTCCTCTGGGTTAGGCCAACTTTCTGCCACCTGTAGCCAAAGTATGTACAGGGCGCTTGGTGGGGGTCACTGCCAAGGATAGCGTCCAGCTCCTTATAGAAGTGGCAAATCTTTGGTGCAGCTTCGGAGTGATGGTTTGCCTACCTTACCTTCTGGTATGCCTGCCTCAGCTCCTTTATCTTTGCTCTGCCCTTCACCATCTCATTCGTAGCCCTTTTCACACAAGACACATGAAATCTGCCTGAAGGTATCGAAATTCCTATGGCTGGAGCGAAGCTGGGACTGCACAGCCTCCTCTCCCCATATACTCACAGATCCAACAGCTCCGCAGAGGTCCAAGTGGGAGAATGTCTGTTGCATGGTGCCGCCATGGTCAGCTGGGAAGATCCGATGTGAGCTCTCCACGCCGAGCAAACGGGAAGTGGAATTTCAAAAATTCCTGGGCCTTTAAAGGGGGAGGGGCAGATGCTTGTTTACCTGGCTGCAGGGCAGCGGGGTTCGAACAGCTGACCAGAGCAGTCATATGGACAATGTGGGACACCTCCTGGAGACCATTTACAGTGACAAAACCAAGCGTGATATCTACACTGACACTTTGTCAATAAAGCTTTGCTGAAAAAAAGCCCTATGTCTCTTGTCGAGGTGGTTTTATTTTGTTGCCAAAACAGGAGAGTTTTGTCGCCAAAAGTTGCATTGTAGTGTGTACACCTCCACTGTTTTGTTGGAAAAAACCCTGCCTTTTGCTGGCAAAACTGTGTAGTGTAGACACACGCTATACTAGAACCCTTACAGCAGCACAACTGTACTGATGCAGCGGCTCCACAGTATGCTGATGGGAGAGAGCCCCACGTCCCTGAGCAATGTAGTTATACTGACATGAGTTTGTAATGTAGACCAGGGCTCAGGCTCCAATCCTCTTTCTCCCATTACACTTTAATTATCTATAAACAGTGGAATAGATTCAACAGGAGAGACTGACATCAGAATATCTGATAGTTCAGTGTTAGACCATTCTCCTGAGAAGTAGGAGACCCCTCTACTTTCCTCAGGCAGAGGGGGAGATTGAAGCCAGTGCTCTAATCACTGGGCTCAAAGTTACAGTAACTCCTCACTTAATGGAGTCCCGGTTAACATTGTTTCGTTGTTACGTTGCTGATCAATTAGGGAACATGCTCGTTTAAAGTTGTGCAATGCTCCCTTCTAACGTCGTTTGGCAGCTGCCTGCTTTGTCCACTGCTTGCAGGAAGAGCAGCCCGTTGCAGCTAGCTGGTGGGTGCTTGGAACCAGGGTGGACTGGCAGGCCCCCATCAGCTTCCCACTCCTCTAAGTTCCCTGTGCTGCAGCGGCCCAGCAGGCTATCAAGGCAGTTCAGCTGTCCCTCCTCCCACTGCCATGTGCTGCTCCTGCCCTCTGCCTTGGAGCTGCTCCCAGAGACTCCTGCTTGCTGTGCAGGGTGGGTAAGGGGAGGGCTAATGACAGGGTGTCCCCCTTCCTCCTACTCCTGCACCCCTCTTACCCCTTCTCCATATAGAGCAGGGAGGGGACACGGAGGGAGAGTGACAGAGAGAGCTTGGGGCAGCAGCTGCTGTCTCAACTTCCTGATCCACTGAAAAAGACAATGTACTTAAGAGTGGGTCAGCTGACTTAAAGGGGCCGTGTGCATCTCTCTCTTTCCCACACACAAGGTGCATGTCTGTCTCTGTCTGCTATGCTGTCTCCCCTTTCTTGTGTTCATGCTGCCTTGTGTAAGAGGCTACATTAACAACAATGTATTAACCCTTGAGGGCTCAGCCAAGTGCTAGTTCATCATTTAGCAGCAAGGCATTCCCTGGGAAATTCCTCTTCCATCCTCCAACTTCACCACCTCAACCAAGCTTCACAATCATCATAGTTGTGAACAGTATTAAATTGTTTAAAATGTATACTGTGTGTATATCTATATAATATACACTTTTTTGTCTGGTGAAAAAAATTTCCCTGGAACTTAACCCCCGCCCTCCTTTTACATTAATTCTTATGGGGAAATTGGATTCGCTTAACATCGTTTCACTTAAAGTCGCATTTTTCAGGAACATAACTACAACATTAAGTGAGGAGTTACTGTATAAAGTAGGCACCCCCACCATTTTGTACGGTGCCTCACTCATTCTTACAAGAAATGCCTTAGGTACCTAAGCTGCCTGACTTCAGCAGAGGGGTTCCCAGTTATGGATCATAAGCAGGGGGTATAGCTTAGTGGTTTGAGCATTGGCCTGCTTAAACCCAGGGTTGTGAGCTCAATCCTTGAGGGGGCCATTTAGGGATCCAGGTCAAAAATCTGTCTGGGGATTGGTCCTGCAGTGAGTTGGACTAGATGACCTCCTGAGGTCCCTTCTGTCCTAACTATAAAGGGAAAGGAACAGCCCTATTGTGGTCAATACTATAAAATCCCTCCTGGCCAGAGATACCAAAATCCTTTTACCTGTAAAGGGTTAAGAAGCTCAGGTAACCTGGCTGACACCTGACCCAAAGGACCAATAAGGGGTCAAGATATTTTCAAATCTTGGTGGGGAGAAGGCTTTTGTTTGTGTGCTCTTTGTTTTGGGGTTGTTCGCTCTTGGGACTAAGAGGGACCAGACATCAATCCAGGCTCTCCAAATCTGTCTGAACTAGTCTCTCATATTTCAAACTTGTAACAGCCAGGCAAGGTGTGTTAGTTTTATCTTTGTTTTCTCAACTTGTAAATGTTCCTTTTTGCTAAGAGGATTTACCTCTGTTTGCTGTAACTTTGAACCTAAGGCTAGAGGGGGTTCCTCTGGGCTCTATGAATCTGATTACCCTGTGAAGTTATTTTCCATCCTGATTTTATAGAGATGATTTTTACCTTTCTTTCTTTAATTAAAAGCCTTATTTTTAAGACCCTGATTGATTTTTCCTTGTTTTAAGATCCAAGGGGGTTGGATCTGCACTCACCAGGAATTGGTGGGGGGGGGTTGGGAAGTAGGGGGAATGGTTAATTTCTCCTTGTTTTAAGATCCAGGGGTTCGGATCTGTGTTCACCAAGAACTTGGTGGAGAAGTCTCTCAAGGCTACTGGGAGGGAGATAGTCGGGGGGGGGAGGGGAAGGTAGACAGAGTTTCCCAAATAACTCTTAAAGGATTTGGGTGGTGGCAGTAAAACCCGATCTAAGCTGGTAATTAAGCTTAGAGGTTCTTATGCAGGTCCCTACATCTGTACCCTAGAGTTCAGAGTGGGGAAGGAACCATGACACCTTCCAACCCTGATATTCTATGATAGGCATCTTCCTACAGCCTGGACTTAGGCACCTATCTCCAAGAAAGGGGTGGTGCTTAGGACACTTTCATTGCCATTTCCTATTGGCTAACCTAGGCAGGAAGTCATCTAGAGTGCTGGCTTTTGCACATTCTAAGCCGCCTTTCGCTCCCCATTCATTGTACAGGGAGTCTAACTCAGGCTTTGTGGAACACAGTGGCATTCCAGTGATTGTCTAGGTGCTTAGGACGCTGAGCATTGCAACGCCTAAGTCCCTTTGTGAATCTGGGCCAAAATGATTGGGCTGTGAGCCAAATAAAGGACTTTTCAGTCATACTATAGCATTCCATACATGCAGCCCAGTCAGGGGCGGCTCTAGGCACCAGCAAACCAAGCACCTGCTTGGGGCGGCATGGGAGCTGAGAACCAACAGGGGGCTCTGGGAGCTGTAGTTTCTTGGTCAGCTCCCTGCCTATAAAGCCAGCCCTGGAGCAGGGAAAGAACTACATTTCCCAGCATTCCCTTGGCCACTACCAATTGGAAAGGAAGGAGGGGGACCTCATGTGGCAGCGTGTGCTGTGAGTGGAGAGTGGTAGAGAGACCATATTTTAACATTCAAAAAACAGGACACTCCAGGGGGAGGGAAGCCCCCCTCTGCCACCATCCACTCCCTCTGACTGCCCCGCACAGAAACCCCAACCCATCCAACCCCCCTGCTCCCTGTCCCCTGATCACCCCCTCCCGGGACCCCTGCCCCTAACTGCCCCTTGGGACTCCACCCCCTATCTAAGCCTCGCTTCTTGTCCCCAACTGCCCCCTCCTGAGACCCCACCCCATACCTGTCCCCTAACAAACCCCTGGGACTCCCATGCCTATCCAACCACTGCCTGTCCCCTGACTGCCCCCCCGAACCTCTGACCCATCTAACCCCCCCTGCTCCCTGTCCCTTGACTGCCCCCGGAATCCCCTACCCCTTCTCCAGCCCCCCAGCCCCCTTACAGTGCCACTCAGACCAGCATGTCTGGCTCCGCGCAGCACCAGACATGCTGCTGCATACATGCTGCCGTGCTCCCCCGCGGAGCCCACAGCCCCCCCCCACACCTAGCACCTGCCTTCCAGATTTGAACACCTCAAAATTCAGGAGTGCTCAAGTTCAGTTTGGGCAGCTGTTAGTCCATTTCTCCCAAATCAAATATACTGATCCACTGTAACTTGCTGTAGAAAAGGTAGGATAAAATTGAGCAAGAAATGCTTCCCAGTGGTCATTAGGACTGGAATTGCTATTTTCAACAGCCATTGCCTTTTTGTTTGTTTGTTTAAAAGGAAGACAGTGAAATTGCATTGGCAAATTCCCCATAGAAAGAAAGAGTGAACAAAAGAATAATAAAGGCACCTCAACTTTTCCTCATTTATGGAGGACAGCCTTGTAATATGCATCCAGATAGCCTCCAATCACACAAGCTGAAAATTGTTCCACTTTACTGCAGCTCTGTAACCTTATGGGAACCAATCCTGTCTGTGTTTTGTGCACATCCAAAATTCCTGCTGAATGACCCACCCTGGGAGCAAGTTACCGGTGACCCAGGGCTGCGGCGGAAGGAGTGTGCAGGTGGGGGTGGGGGGAGCCCAGGGCTGGAGTGGCAGGAGGTGTGTGTGGGGGCACTGGTGGGGAAGAGGGGAGCCCAGGGCTGGGGTGGCAGCGGGGTGTGGGGAAGGCACTGGTGGGGGGGAAAGAGGGAAGCCCAGGGCTGGGGCAGCGGGGAGGGGGGCAGGGGGGAGCCCAGGGCTGGGGCAGCAGGGGGGCTGCAGGGGGGAGCCCAGGGCTGGGACGGGGGCAGCCAACATTTTTTGTGCTTGGGGCAGCAAAAAACCTAGAGCCGGCCCTGATCCCAGTTCTGCCTTTAATCTCACAAGTGCAGTGCCTAGAGAAGTCAGTGTGAGCTGCAGAAGCTCAGCGTCTCAGAAAATGAAGTTACTCATTTAGGTGCCTAAATGTGGATATAAATTTTAAGAACCTATGGCCTAGGTTACTACAGAATTAGGTCAACATAAGGCAGCTTACTTTAACCCAACTCTGTATCTACACTAAAATGTTGCTCTCACCGATGTAACTCACCCAGTCCACTGACTTAAAAACTTCACCTCCACGAATGTCCTAAAAGTTAGTGTTGAAGTAGTTAGGCTGATCGACTGTCGCTGCCTTTCAGATGCCATCCCACAATGTCCCCCACTGACAGTTAAATCAGTGCAAGCACTCCTGGTGAGGACATGCATCACTGACACAAGAAGCATAGTGTGGACATGCAAAAGTGATTTAATTACTGCAATGGCTGTATGTCGTCGTAACTTAGGTTAACATAATTTTGTAGTGTAGACATACGCTAATTGAACTAACCTCATTATCTCTAGACTGATTCTTGCCTACATATTTATACCTGCCCCTGGAAATTTCCACCACATGCGTCTAACGAAGTGGGTGTTCACCCACAAAAGCTTATGCTCCAATACATCTGTTAGTCTATAAGGTGCCACAGGACTCATTCTCGCTTTTTACATACCCTAAATTGAAAATGGTGGCCTTGTTGTTAAGTGTATTGCATATCTAGTGAAATTCTCAGCCATATCAAGCTGAGGCATATTTAGATTCAACTTCCTTCCTTTCCTTTGATGATTCCCTCTTTTATAAACTTGGCTTTATTTGAGATCCCAGAATTGGGCTGAGTGACTGTACCAGGGACAAACACTGGTGGGCGCTGTAGAGAAAAGAACCTGATAATTTTATCTCAAGGAAGCAAAATTAAGCAGACTAACGATTTGGTAAAAGGCAAGATCACCTTGCTTCCCACCTTGCTCCCCCCCCAGAAAATACTGTGAAGAAGATGATTACAGCACAGGGAAGGCTGTAAGAGGTAAGGAGCTCCACGCCTGGTTACCATACAGCATTTAGCAGTAAGCCTGTGTTGAGGTGTCTGGGTCTGACTCTGAATGTTCCCAGATTTAAGGGGATGACGTTGATGTTCTAATTTGATGTTCAGTTGCTACAATTATTATAACATTCACAGGTGTGGCAAGTCAAATGCAGCATTTCACAAGGCTCATTTGTTGCCCTCATCTCACAGCTGGGAGCAAGAGGGAGAGAAGTGCCTAAGGGCTTGTCTACACTACAGGTTGTATCAGTATAACTTATGTGGCTCAGGGCTGAGAATAAGCCACCCCCCTGAGCAAGGTAAGTTCTTTGAGTGATTGTTAATGTTCTCTCTCTCTCGCTTGTGAGTGATCCCTTAGCCTTTCAGTCTTCTAGTTAGAGTTGTTCTTAGATAGTTATCAGATAGTTAAATACCATTGTATTCAGGTGTCTGGAAGCTAATTCCAGCACCAGCCATGGGCTGCGGGGCATGCCGCAAGCCCAGGGTTTCAAAGCCTGTGCCACGTGCCACAAGTCTATGCCTAACAGTGACCCCCATGACTCCTGTCTCCAGTGTCTGGGAGAGGCTCATCAGGCAGAGCTTTGCAAAATCTGCAAGGCCTTCAAGCCGTGCACTAAAAAAGAAAGAAACTTTCGCCTTAAGCAGTTGCTCATGGACGATGCATTACAACCACCGGCCTCAGACTGACTGGCACCGGCTTCCTCGGTGCAAAGTGCCTCATCATCCGTGTATGATCCGGCACTGCCCAGGCACAGTAAGTCGCCGGCACTGAGACTGGACGACCAACCTCGGTACTGGTCGACCTCTCTGGCACCGACTAAGCGGCCCAAGAAATGGGAAAGAGGGTGCTCTCCCCAAAGAGCTGCTAAGCAGCTCAAAGAAGCTCCCGGCATGCAAAGACAGATTGCAGGCCTGAGCCAAGAACTGGCACCATCAACTCCGGAGCCACATGCCCCATTGAGTCCGGTACTCAGCGAATTCAATGCCAACGAAAGTCTGGAGGAGGTCCTGGAACACCCCTTCATGACCGACACTTTCGAGGCAGTGAAAGACCTCATTGAGCTGTTGGTGCCAAACCCCCTCCCATGCAGGGAGAAGCCTCCGGTACTGCCCAAGAGGGTGCCATCCAGAGGGAAGCCGGCAATGGTGCGCCGCTCGAGGTGACTGTTCTGGCACTGCTTATGGCACTGTTCTCATTTGAGCTCGGTGTCCCGCTACTCCCTGGCACCCGTGGCCCAGCACGAGGTTATGGCACCAGAGGTGACTACACACCGGTTCACGACGCCATTGGTCATCTGGCACCGGAACATGGCACCGACAACCTCACTGGCACCAAGTGAGAGGCAATGGTCCCAGTCCCGAGACTCCTGGTACAGTTCGCAGACCTGGTCAGCCAGGCACTGCTCCCTGGCCCACACCTCATGGCACCCTATGGACGCTCAATGTTTGGCACCACCCCAGTCCTCTCCGTCGGCATCCTCCGTTTCTGAGGCCGACTCCCGTCGCTCCAGCTATAGCAGGCATTGGACAGTGGCCAGCAGAGAATCCCACTCAGCATGGCAGCCATAGTGGCCTCCTCTGAGTCATTGGCTTTTCTGGACCCCATGGGCCTACCATCAACAGCAGGGCACCAACTCCAGAGTCTCCAGGTCCGGGCACTCCATGCAACACCATTCCAGGTCGCCACACAGACACGCATCAATGACAAGGGAGGCCGCTCTCTCCAGGCCACCCCGGATCCCCTAGAGCAACTGGCAATGCCAGGCCTGAGACGGTGCCAAGCACTGTGACACCACGAGAGGTGTCAGCCCAGTCGGGCCCTGAAGTAACCCAGGCCTATGGGGACACACAGGAGGGTCTAGATGAGGGTAGTCAGCAGCAACTCACTTCCTCCTCTTCCCCAGACGAGGCGGTGGCGGGTATATCAGTCTCAGTACCATCACCAATTGACCAAAGGGCTCACCAGGAGCTGCTCCGCAGGATCACCCTCAACATGGGCCTCCAGGTGGAAGAAAGAGTCGAGAAATGGTGGACATCCTGGCTCCCAAGGATCCCTCCAGAGTTGCGCTTCCTCTCATAAAGACCATACAGACAAATTACAACACTATATGGCAAACCCCAGCCTCCATCATGCCAACGGCCGGTGGGTAGAAAGGAAATACTTCACCCCTTCCAAGGGCTATGAGTTCCTGTTCTGCCATCTGACTCCCTGTTCCCTAGTTGGTTCAGTAGTCAATGAGAAGGAACAAGCCTCGGCCCCAAAGGCCAAGGAGGCCAAGCATCTGGACCTCTTCAGTAGGAAGGTCTAATCCTCTGGGGGCCTCCAGCTATGCATAGCCAACCTGCAGGTGATCCTTAATAGACATAATTCAACTCTTGGACGGCCATGTCTAAGTTTAAGGATCGCCTGCCCCAGGACACGCACTCTAAGTTTGCTGTGTTAATCAAGGAAGAAAAGGCGGTGGCTAAGACTTCACGACAAGCCTCCCTCAATTCAGCCGACTCTGAGGCCAGAACCACTGCTTCGGGGGTAGTCATACGACGGTCAGCATGGCTCCAGGTATTGGGCTTCCCTCCAGAGGTCCAGAACAGCCTCCAAGACCTCCCCTTCGAGGGCTTGGGCCTTTTCTCGGAGCAAACAGACTCCAGGCTGCACAGCCTTAAGGATTCTAGGGCCACCCTGAAGTTGCTAGGGATGCAACCCAGAGAAAGCCCTTCAGGCCTCAGCCTCCACAGCAGAGACAGTATCAACCCCACCCCAGACAGAAGCTGTATCACAGGAGGGGCAGAAATAACAGGCGTAGACAGCAGAATAACGTGCCTAACTAAGGCCAGAATAAAGCCCAGCCCAGAAGCAAGCAAGGGTTTTGAAGGCGCACTTGAGGACAGTGTGCCAACCCAGTACCCAGATCCATCCCCTCAGTTTTTAAACCAGATATCCCACTTCTACCGTGCATGGTCCCATATAACATCGGACTGCTGGGTCCTATGCACAGAACAGGTGGGATACTCCCTCCAGTTTTCCTCCTTCCTTCCTTCCCTCCCACCCACCTTTCCTGTCCTTCTTCAGGGACCCCTCTCGTGAGCAACTCCTTATGCAGGAGGTTTGTTCATTCCTCGAGATGGGGCGATGGAGGAGGTTCCACAGGAGCTAAGGAGAAAGGGGTTTTACTCCCGTTACTTCCTAATCCCCAAGGCAAAGGGGGGTTTTCAACCCATTTTAGACCTTCGCAGACTCAACAAATTTATGGTCAAACTCCAGTTCTGCATGGTCTCCCTAAGCACGGTCATTCCATCGCTGGATCCGGGAGATTGATATGCTGCCCTCGACATGAAAGATGCCTACTTCCATATTGCCATTCATCCGGTGCACCGACACTTCCTCCTGTTTGTCATAAACCAACATCACTTCCAGTTCATGGTTCTCCCGTTCGGCTTGTCCATAGCCCCCTGAGTGTTCACGAAATGCATGGTTGTGGTGGTGGCCTTCCTGCGGAAAAGGCAAATTCAAGTGTACCCATACCTCAATGACTGGCTACTGACAGGTCGTTCCAAGGACAAGGTCTGGTCCCACATGACAATGGTCATGAACACCTTTCACAGACTGGGACTCCTCCTCAATGTTCCCAAATCGTCACTCATACCTACCCAAACGATAGAGTTTATAGGAGCAGGTCCTAGACTCGGTATAGGCAAAAGTGAGCCTTCCAGAGCCCAGGTTCCAAGCCATAGAGCAGATTGTGATAACAATGCTTCAATATCCCACCACGACAGTTAGGTGTTTCCTGCAGCTAATAGGGCATATGGCAGCATGCATGTATGTGGTCAAGCATGCCCGACTGAGACTCAGGCCCATGCAAGCATGACTCGCAGCGTCCGTACCGAGACCCCCTGGACCTTGTGGTGATGATCCTGGGACAGGTACTAGAATTCCTGCATTGGAGGCTGGACTGACCAATGGTCTGTGCAGGGGTCCCCTTTGCCAAGCCCCAACCTTCTCTGATGTTAGTAACAGACACATCAGATCTGGGCTGGAGCGCGCACTTAGGGGATCTGAAGATATAAGGCTTGTGGTGGAGGGACGATTTACCTCTCCATATCAACCTGAAGGAGTTCAGGGCAGTTCATCTGGCCTGCCAAACCTTTCACCCACTTTGCAAGGTCACAGCATGAGAGTCCTGACAACACCACCGCCATGATCTACATAAACAGGGAGGAGCCCGCTCCTCACCCCTCTGCTGCAAGGCTCTTTTCCTCTGGGACTTCTGTATAGCCTGATCCATTCAGCTGGAAGCATCCTACCTTCCAGAGATACGGAATGAACTGGCGGATCGCCTCAGCAGGTCATACCACATGCATGAGTGGTCAGTCTGATTGGACATCATACAGTCAGTCTTCCAAAAGTGGGGTTATCCCCAAGTAGACCTCTTTGCCATCAAGAGCAACAGGCAGTGCCCTCAGTTCTGCTCATTCCAAAACCACAGTCCGGGCTCCATTGCCAACACGTTCCTAATACCATGGGGTAAGGGGCTGAAGTATGCCTTCCCTCCTATCCTGCTGGTCCACCGGGTCTGCCTCAAAATTCGCAGGGACAGGGTGATGGTAATCATGATTGCCCCATCTTGGCTGCAGCGGCATTGGTACACGACCCTCCTAGAGCTGTCCGTAGATGCCCCAATAGCCCTGCCCCTCTTCTGGGATCTGATCACGTAGGACCACGGGTGCCTCCTCCACCCAAACATGCAGCCTCTACATTTCATGGCTTGGAAACTCCATGGCAAAGCAGCCATCTGGTCTTCAGTGCCCACGTTTACAGCCCACTATGCTGTCAACCAACAGGCCAGAGATGATGCGGCGGTCAGCAGAGCTGTTCTTCAATCAATCATTCCATGACTCCTACCCTCCTCCAATGGTAAGCTTGGAAGTCACCTAATTGGAATGGACATGAACAATCACTCAAAGAAGACAGGACAGTTACTTACCTCTCGTAACTGTTGTTCTTCGAGATGTGTTGTTCACGTCCATTACAATACCCACCCCCCTTCCCCTCTGTCCGAGTCAACGGCAAGAAGGAACTGAAGGGGGATTGGGCCGGCAGGGTACTATATATACCGCCATAAGGGTACCACTCTAAGGGGCTCTCCTGCCATCCCGGTGGGAGCTGCTAAGGGAAAAAGTTTCCAATGTCCACACACACGGTGTGCGCACACCTAATTAGAATGGACGTCAACAACACATCTCAAAGAACAACCGTTACGAGAGGTAAGTAACCATCTTTTACGAGAGGTAAGTAACCATCTTTTACACTGACCCAAGCACTGGTGTGCACAGCACTATGTCTGCGGGAAAGCTTCTCCCACAGACACAGCTACCACTTCTCATGAAGGTGCACTGCTGTAGTGCTTCTCGTGTAGACTAGCATAACTCCTCTCTGCTACAGAAAGAGGGAGGCAGGCCAGCAGTAGCCTCCCAAGTGGTATTTTTGTCTCCCTTGGTGGCAGCATGGCTGATTTCAGTCCCCTGCCATGGGAGTCGCTGCTTGAAGCTTCATGGAGTGGGTGGTGGAGACACTCAACACACACAGTTATTGCAGGGCAATCATGGCACATGTACTTTGGATCCTGAATATCTAAAAATAAAACCTTTTTTAAAAAGGTTGTTTAACAATAATAAATGGGAAAAAAAATTTAAACAGTCTGATAGTTCTCCAACTGTCCACCAGAGAGAGGGCAGGCAAGGCTTAAATTCCTTTTAAAGAAAATAATCGCTTTTAACTCTGCTGGGCTCAGCAAACCTGAACATAGCATTGCCAGGCAGGTGAGAGGAACAGATCAAACCTGCAGTTACAGGTGACCAGCAAAAAAACCCAACCTATTGGTCTGTGACTTTTTTTACTAGGCATTGATGTTTGGAGGAGAGCTGAGCAAATAATGGATTTTCTGGTTCAAGGACCAAACCAGCACTTAAAAGGGAAATTCGATTCAACCTAAAATGATTTCTTTTTATTTTGTTGAATCAAAATACTCAAAAAATAAAAATTATTTCAAATCAGCTGAAGAGTTTTGGGTTGATTTGAAATGAAAGGGTTTGTTTTTTCAGTTTGTTTTGTTTCAATTTGTGGACCAAAATGTTTCAGTTGACTTGAAACATTTTTTCTGAAAAAGCTGCAAAGAGTCCTGTGGCACTTTATAGACAGATATATTGGAGCATGAACTTTTGTGGGTGAATACCCACTTCATCAGATGCATGTAGTGGAATTTTTTTTGAGTTTTTCAATTCACTTGTTTTCAGGTGTTTTCTCTCCTTTTTTTTTTTCAAAATCTGAATTTCAAACACTGTTTTGGAAAGCAAAGTCAAAACAAAATGTTTTCTTATTTTTAAAATGAAACATTTTGAAACAAAAAAGTTAAAATGAAATGTTTTGACTTTTTAAAAAACAGTTTTCCAGGTTTTTTCCTGGCTGAAACTATTAATCAAATTCCACCAGAATTCACAAATAGTTTCAGAGCACCAAAACCCACATTTTTTTATTAAAAATATTTATTAAAAAAGAATTGCCCAGCTCTAGTTCAGAGAAGGCCTGAAAGTCTGTCCTACCCTGCCCCCCTCCCCCTCCCAGGTTTTTTTTACATTAGAAGAAATTAAGGTTCTAAAAATCCATTTTTTCCTGAAAGACTCTAATGAGAACTATATCGCATTCTAGAACCAGAGACACCAAGCAGGGTAAAACACAACTGAGTGAGAGAGGAAGGGATTTTCATTCAGATAACATTTAAAACTCCTTGGGCCTAATTCTGCACACATTTATTCAGGCACAACCCTTTTCAATGCATTTTGCACTCTCATAACTGTGAACAGAATTTGCCCCTTTGTATTTTTTGATGCCTGAATTGTGGTGTCATTCTTACATAAGAAAGGAGCAAAAAAGGGCACAACCTCTTTTTTCCCTTTGCATTAATGGTCTTAATTGATTTTACTTTAAGTCTTCACAAACATAAACCAGCCTTGCTACCCTCAACCCACAGCTATGGCCTGTTTCATGCACCACATGCTGGGTAATAACACAAGAGGACTCCATGTTTTTAAACCTAAGCTGGCTCTTTATAAAGATAACTACTTACACAGAGGGAATCCCACATATATCAAACATGCAAAAAATATAACATTAAGATTTCAAAGTCAAGCACTTAGCAATAGATTTTCAAAGGTATTTAGGTATCTGGGCACCCAAGTCAGATTTTCAGATGCATCTTGGCACCTAATTCAATGGGATCTAGGCACCTAGGATCTTGAAAATCCCTCCAGGCACCTATCTACAGCTTTAGGTGCCTCAATACCTTTGAAAATCCAACACTTAACATTTAGGAAATTCCAGAATTAATACTACCCATGTAACCTTAATTCGGTCCTCTTGTGCATATGCATTATGATATAATATTTAATTACATGATCACATACTGTGTTTTCCCACATGGATCATCACCAGCATTTCTATTGTCAAATCCACAGCACCAACATTTATTACTTGAACTGAAGAAGTGACTGGTAGCAGAAGTAAGCTATTACCTTCTTTGTGGGATAGCTACTAGTAGGTGGTGTGATACACACTTTGCCAGTAGTTAGATACGTATTTGCTCGGTTGCAGTAGAATGCAGTAGAATCAGAATTCCTGGCTCTGGGAGGCAAATGTAGTCTAGTGGTTAGAGCAGTGGTTACAGGCAGAACAGCCAAGCACACAGGTCTATCATATTCTTTCTGAAATGCAGTATGGCTGAGTGGAAGAGACTTGGATCTGCCATGTGAGGATCCTGGATTCCATTCTAAACTCTGGTTTCAGAGTAGCAGCCGTGTTAGTCTGTATCCGCAAAAAAACCAGGAGTACTTGTGGCACCTTAAAGACTAACAAATTTATTTAAGCATCCGAAGAAGTGAGCTGTAGCTCACGAAAGCTCATGCTTAAATAAATTTGTTAGTCTTTAAGGTGCCACAAGTACTCCTGTTTTTTTTAATTCTAAACTCTGTCTGACATGAGCTTATCTGAAAAATAGGGAGAATGATAGCTGGCAGCTAAGAGAGGGATATGAGGCTTTGCTTAGTAATCAGGTTTGTGAAGTGCGCCGAAATATTAACTGAGACTTGAACTCATAGTCTCTGTCCCAGCTTAGAGCACATTTGCCAGAGGGTATTTTGTTGGGGGAGGGAGAAGATCGCTCTCTCTTTCTCTCAGCAGTCAGGATCTAGGCTGACTTAGGAAGGTGGGATGGCATCCTGAATTTAGGTCTGTCCTGCAAAATTCAGGATAGGAGGCAAATCTAGCCCAGCCCTTGCATATGCTAAACAGGAAATGCACAGATTTTTTCTCTTCTGTTCCTGTGACCATGTCCGCACCAGTGCAGGGATGAAGTTTTCTATGTATGTTCACAAGTCCTGCCACACAGAGTCTCAAATAACTCCGCCATACTTCAGTCCCTCTGCCTAGGGTAGTTGTATGGTTGATCTCCACATAGGGGGCATTTCTCCTTTCCCCCTTCTAATGAGAGTTATTTTCCTTTCTTACTCTCAGATCTTTTTCTGGAGTTCAGTCAGACAAATAACAGATGTTCCATGGGCAGACTTTGCCTGCCCCACTCCCAACCTTGGCCGTAGAGATCATCTATAAAGTTCAATGACCCTAGTAAGGGATCATATAAAAGAATGGACCCTTTTAAAATTCGCACATCACCCTGTCCAAACCAAATGAGGCTAATAACTTGCTAAAAAAATTTGCTGTTCATATTGTCAGACCTACACAATCCCTCAAAGACTGTTAAGATGTTGAAATAAGCATATATTTATAGGGGCACAGAACAAAGAGCAGGGGTATTCAGTGATAAATTAGATTTGGGCACACAACAAACACCCACCGGAAAGTAAAGTTTAAGAAATTTTTCCCCAACCCAAATCTTGTGTACCCCTTCTGCCAGGTGGTGTCAGCAGCAACAAGGACTCCTCTTAACAGCACAAAACAGAACTGGCTCTAGGCCCCATCCAGAAATATGGAAAAACTAACCACCACCCCTGAGCACCTCTTGCAAGCACTGAGCCTGTGTACAACAAAATAAAACTTCTATTAAACCCAGCATTAATTTGTGAAACCACCACAATCACAATTCAAAAGCATGTAATCCTCAGCAAACACCCACCTCACAGTACATTGGACAGTGTACCTTGCTTCAGTTTCCCACCATGCGGTGTGAAAGTCCAAGGAATGGATATCCCTTTTGTGACGTTGCACCCCATAATGCTTTATAGAAATATGCTTATGAATGTAAATATGACATAACTGGAATATGTTTTATGCTACATATGCCATGTAACATATCTCTGCAAAGGTTATGATCGACTGAATATATTCATCCTATTTGTATGCATGTATCATTTTTGTATTCGAAGTTATGAATATTGGCTGTTTACTTATTGATGTTAAGTAGCCTTAGTAAGGCATTTGGTCAGCTTCTTAAGAAAGGAATTTGCAAGTTAAGTGGCCAATCAAGAAACGCTTAATGGAAAATGGACCTTGGAAGACTCCAATCCACATAAGAAGTCTACTTGGGGGTGTTCAAGGTAGCACGTGAGCAATGGCTGCTGACTGTAAAGTTCTGAGTCATGCATGGACATGTGACTTGCCCATGTGACTCCAAAACTCCATTCTACACAGGGAAAGGGAGGGGGGTCTACCCATGAGAGAGAAACTATATAAAGTTCTGAGTCATGCATGTGACTTTCCCATGTGACTCCAAAACTCCATTCTACACAAGGGAAGGGAGGGGGTCTACCCATGAGAGAGAAACTATATAAAGTCCTAGGAGATCCCTTCATTTTGTCTTCAGCTGGCTCAAGAGATGGCCTATCCATCCCCAAAGGATACCTGAAAGAAACTGGAACAAATGACAGTAACCACAGGGGTGTGAGTGATTGCTGGACCCAGACTAGAAGGAGGCCAGTCTGTAAAAGAAGCTTACTGGAACATCTCTGAGGGTGAGATTTCATCTGTAATCACATTCTTACTGTATTAGGCTTAGATTTGCATGTTTTTATTTTATTTTGCTTGGTAATTCACTTTGTTCTGTCTGCTATTACTTGGAACCACTTAAATCCTACTTTTTGTATTTAATAAAATCACTTTTTACTTATTAATTAACCCAGAGCATGTATTAATACCTGGGACGGGGGAGGGTGGGGCTGTAAACAGCGGTGCATATCTCTCTTTCAGTGTTATAGAGGGTGAACAATTTATGAGTTTAATCTGTATAAGTTTTATCCAGGGTAAAACAGATTTATTTGGGGTTTGGATCCCACTGGGAGCTGGCATCTGAGTGTTGGAGACAGGAACACTTCTCAAGCTGTTTTCAGTTAAGCCTGCAACTTTTGGGGGACGTTGTTCAGACCTGGATCTGTGTTTGTAGCAGGCTAGCGTGTCTGGCTCAAACGAGGCAGGGCACTGAAGTCCCAAGCTGCCAGGGAAAATGGGCTCAGAGGTAGTCTTGGCACCTCAGGTTGCAGTCCCAAAGGGGATTTCTGTGATTCAACCCGTCACACCTTTAACATATTGTGACGGGTTGGATCACAGAACCCCCCTTGGGAGCTGCCACCCAATGTGCCAAGACTACCTCTACCTCTGCTTTCCCTGCCAGCTCGGGACCCCAGCACCCTGTCTTGCTGAGCCAGACACTCCCATCTGCTCCAACAAAGACCCAGGGTCTTAATTACTTGCCCCAAAGCTGCAGGTTTACCCAAAAACAGCTCACAGAAGTGTTCCTGTCTTTAACACTCAGATGCCCAACTCTCAATGGGGTCTAAACCCAACTAAACCCGTTTTACCCTGTATAAAGCTTATACAGGGTAAACTCGTAAATTGTTCACTCTCTATAACACTGATAGAAAGATATGCACAGCTGTTTACCTTCCCCAGATATTAATACATACTCTGAGTTAATTAATAAGTAAAAAATGATTTTATTAAATACAGACATTGAACCATTGATCACTACCCGTTGACTGAGACAATCTAGCCAACTTTTTATCCACCTTATAGTGCATTCATCCAATCCGTACTTTTTAACTTGCTGACAAGAATACTTTGGGACACCGTATCAAAGTTAGTGGCTTTCAGCTTCAAATTGCTGCCTCAAGGTCCTTATGGCCTCGCTCTGTGCCCTCTAATAGCCCTGGTCTGTGGCTGTTCAAATTCAGCCTCCAGGCACTGAGCCTCAGCAGTCCAGCCATGAGTGAAGCTTTCACCCTTCCCTTCACAAATATTATGCAGCATACAGCATGTGGCTATAAGAATAGGAATATTGTCACTGGTCAGGTCCAGCTTCCCATATAGGCAGCACCAGTGGGCCTTTAAATGGCCAAAAGCACATTCAACAGTCATTCTGCACTTGCTCAGCCTGTTGTTGAATCGCTCCTTGCAGCTGTCAAAGTGCCCCATGTACGGCTTCATAAGCCATGGCATTAAGGGATAGGCGGGGTCTCGAAGGATCACAATGGGCATTTCTACTTCCCCTATGGTGATCTTCTGGTCTGGGAAGAAAGTCCCTGCTTGCAGCTTCCTGAACAGCCCAGTGTTCCGAAAGATGTGTGCGTCATGCACCTTTCCAGATCAGCCTGTGTTCATATCTGTGAAACTCCCAAGGTGATCCACAAGTACCTGGAGAATAATTGAGAAATACCTCTTGTGATTAATGTACTTGGTGGCTAGGTGGTCTGGTGCCAGAATTGGAATATGGGTGCCATCTATCACCCCTCCACAGTTAGGGAAGCCCATCTGTGCAAAGCCATCTACAATGTCATGCACGTTGCCTAGAGTCACAGTCTTTCAGAGCAGGATGTGATTAATGGCCCTGCAGACTTCCGTCAACATGAGTCCAAGGGTAGACTTTCCCACTCTGAACTGGTTAGCGACCGATCGGTAGCAGTCTGGAGGGCAGGAGGGGAGGACAAGGCCACACTGCACTTCAATACTTATTTATTGAATGCCAGCTTTCTGTTGCTTGGGCAGTCCTCTTGGGTGGAGTGGTTGGGTGCCCGGAGCCCCCCCCCACCGCGTTCTTGGGCGTCTGGGTTAGGAGGCTATGGAACTTGGGGAGGAGGGCGGTTGGTTACACAGGGGCTGCAGTGGCATTCTGTGCTCCTGCTGCCTGTCCTGCACCTCAGCAATACGCCGGAGAATATTAGTTTGATCCTCCAGTAGCCTGAGCAAGGCTTCCTGCCTCCTTTCATCACGCTGACGCCACCTATCATCTTGATCCCACCACCTTTCCTCTTGCTCCCACCACCTGTCCTTGGGTTCATTTTGTGCTTTCCTGCACTCTGACAGTGTCAGCCTCCAGGCATTCTGCTCAGCTCTTTCAGTGTGGGAGGACTGCATGAGATCAGAGAACATTTCATCGTGAATGCATTTTTTTTTGCGTTCTAATCTTCGTTAGCCTCTGGGACGGAGATGACAGGGGGAGCATTGAAACATTTGCAGCTGTGGGAGGGAAAAAAGGGAGAGTAGTATTTTAAAAGACACATTTTAGAGAACAATGGGTAGACTCTTTCACAGTGAACCAAGCATTTAACATTACATAGCACATGTGCTTTCAGTACAAGGTTGCATTTTGCCTCTTATATTGAGGGCCTGCCAGTTTGGTGAGAGAGATCACACACGCAGGGCTGGCGGGCAACAGAATTCGGCTTGCAGGCAGACATGATAAGCCATAATCTTTTGGCTTCTTTAACCTTCATAACATGTGGGAATGGTTTCAAGTGGCAGTGCCCGCATGTCCCATACCAAGCACCCATTGGGTTGGCCATTTAAAAGGAGGGGCTGCAGTTTTTGGGTAACATGCAGCACAAACCCAACTAAACCCCTCCACCCCACCCTATTCTCTGAGATGATCGCTTCACCCCTCCCCACACCATATGACACACAGAGGAGATGATTTCTGTTCAGCCACAGGCAAACAGCCCAGCAGGAACAGTCACCTCTGAATGTACCCTTAATAACATTCCCCTATTTCAATCAGGTGACCATAAATGATATCACTCTCCTGAGGATAACACAGAAAGATAAAGAACGGAAGTTGCTTGAATGCCAGCAAACAGTGGGACCATATGCTGCCGTGCTTTGTTATGCAATGATTCCAGACTACGTGCGACTGGCCTGGTGTGGTAATGGAGGATCGAATAAGGCTGCCCTCCCCAGAAACCTTTTGCAATGGCTTTGGGAGTACATCCAGGAGAGCTTCATTGAGCTGTCCCTGGAAGATTTACACTCCATATGTTAACAGACTTTTCCAGTAGCTGTACTGGCTGCGAGTGCATCCCAAGTCTTCAGGGCAAATTAATCATTAAACACTCTTGCTTTTAAACCATGTACAATATTTACAAAGGTACACTCATCAGAGGTCCCTTCTCCGCCGTCAAGGTCTGGGAGCCCACCTTGGGTGGATTGGGAGGGTACTAGATCCAGGGTGAAAAACAATTCCTGGCTGTCAGGGAAAACAGTTTCTCCGCTTGCTTGCTGTGCGCTATCTTCAACCTCCTCCTCATCTTCCTCATCCCCAAAATCTGCATCCCTGTTGTGTGATAATTCATTGACGGAGTCCATGCACAGGGGTGGGGTAGTTGTAGGGGCACCCCCTAGAATGGCATGCAGCTCATCATAGAAGCGGCATGTCTGGGACTCTGACCCAGAGTAGCCGTTTGCCTCTCTGGTTCTTTGGTAGGCTTGCCTGAGCTCCTTAAGTTTCACGCGGCACTGCTATGGATCCCTTATAGCCTCTTCACGCCCTTGGAGATTTTTTCAAATGTTTTGGAATTTTATCTTTCGGATAGCACGGATTCGTATCCCCATACAGTGATCAGATCCAGTACCTCCCGTTCAGTCCATGCTGGAGCTCTTTTGCGATTCTGGGACTCCAGGGTCACCTGTGCTGATGAGCTCTGCATGGTCACCTGTGCTGATCAGCTTGCCACAGTGGCCAAACAGGAAATGAAATTCAAAAGTTCGCGGGGCTTTGCCTGTCTACCTGGCCAGTGCATCTGAGTTGAAAGTGCTGTCCAGAGTTGTCACAATGGAGCACTCTGGGATAGCTTCTGGAGGCCAATACCGTCAAATTGCATCCACACTACCCCAAATTTGACCTAGCAGGGTTGATTTCAGCGCTAAACCCCTCATCGGGGAGGAGTACAGAAATCGATTTTAAGAGCCCTTTAAGTCAACAAAAATGGCTTCTTTGTGTGGACAGGTGCAGGATTAAATTGATCTAACGCTGCTAAATTCGACCTAAACTCGTAATGTAGACCAGGGCCAAGTCTCTGTTATTGCCACAAACAATCTTGTGTCATAGCTACTACGCATGGCAAGATCAGTGTCGCACTCGTCTGCATTTGTAGTTTAAGGAATAACTCCACTGTCACTCGTGACGTGTTGGTCAGAGCAAGCAGCATACTGATCAACAGTTCGGGATCCATTCCTGCAGCCTGAAAAGACAGGGAGCACAGTACACAAACCTTTTGAAGAAGGCGCCAAATGTGGATGGAAGCACAGGGATTGCTGGGATGTGAAGCAATGCATCATGGGGCATTGGGACAGGACCAAGGATGCCCCATGACCCCCTCCACCTTCTCACAGCTCTTAACAACAGAAAGAGAAAGAGGTGCTCTTTGGGATAGCTGCCCAGAGTGCACCTCTCCGAAATACCACTGCAAGTGTTGCAAGTGTGAACATGCTATTGCACAGGCAGCTGACAGTGTGAACACACAACAGCGGTTTCCCTTCAACGTTCTCTGAGCAACGCTGCAATCCTGGGACTGTAACTCTGCCAGTGTAGACATGCCCACATTCTCTGAATCTTGAGAAGTGAGAAAGCAAGGTGCCCATCCCAACCTGTAGGCTTCTATTCATTAGCTGTCCTTGAATATATGGTGTATGAGTCACACTGAAATGGTGATTAAACACCCCCTTACCTCAGCCCCTCATTTGTATCAGATATCAGCTCTTCTGCCAGCTACAGCCCTTGCCCAGAAGTTTTTATCTAGCCTTATCAAGCCCTTTGATAACTGTGGATTAGTTCCAAGGTTACAGCTCACTCCACACTTCCAGAACATTATGGTTTTGCTTCCCCTTCTTTAAAAAAAAAAAAGAAGGATTTATGCTTTTATTTGTCTGTTTTCCCTCACTAGGGGGAAGGTTACACAAAAGAGAGACGTGGGGGGTTGCTCACAACTATGGTAATGACTCAGAGGGAAAACTTCCTGCTTAGAATATGAATTAAAATCTATTCTTCATGCACAGAAGGGTATGAACCCCTGGACTGAAAGAACATAAAGATCCTTCTAGAGTAAGATTGGGAACCCATTAGAAGATTGGGGAGCGGTGGGTGGAAGAGGTCTAAACTGTCTCTGCTGCCCCATCCTTTTTCTCTTTGTTCTCTCCCACCCACCACACACATACTTGTTTCTTTATTTTCCCTGCATCTTCTCAAAGGATTGGCTCCCTCAGGGATACTATTGGTGGATTTGAGAGAATTTCTTCAGGAGCATGTCTGCTCTAATCCTTTTCTGACTGGTTCTTGTTGAAATGTGCCACAGATTGATGGCGTGGTGACTGCCCCTGGCATATGTCCCTGATGTAGATGGGAAGACGCTGAATCGAAGCCAGGACCACATGGCTGGCTCCCAAACACCAGGTTAAAAGCACCCTGACTGATTTTGCTGACCTCTCAGGCCAAGTTGATGTGTGAGCTATAAGCAATGTCACTTGAGGTAAACACTCAAACAGGATTTCTAAATTCAGTCTGTTCTCATGTCCGAACTGAGTTTAATAAGTCCAAGCTCTCAATTGCCAAGATAAATGAGACTGAGACAGTTTCCAGCACTGTTATTTGCTCTCTGCATTTCCATTTCTGTAGTCCATCCCTGTTCCTCCACCCCTGCCCACACACAGCTCTGCCAATGCCCCTCAATCCTGACGCCGTGTTATTCCAGTGCTAGCCCTCAAAGCTCTACCAATGCAGCTCAATCTAGACCTGACAGAAGGCTGTCCACATTATCCAGCAGGTGGCTCTCCATCTTGGGTCTGAGATATTCTCAACATCCTCCTCCCCTTTGCAGCAGCCGCAGTCTCTCAGCTCATGCTAGTTAATCTTTTGCAGCTTCAGTTTTATGAGCTCTGCAGAGAGAGCTTTTTTTACAGCCTTAGCTGGTAATGTGGTGACAAAGCTTCATCCAATGCTGCAGCCTCAGTTCTGTCTGTCTGCCCACATACTTCCCCTTCCCCTGCCCTGCCCCAACTCCTCTGAGATTCCCACTCCTCCCTGAAAGCCCAAAAGCTGAGAGAGGGTCCCACCAACGTCATGCTCGGTCTCACAGTCCTCCCCTTATCTGTGGCCAGTGACAGCTCTCGCAGGAGAAAAGGTTATCACCAGGAGAGAATTGCTTTGGCCTCACCCATAATGGATTTATTACACTGGCTGCTTGGTCTTCTCTCTTACCCTTGTTTCTCATTTCCTGTCACATCATCACTGTGGATCATATTGTGGGAAGCAGGAGAGAGACTCCAGCCCCCTAAGTCTGTGATACATTTGCTGCAGTGAGATGTGTATCTGTGTGCATGAGGCCTGGTCAGCACTTTTAAAAAGTTTTACTGACATAAGTGTGGTAAGTGGTGTGATTTTTTTAACCAACATAACTAGACCAGCAAAGCCCTAGCGTAGATGCAGTTATTCCAGTATAGTTTATTTCATCCTGCTGAACTGGAATAAGCATTTTTATACCAGTATAAATGTGTCCACAGGTGGGAGGGTAATATCTTATATTGGACCAACAGAAGCTTTTGAGTTTACAAGATAGAACAAGAAGCAATGGTCTCAAGTTGCAGTGGGGGAGGTCTAGGTTGGATATTAGGAAATGCTATTTCACTAGGAGGGTGGTGAAGCACTGGAATCGGTTGGTGGTGGAATCTCCTTCCTTAGAGGTTTTTAAGGCCCGTCTTGACAAAGCCCTGGCTGGGATGATTTAATTGGTGTTGGTCTTGCTTTGAGCAGGGGATTGGACTAGATGACCTCCTGAGGTCTCTTCCAATCCTCATATTCTATGATTCTATGATTCTGTGACAGGCCTTACCTTGTCTCTCTAATAGGGGTATGAAAAAACCACATGCCCTGCCCAACATAGCTATGATTGCAAAAACCCTCAGTGTAGATGCAGCTATGTCAACAAAGTGCTTCTGCCAGCATACCTACCATCATTCAGGGAGGTGGTGTGACTATGTGTTGACATATGCTGTGTCTACGCTCTGCCAATAACTGTATCTGCAAAGCTTGTGTAGTTTACACTAGCTCTAAATGCATGTAAGAAAGAGTGAGAGATAGAGCAGGGGTGGGCAAACTTTTTGGCCTGAGGGCCACATCGGGGAATAGAAACTGTATGGCGGGCCATGAATGGTCACAAAATTGATATTGGGGTGTGGAAAGGGGTGCGGGCTGTGGGGTGGGGCTGGGGATGAGGAGTTTGGAGTGTAGGAGGGTGCTCTGGGCTGGGACCGAGGGGTTCAGAGGGTGGGAGGAGGATCAAGGCTGTGGCAGGGGTGTGGGAAGGGATGCAGGTTCTAGCTGGGGGTGCCGGCTCTGGGGTGGGGCTGGGGATGAGCGGTTTGGGGTGCAGAAGGGTGCTCCAGGCTGGGATCGAGGGGTTTGGAGAGGGGGAGAGGGCTCAGGGCTGGGGCAGGGGGTTGGGGCATGGGAAGAGGCTCAGGGAGTGCAGGCTCTGAGCAGTGCTTACCTCAAGCAGCTCCCAGAAGCAGTGGCGTGTTCCTTTTCCAGCTCCTACGCAGAGGTGTGGCCAGGCGGCTCTGCACGCTGCCCCATCCGCAGGCACCGCCCCTGCAGCTCCCAATGGAGCGTGTAGGAGCTGGAGTGGTGGTACCTTTTTGGATGTTTCTTCTCATCCTTTCATCACTTTTGGTTTCAGTCCTCAGATCCCCTTTTTTTCTCCCTTAACATTCTCTCTCCTGCTGACCCCATCTGCTCCCATAGTGCTTATCTAGCTACATAGCTACCATCTCTGCTCCACTACCCTCTCTTTTGCTCTGTTCAGTCTGGTGTCCTCTCCGACCTTTCCTCCTGGACACCTTGCTGCCATCCCAGGCTGTCCATAACAGAATGCCTTATCTTTCCACCTCCTGCCTTGTCTCCCATCTCTGATAACTCCACTGTCTTTTCAGCCTCATCTTTGACTCATCCTTCATCTCTCCACCCCCAGTCTCTCTCACTATGTCCAGTCATCCCTCTTTAATACCATTTCATATGTATGTAATATCTCACAGCCTTTCCTTGCTATGCCCTGATGAAACCCTTGTTTATACTCTGATCATGCCTTTCTTTCATTACGGTAACTCTCTTCTCACTTCCTCTGCTCGACTCTGTCCAAAGCAGTACTAACATTGTCTGATCCAAAGCTCTGATTTCATCACCCACCTCCTTGAACCCTTCCTTGACTTCCTGTCTCATAATGCATCAAATTCAAGCACCTCATCCTCACCTACAAGACCCTACATAATCTTACATCCACCAGTGTCTATCGCCTACATCTCCCTTGCTTTCTGTGTTTATATCTATCTTTCTTCCTGTAGTACAGTCCACTTTAATTTCTTCATATTCTTCCTCTTGCTTCCTCCACTTCTTCCAGTCCTCTCTCCTTAGTTGACTCTGCCTATTCTCAGCTTTGTGCCTTCTGTCATGTTGCTTGTAATTGTGGGATAGTCTCCCCTTTGTTGTCTACCAGTCTCTCTCTCTCCTTCAAATCCCACCTCTTCCTTACCTCTCGCTGATAATCTCCTGACAGGGGCGGTTCCAGGCACCAGCACACCAAGCGTGTGCCTGGGGCGGCAAGCCACGGGGGGGAGGGGGTGCTGTGCTGGTCGCCGCGAGGGCGGCAGGCAGGTTGCCTTCGGTGGCATGCCTGTGGAGGGTCTGCTGGTCCGCGGCTTCGGCGGACCTCCCACAGGCTGCCGCCGAATCCGCGGGACCGGGGACCTCCTGCAGGCAAACCGCCGAAGGCAGCCTGCCTGCCGTGCTTGGGGCGGCAAAATACCTAGAGCTGCCCCTGTCTCCTGATAATCTCTTTCTTCACATATCTTGTCTTTATATTGCCTGTTTTAGGATCTGAATGGAGCAAGGAAAGTTCCTTGCTCTCTCTGTGTGTAAAGCTCTGTCTACCTTGCTGGCACTCTGTACAAGTTGTTTTGCATAATAGTAACTCTGCCTCCTCAAAATCTTTCCTCATCTTCCTGAAGTTTTAACTCAATATAGGATTCTTCTTCACCCTTTGCTCTAAGCTGTTGTGTAGCACTGCTGAATGACCCACTAAACAGCTGCCATGTTTCATCTAGGAGGTGGCTGCATTCTGATGGAGGGACCTGAGATTCTTATACACAGAGATTGTAAAGTGTTCTAGGGTCTTTTAGAATGAAACTGCTAGAGAAATGTATGAGGTTGTTATTCCTCTAATGCCTGGTTTGAACAGAAGGCTCAGAATCTGTATGGGCAGGGCACAGTGGGTAGTATTAGTCCTGCCCCTGGTGATTGATAGCACTGGGATTTGAGGTAATAAATCTCCTCCAGGACAGGGCTGTGAGAGAAGTGCTAGCACCCAAGGTCAGTCTAGATATTGCCCCCTCCTCTCACTCCCCTTGAGTGAGAACCTGGGAGGGGAAGTCTCACTGTTTTCATCATAAAGGTGGCAGGTGGGGAGGTTTTGGGTGGGTGAGTGGGTGGGAGACTAGGAACTATATTATAGCAGGTCTAAACAGGTGACTTGAGCATCCTGAGAGACAGAAGAAGGGAGTGTTGGACTGGAGTGAGAGACTGGGGATCAGGCAAGAACGTGGGGCTTGAGAGAGAGCTGGTGAGGGAAGGAGAGAGAGAGATGGCTGACAGGAGGAGATTCCCATCTCACGTGAGTGTTCCTTCCATTTCTCTTCCTTTCTGTTTCATGCTGTTTTAAATAAAAATAGAGTACAAGGCTGTGCTGAGATGGGGGTTTGCAACCCGAGAGGAGTGCCATGAGCACTTTGGAGGAATCCAGAGCTTCCCTCCCACTGCTGCCAGGCATGCAGAGGGGCCATGCCTGTGAGGGGTTGAGGTGTATTAGAACAGAGTGACATTTTTTCAGAGAGTAGAAATTTCACCAAAAATGCATTTTGGAGGGGGAGAGGGGGCTCTGAAACATTTCATGAATTGGATCAAACTGGACAAAACCCCTGATCTTTTCCAAAAATTCAAAATGTTTCTTTTCAACCATTTTGAGACATTTCATGTTGATTTTTTCATTTCAAAATGGCATTTTGTTTTCAGATTTGGCCAATTAAAAAAAAACACAAAAGAGGGTGAAGAACCCAAAATGGCCCAATCACAATGAAAATCTAAAGAAAAAAATAATGTCAAATGAACTGAAATATTTTGGTTGATTCAAAATCAATTTTTTCCTAGTTTTTCAATTCGATGGAAAACATTGAAAAAAATTATTTCAGTTCAAATCAAACTGGATTTTTCCCTAGATTTTTTAGTTTGGCCCCTGAACCCCAAGATCCATTATTTGCTCAGTTCTACAGCATAAACCCTCCAGCACAGTCAGCTATCTTGGGTAGATTCTGGAGCAGTAACGAGGAGCCACCCCTGAGTTTGTGCTGATAATGAAGGCTCCTTGCCTGCTTTGCACACTTAGCCAAAATGAGAAATATTTACTGGTCCTGAGGTGGGGTCACATGGGCCACTTGCCAAGCAGCACCAGTACAATGCTGCGGTGTCCTGAGGGAAGGGGAGTGATATGCCAAGCAATGACTAAACCAGTTAGCAAGGAGGACTGGGGGGCTGAGGGCAGTAAGAGAGATGGGGGAGGGCGAGAGACAGAGGGAAACCACTTCAGGGGATACATGGAGGATGAACTGGGGTGATTCACAGCAGAGGTGAGAGGTTGATGGCAAGAGACACAGACAGGGGATGCACACAGGAGTCTGGGCAGTTCCGAGCCGGGTGACCAACTATAAGAGTCACATAGGGAGAGAGGGGCTGAGAGATGCAGAGCGGGAATCTCTTCTAGGGGATCTTCACCAGGGGATTTTGGGCAGCTCTGAATAGAACAGAATGAGAGAGGGAAGGGTTGGAAAGCTGCAGCAGTGGGGGGGTCTCAAGATGTGGCTGTGGAATGGAACATTTGGAGACCACAAGCACTGCAGAACTGTTGTGTTGAGCCCATGAAAGGGCTGTCTTCCCCGAAAAGTGGTCCCCAGAGTGAAAAGCTGGGTAATCCCTGTTCTTGGGGAGATTGTGTGGGGACTGGGGCAGCCCCTTTATCATGGAGAGAGCGATAAGACCCCAGGAGATACACACAAGGGACTGGGGCCATTCAGAGAGGTTGACCCTCTTTAGCTTCCACAGGAGGAAGGAGGGGGCTGATAATAGGCATGTGATTTCCTCTTTCCCTGCATGCAATTCCTGCCAAAGAAATATTCCTGGGTTCCTCACCTCATTAATTAATAGCCCATTAAAAGTCATAAAGTCATTGACAGGCCAATAACAGCGTGAAGACCTGCCGCTGGGCCATGTGGAGGAACGTGCTCCCTATTCTTATCACTGGCTGGCAGGCTCAGAGGCCCAGTTCCCCAGCCTGACTGCAAGCAGAGCTGTGAAATGGGAGGCAGAGAGAGTGGGTGAAGGTCCTAGCTGCTCTTGTCCATGGGGACCTTAGCACCAGGACAAATACATTTCTGAAGGGAGCCAAGGCTGAGCATCCACAAAACTCAGTTCAGTTACATTCTTACAGAGAGTTAATCCTCGGGGCAGTCAGCAGGGATGTGGTTAAAGACTAGTTATAAGTACCTTCAGGAGGTGCTCCAGGACCCCTCTTCCATGTGCTGCTACTCTCACAGCCACTAGGGCCTTGCACACTTATGGGGCTTTGTGCACATTCCCAGTTTGTCCTAGCTGCATGATTCCACACTGGGACCCATGGTCCCCTTTCCCTTTTCATTTTGGTGCCCCAGGCTCTCTTGGGAGCTGGAGAAACGTAGGAGAGAGACAACCTACTAATGGGATACTGTAAATGTGGCACACTCACGACAGGAGAGATGAGCAGGGACAGGGGAGCCATTGGACAGGCACTCCTTCCTTCTCACACTTCCTCCTTCTGTCTCTCTGTACCTCTGGGTCTTTTTCTCACTGTGTAGCTCTCTTTCTCCCTCAGTGCCTTCTTCTCCTCCCCCCACCCACCCCGTCCCGCTCCTTCAGGATTCCCCCCTCCCACACACCTGATACTCAATCCTGGCAGAGTTAATGCCTCTCGCTCAGATCAGATGTGGCACTGGGGGGTCATGTGACAGAGGAAGGTTGCTATAAATATAGTTAAACCCTGCAATCACTGCCCCAGACGCCTTTGGGCAGGAAGAGGAGAAAGTAAGAGAGACACAAGGAGGAGGGTGAAGGGGAAAGAGAGAGAGAGAGAGAGAGAGAGAGAGAGAGAGAGAGAAGGAGTAGGAGTGCAAGACAGGCAGAGGCCATACTCTGGGCCAGCCGGCTAGGTGGTTCAGGGTTGGGCCTAGACCAGCACCATCGTCACAGCTGAGAGTGTGTGTTTGGGGGAGGGGGGGAGAGCAGTGTCATGGAGAGTTCCGAACATAAGATGGAGGAGCCCAGATTGGACTCAACCCTGTGGGGTGGTGCTCCCCAGTACGTCTATGTCCACTTTGAGAAGTGCACCAGTTACGGGATCCCGTCGGAGGCAGGGCGCGAGGCCAGGGGGACGGGGGATGACCTGCACTACCTGGAGAACTCCCTCAGCCATCCGCAGGTAGGGCTGGGCAATAGGGACATTGGGGCAACATAGATCTCCGTGGGGTGACATGGGTGTATGAGGCTGAAATGGTTCTGGGGAGTCCTGCTGGAGGTGATGCGGAGCATGCAGCCCTATCGGAGTACCCTTCCAAACCTCTCCCTCCCCTTGCTCCTTGGCCTGCAGAGCCGGAATTGGCCCTTCCACCAGGCTTCTGTGATGGCACTTACATTCAGGAATGCTGAATAGTGCTGTCCAGTGTCACTCCCACCTTCAGGGGACACTGAATACTTAGTGGAGATGGGGAAAGTGGGGTGGGGAAAAGAAAACTGCCCCCATAACACACATACAGTGTGATAAGAGAAATTTAGTCTACCACAATAGCATGGCACTGAGACACCACCGTGATAATATTTAGAGAGATCTGGAGAGAGAGAAAAAGAGAAAGAGACACACACACCAATGCCATGATTTATCCCTACACTAGTGCTGATCGCAGCACAGGGACCGACATGAAACAGCTTTCACCACCTCCCCTCCCTGATCTTGGGGCTTCTGGGGCCTGGTTTGAGTCCTCGTGCAGATTAAGGTTTATTCAACGCCTAACCCTGCTCTGATTTGCACCCTAGCTGCTGTAGCCATGATGCATATAGTGGCAACAGGAGATAGCCAAGGCATAGATGTGTCCTGGCCATGCCAACCTCCCTCCACTGGCCATGCTCATGACCTGCCCCTGGCATGTCCCCTGCACCAGAGACTCCAGTGGGGGCAGATGAGGAGCTGGTTATTCTAGCTCTGTACATGACAGAAAGGCCTCCTCCACTTGTATTCCCTGGGGAGGCCCTTATATCTGCTTTGCAGCCACTTTGCTCAGGTTTAACTGGCGGCAAAGGGGCTTTACAATGACAGTGAATTTAGCCCAGTGATTATAGACAGAAAGAGTGAGAGAGTGAAAGACTGAGTGAGAGAGTGCACAGCTGGAAAGTATTTGCAGAAATTTGTTTGAATAAAATGATGCTGGTTTGTTTGGATGTTTTTTCTGGCCTCTGTGACGTTGCACTCCATATGTTTTATGGAAATATGCTTATGAGTGTAAATATGATGTAACTGGAATATGCTTTATGCAAAAGATCTCTTGTAAGGTATCATTGCAAAGCTTATAATCTACTAAGTGTGTTCATCCTATTTGTATGTATGTATCATTCTTGTATCTGAAGCCAGAAATATGAAGTATAACTCTGAGGTCCTATTGTAATTATGCAAAGTGTGGGCCATTGATGGTGGTTTGGAAGTTTGATGGCTCCCATTGACTAGGACAATTGGTTATAAATGGCTCTGTTTACTTGAAAACCTCCCTGGGTACATGCAGGCCAGCCCTGGAAGAATGAAGTCTCACAGGACATGTGACCATATCACATGATGCTGAAATCCATTTAGAAGGAGAGGTGGGGATCCAGAGAGACAAAGGGTTCCTGCCTTGGGCCAAAGCTATAAAAGGGGATGGAACAGAGCAAAGTGGGCTACCAATCATGAGAAATCCCCTAGTTACCACCTGAGCTGGAACTAACAAGGACTGTACCAGGGGAAAGGATTGGGCCCACACTAGGAAGGAGTCTAGTCTGTGAAAGAAGCTTATTGGAACATCTCTGGGGGTGAGATTTACCTGTAAACAATTTCTTAATGTATTAGGCTTAGACTTGCATGTTTATTTTATTTTGCTTGGTAACTTACTTTGTTCTGTCTGTTATTATTTGAAACCACTTAAATCCTACTTCTTATACTTAATAAAATCACTTTTGTTTATTAATTAACCTAGAGTAAGTGATTAATACCTGGGGGAGCAAACAGCTGTGCATATCTCTCGATCAGTGTTATAGAGGGCGGACAATTTATAAGTTTACCCTGTATAAGCTTTATACAGAGTAAAATGGATTTATTTGGGGTTTGGATCCCATTGGGAATTGGGTGTCTGGGTGCTGGAGATAGGTGACCAGCTGAGCAGTTTTTGGCTAAAGTCCGCAGCTTTGGGGGAGTGGACCAGACCTGGGTCTGTGTTGCAGCAGGCTAGTGTGTCTGGCTCAACAAGGCAGGGTTCTGGAGTCCCAAGCTGGCAGGGAAAATGGGCCCAGAGTTAATTCCAGCACGTCAGGGGACAGTCCCAAGAGAGTCTTTGTGACCAAACCTGCCACAGCTTCTTTCTAGTTGTTTTTCATAAATATTTGGATGAGTGATTTTTGTTGGTAGCAGAAAGTGACAATCTGGTGAATATTCATGCATAGCTTCCCATCTTGAGAATGCTTTGATTTCCCTCCTGGATAGAAAGATGTCAGCCATCCAATCGGGGAACAAGATGCCAGATCATGTGGCTTAGGTGACCAATCACATGGACAAAAATAACAAACTTTCATCAGCAATAGCAGCCACAGCAAAGAGTTACAAGTGGCCCCTAGACTGAAATATATTCACAGAACTATTTGCTGAATAATTTGGAAGAACCAACCAATATGGAAAAATTGGAAGGTGTCTGCAAACAGAAACGTGGTCTAAATTTGTGATATATAAATTGTTCTCTTCTAAAGATTGCCCAGCTATAATAAACACACAGAATGAGAGACAGATGGATAAACACATACACACACACATACCCAGATGCTATATAATATATGCATGCTTCATCATGAAAGCACATCCATACAAACACAGGTGCACTAACACACACAACCTCACGCACAAGCAGAGCTACTTAGACACACACAAAGCCACATGCTACCCCCATGCCCACCCGCTCTCACACACAAACAAGCACACAGGGTCACAGACACCACAAACAATGACACCACACACCCTACATGCATGCCCTGGTTCCCAGACACTGCATGGAGTTATAAGCAGACACATAACTCAAGTAGTCAAACACACATGTTTTCCCCTCAATGTCCTCTACCTGAGTGCACATGCATAAACACACTCTCATGCAAAAAACAGTATGAAGTCACATGTGTGCATGAACATACACATACATACCCCCCACATATATATGTGTACATGGTCTCACACATTCTCCTTCAACATCCATACACATGCAGCCGCACAGATGTTTGCACACTCACTGAACACATGCACACACTCAGACACATAGCATTATATACATAGGTCTCAAACATACAAACATATGCACATGCACACACAGCTTCACAAGAAGATACATTCATGCACAAACATGCCTTGCACACACATATCTCACACACATATATTCCATGTGCACATCCCCCCAGCATAAATACATAGGTGGATACTCACAGCCTCACACACATACCTTGCACAGACACACGTGCATGCACATAACCTCTTGTGCATATATGTGCATGCACACAGCCTCCCACCCTCCCACTCACAGAGTCTCTTGCTCTCTGCCACATACACACACACCGACCCTCATGCACACACACTGTCTGATACATGCCCACAAAGAATCATCTATACCTGAACACTGCTGCACAGTTGAGTTTTGGATAATTCTCTCTCTACATCCGAAATAAGACGCTTTCCCAAGGAAGTTCCAGGTGCTGCAGGGAGTGCAACGAGCAGGTAGTGTGTCACCCTAGAGCAGTCACCCACTCTGGGTCCCCCACTCGCAGCAGGGAGTTCTCTGAGCAGTGGTGGGCAAGCATAAGGGGAATTGGGAGGCACAATGATTACCAGGAGATTGCTGTGGGAGATATGGTGGATGAGGCAATGACTTTATGTCCCACCTGTTAAGTCTAGAGACTTATCTTGACATTTAAAATTACACATTAAATGAATATAGTGAGGTCTCAAACATCAAGCCTAAAAGGAACTGTGGCCACATCACACTGCTAGTTGAAGTAGGACTGCAAGAAGGGCAGGACTGAGGGGCATTGGGAGGACTGTGCAAGAAGCCCAGGGCTGGAATAGCAGGGGGCTGCAGGGCAGGACTGAGGGGCATTGGCAGAGCTGTGAGGGGAGCCCAGGGCTGGAATAGCAGGGGATGAGGAGGCTGCTGTTAAGCCTGAGGTGAATGGGAATCAGTTCGTGTTTTGGACTGAGTTTTATACTGGCAACTGCGTGCAGTTGCCCAGGACAAGAATAGCAAATCAATAAGTCTCGTGAGATCATCACTATGTACATACATTTCCCTGGTGCTCTCTCTAGCCTCCCTTAGAATAACTCAAGCCATGAGGCTTCCCCTACTTCCTTTGGGAATCTATTCTATGCTCTACTAGATTACAAGATTTCAGCATTAAAAAATGTTTTCCTATATCCAGCTTGAAATTTACCATCACCCAATTTCATTTCATTTACTCTTAGCTTCTTCTCCCTCCTCGGTGTTTACACCCTTCAGATATTTGCAGACTGTTATCATGTTCCCTCTTAGTCATCATTTAGCCGAGCTAGACAAACTTAGCCCTTTTAATCTTTCCTTTCAGGTCCATCCCTCAAGCTGCTTCTCAGGATCCTCTGCAATTTTCCTGGGGTTTTCTGGTACTGAGGTTGCTCCCTGTGCTGAAAAAGTGCAGTCACTGAACTAGTCCCATCCAGAGAGGGACTGTCTCTCTCTCACACACCCCACCCCCAGTCAATGGCAGGAGACCTGTGTGCTATTTTTTTACTTATACATCTCTTCTCCCCTGACAGAATGGGGAGTTCCTGGCACATCCCAGTTTTCTAAGTACTAGGAATGCCAGATGCTCTAATTTTCAAGGCTCTGTCCTACTCTTTACCCCTACCCCTTCCTCCTTATGATCTCAGACAATTCCAGCGGTCTGTAGAAGCATCTACAAGCCTGGATATTTGGTCTGCAGTCAGGAGTGGACATTCAGGAGTGGCATGTTTGTAGAAATTTTGGTGATGCTCAGAACCCGCCCCTGCCCAAACTCCTCCCCCCACCCCTGCCCAAGGCTCTGGGAGGGAGTTTGGGTGAGGGAGGAGGCCTGGGATGCAGGTCCTAGGCTGGGGCACAGGATTGGGGTGCAGGGTGCAGGCTCTGGGAGGGAGTTTGGGGATGGGAGGGGTGCAGAGGGATGGGGTGCAGGGGTGAGGGCTGTGGCTGCAGATGAGGGGTTTGGAGTGTGGGAGGGGTTCAGGGTGAGAGTAGGAGTGTAGGGGGTGAGGGCTCTGTCTGGGGCTGGCAATGAGGGGTTTGGGGTGTGGGAAGGGCTCAGGGCGAGAGTAGGAGTGTGGGGGGTGAGGGCTCTGACTGGGACTGGGGATAAGGTGTTTGGGGTGCTGGAGGGGCCCAGGGCTAGGGTAGAGGGTTGAGGGTGTGGTGGGGGCTCTGACTGGGGGTGTGGGCTCTGGGGTGGGGCAGGACTGGGGATGAGTTTGGGGTGCAGGCAGGCTGCTCCGGGACAGGGGCCAGAGAGGAGGACTCCCCCCAGCCCTTTCCCTGCTGGCAGCAGCAAGCTCTGGGGGAGGAGCCCCCCTTTCCTGCCCCCCCCAGCAGCACACTCACCCCCACCACTGTCACTGCATGTGCTCCTAGGGCCCCTCTCAGGTCCAGAAATCACCCTCGCCTCCCCCGTGGCAAGTGCCGGGGGTGCTGCGTGCGCCTCCTCCCCTGCTGTTGCCCCTGACTGTAGCCTCACTGGGGGTGCGGGATGGGGCTGCCCCTTGCCCAGCGTGGGGCAGGAGCGGTGACTGTGTGTGGGGGGCCTGTGCTGCTGGGGGTCCCACTGGAAAATGAAAGGGTCTGAGGGGGAAGGGCAGGCTCAGAGTCAGTCTGCCCTGGCAATGGAGAGGGGGGCACTAGGACTGCAGGGAAGCAGCATGGAGGAGGCAAAGACAGAGGTGCTCTGCTCCCAGGAAAGGGCAGCAAGTTGGGGCCATGGGACACTCAGGGGGGCCGGGCGCAGGTGGGGCTGGGGGGGGAAGCACCCCGGCCTTAAATTTTGGTGGAGATGGGCCCCTGGCTCTGAATATTGCTGGTGCCCGAGCACCACGTGGGTATGGAACTCGCTGCCTATGTGGACCTTTATTGTGATTTTTGGTATCTCCTGCTTCCAGTTGGGCAGGAACTGCTGTATGAATGGCCTTTCACTTGGGCTATTGCAACCTTTCCGGAGCATCCAGTCTAACCAGCCTGAATCAACTAATTTTTCTAGCCACTCCAGATAGGCTTTTTCACCTGGCCTCTTCTAGTTCAGATTCCTCCTTCTTGCAAGACTCTTCCCCAATAAACACACACACACACACAAGCTCCAGACAGACTTTAACCCATCCTCACAGGACAGACCTTTCTTCCGAGTCCTTTCCCTGCCCCCTGGGACTAACTCATTTCCCTCCAAGTCCTGACTCTTTTATCCTTCTGTCAAATGAGGCTGCCCGGGCAAGTGCAGCAGGAGGCTGACTGGCTGGCAGCAGCACTCAGCTTGGTGGTCCCCTGGGGCTTCTGCTTTCAGGTCTCTTTAGACCCAAGAATCCTGGCTGGACCCTGGTGGAAAGGTACTTGTAAGTGAACTCTAAGCAGTCTGGTTTGAGCATCATACATGGGTCAGATTCCAGTTCATAGCTTGGATGCTGTTTATTTGACCTGAACCAATGAGTCCATCCCTGGTCCGTATGTGATAATGGAGCCAACGTTAGGTGAGGTGATCCAGATACACTCAAATCCAGTGGCCGGGTGAAAATCCACATCACGAATGAAAGAAGGTGCATGGTCTGGTGGCCAGAGCAGATAACTGGGAGTCAGAACTCCTAGGTTTGTATTTGCGATGCTGATACTTATTTGCCATGTGAGCAAGTCCCTTTCCTACGGGATGCCTCCATTTCTCTCTCCGTAACATGGGCTTAATAATATTGAGCTACCTTGCCTCAGGAGGCTATAAGGTATAATATCTTCAGGCTTCTACAGTGCTTTGAGATCCTTGGATGGAAATGTCTGGCCAGGGAAGCAGTTAGTAACTAAATGAAACTGACCCTCTCTTTCCCAGACCTGCCTGCAGTGTGCTCTGAGCTCCTCTGCCCAGCACATTTATGTTTCATGGTATGGGCAGTTGTCCTCGTGACAACCAGCTGGGTTCTGGAAGAAGAAAAAGGAGGAAGACATTTTCTTCTGTAACTCAGGGTACGTCTACACTATGAAATTAGGTCAATTTTATAGAAGTTGATTTTTTAGAAATTGATTTGATACAGTCGATTGTGTGTGCCCCACTAAGTGCATTAAGTTGGCGAAGTGCATCCACAGTACCAAGGCTAGCGTCGACTTTCGGAGTGTTGCACTGTGGGTAGCTATCCCACAGTTCCCGCAGTCTCGGCTGCCCATTAGAATTCTGGGTTGAGCTCCCAATGCCTGATGGGGCAAAAACATTGTTGCGGGTGGTTCTGAGTACATGTCATCAGCGCCCCCCCCCCCCGTCCCTCCCTCCCTCCGTGAAAACAATGGCAAACAATTGTTTCTCACCTTTTATTCCTGGGTTTCCCGTGCAGACGGCATACCAAGGCAACCATGGAGCCCGCTCAGCTCACTGTCACCAAATGTCTCCTGAGTGCTGTTGACAGACGCAGTACTGTAGTGCTACACAGCAGCATCTCCTTGCCTTGCCTTGCATTGGCAGACAGTGCAATATGACTATTAACCGTCGTCGTCTTGTGGGTGCTCCTGGCCGACCTCGGTGAGGTCAGTCGGGGGCGCCTGGACAAAAATGGGAATGACTCCAGATCATTCTCTTTTCTTTAAGTTTTGTCTAATGGAGATTCAGTCCTGCCTGGAATATCATGCCAGCTGGAGGCTTCTGCCTCAGGCTGCTCTCCCAGCCAGCAGCACTGTGCGGTTGCACCTACCCAGCCTACCCCTTGCTCCCATGGCTCATGAAGCCTGGATAGTAGTAAGGAGCAGTTCAACTATAGGCTGAGCAAGTGCAGAATGGTGGTAGAATGTGCCTTTGGATGTTTAAAAGCGTGCTGGTGCTGTTTGCTGACTAGGCTGTTTGCGATTAGATTAGAAGAGCACAGCAGGGCGCGCTGCGCATCACATAGGCTTTGAAAACCAGTTTCATGACTGGCCAGGCTTCGGTGTGACAGCTGTGTGTATAACTCCTTGATGAAAACCCGCCCCCTTTGTTTATTTTAATTCCCTGTAAGACATGTAATCAGTCGCCGCTCCCTCTGTGAGAGCAACAGCAGACAATCGTTTTGTGCCTTTTTTCCCCACGTAGATGCCATACCATGGCAAGCATGGAGCCCACTCAGATCATTGTGGCAGTTATGGGCATTGTAACCACCATGCACATTATCCTGCAGTATATGCAGCACCGGAAACTTCAACAGCAGGCAAGGAGGCAACGGCAGCGCAGTAACAAGAGTGATGAGGACATGGACACAGAATTCTCTCAAAGCACTGGCCCTGGCAATTTGGACATCATGGTGCTAATGGGGCAGATTCATGCTGTGGAACATCGATTCTGGGCCTGGGAAACAAGCACAGACTGGTGGGATTGCATAGCATTGCGAGTTTGGGATGATTCCCAGTGGCTGCGAAACTTTCGCATGTGTAAGGGCACTTTCATGGAACTTTGTGACTTGCTTTCCCCTGCCCTGAAGCACAAGAAAACCAAGATGAGAGCAGCCCTCACAGTTGAGAAGCGAGTGGCAATAGCCCTCTGGAAGCTTGCAATGCCAGACAGCTACCGGTCAGTCGGGAATCAATTTGGAGTGGGCAAATCTACTCTGGGGGCTGCTGTGATCCAAGTTAGCCAACACAATCACTGAGCTGCTGCTATCAAGGGTAGTGACTCTGGGAAATGTGCAGGTCATAGTGGATGGCTTTGCTGCAATGGGATTCCCTAACTGTGGTGGGGCGATAGACGGAACCCATATCCCTATCTTGGCACCGGAGCACCAAGGCAGCCAGTACATAAACCGCAAGGGGTACTTCTCAATGGTGCTGCAAGCACGGGTGGATCACAAGGGACATTTCACCAACATCAACGTGGATTGGCTGGGAAAGGTACATGACACTCGCATCTTTAGGAACTCTTGTCTGTGTGAACGGCTGCAGCAATGGACTTACTTTCCAGACCAGAAAATAACAGTTGGGGATGTTGAAATGCCTGTAGTGATCCTTGGGGACCCAGCCTACCCCTTAATGCCATGGCTCATGAAGCCATACACAGGCACCCTGGACAGTAGGCAGTAGCTGTTCAACTGTAGGCTGAGCAAGTGCAGAATGGTGGTAGAATGTGCATTTGGACGTTTAAGAGCACGCTGGCGCAGTTTACCGACTTGGTTAGACCTCAGCAAAACCAATATTCCAATTGTTATTGCCGCTTGCTATGTGCTCCACAATCTCTGTGAGAGTAAGGGGGAGACGTTTATGGCGGGGTAGGAGGTTGAGGCAAATCGCCTGGCCACTGATTATGCACAGCCAGACACCAGGTGGTTAGAAGAGCACAGCAGGGTGCGCTGTGCATCAGAGAAGCTTTGAAAAACAGTTTAATGACTGGACAGCCTACAGTGTGAAAGTTCTGTTTGTTTCTCCTTGATGAAAACCTGCCCCCTTGGTTCACGCTACTTCCCTGTAAGCCAAATGCCCTCCCCTCCCCCCTTTGATCTCCGCTTGCAGAGGCAATAAAGTCATTGCTGTTTCAAATTCACAGATTCTTTATTAATTTGTCACACAAATGGGGGGAGCCCGGGAGGGGTTGGGGAGGAGGGAAGCACCGGGTGGGGTGGCAGAAGAGGGCAGGAGGGAAGGACAAGGCCACACTGCACTTCAAAACTTATTTATTGAATGCCAGCTTTCTGTTGCTTGGGCAATCCTCTAGGGTGGAGTGGCTGGGTGGCCAGAGGCCCCTCACCGCATTCTTGGGTGTCTGGGTGAGGAGGCTATGGAACTTGGGGAGGAGGGCAGTTGCTTACATAGGGGCTGCAGTGGCGGTCTGTGCCCCTGCTGCGTTTCCTGCACCTCAACCATACGCCGGAGAATATCAGTTTGATCCTCCAGTAGCCTAAGCATTACTTCCTGCCTCCTCTCATCTCACTGACGCCACGGATCATCTTGATCCCACCATCTCTCCTCTTGCTCCTGTCCTCACGTTCATTTTGTGCTTTCCTTCACTCTGACAGTGTCAGCCTCCAGGAATTCTGCTGGGCTCTTTCAGTGTGGGAGGACTGCATGAACTCAGAGAACATTTTGTCATGAGCGGGGATGATTTCTGTTCAGCCACAGGCAAACAGCCCAGCAGGAACGGCCACCTCTGAATGTCCCCTTAATAAAATTCTCCTATTTCATCCAGGTGACCCTGGGAGTACATCCAGGAGAGCATCACTGAGATGTCCCTGGAGGATTTCCACTCCATCCTCATACACGTTAACAGACTTTTCCAGTAGCTGTACTGTCCGCCAATGCATCCCAAGTCTTCATGGCAAATTAATCATTAAATATGCTTGCTTTTAAACCATGTATTATATTTACAAAGGTAGACTCACCAGAGGTCCTTTCTCTGCTTTCAAGGTCCAGGAGCCCACCTTGGGTGGGTTGGGAGGGTAGTAGATCCAGGGTGAAAAACAGTTCCTGGCTGTCAGGGAAAACGGTTTCTCCGCTTGCTTGCTGTGCGCTATCTTCAACCTCCTCCTCCTCCTCCTCAAAATCTGCATCCCTGTTGCGTGACAATCCATTGATGGAGTCCACGCACAGGGGTGGGGTGGTTGTAGGTGCACCCCCTAGAATGGCATGCAGCTCATCATAGAAGCGGCATGTCTGGGGCTCTGACTTGGCTTGCCTGAGCTCCTTAAGTTTCACACGGCCCTGCTGCGAGTCCCTGTTATAGCCTCTGTCCTTCATGCCCTTGGAGATTTTTTCAAATATTCTGGCATTTCGTCTTTTGGAACGGAGTTCGGATAGCACAGATTCATCTCCCCGTACAGTGATCAGATCCAGTACCTCTCGTTTGATCCATGCTGGAGCTCTTTTGCGATTCTGGGACTCCAGGGTCACCTGTGCTGATGAGCTCTGCATGGTCACCTGTGCTGATCAGCTCTCCATGCTGGCCAAACAGGAAATGAAATTCAAAAGTTCGCGGGGCTTTTCCTGTCTACCTGGCCAGTGCATCTGAGTTGAGAGTGCTGTCCAGAGCGGTCACAATGGAGCACTCTAGGATAGCTCCTGGAGGCCAATACCATCGAATTGCATCCACACTACTCCAAATTTGACCCAGCAGGGTCGATTTCAGCGCTAATCCCCTCGTTGGGGTCCTGGGGAGGAGTACAGAAATCGATTTTAGGAGCCTTTTAAGGCGACAAAAATGGCTTCGTCATGCGGACAGGTGCAGGGTTAAATCAATCTAACGCTGCTAAATTCGACCTAAACTCGTAGTGTAGACCAGGGCTTAGTGTGGGTAATTCCTGCTCGTGTTAAGGGCTGGGGAGATGGATTTATCCTAAAAGACTGGCAGTAAGAATGAAATTCCTTGTTCTAACTCCTTGTTCCTTTCTTCCCTTGTCCAGAGACTTGGCTCTATCTCAGCGTACAGACTGTCTCTGCCTCCCAAAAGTGCCTAACCTGGCCCCACTGCAGGTTTCCTTCCCTCAGTTCCCAATCCCCTTCCCACAATGCTGAGGCCTCCAGTTACACAACATCCCCACTACAGAAATAATCTAACACCCTCCAAGTACTCAAGATACATACTAACCCCTCCTCCCCACTCCTTAGCCCTTCCAGCTTCTACTCCTCACCCACTAGTTCCCTCCTTGTCCCTGAATGGCCTACTGTAGTGTTGCAGTAGGCAAGCTGCATTTCTGGGGTGGAGGAGGGATGAGGAGCATTTCCAACAGCAGGGTAGTTAGCTGAGGAGCATGCCCAGCAGGTGGTATGGGACCATACAGTGTGCAGGGGGAACTGGGCAGTCTCTGACAGCCAGGAAAACACCTTGGAAAAGCAGTGACTGAGTGAGAGGAGCGTGATAACTGCTTACAAGTGTCTCCAGAGTGTAAACACCAAAGACTCTAGAGAGGGATTGTTCAGGCTGGTATGAGTGGAGATGGCTGAACTTCAGCAAATGGGGGACATTTTGGGCTGGTGAGCAGGGCCGGTGCAAGGATGTTGCGCGCCCTAGGCGAAACTTCCACCTTGCGTCCTCCCCCACCCCCGCGCCCCTGCCCTGAGGCGACCCTCCCCCGCGGCAGCTCCGCCCTGAGGCGCCACCCCTTGCAGCAGCTCCCCACCCCACACCCTCAGGCACCCCCCCTGCCCCAGCTCACCCCTGGCCCGCCTCCTCCCCGAGCACACCATGTCCGCTTCATTTCTCCCGCCTCCCAGGCTTGCGGCGCCTAAGCTGATTGGTGCCGCAAGCCTGGGAGGCAGGAGAAGTGAAGCAGCTCACCCCTGCCCCGCCTCCTCCCCAAGCACGCCATGGCTGCGGCGCCAATCAGTTTAGGCGCCACAAGCCTGGGAGGCGGGAGAAGTGAAGCAGCCACGGCGTGCTCGGGGAGGAGGCGGGGCAGGGGTGAGCTGGGGTGGGGAGTTCCCCTGCGTGCTTCCCCCGCCCTTTACTTGGTGCAGGCGGCCCTCCCCACGCTCCCCTGCCCAGCTCCCTCTGCCTAAATGCCGGCGGCGACCGGGGTAGCTGAAGATCCGGCCGCTGCTGAAGAAAATGGTGCCCCCCAAATGCCAGTGCCCTAGGCGACTGCCTAGGTCACCTAAATGGTTGCATCGGCCCTGCTGGTGAGAGTCCCCAAGGGACGTGATGGAAGCCCCATCTCCTGGGGCACTTACAAATGAGGCTGGACAAACTGTCATGTATGGGGCTCAGGGTAACTCATGATGCTTTATGTCTCTCTCTTTTATATCCTGTGATTCTCCTGCTGAAGTGTCTGGTTCTGCTGTTCCAAGCAGGGCCCATCCCCCTCCTGGCACTCAGAAAATCTTAAAGGACTCTTGTGTGTGTGTGGGCTGGAGAAGGGGAGGAGGGCTACATTCTGGGAGGTGTGAAGTGCCAAGACCTCAGGACATGCCACCAGCAGGGGAACACGAGCGCCAATGAGCCCTCAGGCCAAAATCGGGTCATTGAAGGTCATGTGATGAGGAGCTTCCTATTCTCAGCTTCTCAAACAAATCGCTCCCCACTCTACTTGCTGAGCCCAGAAGGAGGGAGGGCAGCTACTCCCTCTGGAGCCCGATACCCTACAAGAGAGCACAGCCAGGATCTCTGCAGTTTCCATGTAACCCCTGACCTTCTAAGAGTACCTGGTCTCTGAGGACATTAAAGGGTGGGGAAGTCATGCTGTTCTGAGCTGGTCCATCTCCCTCAGCTCAGGTGTGTCCCTGCCTAGAGCTCTCTCCATCTCCCTCCTGCTCTTGCTCTTTCTCTCTGTGAAGTGGCATGGCTGCCAAGTTGGGTGCAGCTCCATGTGGGACATTTTATATAAATAATTTAATTTGCATATTTGTAATTAATTTTCACATAGCCTTATAGTTTCAAGCAGTGATGGGGATAGGGTGCGGAGCCACACAGAAGTAGGCATCTCTGGTGGAGGAGGTGTGTGGGTGCTACATAGTGGTCTGGGTGCTGGAGAGTGGTAGGTTGGGTGGGTGCTCAGTTTCTGAGGCCTGGGGTAGCTATGTGCTCAGACAGGGCTGTTTGAGGGAGTGGCTGAGGCCAGCACTAGGTCTGCCTCACATGTCTCTGCTGATTCTGCCCGTTGTATCCCTCCCCACTGGAATCCAGCAGGGGTAGCAGTGAGAGGGGAGGCAGAGTGGCTGCCATGCTGCCTGCAGGGCAGTCCCACAGCCACCCACCCTGGCAGGAAGAGCAGTTGGAGGCAATACTTGCAGCCATCTGGATGTGTGAGATCTCAGCTGGCTGCAGGGAGGTGTGACGGGGCTGCCTAACGCATGAGGCAGCCCTCAGGGCATCACCTTGCTGTGAGCTGCACCAGCCCCCTGTATGTATTCCCTAGAGATTCCCCAAATGGTATCTCTCAGCACATCTTTCTCTTCAGCTGAAGAGAACTGGAGACACTTGTGGTTGCATCTGGTACCCAAATGGGGTCTCAGAGGAGACTGAGGGCTGGCTGGCAGGCAGTGGAAAAAAGACTGAAATACTGAGCAAACTCCTATCCCCTGCCACCTTCAGACAAATTTTAAAAAAATGCCATTTAAAAAATGCACATTCAGGCAGGGTTGGCTTTAGCCACCATGAATTTATCCAGTCCCCTTTTAAACATTGTTATAGTCCTAGCCTTCACGATCTCCTCAGGTAAGGAGTTCCACAAGTTGACTGTGTGCTGTGTGAAGAAGAACTTCCTTTTATTTGTTTTAAACCTGCTGCCTATTAATTTCATTTGGTGACCCCTAGTTCTTGTATTATGGGAATAAGTAAATAACTTTTCCTTATCCACTTTCTCAACATCACTCATGATTTTATAGAATCATAGGGCTGGTCTACACTAAGGGGGAAAATCGATATAAGATACGCAACTTCAGCTACGTGAATAACGTAGCTGAAGTCAAAGTATCTTATATCGATCACTTACGCGTCCTCACGGCGTGGGATCGATGTCTGGGGCTCTCCATGTCGACTCCGCCACTGCCGTTCGCGGTGGTGGAGTTCAGGAATCGATAGGAGCGCGTTCGGGGATTGATATATCGTGTCTAGATGAGACGCGATATATCGATCCCTGAAAAATTGATTGCTACCTGCTGATATGGTGGGTAGTGAAGACGTAGCCATAGATTATTAGGGTTGGAAGAGACCTCAGGTGATCATCTAGTCCAACCCCCTGCTCAAAGCAGGACCAATCCCCAGATGGGCCCCTCAAGGATTGAACTCACAACCCTAGGTTTAGCAGGCCAATGCTCAAACCACTGAGCTATCCCTCCCCCCTAGATACCTCTATCGTATCCCCCCTTAGTCTTCTCTTTTCCAAGCTGTAGAGTCCTAGCCTCTTTAATCTTTCCTCGTATGGGACCCTCTCCAACCCCTAATCATTTTAGTTGCCCTTTTCTGAACCTTTTCTAGTGCTAGAATATCATAATAGGCCAATGGGTGGGCAACAGAGGCGACACGTAACCAGCCGCCGCCTGGTGCTTGCGAGCACTCACCAACCACCGCAGCTCGCAAATGCGCAGCCAGTGCTGGCCAGAAATGGGATGCAGGGTGGGCCCTGCTGGCTGAAAGCTGGCACGCAGCAGGGGCTGCGCTGACGGATCAGCAGGGGGAGCAGCTGGCCCCGCATGCTGCATCTTTGCTCTGTCACCAGCCTTGAACACCCCTCCACATTGTCAGCCAGTGGACCCCCTCCCCACTCACTGCTGGTGGGCTGGTGGCTGGTGAGCAGGGATCCAGCCAGCAGCAGGACCCCCCAGTACTGTTGGGGGGGGGGGGGAGACAGAAAATATGGGACAATTTGCCCATTTTAAAGAAAAAGTCAGGACACCTGCAGGATGGCTTACATATGGGACATCTGGTCACCCTAGTGATTCCCAGCTTGAGTAGACATTCCTGCAATAGCTCTGATTGAGCTAGTGCGCTGAGAATAGAAGTAGCCAGAGTGGTGCAAATGGCAAGCTGCCACAAGTATGATCCCATCCAAAATGCAAGGCACATACTCTGGGCAGCTAGCCCCTCCCACCACTGCATCTGCACTTCTATTTTTAGCACCCTAGCTCAGTCAGAGCTAGTGCAGGTATGTCTACTTAAGCTGCTAATTACACCTTCCAGCTCAAAGTGTAAACATATCCTTAGTATTTACCATCTCAGTGATTCCAGATCAACTGTACTCCGTTTACAAGTAAAACAGTTTTCTTTTTAAAAGCAGCATCACAAAATTCCTCTGAGATGTGAGGGTCAAGCTGGGGGTCTTTCCATGCTGCATAAGAACATAAGAATGACCATACTGGGTCAGACCAAAAGTCCATCCAGCCCTGTATCCTGTCTACCAACAGTGGCCAATGCCAGGTGCCCCAGAGGGAGTGAAACTAACAGGTAAAGATCAAGTGATCTCTCTCCTGCCATCCATCTCCACCCTCTGACAAACGGAGGCTAGGGACACCATTCCTTACCCATTCTGGCTAATATCCATTAATGGACTTAATCTCCATGAATTTATCTAGTTCTCTTTTAAACCCTGGTATAGTCCTAGCCTTCACAACCTCCTCAGGCAAGGAGTTCCACAGGTTGACTGTGTGCTGTGTGAAGAAGAACTTCCTATTATTTGTTTTAAACCTGCTGCCCATTAATTTCATTTGGTGGCCCCTAGTTCTTATATTATGGGAACAAGTAAATAACTTTTCCTTATTCACTTTCTCACCACCACTCATGATTTTATATACCTCTATCATATTCCCCCTTAGTCTCCTCTTTTCCAAGCTGAAAAGTCCTAGCCTCTTTAATCTCTCCTCATATGGGACCCGTTCCAAACGCCTAATCATTTTAGTTGCCCTTTTCTGAACTTTTTCTAATGCCAGTATATCTTTTTTGAGATGAGGAGACCACATCTGTATGCAGTATTCAAGATATGGGCGTACCATGGATTTATATAAAGGCAATAAGATAATCTCTGTCTTATTCTCTATCCCTTTTTTAATGATTCGTAACATCCTGTTTGCTTTTTTGACTGCCGCTGCACATAGCGTGGACGTCTTCAGAGAACTATCCACCATGACTCCAAGATCTTTTTCCTGATTAGTTGTAGCTAAATTAGCAGCCCATCATATTGTATGTATAGTTGGGGTTATTTTTTCCAATGTGCATTACTTTACATTTATCCACATTAAATTTCATTTGCCATTTTGTTGCCCAATCACTTAGTTTTGTGAGATCTTTTTGAAGTTCTTCAGTCTGCTTTGGTCTTAACTATCTTGAGCAGTTTAGTATCATCTGCATACTTTGCCACCTCACTGTTTACCCCTTTCTCCTGATCATTTATGAATAAGTTGAATAGGATTGGTCCTAGGACTGACCCTTGGGGAAAGGAGTCGAGGAAAGCTGGCTGTATTTTAAAGAATCCTTATTGAGGTTGCAGGAACAAACCATCCCGATGTGTAGGAAGAAAAGTAAATATGGCAGGCGACCAGCTTGGCTTAACAGTGAAATCCTTGCTCGTCTTAAACACAAAAAAAAACAGCTTACAACAAGTGGAAGATTGGACGAATAACCAGGGAGGAGTATAAAAGTATTGCTCAGGCATGCAGGAGTGAAATTAGAAAGGCCAAATCACACTTGGAGTTGCAGCTAGCCGGAGATGTTAGGAGTAACAAGAAGGGTTTCTTCAGGTATGTTAGCAACAAGAAGAAAGTCAAGGAAAGTGTGGGCCCCTTACTGAATGAGGGAGGGAACCTAGTGACAGAGGATGTGGAGAAAGCTAGTGTACTCAATGCTTTTTTTGCCTCTGTCTTCACAGACAAGGTCAGCTCCCAGACAGCTGCACTCTGCAGCACTGTATGGGGAGGAGGTGACCAGCTCTCTGTGGAGAAAGAAGTAGTTTGGGACTATTTAGAAAAGCTGGACGAGCACAAGTCCATGGGGCTGGATGCACTGCATCCGAGGGTGCTAAAGGAGTTGGCCGATGAGATTGCAGAGCCATTGGCCATTATCTTTGAAAAATCATGGTGATCAGGGGAGGTCCCGGATGACTGGAAAAAAGCTAATGTAGTGCCCATCTTTAAAAAAGGGAAGAAGGAAGATCCAGGGAACTACAGGCCAGTCAGTCTCACCTCAGTCCCTGGAAAAATCATGGAACAGGTCCTCAAGGAATCAATTCTGAACCACTTAAAGGAGAGGAAAGTGATCAGGAACAGTCAGCTATGATTCACCAAGGGCAAATCATACCTGACTAACCTAATTGCCTTCTATGATGAGATAACTGGCTCTGTGGATGAGGGGAAAGCAGTGGATGTGCTATTTCTAGACTTTAGCAAAGCTTTTGATACGGTCTCCCACAGTATTCTTGCCAGCAAGTTAAAGAAGTCTGGGCTGGATGAATGGACGGTAAGGTGGATAGAAAACTGGCTAGATGGTCGGGCTCAACGGGTAGTGATCAATGGTTCCATGTCTAGTTGGCAGCCGGTATCAAGTGGAGTGCCCCAAGGGTCGGTGCTGGGGCCGGTTTTGTTCAATATCTTCATTAACGATCTGGAGGATGGTGTGGACTGCACCCTTAGCAAGTTTGCAGATGACACTAAACTGGGAGGAGAGGTTGATACGCTGGAGGGTAGGGATAGGATACAGAGGGACCTAGACAAATTAGAGGATTGGGCCAAAAGAAATATGATGAGGTTCAACAAGGACAAGTGCATAGTCCTGCATTTAGGACGGAAGAATCCCATGCACTGCTACAGACTAGGGACCGAATGGCTGGGCAGCAGTTCTCCAGAAAGGGATCTAGGGGTTACAGTGGACGAAAAGCTGGATATGAGTCAACAGTGTGCCCTTGTTGCCAAGAAGGCTAATGGCATTTTGGGTTGTATAAGTAGGGGCATTTCCAGCAGATCGAGGGATGTGATCATTCCCCTCTATTCAGCACTGGTGAGGCCTCATTTGGAGTACTGTGTCCAGTTTTGGGCCCCACACTACAAGAAGGATGTGGATAAATTGGAGAGAGTCCAGCGGAGGGCAACAAAAATGATTAGGGGGCTGGAGCACATGGCTTACGAGGAGAGGCTGAGGGAACTGAGATTGTTTAGCCTGCAGAAGAGAAGAATGAGGGGTGATTTGATAGCTGCTTTCAACTACCTGAAAGGGGGTTCCAAAGAGGATGGATCTAGACTGTTCTCAGTGGTAGAAGATGACAGAACAAGGAGTAATGGTCTCAAGTTGCAGAGGAGGAGGTTTAGGTTGGACATTAGGAAAAACTTTTTCACTAGTAGGGTGGAGAAGCACTGGAATGGGTTACCTAGGGAGGTGGTGGAATCTCCTTCCTTAGAGGTTTTTAAGGTCAGGCTTGACAAAGCCCTGGCTGGGATGATTTAGTTGGGTTTGATCCTGCTTTGAGCAGGGGGTTGGACTAGATGACCTCCTGAGGTCCCTTCCAACCCTGAGATTCTATGATTCTATGATAACACCACTAGTTACCTTACCCCTCTCCATTCTGAAAATTTACCATTTATTCCCACCCTTGTTCCCTGTCTTTTAACCAGTTCCATGAAAGGATCTTCCCTCTTATCCCATGACAACTTAATTTACACAAGAGCCTTTGGTGAGGGACCTTGTCAAAGGCTTTCTGGAAATCTAAGTACACTATGTCCACTGGATCCCCCTTGTCCACATGTTTGTTTGACCCCTTCAAAGAACTCTAATAGATTAGTAAGACACAATTTCCCTTTAGAGAAACCATGTTGACTTTTGCCCAACAAGTTATGTTCTTCTATGTGTCTGACAATTTTAGTCTTTACTATTGTTTCAACTAATTTGCCCGGTACTGACGTTAGACTTACTGGTCTGTAATTGCCGGGATCACCTCTAGAGCCCTTTTTAAATATTGGCATTACATTAGCTATCTTCCACTCACTGGGTACAGAAACCGATTTAAAGGACAGGTTACAAACCCTAGTTAATAGTTCTGCAATTACACATTTGAGTTCTTTCAGAACTCTTGGGTGAATGCCATCTGGTCCCGGTGACTTGTTAATGTTGAGTTTATCAATTAATTCCAAAACCTCCTCTAGTGACACTTCCAATCTGTGACAATTTCTCAGATTTGTCACCTACAAAGGACAGCTCAGGGTTGGGAATCTCCCTAACATCCTCAGCCATGAAGACTCCAGCAAAGAATTCATTTAGTTTCTCCGCAATGACTTTATTGTGTTTAAGTGCTCCTTTTGTATCTCGATCACCCCACTGGTTGTTTAGCAGGCTTCCTGCTTCTGATGTACTTAAAAACCATTTTGTTATTACCTTTGAGTTTTTGGCTAGCTGTTCTTCAAACTCCTTTTTGGCATTTCTTGTTACATTTTTACACTTAATTTGGCAGTTTATGCTCCTTTTGTATTTACCTCACTAGGATTAGACTTCCACTTTTTAAAAGATGCCTTTTTATCTCTCACTGCTTCTTTTACATGGTTTTTAAGTCATGGTGGCTCTTTTTTAGTTCTTTTACTGTGTTTTTTAATTTGGGGTATACATTTAAGTTGGGCCTCTATTATGGTGTCTTTGAAAAGTGTCTATGCAGCTTGCAGGGATTTCACTCTAGTCACCATACCTTTTAATTCTTGTTTAACTAACCTCCTCATTTTTGCATAGTTCCCCTTTCTGAAATTAAATGCCACAGTGTTGGGCTGTTGAGGTGTTCTTCCCACCACAGGAATGTTATATGTTATTATACTATGGTCACTATTTCCAAGTGGTCCTGATATAGTTACCTCTTGGACCAGCTCCTGCGCTCCACTCAGGACGAAATCGAGAATTGCCTCTTCCCTTGTGGGTTCCTGTACCAGCTGCTCCAAGAAGCAGTCATTTCAAGTATCAAGAAATGTTGTCTCTGCATTTCGTCCTGAGGTGACATGTACCCAGTCAATATGGGGATAATTGAAATCCCCCACTATTATTGAGTTCTTTATTTTGATAGCCTCTCTAATCTCCCTTAGCATTTCATCGTCACTATCACTGTCCTGGTCAGGTGGTTGATAATAGATCCCTACTGTTATATTCTTATTAGAGCATGGAATTGCTATCCATAGAGATTCTATGCACAACATCAACATAATAACAGTCAAATTAGGATCTCTGTGACACCTGTACCTTTTTGCGGGGGGCAGTTTACAGGCACAAATAAGACTACACTTTGAAGACAATGCGGTTGCACAGGTGTCAGTGAGGACATAATTTGTGTAGCAGAACTTTTATTATGGTTTATGAAGAGGGAAGGAGCCCAGCTTGACTCTCAAATACCAGGCTGAATGTGCAAAGTTGGCAGCAGGTGAAAATGGTTTTTTACTAGTAAACTGCATACGTTTGATCTGAGAAATGATAAACACGTAGCCCTCTCATGGCATTTATATGGAGATGCTTTTTAAAGCAAGGCCACATTTTAAACCACAGTAGGGAAAATGCAGCTTTAATACTACAGTTAAGTCCAGGCTATGGAGAAAGATGGTTTGTCACCATTGAGAGATTCAAGCTGAGCTTGAACTATCACTGGTGGTTTAACGATCACAAAATCAATTCTGGCACAATTTGGAGGGAGGATGGGACAGTCAGCAAAAGCCCCATTCTGCTCTAAATGAGCCTGTTGGTCCTTGCTAGGAACGGAAGTTGTTGGGAGTCTGTAGCCCCGGAGTAGGCTCTGGATGGTGGCCTGGCCCCAGCAATATGGTGACAGGAGACAGACATGTTTGAGGGAAGATCTGTCACATGGAGTATGTAGTATTCATGCCACCCGCAATCCCAGACCACACTTGGTGTGGAGGGGAGCTGCTCACAGAGATCATGCCCAGTTGTAAGTGGCTGGAGATGATGGGGAGAGATTGTAGGCAGGGAACAATGGATCAGTTACTGTGGGTGTGAACTCGTTTCCTCCCAATAGGTAGGGACCAGCAGAGAAGGACAGTGAGACAAACTCTGTCTGTCTGGGTCTTCCTGTGTTTCTGTCTTCTCTGTTTGGGTTTGCTTGGGTCTGTGCATCTGACTGTCTGTGGAACTCTCTGTCCATCTGTGGAGCTGTCTCTTTGTCTCTGTCTGTGAATTGGGAGATTAACCCTGCTTTTCCCCTCTCATCTTTCCCTCTGCCGGCTCCTCTAGCTCTATGGGCAGTACACAGACCAGCTCTCTGACTTTGCACAGAAGGAAGCGGCAAAACTACTGAGTGAGAAAGAGACCCAAGGGAACAGCCAGAGCCCCCAGAAACGGGACAGCCGGACAGAGGTCAAAGAGGAGCGGTACTCCAAACGCCAAGGTAGGACCACTCAGCCTCACTGGACAGACAGGCTCACTTTATTACCAAAAGATGGACAGACTGCCACTGTTCAAGCTGGAGGTGCATAGGGATGGAATTCAAGAGGGGCAAAAGCGGGACAAGTGAGCCTTGTTCCAGAAGGAGGAAGAATTTCCATTGGGTGGAAGAGGAGAAGCTACAAGGGATAGTTTTTCTCAGAGCAGTCTCTCATTCCATCACACAGTAGGTTACAGATCTCCTGTCCAGGATGGAGAGGCCTTTCTCACACTTGTGGGATCATTTGAGGAGATCTCTCCTTCCAGTGCACAAGAGGTTAAACTCCCCATCCTTCCCATACTGCAGAGGACTTTGCAGTACTGTATAGCACAGAGATAGGTGCCAAGTCCTCCAGCACTCAAACATGATGTTTCCACAGGAGCTGCTTTTGATGGGATCCCCGGGGTGCAGCCTGGGACTGTGGGACCGCTGTGCCCCCTGAACTCTCTCCAGCCTGCGCTGTCTCTCACAATGCCTTGCTAGTGACCAGCAGCAAACCCCTCCAGGCGCTGTGATCACTCAGCACAACAGCATGTGGAGCCCCACACCCAGCTAGGTTGCAAGAATGCTCCCAGAGCCACTCATGAATCTCACAGAGACAGGCACCAGAGCCAAATCCCCCCAGCTCCCAGCACTGTACCCCAGGAATATACTGTCTTGCACTGCTCAAGATGAGCAATACCGATTTATTAATTGGTTCACCACTTCATCAGTGGAAAGTGGATATACACCAGCCTTTGCCAAACCTGAGCAGATTTGCCACACACTTCATTCAAACTCGCTGGTAAAGATAAACAGTTAAACAAATGTATTGACTACAAAAGATAAATTTTAACTGCTATTAAGTGATAGGCAGAAAGTCCGAGTTAGTTACTAAAAGAAATAAAATATAAGCAGGCAGTCTGAACTCTCAACCCTATTAGACTGGGCAACATCTAGATTAAGCAGTTTTCTCACCCCACTGGATATTGCAGTCCCTAAAATGCAGGTGAGTCATTGCATTGTAGCTCCCTTGCTGGACAATGGCTGTTGATGGGTTGTTTGATACCCCGCCAGGGCGTTGGTTACTTTCCTTGCTGTTGCCTCTGGGGAGCTAATATCTGGCTGATTCCCCCAATTTACAGCATGTTTTAGTGACAACCATACAACACAATCTCACAACTTCATAGGCATTAATGATATACATATATGGATAGAAAAAATGACTTTCAGCAGATTATAACCTTTCCCCTGATACCTCACATGGCTTGCTTTATATGCAAGATTACAATTATATATAAATGAGGAATATGGGGTTACAGGGTGCTCCCCCAAGGTATAGAATGTCACACTGCTATCTTGCCATTCTCAATAAGGGAAAGAAGGGACAGACAGGGGTCTTCCTCCATATTTCTTGACCCTCCCTGGCTTAACATCTTGCCTCAAGACTCTTTCTCGTCCACAGACTGTGCTAGACACATTCAGAAATATGTTACCAAGAAGCTTGGAGAAGACTGGATATTCCTGGTTCTGTTGGGTCTGGTCATGGCGCTGGTGAGCTGGGGAATGGATTATGCCAGCGCCAAGAGCCTGCAGGGTGGGTCCCATCCAGGTGCTATGAAACTGCCTCATAAATCACATGAACAATTCACTTCTATGCCTAATATCCCATGTTCCTCATCCTTCAGCACTAACTCCCTGCTGCACATTGCTCCATAGTGCCATGCTGGGACATTGGGGTCAGTTCTAACTCCCAGGGCAGAATATCCCCTATTTTGTCACCCACACTACTCCCTGAGCACAGCTCTTCTTGCTGGGGAACTGGGATCAGTAATGACCCAGAGGGGAGAGTATCCTCTAGAGCAATGGTCCCCAACGCGGTGCCCGCGGGCGCCATGGCGCCCGCCTGGGCATTTATGTGCACCCGACTAGTGCCCAGCAGGGGAGAGAAGCCGCAGCCCCATGCCTGCCGGGGACAGAGAACTCCGGGGCCCACAGGCTGCGGGTGCTGGTGTTCTCTGTCCCTGGCAGGCGTGGGGCTGCGGCTTCTCTCCGGCTTCTCCGAGGCTGCAGGCTGTGGGCACCGGTGTTCTCTGTCCCCAGCCAGGGCGGGGCAGCAGCTTCTCTCCGGGAGAGAAGCCGGGGCCCCGCGCCTGCCGGGGACAGAGAACTCCGGGGCTGCAGGCTGCGGGCGCCGGCGTTCTCTGTCCCTGGCAGGTATGGGGCCCCAGCTTCTCTCCGGCTTTTCCAGGGCTGCAGGCTGCGGGCACCCGTGTTCTCTGTCCCCGGCAGGTGCGGGGCTGCGGCTTAAGCTGGAGAGAAACCGTGGCCCCGCGCATGCCGGGGACAGAGAACTCCGGGGCTGTAGGCTTCATTCTATATTAAAGTAAGAATAAATAAATATATTTAGACCAGCAGTTCAACATTTTACTTTTTTTAAATAAATAAGATGAAAACTGTTTATGATATTTATTTTGTAAAAACGCCTTAATTTTTCTTACTGGTAGATAAAAAAGAGCAAATTCACACAGTAAGGTGAAAGAGTAATTGCTGAATAATTTAATTAATACCTTTTACATGTAAAATTACCCTTTTTATCTTAAGGATTCATATATTATGTAATATTAAATATGATGTTTTTCATATTATTTAATGTACAAATACAAAATAAGCCTTGAAAAATTGTTGGCGCCCGCCACACTCTTCTGAAACCATGAATGTGCTACTGGCCACAAAAAGGTTGGGGACCACTGCTCTAGAGTCACACAGTACTTGCAGAACATTCATTTTATTTGGAAGTTTCGCCTCAAAACATAGGCCAGATATCCCCTGCTTAGCTTAGGATATTTAACAGTTATAGGCCAAGGTAGAACAGTAAGGCTTGACCATGAAGTCCTGTTAATTTAATATTATATTTCTCCCCTCAAGATACATACATACACACAGCCCCCACAGCCTATTTTGGGAGACCCTCTTTCTACTGGGGTGAATTCAGTTTTCAGGTTCATTCAGCCTTGTGTTTCACATCCCCCTAATACACACGGCTCCCTGTGACACCTGCCCTCTGCTGGCAGGACCCCTTTCTGCTGAGGGGTTCAGTCCTGGACGTGGTTGGATTGTTCTTGGTTGGGCCAACTTGTACTTTTGAGTTGGGTTTGTTTGATGCCCATGAACCCCTTTGGGGAGGTGCTGCTCTCGCTGACTCCTGTTCTGTCTGTCCACAGCTTACAAGTGGATGTACAAGGAGCTGCACCCGAGTGTCCCTATGCAGTACCTGGCCTGGGTCACCTACCCCCTCATCCTCATCCTCTTTGCCGCTGTCTTTTGCCACCTCGTCTCCCCACAGGCTGTTGGTGAGAGCAGAGGGCAAGGGAAGATCTGCTTTTGTCTGTCTCTTTTTCTGTATGGCATGTTGCTTGTTTCTATGGCTTATTTATTCATTGTCTGTTCTGGTTTTTTTCAGGGTCTGGGATTCCTGAGCTGAAGACAATCATGCGGGGAGTGGTCCTCAAGGAATACCTCACACTCAAAGCTTTTGTGGCCAAAGTTGTAGGCCTGACAGCTGGGCTGGGGAGTGGCATGCCTATAGGGAAAGAGGTGAGTGTTGCTATTGTGTGTGTGTATGTGCAGTGATGGCCAGGGAGGGGGAGGCAGGTATAGGTGTCTCTTTGGGCACTGTGAAGCCCTGGGGAGGAAGGGGCTATAACTATCTTATCTTTTTGGACAAGGGGCCATTTCACCCCACCGCCACTGCTCTGCTTTTGTTTCTGAATTTTCCTACAGCATTGACCTCCCATTGGTCAGTTTCCTGACTCTGTAAAAGGTTCTACAGAGAAAGGATTAAAGGAAGTGTGAAGCTGCACTTCATAATGTTTTATGGAAATATGTTTATGAGTGTAAATATGATGTAACTGGAATATACTTTATGCAAAAGGTCTCTTGTAAGGTATCATTACAAATCTACTGAGTGTGTTCATCCTATTTGTATGTATGTATCATTCTTGTAACTGAAGCTAGAAATATAAAGTATAACTCTGAGGTCCTATTGTAATTATGCAAAGTGTGGACTATTGATGATGGTTTAGAATCTTGATGGCTCCCATTGGCTAGGACAATTGGTTGTAAATGGCTCTGTTTACTTGCAAGCCTTCCTGTGTTCATGTAAGCCAGCCCAGGAAGAATGGTGGAATCCATCTTAAACCTGGTGCTTTTCCATTTAGAAGGAGGGGTAGGGATCCAGAGAGACAAAAGAGTCCTGCCTTGTGCCAAAGCTATAAAAGGGGGTGGAAGAGAACAAAGAAGGCTGCAGTCATGAGAAAACCATGGAGGGGATGGTATGATGGGATAGCCTAATTTTGTCAATTAATTGATCTTTGACTATTAGCGGTAAATATGCCCAATGGCCTGTGATTGGACACTAGATAGGGTGGGATCTGAGTTACTACTGAGAATTCTTTCCTGGGTGTCTGTCTGGTGAGTCTTGCCCACATGCTCAGGGTTTAGCTGATCGCCATATTTGGGGTCGGGAAGGAATTTTCCTCCAGGGCAGATTGGCAGAGGCCCTGGGGTTTTTTTTTTTTTCCCCTTCCTCTGCAGCATGGGGCATGGGTCACTTGCTGGAGGATTCTCTGCACCTTGAAGTTTTTAAACCACAAGTTGAGGACTTCAATAGCTCAGACATAGGTCAGGGATTTGTTACAGGAATGGGTGGGTGAGATTCTGTGGCCTGCATTGTGTCAGACTAGAAGATCATAATAGTCCCTTCTGACCTTAAAGTCTATGAGTAAACCCTCGTTACCACCTGAGCTGGAACTAACAAGGACTGTACCGGGGAAAGGATTGGGCCCAGACTAGGAAGGAGTCTAGTCTTTGAAAGAAGCTCATTGGAACATCTCTGAGGGTGAGATATTATCTGTAATCAGTTTCTTAATGTATTAGGCTTAGACTTGTGTGTTTTTGCTTTATTTTACTTGGTAACTTACTTTGTTCTGTCTGTTATTATTTGAATCCACTTAAATCCTACTTTTTATGCTTAATAAAATCACGTTTGTTTATTAATTAACCTAGAGTAAGTGATTAAAACCAGGGGGAGCAAACAGCTGCATATCTCTCTATAGGTGTTATGGGGGCGGACAATTTATGAGTTTACCCTGTATAAGCTTTATGCAGAGTAAAACAGATTTATTTGGGGTTTGGATCCCATTGGGAACTGGGCATCTGGGTGCTGGAGACAGGAGTACTTGCCGAGCAGTTTTTGGTTAAAGTCTGCACCTTTGGGGGCGAGGACCAGACCTAGGTCTGTGTTGCAGTAGGCTAGCATGTCTGGCTCAACAAGGCAGGGTTCTGGAGTCCCACGTTGGCAGGGAAAATGGGCTCAGAGTTAATCTCAGCACATCAGGTGACAGTTCCAAAAGAGTCTCTGTGACTGAACCTGTCACAGCCTCTTTCTAGTTGTTTTTCATAAATATTTGGATGAGTGATTCACAAGGGGGTCTCTGTGACTGAACCTGTCACAGGAAGATGCTAAGTTACCTTCAAATCACTGATTTCCTACCTGAGAGAAAGAGGGGAGAGATGGGGGGAGAGAGGCAGAGATGACCAGAGAGAGAGAGAGAGAGAGAAGAGCGTGCACCAACATCTGTGTTTATTAAATCCATGTCAGTGGCACAATGTCACTGACCCTCTTTCCTCATCATCTTTCCCCTTCTCTTCTCTGACAGGGTCCCTTCGTGCACATTGCCAGCATCTGCGCTGCTGTGCTCAGCAAGTTCATGTCAATCTTCTGTGGTGTGTATGAGGTAAGGCACAGGTTCCCATGTGCACTTATCCTGAAGCTCTCCATCTCCTGGGAGAGGCAACATGATTTCTTCTCCAGAGGAGGGCATAGCAGGGGAGGGGGCAGGATATTGGTACAGGAAATGCAGTGAGTTCACCAAGGTGTTACAGACCAGTACATTACATGTACTGACCAGGATTATGGAGAGTGGCCAGGTATACAGTCCAGTAAGCTATAAGGACTGGCCAGGTATGTGGCCTACTAAGTTACAGAACAGACTGGCTAGGAATATGGTCTGGCAAGTCTAGTTTCTGATAGTGCAGAAGCCATAAGCTGCCTCATTGTAGTCACTCTCCATGCATAAAGACTTGCCAAGTAGCTTTGCATAAAGACCAGTTTGTCTTAGAATGTGCATGCACAGAGCACTGCTAATCATAGGAGCGGACTATATGTCTGCTGTAGAAACAGCCTTTGCAGTAAAAAGATCATTGTAGTGAGTGATGAGCTGTTTATTAAGACTGGCAGTGTCCCTAGAGGCTAACTATATGCTGTATAGAGAGACTGACTCACTGTAATAGAAACAGCTTGTGCAGACTGGCTCCCTGCAGAGACTGGCTGTGTAATATAAGATAACTACAGCAGTTGTCTATATATACCAGATCTGTATAGAGACTGATGCACAGGAGTAGATTGGTGGCATGCGGGCACCACATCACTGTAGTACAGTTGACCTTGGCTGTACTTACTGACCAGATCTCCATATTAGAGACAAGCTTACTGTACTAAAGACTGGCAGTGTGTAGAGCCCGGCTCACCATAGCAGAGACGGCTGCATTTGCTGCTGGCTGTTGCTTCACTTCAGAGGATGTGGGGACTAACTCTGTGGCTGTGCTGCCTCTAACCCTGGCATGCCCTTCTCTGGCTGGGCTCTCTGTTCCAGAATGTGTACAGGCAGCTCGAACTCGTGGTGGCGGCTTGCGCGGTTGGAGTTGGATGTTGCTTCGGGGCTCCTCTTGGAGGCAAGTGTATTCTTATATATGACATTTTGTATACATCACCTTAACTCTCTCACTGTGAATCTCCTGCATGAAAACAAGTTCTGCACAGACTTACCTTCTGTAACCCCTCTGCCAGGCTGAAACAATAGCAGCAAGGGCCAAGTTCAATACCTAGGGGTCCCTTCCCCACAACGTAATGCAGACCAGCTCGAGCCCCCACCCAGTGACCTGGGAAAATCTTACACACACCCCTGGGCGCCTCAAGGAGGCAATACTTCTCCTCTCGCAAGCACAGACTCTTGGTGTAGCAGAAAAGGTTTAATTACATAAGATAAACAACAACAAGCATGAAATTTGGAAAATACCTCAACTGGAGTTCATAGGTCAAACCGTGAGCAAAGACCCACCCCAGCAACTTGGGCCGTGTCCTTCTCTCTGGGCCCTTGAGTCCAGCAACCCCCCTAAATCACCCACAGTCCCAAAAGTCCCACAATTCAAAAGTCTCTGTCCCGGGTCAGGCAGCCCAGAGTTCAAGAGTCTCTTTGCAGAGGTCCCCCTCCCCAGCCTGGGTAGAAAGGGGCACCTTACGTGGTTCGGGGCCAACTGCCCTGCCTCTTCGTGGGGTTCTGCTTCCACTAGTCGTCCCCGCAAACAGCTCAGCTCCGCTTACTCTGTGGGCTGCTCCACTCTGCCAGCTGCTCTGGTCCACCAGCTGTCCTGTGATCCGCTCCAGCCGTCCTCACGAGCTGCTCAGCTCCACTCACCCAGTGGCTGCACAAACTGCTCCACTCTGCTCTGCCAGTATTGCTTCAGGCTCCCCCACTCATCAGCACAGTGCTCTCAGCTCAGCAAGTCCAGCTCTTCAGTGATTTCAGCTCCACTCATTAGCACAGTGCTCTCAGCTCAGCAAGTCCAGCTCAGCAAGTCCAGCTCTTCAGTGATTTCAGCTCATAGTAGGGGAGCCCCAGTACCAGCGAATTCAGCTCAGTAACCTGCATCTAGATTCTTAAGGGAATCAAAAGTTAACTCTGACATTCCACAGTGGAGAGAAGCTCAGGTGGAACTGGTGCTTCTGACTCACACAAAGAGCCTGCACCACCAAGTACAGATACTTGTCCCCAGCCTCTTTCTTTTCAATGGGTTTTGGAACCCATGTGCCCCATCTAGCAAGCGCTATCCAGCTGACAATGAAACCCCCCATCACAAGACAATTTTGTAGTTCCCCATTTACCCAATCAGGGTGACAACATTTCATTCCTCCTGCCCCAATAACAACGAAATTGGGGCTCCCACAGCTGTGAAAATAACCATCCCATGCTGCTTTGCGGTATGCTAAGTGGGGTGGGAGTGCCCATGCAAATAACCGAAATACCAATGCAACACTTTCCGCACTCCCCATAATTTACCACCAGATGTCAGGGTGGGGCTCATCCTGACTCTGCTTACACTTCTTTCCAGTTCTGTAGTGAAACGTTATTTCTTTTTTCATGTAATCATGGAGGATGAAAGGCAAGGGAGGGGGGGAATGGTGAGGTGGATTATGGGAAAAATGCCACAGAGGAAGTGACATTTGGGCAGGAAGTGTCATCACTAATGGCTGAGCCTATTTAGTCCCCATGTATCAAGCCGAACATCCAAAGGTGGGTCTGCTTACACAATCAGTAAAGACCACCTTCTACAATAGAGAGGAAGGACCAAAAAACATAGTGGTGTGGAGTGACATCACTCATGGACAGCAAGTGATATTACTTATGAACAGGAAGTTATATTTTTAGTGCGCAAAATAAACTCTTTATCAGTAAGCTAGAGAATAATATGGCGGTGGAGAAAAATGTTAATGTTAATCACTCACATCTTTGCTTCTGAATCAGAGCCACTGTCTTAAATAATATACATGACAGAGCTGTATTTATCCTTTGGCTAGATGGGCAAGTCCCAAGGCAAAAGTACACAAGGTGCAACAGCCTCCAGTCAAGAGGGAGAAAACTAGGGTGACCAGATGAGAGGGAGAAAATATTGGGACACATGGGGGGGGGGAGGGGCGTCCGCCGGCAGAGGGGAGAAAAAAAGTGCTGCCGGCAGAGCAGCTAGAAGGAGGGGGGGAAAAAAAAAAAAAAAGCGAGTGCTGCTGGCAGAGCGAAATATCAGGACAAATTGCGTCCCGACCAAAGATCGTTCGGGACGTGGGACAAACACCTAAATATCAGGATGGTCCCGATTTTATCGGGACGTCTGGCCACCCTAGAGAAAACTGATACATAGATCATTTGTCATAGAATGTTTCCCTTTTGATTAGTCCTGAGGGTGTGTCTGAGTGTGCCCACCCCGCCTCAAGGCCCTACTCCGATCACTTGGACACTGTGCCCAGGGTAATTTTGAGGGTATTCAAAGTTTGATGGTTGTTCAAATACTGTGTTATTTCCTTGAAGCAAATACTTCATTTCCTGTCTTTAGATGGAGTGAGTGAGGGGAGTAATAAACTGTAGCCCAGTCTTGGCTCAGGCCAGCCGAAAGAGATCATTTCATTACTGTTTGCCATAAACAAAAACCAGCCAGTTTAGTATTTAGCCAATAGAGGGCTCCTGGATGCTTAGCAGACTGGTAACAGACTAGACATCCAGAGGGCAGGGGATCCTTCTCAGGGAGAGAGACAGAGGTAGGTGTGTGAGACTGGAGCAGCAGGCCGGAGGCAGCTTGAAGTTGGCTTCAGAGGGAAGGCTAGATAGCAGGCAGCCTGAGAGCTGCAACCAGGAGGCTGGATGAGAGCTAGGTGTCTAGCGGAGAAGCAGGCTGTGACTGGCTGAGGGCCAGCAGCACCACACAGGAGGAGCCCTGTACAAACAGGAGGCGTGAGACTCTCACTATCTGGACGACAAGAGGACAGTGCAAAGGGGCTCCCCGCAGACGATGGGCCAGTGGGATCTGAAGGACAACACTTAATCACCTCCAAAAGAGGGATGGACTAGAGGAGCAACTAGGGGTTAAAGGAAATTAAAACAGCGGAGGGCTCTCTTACAGCACCAACCAAGGAGCAGGGTGAGCTGTGGAGGGGCACTGCTTACCCAAGCCAGGGGGAAGAGGGGGAGCTCCCTCTGCATTTAGCAGAGGAAGGGGAGAAATGCCCCCACCCCACTATATTTTAACCCCTGCGGGCAGCCCATTACCTCTCTACTGGACTGTGACATCAGTTAATATACATGTTTAAGCCTTGCACCTAGTGTACATGCACCCTTTCTTGTCTCCAAACCCTAGTAAAGAATCCTCCATTGCTCATGCACAATGTGAGCATGGTGTGTGGAGCACCTCTAGTGCTGGCCACTGAGCATGCTGTCCAATATCTAGAAGGGGCTGGGGTACCACAACCCCCCAGTGACAATACCTGCGTGGGGATCCAGTGCTTCCCATAGGAATATTTTTGTGGGGAAGTGGTAAAAGAAAGCAAAACAGAAACAAATGGAAGTGGCCTCTCCATGGGACAGTCCAATGTGTGTCTGTCCTTTGCAACAGGCTGCAGAAACTCCGCCTTACAAAAATGGCAGCCACCCCAGCAAATAGCAGATTCCTGGACATGCAGAAGTGCAGCACAGAGGAAACGTAGCAATTACAAAGATAAATACACCACAGGAGAATCCCTTCCCATGGTCTCCTTGCCCTCCAAACTACGTATGTGGAGCTGATAGACTCACAGAAGGAGCAAAAGGCATTTCATTTGACTTTTGCCAACCTCATTGAGTCTTCTCTGATTGTGGGACTCTCACTGCTTATCAGAGATGTGCATGCACAATGCAAACACTGCTGGAATGAGCTGGGGGTGCTAACAGCAGTGAAAGAAACCTCCTTCCAGACTCACAAACTGATTGGGCCCACCAGCCTTGAAGGTGGGGCAAATAAATGCAGAGATATCCAGATGCCATGTTTTCATAATGGCTTTTTTGTCCATAACCATGATTTAGCTTCCTGTTTCTGCCACGGTAGCAAGTAGAGGTCATTTCTTGTCCTAGCTAGCTCCTTTTGACGTAATTTCCTGTTTAGATATATGTTTAATGTTATTTCCTGTTTGGATGGATTTGTTCTGAGGTAATTTTCTTTTTGATATATATTTTCACAAGGAATGGTGTGTTCCTCTCTCCTCATTTTTAAGCAGTGGATTTCAGGGGTTCACACCGGGCAAGATTAAATCAAGATGGGTCCCTAGGCACTTCCCCACTTGGGTGTACCCTGGGCCTTGCTCCTGCACTATAGCTATGGCCTCTACCCTCCTTGACCCACCAGCGCTCCTCTTTGGGCAAACTGGGGCCTCCCCTGTCTCTAGTACGTCCCTCGGCCTGCGCCGCTTCCTGCACCCCCCATTGGCCCGGAGCAGTGATCTGTGGCCAATGGGAGCCGCAATCGGACGGACCTGCGGATGGGGCAGATAAACAAACCGGCCCAGCCCGCCAGGGGCTTTCCCTACACAAGCAGCGACCCCTGTTTGAGAAACCCTGCTCTAGACCATCACCCCCTCTCTTCAGGCAGGCAATAGACATGCTGGAGAGGCACAAGGTTAATGTGAGGACACGTGACCGCCCCACATGTCTCCCCTGCCCAGTGACCCCTCCCACCCTGAGCCCAGCCTAGGGCCACAGCACTCTCCCCACTCCACATTACCTGTGAGGGGGTGAGCTCTCTGCACCTCCCCCCTGCATGTTCTGCTGCTCTCCCTGGTAGCTGCAGCTCCGTCCCACTCCCCGCGTGGCTGCTAGGGAGAGAGGCTGAACATGCCAGGTGGGGTGGGGGGGTAAGGCACAGGGAGAGGAGGATAGAGCCCCTCTCCCTCCCTGCCCTGCGTTTGACCCCCCCCCCCATGCTCCCCCACGCGTTGCCTCTGCACTGGAGGAGGAAGGACTTAGCTCCCACTAGTCTGCATATGGGGCCTCTGCTGACACCATACCAGCAGTCATGATGAAGTGGTTGCCGTGAGAGTCCCCACAACACAGAATTCCTGGCTGGGGCATTTTTTCACAACCACAAGGGCTAGAAATACATGTACTTCAATGAAAGCTCAGACTGTGCCTTCATCACCTGACTAGTGCCTATGCCTTATTCCAGACCCAATTTTACTTCAGTCCCTTTGGATATTTTGGAGGTGTCCAGGAGGAAGGAATGAGAGAGCAATTATGGACATACACCCCACAAGCATTAGTGGTAGCGGGTTGGTGACAAGCTGTGACACTTGGTCTAATGTTGTGACTCACTCTCCCTTTTCTTTCCTATTGTCTTCTGTCTGTCTGTCTCTCCTCTATCTCTTCCACCAGTAGCAGCCGTATTATTACACTGATGTCCTGACTGTGGGCTGTGCTGTGGGGGTTGGCTGCTGCTTCGGGACACCACTTGGAGGCAAGTGGCTGCTCCCCTTCCTCTGCCTTTCCTCAGGGTACCTTCGTCCCCAACTCCCAATTCAATGACCATTCCCTATAGTTTCAGCCTCACCCTCACTCATTCCCTGGTATGTCCTCCCCACTGAGAGACAACCTCCAGCAGCAAGAGACTCTGCCCTCTCACTTTTGCCATCTCTTTAACTCTTCCTCCTTTGCAAAACCTTTTTGACCCAAACTTGATGGGAGCAGTGGGCAATGATGGCTGGACGGGATACTAGAAGTTCGGGGGAGATTTCCAGGTATATGTCCAGGTGATAACATCTCTGTCTTCTCTAGGGGTGCTCTTCAGCATTGAGGTCACTTCCACCTACTTTGCCGTGCGCAATTACTGGCGTGGTTTCTTTGCAGCCACGTTCAGTGCTTTCATCTTCCGAGTGCTGGCCGTGTGGAACAAGGATGCAGGTAAGGCTAGAACCATGACCACTGTGTCTGGTGCCCAGGCCTCTATTATCTACTTCATCTCCAATTTCTCCCCAAATCCAGAAATACAGTGGGGATGTGACATTTCCTCCACCGTCTTCCTTGCATACATGACAGGCAGGGAGAGGGAAAGAAGGGGGAGAGTGGCAAACTTATGTCAAAAATTAGCTAACTCCCCGATTCCTCCCAGTTCTAGGTGTGTCTGGAGTTGCCCAAAAAATTCACCATGGGGATACATGAATCCCCAAGAACTGGGAGGATTCTTGAGGTGAGAATTCACAGTTGGTCAATGTAATGTAGGGCTGCATACACAGAGACATGCCATCCCAGAGCAGGGAGGTGGCAGTATTTACAGCCTCACACTGGGCTGTCAAGCAGAAAGGTAACAAATTGGAGGGAATTCAGACAAGTGCAATAACCAACTGATTAGGAAGCTGGAAGGACTGATTTATGAGGAAAAATTGAAAGAGCAAAATATACTGGCTAATGATGATGAAAAAAGGACAAAATAACTCTACAGGTAGCAGAAGAGGGTAAGTGCATTTTCATGCAGACATTAACACCACAGAGGGTGAGGCTTGTTCAGGATGGTGCAGGGAGGTAAAGGGGAATGTTTCAGATACTGCAGTAATGGAGACAGAGAGATTAAGTGGCTGGATATGAGGAAAATATCTCCTAATGTTGAGGGGCTGTTAAACTGTGCATGGTCCATCTAGTCCAGTGTCCCATCTCTGACAGTAGCCAGGACCAGCTGCTTCAGCGGAAGGTATAAGAGCACTGCACTATGAAGATCTGCCCCCCACATTAGGCCTCATCCTAGACTCTAGTAGTTAGAGACTAAATTATGGCCTGAAGCATGGAGTTTAATATCCCTTCCAATACTTACTGTCATTAACTATGAAACCCCTGGATATTCTTGTTAATCTTGTCCAGTCTCTTTCTGAATCTTGCTAAGTGCTTGGCCACAACTACTTCCTGGGGCAGCGATTTCCACAGTATAATCCCAAGTTGGGTGGGAAAGCATTTCCTCTTGTAGTTCTGAATTTCCCACCTTTCAGTGTCATTGAATGTCGCCTTGTTGTTGTGTTAAGTGGCAAGGAGCATAGAAGTTCTTGCTCTACCGTCTCTAGACTAGTCATTATTGCATAGACTTTTATCCTCTCCCCTGTTATTTTTCTCCTTTCTAAGATAACAGTCCCAATCTTTTCAATCTCTCTTCATACAAGAATTTTTCCAGGTCCTTGATCATTCTCATTGCTCTTCTCTGAGCTCTCTCTAGCTCTTCAATATCCTTTGGAGATGAGGTGACCAGTGCTGCACACACAATCCAGATGAAGTTGTACCGTGTTTTATATCAAGGTATTATAATGTTCTCCATATCATTCTCCATCCCATTCCTTATGCATTTTAGCATCTTGTTTGCTTTTTTGATTGCAGCTGCACATTGAGAAAAGCTCGCCACTGCTGTTTGAAACCTGGGTCCCCTTCCTGAGTTGATACAGTTAATTTAGAACCCTACACGGTGTATAAGTTTAATTTTTTTCCCTCCATTGTGTGTTACTTTGCATTAATCAACACTGAATTTCATTTGCCACCATGTTGTTCATTCCCCTAGTGTGTTTAAGTCTCTCTGAAGTTCCTCCCAATCCTCTTTGCTCCTGACTAACTCAAATAATTCTGCCATCTTCAGATTCTGCTACTTCATTACTCACCCTCTTTTCCAGATAATTAATATATTAAACTGCACAGAACCTATTACAGAACCTTGTGGCCCCCACTGTTAACCTTTAGCCATGATGAAAATTGACCATTTACTCCCACTCTTTGCTATCAGTCCTGTAGACAGTTTTTGCTCCATGAGAACACTTCGCCTCTTACCATCTTGTGCGGGACCTTGTCAAGGGCCTTCTGAAAATCTAAATAAATTTCAACCAGCCCCTACTTTACTGACATGTTCAAAGAAGTCTAAGAGATCAATGAGACATGACTTGCCTTTGTAGAATCCATGCAGGTTACAACCTGTCAGATCATAAACTTTGTTATTGTTTTTAATTATTATTTCAACCAGTTTATCAGGCATGGAGCTAAGGCTAATTCCCCAGAGCACCCCTAGGGCTTTTTTAAATTATAGGTACATTTGCTACCCTCCAGTCTTTGGAAGCAGTGGCTGTTGTTAATGAGAGAGAGTGTATTTTTTATTTACAACTAATCCGCTTCATCTTTAAATTATTTCAGAACTCTTGCATGTAATCATCTAAGCCTGGTGACTTATTGCCTTTGAAGTTGTCATTTTGTTCCAGCACCTCTTCTCTGACACCTCAATCTCTGAGACCTCATCTCTAATACTAGGAAAGAGCAGGTCAGGGTCAAAATCTCCCCAACATTCTCAGTAGCAAAGACAGATGCATCTTATCTTCTCAGCCAAGTCTTCCTGAATTTCTTCCTTTAACTCCTGGGAGTGAGCCAAGGGACCCACCAATTCTTTCTCCAGTTTCCCATATACTGGTTTTCAGCTATTCGTTCTTCAAATTCCACTTTGGCCCTTCTAATTTCTCTCCCACTTAATGCCTGCTATAGTTTGTTTTCCTGTTTACTGGCTTCACTAGGGTCAGAGTTTCATATTTTGAAGGATTTTTGTTTGGCTTGAATAGGCTCTCAAGCCTTGCCTGAAGCTATATTTGTTTACTCCTTGCCTTCCTGGTTGTCTTTTTGTTCAGTGGTGCACATGTCTTCTAAGAGTACTATTGTTTCTTTAAATTGCATCCATTCCACCTGGAGGGCTTTTACCTCTTTTACTTTCAACTTTAGGGCCTTTTGACTAACCATCTCATTTATTGAAGTCTCCCTTTTTTAAAGTTTAGTGTCACTTTTTGGTACCTTACTTGCTCCTGGGATGTTGAACCTTATTATACTGTGGTCACTGTTACTTAGTGACTCAGCTACTGTCACTTCTTGAATTAGCAACTCTGTTTCATAAGAGTAAGCTGAGAATAACCTCTCTTCACTTGTGGTCTAGAACTAACTGTTCCAAGAAGCAATCACCCCAGAGTCAAGAAATTGTTTCTCTAAATTTGGTCATGTTGTGCTGTTTGACCAGTTTATATGTAGGTAGCTAAAGTCCCCCCATTATCACCGTTTATTAGGTTCTCCTGCCTCTGATCTCTCTCCACATTGTGCACTCTATTTCTTTTCCTCGATCCGGAGGCCAGTAGTACATTCTTACATTTTGGGATTTGTATCCCTAGAGATTTAGCTGTGTGGTTCTGTCCACTCTACATTTGTATCTCACCAGATTCTATGGAAACCTTTAGACACAAAGCCACTCCTCCACCTCTTCAGCCTAGTTTGCCTTTCCTGTATAGATTATAATCAGATATTGCAGTATCACATGAATGTTTGTCATTCCAACATGTTTCCATAAAGCCTATTGTATCAAAATCTTCATCTGCTGCAAGACCTTCTTAGTTCACTGATTCTAGCTTTTGAACGTCTAGATATCTATAGTTTTAACTCTTGGGTAGGTGGCTCCAAGGGAAGAGGTCGAAACCCATCACATGAGTCATTTAAAACTAAGGTGGAACACAGTGAGGGTGGGGGAGCAGAAGGGTAGGAAGGGGCTGGTGGATACGATGAGACCTAATTGGTCTCTTCCCTCTCTGATTTCTATGACTCTGATAATTCCTTCTGTACCTCTTATGAGAACTGGGTAAATGCAGTTCCCAGAGAGGAGCCCAGCTTTGTCCCCATGAGGTGATCTTGTCAGTTTGTGATAGGGATGATCTTATCAGGGGCTGACTGAGATACAGCGAATGGAAAGGAAAGTTCCCATTTATCTTCTGAGGATAAGAAACTATTCCCAAGCAGAAAACTTTGACAAACTGAAGTTAGATTGAAAGTACATCACTTCCATCAACCCTCTACCCTCCCTCTCCACACAAATTAAAAGAACATTAAGGGTACAAACTGAAGCACTCAAAATGCAGGAAATGCCCAAGTTAAAGCTGTCTGCACACACTTAATTTGGCATGTGCATTGCCATGAAGACTTTAGTGACCCAAGCCCATGCTGCTGTTTCCCCACAGATCCTATCTCGTATTCTCATTCAGTAATGCAGACTGGACTTTCTCACCATTTTTTCCCCCTTCCCATCTCTTGCTCTCTCTTCTCTCACACAGTCACCATCACGGCCCTGTTCAGAACTAACTTTCGAATGGATTTCCCCTTTGATCTGCAGGAGCTGCCAGCCTTTGCTGTGATAGGGTAAGTCCAAAGGGACTCAACAAATTGCAGTGCTAAATTGATATCAAGCGGACTCCATTGGAAATCTTCACATAAAATGGAGTGACAGTCTGTTTAGACCATAGAACTCTTTCTGGAGGCTTGCCCTTAGAGCTATTGCAACACAACCACTTTTGAGCGAGCATGGAAACCCAGTCCCAGTTCTTTGACTGCTCACAGGGTCTGAACCCAGAGCCCATTCGAAGAGTGCAGAAATCCAGTTCAGGTTCTTCACCTTCTTTTGGGAGGCTGCACCCAAATCCATTCTAGGGGGATACAGAACTGCAGTGGGATTTTCAAAAGCACCTAATGTCTGCACTTCAAGCTGGAGGTGTACCTTCCAGTGTGAGGAGATATATCCATGCTGGTGTAAGGGACTGTTTTATTAACATTCAGTGGGGGGTGTTTTTGTTGGCTAGCTCCCAGTACCAAAAGGGGAAGGTCAATGGGAAATCAGGACCCTGAGACTGACAGTCCCCAGGGGCAATGGGGAGAGGCTAGTGCTCCAGGTCAGCCTGATTGATAGAGCAGGCAGGCTAATCAGGGAGTCAGGAGGCCAGGGGGGTCCTGTCCTCTGTGTGAGCTGGAATTGCCTGGGTCAGACAGAGTGGGGCCGAGCTAAGGAAAGAGCAGACCCTATGCTGGTAGCAGGGCTGCAGCCACAGAGCCAAAGGGGCCAGAGAAGCAGCTCAGGGGGCTGAAGGCAGAGAAGCAGCATCAGTGCTGAGGCAGAGTGGAGCCAGAGCTAGAACAGTGTAACTGGGGCTGGAGCTGGAGCAGTCTGAAGCCCGGTGCGGTGAGCAACTGGGGCCAGCCAAGGAGGGACCCTGGGCAAAGGCCCCAGTGCAGAAAGACACCTCCAACCAAGGGTCCTTGCAGGCCAGACTGGTAGGGGGATCTTAACCCGACGGGAGGCTGACACTGGGAAGAAGGGTCCCACCACCCAAAGCCCGAAGGTGTGTGGCCACCACCAAAGCAAGTGTCCAACCCACAGCATCCCTGCAGCACAGCCAGGGCCTGAGAAGGACGCCTAGGACCTACAAGAAACAGACTGTGAACTGACAGTCCAGAGACACTGTTTGTAATGTTCCCTGCCACAGAGAGGGGTAATGTGTTTTCCTTTAACCTTTCCCATTTTTCCTTATTCTTTTTTTAATTAATTGCTGATTAAATGAATTGTATTTGCTTTAAATTGTATGTAATGATCAGTGGGTCAGGGAAATGTCCAGTGCAAAAAAGAGTACCCAGAATGGGGACATCCTCGCCCCTGTCCTAGGTGTCCACAGAAAGGTTGGGGGTTGAGTCCCCCAGGAATCCTGGGCCCAGCCTTGTTGGGGTTACAAGGACTCTGCCAGACAGGAGAGTGGAAGGGGCGCCCTCAACGGCAGGGAGGCCTCTAGGTAAAGGAAGTGGGAGCGAGGACTCAGATCCTTCCGCTAGCCCATTTCGCCGGGGTAGTGGATAAGCCAGGAAAGTTCCCCACAATAGGGGAACCATTCCCCCACTTACACGAGCTCTGACTGAGCTAGCACACTAAAAATAGAGTGTAGCTGCAGGCACAAGCGATGGAAGGGGCTAGCTGCTTGAGTACGTATGTACCCATCTGAGATACTAGGCACATACTGGGGGCAGCTAGCCTCTCCTACTGCTCATGCCCATCCATGCTGGAACTAGGGGTGCTGAAGTGGTTTCCATCATATACAGGGTTTACAGTTGGGTTCAATGGCTCTCAGCACCCCCACTACACAAATTGTTCCAGCACCTCTGGCTGTGCCACACTCTATTTGTAGTGCACTAGCTCTGATATGTCTACCCAAGCTCGAATTTACACCTCCAGCTCACAGTGCGGACATACCCATAGTGAGCTAGGGACACAAGTCCCACTGAAAGTCACTTTTGAAAATCCCACTCATCCAGTTTGTTCTCCTGCTTCTAAGGCTGCTTTCAAAGGTTCACTCTCTCACTGACTGTAGGTGAGACCATTTGTTTGGGTGGGCAAGGGGAAATTGGCTCTTTAACTTTGAAACTGTAGGACTGTGACAGCTCCTGCAGCTGCCTTTTGAACTGCTTCAGACTGTAGTTCTGTTCTTCTCCAACACCACCCCGCTACTGGGAAAGGGGTGTACTGATGGGACATGAAAAAAAAACCTTCTGAGGCTGAAAAGGAGTGTCAGAAATCACAGCGATGGGTGTGGTATAAAGGGAGACAACAATCTCCTCTGGGGGAAGCCAGGTGCCACCTTGGAACTCACAAGCACTCACAAAGCTCATTGCAGCTTAGCTTTAATCCCCCACCCCTTTAGAAATGCATTCTCCCCACCCTAGCAAATTCCCGCCTCCCCCCCTCTCTTCCTTTCCAGCCAGCATCTTTCCTCACTTTCAGGCAGCACAAAAAAGACACAAGTCCAGGCAACATGGGTGAACAGATTTTGTTTTCCTGGGCTTGTAAATGTACAAGACTGTTCTAAGAGGAGCAACACTTCCCCTCAGTGCCAGGGTGGTGGGGAGGAGAGCACAGAAATCCACTTCAGATTAGAGAGAGCACCACCTGAGTCCACCACAGGGAATTTTTTTTCTGTTAAAACCAGAAACTAAACAAACTACATACATAGTGTAGACAACACATGTGATTTTATTTTGTCTCATGCTGTTTGGCACATCTGTTAAAACACCAGGTCCTGGAGTTACATAATTTCACAATAATTTCTGCTTTTATTGAAATAAAGTAAGTTTCTAGCCATTGTGATTTCAAAGAAAAGCTTGAAAAGGCACCTGAGTGAACTTCAAAGGCTCCAAAACTGAAAGGCCAAGAAATACAGCTCCCCTGTTTATTGCTTTAAAATCTCATGATTTTTAAGCCAATCTCAAGATTTTTGGGGCCTGACTCATGAGTTTGGAGTGCTTGGGATTGGCAGTAAGATTACATTTTCCTTGTGGCTATACCCAGAAAATATTTTAGAGCTTGGTTAAAGGTCTGGTTGTAAAAATATTTCTCTCTTGAGTAAAGGCAGCTGGTCAACATTTTCAGAACAAAACACTTTTTAATTGAAAAATGGTCTTATTTTAAAAATGAACATTTTAGTGAAAGTTTCCTGATTAGGGTTTTTCTTCTTTTGAAAAATATGGAGAGACGCTGTATGTGAAACACTCAGTTGCTGGTGTTTTTGTCTTTATTTTGTGCAGGGCTGTTGGTGTTTGTGGTGTGGCAGGTGTGGCCCGTGCAGCTTGGCCAGAGGTTCTTTGTGGCCTGTGCAGCCAGTGAGGCCCAGTGGTTGGTTGTGGGTGGTTTTTGTTCCCATTGCCAGTTTTGATTGGTGGGGCCAGTCACATAGCTGGAATTTTTCAAAATGACATGTCTCTTTTTGTCAGTTTTCAGTTTTGAAATAAAAAATAATATTTGGAATGACTGAGTTGGAAATTAAAAAGGCAAAAAATTCTATAGAAAATTTCATAAAATGAAAAATTAATCAATTTTGAAAATGCATGCAATGAAAAGTGAGTTCTTGACAATATCTTGTGGCAATGAATTCCCCAGCTTAATTATGTGCTGTGAAAACAGAATTTCCTTTTACCAGTTTCCAGTGTGTTGCCTTTTAACTTCATTGGGTGAATGAGATGCAACCCTGTCTATCAGGTTACATTCCCTGGTTCTGATTACAGCAGGAAGTACAGAGGCCAATGCTAGCACAGAGAGTCCGTCACACTTTTTGGTTAAATAATGAATAATTAGGAACATAGGCTTCAGTTCAGCAAAGCACTTAAGCACATGAGTGGTACCATTACTTTGCTGAGTCAGGGCCAGAGTCCCTGTATACGCCATATGATTGTATTTCCTGGTCCAATCTGACTTCTCAATTCTTCTGACCAGATTGGTCCTCCACCTTGGCCCGGATCCCCTCTTTCATCCTCCAGTTAGATCTGTCAAACTCTCATAGTTTCTTACACCTCTCCCATCACCCTGGTCTCTGAGCAACTAGTTGGTTGCTTGTACACATAGATACAGTGATGTGCAGTGTGGTTGGTCTCCATCTTGGTAAATGCCAAGTGGAACCTCTGACAAGTCTTATATCCCACTGTTGAGCAAAAGCGGTATCCTCTCCATTGCACTGGATCCCTGCAACCAACGTAACACAGACTGTGGGGTTTTTCCATGGGGCAGTGGGGTGTATGTGTCTCCAGAAACATCTTTGGAGACCTCTGTAACAGATGGCACCCTCCAAAAAAATAAATAAAAAGCTGGAAAGCAGCAGACAAAAGACTGGAACACCCTTGGGAGTTTCCTGTGCCACACAGGGCTGGACATCCCCTTCTAACACATGTTCTGGATCCCCTTTTGGACATGGGAATGTTTAAGATATAAAGTGGGGGAGAAGGGGGTTCAAATACATTTTTCTCCCTTTACCAGAAACCCCAGTGACATCAGTAAATGGCTGCTCTGACTGAGATACACAGCCTTAGGTGCAAACTTTGATTCTGCCCATTTGTTGCCATTTAAAAGGCCAGGTGAATATCCATATGTGACAAATACTTAGGCATTATTCCCTGGTGGATAAATGGCATTTTGTTTATTGTGCTTCATGTCTTTTTATTTCATTTCCTCCACTTTAGGATCTGTTGTGGGTTCCTTGGAGCCTTTTTCGTTTACCTCAATCGCCAGGTGGTTCTGTGTGTCCGACGGCATACGGCTCTGAGCCAATTTCTCACCAAATAGTGAGTGTGCTTGAACAGCAGTACTCTGCCTTAGAGGCCATCATCCTTCCTGACACTGGATAATAACTGTGGAGTTAGGTGCAAATCAATATTAGTAAGCGTATCAGAATCTGGCCCAAAGAGTCTAATTCAGGGGTGGGCAAACTTTTTGGCCCGAGGGCCACATCGGGGTTCCACAACTGTATGGAGGGCCAGGTAGGGAAGGCTGTGCCTCCCCAAACAGCTTGGCCTCTGCCCTCTATCCGCCCCTCCCACTTCCTGCCCCCTGACTGCCCCCCTCAGAACTCTCAACCCATCCAACCCCCCTTGCTCCTTGTCCCCTGACTGCCCCCTCCCGGGACACCCACCTCCTATCCAACCCCCCTGCTCCCTGTCTCCTGACTGCCCTGACCCCTCTCCACACTCCCACCCCCTGAAAGCCCCCCCGGGACTCCCACCCCCTATCCAACCACCCTCTGCTCCTTGTCCCCTGACCACCCCCTCCTGGGATCCCCCGTCCCAACTGCCCCCTGGGATCCCACCCCCTTGTCCAACCCCCCCTGCTCCCTGTCCTCTGACTGCCCTCCTGACCCCTATCCACATCCCCGCCCCTTGACAGGCCCCCCCGGGACTCCCATTCCCAACCCTCCCTGTTCCCTATCCCCCGACTACCCCCCCAGAACCTCCACCCCATCCAACCTCCCCCTGCTCCCTGACTACCCCCCAGGATCCCCTGCTCCCTTCCCCAACCTCCCCACTCCCTGCCCCTTTTCCAGCAGCAGGAGCTCGCAGCCACGACACCTGGCCAGAGCCAGCTGCGCTCCCCACACTGCCCAGAGCATGGCCCATGCAGCGGCGTGGCTGCGGGGGAGGGGAGATAGAGGGGGAGGGACCAGGGACTAGGCTCCCCGGCTGGGAGCTCAGGGGCTAGGCAGGATGGTCCCGCGGGCTGGATGTGGTCTGCGGGCCATAGTTTTCCCACATCTGGTCTAATTCATGTTAAGATATTTTTATCTGCAGGGAAGAAATTCTCTTCTGGGCTGAACTTTTGTCTTTACAAGCCATAAACAGCTTCTTCGTCCAGGAGAGACAGTCTAACATCTCCCTGCAATTTTTATTAGGAGGAGAAAATATAACTGGTTAGACAGGAAATGTTCTTAAAGTAGAAAATCAATAATTTCTTCATAAGAGCCACAGTTTATTTTTAGAATATATCAAGGAGAAAATGCCAGTTGAAATCTGACCCAGTATTTCAGTTTTGTAAAACAAACATTTATAAAATTAAGGCTGACAGAAATGTTTCCACGTTAAAAAAAATCCCAGTGAAAAAGTGTTTTTTTAAAAAAAAACAATTAAACACTGCTATCTATCTATCTATCTATCTATCTATCTATCTATCTATCTATCTCGGAGAAGGCAGGCATCTGCATATATAAAACATCATTAAATATCAGTAAAGTTGCTCATTAACATAACCTCCAAAAATGAGAAATGAACACATAAAGGATCCAAACAGTTTCCCATTACCATGCAGTCCTTCATCATTTACTGCAATTTATGCGGCTGACACAACCTTACCTTTGCAACATCCTTCTGTTCTCTAATTGAGAGAAGCTCTGGGCTATATATAGTATTGATTTTAAATAGTTTTCTACATAGATGATAAAGATTTCAAACACACATGCAATTCTACATGCAAAGTAAATACATAACTATAGGTTCCAAAGAAGGGGCGGCTCTAGCCATTTCGCCGCCCCAAGCACGGCGGCACGCAGCGGGGGGCACTCTGCCGGTCGCTGGTCCCGCGGCTCCGGTGGACCTCCCGGAGATGTGCCTGCGGATGCTCCACCGGAGCCGCGGGACCAGCGGACCCTCCGCAGGCACGCCTGCAGGAGGTCCACCGGAGCCACCTGCCGCCCTCTTGGCAACCGGCAGAGCGCCCCCCGCGGCATGCTGCCCCAAGCACGCGCTTGGCGTGCTGGGGCCTGGAGCCGCCCCTGTTCCGAAGTTTAGCCTCCCCTCTTGAAGGACATACAGAAAATCCTTTAATTTTCCTCTCCCTTTCTCTCCAGGAGCACTCTACTTCCCCTTGCAGCTCCAGGGTGCAGGTAGAAACTGTTGGGGCGGAGTGAAAAAGGAAGCAAATCTTTCCTTCCCTTTAATTGTTCAGCTCTTTAGCATTGTTACAATATGGTCAAGGCTGAAGAGACATTGCTGTACCTGTAGCCTATGGTGAAGTCTCACTAATGTGGGGCAGCCCGAGAAGAGAGTCTCTGCGAAATTTATTGTGGAGATGCACTAGATAGATGGGGTTGTGAAGAGAGACAACTAAAAGGGAATGGTCACCAAAATAGAGTATGGCTGAGAAAGCAACCGGGGAGAGTTCTGTGAGCGCCTGAGGCCAATATTACATGTGTGGCAGTGAATATTTCAATGAGTTGCTATAGTGTTTTTTATAGCTTGCACTGTTCCTTCGGACAGAATTACAATGGATCACCTCTTTTGTAAAGTCTTTCTCATGTTCTGGACCCCGCGGACCCGCCAAGGGAGCCGCACCCCAGGCTGGTAATTTTGTGGCATTTTCTAGTCCATTTTTCATAGCGCTCGTGAAAAAAAAAATACTTTGGAGCTTTTTCAAAAGCCTGAATGAAGGGGCCTTGAAGAGGAAACCGCACCCTCTGCTGGTTCCTAGGAAAAACTCTCTCTGTCATGCTATAAGACTTTCTAGAGGACCATGGACTCTAATTGTACTTCATACAGTTCCAAAGTGCATAGTTTACTGGGTTTACACTCTGGGTTTCACTTAGACACCTATGTAGTGGAGTCTGAGTTTGAGCTGTAACATCCGTCCATGTATCTGTATACACAGCTATAGAACCATTTTAATAGAGTTATGGGTAAGCTGCTGCTTGCAGTATTACCCTCTCTATCCAGGCACAGAGAGCTTTTGAAATCATTACTCTCTGGAATGAAGTTTCATGGGCTCATTCTCGTCCCTGAATTTAATTCATTTATGGAAAATTCTTCTGCCTTTTTGAGTTCCCCCTTCCTAGTACAAAAAAAAAAGGGTTATTACATTTTTTCAGGTAGTTGCTATACTTGAATTCTGTAAAAACAGCCTATTCTGCTAATGTAAACTCTCGAGGTACTTAATCTCAGTCGGGACAGGAGTCTTTGAAACACTTGAGCAAATTTGGTGTAGAAATAAAGTGCTAAAAGTGCTAGTCTGCCCTACATCAACCCAAATATTGCATCCCTGAGAACAAACAGTGAAACTGATTCTGTTGATGTTCTTGGTCCCAGCAGAAAGGCATATTAAAAGGAAAGATAACAAAGAGCTTTAAAATAATCAGAGGGGTAGCTGTGTTAGTCTGGATCTGTAAAAAGCGACAAAGTGTCCTTTGACACCTTATAGATTAACAGAAGTATTTAATCCTGAGCTGATGGTGTCAGATTTGTAAATGAACTGAAGTTCAGCAGTTTCTTCTTTGGAGTCTGGTCCTGAAGTTTTTTTGCTGTAGGATGGCTACCTTTAAATCTGCTATTGTGTGTCCAGGGAGGTTGAAGTGTTCTCCTACAGGTTTTTGTATATTGCCATTCCTAATGTCTGACTTGTGTCCATTTATCCTTTCATAGGACACTTTGTCGCTTTTTACATATTCCCTACGTAAAAGGATAAATGGACACAAGTCAGATATTAGGAATGGGAAATTGACACCATCAGCTCAGGATTAAACAAAGACTGTGACTGGCTAGCCAACTACAAAAGCAGTTTCTCCTCCCTTGGTGTTCACACCTCAACTGCTAGAAGAGGACCTCATCCTCCCTGATCGAACCAACCTTGTTATCTCTAGACTGATTCTTGCCTACATATTTATATCTGCCTCTGGAAATTTCCACCACATGCGTCTGACGAAGTGGGTATTCACCCATGAAAGCTTATGCTCCAATACGTCTGTTAGTCTATAAGGTGCCATGGGACACTTTGTCGCCTTACAGTAATGACATTTGTGCAGGACATTTTGAAATATCTTTCACCGCTAATAAATCCTAAATTATTATTACCAACACAGAGAAAGAAACATGTCTGTTTGCAACATGTGGGTTTTAAGTGAGCATTGTTCCTTTAAAGAATAAATAAAATATTGTATTGCCTCCTAAATTTTTTAAGGGCCTTATCCTGTGAGTTGCTGAGTGGTCTCAACAGCTAGCAATTTGCAGGTCTGAGTAGTGAGGAGCTCCTAGTTAAAGGAAAATGATGATATTTCCCTTTAAGTGTCAAAAGAACTGGCTTCATAGAATATCAGGGTTGGAAGGTACCTCAGGATGTCACCTAGTCCAACCCCCTGCTCAAAGCAGTGCTAATCCTGAGACTTTGAAATGGCCCCCTCAAGGATTAAACTCAAAACCCTGGGTTTAGTAGGCGAATGCTCAAGCCACTGAGCTATCCCTCTCCCCAAGCTAGTAATAACCTGTGTTTAATACTAAAAGCTGCATGGGAGGAATTCAGACAAGTGTGATGAATAACAATATCTTGCACTGAAATCATATTTTTGCCCCAAAGGATTCCATTGCCGCAACTTTACATCATCTAAGCAACATACTTCCCTTTAGTACCATGCTAGGGCACTGGGATTAGTACCAATTCAGCAGGGAGAGCACCCTCCCCAATACTGAGCCACCCACCCCACTTCCTGCAGCACAGCACCCCCTGGCACCTTGGGGCCAATGCTGACTCAGAGAGGAGAGCATCCCCTAGTGAGTTATCCTCTGTAGTCTGTCTAGCACCTTAATTGTTGACTCTTCTGCAAGTATTATGAACATAAGAACAGCCATACTGGGGCAGAACAATGGTCCATCTAGCTCAGTATCCTGTCTTCTGACAATGGCCTGTGCCAGATGCTTCAGAGGGAGTGAACAGAACAGTGCAAATTATTGAGTGATTTCCCAGGCCCACTCCTGCTTGTATGATCTGACACAGTCACAGCCAAGGAAATAGGACTGCAGGAAAATAACAAACTGTAATATTGTGTTCAACTTCTTTCTTTCTTGTTTCAGCCGCCTTGTATACCCAGGAGTTATAACCTTCCTTATAGCAACGGTGACCTTCCCGCCGGGGTTCGGGCAGTTCATGGCTGGAGAGGTGAGAGTAGTTATAAAGGAGTAAATGTGTAATTCTGAAAGAAACACATGTAACCGTCTCCCCAATCCCCAGATCAACAAACGCACACCATGGTGAGTGAGAAGGACTCTGAGGTGTCCCCTTTCTAAATCTCTCCCTGCCTCCTGCTTGGGAAGAGATTGACCTCTCCTGGGCTGGAAGGAGAGATTTCTCTGAGAGTAATAATCTCCATGCTCCCTTTCAGGCAGATCTGGAGAAGGTCCCTCCACTCCCACCTAGGGGGTTTAGGTGGGGAAATTTAACCCCTTGAACATTGGAGAAGATTAACTAGATTCTCCTCCAGCCAAAGCCCTCTCTCTTTTCTGACAGGTTAAGGTTTAACTCTTCATATTCTAGAAGGAAATATCCAAAGAAAATCAAATGTGGGGATCCTCTCTGGTGGGGAACCTGGGTATAACACTGACCCCATTTAATCTTTTGAGAATCACTGACAGTTTTTGTCCCTTCTTTCTTTGTAGTTGATGCCCAGGGAAGCCATCAGCTCCCTGTTTGATAATTACACCTGGGCAAAGCACATGGGGGACCCACAAATCCTAGGGAAATCTGCCATCTGGATCCACCCCAAAGTCAGTGTCTTCGTCATCATCCTGCTCTTCTTTGTCATGAAGGTAGGAAGCCCACCCATCCTGGACTGTCTCCCCTCTTGTGGGGGTCAGAGCTCTTGACACTACCCTGCTGTTTGTAAAGTGCTTTAGATCTGCTGACGACAAAGTTCAACCCGAGAGAAGAGATTGAGACTGAAAGAGGAAAAGACTCCAAAATAGGAACTAGCACGAATGAGATTTTCTTACAGAAAAATAGTGATGAGGACAAACTGTGTGTTATCCTGGGGGAAGGAAGAGAGACAGCATCCCCCAGATTAGGACTGGACAATAATGGCCAGTGGGCACAGGGGTCCCAATACACTATCCTGGGCAGACTGTATGTACTTCCAATGGATGCTAACAGGTTCGGCTTCTTTGGTAATGCTGGGATGGCTAGTCATGCAGATAAAAGGTTTTTTATTTGAACTGAGAGACGGTGGGCCATGGGGAGTAGTGGTGCAGTGTACATCTGATCTGTAATGCAAGAAATGTATCCTTCTAAAGTCATGTGAATGTTCCCATATAGTGTGATAGGTCATTCCTGCCTCTAGATTCTTTGCTGCTGTGACAAACTGCTAGAGTAGCTGTTTCAGGCTGCTTATTTTGCTGTTGGTTTGTGTTAAAGAGGAGTAGGCTATGCAAAGAAGCCCTACCTCTGTGGCTCTGGCCAAAGGTTGGGCCTGATCATGGGTGGCGCGTGAACCGCCGGGTGGGGGAGGCTAGCCCCAGCCCCACTCCTTCCGCCCGAGGCAGGCGCAGCTCTAGGAATCCCGCCGCCCCAAGTAGGGCGGCGCGCCGCGGGGCGCGCTCTGGCGGTCGCCGGTCCCGCGGCTCCGGGGGACCTCCAGCAGACATGCCTGCGGAGGTTCTGCTGGTCCCGCGGCTCCGGTGGAGCATCCACTGGCATGCCTGCGGGAGGTCCACCCGAGCCGCGGGACCAGTGAACCCTCCGCAGTCATGCCTGCGGGAGGTCCACCAAAGCCGCGCCTCTGGTGGACCTCCCGCAGGCATGACTGCGGAAGGTCCGCTGGAGCCGGCTGCCGCCCTGCCGGCAAAATGCCGCCCCAAGTGCGCGCTTGGCGCGCTGGGGTCTGGAGCCGGCCCTGGCCCGAGGCCCTGCCCCTTCCACCCCCCTCCACCACAGCCACCCACCCCAGGCCCAATGGAGTGCCGGGAGGGCAGGCGGCGCTGCCCCAGCCTCCCCAGCGGAGCACTGGGGGCTGAAGGACTGGAGCCGCACACAGGGAGCAGTGGTAAGCAGGGGGTGGGGTCACACCTGGCTGTTTGGGGAGGCAAAGCCTCTCCCAGTCTATGCGACCCGCCACCCATGAGCCTGATTTTCCACTGCATTGCATCTTAGCTCCAATACTCAGCTACATATGGACTGAGTTTGGCACTACTCAGTGGAAAGGGAGCAGAGCTGGTTGTACTCCTCTGTTGCAGCTCCCCAGATTCTGGGACCAGCCAAGACTCTGTGTTAGAGTAGCCACAGGGCTGCTGCCCCAAGGGCCCATTGCAGCAGCCAAGAATAGCCAGAGTGTGGAGGTGCTCAGGCCATGGCTGCTCTCCCCTAGCATGTCGCTACACTAGAAGCTGTAGAGCTGTTCTGCAGGCTCCATACCACTTGGAGGTTCTCCATCTGCTGGGGGTGTGGCTGGATCTACTGGCTTTATGGCCCTTTTTACATCAACTACCCTGCACAAAGCTGCCCTTGAAAGGCACTCAGCAACTACATGATGCAGAATGTGTCACACCCACTCTCTGAAGCACTTACTGACTTTCAGCTCTCCTAGAGGAAATTCAAGGTGTTGCTCTCTGGATACCATCGAGATCGCCTCTCTCCCTAGGAACAGTACCGCTTCAGCAGCTGAGATCTGCTGGGCCACACCTGCTGAGAATCCCTTGATGTGAGCTCTCTGGGGACGGGTGGCAGTGTTCTCCGTGGAGCCCTCAGTGGTAGAATCCACTCACCCTTTTAATCTGACGAAGGCCAAATGTGTTGGCCGTCAGGGCATGGGACAAGGCTGGTCTGTTTCCTGAGGAAGGTGACTGTGAGATCAGCTAGGAATAGGTTTAGGGGTTCCCAGTTCCAGCATGATAACGGCTCTGCCAGAGGTTGTGGCCTGCACCATTTTATAAATAAGTAAAACTTTCTGCAGCAAGGGGGGACCCCATCTCTGTGGATCAAAGGGAAGGTAATTCTCCATGTTCATTCCATCCCTTATGGATTAGCTTCCCCACCAGCACAACAGTTCCTGGGAAGCTCTGTGCAGTAGACAGTCTCTGGGAGTGTTGATGGTTTGCATGAATTTCTCCCACTCTCCTCTGCTCCCCACATTCCCAGCTGCCCTTGGCTTTCTTGCTGAGTCTGTCAGATTCCCCCAAAGGCATTTCCTCATAAGAAGGCAGGCTGGAGGCTGTGGTGCAGCTGCAGGAGATGCTGTTACCACACACTAACTATCACCCCATATCCCTCTGTCCTAGTTCTGGATGTCTGTTGTCGCCACTACCATGCCGATACCCTGTGGAGGCTTCATGCCTGTTTTTGTACTGGGTGAGTTTTAACCTCCTTCTTGGGCTTCTCAGAGAGAGAGAGAGAGAAATTATTATTGACAGGGAAACAGAGAGAGCAAGCTCACAAGGGTGTTTCTAAGAGGGAATTCAGATCATGGCTCCCACAAGCTGTCTATGAGGAGCTTCATTAACAGTCCAGTTACCCAGCCTCTGACCTTCTGCTCCTCTCTCTTTCTTCCCAAACTCACAAATGCTGATCTGGAAATTCCTGTAGTTTCTCCACATAACGGACTGCGCACTGCAAACAACATACATAGTTACTAGATAAACCAGACCCAGGGTCAGGACTTGAACCCTGACACTTCAGTTCCAAAAACTCAGGTCCCAGCCTCTTGAGCTGAAGAAAAGCTCCCCTAGCTGGTACTAATAGTAGGCCCCCAGTTGTCTCTGTGGCCCCAGCTATAAGACAGCAACATCAAGCCTTCACTCAGAACCAGTACGTTACAGCCTCAGCCATGGTTTATTAAGTGACTCATGACAAGTGGTTGATGACTGATTAATGATTGTTAATCCTAAAACAGAAAAAAAATGTTAAAAAGTCATTAGTATTGAGAGTACATATTAGTCCAGTAGAACCTCAGAGTTACGAACACCAGAGTTACAAACTGATCAATCAACCATACACCTCATTTAGAACTGGAAGTACACAATAAGGCAGCAGCAGAAACAAAACAAAAAAAGCAAATACAATACAGTATTGTGTTAAATGTAAACTACTAAAAAATGTTTAAAAAGGGAAAGCATCATTTTTTCTTCTGCTTAGTAAAGTTTCAAAGCTGTATCAAGTCAATTCAGTTGTAAAATTTTAGAAGAACAACAATCATGTTTTATTCAGAGTTACGAACATTTCAGAGTTATGAATAACTTCTATTCCTGAGGTGTTCATAATGCTGAGGTTCTATTTTAATTTAGAGTAAAATGTAGTAATTATCCCAAAACCAAGCATTGCAATGCCAGGAAATTCAGCTATGGTTGTACTTAAAAGATATCCAAACATGTCTGGACACGCAGGACACCCTTAACTTTGCACTATATAGATACCATTTAAAATACGATCCAAAAATCAGTTTTGTCCAGTCTGGGACCACAGACTCATAGTAATCATTATTGTATGGTCATTGCATGGTGTCACTACAGTGCAGAGTTAAGGTTATTGGGGTGGCTTAACTGTGCATTTTCAGACTTGAACATATTTGGATTTATTTTAAGTGTAAACTTAGTTCTGAATTTCCTGGATTGTATTTCTGTTTTGGGATAAATACACCCTCCCTGGAGTGGTTTTTGCCCTTTTATTGCTGATACAAAATCTATATCTTAACTCCATCATAATGTAGTTTTTGTTTTAACATATAAGCACTAGTATATTACCAATGGCTTTTATCAGCAGAGATCACACATATTCCCTTCCCTGAAGAGCACAGCCATTTTGGGTGGATGGGTCTTAACCAGTGACTTCATGTGATGCTTTCCAGGGGCTGCATTTGGCCGTCTCGTTGGTGAAATTATGGCATCACTCTTCCCTGATGGGATCCTCTTTGATGGCATTGTTTACAAAATCTTACCTGGAGGATACGCCGTCATTGGTGAGTCTCCACATTTTTCTTTTTTCTATCCCTGCCTGCACAAATCCCCTGGTCCACATGACACCGTCTTTCCTCTTCCCCCACAACTGGGAAAGGTGCAGCAGCCCTGACAGGAGCAGTGAGCCACACCGTCTCCACAGCAGTGATCTGCTTTGAGTTGACGGGTCAGATCTCCCACATCCTGCCCATGATGGTTGCTGTCATCCTCGCCAACATGGTGGCTCAGAGTTTGCAGCCCAGTCTCTATGACAGCATCATCCAGATGAAGAAGCTGCCTTACCTGCCCGACCTGGGCTGGAATTACATAAGGTATGGTACCACCAGTGGGGATTGGGGAGAGGAGGGGAAACACAGCAGAAGAAATGGCAATGAGAAACAAAGGGGTATAGGCTTGGCCACAAAGAAATGGAGCAAATATGGGGGGTGGCAGACACATAAATAGAGTGGGAGGAGGCTGTGAAAAAGCAGGAGGGCAGTGGAGAAGGAGGGGCTCATCCATGATGGGAGGGAGCAGAACCTTGCCTGAGTGGAAACCCAGTTGGTTTGTGGAAGGTCTCACTTCCCCTGTAGTTACTCCCACTTGCGAGTATGTATCTGGCTGTATAAAGCACACATCTGAAAGGAGCTCTTGTTTTGTTTTCCTCTTTGGGACGTTTTTCTTTTAGACATATTTGAATGATATGTTAACCCCTCTCTTTATTTTCTTTGTTCCTCTAGCAAATACAATATCTTTGTTGAGGATATTATGGTCTGTGATGTGAAATTCATCTCCTCTACTTGTACATACCAGGACCTGCAGACCCTGCTTCAGAGCACAACTGTCAAGACCTTGCCTCTAGTGGATTCACCAGGTAAGCAGTATGGGGAATCTGACCTTTTCTGAAGCTTGCCTTAGTTGAAAGAGTCTGTTTCTGGAGGTATGTAGTTTGGAAGATAGGGAACCAGCCTGGGAAACCAGAGATGTGACCCTAGCTCTGCTGCTGATTTGTTGTATGGCCTTGTCCAAAAAAACACCACCCTCTCCATTCCTCAGGGCTAACGTGGCCAGTTTGGGCAGGGAGCGTTGGCTCAGACCCGTCTTTCGACTGGCTCCCCATGTTATCTCCTCCTGCAGAGTCCATGATCCTGCTGGGCTCAGTGGAGCGGTCAGAGCTGCAGGCCCTTCTCCAGAGGCATATTGGCCAGGAGCGGCGCCTGCGCATCATCAAGGAGATGGAGCAGAAGCTGGCTGAGGCACCCTACGATGGGCACAGCAAAGGCCAGTGGGCAGCCATGTCCAGTTGGAAGCGCGAATCTTTTGCTTTCGTGGATGAGGATGAAGATGAAGAGGAGAAGGCTGAGGTAAGCGGGAGGTGGGGGTGGGGAAGAGACTGAGGTGGGGAGATGTGGAGGAGAGAGAGAGTCCTGGTCTACACTAGAAATTTATGTCTGTATAACTCCATTGCTCAGGGGTATGGAAAATCCACACCCCGAGTGACGCAGTTATACTGACTGAAGTCCCAGTGTAGACAGTACTATGTCCCTGGGAGGGATTCTCCCATTGCTGGCATAGCTACTGCTCTCAGGGAGGTGGAGTACCTACACTGAGGGGAGAGCTTCTTCCGATAGCATATGCAGCATCTTCACTATGCGCTACAGCAGCACTGTATGCGTACACGAGCCCTGAGAAACAGAGAGGCCCTGGGAAAGGGAGGGAAAGGAGCTATTCAGGGTGATTCTTGTTTTATTTCCTTTCCTTTGGTAGCCACCTCAGCAACCTTCTCCTGCTCCGAGTCACCCTGAGGAACCCAATGGCCCAGTGGCTCCTCATAAACCAATGCCAGAAACACCGGGACCCCAGGAAACCCCAGGTATGGTGACCTCCAGAGTGCCCCAGCTTGCCACATCCCAGTCAACACTGGGAAAGCCACACTGCCTATTGCTTGTGTGAGTGTGAGGGGCTGAGGCTAGAGCTGGCTGGAAAATTTTCACAGGAAAAACTATTTTAACAAAACTTTTTTTTTTGCTAAATTGTCAATTTTGACAATTTACTACAGAAATTTTTTTCAAAACAAATTTTGTTTGTTTCATTTTGAAATTTTATTTCAAATGTTATTATTTTTTATTTTTATATTATTTTTACTGTTTTTATAGTGTGTTCTAACTTGTACATATGACTAGTACATATAATGCACTACTGTTATTGACATGTCATAATATGACATAATATAATAGAGGAACTATTTTATTTTTTAAAATAGCAGCTGCTCTTAATGATTTTAACAATATTAGGCACAACTACTACTGACATGTCAGGAAGTAAGGTAAAAATTGCATACAAATGAAAAATACAATTAAATTCAAAATGAAAGTTTGACATTTGAAATAAAGATTCACAGTTCCAAAACAAAAATCCCAAACTTTCTGAAATGCAGATTTTCCAAAATGGACATTGTATAGACATTTGTTTCAAGGGAAAAGCACGCAAATTTTGAATATTTGTTTTGTTCCAATTCAGAATGAAAACAAATTTCAAAATGTGGAAATTTCTTGCAAAATGAAAATTGTGAGGTTTGACCAGCTGTATCTGAGACCCTGTATCTGGGTATATGAGTGATGTGGGGAAGGTGCTGGCTGCTGTGAGCCAATCTGCTCTCCTCATGTTAAGGGGATTGTGTTGAAATTACTCTTTGCAATGTGCCTTGTTACCATATACAAAAAGCACGTGGCTTCCTCTGTAGCCTTTCGTAGACTTGTGATAGCTTGGGCAGGTCTGGCTCCCTCACATTGCAGGACTCATCACACCGTCTTTCTCACTAATATCTCTTCTAGCCAGCTCTAGAGAACCTGTGGTGAAGTTGCCACCACCACCACTTGCCCACCTGCACCACATTGTTCTGCATGTGGAGACTCTTGTCCTGACATCTTACCCTACATTTTCATCCTTAATAGCTTAGACTATCTCCTTAGTGCCATATCCTGAGGCTGAATAGCCTCCCTACCCCACGTATACACACATCTTTACTGATCCAGCTCCATCCGTGGGGTGTATGTACAGTGACATATTGTCTTTCCCTGTTTGGAACCATATAAGCAGAGCTCTCCTGACTCTAGTCATGTCTCTCTTCTGATCCCTGAATCACTTTTGTTCCTCCATGTTGTAGTTTCTCTCTGTGCCTCCTGAACTGCACAGAGAGAGCCTAATGGTGGACAGCCCCTGAGGGTGAGCAAGGAAGACAGGGCCGCCCAAAAGGGAAGAGGGGAGGTGGGACCATAGTCTCACTCTCCAGCCCACTCTGGCCAGTAAAGCTGGCTGGCCAGGGATGAGAGCACTTCCTCACTGCACCCCTTTGGGGGTGAAGCATTGGGCGCACTCCCCTTTCTGCAGCACTACCAATGTGGGCCAGTGCCTTTAAGGCACAATAGGGTCCCTTATATGCTCAGTGTGGTTGCAGAGCAGTATACCAGCTAATCCCGCTACTTACCAGATGGCAAAAGTCTATTTGTCTGGGGAATAGTCACCCCAAGAGAAATGGGGGTGGGGCATCACTTGAGCCATTTTAAACAAGGCTAGACAAAGCCCTGCAGAATAGGCTACAGGGAGCCATCCTGAGGTGGCAGGAGGAAGAGGGGACGGAGCAAATGTGCCCTAACAGGGCTTTCCCCTCTCTCATTTTTATTCCTGGGTCTTCCCCCATCAGCTTAAACTCTGCATAGCAATATCATGTCTCCTTTCTTCTCCTTCCCATCAGGATGAATAATCCATGGGCCTTTCCATTCCCAGCCTCAGGCCCATGGTGTCATCCTTGACCCTCTCTCCTGCACCCCTCACATTCAGACTGTTGACAAATTCAGCTGCTGCTTTGTCTATTACAGCAGCTCTAGATCCCATCCTGCCCTTTCTGTCCCTGCTGCCCAAACCACATTCCTGCCCCTGCCGCATCCATTTTGGTCCCCTGTAATTTAACCAAAATGCTGCCAGACTCATGTTCCTCACCCTCACCCTCTAACATCATCAGGGCTTTGGAGCGGAGCCTGGAGCTGGAGTGTGGAGCAGCTCTGGAGCAGTGGAGCTGCAGGTTTTTGCCTGGAGCTGGAGCGGAGCCGGAGCACAGCTCCAAAGCCCTGGACATCATCACCCCTCTTTACAAGTCCTCTCAGGGTTTCCACAACCCTTTCTGTGTGAACAGCATGGCACTGGGACTTTGCATGTGAGTGGCCCTCTGCTTCTGGCTCCTTCTTGGAAACATTGCTCTCTGGATAGCCACCCTCCAAGGCTCTCTGTGTGCAGGTTTAGTTCCCCTCCGTAGGTAGGGGATATTGCATGGATTAGTGTGACTGATTCCTGCCTGTCCCAGATCTTGCCCTGTCACCTGTGGAATGGTGTGTTCTGACTGGCTGGGCCCTTTCCTACTAACTCCGAATTCTCCCCAGTCTGCCTTGGGCGAGGGGATAGGCCTGCTGCCTTGTGTTTAGTCTCTCACTTGTCCTCATTTTTTCTCCTCTTTGTTCCTTCTCTTTCTGCAGCCAGGAGTTTCTGGAGCTTGAGGCATCTGATCCAGCAGCTTTTGTGCCATTACAACCGGCCACCAGAGATGGAGAGCGTTGCCCAGGTTAGGGGCCCAGAGAGCTCAGCTGTGCAGTAATGAGAGACACAGGCGCCAACTCCGTGGGTGTTCCGCGGCTGGAGCACCCATGTGGAAAAATTAGTGGGTGCTCTGCAGTCACCGGCAGCCGAGCTCCCCGCCCTGCCCCACCTCAGCTCCTCCTCCGCCTCCTCCCCAGAGCATACCGCATCCCCGCTCCTCCATCTACCTCCCAGCACTTGCTGCCAGCACACAGCTGTACCGGGGGGGGGACTATATATATAAATATAAAAAAAATAAAAAAACATCAAAACACATGGAGCTTGTACTGCTCCGACAGGGTCCTTCACTCGCTTCCAGCCCAGGTCTTCGTGGCACTGAAGGACCAGCGCCAAAAGCCGCTGAAAGAGCCAGAGCAAGACCCGACCCACTGCCAAAGTGTTGCGACCGAGACCGCTGCCTGGTGAGTGAGTAAAAAAAAAGGTGCCTCTAGCCAGAAGAGAGAAACTTGCACAGGGGGGCCCCTTAGGCGCGGGGCCGCCGGGGATTGGGAAAATTGGCCTAAAGCCGGCCCTGGCTGTACCAAGCTCTGGGAGGGAGGTGGGAGGAGCGGGAATGTGGCACATTCAGGGGAGGAGGCGGGACTGAGGCCGGGATTTGGGGAAGGAGTCGGAATAGGGGCAGGGAGGGGGTGGAGTTGGGGCGGGGACTTTGGGGAAGGGGGTGGGGCAGGGGTGGAGTCAGGGCATGGCCAGGGGCAGAGGGGGGGGTCGAGCACCCACCGGCACCAGTAGAAGTCGGCGCCTATGATGAGGGAGGGAAGGTGAAGGAATGAAGGCTCCCTCTGAGAGATCTTGGCCATAGGGTGGGGGCAGTGGTGTCAGACAGGGAGATGCATGAATGATGCTGAGTGTCAGAGTCACTGGGACAGTGCTCGGGAACTACTCCATATGAAGACAGTCAGGACTCTGGAGTAGCATCCATGCCTCCTCTCTCTGAGCATCCTGTCGCCAGGGCGAGAAGCCTACACAGCTTTGACCTTCCTGGATTTGACCTCAGAGCATTCAGCATCCCCTTCCACAGCGTGCGCTTCCCGTAGTGAGTCCACCGGAGGGCTCTGCACCCCAACTCCGCAGTCAGAAGTGACTCTCAACCAGCATAATACAGAAGGTTTATTAGTCGACAGGAACACAGCGTAGAACAGAACTTGTTAGCACAGAAATCAGTGACTTTCAGCCAAGTCCATCTTGGGGGAATCCCAGGCCAGATGCCCTGGACTCCCCCCTCCAGTCCCCACAAGCAGACTGCACAGCTACCAGTGACCCAACCTCAGACACTCCTGTCGCTCCTCCTCCTGGTCTTTGTCTCACTTCCCAGGCAATATGTCACCTGGTTGCTTTCCCCTCCTGGGTCTCAGGTTACCAAGGGCACCGGACGTAGCCTACATGCAGGCAGCTGGAGTCTCACCTGCCTCTGAGGGTCTCAGCCAAAGTCACACACCCTTATTCCCACCACCTAGGCATTGGTGCAGCACAGAGGGAAACTGAGGCACGCACAGTATTAATGCAAAACAGTAAGACTCACATAGGCTCAACAGTAAGACTCACATATGCTAACATACAACATAACAAGAGAAAATCCCCACTTCGTCACATCTCTCCCCTCTTTGAGACCGAACTGAGTGGGGTCACTTTAGCCGGTGAACTGGGGAAGCTCAGGCCTCCCTCTATGGAACAAAGCATCGGCTATAACATTTGAACTCTTTTTAACATGGACCACCTCCATGTCATAATCCTGGAGAGATAGACTCCACTGCAGTAGCTTGGCATTGGCTCCTTTCATCTGGTGCAGCCATGGCAAGGGTAAGTGGTCAGTGTACACAATGAAGTGATGCCCAAGTAGATCCAGCTGCAGCCCTTTGAGTCCACACCATGGTGAGGCATTCCTTTTCTATGGCCACACAGCTCTGCTCCCGGGGCAGCAGCTTCCTGCTCACGATGGGGTGTTTGCATCAGTGTGCATTGGCACCACACCCAGCCCTTTGTCTGAGGCATCTGTGAACACCGTATAGAGCTTATCAAAGGCTGGGTTTACCAGCACCACGCCCTTGACCAGATCCTCCTTCAATGTGCAGAGAGCCCTCTGGCACTGCTCAGTCCAGACCACCGTGTCTCGCTTACCCTTCTTGCATAACTCAATTATGGGAGCTGACCCAGAGCTAAAGCGGGGCACAAACCTCTGGTAGTACTCCATCATCCCTATAAAGGGCCTGGGCTTGTTTTTGGGGTGCAGGGCAATCTCTGATTGCCTCCACCTTGGTTGGCTCTGGCTTTAGGGAGCCGCTCCCTGCCTTGTGGTCCAGGTACGACACCTCTGCCATCCCCACCTTGCACTTCCCAGCTTTTACAATCAGTCCTGCATCCTGGAGGCATTCCAGGCCCCTCTTCACCTGGGACACATGGTCCTCCCCGGTCTGGCTAACGACACAAATATCAATGTATGCTAGGGTAAAATTCTCCATCCCCCTCAATAACTGATCCATCTGGCGCGGGCAGGTGACCAGTGCCTCCTTGAGGCCGAAAGGTAGGACCAGGGATTTGTAAAGCCCCAAAGGGGTGACAAAAACAGGTTTCAACCTGTCATCTGGCTCCAAAGGCACCTGCCAGTAGCTTTTGGTGAGATCCCAGGTAGTGGGGTACTGAGTCCGCTCCCCAAGGTGTCTAGGATCTCATCAGGCATAGTTATGGGGCAGGCACCAGACATGGTGATGGCATTGAGCTTCCGATAGGCCACACAGAATGGTATCAACCCATTTTTCCTGGGGACCAGCACCATGGGAGAGGCCCCAGGGCTGGTGGATGGCTGGATCACCCCAAAACCATCATGTCTTTGACATCACTCTTCAGGGCTTGGGCTGTGTTCCCAGTGACTCTAAATGGGGAACACCTGATGGGAGAGCTGGTTCCTGGCTCCATCCAATGGACGGCTTCATTAGTGAGCCCAGGCTGGTTGGAAAACAGCTGTGAGTAGGAACGCAGCACCTCTCTGATCTCTGCCTGCTGGGCAGGAGTTACCTGGTCAGAGAAGGGAATTGATTCTAGCAAGGGGCTGGCTCCTGTCTCAGAGAACATACCCACCAGGGGATCTTCCCCCTTCCCCCACTGACCACACATGGCCAGTACCAGCCTCTCCCTGTCACAGTACGGCTCCATAAGAACATAAGAACGGCCATACTGGGTCAGACCAAAGGTCCATCAAGCCCAGTATCCTGTCCTCTGACAGTGGCCAATGGCAGGTGCCCCAAAGGGAATGAACAGACAGGTTACCATCACGTGATCCATGCCCTGTCACCCAATCCCAGCTTCTGGCAAACAGAGGCTAGGGACACCATTCCTGCCCATCCTGGATAATAGCCATTGATGGACCTATCTTCCATGAATCCATCTAGCTCCCTTTTGAACCCCGTTATAGTACTGGCCTTCATAACACCCTCTGGCAAGGAGTTCCAGAGGTTGACAGTATGTTTCGTGAAAAAATACTTTCTTGTGTTTGTTTTAAATCTGCTACCTATTAATTTCATTTGGTGGCCCCTTGTTCTTGTATTATGAGAAGGAGTATTACTTATTTACTTTCTCTACACCACTCATGATTTTATAGACCTCTGTCATATCCCCCCTTAGTCACCTCTTTTCCAAGCAGAAAAGTCCCAGTCTTATTACTCTCTCCTCATATGGAAGCCGTTCTATACCCCTAATAATTTTTGTTGCCCTTTTCTGAACCTTTTACAATTCCAATATATCTTTTTTTGAGATGGGGGGACCACATCTTCACGCAGTATTCAAGGTGTGGGCATACCGTGGATTTATACGGAGGCAATATGATATTTTCTGTCTTATTATCTATCACTTTCTTGATGATTCCCAACATTCTGTTTGCTTTTTTGATTGCCACTCCCAAGGGAGTAAGTAGGAAAAGCAGCAGCAGCGCGCGGGCGCTCGCCGTCCCCCGGTCGGGCCCCTCTTCCCCTTTCGCGGCCCTGCTCCTCGCTCGGCATGCCTGCGGGCCCCGGCCCGGGCCGGCACGGACCGGACAGCCGGGACGCGACCGCCTCGGGGCGGCGGAGAGGGAGCGGGAAGACGGCGGCGGCGTCATGCGCGCGCGTGCTGAGGTCCGTTCGCCGCGCCGGTGGACGCAGCCGCAGGCATGCCGGCTCAGCGCAACCGAGCCAAATGCGCCCCCCCAAGAGCCCCCCCAAGCGCCTGCTTGGCGCGCTGGGGTCTAGAGCCGCCCCTGGCCACTCCACATCGAGTGGATGATTTCAGAGAACTATCCACAATGACTCCAAAATCTCTTTCTTGAGTGGTAACAGTTAATTTAGACCCTATCATTTTATATGTATAGTTAGGATTATGTTTTCCAATGTGCATTACTTTGCATTTATCAACGTTAATTTTCATCTGCCATTTTGTTGCCCAGTCACCCAGTTTTGTGAGATCCTTTTGTAGCTCTTCACAGTCTGCCTGGGACTTAACTATCTTGAGTAGTTTTGTATCATCTGCAAATTTTGCCACCTCTCTATTTACCCCTTTTTCCAGATCGTTTATGAATATGTTAAAAAGGACTGGGCCCAATACAGATCCCTGGGGGACACCACTATTTACCTCTCTCCATTCTGAAAACTGACCATTTATTCCTACCCTTTGTTTCCTATCTTTTAACCAGTTACCAATCCATGATAGAACCATCCCTCTTATCCCTGACAGCTTACTTTGCTTAAGAGCCTTTGGTGAGGGACCTTGTCTAAAGCTTTCTGAAAATCTAAATATACTATATCCATCGGATCTCTTTTGTCCACATGCTTGTTGACCCCCTCAAAGAATTCTAGTAGATTGCTGAGCCATGATTTCCCTTTACAAAAACCATGTTGATTATTTCCCAACAAATTATGTTCATCTATGTGTCTGGCAATTTTGTTCTTTACGACAGTTTCAACCAATTTGCCCGGTACTGAAGTGAGGCTTATTGGGTCTGTAGTAGCCAGGGTCACCTCTGGAGCCCTTTTTAAAAATTGCCCTCACATTAGCTATCCTCCAGTCATTTGGTACAGAAGCTGATTTAAATGATAGGTTACAGATGACAGTAATCCTGCAATTTCACATCTGAGTTCCTTCAGAACTCTTGGGTGAATACCATCAGGTCCTGGACACTTATTACTGTTTAGTTTATCAATTTGTTCTAAAACTTCCTCTAATGACACCTCAATTTGGGACAGCAGGCTTTCTGCTTCTGATGTATTTAAAAAAAAATTTGCTATTACTTTTGGCGTCTTTGGCTATCTGTTCTTTAAATTCTTTTTTGTTCTTTCTAATTAAATTTTTACACTTCATTTGCCAGAGTTTATGCTCTTTTCTATTTTCCTCATTCGGATTTATCTTCCACTTTTTAAAGGATGCCTTTTTGCCTCTCCCTGCTTCTTTTACTTTGTTGTTTAACCACAGTGGCTCTTTTTTGGTTCTCTTACTATGTTTTTTAAATTGGGGTATACATTTAAGTTAAGCCTCTATTATGGTGTCTTTAAAAAGTTTCCATGCAGCTTGCAGGGATTTTACTTTTGGTACTGTACCTTTTAATTTCTGTTTCACTAACCTCCTCATTTTTGTGTAGTTCCCTTTTCTGAAATTAAATGCTACAGTGTTGGGCCACTGTGGAGTTTTTCCCGCCACAGGGATGTTAAATTTAATTATATTATGGTCACTATTACCAAGCAGTCCAGCTTATACACCTCTTGGACCTGATCCTGTGCTCCACTTAGGACTAAATCAAGAATTGCCTCTCCATTTGTGGGTTCCAGGACTAGCTGCTCCAAGAAGCAGTCATTTAAGGTGCCAAGAAACTTTATCTCAGCATCCCTTCCTGAGGTGACATGTACCCAGTCAATATGGGGATAATTGAAATCCCTCATTATTATTTTGAGTTTTTTATTTTAATAGCCTCTCTAATCTCTCTGAGCATTTCAGAGTCATTAACACTATCCCGGTCAGGTGGTCTGTAATGTAGACCTACTGCTATATTCTTATTTTTCAAGCATGCAATTACTATCCATAGAGATTCTGTAGTACAATTTGGTTCATTTAAGATTTTTATTTCATTTGATTCTATGCTTTCTTTCACATACAGTGCCACTTCCCCACCAGCACGATCTGTTCTGTCCTTCTGATATATTTTGTACCCTGGTATTACTGTGTCCCATTGATTATCCTCATTCTACCAGTCTTCGGTGATGCCTATTATATCAATATCCTCGTTTAATACTAGGTACTCATGTTGACATGGTACACTCAGTGGCTGTGAGCCCAGTTTGGCAGTTCCACCACATTGTTCATCTCATTCAGCTGGGTGATGACCTTAAAGGGGCCATCCCAGGCAGCATGCAGCTTATTCTTCCTCACTGGGATGAGACCCCTCACCTGGTCCCCAGTGCCATAGGAGCAGGTGCGGAGTCATACCAGACCTTTTGCCTCCCTTGGGCCCTGGCTAGGTTCTCCTGGGCCAGACCCATGAGCTCAGCAAGCTTTCCATGGAAAATCAGTTTTCCCCTGGGCTCAGCTTCACCCCTGCTGTCCCAGAGAGGGCAGGCAGCGAGCCTGCTGCTTTGTTCACAGTATCAGAGCCAGCATGAGCCATCTCTCCCCCCTCCCCCCCCACACAAAGGGGCAGGGAGCATCTCACTGTCCCACTCAGCTCCAGGGGTCTGGTTACAGACAGGCAGGGCACCTGAGCTTAGCAACTCCTCCTCTCTGCCATTTGCATTTACACTGACCGCTTCAGTCTCAGCCGATTGGTTCCCTGAATTCAAATTAAATCCTCGACTGTTACAGGAGCAGGGCCTGGATCCCCTGGACAGGTCCCTCTACCTCTCAGCTCAGCAATCACCAGTTCCTGCTGCTACTGTCTCTCCTACTGTCCTGCCTCATGCCTTCCCTGTCTCTCACAGTCCTCTGACTCCTTCGATATCAGCTCCAATTCCATCCCTCTCAGATCCACCAGCATGGAATCCGGTGGAGACCCCTTGCTGGTCAGGGATGCAGGTCTCAGGGGCACCCAGCTGCTCCCAACCTCGCTTGCGGCCACAGCTGGATCAGGAACCAATGTGGGTCCTGGCGCTGCCTGACTGCTCCCAGCCTCTCTTGTGGCCCCAGTTGGGTCAAGAACCGGTTCCTTAGAGTGATCATCCTTTTCCAACTGAGCAATTAACTGGACCTTGGTGAACTTTCCAATGCGCAGCCCTCTCTTTCTCTGCACAACTCTACAATGCTCTTCTTAAGGAGATGGTTATAGGCCATCTCTTCGCTGTTCCCAAGTTGTCAGGGACTCACAGGCCTGTGCTCTCTCAGCTCCTCACAGTCTCTGGGAGGAACCCCTTCAGTGTGACAGCACTTCTTAGGGGTCACAGTCTATCTCGGGGGTTAAGCTGTAGGCTCCTCTGCCTCCTGGAACCGCTCCTCACTGAGCCTTTTGCACGCCTATCTCCCACAAATCCCACCTTAATTTTACTGCTCCCCAGTCACTTACTGCAGGATGCACTCTCCACCGGGTGCAGTTTATCCCAGCGCTCCCACCAGTTGTTAAAAAGTCACTGACCAATGCTCTGGAACTACTCCATATGAAGCCAGTCAGGACTTTGGGGTAGCATGCCTCCTCTCTCTGAGCATCCTGTCACCAGGGCAAGAAGTTTACACAGCTTCAACCTTCCTGGGTCTGACCTTACAGCATTCAGCATCCCCTTCCATACCGTGCGCTTCCTGTAGTGAGTCCACCCGTGTGCGGCTCCTGGGGAAGTGAGAGGGCCCTGTACCCCAAATCCGCAGTCAGCAGTGACTCTCAGCCAGCATAAAACAGAAGGTTTATTAGTCGACAGGAACACAGTGTAGAACAGAACTTGTTAGCACAGAAATCAGTGACTTTCAGCCAAGTCCATCTTGGGGGAATCCCAGGCCAGATGCCCTGGACTCCCACCTCCAGCCCCCCAAGCAGACTGCCCAGCTACCAGCGACCCGACCTCAGACACCCCCATTGCTCCTCCTTCTGGTCTTTGTCTTGCTTCCCAGGCAATGTGTCACCTGGTTGCATTCCCCTCCTGGGTCTCAGGTTACCAAAGGCACTGGCCATAGCCTACGTGCAGGCAGCAGACGCAGCCTCACCTGCCTCTGAGGGTCTCAGCCAAAGTCACACACCCTTATTCCCACCACCACCTAGGCACTGGTGCAGCACAGAGGGAAACAGAGGCACACACAGTAAAACTCACATAGGCTCAACAGTAAGACTCACATATGCTAACATACAACATAACAAGGAAAAATCCTCACTCTGTTACACTGAGCTCCTGGTAAAGGATTAGAGATTTCTGCAGAAGAGGATGGCCATGGCATGCATGGGGAAGTGAGGATCCTGCTGGCTAGGTGCTGTCTGTGCTGCCAGTACGGAGAGAGACAAGGTGGGTGAGGTCATATCTTTTACTGGACCAACTTCTGTTGGTGGAAGGTACAAGCTTTCAAACTACACAGAGCTCTTCACCAGCTCTGGGGAAGGAAGCAGACTGAAAACTGCAGGTTCTGAGGCAGGCTTCATGATGATCTATTCAGATCCAAGGGGGCTGTCCAAAAGGCATCAAGAGCAGACAAAGCAAAACCCCACACCAAACCAGGACCTGGACCAGTGTGCAGATCGGAAGCATCCCAGTGCACAGATTCCACCCTCCATGACAATGACACCCAGGGAAAGATGAGGGCCCCTGAGTATCTGGGGGGTGCACAGTGGGGATTAGGAGTGAGCGGGAAGTAGGGTGATCAGATGTCCCAATTTTATAGAGAGAGTCCCGATTTTTGGGTCTTATATAGGCTCCTATTATCCTCCCCCCCCCGATCCTGATTTTTCAAATTTGCTGTCTGGTCACCCTAGCAGGAAGAGAGGGACACTGAGTATAATGGCGACTTTCTGGGCTTAGGGATGAGTGGGCGGAGGAAGGGGGCAGGGAGGTTAGTTGCTGGAAAGTGGGCGATACAGCTGAGATTAGGAATAAGGGGTTCTTGCACTCCAGGATTTTGCTGTGGAGTTAGGGCTGTGTCCTCCTCCGCTGACCGTGGCTCTGTTTTCTGTTCTCTCCAGGAGTCTGTAGAGGTTATAGATACAATGAAGCCAGAGGAGGTAAGTCTGGATGAGAACTGGGGGGCTGGCTCTCCTCTCACCCCTGGAAGCTGTCTCCTTCCTGGGAAGGTCCAGTGGCCAGGATATGCTCATATGCTACAAGGAGAGGCCATCCTGAGAGAAACTATTCCCTCAACCCATGGAAATGGGGCAGACTATCCTGGAGTGACTGGGGCAGGGAGAGCTCAGGAAGGAGAGACAGGGCGCTCTCATCCCCTCTAAGCTGGACTGGGGAAGCCCTCACCTTCCTGGCTACTTTTCTCACTGTGTCACCCTTGCTGGGGGCATGTCAATCAATGGCACCTCTAGTGCTGCAGCATCACCACGTTCCCAAGGGGAGGCCCCAACTCATGCTGGAGGGATGGGAAACTTCAGAGGAATAATATATTGAGGGCGGCAGATGGGGAGGATGGGCAAAAAGCAGCAGGAGACTGGGGCGGCTTGGAGTGTGGGCTGGGAGCAGTGTTGGTCACTGTGAGTGTGATCCCCTCTTCCCTGTGTCAGATAGATGCATGGGAGCAGGACGAGCTGAATAAGGAAGTGTGCTTTGACAGCTGCCGCATAGACCCCTCCCCTTTTCAGCTAGTGGAGAGGACTTCCCTGCACAAGGTGGGTCTGACCTCCCTCCCAGCTACTGTTCATCCTTCTCCAACTTGTCTGTCTCTGTGCTAGCCCACCCCACGGCTCATCCCCTCCCCTCTCCCCATCTCCCTCCCCTTGCTTTGCATTTTTCTCTCTCTTGCTCTCTCTCTCTCTGTCACCGTCTCTATCTGAGAAGCTCACTGAACTCCCATCAGCACAGTGTCTGACTGCAGTCTCCTGGAACATGAGCAGATTAGTTTAATAAAATAGCTTCAGAGAACCACACTAGGATCCACCAGCCATTGCATTAGTGTTGGAATTCCCTCTCCCAGCCTCTGGGGGCTGTCTAGATACACACCCATTAGCACTGGGATTCCCACTCCTAGGCTCTGAGTGCAGCAGCAGCAGCCACACATCAGGTGTTTGTAAAAGCAATGATACAGTAATGATGGGTTTCCTACATTAGCCCATCTGAGCGTTGCAAGATCCACATGCAGCATTGGGGGTGGATTCACACTCCGGGCCCCGGGACCTCCATCCCAGCACATGAATACTGGGACTGACACTCCCTGCCTGGGCGTGCAATGGGATCTGCATGCCTTTATCACTCTATTTATTAGGGGTCTGTCACTGATTATATCATTGCTGGGATCCACTCTCAGCCCCAAAGCACAGCAGGATCTACCCCACTGTGCACTGGTCCCTGAGTGGACTGGGATCTGCAGCCTCGTAGCCATATGCCAGGTGTGGGGATGTGAGTTAGGGTGAGAATGTTCTGGGTGTCCCTAAAGCACCCCAAGCAGGCACCAGTGTGACCTGAGGGGAGTCCTGGCTGATTAGAAGTCTCAGGAATAAAAGGAATATTTAAGATGTATGGGACTGCTGCTCTGGGTTAACTACAGGTATATACCAGGAGTTCCAGGTCCCCCGGAGTCCCACCAACCACCCTGCAAGTGCAATGAGGCTACTCACTGAGGATTAGCATTAGATTTCCCACTCCTACGGCAGCTTCTTACCAGGGTGGTGCCAAACCCGAAGGAATTTGAGTTGGGATTCCCACTCCTAGCTTTGGAGCCCGGAGAGGATCTCAGGCCTAGGCTTAGCGCCAAGACTCTCATTCCCAGCCTTTGAGGACATCAAGCCCTATGTGACTGGTAATGGAGATTGTCTTGTGTTTTCTCCCACAGACACACACCTTGTTCTCCTTGCTGGGCCTCAGCCATGCCTATGTGACCAGTAAGGGGAAGCTGAAGGGAGTGCTGGCTTTGGAAGAGGTAAATACAGTCAAGTTTTCATGCAGACACTCCCACCTCCTGCTCAGCCCCAGACGTTCTGTGTGTTATCGCAATATCCCACAGCAGGCAAGAACCAGCTTTGGGATGGAAGTTTCAGCTCTGCAGTCAGTACATTTCCTAGCATTCCAGTTTCAAGTCCTGGCAGCATTGACTTAGCCCTTTTCCCTTCTGAGGGGAGAAATTGTGTTCCTGGATGTGAGTTTTTCAGAAGGAGCCTTAACAAACCAAGGGCCTGTCTGCTTTACATGGGTAGTAAAGATCTGCTAGTCCTTTTTGTGAGAGACGGGCTCTTACCTGTGTGGCCCGTGCTGGATCCATTTAGCCAGTGTCCCTCCCAGCAGTGGCTACACTGAGGCTTGGAGTTTGCCAAGTGCTGTGGAATGAAAGGCACTATAGCGAGGCAAAATCTGATCTCTCCAGGGGCTAGTCTCCTGCCTTTTTATTTTGGAGAGTAGCTGAACTGTTGTGCTGTGGTTTTTGAGCTGCCCTTTAATTCCCTCTCTGTTCTTCTGACCTTCTGCCCCTCCAATAGCTCCAGAAGGCAATTGAGGGCTCCACACGCTCTGGTGTCCACCTCCGTCCACCCCTCGCCAGCTTCCGAGACATCAATCGGACCTCGGTCAGCAATGAGCAGAGTAGCCAGGTTCCACAGGTGTGGAGGCGGCAGGACAGCTGTGTGGTGCCTGTGAAAAGAGCTGCGAACTCAGGGATGGGGAGCCCACTGCCCTCCAGTTCCCCCTCTCCACAGCCCCCGCCCTTCCCTGAGGAGGGGAAGGGGCTGCACTCTGTCTCAGCTGCTGACGCTGAGCTGGAGGAAATGGAGCTGTCTGGCCCTGCTCCTGAGAACATCTCAGACATCCTCAAGGACCTGAGCCTGCGCTCCACGGACCTGGAGGAGGACGATGAAGAGGATGTGCCCCTATAACCAGTGGGAGGAGGGGATGTCAGTGAGCCAGCCCTGCTACACATGCTCCTCAGGGAGAGGCCTGAGGACTCTCTCGCCAATGCTCCAGCATCCGCAGTAGCTTAGTTGGGGGAGGGGTCACAGGACTGCCCTTCCGTCTGCTGCCCTCACTGCCTGGAGTGTTGTGCTACCTGGGACAGATGGGGTGCATGTGTGAGGGAGGAGATGGACTCCCTCAGGTGGCAAGGGGGCTGCTGGGATTAAGGGCCCTACTCTTTCACTCCCAGAACTCATGGGAGCAGGAACCATAATGAGGCATAGACACCACTGGCTGCAGGGACATATGCTCTGGACTGATTGTGCCATTGTGAGAGAGTGGTGGGGAGTGGATGGGGGCCACAGCCCTTCCTCTTCTCCATTTCAGAACACCCTGCAGAACAGCATGACTTTCTCTGCTTCCCCTGCCCCCCAGCAGTTCCTGCAGGAACCTTCCCCCAACCCAGGATTTCTGACTAGTGAAAATTCTCAGGGGCAGGGGGATTGTGCAGGCAATGAGAGAGGAGAGGGCAAGCCCTCCGAACATCCTTCTGTACAATCCACCCAGCCACAGCTGTATCCACGGAGATTGTGGGTTGAGCCAGCCTGGCACCTAGAGACACCCAGCATCCCTGGGGTAATAATAGCTTTATATACAGTGGCTCATTCATTAGCATGACACCCGTCCCTGCAGTTCCTAAGGGTGGTCGCCATCTTCCCAGACACCTCACAAACACACACACTTCCCACACTTGTATCCTAGAAGCAACTTTCCATCTCAGAAGCCCACCACTCCATGCCCCTGTAGCCCCTTCAAGCCCCTCTCCCATCCTGCGCACTATGAACATTCTTGTCCAGAAACACTGGGTCTTGTTCTGGATTCTCCCTCTGGTATTTTCATTGGTGTGAGGAATGCTGGGGGCTTCTCCTGGGCCTGCCAGTGCTGCCACGAAGAGGGAGGTTTCTTACTGCTGACACAAGCATGGTTGGGAGGGAGGAAAGGCTGCCTGATCTTTGTCATGGTTCTTTAATATACTCAGGACTTTAAAAAAGAATTGGATGGGAGGAAAGACTCCTTGTTTTCTGGTTGGCTCACTGAAGTCTTTAAGCAGAATGGCCAAGATTGGAGTGGGTTGGTCAGAGGTCACAAAGGCATGGATGAATGAGCAGTAAGCCTGTATATATGTTTCTATCTTTCAGATATTCATGTGTTTGTCTCTGAACCACTATCGGCAATTTCTATGAAGTTATAGTCTTAACATATAAGAATGCTCACATAAGAATGGCCATACTGGGTCAGACCAAAGGTCCATACAGCCCAGTTTACTGACAGTGGCCAATGCCAGGTGCCCCAGAGGGAGTGAACCTAACAGGTAAAGATCACGTGATCTCTCTCTCCTGCCATCCATCTCCATCCTCTGACAAACAGAGGCTAGGGACACCATTCTTACCCACCTGGTTAATAGCCATTAATGGACTTAACCTCCATGAATTTATCTAGTTCTCTTTTAAACCCTGTTATAGTCCTAGCCTTCACAACCTCCTCAGGCAAGGAGTTCCACAGGTGTGAAGAAGAACTTCCTTTTATTTGTTTTAACCCTGCTGCCCATTAATTTCATTTGGTGGCCCCTAGTTCTTGTATTATGGGAACAAGTAAATAACTTTTCCTTATTCACTTTCTCCACACCGCTCATGATTTTATATACCTCTGTCATATCCCCCCCAGTCTCCTCTTTTCCAAGCTGAAAAGTCCTAGCCTCTTTAATCTCTCCTCATACGGGACCCGATCCAAACGCCCAATCATTTTAGTTGCCCTTTTCTGAACTTTTTCTAGTGCCAGTGTATCTTTTTTGAGATGAAGAGACGACATCTGCACGCAGTATTCAAGATGTGGATGTACCATCGATTTATATAAGGGCAATAAGATATTCTCCGTCTTATTCTCTATCCCCTTTTTAATGATTCGTAACATCCTGTTTGCTTTTTTGACTGCATGGACGTCTTCAGAGACCTATCCACCACGACTCCAAGATCTCTTTCCTGATTAGTTGTAGCTAAATTAGCCCCCATCATATTATATGTATAGTTGGGGTTATTTTTTCCAATGTGCATTACTTATTAGCCCCCATCATATTGTATGTATAATTGGGGTTATTTTTTCCAGTGTGCATTACTTTACAATCCCCCATGGAGGGAGATTGTGGGCTGGGAGCAGGCTGATGAGAGAGAAATGAGGAACAGCAGAGAGAAGCCGCTCCCCCGCCTTCCCCTTTGCTAGCACAGGAAGGCTCCTCTCTTTAAACACTGCTCTCCTACTACTCCAGGACTGGGTACCCTCCACACAGCTCTGCCAATACATCTCAATGGTAACTCACAGCACCCTTTGCTATTCCATCTTCACCTGTGTCCGGAGGAGAGATGCTGCAGCAGCTTGGTTCATGCATGTGATACCCTGACATTCAGAGATGAGAGCCTGCCAGGCTAACTCGCTATTCCTGCCAGGTTTTCTCAGTACAATAGCAAAATTCAATGTTGTGGAGTCTTCAGATTTCCCCAGCCATTGTGCAGCTTTCTACTGTAAAATTTTCATCAAAGAAACCAGGTAGCAGTGCCTGGGCCTCTGCCAGACACAATCCCACTCATCAGGCTGTGAGGAGAGGAGATCCCAGGCACTTTATGATACGTCCTGATGCCTGGCCAGGTGCACCTCCACGAGCTGGCTGCCTGGAGGCTATGACAAAACCAGAGGCAGCATGGTTCCCAGTTCCTGCCCTGTTCCCTGTTCATGCAACTGGGAGACACCAACTATGTTGGGTTTGCCAAGCTTATTTAAGCAGATGGTTCCCCTGCAGTGCTGCAGAGGCAGGTAAAAATCCTGGGGCACCTGCCAATGTACTAGTGAGAATTTCTCCTTGGCCTGAATTCTAGCAATTAGGCTTGTACATGTAAACAAGAACCCTTTCTGAAGCTGGGGGTCTCCATTGTGATCTGGCCTGCCCTGTGTTCAGCTGGGGGCAGTAGTGGTATATTTTAAAGCATGGGGAAGGGGGAAAGAAAGAAAACAAGGCTTATCTTCTTGTAAAGTACCTGCAACTATCTGCTGTGTCATGCCCCATCAGCACTAGGGCTCTGTGAGCTGCCACCAAGCCTGAGTCCCTACCTTTCTGGGAGGCAAGGTTTGTGGCTTGAGCTGATGTTGAAGATGGCTTTTTAAATAAAAAATCGGAGAAAGAGAGAGAGTTGTGTGCATGAGAGCAACATAGAGACAGAGACAGACAGAGAAGAGATAGTTAAGTCCCAGGCAGACTGTGAGGAGCTACAAAAGGATCTCTCAAAATTGGGTGACTGGGCAACAAAATGGCAAATGAAATGCAGTGTTGATAAATGCAAAGTAATGCACATTGGAAAACATAATCCCAACTATACATATAAAATGAAGGGATCTAAATTAGTTGTTACCACTCAAGAAAGAGGTCTTGGAGTCATTGTGGATAGTTCTCTGAAAACAGCCACTCAATGTGCAGAGGCAGTGAAAAAAGTGAACAGAATGTTGGGAACCATTAAGAAAGGGATAGCTAATAAGACAGAAAATATCATATTGCCTTTATATAAATCCATAGTATGCCCACATCTTGACTACTGCGTGCAGATGTGGTCACCCCATCTCAAAAAATATATAGTGGAATTGGAAAAGGTTCAGAAAAGGGGTATGGAACGGCTTCCATGTGAAGAGCGATTAATAAGACTGGGACTTTTCAGCTTGGAAAAGAGACAACTAAGGGGATATGACTGAGGTCTATAAAATCATGAATGGTGTGGAGAAAGTAAATAAGGAAGTGTTATTTACTCATAACACAACTAGGGGTCATCAAATGAAATTAATAGGCAGCAGGTTTAATACAAACAAAAGGAAGTATTTTTTCACACAATGCACAGTCAACCTGTGGAACTCCTTGCCAGAGGATGTTGTGAAGGCCAAGACTATAACAGGGTTCAAAAAAGAACTAGATAAATTCATGGAGGATAGGTCCATCAATGGCTATTAGCCAGGATGGGCAGGAATGGTGTCCCTAGCCCCTGTTTGCCAGAAGCTGGGAATGAGCGACAGGGAATGGATCACTTGATGGTTACCTGTTCTTTTCATTCCCTCTGGGGCACCTGGCATTGGCCACTGTTGGAAAACAGGATACTGGGCTAGATGGACCTTTGGTCTGACCCAGTATGGCTGTTCTTATGGTCTTAAGATGGGGACCAAGTAATACAAGGAGAGGGAATCTTGGGATGATGCACACAAGTGGCTGGGGCAGCTCAAAATAAGGCCTCATCTACACTTAAAGAGTTTTTGTCTGTGGGTTAGGAGTGTGAAAAACTCACACCCTGAAATAGCTAACTGTCTAGACGGTAGTACCGCTGGAAAGGTCTGGAGGTTATATTGGATCACAAATTGAATACGAGGCAACAATATGATGCAGTTGTTAAAAAGGCTAATAACATTCTGGGATGTATTTACAGGAGTGTTGTATGTTAGACACAAGAGGTAATTGTCCTGCTCTGGTAAGGCCTCAACTGGAGTCTTGTGTCCATTTCTAGACCTCACACTTTAAGAAAAATGTGGACAAATCAGAGAGAACCCAGAGGAGAACAAAAACAAAAATGATAAAAGCTTTAGAAAACCTGACCTCTGAGGAAATATTAGAAAAACTGGCCATGTTCTGTCTTAGAAAAGAAGCACGCGGGAGAACATGCTAACTGTCTTCAGATGTGGTAAGGGCTGTTATAAAGAGGATGGTGATCAGTTCTCCATGTCCACTGAAGGTAGGACAAGTAGTAATGGTCTTAATGTGCAGCAAGGGAGATTTAAATTTGATGTTAGGATAAACTTTCTAACTATGCAGGATAGTTTAATCTCAAACAGGCTTCCAAGGGAGGTTGTGGAATTCCCCACACTGGAGGTTTTAAGAATAGGCTGGACAAACACCTGTCAGGGGTGGTCTAAGTATATTTGGACCTACTGAGAACCCTTACAGCCCTACATTTCTATGATAGCTATGCTACAAAAGCCCTAGTGTACATGCAGCTATATCAGCAAAAGGTGATTTTTGCAGGTATAAGCTGCATCTCTATCAAAGGGTTTGTTGGGATAGCTGTACCAATACAGTAGCCTAAGATGCATTTGAGCACCTGGAATAGTCTTTCACTGCAACCCTTGGGCAAAAAAGTAGAACTGGTTGTGGATTTGTATATCCCAGGATACAGTATTGGTGAGACCATTACTGGAATACTGGCTCCAGTTCTGTTATCCACTTTGAAAAGGCTGTTGAAGAATTGGAAAGGACTCAGAAAAGACCTACAAGAATAATTAGAGGCCTGGAAAACCTGCCTTAGAGTAAGAGCCATAAGAAGCTAACTGTTGAGTTTATCCAAGAGAAGGCTAAGAGGTGATTTGATTGGTTCACGGGAAGAGATTTTTGATTTTAGCAGAAGGCATAACAAGATCCAGTGGTTGGAACCTGAAGCTAGACAAATTCAGGCTAGAACTCAGGCACACATTTTTAACTCTGAAGGTAACTTACAAGGGATTTGGTGAGTTTTCCATCACTTGGCATTTTAAATGAAGACTCGATGTCTTTCTAAAAGGTACATTCTAGCTCATCCAGAAGTTATGGGCTCGATGCAGAAACTATTGGGTGGGTTCTCTGGACTGTGTTAGGGAGTTCAGTCTAAATGATCATAATGGCTCCTTCTGGCCTTAAAAGTATAAGAAAGCATTTCTATGCCCTGCTGAGAAGGGGATTCATCCTCTGGCAGCACTGAGGCCAGCAAATAGAACAAGAGGAGGAAGCTTGTGTCTGCTTGATCCTGGGGGCCAGTTCAGTCCTTGAGCTAATAAGATCAGACCCCAGATCTACCTCAATATGCACCTCAGCTGCTGTAGTCCCTAAGGGCCTTGTGGAAGCTGGGGAATAATCAGGCGCAGGAATCCTTGATCCATGACTCCTCCTGCCCTTGGCCCAGAATGCCCCCAGCACTGGTGAATCCTGCAGGGCATCTGCAGAGCTCTCATGGGGTCCCATGTACCTGGGTATTTCTCAGGAATGCTAAAGGCTGCTCTGCAGCCCCTTTGGGCCATGTAGCCAGCACACCGGTGCTGTAGCGCAGTGAAGGATTCCCCTGAGTGCTAGCCTCTGACTCTGCCCAGGCTTCCCATTACACGCAGTAAATATTCTGGGCAGTAAAGGCACCACACTCCCTTCTTAGACCTGTTTTTTTTCCTGGATACCTTTCTCCATGCATGGAAGCGGTCCTGTGTGCTGTACAGGAAGCCATAGGCGCTGACTCTGTGGGTGCTCTAGGGCTGGAGCACCCATGAGGAAAAAATGGTGGGTGCTGCAGCAGCCAGCTTCCCACTCCCTCCCAGTGCCTCCTGCCCATCACAATCAGCTGTTCCACGGCATGCAGGAGGCACTGGGTGGAGGGAGGAGCAAGGGCTGGGCAGCTTGGGGGACGGGGTGGAACATGGTGTGGGGCAGGAAGAGGTGAGGCGGAGGTGGGGGCTTGGAGGAAGAGGTAGAGTGGGGGCAGGGCGGGAGCAGAGCGGGGGCGGGAAGAGGCGGAGCGGGGGTGGGGGCTTGCAGGAAGAAGTGGGGTGGGGCCTGGGGCAGAGCTACAGGGTCGAACACCCCCTGGTACATTAGAAAGTTGACGCCTTTGCAGGAAGTCTCAAAGTTTGACCTGGAAACCTTTGCTCCACAACATGAATCCCAAACCTTCACTCCAGAACCTGAATCTCTAGCTTCTACCCCATAAAACACACACAGGGAGCTTCACTTTAAAACCAAAATCTTTCCCCCAAACCTGTAAACTTCATCCCACAACTGAACCATCACCTTGAACTTTCTCTACAAATTCAAACCTAGGTCTATATGCTCAACCTTCATCTACAAAACTGAACCCTTCAGAGCCAAGAAGCCCTGGAGCATATGGAATTGAAAACAGATTGTATCTCTCCCTAGCACCACCTTGCCCTGCCCAACTCCCCTAGCCTTTCTATACCTCTGCGCTTTCCCATCTCCTCACTTGAAGGATGCAATACTCCACATGCTCAGAGTGGCCTGTTGTCACTGGATGTTGCCAGCCCAGTGCTTAGCCAGAGAGCACTGCAGTAAGGGAAGGGTGAAAGAAAATGATTCTGGGTGATTTCCTGAGCCCTTTTCTCTCCAGAGCAGACAGACAATCCCACCCAGACTTCTGACTCTTGCGAGTGGAGTATGTGTCCTGGGAGGGGATATTGTCAGTAACAAGGCAGTGTGGAGGGAGGCACTGAGGGAGGGAGCTGAGCAGCGGTACTTGCTGCAGCTGAAAGACAGATATAGCACATGTTCCCCACAGGCCTGCACTTCCACAATGGCTGGTATATGGGGTGGAAGGGAAGCCAGGCCTTCTCCACATCTCCCCACTTCCCTCTGTGCCCAGGCATATCCCACCCCAGTGCACTCTGAGCACAGGCAGCAGTAGCATTTTGGCAGCTGCCTCCTGCCAAGATGTGCTAAGGGGTAGACAGTGCTCCTGGGGCCTCCTTCTCCTTCCCACACACAACTCAGTGGATTCACACAGAGCAGCCATAATAGAACCAGTCTCCACTCTGTTCCTCTGTGTTCCCCACCTATACAGTGGGGAGAATTATAGTTACCAATGGTACCTTCACAGAGGCATTGGGAGGCTCAGTTCATTAATGTTAAGGCCTCAAAGTTCCTGAGCTGGAAGATGCTAAAGGAAGAACTTGGCTACTACTGTGATGATTAATCAGTATAAATACCTAGAAAGAGACAAACATGGAGAGAGAGGGCATGAAAGAGCTATTACTGACTTTATTTTCCAATCAATAACAAGTTTTTAAACAACCATAATGAAGACAGATTTTAAAATGTAAACTATTTATTTGTATATAAATAAATGTCTTAAAGCTGCCCAATAATAAATGGCAAAGTCATCTGTGACTCTGAATAATGAAGGAAAATGAAAGAAAAAAATCTAGGTAGAAAAAGGAAAATCACTAAAATAAAGTCAGCATTTCAGCCACAGGAGCTGAAGCTACAATTCCTCAAAACCTAACATCTAATCCCAAGTGCAACAGAACTGTGTGCAAAAGGCAGCACTGAAGATTTATGAAGAATAAGTTGCCAACAAACTTGGCTGCCTTTTGCTCCTGAGATATACAATATAAATGGTTACAGAGAAAACAGGAGTTGTAACATACTTGGATTTTGGTCCAATGAGGTGTTTGTATGATTCACCAACCTAACCCCCAGTGTAAATAGCACTATGTTGAGGAAAGGGCTTCTCCCATCAACATAGCTACCGCCTCTTGTGGAGGTGAATTAACTACACCAACCGGAGAAGCTCTGCTGTCAGCATAGTAGCAGCTTCACTAAAGTGCCGCAGCTTTATAAGTGTAGACCTGTCCTCACTCTCAGTCATAATTCAAAGTGACTGGGATATGAGAACTGCTATGTGCAGCTAAGAACTGTCTGAAGAACTGTAAACAAATCATGCTGGCAAATGGCAAAGTAGAAGGTGGGGAGGTGTCGAGCAGGACTGTTCCAGGTCCAATCTTATTTAAAATCTTCATGAATAATCTGGAAGAGGAAGTAAATGGCATGGCTAATGAAACTCACAGACGATAATTTGGGGAAAGCAGTGAATACCAGACAGGACAGAGAAATAATAAGAAAGAGACCTACAGAGAGCTGAGACTGGGACAGAAAATAATGGGATAAGAAAATAACAGGATAAGAAAATAGCAGGAAAACAAAGCTAACTTGTCTGGGGAAAAGACTCCAAAATACACTCAGTGGGAGGAGAATCCTAGGACAGAGAGATGCTTATAAAGACCTTGAAAAGCTACAGCAGACAGCAAATTAAACATCTGTGTGTAGTGTAACAGGCAGTAAAAAGGCCAATACGGTTTTGGTATATGCAGAGGCATCACTTCATGGGTCAAGAAAGTGATAGCCCTCTTCTGTGCCTCTGGTGCAAGCACACTTGGAGCATTTTAACTCTGAGCACCCCACTTCAAGAACAACTACTGGCAAACTGGAGGTAGTTCAGAGAAAAGTACCAGAAATGGTTAGGGGGCTGGAGGGACTCACTGACAAGGAAAGATTAGAGATGTTAATGATGTATGTTTTGTGAAAGCAACATCTAAGGTAAAGGGGCACAATAGTACAGACATATCTGCAGTATGTTCACACCAAGGAAGAGAGAAATTATATTAGGTGGCAAAGGGGGTACAACTAGAAGTATTGGGATGAAACTAAGGTAAAAAACATTTGGAATGAATAGCAGCAAACCCTTCCTGACAGTGAGATGTATTAGGTCATTAGTTTTTCAAGTGTTGGAAGCTATGTTGGTTGGCAGATGTAAACCAATTTGGAAAAGCTGCAAGGAGATGCCAGCAATGTTGGCGACTCCATAGGGGCATCTCCCCTCTGAGTCAACATTAAACCACTACCCCAATACACTGGTAGGGGCATCATGCAGCTAGAAGTGCAGTTTTTTGGATTAGATGTAAAGCCAATGTCTGGATTACTCAAGGTCATTATAGATCTCATCCTGCTTAAACCTTCCCTGTGGTTTCATCTGGCTGCTGGATTTGTCTGCCTGTTCTGTCCTGACCTGCTGTCTAGCATGTTGTGAACCATCTCAAAGATGACAGCATTTCATTGGTAACTGAATGACTCTTATATGTACAGTCTGTAACATGCTTTGAGATGAAAGACTCTGGAGAAATATCAGCATGAAAATGAATACCGCAGCTAAATGAAAAGATAAGGGAAGAGGGCAGCAGTGTCAGAACAGACATTGTTGGGCTCGCACAATGACCTCTGTTCTGTGACACAATGGCTGCAGATGAAGTGTCATCTTTTTATAGTGAAGTGCAAAAAGATCTTTCACCTGCCCAGCATGAGATACTGCCCCTATCCTTGTATATGTCTCCAGCATGCTCTGGCTTTACTCCTATCAATGATTTTGTACCTCCACTCCTGCTAGGATACTGTTTCCTCAGACGCAAGTTCCTTGGATCCTCCCCCCAGAAATAAAACACTTCCACCAGCCAGAATGGCAAGACCACATTCTGTTTAATAATATCTCCATAAGGACTGTACATGCCATTTTGGCCTACATCCTCTCCTTTTTTAGTGGCTGCTGCCACACATAGGTATGGAGGTGTGTAGTGCCATATAGTTTCCTATGTCCGTATGTATAATTTTTATATATATATATTATATATATATATAGATAGATATTTATAGATAGGGTATATATATATATCTATAGAGATTTTTTCTCATAAGTCATATTATCAAAACATGCGACGAATAACCAGCGAAAAGATTTCAGGCAAAGAAGTTTTGGAGCTGGAAGACCAAAGGCAAATCAGTTTTGTTTTTGTTTATTTGGCGGTGGCATGGGACAAGGCAGGGGTAGGAGGGTTATAATGACAGACCCCTTCTCTTCCTGTTCTTTCTTTCCCCATGAAGAGCCATGGCCCTCCACAAAATGCATCCTTGAGGGAAGAAAAGAATCTCCATTCAGTCCCCCACAAAATCACACACAGCTGGGGAAGAGGGTCTTTACATTGCCCTGCTACAACCCCTCCTTGTCCTGTCCCCTTACGCAAAAGCAGTTTCATATGTTGAGAATACAAAATCTTAAGCCCCAAACCTTTGGTTGCTTTTAAACGTGCTTCAAGACACCACGCCCCATTCTCCCACCCACCCATACCACCCAGAGATCACTGTACCTCCCACTCCCCAGCCCTTACCCACCCAAGCCCGAAAAGAGCTTTTAAAAAAAGTCCTGCTCATTATAAAATGATTTTTGAGGCTCATTCTGTAGTTTGGAGGATCCTGGGGACCCATTGGTGACTCCCCCAATCATGCAAGACACCACAAAACCAGAGAAGATAAACAGAAACCATCAAACAAAATACACTTGCAAAGCTGCTTCTGCTTTTCACACTGCTCATCTGCGCACTACATGGAAACAGTGGGTAGAAGTGGAGTGGATGCCTGTGCTTGCCTGGAATGGACTGGGCACAGCATTTAGGTCAAGAACCTAAATGGGATTTGTGACCTCTAGAAAGGGAGCAGGGCAACAAGGGGAAATGATTTTACTGGTTTTCTATCCCTCCTGCAAAGGGCTCTGGGGTTCAGGTGAACCTGGACTGGATGGCTGTGGCATCCTGGAATTAACTGTCAGTGCATGAACTTTCTCCTGGGTGGAGAAGAACTTTGCCTGACAGGATGGACACTAGTTGTAAGTTTGGGAGGAGCAGAACCAAGACTGGATTTCTGAAGACACTGAGCATTGACTCAGTGCAAGGTGGAAGTGGAGGCTGAGTTCCCACCCAACCAGTGATAGAAAGATAGCAACCCTCCCTTCTTAAGTGTACCACTTAGCTTAACCAGGAGCCCTAACCATCATTCTAGAACAGGCAGATGCCTTGTTGACTGACCTGGGGAGCAACATTCATGACGGAACAGATAACCTGTCAGTCCCTACATTTCCAGGAGAAATCCTAGGGTCTGGGTGGAAATATTGTCCAAAACAGGGGCCTGGCCTGGTTACATTCCTTCTATTCCAATCCAGATCTGTCTGTGCTGAGGAATGCACAACCCCAGTTGGTCCATATTACTCTTGTACAGACCTGTTCATATCCATACAAGGGAAGGACAAAAATGTCCAAAAAAAGCCTAACTGGTACACATCACACACACCTGTACATATCTTGCACTGTCTGTGCTAGGAAGAGCCAAATATATAACAAAGACCCAGATGGTCTCTGTGCTCCAATGCAGACCCTGCCATATCTGGGCTGGTAACACAGTGACCATCTGGTCTGTATCACTTTCCAACAAACCTAGACAGCTGTCTGTGCTTGCAGGGGCCTGTGATCTCCAGCAAGGGGCCAGACATTCTGCATAGCGAGAAACACTGTGCTGGGGAGAGAGACAGAAAGATACTGATCTGGCACAGATGTCTATCACTCTCCTACAGATCCAGCCCTATCTATCTCACCTGGGGAGCAACTGTGATATGAAAGAGGGCCCCATCTGGCTTCCATTCATAACTGACACTGCCTCTGCTGTGCTATTTAATGGGTGCACATCAGATCCATATTCTACATATCACTCTGTTTATCCTTCCGTTCCCTGAGTTAAGGCACAGCACATCCCTGTCAGACTCCCTCTTCTGAGCTCCAGCTAAACAGCAAATGTTAATTCCTCTCCACTTCTCTCAAGAGAACGTTAAATATGCTGATTGCAGATCACTGGCGATCGCTGTATTTGGAAGGCTCTTTTGGTAACAGCAGCTTAAAACGACATTTCCCATTGTTTAGAAATGTCTGAACCAAGCCATGAGGAAAATCCAAAGTGGGGTGAGATGGAGAAACTTTCCCTCTTACCAGCTAGTGTGAGATAGTCTGAGCTGGCAGGAAGGAACAGTTCTAGGCTGTGAGAGAGCAAGGACCTTCTCCTTACATGGGAAGGCTGAGGTGACACCTTTCTGGATTGTGCAGCTAAGCTTAATGCCAGCCTGTGCTGCTCTCCAGAGTATTGAGGGGTGTTTACCTTTTACTTATCTTTCCCTCTGTCAGGACAATTAATCTGACATTTAAGATAAATGGGACTGAGTCTGGTGATTCAGGACCTCACCCTGCTCCCACAAAGGCAAAGTCTCAGCTGACTTCAGTTGGAGCAGGGTTGGGCTCTTACTTGGGGCAGTTGCTGGCTGGTGCCCACAGGAGGAGGAATACAGTATTCTGGCTGTTCAGGGGAGACAAGGAAAGAAGTAGGTAACTTCTTGAGTGTGGAGAAATCTCCCTCCCCCTCCTTGTCTTCCAGAAGGGCGAGCTAGATGGCCTAAGCATAGGCTTGGAAGGATTAGATTTTTATTGGTAATGGTCAGTAAATGCTGATTTCACTGTACACACACACACACACAAACTAATGAAAAAATATTTCCATTGACAAATGAAATTTACAGCTAGGCAAAGTAAGAAAAATGCTGCTTGAGAACTTTGCATTTGATCTAAAGATATTTACTTTGTATATTTTGACATGACATGTTGACAATTTGTGTTTTAACACTTATGAAGCTATATAACTTTTTGAATCTCAACATCTGTCATTAAATAATCATTGTCTGACCTCCCTCATTTTCACCCCCCATAATTTCATGCAACTGTGAAAACTGAAATAGATAAAACTAGAAAAAATAATTAAAAATAATATTGATATTATCCATCAAAATTATATATTAAAAATCGAATTCTGCCAAGCCTACTTATGCAGTACTAAGCTCTGTAACAGCACTTGAGCTACATACACCAGGTTGGGATAGTCTCTTTCTTATTCTGTGATTAACCTCTCCAGCTCCTTTGCAGGGGTGTTATTTTTTAAAAAGCTTTTCTCATCTTTTTTGCTGACATATTTCCTCCACTCCCTCCTTTTCCCTGCTGCCTCCCTCCCTTCTCCAACACACACACCTTTTCAGATTTAGAAAATAGTGTCCTTTTCCCTGGCTGTCCTGCTGGCTCCACAGACAATTTCCATTTGCTGGACATAGTAAGGATGGTCTAGGCTTTAGCCACACACGTGGCCAGCCTATACATCTCAGGGCTATTCCAAAACTCAAGTTACCTTGGACCTGGCATGAAAATAGGCATGTACCTTGGCTGCAGAAGCTGTATCACCCCAGGAACCCACCACAGTGCCCAATACTTCCCACAGACTTGCCGCTGCCCTACAATCACAGGACAGGACTTATCTGTGGTGCTTACCTTTCCCTCTCAGCTCCGAAGTCCCAGCGTAGTCAAAGAAAAGGGGTGGAATTGGCAAGGGTGACTAGCCACTGCCTGAGATCTGCCAATTCACATGGAAACCGAAGAGCTGCCAGATGGGAATGACTGTCAGTCACTACGAAGTAGGAACAGATTGGAACCAGTCATCTAGAAGCGATAAGATCGGTGTCCCCTTCCTCAACTCCCTGAGCCATTTCACCAAACCTAAGGATGTATTGGAACTGATGCCCTACAGATGAAAGGCACCTTCCCCTTGTCCCATTCATTCAGTCAGTTACCCCAACCTGGAGCCAAATTGAAAATTGTGCTTTAGAGATGAAAGACCCTATATCCCACTTCATGATTCCCCTGAGCCAGCCACTCACAGGGACACACTGGAACTGGTGCCCTAGAGGCAAAGACTCCAAATCCCATTACTCTGGACTAGCCAGTTCTTACCTACCCTGTCCCCCCCCACACGCAACTCAGCCCAACCCATGAACAACTTATGGGTTTAACAACAGTAATGTGAACTGGCCAGCTGGTGGCAGTAGAGGGCACAGGAGTGCGAAAGAGCTCTGCCTGTCTGAGAGCTGATTCAACTGCTAGAGTCACCCACGTTTAAAGAGACATTTCTCTGTTAAGCAAAGAACAGAAGTCATGGCTCCTGCTAAAGTCTTAATGGCTTTACGGCAAACAAAGGCAGGGAACCCTCTAGCTACACTGCTTCAAGCAATTTCAGAAATATTTCATGAGTACAGCTCTGCTCACAAGTGACGACTCCAGATCAAACTTGCTTACTTGACAAATAAAAAGATGTTTGTTTTTGACTGTCAGCCCTGCAAACTCAGCTGGGCTCTGAGAGTCAAGCTGGACTCTTTCCAGATCATCCCCTAGAATAAAGAATCTGCAAGTCAAATTGTGCCCCCAATGACACCTGTGGTAACCCCATGGCCCTCAGGAGGTTGGCACAGGTGTTACTAATTAGAACATAGAAAACAATTCTGCAGATGCTGCACAAGAAGGAATAGGTTCCATTACCCTCTTTCTGAGTTAGGCTGGCTCTGCAGGGATAACTTGAGTAAAAAGCAAGTAAAAATCTAGGGCCAAGATTTTCAAAAGGGACTAGTACCTTTGCATTTCTCAGTTTTTGGATACTTTCAGTAGACCTGATTTTCAGAAAGTGCTGAAAATCAGGGAGCCTTAAGGCATCTGAAATTGGCCCCCCAAAAACTGATGAATCCAAAACCATGTGTCACTTCTGAAAACCTTAGCAACGTGAGAAGATCTGATTCTGGATACAGGCAGGGTGCAGGTCTGTTGCATAAGACAAGCCCATTTTTATACAGTCACTTTTTAAGGTAGAATCACATTTTTCAGGAGACTCAAAGTGACCTATCAGTTTGTGATTAATATTGTCCATTTGGGTCTCACTTAGGCAATGGTTGGAGGCCACGGGAATGCTGTGTCCAGTCAGGTTCCTGGCAATGAGAAAGGCATGTGTGTTCTTGGATGGTAGGGATACCAGGGGAATTCTTTTGTGCGTGTGCAAAAAAGGTAAGATCTTTATTTGCAAAAAAGCAAGATCTTTATGGGAAAATCTTATAGAATTTAAGAACTTGAAAATAATAGGTTTCTGTAGAAATTACTCTAAACACCGGTAGGGTTTAATAGACAATGAGATCCCATCTATAAGCTTTTTGAAATTGGGCTATAGAATTCTGTAGCAGAAGTATAATTCTCTAGCGGTCAGAAAACTCTGTGGGAAGGTTTTCACTTGCTATTACATTCTGTGGGATTTTCATAAGGTAAATTTCTTTTCTTTTTCTTTTTTAGTCTTTGTTTTCCATGTAATGTGTGTCCCTCTGTCACTTCTCTCCTATGGAGAAAATGCACCTCATACATTTGTCACACATATTACCAAATGCACAACTTGTCTTCATTAAAAAAAAATAGACCTAACCAAGATTACCCCCTTGTCCTGGTCCTGTGAATGACAAGGTGGGAGCAGGATACATTTGAAGAGACACTGAAATATAATTATCGTAAACATCCAGGTTGGTCCTGGCTAGGCCCTCAGAGCAGAATGGTTCAGAAAAATAAGAAGCAGGCTTATTGAACCTTACTCCACCGCAAAAGAAACACCCCAAAGAAACACAACTTCAGTTTCCCTGAAGGTTCAAAAAAAAAAATTGAGTTAACTTTCATTTGTATGTCATCTGCTGCAGTGCCCATGCTTTCCCAGTTTCTCTGTTCTTGCTAGTGAGACTTCCCCAATCCATGCAGCAGCCAGACCAAAGCAGTTCAGATAAACTCAGGATAATGAGTCCTCCCAGGATTTTGGGAGGTGCTTTATCCAACCTTCTCAACCTTGGGAGGGTGGCACCAGAATGTGTAAACATATTTAAGTAGATATTGAAACCTCATCACCCAGGAAAGGAGCAACCTCCCCTGGGAGAGACAGGGAAGCTCCAAAGAAATGGGGACAAAGAGGTGGTAACAAATGCTTTTGTCGCATATCCACCCCCAAGCGTCAGCTTCACATAATCCTCCCAAACACTCCTCCCAGTGGCGTTTCCATTAGAGGTGCAGTGGAGAGGGAAGACAGGTCCTCTTGAAACGGAGCTTGCCAGAGAGACTCAGAAGTTCACTGTGGAGTTCCCTATAATCCCAATTGCAGGTGGGAAAGGGTGTGGGCGGAAATACCATCTCCAAGACTCCATGTCTAATTCACCCTCCTCTTGACTCCTGGACATGATCCACTTCTGTTTTCCTGTGGCTGTCTCAGTTCCTAGCCTCCTGGATAATATTCCTGCTACATTCTCCTCTCCTGATATGTACTCCTTCCCTGCTAGGTGGGTTGGGTTCCAAATCTGGATCAGAAGAGGAACATACCTCACTCTCCCATCCTGCAAGCAGCAATACCAATTTGACCATCAGGGAGGAGAAGACAGAGAGGAGACAAATGTCTGTATTCCAGTTGAACAGAGCGGCTCTGGCTTGGAGCAAGTGGGGATGAGATGCCTTCGGGGTAGTGCAGAAAGAGGGCAATCTCCAGCTTTGTTAATTTATCCAGTCCCCCACCCTTAACTTGCCCTTTGTTGGCATTTCTTTGCTTACACACTGCCCATATTTCAGCGAACACCCAACACTTCTACTATCCCCTGGTGGTCATGTTCTGCTGTCTGAACAATGATTGCCCCCACACAATTTTTGCCTCCTGTTTATTCCCTAGCAAGAGCAGCGAGGAAACAATTGGTTAAATACCTATTTAAAGTCCTTTCTCCTGCAGTATGTCTGCAGCAACAAGAAGGGGAATCACATGGGATCAAAACCCCATCAGTCCATGAATCATAAACTTTGTTAAAAAAAATATAGAACCCGTACAAATGGGGAAAAAACCCCATAACCCAGCCTTCCCCACCCCTGAAAGAGAGATGGGAGGAATGAGAAAAAAAGAAAACAGTGCCAAGGAATATTTACATTGTCAAGAAAAAACAGAAAATGTAAAGCAGGAAAGAGAAATGAACAGGAGGGAGGAGAAAAATTCCCCTCCCACCCCCTTTCCTCCATCCACATTTGGCACCACAGAGGGACTGGGGACACTGAGCATGGTATGGTAGTTATGGTCAGTGGTGGCCAGCCCACAGGCCTTTCCCTCTGTTAACCACTGTGTTTAGAACCATTACCCGGCAATATAAAACTGTAGAAAAAGAAACAGCAACAAAACTCCAATATAAACTGGAAAATGGTGATACCGTTTGTTCCTGCTGTTCCTGGCCTCCCTGAAGAGGAAAAGAGGGAAGGATTCAGCCAGCAGCACAGAGGTGGACAAACTCCCAAATCCTCTGGGAAACTCAGCTTTATGTTACCGTGTCTATATAGTAGAAAATAGCAGGTGACCCCTCCCCATGCATGTAGTGCCCAACACCATATGGAAATAGCTTCCCCCCTCTCTCCCGCAGCTCCCAGGCAGACAGACATGTCAGAGGGAGCAAAAGAAAAATGTTTCAAAGAGACTGAAGCACAGCTGTTGCCGTATGGGTTTAGGTCTGTATCCACAGAGCCTCACCATCCATACCAGAGCACAGCCCGTGTCCACAGAGCCTCACCATCCATACCAGAGCACAGCCCGTGTCCACAGAGCCTCACCATCCATACCACAGTACAGCCTGTATCCACAGAGCTATGCCATCCATACCAGAGCACTGCCCGTATCCACAGAGTCATGCCACCCATCCCAGAGCACAGCCCTTGTCCACAGAGCCTCACCATCCATACCACAGTACAGTCTGTATCTGCAGAGCCTTGGTTCTCATGTCAAAGAACTGTACAGTATTTATCATATAGCTCATCCATCCTATTAGTGCAGTGGCTATATCCATACAGCCTTATCCTGTATATCAGCCATAATCCCTCTATCAGTGCAACCTCTATCTGCACAGCCTTGTGCCCTGTTCAAAACAAACTCTGTATTCACATATCCCATGGATCAAAGCAGATTGTAGCCCCAAAACAACATCAATTCTGCCAAGATAGATCCTATCCATACAGCCATATCCCTGTCTCAAGCCATTGTTTGTATCTTGGTAGCCACATCCCAGCATCTGAGCAGTCTGAATCCACAGCCAAACCCTTGTATCAAAAATATTTAAAGTCCAGAGTTCCCTGAGCCCCCAGCATGCTGTCCAGAACAGGGGGCCACGGAATCAGTCCATGATGGTGGGCAAGGAGGGCTCCGACCCTGTCAAACACCTCCAGTCCTTTACTTCCCTTTTGTTAAAAATGAAATGTCAGAATGACAGGTGCGTCCGCCTGGGAACCTGGGAGAGGTTTTCCTGTCATTTCATTCCCCCTTCCCCTCTCCCATTTGGTAGTGGTGACGGATTCCTCACTGGCAGCATCAATTGTTTGCTTCCCCCTCCTCCTCATCAAAGGACTGCACCCCGGACGAGGTGACATCCGAGACCTTGCGGCTGAGTGCGGCATGTTCCAGCTCCTCCCGAGGTGACAGTGACTCCAGGTCCCGGCATACAGCATCGTCCTCCTCTGGAGAGGTCTTCTTGTTTAGCAGCGGGGCCTTCTCCAGTAGTGGGTTCCCTTCCTCCTCTGTATGCACCCCCATGTATGTGCTGGATTCGGCCCCACCGCCACCCACTGAGGCAGTCTGAGGGGGCCACATGTCAACAAGCCCCGGGTTCTGGAGCAGGGCCTGTGGTTGCTGCTGCTGCATCTGATGCTGCTGGATGAGGCTACTCTGAATCACTGTGCTCTCCTGCAGGTTGGACTGGGTCTCCTCAAAGTTCTGGCCTAGGTAGGAACCAGTAGCTGGGGAAGCAATGAGGGACTGGTCGCTGGTCTCCCAAGCATCAGAGGAGCCCAGGCAATACATGCCCTGAGAGACATAGGAGTGAGGCCAGCTGTCATACTGTGTCTGGGCCATGTGATCTGCAGAAAGAGAAGGGGAGAGAAAGGGGGAGAGTGAAGGGGGGAAAGAAAGAGTGCAAAGGGAGGAATTGGAGAGAGAGAATGAGAAAGAGAGTGAGACAGGACAACAGAAACAGTAAGAGACAGAGTGGGGCAGTGGAGAACAGAGAGAGGGGTCAGGGAGGACAGGAAAAGAGAGGGAGGGCAAGATGGGAGCCATTGGAAATGGCAGACAGACAAATCTGCAGAACCTGCGTATAACAGGTGATGCTGGCCTCCCCTGCTGTGCCCAGAGGCCCAGGAGAATGGGGTCTGGAGCTTGTCTGTTGGGCCCTGACTCTATGGGCAGCATCATGAGTGGGGAATATTCCTCTGTCTGCCAGATCTCAACTCACGAGAAAGGGCAATGTTGACCCCCACAGAGGATAAAGAAACTAGTAGGGATGGAAAGGAACCTGGCAGCAAGGATGGGGGAGGGCAGGGATGTCCCAGGACCAGCGGGAGGGGGTAGGGCTCACCCTGGTTCTCCATCAGCTCCTGGTAGTTCTCACTGTAGTTGCTTGCTGGGTTCTCCTGGTTGGAGTTGACACTCACATCCTCACCATCCATGGAGGACCAGGCCATGAGAGTGGCCTCAGAGATGGCAAACTGCTCCATCACCCCTGCGCCAGAGAGAGACAGGGAGAGACAGTGGAGACATGAGGAGCTCCCCACCTACCCCCACCTCACTGACACCCCTGAAACACTGAACCTATCTATTCCTGCCTCAATGATATCCCCTGCTCTGACCTGCACCTCCTCACCAAGCATATCCCCCAGCGAGTCCCCCGGGCCTTCATCTGAGCTGCACCTCCCTACCCCATCTGTGTGCATTCCCCAGCAATTCTCTTCTCCGGCTCCCCTTTCTCTCTCTGCTCTCAGACACCCCAGCACCCCAGTGTGGTGGAAGTCAGGACTACCTGCAAGGAATCGGGCCTCCTTCTCGCCGTCGCTCAGGTCAGAGTAGGCATCAGCATCCTTGCGCACCGCCTCATGTGTATGCAGCTGTTGCTGGCTGTTACCTTTGTCCCACCCTTGCCACTCAATCATGTGAGCTACACGACCCTGTCCCATAGCCGTTGGCTTCGTGACGTGATCCTTCATGCTGCGGGATATCCCTAAGGGGCCAGACATCAGAAAACAAGCAGGGGCTATTACACAGCTCCACGGCTATTTGTCACTCTATTCACCCTTCCCTGGAAAGGGGCTCCCCCATCGTCCCCTGGACTCCTTCCCTTAGATGGTGCCCCCTCCCTCCCTTGCTGTGGGGCTCAAAAGGCCTATTAAGCAACTCCAGGAGTTGTAATTGCTCTCCATACCCATCCCTGATATGGTTTCCCATCATTTCATGGATGGGGTCCCACTGGGGGCACAGTAAGGAAAGGAGGAGAAACCCAGAAGTGAAAGAGCCTGGAGAAAGAATTCTCTTTTTTGCCCAGCACAGAGTTCGGTGTTAGGGGAACAGTGGGTACAAGAGGCAAATCCCAGAAATGGATGATCTAGGAGACTGAAAAAGGGTCTTCTCCCAGGACAGTCTTGAGGGAAAGAAATTGAAGAGGTCTGAGCATGGGGGCACAGTGAGAAGATCCGGAGGGGTATGAGACAGACTTGAAGTTTTAAGAGGCAACAACTGAGATAGGCCTGAGGCTAGGCAGTTGCAGATCAGAAAGGTCTCGAGTTGGGCAGATCAGTGAGGAGAGGACAAGGGTTAAGGGGCAGCAATTAGAAGAGCAGTGAGAAGAGGCCTCAGATTAAGGGGCAGCAGTTGGGAGAGCAGCAAGTAGAAGAGGCCTCAGGGTATGGGGCAATGGTAAGGAGAGGTCTCAGGTTGAACAGAGAGTGGGGAGACACCTGGGTTTGTGAAGCAGCAGCAGGGAAAACAATGGGGAGAGGCCCAAGGTCAAAGGGAGAGGAGCAGTGGCAAATAAACCCAGGTCAGAGGTTCTCACCAGAGAAAGACGACTTAGCCAGAGCCCCGATTCCATAAGCATTGGAGTTCCGCTTCAGCTTGGGGAGAATTGAGGTTGTGTCTTCCATGGACAGCTGAAAAGAGAGAGAGCATGAAGGTGTGAAAGAGAAGGACAGATGAAGGAAAAAGAAAACAAGAGAAGGAGAAGAAGGGGATAGAAATGAGAGATCAGTTGAAGAGTTCAGGAAGGCATATAAGGTGTCCATGAAAAGGTTATGATTTGCTAGTTATGATTATGCTATCGGTATGCATGATTCATTTTTGTATTTAGAGTTATAGATATTGACTCTATACTGTCTGTAATTCAAACTTGTGTTATGCCTCTGGGTTACACCCCAGACAATTTGGCATCAGCACTGCCTAGCCTGCTTGATGGCCCATTAAGGTCCATCAGCTGTACAACTGACCCATTGAGAGAAGGCAGATACACCTTGTGACTCAGCACAGCATGCAGGGATATGCCTATGGACAGAACTCTAAGGCTTTTCCATGCCATGTGCAGGGTGGCTTGTGCTTGGAACAAAGGAAGCACAAGCCACATGGGAAAAGGACTATAAAAGGCATCATCATCATCTCCATTTTGTCTTCAATCCGGCTTCTGACCTCTGGAGGAGCTGTGCTTGAAACTGAAGCTCTGAACAAAGGACTGAACGACCCATCCCAGCGGTGGATGTACTCCAGAGACTTGATTTGAGTTGGCAGTTTATTCCATCACTGCTATAAGCCGGAACCAAGAACTTTGGTTAAATTACATACAGAAATGGCAATTTTAACTTTCATCTATATTTCTTTCTTCTTATGAATAAACCTTTAGTTTTTAGATTCTAAAGGATTAGCAACCACGTGATTTGTGGGTAAGATCTGACTTGTATATTAACTTGGGTCTGGGGCTTGGTCCTTTGGGATCGGGAGAACCTTTTTTCTTTTACTGGGGCATTGGTTTTCATAACCATTCGTCCCCATAATGAGTGGCCCTGGTGGTGATACTGGGAAACTGGAGTGTCTAAGGGAATTGCTTGTATGACTTATGGTTAGTCAGTGTGGTGAGACCAAAGTCCTCTCTGTTTGGCTGGTTTGGTGTGCTCAGAGGTGGAGAACAACCAGCCTGGGGCTGTGACTGCCCTGCTCTAAGCAATTTGTCCTGAATTGATACTCTCAGTTGCGTCCTGCCAGAGGCCGCATCGTTACAGGAGGTGACACAGCTCAAAAGGTCAGGAGGCAAGAAGCAGTAATAACAGGGGAAGAATATGCTTTTGACCATTTTTTTCTCACGTTTTAAATAATCTGTATTGAAAAAAACAAAATGAAGAAGCATGTGTCAGTGATGATTCCCTCTTTATTCTGTCCATTCACAGCTATATATATATATGTATAAACACACAAACAAACAATAATAATGGCCTCATCCTTGTGACTCCCAGCCATTCCCTTCCCTATGCTCAGCCTCAACTCTAGAGAGAGGGGGACACTAAACCACCACATAAGCCAGGGGTTAATTGGTGTTTGTTTCTCCTAGGAATACATTAATCCTTGATTAATCCTTCTTCCTTGAGAATGACAGGGTTTGAACTCCACATGCTCCTCCACAAGAGCTAGTTGTTCCAGCTAAATCCACCAGGTTCCCTCATACATTCCAGCCAAAATCATCAGACTTTGGGGTTGCTTATAAAATTAGGCACCTATGGGCTGATTTTCACAGGGGCTGAGCAACCACTGCTCCCACTCCCACCAATTACAGGTGAAGATATAGGTAAACAGCCCTTTTGAAAATCATAAGAGCATAAGAATGATACTGGGTCAGACTAATAGTCCATCTAGCACAGTAACCTGGCTCTGACAGTGGCTGATGCCAGATGTTTCAGAGGGAATGAACAGAACAGGACAATCATCAAGTGATCTCTGTCATCCACTTCCAACATTTGACAGTCAGAGGCTTAGAGTTATAGTTTTTGCCTTCACAACATCCCCTGGCAATGAGTTCCACAGGTTGACTGTGCATTGTGTGAAGTACTTTTTGTTTTTCTTAAGCCTGATGCCTCTTAATTTCATTGGGTGACCCCTCATTCTTGCGTTATGTGAAGGGGTAAATAACACTTCCTTATACTCTTTCTCCACAGCATTCATGATTTTATCATCTCTTCTCCAAGCTGAAAAGTTCCAGTCTTTTTAATCCCTCCTCATATGGAATCTGTTCCATATCTCTGATGTTTTTTGTTGCCCTTTTGTTTCCATTTCTAATACATCCTATAACCAGGCCCACAGTGTTTCAAGCTGGGCACCCAAAAATGAAGACACTCAAAATTAATGGAACTGTTTTGCTGGAAGGTGTTAATAGCTGCTATCAAGCAACTGTTTGATCTAGGGGCAATCACAGAACTTGCTAAGGCTGATGAGTGTGCTAGCTACCCTTCATTTAGGCTAAATGGAAGAAGCAATTAAATGCCTCTATGGAATAAGATTTCTGGAGACAGTGGAAGCCACCATCCAGGGCACTAAGCCATATGCAAGGCCAATCTGAAGCTAAGCAATATGGCCAAGGGATTTCCCTGGAGATTGATCTGGGCCACTGATTAAATAGGGTTCTGTATGTGTCTTCCTGTGTCAAAGGGAGAAAGCAACAAGAAAGCCAGAGAGCAGTTATGAGCATGGCCATGAAAGGAAGCAGAGGGACAGAGCTCCTTGGGACACAGGATTGCCTGAAAAGGCAGGCTTTGGAACTGTGAGCAAGGAAACTGCCTGTTGCTGTTTGTTTCTACTGCAATCAGGGAAACAGGACTTTGTACATTCTTTGTAAACAAACAGGTTTGCACCATAGAAATACTTGACTGTATCATCAATTTCTCCTTCTAACTGAAATAATTCAGCAAGGCCCCAAATATTGGCTAACCGCTCAAGAAAGTGCTCAACAGGGATTTTTGAAACAATGGTCCTTGGAGTGTAAATAATTGTATATACAGGGAATGCATGCAGATATTGTTTAGTGCAAGGATTTTATCAGCATAAATTTGGGATGGTTCCATTACTCACTAGTGACAAAGCCACAAATCATCCAAGAGCCAATAAAACTTTTTCCTCTACCACACCACCATGGATTCTGTACATGCCACAGATTTTACAGGAATACTATTTTAGGAACATTTAAAAGAATTTTTACAAATTTTATTGGGACTCTAACTAGTATATTTCTATCCTTGTATCCAGTTGCTCGAGTTACCTACTGTACAGGGCTCATATGAAGCCATGGAAACCCCAAATAATGTCTTTATTAAATAGCATTTTGATATATGAACAAATAATGATTTTAAGATCTGATAATTCAGGCACTTCCAGTTGTCCCATTGGAAGCTGGGAATTCCCTTTCAAGTGATATGAAGTCCCTATTTCTAGCATAGCAGTGTCACGAGATTTGAAATGTAAATCTGTCAGTGGCCTGGGATTGAGCCTCATCTATTCTGGATCTCAGGCAGGTGCAATTAGGGGGAGAAAATCATACTTGTGGGAAGGAAACATCTCTGTGGCTGGCTGATTTTGAAAAATGGTGATTGAGTGAGAACAGAGTGCTGGAAGGAGTCCCAAGGGAGTGGGCACAATGAGGGCTGAAAGATAGGGAAGCACAAAATAGTTTGAGCCATCTGATACATGTATTTACCCCTGGAGACCAGCTCCACGTACTGTACATGGTGAGACACACAGAGTTATTGTTGGTACAGTTCTTCTGGGGCTTGTGGTAGAGATGAGTCTTCATTAAGGACCTGAATGTGCAGAGGAGACGGCCTGAAGAATAGGGATGAGGTCAAGGAAAGCATTCCATGCATGGGGTGGAGTGGGAAAGGGCAAAGATGGAAGTGGACAAAGGAGATGAATATGATTTCAAGGCTGATTGTCGCTGGTGGAATAGAGGGCAATGCGATAAGATTCAAGGTCAAAGATTTAGGCCAGAGTAGAGTTGTGTAGGGTATTGATAAAAAGTGTGATGGACAATGGAAAGCCAATGTAGGGATTCAATGGTGTGTGTGTGTGTGAGAGAGAGGGAGTGGGCGGGGGAGGTTCCTTATCCCCTGACAGTTGTGGCAAAACCTACATGTAGTACCTGGTTTCACTTGTATATTTTTCCCCTTGAGTATCAATTTATTTCAGCTAACCAACAAGAAAACATGTACTCTCTTTTGCATAACACCTAGCTGTGGACAATCATATAAGTATGAACAGACCTGTGAAGGGCAGCTAATACAGTTAATGCGATGGATCTGCAAAGCAGGAAACTACAGCTCCCCTCAGCTCTCTCCACACTGTACATTCCCTTTTCCCGGGCTAGTGGCCATGTATGGAGAAAGGCCCTGAACCAGGAGGTGGCTGGGCTCAGCTGAGGAGGAGTGGGGGTTGTGGGAAGAGGAGCTGAAGCAGTGGCCACATGGTGGCAGCGGGGCGCTGGAGAGAAGCTGGAGGCGGGAACAGTTGCAGAGCTGTGTGTGGATCGGGCTGTGACTGCCCGGCATCACAGCTGGGGGCAGGGCTGTGCAGAGTTTATGGGGGAGCAGCAGCAGCTGGACAGGGAGCCAGTACAGAGGGGCCCCAGTGAGACACTAACTGAGCCTGTCCTGGAAACATGCAAACTCCTGTTTGCGTGAATAGAGACTGGGCTGGAGAGGACATCCCAGGCACTAGGCCTGAAGAGTCCTGACAGTCTATAGTCTATAGGCCTTCCCCGTGGACCCAAACAGGAACTACTCTTGCTTTCTTTGAACTGCAACTGTTTAATCCTCTGTAACTAGGGTATCTGTCATCTTTCCCCTTCCTGCCAGCCCTAGGAAAATATCTTTTCCCTTGGTCATGTGTCTGAGCGGTTAGCGAGACCCATCAGGGCTAAGCCTACAAGGCCCAGTTGCTGAAGTACTTATAGTGCTTGCCTTGGAGTCACAGCGTACCTGGCGCTAGGATTGCCAGGCGTCCAGTTTCCAGCTGGAATGCCCAGTCGAAAAGGGACCCTTCAGCTCTGGTCACCACCACTGACTGGGCCATTAAAAGTCCAGTCGGTGGTGCCGTGGGGCTAAGGCAGGCTCCAGGGCTGTCCTTAGGCAATAGCAGCATAGGTGGCTGTGTAGGGCACCCGGAAATTTGGAGCACCCCTGGGTCTTAGTGTCCACCCTCCTGCCTCTTCCTATCCCTGTTCTGACCCTTCCTGCAGGCTCCCACCACAGCTGGTTGCTGCAGCCTGGTGAGTCTTCCTCCCGAGGGGATCTAGTACTTAAAAGTGAAAAGGCCTCCCAGCCTGCCAGACCTATTAGCACAACACTGAAACTGTTAAAGAGCCATTCAAGGGGTAATGAAGTCATTTAACAGGCATTTGCCAACCTCCATGTATATACTGTCAGTTTCTGAATTTACTGACCAAAACAGTTGTGCATGACTGTATATTTACTCAGAACATGTTAGTCTACAGGACCTTAGTTTAAAATTTGCTTTAAAAATATTTCATTAGTGTGTTGCTGAAGATTATAAAATCACATCTCTAAAACATCCTTGCATAGATTTTTAGATGCACAATCTGAGTATTCATCTTTAGCCTTAAATGCTTGGATCTTCAGACATATGTTTTTTTAAATAAATCCTTCAAAAGACCACCCTTATCTAAAATACACGTGAGCCCGGGCTGCCGTTGGGCATAGGTGCACCAGTTTAATAATACTGCATAGGACCCCATAAATCCTAAGGATGGCCCTGGCAGGCTCCCTGCCTGCTCTGGCTCCATGCTGCTCCGGGAAGCGGCCGGCATGAACCTGCGGCTCCTAGGCACAGGGGCGATCAGGGAAGCTCTGCGCACTGCCCCTGCCCTGAGCTCTGCCTCCACATCTCCCATTGGCCAGGAACTGCAGCCAATGGGATCCATGTGGGTGGCACCTGCTGGCATGGAGCTACCTGGCTGCCCCTCCACCTAGGAGCTGGGCTGGACATGCCAGCTGCTTCTGGGAGCAGCACGGAGCCAGGGCAGGCAGGGAGCCTGCCTTAGCCACAATGCACCACTGACCGCAGGGAGCTGCCTGCGGTAAGCAATACCCGGCTGGAACCTGCACCCCGAACCCTCTGCCCCAGGTCAGAACTCCCTCCCACACCCTAACCCCCTCCCAGAAACCACACCCAAAACTCCCTCTCTCAGGTCGGAACCCCCTCCCACACCCTAACTCCCTCCTAGAGACTGCATCCCAACCCCCTGCCCCAGGCCCTGAGCCCCCTCCCAGATCCCACACCCCACACCTCTTCCTGCACCCCAACCCCCTGTCCCAGCCCTGAGCCCCCTCCCGCATGCAAACTCCCTCCTGAAGCCCACACCCTCCCTTGCACCCCACCCCCCTGCCCCAGCCCAATGAAAGTGAGTGATGGTGGGGGAAAACGAGCAATGGAGGGAGGGAGGATGGAGTGAATGGGGGTGGGGCCTTGGAGAAGGGGCAGTGCCTTGGGGAAGGGGTGGGGTAGGGGATAGGGCAAGAGTGTTTGGTTTTGTGCCATTAGAAAGTTGGCAACCCTACTGCACTGCTTGCACCTTTGGGGTGTGGGTTGCTCCATTGCTGAGCAGTCCCAATAATCACATGACATGAACTTCAGAGCCCACATCTTGCGAGCTGCCAGTGCTAGAAATACTTTTGGGGGAACCAATACAAATGGCTTCAGCACCAGGAAACTTTCCCCTGCACTGATATTGCACTAGCGAGCAGAGAAAACGAACACAAATACGGTCACTGCAGCTTAAAGATGACCTGCAAAAAGGGGGAGAAGTAGGAGCAATGGTTTGTATCTTTTCTCTTTTCTTACAGTGCATGGAAAAAGCCTTGTTTTTAATCTTTGCCTTTGCTTGGTTTTTTTTCCTCCCTGTTGACAACAGTGGTCAGTGCTGAATACTCCAGAGAGAAGCATAAAACCCCAAACACCTCATTGTATAACACTGTCCCGTAAGGATACATTTCTTCCTAACCTCTGAAGGTGATATTATGCCCTGACCAAGAGTATTAATAACCAGATATGCCACAGATATACCTCAATAATCCAGCCATACCCAGAAACCCCAGAATAATCTAGCAGCCTCAGAGATCACACATAGTCACCCAAAAATGGCTAGCGACAGCTCAAGATCCAATGGCACCTACAGATCCCATAGCTATCTTCACTAGCAAAACAACAGGGGACCTGGAGACAACCCAAATCCACCAACACACAGATACTCCCCCAAATATTACTGCAAGGTCTATCAACAGCCAGAGACCCCATAATGATGCCCAGAATTCCAGTGGCACTCTGGGCCCCCAGAGATATCTCCATAATTGTGTTCACTATTCACAGTGACAGAGTTAGACACATTCTGTTAATCCTGGGCTTCCACCAGGTGGAAACGTGAACATCCTCATCAGCTGTGCAAATGCTCCTTTGCTGCCTCTCATGAAAGGAGGAGGGCTTCAAGGTTTATACTCACATTAATACCATCCCAGGAGAAATCTGTCCGGGTTTGCTATGGAAGAGAAGAAAGAGAACATGTTAATATAACACATGGGTGTAGTGTGTGCGACCATGTATTTCTCTAGTGGCTGGTCCTAATGATTATAACAGCCTGCTACTTACTCACAGATAAAGGAGTTACTCCTTTAGCTCAAGTGGTATGGTCTTGTGCTTTTGGTTCTGAAGGTCCCGGCTTCATTCCCTCCTGATCACTGTGGTGTCTGTATGTATGCGGCCATGGTTAATGACATAAGGGATTGGAAATATACAAAGAAACAGAGAGGGAAAAAGAGAGAGAGACAGACAATATATAACCCTCTGATAGGAACTCCCTGCATTCACACTGCCTTCTGTTGCTGAACATTGTACACTGGCAATGTCAGATATTTTCAAAGAGGATGAATTTGTCAGGTTCTTATTTCAGGGCAGTAACAAGTGCATAACCCTCTGTGGGAACCGCATTGCCCTCGGACTCACTCAAAGGTGAGCTAGAAAACGAATATTTCAGTCGAAAATGGTTCTATAACAGGCTACAAAGCCATTCACTCCTGAAATGATTAAATACATCCACACAAAGCCAATCTTCCTTCTGCAAACGAGTTCCAAGTGTCCCCTTCTGCCCCTATAGTGCTAGTTCATTGAGGATCTCCTTGAGTTACTTATCTCCTGTTTGTGGCGCAACTCCCTAAAACAGGAGTTTCTGGGAGTTACACTCCACAGTTGAAGAAATGCTGAATCAAGATGCAATTCTTATATATTGTTATTTTGTAATGTGTAAAATTGTATGTGCTTTGTAAATTAACATGGCATGGCTATTGAATAAAAAGAGCCTTGATCTTTTTGTTTAATGTGAAAGGTCTTGTGATTGCATGCACTGGACATTCCAATAAAGAAAATTCATGTGTTAAGTTACAGAAGCTGCATCATTCAAAACAAGAAATGAATCAGCACAGGAGATACTGTCCAATAATTTAACAGCAGTTAACCGTGAATACCCCCTAAAAAATGCAACGAGAGACTAAAATGCTCTTTGTTTCCCCACAACAATGTAGATCTGTTCTATGCCAGGGCCTCCCATCTAAGCCAGCACTCAAGCAATTCAGACTGAAATGGTTTTCAGACTCACCCTGAGCTACTTTTCATGTTCTACTCTAGGAACTGAAAATCAAAGCTTTCACTTCTGAAAATTGATGCCCCAAAGTCTCTAGTGCAAGGAAAACTTTTGTGCCTTTCCCAGTTGAGGTTGGTGACCCCAGACCTTTTATATGTATTCAGTGGGGTTGAGACTTTCCAGTCTTCTCCCCTTGGGCATAGGATGGGCACTCACCTCAGTGGAGGGTCGGTGGATGCTACTGCCATGCAATGAGCTGGTGCTGTCCATATTGATCTGGTCCACATCTTTCAATCCCTTCCAGTCCACTGCAATCACCTCATTCCCTGCCAGGACAAAACATCCAGTCAGGATTTCTTGATTCCATCACTTTAAACAGTGCTCTAAGGGGTTCTGCTTCAGAGTTGAGCAAAGGAAGGAGTGTGTGTCATAGATTCATAACGCTTAAAGCCATAACAGGCCATTAGATCATCTAGCCTGACCTCTGTATATAACAGACCATTCAGTTTCATCCACTGTATTGAGCCCAATAACTTGTGTTTGGTTAAAGCATATCTTTTAGACAGGTATCCAGCACTGATATGGGATGGAGAACCCACCACTGGTAGTTTATTCCAGTGGTTAATCACCCTATTACAATTTTGTGCCTTATTTCTAATTTGAGTTTGTCTGGCTTCAACTTCCAGCCATTGGTTCTTGTTCTGTCGGTCTCTCGATTAAAGAGCCCTTCAGTACCCAGCATTTTTTTCATGTGAAGGTAGTTATCAACATAATCAAGTCACCACTCAGTCTTCTTTTTGATAAGCTCTCTCACTGCTAAATCTATCACTTTAAGGCATTTTCTCCAGCTCTCAAATTTGTGGCTCTTCTCTGCAGACTCTCCAATTTAAAAAATGTGGACATCAGAACTGGATACGGTATTCCAGTACTTATCTCACCAATGCCATGTACAGAGGTAAAACCACCTCTCTACCAGAGTTGGCAATTTCCAGGGAAAAACTAGTTTAGGACAGGGTAAATACTAGCTTAAACCTAGGTTAAACTGTAAAAAATAATGGCATCAGTGGCCAGCAAGTTCAGCAAGCACAGAATGAATCTTTTCAAACTTTGAATACATCCATTCAAAACTGAGGAATAGGTGCGGTCTATCCACTACAAAGTTGGTCTTCTGCTATAGGATGCTGCATGGCCAAGTGGACCTGGACTAGTAGTTTGCAACTCTGCATGCTTCTGATTGCTTAATGCTTCAAGCCTGCAACTCTGCATTATTGTCATTTTCATATAATCAAATGTTTTTGACTTCTGTTTATATAATATTGAAAACTGAAATGAGTCATGACCTGTACAACTTCCTTGAGAAAATACCGAACCAGAATGTATACAGACATTCCAATGTTCAGGATTATAATTATGTATATTAGTATTACACTCACTGCAGATTTACATTTTGTTTGTACAACTCTAAATCTACAAATCTACTGCCTTATGTCACCATAACTTGAATATGTAACTAAAACTAAGTGGAATGTAGTGTGCATTAATGAAACCGTTTTTAAAATAGAAAATGCCTTAAACTGGGACTAATTAGTTTCCCCCCCTGATTTTATCAGGTAAAACCCACTTCTGGTAAATACCATGCCATCTCTGCTTCCTACTCCTACTCACTACTTCCCTGTTTATACATCCAAGAATTGCATGTCTTTTTTTCCCACAGCAAAAACAATCCATTGATCAGTTGTCACTTCCACTGATTTAGAATCTATAATTTACATTTAGAATCATGTTCAGTTGCTTGTCCACTGTGATCCCTAAATCCTTTTTAGAGTCATTGCTTTTGAGGATATGGTCCCCCATTCTTCAGGTATGGCCAGCATTCCTTGTTCCTAGATGTATAATTTTGCATTTGGCTGTATTAAAACACATATTGCTTGAATTGGCCCAGTTTACCAAGTGATCCAGATTGCTCTGTATAACTGCCCTGCCCTCATCATTTACCACTCTGCTAATCATTGTGTCATCTGCAAATTTGATCAGCAATGATTTTATATTTACTTCCAGATCAGCGATGAAAATTTTGAAAAGTACTGGGCCTAGTACCAATGTTGTAAAACCCCACTAAAAACACATGCCAATTTGATGATGATTCCCCATTGACTACTACTTTTTGAGATCTGTCAGTTAGCTAGTTCTTAATCCATTTAACGCGTGCTTTGTTGACATTGTATAGTGCTGATTTTTTAATCAAAATGTTCTGTGGTATTAAATCAAATGCCTTACAAAAGTTTAGGAGCCTTGTCTAAGTGCAGAATAAAGAAAGGTGTGAATTTGAAGTGCAATAGCTATTCCATACTAAGTTCCTGTGTGGACCTTCTTATTATACACTGAGGGTTTGGCTACACTTGCAGGTGTGCAGCACTGGGAGTTACAGCTGTCTTCGTACAGCTGTGTAGGGAAAACACTGCAGTGTGGCCACACTGACAGCTACCAGCGCTGCAGTGTGGCCACATTTGCAGCATTTGCAGCGCTGTTGGGAGTGGTGCATTATGGGCAGCTATCCCACAGAGCACCTCTTCCCATTCTGGCGCCGTGGGTTGTGGGAAGGGGGCGGAGGGTGCGGGTCATTCTGCTTCCTGTCCCAACGCCCCGTGATGCATCGCTTCACATACCAGCAATCCCTATTTTTCCATCCACGTTTGGCGCCATCTTGCCTATTTCAACGGTTTCTGTGCAGCGCAATTTCTGTGGGAAATGGAGCCCGAACTGCTGAGGAGTATGCTGACGAGTCTCGCCAGCACCTCACGTTTGGCAGTTGAGCTATTCCTTAAGATCCAAAGTGACAGTGAGGAGTCCGACGATGATAGCGAGTCGCGTAATGCGTACGACACGAAATTGCTTGTGGCATTCACAGACATGCTCAGCACCGTGGAACGCCGATCACATCGTCATGGAAGTCTAGGATGATGAGCAGTGGCTGCAGAACTTTTGGATGAGAAAAGCCACTTTCATGGGACTGTGTGCTGAGCTCGCCCCCACCCTGTGGCATAAGGACACAAGATTGAGAGCTGCCCTGCCGGTGGAGAAGCTGGCAACTCCAGACAGCTACCAATCGGTTGGGAACCAGTTTGGAGTGAGAAAGTCAACTATTGGAATTGTGTTGATGCAAGTTTGCAGGGCCATTAATCGCATCCTGCTAAGAAGAACCGTGACTCTGGGGAATGTGCAGGACATTGTGGCTGGCTTTGCCCAAATGGGTTTCCCTAACTGTGGAGGGGCGATAGATGGGACGAATATTCCTATTCTGGCACCACCCCACCTAGCATCCAAGTACGTTAATCGGAAGGGGTATTTCTCCATGGTTCTCCAGGCGCTTGTGGATCACCGTGGGTGTTTCATTGACATTAACACAGGCTGGCCCGGAAAGGTGCATGATGCACGCATCTTTCGGAACAGTGGCCTGTTCAGGAAGATGCAGGCTGGGACTTTTTTCCCAGACCGGAAGATCACATTAGGGAATGTCGAAATGCCCATTGTGATCCTTGGAGACCCCGCTTACCCGTTAATGCCGTGGCTCATGAAACCGTACACGGGGAGCCTTGACAGTAGCAAGGAATGGTTCAACTACAGGCTGAGCCGGTGCCGAATGACTGTGGAGTGTGCTTTTGGCCGTTTAAAGGGGCGCTGGCGATCTCTGTATGGGAAGCTGGACTTGGGGGAAAGCAGCATCCCCGCGGTTATAGCTGCGTGCTGTACCCTCCATAATATTTGTGAAGGGAAGGGTGAAAGATTCAGTCAGGCATGGACCTCTGAGGTTCAACTCCTGGATGCTGAATTTGCACAGCCAGAGAGCAGGGCTACTAGAGAGGCCCAGCACAGGGCTGCAAGGATTAGGGATGCCTTGAGTGAGGAATTTGAGGCTGAAAACCAACAGTAATGTTTGGTGCCTTGCACGGGAGTGAAGTGCAGTGGTTACAATGTTAGTAGGAATCTGTGTTTGCTAAGCTGATTTGCAGTGCCTGTTTCTTTCCTGGGCTAAGGTATCTTTGACTTTCTGCAATAATAAAGACACTTTTCAAAGCCAAGACTTCATTTATTGAAAACAATATAACTTTATTGAAAGACAGACAGACACACAAGTTTTTGGGAACCTAAAAGGGCAGAGGGGTGGGGTGGGGAACTGTACAGTCACAGGTTTGAATATGTCCTGTCTGGAGTGCTGTGCAATGACTGCTGCACTTCAGGATGGCTATACTGCATGGTGAGGGGGGTTGAGTGCAGAGGGTAAGGGTCGTAGTTCTCAGGGCTGGTTGGTGAACATACAGGTGTTGGAGGCAGCTGGTGATGGTGGTAAGAACCTGGATGCTGGGGAAGGGGGTTTTGAGCTGACATGGGGACACAAGGGAAAGAGCTTTGGGACAAGGGCAGCGGGGAGGGCGGGCACGGTAGTGCTTTGCCTGCATGGCTACGAGCACCTGGATAGAGTCTGCTTGGCGCTCCAGGATGCTTATCAGCTGCTTTGTGCTTTTCTTCCTGTCTGCTGCATTTCTCTGGCGGATCCTGCTTTCCCTTTCCCTCCAGTCCTGCACTTTTTGATTCTCTGTGACAGAGTGCTGCATAACTGCTTGCAGCATGTCTTGTTTGCTTTTTCGCGGCTTCTTCCAGAGGTTTTGTAGTCTCTCAGTCGTTGATAACACAGGCAGCCGAGATCTCAAGGTTGCATCTGTAAAGGCAAAAATGCAACACTTAACAGAGGCAGCATTGTTTATACCAGATAGTTATTCCCCCACAGTTAAGGAGGGTAACAGTCTTCACAATAGCATAATTTTCCCATCCCAAAGAGAGCACACATAACCCACGGGAGCCCCGAAATGGTGAGTAAGGGGGACTGATTATTTCAGGTCTGCACTGTCCTCAGGGTTTCTGTGTGTTGGGGAAAGCAAACAGCTGCAGGGGGCACCTACACTGAACAGTCTCCCAACCTTTTCCACAGGAGTTTATCCTGGAAGATATTTCACTGCTGCGAGTCACCTGGAAAGCACGGGAGGGTCTTCTACTGCAACGCGGATTCCGCCCTGGCCCCTATGCAGCTTGCCTGTGTCTTGCAATGGTCCCCCCACCCCTCGCGGCACAGTGGCGCGGATGCGTTAGCCTGACTGGGACAAGGACCACAGTGGCTCTCCCAAGAAACCTGTGCAAGCGCATGGCCCACGCTCTGGCTGAAACTTTTGCAGAGATTACAGAGGCCGATTACCGCGACGTGATAGACCACATCAATGCGCTGTTCCGCATCTAGGCATGCCTGCATGCAGCCCTAACCCTCCCTCCTCTCCCGAAAAATTTCAGCCCTGAAAATAAAAGCCGCTTACCGGGAACCCGCTCCTCTGCTTGTCCTTCACCAAGTGCTGGCTGCTGCGACTGGCTACCTTCCTCCTGGCTTGAGAAGAGCTCCTGGCTGCATGCCTCCTGGGACTCCGGGGTGTCTCCCCCCACCCCAGTACCCTCACTCTCGCTTTCCTCCTCCTCCTCCCCCTGCTTTGAAGTGTCCATCGTGGTCCTCGGAGTGGAAGTAGGGTCACCCCCAAGTAGCGCGTCCAGCTCTTTGTAAAAATGGCAGGTCGTGGGGGCAGCACCGGAGCGGCGGTTTCCCTCGCGGGCTTTGCAGTAGGCACTCCGCAGCTCCTTCACTTTAACCCTGCACTGCAGCGCGTCCCGGTCATGGCCCCTTTCCAGCATGGCCCTTGATATCTGCCCATAGGTATCGTAATTCCTACGGCTGGAGCGCAGCTGGGACTGCACAGCTTCCTCCCCCCAAACACTGATGAGGTCCAGCAACTCGCTATTGCTCCATTCTGGCGCTCGTTTGCCATGTGGAGCCATGGTCACCTGGAAAGATTCACTGATTGCACTCCACACCTGGCTGAGCAAACAGGAAGTGGATTTTTAAAGTTCCCGGGGCATTTAAAGGGCGGGTCTGACACTTGGTCACCTGAGGCCAGGGCAGTAGAATTCGAACTGATGAGCAGAGTGGCTGAACAGGCATTCTGGGATACCTCCGAATACCTCTGGAGGCCAATAACAGAGCTTTTGATGGCCACACTGGAGGAGCAGCGCTGCATCAGCAGCGCTATAGTCGTTATTCCCCAGGTTGAGGTGGAGTACAACCAGCGCTGTAGCCAGGGAGATGCAGCGCTGTATGTGCCTTGCAAGTGTGGATGGTGAGTGAGTTGCAGCGCTGTAAAGCCACCACCAGCGCTGCAACTCTCCAATGTAGCCAAGCCCTGAGAGTGTCTATGGTTTATGTCTATGAGAGTGTGTATGCATCCGAAGAAGTGAGCTGCAGCTCACGAAAGCTCATGCTAAAATAAATTTGTTAGTCTTTAAGGTGCCACAAGTACTCCTGTTTTTTTTTCTATGGTTTAGGTTTATCTACTGCCAAAGTGGATTAAGCTAAACCACACAAAGGCAGAGTAAGAGTGTTCACACAGCAAACTATTGAGGAATAGCTATTCAGCAATACCTATTGTGCAATATCTATTCCGGGTTTTTCCCTGTGTAGACACGCCCTAAGCATATTACAGTTACCTTGCATTTACTGTGCAGTTACTATGCAGTTACCTTTATCAATACAACTTGCAATTTCATCAAAAAATTAAATGAGGTTTGTTTGACAATACTTATTTTCCATCATATCATGTTGACTGGCCTTAATTATATTCCTGTCCTTTAATTCTTCATCAGTTGAATCCTGTATCAGTTTTCCCCAACCTGCAGTTATTTGGATCATCTTGCTTGCCCTCTTTGAATATTGGCATAACCAGTCTTCTGAAATTTTCCCCATATTCCAAACTGTATTAAAGATGAACATCAGTAGGCCAGAGGTCTTGTCAGCCAACTCTTTTTGGATTTTTGGGTGCAAGTTATCTGGGCCTGTTGATTTAAAAATGTTTAACATCCTCCTTAATTAATAATGGCCTGGAAAGTACTTCATCATTCCCATGTGTTACGAGTCCATCATCTTGCTTCTTTTCAAATACAAAATAGAAATATTTATTGAACACTTCTGCCATTTCTGCATCTTTATTAACATTTTTACCGTCACCGCATAGAAATGGATTGATTTCTAAGGTTTCTAGGAGTTCTTTGGTTCCTAATGTACTTTAAAAACTCCTTTTTGTTATCCTTAGCCCTGCCAGCCATGGATTTTTCCCTGATGTCTTTATCTTTCCTTACACATTTTCTCCACTTTATAGCTTCTAATTTATACTGATTGCACTCTAATTCCCCTTTTTACCATTTGTTATATATTGTTCCTTTATTTCTAAATACTGCCATCACTTCACCACTGAACCCACCTTTTAGCCAAAGTTGTCCTCTTCCTTGACTGTGGAATCATGTCTTTTTGGCCAGCTAAAAAAACTCTTCTTAAAAGCTCCCAATTTTCAGTCATATTTTTCTGTCTAAATTTTTCCTCACGATCAGTTTTGTTCATGAAGGCAGCAAGTGTAATTATATATATCACAATCAAGAAAGATATATATACTGGTTGGGATTGTCTATTTTTCATAGGTTCATAGATTCTAAGGCTGGAAGGGATCATTGTGATCATTTAGTCCGACCTCCTGTGTTACACAGGTCATAGGACTTCCTGTGACGAGGTGTGTAGCCCACACAAGTGCTGACAGGGTTAACGTGGGCCTAAGAGGCAGGGGCGGCTCTAGAAAATAGGCTGCCCCAGGCAGCGCGGTGCGCTGCGCCGCCCTTCCTCGGTCCCGCGGCGGGTCCCCTCTTCCCGCGGCTCCGGTTGAGCTCCCGCGGCAGGTCCACCGGAGCCCCGGGACGAGCGGACCTGCCGCAGGCATGACTGCGGGAGCTCCACCGGAGCCGCGGGAACAGCGGACCTCCCGCGGGCACGGCTGCGGACGGTTCGCGGGTCCGGCGGCTCCGCTTGAGCTGCCGCAGTCATGCCTCCGGGAGGTCCAGCCGAGCCGCGGGACGAGCGCCCCCTCCGCAGTCATGCCTGCGGCAGGTCCGGTCCTCCGCGGCTCCGGTGGACCTCCCGCCGGCATGACTGCGGCAGGTCCACCGGCCCAGCCTGCCGCCCCCTAGATTTGGCCGCCCTAGGCAACAGCTTGGTTTGCTGGTGCCTAGAGCCGCCCCTGCTAAGAGGCCAGTACTGGTACACGGCTGCACCTGGAAGGAGAGCCAGGCTTAATGGAGCCCAACTAGGCAGGAGCAGGCTGGTTAGTATAAAGGCAGGAAGTTGACAGCAGCAGAGGGCTGCGGAGAGGGGAGTCTGCAGTCACTCTCTGGGAACAAAGAGGTGATGAGGAGGATACTCAGGGGAGAGGATAAGTCCTGGGATCCTAGCCCTGAAAGAAGGGTCAACCCAGAGAAGTTGTGGGGAAGAAGGAAGCCCAAGGAAACAGCAGCATGGAATGGAACTGGCAGAGCTTAGCTGCTGGTTCCAGGGTGGGAACCCAGTGTAGAGGGAGGGCCTGGGTTTCCCAGTCAGCCACTGGGAAAGTGGCACCGGACGTGGAGATTTGGAATGGAAGACTGTCTAAGATAGTGTATGGTGGACTTTGTTACTCCAGAAGAGGAGGACTATATATTGACCTGGACAGACGGCTGAGTCATGAAGATGGAGCATTCTGAATCACAAAGAGAGAAGGGCCACAGCCCGAGCAACTAGCAAAAGTGGGTGCCGGACAGGGCGAGTCTCATTCCCAGACCTATCCGAAAGGAGGTGCACTTGCAGTGAGTGAACGCCTTTACCCTGCCCCAAAATAATTCCTAGAGCAGATCTTTTTTAAAAAATCCAATCCTGATTTAAAAACTGTCAGTGATGGAGAATCCACCACAACCCTTGGTAAATTGTTCCAATGGTTAATTACACTCACTGTTAAAAATGTACGTCTTATTTCCAGTCTGAATTTGTCTAGCTTCAACTTCCAGCCATTGGATCATGTTATACCTTTCTCTGTTTGATTGAAGAGTTCTTTATTAAATATTTGTTCCCCATATAAGTTATAGATTATAATCAAGTCACCCCTTGACAGTCTGTCTTTGTTAAGCTAAAAAGACTGAGCTCCTTGACTCTATCACTAGAAGGCAGATTTTCTAATCCTTTAATCATTCTTGTGGCTCTTCTCTGAACCCTCACCAATTTACCAACATTCTTGTTGAATTGTGGACACCAGAACTGGACACAGTATTCCAGCAGTGATTGCATCAGTGCCCAGTTTGAATGTAATCAGGTCATGATCACTGGTCCCCATGGCAACCACAAAACTTCCAGTCCAGCGAGTAATTCATCTTTATCCATCATAATGAGGCCCAAAACAGGTACCTCGTGTTGGGTGCAATACCTTTGTGTTAGACAATTATCTATAATTTACAAAAGTACCCCCTGCTTGTTAGCATATTGATCTCTGTACATTCGAGATACTGTGCCTCTGACTTATCAATATCTCTAAAACAGGTAATGGTGTCTTTAATGTAGAGTGTCACTCCTCGTCTCTTTCACCTACTCTCTTTCCTGAACAGGTTGTTATGTTCATGGCATGCACACAGCAAAGTTAAATAGAAACATAAAATACTCTTGCCAGAGGGTTGCAAAGTAACACTACTTTATTGCTTAACATTCAGAACAATAACACAAAAGAACCACATAACTGAGAGAGACAAAGCAGGCTGCTCCCTAAAGCAGGGAGGCACAATTCACCCCACCTTACTGGCTCTTCGCAGTATTGCCAACTCCACATACCAAGAAGTCACCAGATAAACCCTGAAAAGTCACTAGATGTAGCTATTTGAGCACTCAAAAGGAGTAAAAAATGTCATTAAAAAAATGTCCAGAGAATTCAACAGAGAATTATATATATATCAGGTCTGTCAAGTGATTAAAAAATTAATCTCGATTAATCATGCTGTTAAACAATAATAGAATACCATTTATTTGCATATTTTTGGATGTTTTCTACATTTTCAAATATATTGATTTCAATTACAGCACACAATACAAAGCATACAGTGTTCACTTTATGCTTATATTTTATTGCAAATATTTGCACTGTCAAAAACAAAAGAAATAGTATTTTTCAATTCACCTAATACAAGGACTGTAGCGCAATCTCTTTATCATGAAAATTGAACTTACAAATATAGTATTATGCACAAAAAATGCATTAAAAATAAAACAATGTAAAACTTTAAAGCCTATAAGTCCATTCAGACCTACTCCTTGTTCAGCCAGTTGCTCAGACAAACAAGTTTGTTTACATTTGCAGGAGATAATGCTGCTCGCTTCTTGTTTACAATGTCACCTGAAAGTGAGAACAGCATGGCACTTTGGTAGTCGGCATAAGAAGCAGGCAGCATTATCTCCTATAAATGTAAACAAACTTGTTTGTCTTAACAATTGGCTAAAGAAGAAGTAGGACTGAGTGAACTTGTAGACTCTAAAGTTTTACATTGTTTTGTTTTTGAGTGCAGTTACATAACAAAGAATCCTGTGGCACCTTATAGACTAACAGATGTTTTGCAGCATGAGCTTTCGTGGGTGAATACCCACTTCTTCGGATGCAAGCAGAAGAAGAAGTGGGTATTCACCCACGAAAGCTCATGCTGCAAAACATCTGTTAGTCTATAAGGTGCCACAGGATTCTTTGCTGCTTCTACAGAACCAGACTAACACGGCTACCCCTCTGATACTTTACATAACAAAAAAATCTACATTTTTAAGTTGCACTTTCACGTTCTTTTCTGATTTTACCTTTTTTCCCCTTCCGATGTTCTCACTCTGCCCTCCTTACCCACCTTTATCCCAGTCTCTACTAATCATTATCTCTCTGACCCATTGCTACTTCCATAACTGGTCTTCTATCCTCTCCCAGAACACAGGTATTGCTCAAACTACATATAAAGTTGATGAGACCTTTTTAAAGGGTCAATGGGTCACATAGCTAATTTGAGGGTATCACCTTCCAAATGTGAGCAAGTTGATTGCCCTATGTGATAGACCCAGGCCAGCAGAATAGCAGAAGGCAGATATACTGGCCACTGGATTAACAGTTTTCTGTTCCCTGAGTGACCAGAGCAGGGGCTGCTCCAGGCTAATGAGAACACCTGACTCTAATTAATCTGTAAAGAGTCAGGTGAGGCCATTCAGTTAATGTGACCACCTGACTCTAATTAAGGCCCTGCTGATACTATAAAAAGGGCTAACTTCAGTCAGGCAGGGGAGTCAGGGGAGAGGAAGTGCAGCTGAAGGGCTGGTTACTGAAGACACCCTAAAACATCGTTAAAGGAGCCCTAAGGTAAGGGGGAAGAAGGGAGAAGCAGGAGAGCTGTGGGGAAGTGGCCCAGGGAAATGTAGCAACTCTGGCAGTGAAAGGTTGGCTGCCAACAACTGCTACCATTAGGGTCCCTGGGCTGGAACCCGGAGTAGAGGGCGGGCCCGGGTTCCCCCCAACCCACCACTACAGGAACATCTCCTGGAAGGGGAAGTCAGGTCCCTGTCAGGACAGGAGGCTGAACAGAGACTGTGGGAGTTCCCTCACCAACCTCCTTGCAGCCTATGATGAAAAGGGCTCAGTAGACTGTAACCCTGGCCCTAGAGAGAGAAGGGCTACATGGAAGGTCACAGTGAGCCACTGAGGCTAGCATAAACCGCCTAGAAGCGCAGGACCCACAGGAGCAAGATCAGAGCTCTGCCATACCTGTTAAAATGATGAGCAACCAGAAAATGAAAAGAAAATTGAGTTTATGACCTTTTTTGTTTCTGTATAATGTATAAGGAAGGGCTGAAAGGGTTGTCTTTTTGTTTTGGGGGTTATTTGTTTTTTGTTGTAGCTGTTGTTCGTTTTAGAGTCTTCTTGGGGGTTTTTTTTACAGCAGTTTTTTACATTAGAAATTCCGATGTTCTCCTGGAAGACCCTACAGATGACGGGCAAACTAGTAGGATGTAGCATTACAGGAAAGGAAATGAAACCTGTGCAACTGAAATAGGAAAGTATTTTTAGTCAGAATGTTTATGTAAAGCTCTTTTTTGGAGGGAAGGGTGGGTTCTGTTTCTGTTTAACACAAATTAAACTCAAACATCTGACAAACAGTTTGGTAAAAAGATCTCTTTGTTAACAATTTAACACTACCATCCTTTCAACAACTAAAGGGCAGGAAAGCTTCACGTCCTCTGGTCATCCATCAAATCAGGAAAAGCCAAAGTGGTGATCCTAGTATTTCTAAGGGAAAGATCAAAGAGATTTAAAAAAAAAATCAGACACCATAAAAAACCAAAACATAAAACAAAATAAAAATGGAGGTTGGGCATCACAAACACTTGTTTCCCTATTCAGCCCACTTTTAAAGTAAAAGTTAAAGTTCCCAAAGCAATGTGAACTCACCCACATTGTGACAAATGTCATGGAACATCCAAGGGCTAGGCTGGATTTTTATATTACTGCCCATTTCTATTTCAGTGGCTCAGGCTGTCACATTCTGTCCCATATGTCCTGCCATGTCTTTCAGTTCTCCCAGACACATACAGGGATTTTCTTAGTGGGTCATTTTTTTTTCTTTTTCTAGTGACTTTCTTCTATTTCTGTCTCTTTCTTGTGCCTTTTGTATTTTGTACGAAGAGTGTCTTGTTTTAAATTTCTCTTCTATCATAATGTTTACAAGTCCATTCTTCTTGGGTTTCCAATGGGCCGTATGTTTTCTCAGTTCCTATTTCCAGTCTGTAATCATTGATACTATATTTGGTAAGTCTGCCTGTGTTTTGTTCATTTGACTCTAATAAGGTCATCTGTGCCAGGCCTGCTAACAATCTAATTTGTTGTAATCTTTCACCTGCTCATACAATAGGCCTGATGCTGTCTTTTTTCTTATTTGGTTTAGGGTAAAGTACAATTTTTAAATGTTGTTTTATCTCTTGGTCCTGGTTGTAAATGTCATTGGGAGCTGGAAGTGATGCTACTGTACACCGGTATGGAGTGTGTACCTATCACATTTTTAGGTGTTTTGTAATTAAAGCTGGTCAAATAATACAAGAAGTGATTTGTAAATAAACATAGTGATTTCCCTCCACTGCTACTGGTAGGGTCATATTATTAATTCTTTACAAATAATTTCCTGTTTCTAAAGTGTCCATCATCCCATCAGGGAGCAAAAACACTGTAATGTAACTTAGCTGACCAATCATACCCCCTGAATAATGAAATTCATTCATTTCTCCTCATAAACTATTAGGCAAACAATTAATACAGTTGTAGAAGTTCAGATCATTCTTTGAGTGATTCATGAATAGAAAAAAGTTAAATTTATAAAATAAGATATTCTTTCAGTGACTGAGGAAATATATGTTGCTTTGACTGCAATGGCACCAGAAACAGAATATTCCCTTTTGAAGAGTAACTAGTGGAAACAATCATCTCAGTGCTACATTTCAGCCATTGTTGGAAACATTCGTGTATTAAAAATGGGCCTGATTTTCCTCTCACTTATATTGGTAGAACTGCATTTATTTCAGTGGTAATATTCCTGATCAAATACCAGGTCCATAGCATTTATTTGCAAATCTTCAGGTGCAGGTTTACTGGGGTTGGTCCCATATGTTATAATCTTTGGTTAGTTTTGGGCCCTGGATATTTCAAACATATATAAAGTAAAATTGATTGAATGACATTATCTATTCATGTATAATCCTGTGAGTGTAAAAATGGCACCTTTTGACTCCAAAGGTTTGTAGTAATTCACTCTTCTGCAGAGGATCAGCACAGGCACTATTGTCCTCAAAAGAGGGATTTAGTGGAACTGAAGTAGTACATACACACCTTGTGCTTAGGGTGACCAGATGTACTTATTTGATAGGGACAGTCCTGATTTGGGGGTCTTTTTCTCACATAGGCACCTATTACCCCCCCGTCCTGATTTTTGACACTTGCGATCTGGTCAGCCTACTTGTGCTTATCTAACAGAGATGAATTTCAACCCCCATGTCTATTTAGAGTCCTAACTCATCTTTAATGACAAAAATAAGTTTTTATTGCTCTTTTCTACATTTTAGCCCTGCAGAGATAGCACAGCTCTGAGAGTGCAAGTTGGATACTTTTCCATTTTGGGCCTCATCAAAAGAATTGTTTACCAAATGCCAATCAATGACCCCTGTGCAAACCCACCGAGAAGAAAAGAGATTGAGCAGGAGCTACAGAGGCACCAAGTGAAGGCAATGAGGTTGCACAAGAATCAACACAGGCCTAATTTGGCCTGCATAACCTTGTTTACTTGTGATGATGTGGGAGGAGGAAAGAGCCCAGCTTGCCACTCAGAGCCCAAGCTGAGTCTGTTGGGCTGGTGGTTAGAGAGTATATCTGTGTAAACTGAATAGGGCTTGTTGGAAAATATAATTAATTAACAGTAACAATACATTTCCATTCCAACAACAAAATTTACCATTTTCTGTTCACAGATTCTAGATTGTGTTAATAGATTCAAAGGCCAGAAGGGTCCATTAGATCATTTAGCCTGACCTCCTGTATAACAGGGGTAGTGGGACTCGGAGCAGTGGGGGCTAGCGCCCATGCAATGGAAATACTGTAGGGGGCTGATCTAGGTATCTGCCCCCAGCACATCATTCTGTGTAAACTGTGCATTTGTGAGGAGGGGCCAGAGGAGGAAGTGGAGGCAAAAGTGAGATCCACAGGGGCTGGGGAGGCCACTGCAGTGCTCAGGATCAGGCTGAGGATACAGTGACCAGGTGTCTGGTTTTGAACCAGAACGCCCTGTCAAAATGGGATCCTGGTAGCTCTGGTCAGAACTGCTGACCGGGCCGTTGACTGTCCAGTCTGTGGTGGCACTGCACCGCACAGCGTGAGCATGACTCGCGTGTGTTCAGCAGGCAGCAGTTGAGGGTCGCGTGGTGCACACCTCTCTCGCTGCTGCCTGGCCCTCTTCTCCTCACGCTCTTCATGTGGCTGGCCTTGAGCTGCAGCACGTGCCCTGCAGCGAACCGCGGTCTGTCTGTCACCCCATTGCCAGCACCCAGGAGTTCGAGGTACGTGTATCCCCATCTCCAAGTGCTGGGAATGGGGTTGAACCCCCATCTCCCTCACTGCATCCCTTCCTGTCCCCCCTGGCCCCCATCCACCTCACTGCATCCCTTCCCCATTCCATCCTGTCCTGACCCCACACCTTCCCATCCCAGCCCTGTACCCTTTACAGCGCTCTCCCACCCATCTTATCCACCTCCCAGATCCACCACCCCCATGTCCCTCACCCCCCACAGCCCTGCACCCCATTCACTTCCATACACTGCTGCACTCCCATTATGTCCCTATACACCCCTGTGCCCCCCACATCCTCAAGCACCTGTAGCCTTCTGCCTCCCCATCCACCCCACATACCCCCCACACCCCCTCCTCTCTCCTTCACTGACCCCTCTCTCTCCCACCTTGCTCTCGTCTTTGGCCTCTTTCCCTCCCCATCCTCTCTCCTCCATCCCCAGCCCCACCCATCTTTTCCCCTCCAGCCCACCCTCCTCCCTTTCCGGCTGGGTGATTTAGGCAGGCCCTGGAAAAAGTGTATGAAAAAGTGTCTCTGTGTAGGTAAGTGTGTGCATGCATGCACTGTATGTGTGTAAGAGACTGTGTGTCTTTGTGTAGGGAGGTGTGTGTATTGCCGCATGTGTGTATACCTGTGTGAATAAAATTTGCAGCCTAACTCTTTGGCTTTTGTTTGTTTTCCTGGCTTGCACACACACAAAAATTGACACAAAATATGTGTGTATTCATTTCATAACAAGTTTTTAAAAGAGACAGGAACTCTAAAAGAAATATATTATTTCTTAAGAAGTGAATGTTGCTGACTAGTAAGTGAAGAAGAGCCAGTGTATCATACATTTCTCCCCACCTTTGTTTAGCTACATTATGAACTCTTTGTTGCAGACTCTCTCTTTTTATGTGTATGTCCAGCACCTACCACCCTGGAGCCCTGATCTTAGTTGGGGTCTCTAAACACTGAACAACAATTGTAATATTAAATAATGTGGAAGTATATGTGTTAGTGCATGCTAGATGTGTACACATGAATACACATGTGTATCTGCATGTAGGTGTGGGAGTCAGTTTCTACAGATTTATTTATATGGGTATCTGGACAGGTGCATTTCTGTGGTTGTGCTCTATGGATTTGTATTTGGGCTTCAGGAGTGGGCCTTTAATGGACCCATTGTAGCTGTGATAATGTGTGGTCCTAATTCCACACATAAAATTACAATAACTTTAGTGAACAAAAAAGATGGAGCTGGTCACAAAAAATGGGAAGAGGGGAGGGAAAGAATCATGAAAACCTCTGTGAAATTAATTTTTTTTAATTACCCTTTTTAACTATTTTGCTGCCAGCTCTAGCGTCCTGTAACAAATAAAACCTGAACTTAGCATAGTACATCTGTCAAAACTATAAATATGCCTGTTAGAGCCTTGCAGTGAAAATAAGCATGTGAGAGAGGACAGGGGAGAGCAAGCGATGGAGGGAGAGGAGAATGGAGTGAATGGGGCTAGGGCCTTGGGAAGGGGTGAGTCAGGGCCTCAGGGAAGGGGTGGGGCAGTGGGCAGGGCAAGGGTGTTTGGTTTTCTGGAATTAGAAAGTTGGCGACCCTAGCTGAGGAGCAGGTAAGAAACACACTCCCCGCTGCCAGGTCTCACTAGCTCCCATCACTCCCCTTGCAGAGCACCCACCCTGCTCTCTCCTATCTCTGAGACCCTGATCGCTCACCTCAGCTCTGCTGCCCTGACTCCACCCACTCCCCATTCAAAGTGAGCTTCACCACCTCTGCTGCATAACACTGGCTATAACACTTCTCCAAAATAAATTCCTCCAACCAGCTGTAAAACTGAGCACATTTGATGTGCGGTTGCTAAGAGAGGATAAACACAGTTAGAGCCCAAGAGCAGAGTGCAGACACACACTTTATTGGAAAGCAAAACACGTCTAGTGAACACAATTACTTTTTTAATTTAAACTTTTAATCTGATGTGAATGAAAGGTGCCAGGGTGACAGTCCGAGACACTAAAGTCCTCCTTTGGCCACAGGTTCAGCATAGACAGCAGCAGTGAGCTCATCCTCATGCTGTCCCCGCGATAGCTCAGGCCAGCCACTTGAACATGTACCCACAGAATCAGGCAGTCTTAAATTTGGGAGGCTAGTCCAAGCCATCCCTGGGCCAGAGTGGCCAAACTGCTATTTTTAGTGTGTTAGTTTGAGCAGAGCTAGCATGTTTCTGTTCATCTGTGCTGAGAAGCACCATCCCAGCTGGAGTGTAGACATACCCTTTGATGAGACTACAACTACAGACTTCATCCTTCTCCACTTAAATTAGTAGGAGTTTTGCCATTTAATCTTTCCCCAGAAGCCAGCTTGCCTCCCCAATACCACCTCCTTCCAGCCTGGTGTACACTATGAGTTTATTTCGAATTTAGCAGCATTAAACCGAATTAACCCTGCACCCATCCACACAACGAAGCCCTTTATATCGATATAAAGGGCTCTTAATATCAATATCTGTACTCCTCCCCGACGAGGGGAGTAGCGCTGAAATAGGTATTGCCATGTCGGATTACGGTTAGTGTGGCCGCAATTCAACGGTATTGGCCTCTGGGCGCTATCCCACAGTGCACCATTGTGACCGCTCTGGACAGCAATCTGAACTCGGATGCACTGGCCAGGTAGACAGGAAAAGCCCCGCGAACTTTTGAATTTCATTTCCTGTTTGCCCAGCGTAGAGCTCTGATCAGCACAGGTGACCATGCAGTCCTAGAATCAAGAAAGAGCTCCAGCATGGACAGTACGGGAGATACCGAAGCTGATCTCCGTATGGGGAGATGAATCTGTTCTATCAGAACTCCCTTCCAAAAGACGAAATGCCAAAGCATTTGAAAAAATCTCCAAGGCTATGATAGAAGCCACAATAGGGACTCAACACAGTGCTGCGTGAAACTTAAGGAGCTGAGACAAGCGTAACAGAAAGCCAAAGAATCAAATGGACGCTCACAGAGGGAGGGAGGGGGGACTGAGGATTCTAGCTATCCCACAGTTCCCGCACTCTCCGAAAATAATTTGCATTCTTGGCTGAGCGCCCAAAGCCTGAAGGGTCAAAAACACTGTCGCGGGTGGTTCAGGGTATATGTCGTCAGCCCCTTCCCCCCCCCCCATGAAAGAAAAGGGAAAAAAATCGTTTCTCATCTTTTTTCAATGTCACCGCATGTCTACTGGATGCTGCTGGCAGACAGGGTTCTGCAGCGCTACACAGCAGCATCCCCTTCCCTTCCCTTCCGCAGACGGTGCAATATGAGTGGTATTTGTCATCGTCATCCCTTGAGTGCTCCTGGCTGGCCTCGATGAGGTCGGCCGGGGGCACCTGGGCAAAAATGGGAATGACTCCTGGCCATTCCCTTCTTTAAGCTTTGTCTAATGGAGATTCAGTCCTGCCTGGAATATCATAGCAGCTGGAGACTGCCTCCCCCCACACCTTTTATCTCTGCTTGCAGAGGCAATAAAGTCAGTGTTGTTTCTTATTCATGCATTCTTCATTATTTCATCACACAAATGGGGGGATAACTGCCGCGGTAGCCCAGGAGGGGTGGGGGAGGAGGGAAGCAAGGGGTGGGGTTGTTGCAGGGGCACCCCCTAGAATGGCATGCAGCTCATCATTTCCGTGGGATGTCTGGGACTCTGACCTGGAGCAGCTGTTTTCCTCTCTGGTTCTTTAGTAGGCTTGCCTGATATTCTAGGCAGGACTGACTCTCCATTAGACAAAACTTAAAGAAGGGAATGACCTGGGGAGTCATTCCCATTTTTGTCCATGCGTCCCTGGCCGACCTCACCAAGGCCAGCCAGGAGCACCCATGACAGCAGCAGACGGTACAATATGACTGGTAACTGTCTCTGCTAACGTGCAAAGGCAAGGGGATGCTGCTGTGTAGCACTGCAGTACCGCGTCTGTCTGTCAGCAGCATCCGGTAGACATACGGTGACAGTGAAAAAAGGCTAAACGGGCTCCATGGTTGCCGTGCTATGGTGTCTGCCAGGGCAATCCAGGGAAAAGGGCACGAAATGATTATCTGCCGTTGCTTTCACGGAGGGAGGATTGACTGACGACATTTACCCAGAATCACCCGCGACACTGTTTTGCCCCATCATGCATTGTGATCTCAACCCAGAATTCCAATGGGCGGGGGAAACTGCGGGAACTATGGGATAGCTATGGGATAGCTACCCACAGTGCAACGCTCCGGAAATCGACGCTAGCCTCGGTACATGGACGCACACTGCCGAATTAATGTGTTTAGTGTGGCCATGTGCACTCGACTTTATACAATCTGTTTCCAAAAACCAGTTTCTGTAAAATCGGAATAATCCTGTAGTGTAGACATACCCTCCCAGACATTCAGGCCACAATCTAGGTGTTACCTTTGACTCAGCCCTCTCTGTAGACTAGACCAGTCATCCAGGCTGTGTCTAAATCTTGCCACTACTTTCTACACAACATCGCTAATATCTGACCTTTTCTTTCAGTCCACACAGCTAAACTCCAGTTCAGGCTCCCATCATCTTCCATTTTGACTACTGCAACTTTCTCCTTTTTGTCTTCAACAAATTCACCCCCCCAAGTCTATCCAAAACACTGCTGCTAAGATCATCTTTGTTTGCATCCCACCACTGATCTCACCTGTATCAGACACAATTTGACTTTCCCTTTAAGGCCCTTCATGGTTTAGTCCTACATAACTCTAATATGTTATTGAGCTATTGACTCCCACCTCCACCCTGCCAAAAATGCCAGTTTTCTCTCTCGCCCATTTGTATTTTCTCCCATTCTGCCCCTTATGCATGGGAGGCATGCCCCATAAACATCCACAAAGCCTCCTTTGTCCATGGTCCCCCTTAAAATCTCACCTTCAAATTCACCTCTTGTGTGATGCCTACAAAACTCTTGACAATAGCCATGCAGTTAGTGTGTTAATGACCACTGCTTACTATATTGAATATGACCGTTCTCACTGTTACTTGTCCCCTCCCTTTGTTAGTTTGTTATATGCTAAGATCATAAGCACATGGGGACAGGGTCTATCTGTACGATGTATGTACAGGGCCCAGAACAGGGGTAGGCAACCTATGGCACGTGTGCCGAAGGTGGCATGCGAGCTGATTTTCAGCGGCACTCACAGTGCCTGGATCCTGGCCACTGGTCCAGGGGGGCTCTGCATTTTATTTAATTTTAAATGAAGCTTCTTAAACATTTAAAAAACCTTATTTACTTTACATACAACAATAGTTTAGTTATATATTATAGACTTATAGAAAGAGACCTTCTAAGAACGTTAAAATGTATTACCAGCACGCGTAACCTTAAATTAGAGTGAGTGAATGAATGAAGACTCGGCACAGCACTTCTGAAAGGTTGCCAACCCCTGGCCTAGACCAATGGTGTCTACTTTCCTGACTAGGGCTGCAGTACAAATAATAAACAAACAATAATAATGATTACAATAGTAGTGGAATCGCGCCCTAAGTGGTCCATTTGTGCCAGACGTGGAGATGATCTTTGATGAAGATATCATTTCATACACTCCACATCATGGTAAGCTGTGTCAGAAGCAAACAGATCTAACATTATAATAAGGATAATATTTCACATTTCTATAACACCTTTTCAGCCTAAAGGATTCCCAGAGCGCTGGAATGGAGACTCTATATGTAGGGCTCACTTCCTCTATCTTTGAAACACAGCCATCTCTGGGGTGGAAGAAAACAGCCATTTAACAGGACACCATACAGAAAGTGATTAATACCATATGCAATTAAAGCTTCTGGGAAAATTTTAAGCAGATGAAATGTAGTTACTCAAATTAGAATTTAGCCATGACTCTGGGGTTATCATCCTACTCTTACAACAAAATGCCAATTTTATAATGGCCCATGTTGTCAGAACCTCAGTTTTACATTTCATACAAAAAGTGGCTCTTCCAGCAGCTCACCATCTTGTCCCACTATGCTGGGGCACTAGGTTAGTACTGCCTTTCACTGATAGAAGAGACTTACATACTAAGGCACGAACATCAGTTTCGATAGCACCTGTGTTTTCCTGGGTTTTTCTTCTGTATTGAAAATTTCCTTTGTTTTTAATTTTTTGGGAATATTTTTCCAACCAGTTCAGGTTGCTGTGGAAAATTTAAGTTTGCTGCAGATTTCAGCATGGAGGCACCATAGAAATCAGAGTGGCTGTTGGAGAAATGGAGATGATGCTCTAGTGTCATCAGCAGTCTATTCTGTTTCAATCCAAACCGGGATTTAAGGAGGCTGTGTGAAGTGACACTAGCCAGCACAAACTGTGTTAGTCAATCTGGGAGCTGGACAAACGCAGAGACACACAGGGTCTGTCTTTGTCCAACAGTCTCAGGAAATGTCTTCACAGCTGTCTGGAATCAGGGCCTGCAGCAGAGCTAGTCTCCAGGCAGTCTCATCAGTACAACTGGCCTGCAGCAGGCTGCTGGATTGGTCATGCAACGTGATTAGCTGCAGGGGCCAGCAGGCTGGCTCTTCAGCCAGCAGTTGCAGCAGCTCCTTGGCTACTCCGTGCTCATGGCCACCACTCTGCTTGCTCCTGGGTTAACTTGTTCCTGCTGTCCCTGCCTTGCACCCCTCCTTATGGTGCTGCCCTGCTCACTCCAGTTCCTGCCCTCCGTCTTGTCTTTGGCTTCTGATTACAGACTCCAGCTTGACCGTTGGCTCCAGCTTCTGACTACTGACTCCAGGTCTGACCCTAGTCCCTGGTTTCTGATGCCTGCTCTAACCACTAGGCTAGGTCATTCTCAGACCAGTTGGATGACAGATTGAGCATCCCCTAAAATTAGGGCCAGGGATCCTCAGTGCAAACATGAACCCTACTAGGTCCTAGTGGAACTGGTGGACACTGTCCAGAACTTTCAGGTACAAGTGACTCTCCTGCAATCAGAGAATGCTGCCTTACAGGAGCAGGTTGCTCTGCTGGCTCCTCCTACTCCACCCTCCCTGGAGCCAAAGATTCTGCTGCCTGACAAATTTGACAGAGATTGGGACAAGTTTTGTGGGTTCCTGAACCAGTGTTGGCTCCTGTTTCTCCTACACTCCCGATCATTCCCCATGGACCAGGCCCGTGTGGTTGACTGGGAGTCCTTGCCTGGGATTCCCACTTTCGGGAACAGTCCTGCCCCCTCTTGTGACAATTAGAGTAATTCATTCAAACCATGTCCCTTATCGTGGATGACAGCAACCAGGTGTGGACCATTGAGCCAACCCTTCAGGCCTTATGTCAGGGATGCCGGCCCATTGCCAAGTACGCTGCTGAATTTCATTATTTGGCTTCTGGCACTGCGTGGAATGAGACAGCACAGAGCCATCACTTCCATCTGCGGTTAAACGAGAATATCAAGGACAAGCTTATGTGGGTGGAGCCTCCATCCAGTTTGAACAATCTGTTTGACTTGTGCATCAGAATCAATGATCGCCTCACAGAGCTGCGGCATGAGTGTACCTCAATTTTCCAGAGGCTGCCATTCACCCCACCCATGACACTCCAAGCACGCAGAGCTTCCCTGGCACCAGAGTTCTTGAAAGCTAACCAGGTTTTCCCGCACCTCTCTGACTCCGAGAAGCACAAGCCTAATGCCCGGCATTGGTGCTTATATTGTGGGGAACCTGGCCATCTTGCCTTGACATATCCAGTGAAGACTCAGATGGAACCAGGGGTGGGAAATGCCAGGTCCCAAGCCAGGAGGAGTGGGTCCAGACAGAGATGGTCTTCTCCCACCTCTGGTAATTCCCAGCAGCACCCATGGGACCACAATTGCACTTCAGGACCCCCAATCCAGTTTCCGATGCAGATCCGAATACTTCTATTGATTTTACTACCAGTAAGCTCCAAGATTCACTTAGAGGTCCTAGTTGACTCGGGGGGCCTCAGGTAACTTTATGGTCTTGAACTTTAAGACCCATATGGTTCCCACCATATGCAAGGACTATCCAGATCTGGTTGAGACTCTTACTGGGTCTCTTCTCTCCTTGGGACCAGTAACCTTGCCAGTAATGGTTATCACCCTCTGGGGGCACTAGGAAATCCTACAATTTGGATTAATCCATGCCCCTTATTCTCCCATCACCCTAGGTATACCTTGGCTTACCACCCATGACCCCCACATTCACTGGCGGAAGGGGATCCTACACATTAACTCCAGATATTTCTGGCTACCCTGCCTCCCAGGATCTGAGAACCAGACTGGTATGTTCTGTGGTTCATGTCATGTGCTGGAAGACCCTCACCCTCAGGCAGCAAAACCACTGGGACCCTTAGTGCCCCTGCAGCTCCATCTGCGACAGCCAAGATCTCCCACAAATACTGAGACTCTGTTGATGTTTTTGACAAGGTGAAGGCAGACATCCTGCCTCCGAATGGGACTTACAATTGGCTGATCAATCTCAAGCTCAAAAGCAAGATCCCATTTGGTAGACATATGCTCTCTCTGAACCCAAACTTGCAGAAGAAAGCTCGGAAGAGTTTCATCTGCCCAGCCACATCCCAAGTGGATTCTCCGGTCTTTTTGGTCATGAAGGAAAGCTCTTTGCATGTGTGTGTTGACTTCTGGGCCCTGAGCAAGGTGACCATATGAAACTGGTCCCTGCTCCCATTTATCAACAAGATCTTAAATCAGTTATGTGTGGCCAGTATTTTGATGAAGATAGAGATGTGTGGTGCCTATAATCTGGCATGCATGCATGATGGGGATGAGTGGAAGACCACCTTTCATGCTCAATACAGCCACTATGAATATGTAGTCTTCCTATTTGGCCTATGCAGTGCTTCAGTAACGTTTCAACACTTTATGAATGATATATTCCAAGATATGCTGGACCACTTTGTCATTATGTACGTTGATGACATTCTGATTTTCTCCAAAGACCCAGTTCTTCGTGACCAGCATTTGCATAGTGTTCTTGAAAGGCTATACCAGATTCATCTATATGCAAAGCTGGAGAAATGAGAGTTTGACTGGGACACCCTTGAATTTCTTGCTTATATCATCTTACCTCAAGGACCGGCATCTTCTAGATGGTGCTAGGTTCCTGGTTCAAGTTCTGATGGATCATACAAACTTGCAGTACCTAAAACAGCCAGGCACCTGAACCAGCGACAGGCACCCTGGTCCCTCCACTTGATGTAATTCAAGTTTGTGGTCACCTACGAGCTGGGGACAAGGAATGGGAAGGCGGATGCATTGTCACAAAAGGATGAGTACTACAAACTGGGTGAAGAGACAATGTCCATGATTCCCAAGCTCTCCAAGGTCCTTTCTGGCACTGTAGCCTCTGACCACTCTGTTACCTAGCAATCACCTTGCCATCCAAACCTATCAAGCCTTACACCACAACCAGGCCCAGACCTTAACAGGAACTTGATGACCTGCTGTATGTACCTCTGTGGCATCCTATGTAGAGTCCTGTGACCTTTGCACCCAGACCAAGACCCCCATTCATTCAAGACCACTGGGTCTCCTCCAGCCCTTACCCACTCCACCTCAACTGTGGACCATCATTTCCATGGACATTATCATGGAATTACCACCCTCCCAAAGCCATGCTTTCTAGAGGTGATCAACCACTTAACCAAGATAGTGTTTGTTCCATTGCAGGTGCCTCCTCCCTCTGCTCAGGAGACAGCCTGCTTGTTTGTGATCAACATATTTCATCTCCACTGCATGCCTGCAGGATAATGTCTGACTAAGGATGCCAATTTATTTCCTACTTCTGGTGAGAATTTCTATGCCACCTGAGTATCAATGCCCTAACCTCAGTGGCCTGTCACCCAAAGACCAATGGGCAGGCAGAACAAGTCAGTCAAGCCCTTGAACTACATGGCTCCCTAAATCTATCATCAATATTACTGATTGTCCCTGATCCCTCATGCTGAGTTTGCTTACAGCAAAGCTATAGAGGTCTCCACCAAACAGACTCCCTTCTTTGCTCACTAATTATGGTTTCTATCTTTGTGCTCATCCAGAGATCCCCTCTGAATCATCAATGCCTGTTGCTACCAAACTCACAACCCACATCCAGCAGGCACTCCAAGAACCCCAGAAGAAATTAGAAGTCACCAGGGCAACTTACAAATGACATGTTGACCTATCCCGTCAGCTGACACCTGGCTTTGGGATAGAGAGCCAAGAAGAACGTGTGCTTCAGCAGATTCTAGACTCTCATTGGGTCCAAGGGAAACTACAATATGTAATTGACTGGAATGGGTACATCCCAGACAAACATTCATGGGAATGTACAGAACACTTCCATGCCCCAGCTCTCCTGCGTGCCTTTCAGCATGCTTACCCTTAGAAACCCGACCCCAGGGCCTAGATGGTGCCCTACAGAGGAGAGTATTGTCTGGAATCAGGACCTGCAGCAGACCTAATCTCCAAGCAGTCTCATCAGGACAGCTGGTCAGCAGGTTGCCTGATTCACCATGCCACCTGATTGGCTGCAGGGACAGCAGGCCAGCTCATAAGCCAGCAGCAGCAGCTTTCTGGCTGCTCAATGCTCATGCTCATGCCCATGCATGCTCCTGTGTTACCTTGTTTCTGCTGCCCCTGCCTTGCCTCTGTATTGTCCTTTCCTTGCGTGCTACCCTGCTCGCTCCAGTTCCTGGCCTCCGGCTTGACCCTTCGCTCTGGTATCCAGTTCCTGAGCTCTGGTTTGACCCTTGACTTTGGCTTCTCACTACTGACTCCAGCTCTGATCCTAGTCCTTGGTTCCTTATGCCTGCTCCAATCTCTTGGCCTGATACCTGCTCCAACCACTAGACTAAATTGCCCTCATCCTGGCTGGCTGAAAACAGTGAAAGCAGGGTGTGAATGAGCTCTCCCCTGACATCTAGTGATGAACTGTGGAAGAACACTTTAGGAGCTGACCTCATTTGCATGGACACACCCACTCTGCCTAGGTGCTCAGCAAGATGGGATTGCTTGCCCAAATGATCACTTTTGGCTAGTGTTGGATCCTCAGGCTCCTTGTTATTGAGGCAGGAGTAACAAGGGGTTGTTATCCTTGGTATGTGCATCAAAGGCAGCAGAACTATGCTTGGCATACCCTGATTGAAGGACTCACCCTAAACTAAACAACATTCATTAGGCAGGGGACATGGGTTCCAAAGACCAATGAGAGGTGAGAGGGTGGGTGCTGTTTAAGAGCTCATTTGACCTGTCTTCTTGCCACTGGGTAATAAAAGAGCTAATTTAGGCTCAATTGAGAGTTGTCTTACACACTGAAGAGCTGAAATCATTGATACATAGGTTTCAGCATTAGATCTGCTTTGGGACAGTGTCTCTGATGCAAGGGAATACCCAGTGTGCACTAGCAGTGAGGATCCCCCACTAACAGCTAAAATCACTGAGAGCTGTGTTAAGTGGTAGCACCTGAAGACATCCTGGCAAGTGGCCAGCAAGGTGGCTGGCAATGAGGAGTGGTGAGTGAATGCCAGGACAGTGGAGCAAGCATGGTGCCTTCTTTTCTACCCAGGGTGGGAGGTGAACTCTGCGGATGTACTTCTGAACTCTGGGCCTGCACTGATACAGGACAACAACTGTGAGTGGGGGGTGGAGAAGGGATGGGCATGTTAAAGGGATTTTTGTTTGCTGGACTTAAGAACCTGAGGGAAAAGGATACTGCCCAACTTACTTAGGTGGGGTAGGGTAGGTCTTTTGCTCATGGTTTATGTTAATGAACCCTGTTTGTGGCATTTTCCCAAATTAATGCCAGGTTACTTATCTCCTTTTATTAAAAGTTTATTTGCTACACTCAGACTCTGCTTGCAAGAGGGGAAGTATTGCCTCTTCGAGGCGCCCAGTGAGTGGTATGTAATTGTTCCAGGTCACTGGGTGGGGGCTCTAGCTGGTTTTGTGTTGTATTGTTGAAAAGAAACCCCGTGATACTGAACCCAGCCCTCGTTTCTGCCAACTCTGAATGGCAGAAGGGTTACAACAACACAGATAACTTGAGTGTTACCCCTAACTTGACTCATGTCCACACAAAAAAATCTCTAGCTTGAGTTAAGTAGTGCTTTTAACTCAAGATAGTTGGCCTATCATGGTGGTGAGCTGAAGCTTGAGAACTGATGCTCAAGCTAGTGATGCAGTAGAAATGCAACAGCTTGAGATACAATTCATCAGTAGCTAATCCAACCACTCTGCTAATCCAGTCATTCCATGCTGCTAATCAAATCAATCTGTACAAACTTTTGAGCCACAAAGAGCTCTTCTTCAGAAGAAGAACTCTGTAGCTCAAAAGCATGTGTCTCTCACCAACAGAAGTGGGTCTAATAAAATATATTATTTCACCCACCTTGTCTCTCTAATATCCTGGGACCAACATGGCTATAAATACACTGCATATAACTCCAGTGTTGTTTTGCAGTATGGTAACTCTCACCCTAGCAAAGCTAGTGTGAGTTCAGTAACTTGAGTTAATTGTTGCAGTGAAGACAAGTCATTAGTTAAGACTCCCCTTTATACTCATTACAACTGAGCCCAGTCTACACTATAGGGACTATAGCAGCATAGCTACATCACTGCAGCTCTGCCAAGATAACTCCTTAATGTAGATGCCGACTACAGTGATGGGAAGGGGTTTTTCAATCGCTGTACGAACTCCATCTCTCTGTGTGACAGTAACAGAAGCATTCTTCTGTTGACCTAGCTGTGTCTACACTGGAGGTTGGGTCAGTGTATCTGTCGCTCAGGGATGTGGATTTTTTTACATCCCTAAGCACTGTAGCTATGTCAACTTAAATATTAAATCTAGACTACACCTGAGTCCTCCCTCTTCTATATTATGGGGGACACTACATACCTTTCAGGAAATTATGGTCCTACTCAGAGGTGGGCAACATTTTTCAACTGAAACTTTTTTCTGTTAAAATTATAGTTCAGGCAACACCAAAAAAAATTCATGAATTCCTGTCAATTTCACTGAATTGTTTCAATCAAAAAATCAAAATGTATTGTTTAGACATTTTTGAAACAAAACAATCTAATTTTTTATTCAAAATAAATGTATGTGAATTTTTTTTTAATTTTATCAAAACATAATTAAAAAGTGTTATGCTTGAAATCAAAATGAAACATTTCAGTTATTTTGGGAAATTTTGTAGTCTTTTGAAAATGAAATTTCTTGTATTCTTTAATTTCCTAAAGAAAGTTTAAAAATCATTTTCAGTTCAAGCTGAAACTATATATACACACACACACACACACACTTTATTGTTAGGAATTGATAGCAAAGCCAAAAGTTCATTATTTGCCCAGCTCTAGTCCTGACTAGTAATATGCAGAACTGTCTTCCTTCCATCATTGTACATGCCACTGTCATCTTTGAGCCATTCCATGTCCTCATATAAGGTTGCAAGGTGTCATAAAATCCCATTTCATTTATATGCCTACTGAGCTGCTCAGTCATGAAGCTGCTCAATCACTCTCTCCAGGGAAAGGGAATGTGTCACTCTGTGTAATAACTGGAAAGAACCACTCAGCATGCTTCACCCAGGATGGCACCTCACCTTCCACCCAGAAGAGATTGATTATACACCTCAGTCAATGGGAGATTGCATTGCCATTAGTTTTTACAAAACACATCATGCAGAGTAATTAACTACTTCCAAGATCTTATTGAGAAATCTTCACCTTCAACAAGGAGAGTGGTTCAACTGGCTCAAGAGAGATTGGCTTTAACATGACTGAACTTACTTCCTAGTGAGCTGTCAGGAATTGGGGCCTGCTGAAGAGCCAATCTTTGGGCACCCTAACCAGCAGAGCTGGCCTGTTTGCTGCCTGATTGGCTACACTGCCAGATTGGTGGGAAGAGTCATCAGACCAGCTGTTAAGCTCAGCAGCCAAAGTTTGATGGCTGCTCAAAGCATTTACCCACAGCTGTGGTAGCTCCTGCCTCCTTCCCAGCCCTGCTCCACTTTGGCTTATTCCAGGTAACCCAGTTCTGACCCATGGTTCTGATTCCTGACTTCTGCTCTGACCTTGGGCTCCTATTCCTGGTGACTGACTCCTACTACAACCAGCAGGCCTGGCCACCCACATCATGGTCTCTGACATGAAGAAGCTGTAAAACTGATCACCAACAAGTCTGCTTTACAGGAGGGGGAGCCTTCACCACACTGACCAGCTCTGCAGGGTAATGCTCTGCCACAGCTATAATCAAGGCAACTAACTTCTTTCATTGTCTGTACTATAAATCCAATATAGGGTTCCTTGTACAATGTGATTATGCAGCTGCATAATAACCTTTTTTTTCTGGAAGTTGGCACATAACTGTGCTCCAGACTCCATGTTTTCATTTTAAAAAACTGAAATCTCTTGCTCTTACAGCTGGCTGGCAGCAGTCTGGGAGACACTCCGTGATCTCTGTGTGTTGTGTCCTACCATTACAACGAATCCATAAAGCATGTGAGTCTGTTACAGGCCCTCCTATGGAACCCGGCACTTTAGCTTAAGCTGGCTTTCTGTTCTGGGTCTCTGATGTCAGCCATGATAGAGGCTGTCACACCGGCACAACCACTGTCCACGAGGTACCAGATCAGTACAGATCTTCAGTTTCCAATGCTGTAAATGTGGCAGCTTTCACTGCCAATAAGTCAATTTAATCTTTTGTTCAAAGTTTAAAAACAATGTGCCAGTGTTACCAGACTAAGGTCTTTTCTATACAGCAAGTTAGTGTGCAGTAAGCCTGGGTGTGAATTTAAAGTGCACTAGCTACTCCGCACTAACTCCCCATGTGGACATTCTTACTGAGCACTAAGGGTTTGTCTACACAGGGATAAAAGACCTGCAGCGTGGCCGCAGCTGGCTCAGGTCAGCTGACTTGGGCTTGGAGGCCTTGGGCTGTGGGGCTAAAAATTGCTGTGTAGATGCCCAGGCTCTAGGACCTTGTCCCTCACAGGGGCCCAGAGCTTGGACTCCAGCCCAGGCCTGAATGTCTACAAAGCAATTTTTCAGCCCCAAAGCCTGAGTCCCATGAGCTTGAGTCAGCTGACCTAGGTCAGCCAAGGCTTTTTTATCCCTGTGTACACGTACCCTAAGTGTGCCATCAGGCAATTTGGCTTAGTACACTTCCAAAGAGCATTAAGCTAATGTGCACAAGGGTTACTCTCCATGTGCAGTAAGTGTGTCCAGGTAGGCAGTTAGTGTAGAAGAGCTGCTGTGCACCAGCTCCTGTCAGCTTTTTCCCCATGTAGACAAGCCCTAATGCACTAAGATGGTCTGGACCAGGGGTCCCCAACGCGGTGCCCGCAGGTGCCATGGCACCTGCGGGGGCATCTAAATCATCGAGAGGCGTCGCCGCCGAAACGCCACAGAAATTCGGCAGCATTTCAGCGGGTGCTTCACCGCCGCCACGGTCCTTCATCTGGCGCCCGCCAGATGAAAAGTTTGGGGACCACTGGTCTGGACAAAGACACTCTGATGCCGAAATTCAGATTCATTAAAAAAAGCAAGAGTGCCAACAGGACAATCTTTTTGTTCTGTGACTATACAGTGCCTACCACAATGGGATTTTGGTCCATGACTCGGGCTCCTAGGCACTACCACAGTACACATCATAAATATTACCACCATTATGCCAACTTGGTTATAGTGCCTGAAGGAAAGAGAGACAGAGAGATACTCTCTCTAAGTGGCCAAATAGTGGATGCCATTATATCTACAAAATCCCTGACAAACAAACAGAAGTGTTCTTAGTAGGAGGCTGATACCCTCACAGCACAAAGGAATTCAAAAAGCAGTGAAGAGAGGTAGCTTAGTCAGCTCAGAGACATCTGGCTACTGAGGCAGATGGCCCACCAAGGGGATTTTCAAAGAAGGTCTTTCCTGAGAGTAATAAGTTAGGGCAAAGGGATATAACTAGGAGTCATGAAATGAAATTCAAGAAAGGAATATTTCAGGATGCATATCAGCAAATATTTGCTAACTGTGAGATCTAATAGACTGTGGAATAGTCTCCACAAGGGAGATTGCAAACCTCCTAGGACAGGAACCAGGGTGGATAAAAATCAATGTTTAAAAAAAAAATCTGATTTTTTTTTTAATTTAAATTGGATTTTTTTGATAAATGCTTTTTGGGGAATAAAACTATCTAAAGATAGTTTTAATTAAGATACATTATAGCTCAAAGATATCTCATCATGGAATAGGGATTATAAATTCTAGTTCTATAGTATGAGACAATATACTCATGTAATGTTTAAGAAAAGTTTTGTAAATGAGTTCCAATAGTTCATGGATTAGGGACACAATCTTGTGGGGGTCCAGGGGCTTCTGTATAGATTATTTAGGTTAATCTTTCTATCTACCCAATGGGACTCAGTGCTCAGTCTAGAAGATACCATCAGAGATCCTTAGTTTTGCAGACTCAAACTGTGGATTTGTGTCTCCAGAGATAACATGCTTGTTACTCGCAAAAATGTTTTTAAATAAATAATATCTAGAGGTGAGAAATAACAGACCTCAATCCTATTGTGTCTCTGCAAATTTGTGTACACAGTGTCAATCCCTTACCTCTCTCTAAAAGTGCAAAGTTTCAAAAAGTTCAATGGACAGAAGATTGTTGGGGGCGGAATAGATCTGGACAAGAAGAGGTCTGAAGATAAATGTGAGACGGGCGGGACACGCAGTAGAAACAAAAATGAAACTCTTTGAGCAGCATATTCCAGAAGTCTCGAGGTCTTTCTGAGTGAAGCCTTCATTGATTTGAGATCTACCATACCATTCTCTCAGTAGAAGGGAAAACCTAGAACGGCAGCAGGCCGTAAAAGAGAGCCAGTTTGGGAATATTTTAATGAAGTTCCTCTACCTGTGGGTATGACAGGCATGTGTGCAAAATGCAAACAGTGCAACAAAGAAATGCAAGGCCTGATTGCCCGAATGAAACAACATCCTGAGAAGTGTTCCTTCGCAGGAGGAAGCTGCATTGAAGATGATGAAAGGAACATGTTTGAACATGTAGGATCTTCAGGTTGGTAAACTTTTTTTAATTTCATACTTCTTTCTTAAGGACTGCCTGTCTTCCTTCTGGACTATTCTTGAAATCTCATGTTTGAGCAAAAAATATAGTTGCCAGCGGGAGCTACAAGCAGCTGTGCCTGCAGACGCTCAGGTAAACAAAATGTCTCACGGCCCGCCTAGGGCTTACCCTGAACAAGCCACAAACCAAGTTTGGGCACCCCTGCTCTACTGGTACTATCATTTTAGATGCAGTTGTGATAAAAAATAAATAGCTGAAATAGGCAGATCTTCCTTTTACAATTTCACCTTTAAAGTAGCACTGAGTGTCAGTGAATGCAATGAGTAATACTAAATGAGCAGTATGGTAATAATAATTAAATAACTGCATTGACTTATTTTGTTTAGGGAAATCCATCCTCAACATACAGGATTCTGAAGACTATCCACCTTCAAGATCACCATCATTTTCTATACCGTAACTCCTCACTTAACGTTGTAGTTATGTTCCTGAAAAATGTGACTTAAGTGAAATGATGTTAAGCAAATCCAATTTCCCCATAAGAATTAATGTAAATGAGGGGGTTTTGTTCCAGGGAAACTTTTTTCACCAGACAAAAGACTATATTATATATATATATATATATATATATATATATATATATATAATACACACACACACAGAGTATAAGTTTGAAATAAACAATTTATGGAATAGACAAAGCCCTGGAGTAATCCTAGGGAAAAATCCAGCAGTGGTGTATGAGAGACTAAATGTGATTTACTAGGCTTTTCTATCACTAACTTCCATAATCCAAAGTCCTGAGTCAAAAACCATTCAAATTCAGAGAACAACCAGTACAGTATCATTGTTCCCTCTTCTAGCCCCACAACCACTTGATTTGAGTGATAGAACATATAGACCCAATATTAAATCAATTCTGCAAGAAACAGGCCAGCAAGATTCATAGATTCCAAGGCCAGAAGGGACCATTGTGATCATCTAGTCTGACCTCTGATATAACACAGGCCATAGAACTTCCCTGAAAAAATTCCTAGAGCAGATCTTTTAGACAAACATCCAATCTTGATTTAAAAATTGTAAGTGATGGAGAACCCACCATAACTCTTGTTAAATTGTTCCACTGGATAATTGCTCTCACTGTTAAAAATGTACACCTTATTTCCAGTCTGAATATTTCTAGTTTCTATTTCCAACCATTGGATAATGTTATATCTTTCTATGCTAGATTGAAGAGCCCATTATCAAATATTTATTCCCCATATACATACTTATGATGGTAATCAACTCACCCCTTAACCTTCTCTTTGTTAAGCTAAATAGATTGAGCTCCTTGAGTCTGTCACTTGAAGGGATGTTGTCCAATCCTTTAATCATTCTTGTGGCTCTTCTCTGAACCCTCTAAATTTATCAACATTCTTCTTGAATTGTGGGCACCAGAACTGGACACAGTAGTCCAGCAACAGTCACTTCAATGCCAAATACAGAGGAAATATAACCTCTCTACTCCTACTCGAGAGTCCCTTGTTTATGCACTCCAGGATTGTATCAGCCCTTTTGACCATAGAGTAGCACTGAGAGTGCATAATGATAATTGGAGATATACCCATCTCCTGGAACTGGAAGGGACCTTGAAAGGTCATCAAGTCCAGCCCCCTGCCTTCACTAGTAGGACCAAGTACTGACTTTTGCCCCAGATCCCTAAGTGGCCCCTTCAAGGATTGAACTTACTACCCTGGGTTTAGCAGGCTAATGTGCAAACCACTGAGCTATCCCTCCCCCCTGATAAGCATAGTCAGCTGATTATCCACCAGGACCCACAAATCAAGTGAGCCAGTGACCTCTTCCCTTCATTATTTACCACTTCCCCAATTTTTGTGTTATGTGCAAACTTTTTCTGTGACGGTTTTTTATGTTTTCTTCCAGGTCATTGATTAAAAATGTTAAATAGTGTAGAACTAATCCCAGCGGGACCTCACTAGAAACACACAACCACGATTCCTTGTTCACATTTGAGTCCTAACAGTTAGCCAGCTTTTAATCCATTTAATGTATGCCATGTCATTTTATATAGTTCTAGTGTTTTAATCAGTGTCTCAGTGATACATTGTGTCAGGGGCTAAGATCACAACCATGTCTTGCAGCTCAGAGGCCTATACCTCTCTGACCTGGTATTTAAAGGCACTAATTTCCTACACAGGCCATCTTCACAGTCCTGAGAAAGCCTCATAATGGGTGCCTATAAGATTGGATAGCACAGATTCTCCACTCCCAACAGAATTCCTCCAGACAAACTTCCCCACTTTTCCCACCACCTCTGCGCAGTGTCTAGCTCCCTGACCCAGCACTCCAGAGAGCTATGGTCACTGATGAGCGAGAGCTGGGAGCAGTGGGCACAGGTGGTAGGCATCAGACACAATTATTAGGCAGATCTCTCTCTCTCACACACACACTAGAACCCTGATTCTATAGCTCCCAAAACACAGGTCTCTATCATATGAGGTAAAGGCAAACTCCTTCAGCTAACACTATTAGTAGATCTCTTATTTTCTTTGTGGGACCAACATTATAGGACAATGCCCCTTATACATATACAAAGCCAATATATTACAACAGGTCCAACAATACCTTGGAATATTATGGACCCTATTTTTAAAAGTTATGGTATAGGTGCACTTGCACATGCAAGTTGCAATTAGTTATCATCATCAGGCAGACAGATGGACATTTAGTCACCTAAATGACCGTGTCCACACATTGTTACCTGCAAATGCAGGTGACCAGTTACACAGACTTTTTGCAATGCAGAATTCAGGCCTCCAGTCATAAAAATGTAGTCCTATGTTTAAAAAAAAAATCTGTGTGGGTAAAGATGAGCAGCTCAATACAGTTCTAGCCAACTGGGAGTGGGTGTCACTGAAGATGTTTGTTATTTTCTGATGGGGGTGTGTGATGGGGGGAAGGGGGTCAGTTACGTTTAGTTCAGAGACCACACTGATAAGGCAACATGGCAGGATAGATAAATAATGTCCTCGGCAAAGTGCTCACTCAGCCTGGGGGAATGAGGCATGAGAGAGGGCAGTGTGGCTGACTTGCGACAGGGAAAGGGTCCAGGTGCCATCATGCTGGGAAAGAAGTATCCTAGAGAAAGTGTTTGGTGTTCTCTGATGTTGTGAGGTATTACAGAGGACAGTACCTTCTTGTTGGATGTGGTGGGAGATGAAGGGTGGATGTGGGGTAGAAATCTTTAGGTAAGGGCGTATGCTTGTTACTCTGAGGGTACATTGGTGACACAGTGAGAAGATGTTCCCAGGAGTGTCCTCTTGATGTGTAGAGTGAGGGGGAGGTGCTCAGCAGCAGGGGAAAGCTGGGTTTCTTATCCTCCGATCAGGGACAGGTGTCACAGGCAGAGGAACACATCTTTTGAAAAGTCTTCCCTCAGTGTGCTTTTTGGGGGAAGTGGTTCACCTCCCACAGCCGTACGTGATTGGGTCTGTTCTCAGGGGGTTGTACAGGGTTTGTGTAGTTTGGGAAAGGTATTGGAGTGGGAGGTACTGGTGAGCTGGATGAGGTGGGTGTGTGACATATATCCCTTAGGGGTGGTGTGTGAGAGTGTGGGCTGCAGAGCTGGATGGGTGGACAGTGTCCCAGGGGGTGTGTGAGAGACAAGGTGGGTGAGGTCGTATCTGTTAATAGACCCCCTTCTGTTGGTGAAAGAGACCAGCGTTTGAGCTACACAGAGCTCTTCTTCAGGTCATGTGAGATGTGTTATTCTGAGGCGATGTGCCTAAGCATGGGTATAGTGAGGGGGTCCCTTGGCAGGATGGGGTTTGTCACAGAGGCTGCGAAGTGGGTGCACAGCAGAAAGGGGTTGCCTTGGTATGTCTCTGTGCGGTGGGAGGGACTCTCTGGGTGTTGTTATTCTCCGATGAGGCGTGTGTGTGTGTGGGTGCGGGGGAGATGTGCAGCTCTCACTGCAGTGATATGGATAGTCCGACCATAACAATAACCCTCCCATTAGGAGGAAGAGAAGGTGCGGCTGGCCCCTGATTCAGGTCTCAGAACCCTCCCCCGTCTCAGGAGCATGCCCGCACCTCGGGATCCCCCGAGCCGCACCGCGGGGGCTCGCCCCGCAGCAGGGAGAGCACGGTGCCCAGCAAAGAACAGGGAGCTGTAACGCACCGTGCACACCCAATGGCGTTGAGAGACGGGGGGCAGGCAGAGAGGGCGAGAGAGACCGGGGGAGAAAAGTCCTTTACCTGTCCATCCCCCTTCAGCCACGGAAGGATCGCTACATGCAAAGGGAAAGGCAGCCGGAGAGATGAGCAGCAGCAGCTCCCTGGAGCCTCCTCCCCCCTCCCTCCCCGGCTCCTTACCTACAGTCCTGGATCCTATGCAGCCCATCACTCTAGCAGGTCCCCGCGGAGGAGGCAGCAGGCGCCGCAGTGAGGAGGAAGGGAAGTGGGCGAAGGTGTCGGAGGAGGGGGTGGGGTGGGGGAGCTCCACTTATGGTGAATGTCCAGTGTGGCCCAGCCTGCGCCGGCGGAGGGGCATGGTCCGGGGTGAGCGCGCCTTGCCCGCCCCGGCGAGAGGCAGCGAGGGAGGCAGGAGATGCTCCGGTCCAGGCCCTCCGGCCAAGATGCTCGGACCAGCCACACCTCGCCTGCCACAGCGCTGCCTCCTCTCCCTCTGCTCCCTCTGCGTCCCTGCCTCTTTCCCTCGCTCCTCTCTCCGCCCTCGCTCGCTCTTCCCGGCTTGGCTGCCACAAGGATCTTCGCAGGGGGAGGGAGGGAGGGCTGAGATTGGGTAAACAGCTCAGGTCCCGAGCGCGGGGCTGCCATTGGCTGAGCCCGCGCCGCGGCTGCAGGAGGCAGGGGAGAGGGAGCCGGGAGCCCGCACGGTGCTGAGCGCGCCGTCCGCACACACCCACCCGCCGCCAGCCGGGCTGGAGAGGCCGCCTGGACCCGGGACCGCGGGGAGGGCGGGCAGCGGGCGAGGAGGTGATCGATTCGCGTCCCCCACAGAAGACACAGGGAGCAATGGAGAGGGAGCGCTCCCAGGGACGGGGCCATTTTGAGGCTGAGAGAGACAGACGGACAGAGGCGGCGAGGGAGGGGGCAAGAGGGACACGGGACAGGTGCGGCTGGGAGCAGGGCAGCTGGCCGGAGAGGCCAAGCCGCCCCCCACCAGGAGTAAATGTGGAGCGAGCCGCTACACTGAGAAGCTCAGTTCACCCGGGACTAAGAGGCGCTGGAAGGAGGGAGGGGAGATGGAGAGATGCGGAGCAGGGGGAGAGGAAAAGAGAGAGGCACTAAGAGCCAGTGGCCGGAGGTCAGAACCGGGCAGTGCAGTCCCCTCCCTACACACAGAGTCGCAGGCAGCACGCCAAGGGGAGGAGGGGGGCAGAGAAACGATTGCTGGGAAGGGGCCCGGGCTCCCGCACCGTCCGCCCCCTTAGCGAGGGAGCGAGATGCTGCTTGTCACACGCTTCCATCTGTCCAGAGCATCCCATCTCCAAAGCTCATTTGCTAATCAAGCTGCAGCACTGTGAGGGCTGGGCCCAGCCAACGCCGGGGAGCTGCACTGCACAGCCGTGGTATGAATCACCAACGGGGGCAGTGGGAGAGACGGGGAGGGTGTGTAAGGGAGACAGGAGGAAAGAGATGAGGTGGGAAGGCAGCAAAATGGGGGGGGGCAGAACAGGTGAGAAGGGCAGGGGTGGGGGGAGATAGAAAAGAGGAAGGGGGAGGGCTGGAGAGAAAACTTAGAAAGAGAAGGTCAACCAGAGGAAAGGGATGGCCAAGGAGGAAGGAAAGAGGTCGATCACTCCGGGTGACTGAAGGAGGATGGAGACTGGAGAGAGAGAGAACCAGAGAACAGGAACAGGCAAGTGGGTGGCATGGCAGCCGTCAGGAAGCTGTCTCGGTAACTACACTTCTAAACTGGATCCAATTAAAAGGAAAGACTCTCTGGTGGCCAGAGGTGGCAGCAGCAGCAGCTGGATCCCATGGGGGTGGGTCTGGTCACAGGTACTGGCTCTTAATTGAGCTACAGGTCCAGAAGCAGTTATTTCACGCAGAGAAAGGACAATCCCAAGTACCCCTGGCCCTGCACTGCACTGCCTCACACACTGCCCCTGATGCTCATGAACCAGGAGAGCTCACAACACTGGGCTCTTACAGTGTGGTTTTACTCTGAAAAGAGTCTAAAATATTGGCTGCTTTATGCTCACAGACCTGTCCCCTGTGTTATCCACAGTCCTAGCTGCTGGTCTTGAGTTACAGCTTTACTATATTATACACCATTAGTTCAGCAGAGCCAACACTGCTCAGAGACAGGAACAGTTCTTCTTGTGTATCAAGAGAATTGTTTACCAAGTTATTCTAATCAGTTACTACTGTGCAGACCCTTTGAAGGCCAATGGAGCTGCACAGGTCACTGAGAAATGAGTTTGGCCTGTAGAACCATTATTAGAGGGAAAGGGCCCTACTTGACTCTCAGATCCCAGGCTGAGCCTGCAGGATTGGCAACTATGGAACATTCCCTCCTTCCCCGTTGATTTTTTTAGACAGAATACATGTGAACCTGAAAATAAAATCTGGCCTCCTTCAGGAGTTTCCTTGCATACCCCATGAAACAGCATTTGTGCCTTACCTTAACCATGGTAGAGGTGTTGCAGGCACAGCTAAGGTTGAATTTCAGTTTTGCACACTCTTTTCTGAGCCCATTTCTCCTTTCAGACTTCTCATGCTCTCTAATCTAAACTCTTTGTAGTTTATGTCTTCATACCTCAAATCTGACCCCTTTTCTCTCCCTGACTGGTATCTTCTCTGGTTTTCTCTTTAAGTGATTTTAGAGTATGGGCTGATGAGGCCATTGAACCTCTGTGCTCCATCTTCTTATTCTCCATCCTTGCCTCCCTCTGTCTTAGTTTATCATCTCACCCAACCCAACTCATGGCCATATTCTTGCTCTCATCATAAGCAACTTTCTCTCTCCCCTTTCCTATTCCATCTACAGTGTAACTTGTACCATTCTCTCCTTGCTTATGACAAAGCCTCTATCCTTCAACCTTCAGAGGATTATTTTTCTTGCCTCACCATTTTCTCAAATGTCTTGATACTACCAGGCCTCTCCATCCTTATCTGTAATAATGATCTCTTATTTCCTTCACTTCCAACAGTACCTTGTTTTGTTATATACAACCCTGTCCTGTCCACTGCCCATAACCTAATTAACTTAATCACAGAATCCATACTCTTCTCTGTACCTGTAGTTCTTCCTGATAGACTAATTAGTTATGGACCCTCACACATATAAATCTAAGTTTTAAAAATCATCTCTGTGGTTATTAAAAGTTCTGGAGATCTCATCATATACTCAGTGTTTCTCAAACTGGATTGGGCCCTACATGTGGAGCATAGTGAGTCTTTAGGGACCTCATGATATGTAATTGATTAAAATTTTAAAATGGGGAAACTTTCCATTTTTCTAATAAATTGAAAGCTAACAGATAATTCAACAGGACAGAAAATGGTTTCCTTTATCAAGCAAGGATTTACCAACAGTTATATGCAGTGGCATCTGAAATACAACACTTAATCTAGCTGCATCTCAGACAGTAGCGTGATAACTGCTAGTAAATACTGACTTAAAATGGCTACCACTATATCTCTTGTTTTTTGGAAGACAAAGGCCAACCATAATTGCATAATGACTTAGTAAAAGAAAGAGGGATCCCTGCTTGTCAAGTTGATAGTCAAAATAAATGTGGAACATGGCCACAGGAACACCATTAGGGATCTACTGACCTTCAGTGCTGTAGTATCTTTTAAGCCTAACCTGAGAGGACTCCGCTAGGTTTGTAACCACGACTTCTACTTGTACACTCCCAGCACCATATCTGATTTTCATTGTGTGCTTTTTCCCTCTGCATTTTTCTTATGTGAAAATCCTACGACTTTCTACCCTGATAAATCTGGATTTGCCTTGTTTTGTTTTGTTCCAGAAGAAAAATAAACCAGGGACATTAAGATATAAGAACTTCAGTTAGTGTTATGTTAAGACTATGAATTTAAATAAGCCCTCAACATTCAGGAAATACCAAAGTGAAGATTCAGCCAATAACCTTAAATCTTCTCCTCTCTACAAATGCAAATACAATTTTTAATTAGATGATTGTGTTATATTTCTCAAATAATACATTATACCATACAGTTTTTTCTACAGCTTTAGATACACAGTTAAGAGCTTTTTTACGTTTGAATATTTACATTAATTTAGAGACTTGTATATGAATAATTATTTTCTCAATAATCACAGAAGTTAGAGATGGAAAAAGCAAAATAGCTCATCAAGTTCATCGCACTACTAAAGCAGGATTAGAGGAATTTACAGACTGACAGATGTAGTTTTTGCTTTGTAAACAAATACAATCAGAAAAGTTACTTATTTTAGTAACTCAAACTGGTTCTCAGTAAATTTATTTATAATGTAGTAATTGTGTGTATTTTAAAATATTTCTTGTATTATTATATCTTTTAAGCAGTATAGTTATTTGCATTCATCATAAAACCTATCCTCAAACTTTCTTAATATAGTTAAAGTATTATTTGTAGGACTCATTGGATATTTTTCCTCAAACCTGTTTTTAAAAAAACCCAAAAACCATAAAAATAAAGTTCTTTCTATGGAAAATTTCAAGTTTTCATCAAAAAATTTTCAACCAAAAATTTAAATTTTTGGCTTTTTTTTTAAAGTTGAACTTCTCTGCAGATAATTTCACCAATTTTTTTTTCATTTTCATCAGAACTGTCTAAGGAAAAAAATACACTTTCTGACCAACTCTAAATATTTGCTCTAAATATTGGAAGCACTCTTTAAAACCACTCTGAAGCTGTTTTTTCATATAAGCATGTATACACAAAATGTGTATTTGTACACCACTGATCTGGAAGTTAAACTGAAATATCTTGACAAGTATGAGCGCTCAGATACTACAATGATGGGAGGATATAGAATTTTAGTTATAAATTGGGGACACATCAGTTGGAAGTAACAGAGGAGGAGAAGGACCTCGGAGTATTGGTTGATCACAGGATGACTATGAGCCACCAATGTGATATGGCTGTTAAAAAAGCTAATGCAATTTTAGGATGCATCAGGCGAGGTATTTCCAGCAAAGATAAGGAGGTGTTAGTACCGTTATATAAGGCATTGGTGAGACCTCATCTGGAATACTGTGTGCAGTTCTGGTCTCCCATGTTTAAGAAGGATGAATTCAAACTGGAACAGGTTCAGAGACGGGCTACTAGGATGATCCGAGGAATGGAAAACCTGTCTCATGAAAGGAGACTGAAAGAGCTCGGCTTGTTTAGCCTAACCAAAAGAAGGCTGAGGGGAGATACAATTGCTCTTTATAAATATATCAGAGGGATTAATATTAGGGAGGGAGAGGAATTATTTAAGCTTAGTATCAATGTGGACACAAGAACAAATGGGTATAAACTGGACACTAGTTTAGACTTGAAATTAGACAAAGGTTTCTAACCATTAGAGGAGTGAAGTTCTGGAACAGCCTTCCAAGGGGAGTAGTGGGGGCAAAAGACATATCTGGCTTTACGACTAAGCTTGATAAGTTTATGGAAGGGATGGTATAATGGTCTAGCCTAATTTTGGCAATTAATTTGGCAATTGATCTTTGATTATCAGCAGGTAAGTATGCCCAGTGGTCTGTGATGGGATGTTAGATGGGATGGGATCTGAGTTACTGCAGTGAATTCTTTCCTGGGTTCTGGCTGGTGAGTCTTGCCCACATGCTCAGGGTTTAACTGATCGCCATATTTGGGATTGGGAAAGAATTTTCCTCCAGGGCAGATTGGCAGAGGCCCTGGAGGTTTTTCGCCTTCCTCTGCAGCATGGGGCACAGGTCACTTGCTGGAGGATTCTCTGCAGCTTGAGGTCTTCAAACCACAATTTGAAGACTTCAATAACTCAGACATAGGTTAGGGGTTTGTTATAGAAGTGGATGGGTGAGATTCTGTGGCCTGCTTTGTGCAGGAGGTCAGACTAGATGATCATAATGGTCCCTTCTGACCTTAAAGTCTATGAGTCTATATAAATACATAAAGAGACAGGAATACAGACAGATACCGTACATAGATTTATAGATAGATACTGCAGAGTGAAGGACTGATGGGGCCCAATTCTCCGTTCTACTGCAGCATAATAAAGGAAATTATAGTGGGCAGAACTGTCTCTTGGGGAATATCCTTTGTGTTGGGAGGTTCCTTGCTTGATGTAGAACTCTATGTCACTCTCTTCCCAGACCATGATGTAGGAGGTGTGCTGGGTGTGGGAGGGAAAGGGCATAGCTGGAGCATGCTGAATTCTGGCTATCTTTGTCTGTTGCCACTGCCCAAAGGGGGCTTTTGCAGCAGAGTGTGAATTAGAACAGCTTCAGGTGTGCTCTAGTTTATATACCAGCAGGGTCAGGAATGCAGGAAGTGCAAAGGTGGCATAAAGCCCCTCGTTTCCTCCACTATTCCTGTACTTATTTGAGGAGTAGAGCAACAGGGAACTGGACTCAGAAGCTGTAGTTAGAATCATAGAATATTAGGGTTGGAAGAAACCTCAGGAGATCATCTAGTCCAATCCCCTGCTCAAAGCAGGATTAACACCAACTAAATCATCCCAGCCAGGGCTTTGTCAAGCCAGGCCTTAAAAACCTGTAAGGATGGAGATTCCATCACCTCCCTAGGTAACCTATTCCAGTGCTTCACCTCCTAGTGAAATAGTGTTTCCTAATATCCAACCTAGGCCTCCCCCACTGCAACTTGAGACCATTGCTTTTTGTTCTGTCATTTGCCACCACTGAGAACAGCCAAACTCCATCCTCTTTGGAACCCCCCTTCAGGTAGTTGAAGGCTGATATCAAATCCACCCTCACTCTTCTCTTCTGCAGACTAAATAACCCCAGTTCCCTCAGCCTCTCCTTGTAAGTCATGTGCCTCAGCCCCCTAATCATTTCATTGCCTTCTGCTGAATTCTCTCCAATTTGTCCACATCCCTTTTTTAGTGTGGGGACCAAAGTTGGACACAATACTCCAGGTGTGGCCTCACCAGTGCTGAATAGAGGGGAATAATCACTTCCCTCAATCTGCTGGCAGTGCTCCTACTAATACAGCCCAATATGCTGTTGGCCTTCTTGGCAATAAGGGCAACAACTGCTGACTCATATCCAGCTTCTCATCCACTATAATCCCCAGGTGCTTTTCTGCAGAACTGCTGCTTAGCCAGTCGGTCCCCAGCCTGTAGCAGTGCATGGGATTCTTCCTTCCTAAGCACAGGACTCTGCACTTGTCCTTGTTGAACCTCATCAGATTGTCTGCTTTTCTGAAGTCCAGGGTCTGTATTTTGCTACTCTCCTTTCTTCCTTTTGTCAGGATACTGACTATGTTAGATAGTGTTATAACCGCAGGTAAATACTGCAAACTGATAAAGTTTAAAAGAAAAAAGATCAGACATGTTTCACATGATGTACATCTTTCAAACCATTGTTGAAGCACATCTATGAAACTGTATTCTTCCAAATGTTCCATCAATCTATCCATAAATATCACCTCAAGATCTTTTCCTAATATAGATGTTAGATGTACAGAGCTGTAATTTTTCAGCCTCCTTCCTAGAACCTATCCTTGTAACAAATGAGCTATAGTCACTGTTTCCCAGCAACCTGATACCCATATACATTTATGTAATTAATTCATTTATTTAAATGTATACCAATTATATCACAATAATTAAAGATCTCCAGTCCTGTGCCCTCGGTGCCCTTAATGGCCACTTAAAAATACAAATATAAACCCAGCAGCGTGATCTCCCACTCTCAGCTAAAAATATCCAGCCAGAAAGATAATTTAAAATGTCACTATAACACCCACCCTAATCCTTGGCTTGGATGCAGCCTCACACAGCCTTCACTGGAACCCCTGCCCAAAAGCTCTCAGAAAGACTTCCTAAGAAATAATTGTTCACCTCTTTGATCTCCTCTGCATTACTACCTGCTGCTTTGTTCACTTTAATTTTATCTAAATTCTTGTGGCCGGATCACCTCCTCCCATGGAAAAACCTACAGGAGGAATGTCCCCTTGCAGAGTTTCCTGAGAGGCATATATTCAGATCTGGGAGCCGTACAGAGGGCTGGGAGTTGAGGCCTCCTAACCCCATGCAGGAAAAACAGCCTCCAGATCTATGGAGGCAGGAACCCATTCTGCAAAGACGCTCCTCTGTGCCGTTCTGGTAGTCTTCTGCCATTGACAGTATAGCTTCTTCAGTAAGTGTCTGAGTCCCCTATGACTGCTTAATCACAGTCCTGGAGGAGACACCACAGGAGTTAATGATACATCAAGCTGCATTAGCACCTGTGGACTGGAAAGGAGATGGTGCTGCAGAATGTCTGATGCCATTCTCTACTCTTTTCTGTCTGGATAGGGTGACCAGATGTCCTATTTTTAAAGGGACAGTCCCATTTTTTGGGGGGTGTAGCAGGGTGAACCCCTGCTCCGGCCCTGAAGGGGTTAAAAACAGCCCTGGGAAGGGGCAGAGGCTTGAGAAGACAGCCTTTTGGCTGGGCTGATTGGGGAAGTGGCTGCAGCTGGGGCCATGCCCCAAACTGAGCCACAGCTGGCCCCTATAAAAGGCCAGGGAAGCCAGAAGCAAGGTCAGTCTCTCTCTGCCTTTAGAGAAAGACGGGCCTGGCTGGGGGGGCTATAGGCAAGGTACTTAGGGTGAAGCAGGGCTGGGGAAAGGCTGAGGAGCTGGGGAGCTCCAGCCTAGAAAGCCCCAGGCTGTGGCCTAGCGAAGGGCCAACTGGTACTGGGGGTTGCAGAGGGCAGCCCAGGGGTAGGCCAAAGCAGCAGGTCCAAACCCCTTTGCCTGTGATGAGTAGGCTGATGCTCCAGTCTGCCCCAGAGTGTGGGGCTAGATAATGACTGACAGTAGCCAATACTGAGGCAAGGTGGGGATAGAGGGTGGGGGTTCCCCAAGGAGGGGAGACCCAGAGAGAAAGGGGTTACTGCCAGGGGCAGCACCCCATGTGAAAGGGCACCGGGTCCAGGGAGGGACATGGGGGGGGGGTCTGAGGACAAGTGGATCACCAGCCTTCAGAGGGCGCTCTAGTGCTGGAACAGAGCTAATTCCCGGAGTCCCCAGCAGGAGGCGCCGTAGGGGTGAGTCCGACCCGTCTACAGGGGGTTTTCTTATATAGGCACCTATTACCCTCCACCCCCTGTCCCTTTTTTTCATAGTTGCTATCTGGTGTCCTATGTCTGGAGCTCCTTCTGTGCAGAGGTTACACAGAACATTTTGTGGGGACCCAAGGAATAGAGGAAAGCGCCTTGAATGTAATATTGTACCTTCTTCTGCTTTGTAATGGGGATTCCCTCCCATGTTAAGTTCCCTCTGCTCAGATAAGGAGCAAGGTCTATCTTAGGCTTGCTCAATACATTTTCAGTAATCTCAGTCTCTTCCAATTTGACCTCATTGGAACCCACAAACCTATCTGCCACAGGATACGTTGTTAGTTCTTGATTTCTCCCACATCTCACTAATAACACCACTGCTTCTCTCTCTTTTAGTCCTCTAATATTATATGTGAACTGCAAGGCATTACCTATAAAGTTGTCCGAGTGTTTTCATTATAAGTGTGAGGAGGCAGATTTAACTATAGCATTTCCTCTCTTTTGAGTACTTCACTTGTCTACGATACTTTTTTCATATGGACTATTTAAAGGATCTCCAGTTTTTATCTCAATATTTGTACTTCATTTCCCCTTTGTTCTGATACTCTTTTCATCCCCTCTGTCTTTTTTTATAAACCTCTGTGGCTGTAATGCAATCTTGAGTTCTCTCTAGTTTTTAGATCTCACTTTTTACTCACAATTAATATTAACAGTATATCTTTCACTCACACTGGCTTTAAAATTGGATGTTTAGTTTAACATAGTAATACACACTCCCCTTGAACCAGCTCTGTGACTTCTGTAACCTTTAGCTAATCATTGCCTGCAGTACTTCTTTTCTAAGATACATTATCAATATTTCTCTCTTCATTTCATCAAACTGGCCATTTAGTAGGGTGACCATATGTCCTGTTTTGGCTGGGACAGTCACTTTTTTTTAAGCCCTGGTGGTCCCAACTTTTTTTCCAAAAGGAGGCATTTGTACCATTTGCTCTTGCTGACTTGATCAGCTGACAAGAGGAAACAGGACAAACATTGACTTTTGTCAAAAAGGGGTGTGTGGTGCAGATGGGGCAGGTGGAGATGCCAGCCCCCCACAGGGGGGAGGCAAGGCTGGTGGGGGGAAGCAGCGTTCCAGCATGCCTGGCCCCCGCAGGGTTCCAGTGACCAAACAATAGCCTGGCACGGGGTGGCGGGGCAGGGTTCCAGCAACAGCATGTGCAGGGAGCCCTTGGGCAAGGGCTGGGGTTGTCCCATTTTCTTTTGGGGAAATATGGTCACTCTACTGTTTACCTATATTTGTATCCAAAACATCTCCAATAGTTAAAATTTGGACCTTATTTCCAAAACTATCCTTTATAGTCACTTTATTTACCATGTATCAGAGGGGTAGCCGTGTTAGTCTGGATCTGTAAAAGCAACAAAGAATCCTGTGGCACCTTATAGACTAACAGACGTTTTGCAGCATGAGCTTTCGTGGGTGAATACCCACTTCTTCGGATGCAATCCGAAGAAGTGGGTATTCACCGCAAGCTCATGCTAAGCAAACGCCTGTTAGTCTATAGTGCCACAGATCGAAAGCGACTCTAGGCACCAGCGCCAAGCAGGCGCTTGGGGCGGCCGTTTCCGGGGCGGCATTTGGCTCCGGTGGAGCTCCCGCCGGCATGCCTGCGGCAGGTCCACCGGAGCGCGGGACGAGCAGACCTGCCGCAGGCATGACTGCGGCGGGTCCCGTCTTCCCGCGGCTCCGGTTGAGCTCCCGCAGAAATGACTGCGGCAGATCCGCTTGTCCCGGGCTCCGGTGGACCTGCCACAGGCATGCCGGCAGGAGCTCAACCGGAGCCGCGGGAAGAGGGGACCCGCCGCGGGACCGGGGAAGGGCGGCGCAGCGCACCGCGCTGCTTGGGGCAGCCGGATTTCTAGAGCCGCCCCTGCACAGGATTCTTTGTTGCTTTTATTTACCATGTCTTCAACATTCACTAACATCTCTAGGTATCAGAGACAATATAGGCTAATGCATAAGGCAAGGAGATCAATTTTGTCCTTGACTCTCCCATAAACTTCTCATGTGATCTTAGGCAAGTCCCCTAGACAGAAATTTTCAAAACTAGCCACTAATTTGGGGTGCTTCAATTTTTAGATGTCCAATTTGGTGCACTTTGGGCCTGATTATGAGAGATGCTGATCATTCACATCTCCCATTTATTTTAGCTGGAGTTCTGAGTTCTTATAAGTCCTGAAAATCAGGCCCTAGGTGTCTCAAGTAGGGCACTCAAAAATGGAAGCACCCAAAATTAGTGGACAACAATGAAAATATGATCCTAATCTTTCTATGGTTCAGCTTCCCACCTACATGATAGGAATAATGATACTTGCCCATTTTTGTAAACTCTTTGAGGTCTACAGATGATCACTAAGAATTATTATTAACTCTTATTTAGTTTCAAATGCTTTTTTGCCATTCCTGTGACTGTACCCAATTTTTAACTTTTTGTAACAATTTAGTAAAGGGTTTTGTCAGATGACAAGCATGAAAATTATTATTTTTTTTAGTTTACTATAGTTGAGAACTAATGGTTTACTAATGCCACAAAACCTTGCAACTCAGTAATATTGGATGGGAACGCTAAAGCACCACCATTCTCCCTTTAACTGGGAGACTCCTTCTGCCTCAACTATGTTGTGATGGGTTAGACTCCCCCTTCCAGGGTCCCACCTGATGCACTGGGGTCCCACTGAGCCAGCCTGTTCCACCAGCCTGGCCTCCCTCGCTCTGTTCCTCTGTGCCAGGCCCTCAAGCCTTCTTCAGCACACACACACAGGTAGGGACACACCCAGCTGCAAATGGACACAGTGACACTGAGATCAGCTCTGTGTGGGAGGAATCAGCTTGGAGATTGCCCAGCACTCAAGTGCACACCTCCTTTGGGATGCAAACTCAAAATTATATTGTCTTATACTATATAGATCTCTATACAGAGCAAGCTCATACATTTGCCCCCTCCCTCAAAGTGGAGGAAAATATGCATAGCTCTTTGCCCCTCCCCCAGTTATGAATTGCACAAACTGGGCTTTAGAAAACAAAACAAGCTTGTTAACTACAAAAGGTAAATTTTAAGTGACTATAAGAGATAGGAAACAACAAAGCAGATTACTGAGCAAATAAAACAAAACACTCAAACTAGATTTAATACATTAAAGAAATTGGCTACAAATAGTAATTTCTGACCCTAATTGTTGTTTAAGCAGGTTGCAGAGTTTCTTGAAGGTAAACTGCACTGCTTGCAGCTTAAATCTCCTGGACTCCGCCCCCACCCCCCAAACTTAGTTCTTTTGTTTCTTCAGGTGTTTTCAGCAGTCTTCCTTCTTGGGTGGGGAAGGCAGTGGTGAAGAGTCCAGATTAATTCACTCCCCAGCCTTAAATAGGATTTAGATATGGTGGGAATCTTTTGTTTCCTAGCCCACCCCCTTCCAGTGGAAAAATACCAGCACAAGATGGGACCCTCTACCAGGTGACATGATCACATGACCTTGTAGTGTCAATGCAGCATCCCAGGAAGCTTCTCAGGAAGGTGGGAAATTAGTATCTTCAAAATTCTATTGCCCTTCTCAATGGCCTATCCAGGCTGATTGCTTACTGTCTGGTGCGTTCCCCCCAAGTACACACACAGTTGTAATTGCTACATAGTCAATATTCCTAACTTCAGATACAGAAATGATAATGCATACAAATTGGATAATCACATTCAGTAAATCAGAACCTTTCCAATAAAAACGAGGAGTCCTCGTGGCACCTTAGAGACTAACACATTTATTTGGGCATAAGCTTTTGTGGGCTATAACCCACTTCATCAGATGAATGGAGTGAAAAATACAGTAAGCAAGTATAAATATACAGCACATGAAAAGATGGGAGTTGCCTTACCAAGTGTGGGTGGGTGGGTGGGTGGGTGGCGGGGGGTCTGTGCTAATGAGGCCCATTCAATTAGGGTGTTGGCCTTGTTAGCACTACAAAAAGTAATTTTCCCTCTGATATTCACTGCTTCTTGTCAACTGTTGGGAATGGGCCACATCCACCCTAACTGAATGGGCCACATCCACCCTAAATCCCCAGCTTATAACCAAAATTCTTTTTATTAATCCCTAAATGCATGACCTTGCACTTTTCACTATTAAATTTAATCCTATTACTATTACTCCAGTTTACAAGGTCATCGAGATCTTCCTGTATGATATCCCGGTCCTTCTCTGTGTTAGCAATACCTCCCAGCTTTGTGTCATCCGCAAACTTTATTAACACATTCCCACTTTTTGTGCTAAGGTCAGTAATAAAAAGATTAAGTAAAATTGGTCCCAAAACTGATCCCCGAGGAACTCCACTAGTAACCTCTTTCCAGCCTGACAGTTCACCTTTCAGTATGACCCATTGTAGTCTCCCGTTTAACCAGTTCCTTATCCACCTTTCAATTTTCATATTGATCCCCATCTTTTCCAATGTATCTAATAATTCCCCATGTGGAACCATATCAAATGCCTTACTGAAATTGAGGTAAATTAGATTCACTGCATTTCCTTTGTCTAAAAGATCTGTTAGCTTCTCAAAGAAGATCAGCTTCTACATCTGTAGTATGCAAGGTCTTGGAAAAAATGTGAAGGAGAAAGTAGTTAAGGACATTGAGGTCAATGGTAATTGGGACAAAATACAACATGATTTTACAAAAGGTAGATCGTGCCAAACCAATCTGGTTTCTTGGGATGCCTCTGATAGTTTCTGCAACTAGGCCTAGGCCAGCACCCTTTGTTCCTGTGAGGCTGGGCTGGGTTTGTCCCATCCATGCCCTGATGAGGTATGAATTGCCCCTCTGCTTCTGGAAAGTTTTGCCTGGGCTTGCTTTAAGCCATGAGGATACATTTTCAGCCTCTTAACTATATACATGAAATTATAACCTATAGCATCACTGTAACAATTACTATAATATCACTATAACAACCATGCTCAGTGCATCATGAGCCTTCCGAAGACACCCAACATGACAAACTTTGCATTGGATACCACAATCATTTTATAAAGATGAACATGGGGGTGCTGGGTGTTCCCCCGAGGTACAGAGCGTCACAGGAAGGAAGACCAGACTTGATATTCGTAAAATAAAAAACAAATTATTTAGAAAGAAGAAATGTTCTGACTTTTTTTATACATCAAAGAGAAGCAAAAATGTTTTTTAATCTTATTCATTTATTGTTTTATTTGCAGGTTACTTTTAACAATTCAATTCACAGTGAACAACAGGTTGTCATGTGCAAAGCCTCAAACTAGCTTCTGTTTGTTTCACTGTTTGAGGATCAGACATTTATTGCAGAGAGATGCAGATTTAAAGAATTCCAGTGTTGACAGCATCCAAAATGGGAACATACGAATACAAAAGACAAAATGTGACTGCCATCACAGCAGCCACCCCTGAGACCAGGCAGACAAAAACTATGGTCATCACTGGGGAATGGACTCTAGGTGTTCAGCACCAAATGCACAAACTCCCACCACTTGTGCTAACACAATACATCTGTTAGCTGTAGCTAAGTAGCTGGATGTTATAGTCACTGCCAGCCAGCCACTAGAGAGAGAGGTACAATCACACAAACTAGGCCAGTAGGTTAGAAATCTTAACAAGACAACCCCTCTAACCACAGTTCCAGATGGTGGATTGCTTTCTGGTAATCCTCCATACACCCAAAATCTTGAAATGGGAACTGTAGGAATGACAATATTGATATGAGACTCTGTAATAAATATAGCATTAATCATATCTGGCAGTCCTTTGTGGCAGAGAGTGAAGATCAGAATGGAAATAGAGGCTGGAAGAGCAATAGAGGCTGGAAGAGCAATAGCTGTTATTTCTGAAAAACTAAGTTATAACACAGCAATGTTGTTCTGAAAACACAATAACTAGAAAAACTGAGGGAAAGTTAATGAAAGTGAAGCATCAGCATGAGGTGGTGTAGTGAGGCTGAGTGGACTCCCTCTGTGCAGGTTAAGGATAATCTAGGCATGGCCCAATATCTAAACAAATACTTTGCCCCAGTCTTTTAATGAGGCTAATGAGGAGCTTAGGGATAATGGTAGGATGACAAATGGGAATGAAGATATGGAGGCAGATATTACCACATCCAAGGTAGAAGCCAAACTCAAACAGCTTAATGGGATGAAATCGGAGGGCCCAGATAATCTTCGTCCAAGAATATTAAAGGAACTGGCACATTAAATTGCAAGCCCATTAGTAAGAATTTGTAATGAATCCATAAACTCAGGGGTTGTACCATACAACTGGAGAATTGCTAACATAGTTCCTATTTTTAAGAACGGGGAAAAAACGTGATCTGAGTAACTATAAGCCTGTTAGTTTGACATCTGTAGTAAACAAGGTCTTGGAAAAAAATTTTGAAGGAGAAAGTAGTTAAGGACATTGAGGTCAATGGTAATTGGGACAAAATACAACATGGTTTTACAAAAGGTAGATCGTGCCAAACCAACCTGATCTCCTTCTTTGAGAAGGTAACAGATTTTTTAGACAAAGGAAACGCAGTGGATCTAATTTACCTCGATTTCAGTAAGGCATTTGATATGGTTCCACATGGGGAATTATTAGATAAATTGGAAAAGATGGGGATCAATATGAAAATTGAAAGGTGGATAAGGAACTGGTTAAATGGGAGACTACAACGGATCATACTGAAAGGTAAACTGTCAGGCTGGAAGGAGGTTACTAGTGGAGTTCCTCGGGGATCGGTTTTGGGACCAATCTTATTTAATCTTTTTATTACTGACCTTAGCACAAAAAGTGGGAATGTGCTAATAAATTTTGCAGATGACACAAAGCTGGGAGGTATTGCTAACACAGAAAAGGACCGGGATATCATACAGGAAGATCTGGACACTAGGAAGTTTAGACTTTAAATTAGATGAAGGTTTCTAATCATTAGAGGAGTGAAGTTCTGGAACAGCCTTCCAAGGGGAATAGCTGGGGGCAAAAGACATATCTGGCTTCAAGACTAAGCTTGATAAGTTTATGGAGGGGATGGTATAATGGGATATTAAAAGAATCTGTTAGACTCTCGAGTGAGTCACCCCCTCTTCCTTTGGTCAGTTTGGAACTGCGATAAGGTAATGCTCACCTGACTCTGAAGCGGGGGGGGGGGCAGAGGGGGGCAAAGCCAAGAGAGAAGAAAGAACATGATAAAAGGGAGAGACATTTGCTCCGCTCTCTCTCTATTCCACCTACATCTACACACACCACACCAAGTGACTGAAGCACTGATCAAAGGGGAGAGCCTGGCAGAAGAGCAACCAGCCAGCCTGTGGTGAGAAGCATCTAAGTTTGTAAGGGCACTGAAAGTGTTAAGATTAACTTAGAATGTGTTCTGCTTTTATTTCATTTGACCAAATCCGATTTGTTATGCTTTGACTTATAATCACTTAATCTATCTTTCATAGTTAATAAATTAGTTTGTTTGTTCTACCTGAAGCACTGTGTTTGGTTTGAAGTGTGTCAGAGACTCTCCTTGGTATAACAAGCCTGGTACATATCTGTCAGCATTCCCTCCCCACTCTGGGGTACAGATGTGGGGACCCACATGAAAGACCCCCTAAGCTTATTTCTACCAGCTTAGGTTAAAAACTGCCCCAAGGCACAAATTCCCTTCCTTGTCCCTTGTCCTTGGATGGTATTGCTGCCACCACCAAGTGATTTACAAAAATTCAGGAAAAGGGTCACGTGTAGTCCCTATTCTCCAAAAATATCCCCCCAAACCCCTTCACCCCCTTTCCTGGGGAGACTTGAGAATTACACACACACACACACACACAAAATAATATAACCAATAGGTTAACCAAGTGAGCACAGACCCTTTGGTTTTTAGGACACTAAAAACCAATCAGGTTCTTAAAAAACTTTATTATAAAGAAAAAAGTTAAAGAATCATATCTGCAAAATCAGGATGGAAGGTAACTTTACAGGGTAATAAAAAGATTTAAAACACAGAGGACTCTCCTCTGGACTCAGCTTCAGTTTCAAAACAGGAATAAACCTACCTCTTAGCATAGGGAAAATTCACAAGCTAAAACAAAAGATAATATAACGCATTTCCTTGCCTTACTTACATTTTTTATAATTTTAGATGGTTCATTTCAGGTATGTTTTCGGGAGATGTTGTACCTGCCTGCTCTCTCTCTGTCCAGAGAGGGAACAAACAAAGAGAGCACAAACAACCTCCTGCTGTCCCAGATTTGAAAGTATCTTCTTTCCTTATTGGTCCTTTTGGACAGGTGCCAATCAGGTTATTTGAGCTTCTTAACCCCTTACAGGGAAAGATTCAGTACAGCTACCCAGTAGGGATTTTATGCTACCCTTATCTGTATGTTTATGACAATATCAATTTCTTTGTTAAATTGACAAATTTATATAAGCCTGCAGTGTCCAGAGGGCATAACTGGACACTGCAAGACAGAAGTTCCTAGGGTTGTGTCTGGGACCAGAGATATTGGCTAGTGTCATTCAGTTGCAAGTAGCTGGGAGCAGCTTACATGCATGAACAGCCCAAGAGCGGGGGTTCTCACAGCAAAGCAGGGTAAGGCTGGCTCCTAGAGTCAAGGATTGGAGTGACCTAGCAGATCACCAGTCCAAATAACACCAGAGGGGAACATCACACTTCCTTTGCTGGAGAACTCATTGGAGTTATCAGAGATGAGGACTGGGAGCATTTTCAGTCCTTAATTGAAGGATTGCAGATGCTGAATTTTTAACAAGGTGAGCTTTTCTCCAACATGTTTCTCAGACATTTGAGTTAAATGAATGTTAATAAAATCATACTAAAATGCTTAAAATGAAGTCCAAATAAAAATTGATTTGATTTTTTCCTTTTATTTTATTTCAGAGATATCGAGTCCTCTTCCTCATCTAAAATGCTTGCAATTTCATATTTACTGCCAAATGGTTATATCTGGAGTAACAATATTAAGGAGACCAGAAGTGAATTTGAAATATAACAATGGAGTTTAATTAAAGAGATTAAGTGAGTTTCAGTAAAACTGCTCAAATCTCAAGAGCAAATTCCAGTTCCTGGCATCTCAGGTGAAGAAACTGTGCCCACCCGAAAGGGGAATAGGCATAGAAGGGAGTTGCAGTGGGAGTTGTTTGCTTCTGGAGTACTCACATCTGGCAGAGGGATAGCATCCAGGTTTGTTTTCAGATTACAAAACCACAGAATTTAAAATCACTTAGGTGGCAGGTTTGACTCGACTCAATGCCTTATCATTCCTGTGAACTCTGCTCTGTTGTTTCCTGTACCCACCCACTAAACACTTCTCAATTTCTTATCAGTTTTTGTTTTTGACAAGTTACTACAAGGAGCCCTAAGTGTCTGCTTTCATTCCTCCCATTCTTGATCTATTTGACACTGCCAGATTAAGTACATTTCTGTTCAGTCAGAGAGGAATATTCCACAGGATGGTGAGACAATTGAAAGTATTAGAGGTGTGTGAAATGAAACAGAACAGGACCAGGTTTCTGCAGTGAAATTATACAGCAAGGGTGTATTATACTAGTAGCTGATAGACTGGCTGTCACAGAGGTGTAATTCATAAAATCATGTGTGTAAAAAACAAACAAACTGAAAATGGTTGAGAACTTAAAAACTGGACAGTAACTGACTGAGAAACCCAGTGATGATGGAACCTGGTGATATTCTAAACAAAAGAGCTCTCAGCCATGCTTGGAGCTGTTTCCATCACATCGCATGGACTCAATAGCCCACTCTAGGTTTCAGAGTGATGTTTCCAGTTATTGTTTGTACTGGGTGTATGGTGTGCATGGTTGTGTTGTGTGGGGAGAGTTGTGGTGATTTGTGCAGGTGGCAAGTGAGGAGTGTGTGCTTTTGGTGTGAGGCAATGTATGTTGGAGGTTATTGTGTGCACAGGCTGTGTTGTTGTATAGCTGGTTTTGAAAAACTGTGGGAGTTGGTCAAAGTAATCCACCATCTGTGTAGTCTCCTTCATACAACCAATGAATCTGTTGCATGCAAATTGGCTGGAGAGTAAGTGTGCTGATTGACTGAATTACATCTTATGCCACACAATGGTGTAGAGAGACAAGGTGAGTGAGATAATATCTTTTATTGGACCAACTTCTGTTGGTGAGAGAGAGAAGCTTTTGAACCACACAGAGCGTTTCTTCAGGGGGGTGCTGAGCCAGCAAGTTAGAGTGCTATAAAATGTAAGTGTAGACAAGCCTAAAGTGACAGGTTTCAGTGGTAGCCATGTTAGTCTGTATCAGCAAAACAAACAAACAAAAAAAATGAGGAGTCCTTGTGGCACCTTAGAGACTAACAAATTTATTTGGGCATAAGTTTTCTGATGAAGTGGGTTCTAGCCCATGAAAACTTATGCCCAAATAAATTTGTTAGTCTCTAAGGACTTGGCTATACTTGCTAGTTAGTGTGTGTGGTTTAAAAAAAAAAAAAAAAAAAGCCCTGTGTGTGCTAGCTCACTCCCCGTCCACACTGGCAAGGCACATAGAATGCTCTGACTCTGCAGCTAGAGCGCTGCTGGTACTCCACCTCGGCGAGAGGAATAACGTTTGCTGTGCCTTGGCTACAATGCATGGGCGTTAGTGTGAACAAGGTGTTGCATTACTGCGCTCTGATTGGCCTCCAGAAACGTCCCATAATCCCCTTAAATGGCCACTCTTGCCATTGTTTTGAACTCCTGTAGGAATGTGGAAATGCCCTTTCAAAGCTCAGTTTCTGACAGCCCGCATGCAAGCCCTTACTGTGGAATGCTGTGTGTGTGTGAGAGAGGCGGGCGGGGGGCGGGGGGGGAGGTCTGCTGCTGTCTGAACTTACAAGACAGCATGCTGACATGCTCTCAGCCCCCCAAAAACCCACTCTCTCTCCACACACACACACACCCCACACTCCCTGTCACACTCCACCCCACCGACCCCCATTTGAAAAGCAAGTTGCAGCCACTTGCATGCTGGGATAGCTACCACAATGCATTGCTCTCAGTGGCCATTGCAAGAGCTGCTAATGTGGCCACGCCAGTGCGCTGTCAGCGTGGACAGACTACAGCGCTTTCCCTACTGTGCTCAGGAAGGCTGGTTTAACTCAAAGTGCTCTATATCTGCAAGTATCCGAGGGGTAGCCATGTTAGTCTGGTTCTTAGAAGCAGCAAAGAATCCTGTGGCACCTTATAGACTAACAGACGTTTTGCAGCATGAGCTTCCAAAGAAGTGGGTATTGCAGCATGCAAGCATCCGAAGAAGTGGGTATTCACCCACGAAAGCTCATGCTGCAAAACGTCTGTTAGGCTGTGGCTACACTTAAGCCTGGTCTACACTAGGCGTTTAAACCGGTTTTAGGAGCGTAAAACCGATTTAACACCACAACCGTCCACACTAGGAGGCACCTTATATCGATTTTAATGGCTCTTTAAACCGGTTTCTGTACTCCTCCCTAACGAGAGGAGTAATGCTAGTATCGGTATTACCATATCGGATTAGGGTTAGTGTGGCCACTGATCGATGGTATTGGCCTCCGGGCGGTATCCCACAGTGCACCAGTGACCGCTCTGGACAGCATTATGAACTCGGATGCACTGGCCAGGTAGACAGGAAAAGCCCCGCGAACTTTTGAAATTCATTTCCTGCTTCCCCAGCATGGAGATCTCATCAGCACAGGTGACCACGCACAGCTCATCAGCACAGTTAACAATGCAGTCTCCTGAGAATCGTAAAAGAGCCCCAGCATGGACCGCTCGGGAGGTACTGGATCTGATCGCTATCTGGGGAGAGGATTCAGTGCTAACAGAACTGCGTTCCAAAAGACGAAATGAAAAAGTATTTGAAAGAATTTCTAAGGCTATGATGGATAAAGGCCACTGCAGGGACTCAGTGCAGTGCAGAGTGAAAGTTAAGGAGCTCAGACAAGCCTACCAGAAAACCAAAGAAGCAAACGGAAGGTCCGGGTCAGGTCGAAAAACATGCCGCTTCTATGCTGAGCTGCATGCAATTTTAGGGGGCTGCGCCACAAGTACCCCACCCCTGATCGTGGATTCCGAGGTGGGGGTTGTAATCTCTGCCATGGCTGAGGATTATGCAGACGGGGAAGATGAAGATGAAGAAGAGGATGAAGACCTAGCAGAGAGCACACAGCACTCCGTGACCCCCAGCAGCCAGGAGCTTTTTATCACCCTGACGGAATTACCGTCCTCCCAGCCCTCACAAGCCACTATCCCAGACAATGACGCCATGGAAGGGAGCTCTGGTGAGTGTACCTTTGCAAATAGCAAACATTGTTTTTTAAGCAAGCCTTTTTTAATGATTGATTTGCCCTGAGGACTTGGGATGCATTCGCAGACAGTATAGTTACTTAGAAAAGTTTGTTAACATGTCCGGGGATTGAGAGGAAATCCTCCAGGGACATCTCAATGAAGCGCTCCTGTAGGTACTCCAGAAGCCTTTGCAGAAGGTTTCTGGGCAAGGCAGCCTTGTTCCACCCACCATGGTAGGACACTTTACCACGCCATGCATGTAGCAAGTAATCAGGTATCACTGCGTGGCAAAGCATAGCAGCGTATGGTCCCGGTGACTGCTGGCATTCAAGAAGCATCCGCTCTTTATCGTGTTCTGTTATCCTCAGCAAAGTGATATCGTTCAGGATAACCTGGTTAAAAATCAGGAATTTAAGTAAGGGGGGTGGCCATTTTTCTACTGGGTTCGTGGACTGCAGCAGCTTAAAAACCCTTTCCTGCACGTGGCGAGCGGGGAGGAGGAGTGAAATGCCGATTATCTTTTCTGTGTTTGGTCACCGGCGATCTTCCCCAAGCTACCAGACACGCAGTGGGTGGGGGGGTGGGAAGGTTGTTGATTAGCAGGGAGCTAGCGTGGTATTAGCCATGCGTTGGGGGGAGGGGTAAATCACTATAGAAGCCGAAAGACAGTGGCTTACCATGGCCGCATGCAAGCTGAATTCTGATGCCTGGACCTGTGTCTGTGAGATCTGTAACTCCAGAGCTGCAAGCACTCACTATTAAGATGAAAAATGCGACCTTGTAGGGAAATCACATGTGCTAGGTGAATAGTGCTGTTCACTGTGAAAGAGTATAACCATTGTTCTGTAAAATCTATCTTTCTAAATATTTATCTCCCTCATGCAGCTGCAAATTTTTCAACCATCCCTCCTCCATCCCAAAGGCTAGCACAGATAAGGCGGAGGAAAAAGAAGACGCGAGATGAGATGTTCTCAGATATTATGGAAGTTACACGCAATGAAAGAGCTCATCTGAATGAGTGGAAGGACGTGGTATCAAATTACAGGAAAGAGGCCAGTGAACGTGAGGACAGGAGGGACAACTGAGATGAGAGGTGGCGGCAGGAAGACCGGCAGGAAAATCAGCGGTGGCGGCAGGAAGATCAGCGGTGGCGGGATGCAACTCTGGGGCTGCTGCGTGATCAAACTGACATGCTCCAGCGTCTTGTGGAGCTTCAGGAACGGCAGCAGGATCACAGAGTGCCGCTGCAGCCCCTGTATAACCACCCTCAACCCTCACCATGTTCCACATCCTCCTCACCCAGACGTGTAAGAACGCGTGGGGGGAGGCTCCGTGCACCCGCCCACTCCACCCCCGTGGACAGCCCAACCAGAAGGATGTCGTTACTGTGAATTTTTTATTTTAATGGCCTTCTCCATCCCTCCTATCCTCCTCCCAAACCACACCCTTACTTCTCTCCCTCTTTTTATAATGAATCAATAAAGAATTCATGCTTTTTAAATGAGAGTGACTTTATTTGCATAAGTAAGCTGTACTCGAATGGGGAGGGGGAGTTGCTTACAGGGACTGAGTCAATCAAGGGGGTTGGGTGTTCATCAACAAACACAGCAGTCAAACTGTACCTTGGCCATTGATGAAGCTCGTTTTCAAAGCTTCTCTGATGCGCACCGCTTCCTGGTGTGCTCTTCTAATCTCCCTGGTGTCTGGCTGCGCGTAATCAGCGGCCAGGTGATTTGCCTCAGCCTCCCACCCCGCCATAAAGGTCTCCCCCTTACTCTCACAGAGATTGTGGAGAATACAGCAAGCAGTAATAACATAGGGGACATTGGTTTGGCTGAGGTCTGAGCGAGTCAGTAATGTCCGCCAGCGCGCCTTTAAATGGCCAAATGCACATTCCACCACCATTCTGCACTTGCTCAGCCTGTAATTGAACAGATCCTGACCACTGTCCAGGCTGCCTGTGTATGGCTTCATGAGCCATGGCATCAAGGGGTAGGCTGGGTCCCCCAGGATAACTACAGGCATTTCAACATCCCCAACTGTTATTTTCTGGTCTGGGAAGTAATTCCCTTGCTGCAGCCGTTTAAACAGAGTAGTGTTTCTGAAGACGCGAGCGTCATGAACCCTCCCTGGCCATCCCACGTGGATGTTTGTGAAACGTCCCTTGTGATCTACCAGTGCTTGCAGCACCATTGAAAAGTACCCCTTCCGGTTTACGTACTGGGTGCCCTGGCGCTGCGGTGCCAAGATAGGGATATGGGTTCCATCTATCGCCCCCCCACAGTTAGGGAATCCTAGTGCAGCAAAGCCATCCACTATGGCCTGCACGTTTCCCAGAGTCACAACCTTTTGTAGCAGCAGCTTAGTGATTGCTTTGGCTACTTGCATCACAGCAGCCCCCACAGTAGATTTTCCAACTCCAAATTGATTCCCGACTGACCGGTAGCTGTCTGGCGTTGCAAGCTTCCACAGGGCTATCGCCACTCGCTTCTCTACTGTGAGGGCTGCTCTCATCTTGGTATTATGGCGTTTCAGGGCAGGGGCAAGCAAGTCACAAAGTTCCATGAAAGTGCCCTTACGCATGCGAAAGTTTCGCAGCCACTGGGAATCGTCCCACACCTGCAACACAATGCGGTCCCACCAGTCAGTGCTTGTTTCCCGGGCCCAAAATCGGCGTTCAATGGATAGAATCTGCCCCATTACCATCAGGATCTCCAAAGCGCAAGGGCTCGTGGTTTGAGAGAATTCTGTGTCTACGTCCTCATCACTGTCATCGCCGCGCTGCCGTATCCGCCTCCTCGTCGCCTCGGATTGAAGGTCCTGGTTCACCATAGACCGCACGAGAGTGCGTGAGGTGTTTAAAACATTCACGATTGCGGTATGGAGCTGAGCAGGGTCCATGCTTGCTGTGCTATGGCGTCTGCACAGTTCACCAAGCAAAAAAAGGTGTGAAACGGTTGTCTGCTGCTCAGGGAGGGAGGGGTGAGGCTGTACCCAGAACCACCCGCGACAATGATTTTTGCCCCATCAGGCACTGGGATCTCAACCCGGAAATGCCAAGGGGCGGGGGAGGCTGCGGGAACTATGGGATAGCTACGGGATAGCTACCCACAGTGCAACGCTCCAGAAATCGACGCTAGCCTCGGACCATGGACGCACACCACCGATTTAATGTGTTTAGTGTGGCCGCGCGCACTCGATTTTATAAAATCTGTTTTACACAACCGGTTTATGCAAATTCGGAATAGTCCCGTAGTATAGACGTACCCTTAGCACTTCAAAGCGCTGCCGCGGTAGCGCTTTGAAGCACTAAGTGTAGTCAAAGTGCCAGTGCTGGGAGAAAGCTCTCCCAGCGCTGTCCGTACTCCACCTCCCTGTGGGGAATAACGTACAGCGCTGGGAGCCGCGCTCCCAGCGCTGGGGCTTTGACCACACTGGCGCTTTGCAGTGCCGCAATTTGCAGCGCTGGAGAAGGTGTGTTTTCACACCCTGCTGCAGCGCTGCAAATTTGCAAGTGTAGCCAAGCCCTTAGTCTATAAGGTGCCACAGGATTCTTTGCTGCTTATATCTGCAAGTGTAGCCATGCCCTAAGGTGCCAAAAGGAGTCCTCTTTTTTTTTCTTTTTTTTTTTTCTCAAGCCTAAAGTGTCACTGCTAAATACAGGTTTGAACAGATTATTTAGCATAAGTAGTTAACACATTTCAAGGGACCATTCACAGTGAAGTGGCCCGTTAACACCCCTTCAGTCAAAGAGAGGCAGGGAGGGGAAACAACTGGGAGAGGGTTGTTTTTAGGTTATAGATTGTTGTAATAAACCATAAATCTAGTGTTTCTATTCAGTTCATGATTGTTAGTGTCTAGCAAAGTTATGATTTTATGATCCCAGGCTTCACTTTTGAAAGTGTTGTGCAGGTTTCCTTTGAGGATGAGGACTGAGGATTCGCAAGTGATCAGTTTGTGAAAAGTGTTCACCCACAGGTGAGCTGATGTTTTTGTCTTTTATAATTTTCCTATGTGAGTTCATTCAAGGGCACAGTGATTGTTTCACCCACATAATTGTTAATGGGACATTTAGTGCACTGGATGAGTAGAGCCCTGCAAATCCATGGATAACTGTGGACCATTGTGACATTATTGATATATTCTGGGACCATATAGAACATGGTTGCAAACAAGGTCCTGTAGTGGCACCAAATCTTATGTAAAGGGGGTCATATAAGGTGTCTAAGACCAGGTTATGTGTTGCTGGTTATAATTATGCTGTCTATATGTATGTATCATTTTGTAGTTGAAGTTATGAGTATTGGCTCTATACTGTCTGTATTTCAAATTTGTGCTGTGCTTCTGGGAGACATCCCAGACAAGTTGGTGTTAGCTCTGCCTAGCCTGCTTGATGGCCCATTAAGGACCATCAGCTACACAACTGACCAGTGATGAGCTGCCAAAATCATAACAACCGGTTCCCTCCTCACCCCAGGAGGAATCATGCCCCCCCCGCCCACTCCTTCCCCAACCAACCCCGCGTTCCTTGATGCCCCCAGGGACCCCTGCCCCATCCACCCCCTTCCCTGTACCCTGAGTACCCTCCGCCGCCCCATCCAACCCCTCCTCTCATTCCTGATGGACCCCAGGACCCCTGCCCCATCCAACCCCCTTCTCTCTGTCCCCTGACTGCCCCTGGAACCCTTGCCCCTGACTGCCTCCCACCGCCCCATCTAACCCCTGATCCTTTCTGACTGCCCCACCAGGACCCTGGCCCCCATTCAATCCCTCTGTTCCCTGCCCTCTGACCCCCCACCCCCAAACTCCCCTACCCTCTCCCCAACACCCCCTCCCTGCCCCCTTACTGCGCTGTCTGGACCTGGCTGAGCCGGGACAGGAGTCGCGCGGCCGGAGCCGGAGGATGTGGCAGGAGCCCGGCGGCCGGAGCCTGGCGGCTGGCCGGGTGGAGCCAGGGAGGGCTGCGGCCAGAGCTGGAGCCGGGCAGCCGCCACGCCCAGACCCACGCTGCCGGAGCCCAGCCCCCTGGCAAAATAGCAGGGGCAGCTGGAGCCACAGGGCCAGGCCGGGCCGGAGGTGGGGGGCCGTGTCCAGAGCCGGGCATCCCGGTAGGTGGGGGCACGGCAGGGCCGGGGGGTGTGCGGCCGGAGCTGGGCGGCCGGGGGTTCGGGGTCGGGAGGGTCGCGGCCGGGACGGGGACACGGGGCCTTGCCGCGGCCGGTGAGGGTCGGGCGGGGACCCGGGTACTGGGGTGGGGGGGCCGCGGCCGGGGATGGGGCGGGTTGGGCGGGGACCCCGGGGGGGGCGGGTGGCCGGGCAGGGTCGCGGCTGGGAACGCGGGGGGGGGCGCGGCCGGGGAGGGTCGGGCGGGGACGCAGGGAGGGGGGGGCGTGGCCGGGTGGCCGGGGCCGGGGTGGTCGGGGACGCGGAGCCGGAGCCGGGCGGCCGGGGCCAGGGTGGTCGGGGCGCGGGCGGGCCGGGTGGCCGGGGAGGGTCGCGGCCGGGGAGGCGGGGACCGGCCGGGGCACACGGTTCCCCCCTAGTTTCCTACCTCAGCGTCGTCTTCCTGGGCCGGGGAAGCCTGCTTGCTTCTCAGCCCTCCCAGGCTTCCCGCGCGAACAGCTGATTCGCGGGAAGCCGTGGGGGAGGAGAAGCAAGGAGGAGCGTTCATGGCAGGAGGTGGAGGCAGAGCTGAGGTGAGCTGGGGCCGGGCAGCAGGGAGGGAGCGCTTGTTAAATTTAAATGCCCTTTTAGAACCAGTTTGTCCCACGGGGAACAACCGGTTCTAAAGGGGGCTTCTAAATTTAACAACCGGTTCGCGCGATCCGGTGTGAACCGGCTGCAGCTCACCACTGCAACTGACCCATGGAGAGAAGGCAGATACGCCTTGTAACTCAGCAAAGTATGCAGGGACTTGCCCATCTGACTCCAGACTCCATTTTGCTGTAATTTTCCACAGTAAGAACAAAGAAGTGTTCTTACACCTGGAAGAGCCTATATAAGGCTAATGCCTCATCTCCATCTTGTCTTCAATCCTGCTTCTTACCTCTGGAGGAACTTTGCTACAAACTGAAGCTCTGCACAAAGGACGGATGACCCATCCCAGCGGGGAATGTTCTCCAGAGACTTGATTTAAACCTGCAGTTTACTCCATCACTGCTACAAGCCTGAACTAAGAACTTTGCCATTACTGTATGTAATTGATTCCATTTAACCAATTCTAGCTCTCATCTCTACCTTTTTCCCTTTATGAATAAACCTTTAGATTTTAGATTCTAAAGGATTGTCAACAGCGTGATTTGTGGATAAGATCCAATGTGTATATTGACCTGGGTCTGGGGCTTGATTCTTTGGGATCGAGAGAACCATTTTCTTTTATTGGGGTGTTGGTTTTCATAACCATTCAGCCCCAGGACGAGTGGCACTGGTGGTGATACTGGGAGACTGGAGTGTCTAAGGAAATTGCTTGTGTGACTTGTGGTTAGCCAGTGGGGTGAAACCAAAGTCCTTTCTGTCTGGCTGGTTTGGTTTGCCTTAGAGGTGGAAAAACCCCAGCCTAGGGCTGTAACTGCCCTGTTTAAGCAATTTGTCCTGAATTGGCACTCTCAGTTGGGTCCTGCCAGAACTGCATCGTCACAACCATTTTTGCAGATCGTGAATTGGAGGCGGATACAATTTTTTTATCTGTGTAGGGCTCTGTGGATGAGGTACACCACCTATTGTGACAGGCATGTGTAGGACCCATGGATCTTGAAAGGTGTGTTGTGGGCAGTGTTGATTGCTGTAGTGGTGGAGATGTTGACTGGTTTTAGAATGGCCGGAGACCAGTCAAGAGATTTGTCTCCCTACCTGCCTCTATCATCAGGGTTTAAGATTGCCCAAAATAAAAACTAACAAGGAAGTGCAGGAGTAAAACTCAGGTACGTTTATTAAACTAACAGTTCATAGAATCATAGAATATCAGGGTTGGAAGGGAACTCAGGAGGTCATCTAGTCCAACCCCCTGCTCAAAACAGGACCAATTCCCAACTAAATAAATCATCCCAGCCAGGGCTTTGTCAAGCCTGACCTTAAAAACCTCTAAGGAAGGAGATTCCACCACCTCCCTAGGTAACCTATTCCAGTGCTTCACCACTCTCTGAGTGAAAGTTTTTTTCCTAATATCCAACCTGAACCTCCCCCACTGCAACTTGAGACCATTACTCCTTGTTCTGTCATCAGGTACCACTGAGAACAGTCTAGAGCCATCCTCTTTGGAACCCCCTTTCAGGTAGTTGAAAGCAGCTATCAAATCCCTCCTCATTCTTCTCTTCTGCAGACTAAACAATCCCAGTTCCCTCAGCCTCTCCTCATAAGTCATGTGATCCAGGCCCCTAATCATTTTTGTTGGCCTCTGCGGGATTCTTTCCAATTTTTCCACATCTTTCTTGTAGTGTGGGGCCCAAAACTGGACGCAGTACTCCAGATGAGGCCTCACCAATGTCGAATAGAGGGGAATGATCACATCCCTCGATCTGCTGGCAATGCCCCTACTTATACAGCCCAAAATGCCGTTAGCCTTCTTGGCAACAAGGGCACACTGTTGACTCATATCCAGCTTCTCATCTACTGTAACCCCTAGGTCCTTTTCTGTAGAACTGCTTCCTAGCCATTTGGTCCCTAGTCTGTAACAGTGAATGGGATTCTTCCATCCTAAGTGCAGGACTCTGCACTTGTCCTTGTTGAACCTCATCAGATTTCTTTTGGCCCAGTCCTCTAACTTGTCTACAAGGCAAGTACCTTGTTCAACAAGGTAAGTAAACTGGGAATATTATAAAGGACTCCCAACACAGGTAAGTAAAGCAAATAGGTAAAGGTGACATTATAACTCTACTGACTGTGAACAAAAGGGTTTACTCCCTCCCGAAGATGGGTCCCAGGTAAGGGGTATGGAGGACTTAAAAGGTCTCTACCATTTCTTGCAGCTCCTGAACTCACAGTGAGAATTGGGTCTAGAACCGACCAGGTGACTCGGCAGGGTGAGAAGTGGATCTCAGGCGACATGTAGGTGGTACTCTGTGGTTTTTCTTCTTTCTTCCCTGTGGCATTATGGGTGCAAGTAAGATCCAGATGAGAGGGTGGCAGCTAGCAGCTCACCCTTGTGTGCAAGTATGTTAAACCCTCTGTGGTGGGGCAGCTGCCCCACCCCCATGAAAGAGGGGGCTAGAGTAGGCCAGAGAAGCTAAGCAGGCCAGCAGCCAATTAGAGAAGGGCCTACTGAGAGCCAATCAGGGCCAAGATTAGAGCCAGCCAATCATGGCTAGGCTAGGCCCTATATAAAGGCGACCCAGGAAGGGAGCAGTGAGTCTATCCCAGACCTTCATGAGAGAAGGTCTGTCTCCAGAGCAGCAGACCAGCACCTCAGACAGAGCAGTGCTGGGCAGGCTCAGGGGGAGCATAGTATGGCTCTGGTCCAATACTTGCCAGACTGCAAGCCCTGATAGAAAGGGCCTAGTGGGTGTGAGGGGCCAGAGGGGAAGTGGCCCAGGGACAGTTGGACAAGGGGAGAGAAGGAGGGTAGGGAGGCTGCCACTAGAGGGTCCCTGGGTCAGATCCCAGAGTAGTGGGTGGGCCTGGGTCCCCCCCTTCCCTCTCCCCAGAGCAGACTGCAATCAGCCATTGAGACGAGATAGGATAGACTGTGAGGTTGCGGGTGACCACTGCTGTTAACCTCCTCGGAAGGGCCTGGCTGCCTGGGACTTGAGTAAGGTACCAGAGTAGAGCAGTGCTGGGGAATAGGGCAAGGGAGCCGGGGAGCTCCCGCTTGGAAAACCCCCAGGCTGCAAGCCTAGGCAAAGGCCTGAAAAGGTACTGGGGTTGCAGAGGTGCAGCTCAGGGGTAGGTGGAGGCAGCAGGTTCAACCCCCTCTTGCTGATGAGTGATATGGACTGCAGTCTGCCCCAGAGTGTGGGGGCTAGATGAGGACAGAGGGTGGGGATTCCCCTGGGAGAGGAGCCCAGAAAGTGGGGGTACTGCCAAGGGGCAGCACCCAAGGGAGAGGGGCACCAGGGTCCGGGAGGGACACAGGGCCAGCGACAGTGGGACATTGACCTGCAGAGGACGCTCCAAGGCTGGAGAGCTAATTCCCATACCGGACCAGCAGAGGCGCTGCAGGGGTGAGTCCCGCATTGCTACATCCCCCTACAGAGATATCTACAGATTTTGTATCTGTTCTGGCAGGGTCTGGTGCTGCTTTGAGTTGGCGTGTCCTGGTCTGTGGGGAGCTTGCTTTTGATGATGAGCTTGGAGAGGCTTGGGGGGTTGTTTGAAGGCCAGACGACGGGGTTCAGGAAAATTTGTTTTCAGGATGGGGTCCCCATCAAGCATAGGTTATAGCTGTTTGATGATACCCTGCAGGGGTTCCAGTGTGAGGTAGTAGTTGACAACTAGGGGTGTGTGATCAGGAGGGCGATTTTTCTGTATCAAAGCACGTTCTCTTGGGGTATTTGGGTGGCTCATTCCATCATGCTATCTTCTTCTCTGGTGAATGCTCTGGGGAGAAAGTCTGGGATATACACCTAATCAAACTCAAAACTACCTTCACCAAACAATGACAGTCCACCAGAGAAATCAGTCACATCATAGGTGCTGACTTTTTTTTAAAATTTTTCCCTGGGGGTGCCCCACCCACACTCTGCCCCTTCCCCCAAGGCCCTGCCCTCACTCCACTCCCTCCCCAAGGCCAGACCCCACCTGCTGCTCACTACTCTCTACTCTCCACCCTCCCCCAAGCCCCTCCCTGAGCTACCAAACAGCTGTTTGGCAGTGCCACCAAACAGCTGTGGCTCATGGGTGCTGAGTACCCACTATTTTTTTTCCATGGGTGTTCTGTGGGTGTTCCATGGGAGTCAGTGCCTATGGATCGCATCACGGGCTGGGCCACCCAAACGCCCCAAGAGAACCTGCTTCAAGGACACTGGAATGGGGGGGAGGGGCAAGGGGCCATGGCCCTTCCACTTCTGAAAGTGGGCAGGCCTGGCCCATCCACTTTTTGCCATGGACCCAGCCCCCTGTCTTTCCTCTTCCCTCTGAGGCCCCACCCCCAGCGAGTCCGAAGCTTGAGCCTGGCCAGGGTAACTGTGGCCTGGGGAGCCCAGACAGCTGTGGGGAGCCATAGACCCTCCATCTGCCCAGGATGGGGGGCCTCTGAGGAGCCCCTGGACTATGTCCCAGCTGCTGACCCCCTCACCCAGGCAGGTAGAGGTCCGTGGCTCTACCATGGCCCAGTTGTGGCTCTTTGGCCCCTGAAGCCCTGCCCCAGGCCAGAAGCCAGAGTCGGGTTGGGGTAAGAGCCATGTGGGTAGTGGTGGGGAGCTGTGGACTCTCCATCTGCCCTGGGCAGGGACACAGGCCAGGGACTGCTTTCAGGCCTTCCCACCCTGAGCAGATGGAGGGTCCATGGTTCCCGGCTGGGCTCTGGGTTGGCTGGGAGATGGGGCCTTGGGGGAAGAGGAGGGGCCACAGAGGGGGCATGATCTTATACCTGCTCCACTTTTAGGAAGAATCCGTTGCCCCGACTTGCTTCAATACAGAAATATCACCCCACCCCACCCAGTTGTCACCTACACATGCCTATCACAACATGTTGTGTACCTCATCCGGTGCACTAAGTGCTCTAATAGCAACTATGTGTGAAACCAGACAAACACTATACTCTTCGATGAACTCACCCAAGAAAATGAAAAGACTATAACACCAGCTCACCTGTGGACAAACATTTTTCACAAAGCGATCATCCTGTATCTGACTTATCAGTCCTCAGCCTCAAAGGAAACCGGCATAACACTTTCAAAAGATGAGCCTAGGAGCCTAAATTAATAACTTTGCTAGACACTAAAAATCATGGACTGAATAGAGACACTGGATTTATGGCTTATTACATCAATCTGTAACCCACTAATCCTCCTCCCTCTTCTTTTCCTCCCTGTGACTGTAGGAATGTTAACAGGTCACTTCACTGTGAATGGTCCCTTGAAATATGTGTTAACTACTTATGCTAAATAATCTGTTCAAACCTTGTATTTAGCAGTGACTTTTTTGAGTTACTGTAGTTTCTAAGACCTGAAGAAGAGCTCTGTGTAAGATCCAAAGCTTGTCTTTTTTACCAAGAGAAGCTGATCCAATAAAAGATATGACCTCACACCCACCGTAATATCCTGGGACCACCATGGCTACAACACCATTACATGCAACAATGGTGTAGGACATTCAGCATGGCATAGATACATGCCTTACTGTAATGTACACTGCATGGATGTAATTCATAAGGGCAAAATGGCTGAGAATTTAAAAATAAGATTGTAACAGACTGAAAAACTCAGTGATGATTGAAATTGATGGTATTCTGAACAAAGTGAGATCTCGACCACACCTGTAGCTGCTTCTATAACTTCACATGGACTCAACAGACATTTTAGGCTCCAGATCAACATTCCTGGAAGCTTTTATTATATAGATTATTCATATTCCAGTAGTGCCTTGAGAACCAAATGAGATTATGGCCCCATTGTGCTAAGCATGGTACATAGTACAAGGCAGTCCTGGCCTTGAAGAGCTGAGTCTAAGCAGAGGAGACAGACAAAGGGTGGAAGATGAAACAAATGCTCAAAACATGCTCAAAATAGGTCACCAGCAAAAGCCAGTAACAGAACTCTCATCTCCTGAGTCTTAGTCCAGTGCCCTAATGCACTAGATCTCACTGCCACTACCACACTGGGTTCTATGCTCTTGCAGTCAGAGCAGCTTGGGCTGGAACTCTGTTATCATAGCTAGCTCATATATCCTACAAAATCACATGGTGCATGAACTGTGTCTGGGGACAACCAGATTGTAAACGGGTCTCCTGACATGTCTGCACTTGTAGTGTCATGACAACAATACTCAGCACTTGTATAAGAGATGTCAGTATAGTTAGTCCCATTTCACAGACAGGAAAATTGAGGCACAGGGAAGTGAGGTGACTTGCTTAAGGCTACACAGTAGTGGAGGTGTCATGTTTCACATGATATGTACAATTAAGGGTTTGTCTGTGCTAGAGTTTTTAGACACTTGTAGCTACACCAACATAGCTACATCAGTACAAATCCCTTGTTCAGACACTTTGTACCAGTGTAAAATGGGATTTGAACTGGTGCCTTTTACCCCAGACAAGCTGGGCCAATGAAAGTCCCATGCAACACTAGGGTTGTGCACTGTGGCAGCTACATCAGTGTAACTGGTGGATAAATACCCCATTGTAGATATGTCCTAAATCCTCTGAGCACTGCAAAGAATAAATCTCTGGAAATTTGGCAACAATTCCAAGGCAAAAGTATGGTGATTAGGTAAAGAACAGTAATTCCCCTGTTCCCTGCTTGGAAGAAATAGGCTTAGGGACAGGGCAGGCGCTTCCATTAGGCGACCCTAGGCAGCTGCCTAGAGTGCCAGGATTCGGGGGGCGGCATTTTGTGCACTCCCCATGGGGCACACAACAGCTTCCGGTTCCTCTCCTGTCGCGCGTCCGAAGAAGGACCTTCTGCCGACGTGCCGGCAATTGAGCAGCTCAATGACTGCCGCTGTCGCCTTGGGCATTTCGGCAGAAGGTCCTTCTTTGGCGGCGCGATGGGAGTGGAACCAGAAGCTCCTGCGCGCCCCGTGGGGAGCGGACAAAATGCCGCCCCCTGAATTCTGCTTAGGGTGCCCCGCTCCTGCTTAGGGAGGCTGCCCTATAAAAAGAAGGGCTTAGGAAAAGAGAAAAAAGAAAACCAAAGATAGATAACTTTCAATTTTAAATTCCTTGGTGCAGGGACCAGAACTTCTTCTGGGTGAGGTACAGTACTAAACACGGTATCCATACTCAGATTAAAAACAAAACCTAATAGGTAATACTGGAATGGATTTGGGAATAATGTGGAACCTGCAGCTCAGTACATACAATTTACAAAGCACAAAACTGGACTAGCCAGGGGATTGCGTCATGGTTACGTTGGGATTGAGGGGCATCGGTAGAGCTGTGTGGGGTCCTCAGGCCTGTAAGAGCATGTCACCAGGGAGCCAAGTGGTCTGTGTGCTGGGGTTTGAGATAAGGTCCTGTCCAGTACTGCATACATGAGGAATTACATTACTTGCAGTATTGTGGGTTTTTTGTTTTTTTTAAACAGCGTCTGTAGGATCGGGAAAGTCTGAGTCAGATTCTCTTGCAGCTGGTTGCTGTGGGGAGGGGGTGGGGAAGAGACAGAGAGGGACCCTGACTCACCAGAGCTGCCAAGTCTCTCCTTACATGTAGGGTTTAGTGGAAATGAAGTCACTGGTGGGTGAGGGAAAAGGGGGGGGGGTCACTGGGTGAAGGAATGGGGTGGGGGGTTGAGGCAGGGAAACACCAGCTGCTGAAACAGGAGGAAAAAGAAGGCGGCAGCCCCAGGCTGGGCCAAGCGATAAAACACAAGCCCGCAGGGGGAAGCCTAAACGGAGGGGCTTTGACTAAGCTGGGGGCCGGGAAGAAGGGGGCAGGAGTGATTGGAAGGGGCCGGGAATCAGGATTGAAAGGCCTGGCAAATCTCGGGGGGTGGGGGGCGAGAGAGGGAATCCAGGAACAGAAAGTAGAAAGGGTATGAAATATGGGCCTTCCATAAACAGCGCTAGGAGAGAAAGCTGACACCTCCCTCCCCTGAAAACACAGAGGAAAAGGGGGGGAGGGTAAGGAGATGCTGATTTTAAGAGTGGGAGCGCTGCTCTTCCCCCTTCTCTCAAGGCTAGTGCATTCAGCCTCCCCCTGTTACCTCATTGCCACATTCCCTAGTGAGTGAGCTCAGCTGTTCACACAGCCTCTCTCCTTTTATGGTCAAACAGCTTTGCTTAGGCGAGGCCTTTTGCTAGATCCTAGGGAAGTCCTTGGGCCCAGTAGCTCCACCCAGAGCCACTCCTCTTCTCTTCCCCCCCCCCCCCCTTTTGGCAGACAGGCAACTGAAGCAAGTCCAGATTGCTGTGCAGGGGGCAGAGAGAGCGGGACGCTTAGCCCCGGGGAGGAAGGAGTGAAGCTGGGCTTGCGTTCCAGCAGCAGCAAAAGAAAACTTTTAGGCCAAGGGGCACCAGCCTTTTCTTCCTCAGTTTCTCCCCAGAGGTGAGTCCTCTCCCCCACGCTTCCCTTGGAGAAGAGCTTGTCCTGGGTGAAGCTCTTGCCTCTTAGTTTTATTGTAACTTTATGCTTAGAAACTAAATGCATGTTTGTGTAGCAGGGAACCCCACCCCCAATTTCCTACCACACCCACGGGGCTGAGAGGCTGAACTTGCTCTTGTGTTTTGTGGTCTAAGCTGGTTGCACGGCTTGGGCCGTTCTTAGGTTAAATTGATGCGTTTGACGTCTCTGTGGGTCCGACTTATTTTCCGGGGGAGCCTTAAACTTTTGAAAGCCTGACAAACTGTTTGGTTGGCTGGGGTAGGTTTCTCCCCCTCCCCGTGAAAAAGAAATACCTTCCAAGTCGCCTCCTTTCTTTGCTAAAGGTTTAGCAGTGGGGGAGGAGAAGGGGCTCTGCTGGCTGGTTTGAGTTGAGACACTCTGCTCTTGTGTGTACGTGAGACCCCAGAGCCTTTTTCCAGATGTGTTTAGGTGGGGAAAGAATCCGTAACACTTTCGGGAACTCCTCTCCTCTACCTTCCTGGGCGGGGATCTGAAGATAACTTGTGCCTCCAAAATTTGTGACTGCAGTTTGAAATGTGTTTGCATGTTTCTTTCCTGCTGTGCAGAGAAGAAGACGGGGGTGGGGGGGGGGGTTAGTTATGTGAATGTTCACTCTAGGCTTGGCTTGTAGTTTTGAAAGTTCCCCTTTCCCCGGTCCGATTCCGGACTACAACTTACATACAGGGTTTAGTGACTAGAATGACTCACTGCTGGGGGAAGGGAAGTGGGGGTCACTGGGTAAGGAAAGGGGGTGGGGGTTGAGCAGGCAGACACCAGCTGCTTGGAAAAAAATGTGTTTTCTGTTGCTGGGGCTTTGTAACTTTTTTTGCCAGCCAAGCAAACTTTGCAGGATTAACCAGAGTTTGAGGGGGTGAAAATGCGGGTGGTGTGTGTGTGTGGTGTTGGGTTTTTTTTTTTTAAATTAAACAAACCAAAAAAATCCTCAAACTGAAGTAAACCAGCTTGATTCTTTCACTTCATATTTTTAATAGCACATCTCCTTTCTCCACTTTCCATTTGGAGGAGGCAGGTGACTCTGTGGGTGCAGTGCCAGAGTTACTGGATATTGGTGATTCTGAAACATTGCTCTCTCTTCTTTCTCTCCCCCCTCCCCCCCATTACTCCCTGCTTGGTGTGAACTGATAGCCTCCATAGCAGGGATTCTCAAACTTCATTGCACTGCAACCCCCTTCTGACAACAAAAATTACTGCATGACCCCAGGAGGGGGGAACTGAAGCCTGAGCCTACCTGAGCTCCAAGGCCTTCAGCCCCAGGCAGGGGGCCTATAACCTGAGCCCCACAACCCAGGGCTTAAAGCCCTCAGGCTGCAGCTTCAGCCCTGGGCAGTGGGGCTTGGGCTTTGGCCCTGGGCCCCAGCAAGTCTAAGCCAACCCTGGCAACCCCATAAAAACAGGGCCGTGAACCACTGCTTCATAGGGAAGGAATCATTTTGGAGGATGTTAGGGTGGGTCTTTCCTTTCGTGTTCCCTTCTCTACTCAAGGGTGGGATGCACTGGAGACTGGGCCATGAAGTTCAGGTAATGGAGGCAGGAGCCTAAGACTGAGAGTTGGTTGGTTTTCCCTTTGGTGGGTCACCCAGTAGGTGTGGTTTAGGTTGGGGGGTCTACAGCACTTGCATAGAAAACAAAGCAGTCTGTGATGCCCTTAAAATGGATTGCTTTCATGTAACCAGTGCGACTGTGGCCAGTGAAAGGATCTAAATCTTAATTTCTGCCCCTAATCAGTAGAGAGGGGTCATGCATAGGGTAGCTACATAGTCCTTGCTTGAGGCTTTGGTGTCATCTGCCTCTACAGCTACATGGAGTCTTCTGATTATTGTTGTAGATGTCAGGAAATATCTTCCTTTGGGGTTTGATAACCCTAATTTAGGCTCAGGCGTGCCTATGTGACACTCTCTCAGTAATTTTTGTATGCTTGAATAACAGGACTCTACTAATGCATTTTTCATAATTGGGGAGCTGCAGGTCAGGATTGATGGGTACCAGTAGAACTGGGGGAATAATAGCATGCTCAGTGGTTTGAGCATTGGCCTGTTAAACCCAGGGTTGTGAGTTCAATCCTTGAGGGGGCCATCTGGGGCAAAAATCTGTCTGGGGATTGGTTCTGCTTTGAGCAGGGGGTAGGACTAGATGACCTCCTGAGGTCCCTTCCAACCCTGATGATCTATGATTATGTGCATAGAGGGAGGAGAGGTAGGTCAGCCTAAAGACATAGGGGGGGAAGCTTCAGTCCCTGGTCCCATTTTCCCCTTCCCTCTAGGCTATAGGGTGGTGGTTGGACAAACAGAAGATATGCCTTTCCTGCTGCTTTTTAAGCAGAACTTGGGACAGACAGGGGCAGCTGTAGGAGGGAGGCTGCTGTGAGAAGAGAGAGGCTTCAGCCTAGAGAGAGCATATGGGGAAAAGGGCTGCTCTGGGGTCAGGGAGATGGGAACAGCTGTTAGGTATCTGCATGAAGCAGCTGATGTCCCACAATCCATCGCTATAAAGACCAGCCCCATTAAAGAGTATGATCCTGAGGTAAGTAGGATGTTATCTTCAAGTACCTATAAGGGGAGAGGATTTTTAATGGCAGAGGGCACTTAAACTAGCAGGTAAAGGCATAAGAAGACCCAGTGTCTGGTAATTAACCATTGGAACAGTTTACCAAGATACGTGGTGTATTTGCCATCACTTGGAGTCTTTAAATGAAAACTGGATATTTTTCAAAATGATATGCTTTAGCTCAAGCAGAACTTAGTTAGAAGCAGAATCACTGGGTGAGAGTCTGTGGTCTGTTATGCAGAAGGTCTCAATAATGGTGGTATGGCCCCTTCTGGGCTTAAAATTTGGTAATCTACTCCCCAGCACCCATATGGATGGTTGACACACCCAGTGCCTGACCTTGGGAGAAATGGCATCTTGTGGCTTCAGTCACTTAGGGCCTGTCTACACTGGCACTTTACAGTGCTGCAACTTTCATGCTCAGGGTTGTGAAAAATCACCCCCCACACCCGCATGCAGCAAGTATCAGCGCTGTAAAGTGCCAGTGTAGACAGTGCACCAGTGCTGGGAGCTGTGCCCTTGTGGAGGTGGTAGTGCTTTAACATTGCCAAAGCAATGTTAAAGCGTTTAAGTGTTAGTGTAGACTAGCCCTTAGTCAATGCTGATGACTCTTCTTCCCTCCCTGACCCTCAGCAGGATGTAAGTATGTCCAGGAGAGAGAGGGCTGGTGAGGATTGGTTCCAGTATAACTAAGGCAAATATCTGAGATCTCAGAGTACCCCACAACTTGGGAGAACTTGTATGGGTAAGTGGCCCACGTAGGTCTCCTCAGTGATAGCAGCACCGTGGAATAGCTGCAGGAGGACTGTTTGCATCGCTGGGGTTGTTACAGCAGCCTATCATCCATGCTGACTGTGCAGCAGCTGGCACTGTAGAAGAATGTTGTTCAAAACAAACTAAACCCAAATGCTGGCATACTTGCCTATGCACCCTTGGGAGCATTATTGTGTGTGGTCAGCATGATAAACTTAGTGCCTCTCTGGCCTGGACACCAGCATGGGGGGGAAATCCTAGCAATGTGGGCTCTTATTAGGAGATTGCCAATAGCTCCTGCCTGTTGTGATTTGGAAACATCCCGAGGGCAACTTGAGTGGTGGTTTGGGAAGGGAGATGTGGGGGGGGGGGGGAGTTTGAGGTTTTCCACCTACAACTTGGAGAACTTGCTTTTCAGGACATGGCTGGGCTCTCTGATCCTGGGAGTGGAAATATGCAGCTTGCTGTACTCCAGCTAGATCGTAGTAAAATACCATCAGCAGGATGGAGCTGTGAGCATATTCTGGGGCAAACAGGAAAGTGCTGCCTGCTGTGCTGTTCTAGGCTGCACCCCGAGGGGGCCAGGCCATGGATGGGCTGGCTTTAGGGCAGCGTCTATACTGCAGGGGCTGGGAGGGAGTGACTCTAGGAATGTGTCAGTGAGGCTGGCTGAATCCAGGAGCTGCTTCCTGCAGGAAGGGGCGGGGGCAGGGCGGGCAGTCGTTGCAGCCATTGAGGACGCTGTAGGAGCTCTTGCCTATTGCTACAATGACAGGAAGGGACAGCAAGACAGAAATGACAGCAAGACAAAGGGCTTGGCTGGGGAATGTGTGATACTATGGAATCGCCCAGGCTTCCTTTTGTTCTGCTTGTGCTGCAGCTGTTGGCGGTTCCCCACTGACCAGAGGGGGCAGGGGGCCTACAGGTAAAAGGATGGGGGTGCGGTTGTGAGGAGAGGGGCTGCAGGAGGAGAGGATTGGGAGAGGTGGACTGACAGAGTTGGCAGGGATGCAGTGGTGACAGGCTTGGGGCTTCAGGAGGGCAGGGGTGGTGGTGTGATGCAAGGGGTGCTAAAGCTGCCTCTTGGTGTGTGTGTGGGGGGGGCTCCAGTCTGAGGTGTGGGGATCTGAGCCTTCTGCAGAGGGCTGGCTTCTATTCTGCATTGATCCCAGCTTTGTCCTTCTCTTGGTTTATCATTCCTGCCCCTCTTTCCCCCCCCCATGTTTGTTAACCCCATTCAGCAAAGGGTTGAAGGTGGAGAGAGTTTATTGGCGCTTTGGCCAGTTGTTCTTTCCCTGCATCCCAGTGAGGAGAAGAGGCGCTTGTTCAGGGTTTGCCTCGAGGTCAGACAGCATTTCTTGCTTCAAAACATATTTCTGTCTGCCAGTCCTGGGGGCACCTCAAGCTCTACTCATGCCCCTCTGAGCTCACTCAGGTGCACCCACCCTCCAATTCTGTTTCCTGCTGTCCCTTTCTCCAGATTCATTTGCCCTGGTTGTCCTCTGCAGGGTCATGTCTGATCTCATGTCTGTGTCTCCACTCTCCTTCTGCCCCCCAGGTGCTGAGCAGCCAGCAGCAAGATGACCTCATCTGGTAGCCCGGGAACTCGAATGACTTCCACAGTCAGCATCAATATTTCCACCCCAGCTTTCTACAACCCGCAGAAGAAGTTTGCACCAGTGGTTGCCCCTAAGCCCAAAGTGAACCCCTTCAGAGCTGGGAGTGCTGTACCTGGGAATGCCTCAGAGCTGCCACTGCCCCAGCCTTCTGGGGCTGGTGCCCAACGTGCTCAGATAGGGAAAGTGGGGGAGATCCCACCAGCTGCAGCACCTCTGCTTGCTGAAGGTATGTGAGATCCATAAGGTATTACTCGCCCCATCTGTGGGAGCTGATGTGCGTTCCTGCGTCCTCAGGGCATATGGTCTGTGCCTGGCCTAAACAATGAATAAGGGAGGAAGGAGGGGACACAACTTGCTACGAATAATAGCTGGGTGCTCACGCTGGCAGTGTAGCAGGACTCCAGAGTGGGATACAAAGGTGTGTGTGGGGGGGGGACAAAACATGGGGAAACAATTCTGACCACTTTGATCTAGGTGTTCATAGCATCTTCCTCTCCAAGAGGAAAGGGGAGTGGAGGGGAAGAGAAATTCTGGGGTCTCACCAGAGTCTGTAGGAATACCATAAATATCAGTGTAGGGGGTGGTTACGTTGCAGGGAAGAATCCCCCAGCTTGGCTCACTGTGGGGATAGCTCACACTGTCTTCCATTTCTGTGATTCATCCCTCACCGCACTCTGTAGCTTGTCTCAGATTGTGAAAGCTCTTCCCCTTTGGTCTCACTCATTTCCTGCCATTTCACCATTGTACGTACCCTGCCTGAGTGGGTGGAGTAGTTGCAGGGGCAGATGGTAGGTGCCATAAACAGGAACTGAGACATAGCGGTTTGCCTCCCTGGGTTTTGTTTTCTCTTGTGTTGGTTGTGTCCCCCCACCGCCCCTCCCTATGGGCAGGGTTCTTGTGCCGATGTGGCTTTTACTTTAGCTCTTGATCCCTGTTCGGGGGGCCCCTTTTCGCTCCTCTGAGGCCACCTGGTGATTCAGCCCCCATGTTGGACCTGGCCAGTGCAAGCCACTAGGAGTATCGTTACTACCCGTGTTCTCCTTCTTGGCAACCCTGTATATCACTACGTGGTCACTGGGTTGTCTTGACTAGAATAGGTGGTGTGATGTCTACACTCACCTTTTTAGAAGATGGTGGCTAAGACCATGTCCGCTTTAATGTCTGCTAGCTGGTTGAGTTAAAGTCTAGCAGACAACCTAGCTGATGTTCTAACACCATCTTTAAATCCTGGTTAAGACAGAGTCACAGAGGAGGTGGGTGGTGCTGGGAAAACTTGCCTGCCTCTCACCCCCCCCCCCCATACCTCTTTTTTTTTTTTTTTTTGGGCAGTGTATCTGCATTGACTTCAGTGCTGTTCCTGACCGTACTCCACTGGTAAAATGAGAGCAGGATTAGGCCCCCAGTAGCTTTTATTTGGTGGTCAGAATGAGGAACTGAGATGGGGAACTTTTTCTCTTGCCCTCTGATTTTCTGTTTGTTTGCCCTACTTAAATGCTCAGTCCCTGTTCCTGAATTCAGCCCTCTGTGGCTTCAGTATTGCTTCAGATATATGCAAGTTCTGGGCTGAGTGTGCTGCAGCCAGCTCAGAATGCCCATGGAGATGATGGCTTGCGGTGTGTGGTCTGTCATTGCAGTAAGAGACACCTGACTACACTGGGAAACATTAGGTTGGTAGCAGCCTATCCTGTGGCTGTTCTTTACCAAGGTCAGTGGCTGTGCCAGCTCCAGGAAGCTGTGGTGTTGTCCAATTGTGAATACTAAGCAAGAGTAGAATGGGGCAGTTGCTTGATGGGAGGATAAGAAAATTGGGGGTGTGCTTTCTTCCTTCGGAGTCAGTAGTGACCCCATGGTGATGCTGTGCTGCATGGAAGCATGGAGGTGACTGGATAGATGGTGGTTCATTGAGTTATGTTCCTGATGCAGTATTACAGCCCTGGGCTTGAGGGCAGGGAGGAAAGAACTTGAACAGAACATTGTGTGTGTGGGTTTTTTTTTGGGGGGGTGCCATATGCTAGGAAACTAAGGTTAAATTTTTAAATCCTTAGTACTGCTTTGTGCAGTACCCATTCTCCCCATTTTACTGAGGAGGAAACTGCCTATTATGAAAGTCATTTCACCCTTAAGCATCAATGTAGCTTCATTAATTAATCTCTGAACTGGGAGTCCAGAGAACTTTGTGCTCCCACTTCTGCCACTGGCTCACTTGGACAAGACACTGCTTCAAACCCTTTTTCTCCAGCTGGGAAATGGGGATAATATCCACTGCATGGGCTGTGAAACTCACTTTTTGTCAGGTGACTGAGTCTGGCTGTTTGTAAATCACATACGGAGTCCTTGGAAAGGAGTTGTATAAATCCAAAGCTGCCTTGTTAGGGCCACCTATTGGGACAAGGCTGGGACTAGATCTTGTGTATTGCTGGCTTCCAGCTTTCTGCTTTGTCCACTAGATGTCGGTTTCTGTCCAAACAAGATAGCTGCTTGAAAATGGCAGGGTGATCATGAGAGTATTGGCTGTTATAAGACCTTTAAAAAGACTGTGGGGAGATGCAAAAGCCCTTACCATAAAACTCCAACAGCAAACAACCAAACTTTCTCATTGAGAGCAGACAAAACATCAGGCCAGCTGGGAGTTTCCAGCCCAAACAGTGGTTAATATAATGTTCTAAAGAAACCCCTAGACTTTCCCAAATGGTAGCAAACTTTTTTTTCTTTTCCCCCCATAACTTCCCTATATCTAAATTCCCTCTCTGATTCACTCAAAAACTTGCAACAAAAGTTTTAAGGGCAGGAGGCCAAAGAGAAACTTCATGCAGATTGGTTTTGTGAATTTTGAAGCTTAATTGTGGAGACACTTTCTCTCCATAACAAAGGCAAAGAACGAATGTCATGTTAATGTGGAAAATAAATACAAGATCATGTAATGCAGTGCTTAACTATATCAACTTCTGTGGCCTGTTTTTTATACAGGAGGTCAGACTAGATGATTTAATGGTCTCTTCTAGCCTTAAAGTCTGTGAAACTCAGCCATGCTGCACAGACAGACACAGACATAACCAGTATTACACAAAAAATACAAGTAGTATAATGTTAAATGGGAAGACAAATGCTACTGCTGTGCAACATGGCAAGTTAATATTGCTATAAGAATTCTCTCTTATCTACTATTGAGGATTAAGATCAAGTTAGTGCAGGTGCAATAATTAACCATTAATCCTTTATGAATAATGGTATGAAGCCCTTTTAGTGACTAATTTATAATCTGTGCTGATACTGCACCTACCATCCTGGCAGATCTTGGTTCCACTTCTGCAAACTTCTTTGTGGTGTTTGAGCAACTATTTTCTTTTTGCATTCAATCTTCCAGCATTATCTTTCCTTCCCGAGTTGAAACAGCTAAACGGACTTTGCTCAAACTTTCCATTCAGTTGAGGGGGGGGTGGTGTATGCACATGCAGAATCCAATGTTTGACAATTCCATTTCCTGGTGGCAAGTAGGAAGCTTTCCCTGAGTTGGGAGTCAGATTACAGGCTTGGGGTGAAGGTGATGGTACTCTTTCATGCTCTAGCTGCAAAAATAAGCTCTGCCCACTTGAGGAGAAAATGAGATGGTTCTATCAATAGACTGTGCAGATGTTCAGAATGATTGTGTTCCACTGGGCTTTCTGTACTTGGCTCCCTCTACGAGCTCTTCTGGGTGCATTGGGTCCTGCTCCTTAAACGGGGGGTGGGGAAACAAGTGGTATCTCCCAACTTGTGCCAAAATGAGCTTGTCACACAGAGTACTTCCTTTCATTTTTTTACATACTTTGAGCAGCAAAAGAGCTAACCCGTTGACAGTTAACTTCAATACCAATTGATCCTTTAACAAGTGCTTAGATGAATGAGGCAGTGCCTACATCACTGAGTTCTCGTTTCAGGCTCTCTGCAAACTCAAGCAGACCGTGCTGCTATAGTTACGCTTGTTTCACATTTTCATGGTTTTCTTTGCAACCATAACAGTTTGCCTTCATTTTTAAAAAAAGAGATAAGCTGAAATTTGGAGAATGAGAGCAGCTTGAGAGGAAGTCTGCATACCACCGAATTCATGGTGTACCTTGGCTAAAAGGAAATCTTACGCTTTCAGCTTTAAGAAAGTGTATCATATCCCTTGTAGCTTTGAAGAGAACCTCCCAAACGTGACCCAGCATATTGCTGATGGTTGAGTCTAACTTTCCAACAAGGCTTGACAGTTTTACTTCTGCTGCTCCTGCTCATTGTTCTGTATCCAGCAGTGGAATGGACAATAATCAGGTCAGTTTCATGCTGCTAGTCAGGGGTAACTATAAGCAGCAATAGAGGCACTGGATCTAGGGTACGGGATATAGCAGTGGACACCTCCCCTTCCCTAGCAGCAGCCAGAAGCCTTTGTAGCTTTGAGTTATGGGGAGGAGAGAATGCAAGAAGATTTCTCCTCGCTTCTAGAAGGTGGGGAGGAAGAGAGGGTACAGGTTTATCTGATCTCTGGTGGCTAGAGGATCCCCTAAGCTGGGCCCAGGGACATCTGCTTCATAAGAACCTCAACAACTGGAGGAGAATTGAGATTTTTACCAGAGCATGATCCCCGGACTTGTAGGTCCCTTCCTCTTTCATCTCTACCTCTGTCAAGAAGGTGTTAAGTTTCTCAAGTCCTTGTGGAGACCAGGCACGGGAAACTTTAACCCCAAAGCCAATGCTTCTTTCAGCTACCAGAAAAAGAATAGTGGCTTCCAACTGCACCCTAGTGTGTGGTTTGTGTCATGGGCCAGATAGTCTAATGCAGTGACTCTCACCTTTCCAGATTCCTGTACTCCTTTCAGGAGTCTGATTTGTCTTGTGTACTCCCGAGTTTCACCTCACTTAAACTGCTTGCTTAACAAAATGACGAATACAAAAGTCATAGCACACTAGTACTGAAAAATTTCTAATTTTTACCATACAATTATAAAATCAACACATATAAATATTACACTGAAATGTAAAGTATCAGAGGAGTAGCTGTGTTAGTCTGGATCTGTAAAAAGCGACAGAATCCTGTGGCACCTTATAGACTAACAGAAGTATTGGAGCATAAACTTTTGTGGGTCAATACCCACTTTGTCAGACACATACTCTGTTGCTTTTTACTGAAATTCAAGTATATAGTATATAGAGCAGTATAAACAACTCGTAGTACAAACTAAAATTTCATACAGACTTTGCTATTGCGTTTTATGTAGCCTGTTGTAAAACTAGGCAAATACCTAGGTGAGTTGATGTAACCCCTGGAAGACCTCTGCATACTCCCAGGGGTACATGTACCTAGGGTGAGAACCACTGGTCTAATGCACCAGTTCCTGAACCTGTCTTCCATGTGTACTTGCTGGCAAGTTATATGGTGCTGTCTGCTTGACTTGATCTATATAGTTTTCTAGGCTCTTCATTGCAACAAGCCTGGGTGCCTGCAAAAGTACTGGGAAATGAGGAATAGGCACTCTCCCCTTCTGCCCTAATGGGAGCTGCTATGTAGGAGTGAGAGAGGAAATGGGAGGCCACCTGCTAATGGGAGAGGATCAGGCATTGGAGGAGCATGTGCAGGAGAATGGGGAGAAACTTAAATAAGGGTGAACATGCGTGGTGGGGTATGCATACCCCATCCCCTGCCAGGGTGGATAGTGAGGATGTGGACACTGCGGTTACTGTCTACCCGACTGTCTCATACCTCACCACACACAAGTCCAAGGGCCAGAGTGAAAGCAGTGGTCCTTGGGTTTGGGGCAGCGTGGCCTAGTGGCCATTATTCAAGGGGCTGCCACCAGGGGGGTGGTGGCCCAGGTAGTGAGGCTTGGAGCCCACCTGGCTCCACTTGACCCCGGCCCAGAACCCTATCCGTGGCGGAGTGGCCCACCACTGGGTCAGCACAGAATCCCAATGAAACACAGGTGCTGACCTCACCCAGGTGGGGGGGAATATCACTTGCTCACTCTCCCTGAGTCACTTCCTACCATGCTTCCTGACGTTGTAGTCCATGGGCTATCCGGGTCTCTGGGCTCTTCAGCACAGGTAATTCCCTGGGGCTTCATTAGCTACAGATATCCAGTCTGGTTCTTGGGATCTCCGGCTCCTGCAGCCAAGGGCTGTGGTGGCTTCTCAGCTGGAGACTCCACCAAAGGTCCTCCCTCTCCAGCAGTCAGTCCAGACTGAACTGCTCCCTTTTATACTGGCATAGCACTTGGAGCATGCCCAGTATGGTCTGAGGGGCAGGACTTCCTCTGCCCATACTGTGGTGTTAATCCCTTCCAGCCCACTGTGGGGTATGCACACCCCATCACAATGTGCCATATCAATTTAAAAAATCAGTTATCTCAAAGAAGACCTACTTTTTGTAAGAATAATTGGGATAAAATATAACATGGTTTTATAAAAGGTAGATCGTGCCGGACCAACCTCATATCCTTCTTTGAGAAGATAACCAAGTTTTTAGACAAAGAAAATGCAGATCTACTCTGCCTGGCTTTCAGTAGGGCATCTGATACAGTTCTACATGGGGAAACTAGTTAAACTGGAGAAGATGGGGATTAATATGAAAACTGAAAGGTGGGTAAAGGGTAGACAACTGGTCATACTGAAAGGTGAACTGTTATGGTGGAGGAAGGTTACTAGTGGAGTTCTTCAGGGCGTGGTCTTGGGTCCAGTCTTATTTAACACGGATTGCTGGCCTTGGCATAAAAAGTGAGAGCGTGCTAATAAAATTTGTGGATGACACAAAGCTGGGAGGTATTGCCAATACAGAGGAGGACCAGAATATCCTACAAGGTTTGAATGACCTGTAAACTGGAGTAATAGAAATGAGATGGAAATTTAGTAATGTAAAGTGCAAGGTCATGCATTTAGGGAATAACAAGAAGAAATTCTCCTGAGCTGGGGATGTATTAGTTGGAAGTGACGGGGGTGGGGGGCTGGAGAAAGACCTGGGTGTATTGGTTGATCACAGGATGACTATCGGTTGTCAATGTGATGTGGCTGTGAAAAAGGCTGATGCATCAGGTGAGGTATTTCCAGTAGAGACCGGCAAGTGTTAATATCACTGGAGAGGCCTCATCTAGAATACTGTGAGTAATTCTTGTCTCCCATATTTAAGAAAGATGAATTCAAAGTGGAACAGGTGCAGAGAAGGTTTACTTCTCTGAGAAGTGTGATCTGAGAAATGAAAACCTTCCTTATGAGAGGAAACTCGACGAGGCTGGCTTGTTTAGCCTAACCAAAAGAAGGGTAAGGGGAGATATGATTGCTCTCTCTAAATACTGGGGAGGGAGAGGAGTTAAGAGCCAGTGTTGACACAAGAACAAATCGGTATAAACTGGCCAACAAGTTTAGGCTGAAATTAGACAACCTTCCAAGGAGAGCAATGAAGGGGGGAAAAAAAAATCTAACTTCAAGATTGAGTTAAGTTTATGGAGGGGAGGGGATGGGATGATGGGGCATATGGCCTATCAGCAACTGCCAGTAGCAAAAATACCCAATGGCTGAAGATGGGACTCTAGATGGGGAGGGCTCTGAGTTACTACAGAGAATTCTTTCTCAGGTGTGTGGCTGGTGGGTCTTGCCCACATGCTCAGGGTCTAACAGCTGATCACCATATTAGGGGTCAGGAAGGAATTTTCTCATCGGTCAGATTAGCAGATACCGTGGGTTTCTTTCACCTTCCTCTGCAGCATGGGGCACAGGTCACTTGCTGGTTTGAACTAGTGTAAATAGTGAATTGTCTGTGACTTGAAGTCTTTAAACTGCATTTCGAGGACTTCCATAACTCAACCAGAGGTTATGGGTCTATTACAGCAGTGGGTGGGTGAGGTTCTGTGGCCTGCAATGTGCAGGAGATCAGACTGGATGATCACAACGGTCCCTTCTGACCTTAAAGACGGAGTCTAAAATGCATCAAATGCTTTGGTAACTCTCAAAGGTGCACAGTTACTGTGTGTTCTTTTTATACAATGGCAAATGTGTTGGGAATGGTCTCTGTGTGATGCCAAGCTTGTCAGGGTTGTGGGATGGGAGTTAGCGACCCCCATAGTTTGACCGTTCTTATGTCCCTGGTCTGGAAAGCACTCGATCTTGTGGCTGAATGTTGCTGGAGAAGCATGGTCAAAACCTGTCCCCTTTTCTCCCCACTTCCCACCCCTTTCTTCTTCCCTGCAGAGCTGCCACTGCCACCTCCACCCCCTCCAGGAGAGGAGACGGGCATCTCCCCAACCAGTGCTTTCCCACTGCCTCCACCGCCATTCGAAGAGCCCTTCCCCCCAGCCCCAGAAGAGGTTTTTCCTTCTCCCCCTCCCCCCATGGCTGACGAGGGACTTGCGACTGGGGTGCCTGACCCACAGGTAAGTATAGCCATAGCTGGTCTGGGGTTCATTGCTTAGGTGGGCCACTCTAGTCCCCTGTGTTCTGAACACGTGCAGGCACTTGGCAGGGCTGCATGGCCTTGAGTCAACATCTCTGCAGGCACACCTCAGCACTGGGAAGATGCTGGGAGCAGAGAAGCTCTCGCATTTCAGGCACCTCCTTAGTGTTTTCAAAGTGCTTTGTTCCTGGGGAAGCCACTACTGTGGCACCATTTGTCTGGGCCTGCATTCTGTACTGCCCACAGTGCTCGCATAGCATGTACCTAACCCCCCACCATTCCCTCTAGCTTGCCTCTTGTCCAAAATCAGTTGTAGGATTATGCTGTGATCCCAGGCCAACAGCATTCTGTCCCAGCAGAGGACTGTGGGGCTGGGAACCTCATGGTGGGATAGAGGATGTCCCCAGGTTTGCAGCTGTTCCTGATAAGGGTGAGTCACATAACACGCCCTATTGCTCCTTCCTCCCCCATTGGTTGGTGACACAGGTGCGTGGGAAGATGAATAGTATTGAACTGGAGATTGACTCGCTGTCCTCCATGCTGGATGACATGGAGAAGAATGATCCCTTCAAATCCCGGGTGAGCTTCCCTCCATGGTGCATTGCATTCTCTGTATGGGTCGTGTTGAAGGGGAGGGGTGGTAGGCTGGTTTCACTAGGGGTAAGGTCGGGTCAGAGGGGATGGCTGAATGGGGATTGTGTGGTAGGGGCCATTACTGAAGTAGGAAATGGATAGATAAACCATAGAGGGAGGGAGCATAGCTGGAAGGGGAAAAACCTCTCAGTTGCAGGTCAGTGAGGGATGTTTAGTGGATTGAAGGGGTAGCCAGATAGATGAGGTGGAGTGTGGAGTCAGGGAGGAGAAAGAAGGGCAGCTCTAGTCCCCCCTCAGTCTGTGGGAGTGGATGAGCTCAGTGTGTGTCTGAGGTTGGGGATTGCCTCAAGCAGCGATGCAGACTTACGCTGAAGTGCATCAACATGCTCTGCAAAGCATGGTGGATAATCACTTGCATAATACTGATTGGCTGTCTGTTCTCCCCATCTCTTCTCCTTGCAGATGTCTCCAGGATCCACAGCTCCCCTGGAAATATCTTCTGCCCCTAAAGGCCATGTAGAAATCATGGCTGTGCCTAAAGATCCCCCAGCTCCTGCATCTTTCCCCCCCAAGTTCACCCCAAAACCCAGTGGAGGCTTCACACCAAAACCCTCTGAAGTGAATGTGGTCCCTGCACCAGCACCTTGGGCAGCCCCACAGCAGCGTAGAGACCCCCCAGCAACACAGTCCAGAGCGCCAGTCCCATCTGCGCCCCTTCTTCCCTCAGCCCAGCCTGCCCCTAAATTTACCCCACCCACTGTTGCCAGCTCTCCCAAATTTGGATCCAAGCCAGCTGCTGGTGCTTCTGGGGTCCCCACAAACTCCATGAGATTTACTGCCCCTCCCCCTGCTCAGACCCGATTCACAGCCCCTTCAGCTATGGGCTTGGCCCCAAGGCCCCAGCCTCCCAGTTTCACCTATGCCCAGCAGCGGGAGAGACCTCAGGTGCAGGAGAAGCCACATCCCACGGGACAGCCTGCTGCCCCACGGGACATGGTAAGGAGCAGAGCCATGCTCCAGATGGCTTGTGACCAGGAGTGTGTCGGGGATGGGGGGAGAAAATGGAATTGCCTCCAACATAAGGAGAGTTAGTACTCATCCGAGAGGGAGCAGCTGAAGAAGAGACCTCACTGTGTCTTATGTGAGGGGAGGGGGCAGGCAGTAGGTGGAGAAGGGTATTCCCCAGAGATACCTGGGAAGGGGGCAGGCATTGCAGGGTGCTCCTGAGAGATACTGTGCCAGTGGGGAAAGGGGCACAAACATGGGGGGAGGGAGGGCTCCCATCCTCCCAGTAAGTGCTTTCTGGTGCTGAATGTCTTCCTCTGTCTTTCTGCAGCACAGGGCTCCTGTGGTCACTGGTTCAGAGCCCCCCAGGGGAAACTCCTCATTGACCATGAAAGAGGTGGAAGAGCTGGAGCTGCTGACCCAGAAGCTCATGAAGGATATGGAGCACCCACCCCATGCGGAAGCCTCCACTTCTGGTGGGTGCTGGCAAGTGAGGTCCCCCTGTGGAGAAGCTGGGTATTAGTCTGGGTTATGGTGGCTATTTCCCCTTCTGTAACCACCTTCTTCCTCCTATGGCAGAGCTGTGCGGCCTCTGCCGGAAGCCCCTTTCCCGAACTCAGCCCGCTGTGCGTGCCCTTGACCATCTCTTCCATGTGGAGTGCTTCACTTGCTTCAAGTGTGAGAAGCAGCTGCAAGGGCAGCAGTTCTACAATGTGGATGAGAAGCCCTTCTGTGAGGACTGTTATGCTGTGAGTGATGGAGGGGCCCATGGTGTGGGGCACTGCTGTGCTGGAAGGGGAATGGGCATAGGAGTGTTGCCCACTCACAGCACAGCACAGTGCCCTGTGTGGCTGGCCTGCCCCCGTCTTCCCTCCCTCAATTGCTGAAGGAAGGCTGCCCCTCCTGTCCAGGGATACTGTTGGGTTGGGCTGCTCATGTCTCTGGCTCACTTGCCCTGTCCTCTCCCTAGGGTACCCTGGAGAAGTGCAGTGTCTGCAAACAGACCATCACAGACCGGATGCTGAAGGCCACAGGCAATTCATACCATCCCCAGTGCTTCACCTGTGTGGTGTGCCAGACCCCCCTTGAGGGGGCATCTTTCATTGTGGACCAGGCCAATCAGCCCCACTGTGTGGATGACTATCACAGGTAGGCAGGAAGCATCTGGCCAGAGGAGGAGCCAGCCCCACAGAGAGAGCCTCCCAAGAGAGGAGATGTGTTTCTCCCCCCCGCCCGCCGCTCATCCTTGCTGCTCGGCTGCCTCTCTGCTCTCCTGCAGTGTTTGGCTGGATCCCCATTGGGAAGGCTGCAGTTGTCAGTGTCTCATCTCTCCTCTGTGTGCTGCAGGAAGTATGCCCCCCGCTGTTCAGTCTGTGGTGAGCCCATCATGCCAGAGCCCGGAAAGGATGAGACCGTGCGTGTGGTGGCCTTGGAGAAGAACTTCCACATGAAGTGCTACAAGTGCGAGGTAACCAGCCTCTCCTCCAAATCTCCCTCCATTTCCCCTATGTCCATCTCCTGTCCATGTCTCACTATGGCATTGTCCTGTTCTCAAGCCTGTCAGCCCTCCCACGGGGCCTTCCATGTGCATCTGTCTTTCTCTCTCTTCCCTTCCCCCCACCCGTGTCTTGTTCACATTAGTGTTAGTTGTCACTGAACTTCCTGTCATCTATTTTTATTTTATTTTATTTTCCCCCCCTCAGGACTGTGAGAGGCCCTTGTCTATTGAGGCAGATGAGAACGGCTGCTTCCCCCTGGATGGTCACGTACTGTGTATGAAGTGTCACACCACTCGTGCCAAAGCTGCGCGCTGAGGGGCTTGGAGTGGGGTATGCCCTTGATACCTCTCCTCCCCCATACCAATGGCCTGCATTCCCCTGCTCTCAATGGTCCAATCCCTTTGCCCTACAGGGCACATTCCTACTTAGATACCCTGGCAGTGATCCTTCCTTCACACAGGGATCACCACCCCATATCCCTTCCTCCATGCCAGGATCCCCCTCTGCAATGCCTGCTTTTCCTGGTTCCAGTGCATTTCAGACTGGGGAGTGTGGGAGATTCCCCCCCCCCCCCCGCCCTGTTTCCCATAAATTTGCTCTAGAATGGACATTTCAATAATCCTGGAGGAAATAGGTTGGCCTCTCCAACAGTGTGCTCTTACTCCTTCAGCTCTACCTGGTAGAGCTAGGCAGAACTGCTTAGTGGTTGTGTCTGAGGCTAAAGGTATCTTTGCTCTATGGAGCAGTACACATATTTGGCATTGTGAGATGAAGTGCCCGTCTCTTCAGTGCTCCTTTCTCTGCTGTCTCCCTCTCATGCCTATGCTCCTAGATATGGGTATTTCTGAGAAGAGTGGAGACGGAGCTTGGTGGGCAGCCTTGCTCCCCGGGTTGGAAAGAGTTTTTAATCTAGGTTTATAGCTTTCCTGCCTCTGTCGATTTCACCAGCTGGCTGATCCTGTCTAACATTTTTCCCTGCCAGATAAACCTGTCAGCCTGGGGAGAGGCCTCTCACTGGGTTTGGGACCCTCTTCCTCCCCTCCCAGAAGGTCTCTACTCCCCACTTCCTTTCACTCAGTGTCTTCCTTGGTGCTTGGCCCAGTCGCTTGGCACAGCAAACTATCCAAAGGATTTGTGTTTACACAAAGGACTCCTAGAGCTCATTACTGGGCGCTGGCAGCCCCCACAGGGAACGGCCCCAGGGTGCTGGCAGTGACTCCTAATACCACAGGTTGGAGGAATGTCTCCCCAGGTACCAATAGGGGTTGCTCACTGTTATTGGGAAGGCTGCAGTGATAATTGCAATGGCCTAATGGGCTCTGCCTGTCACTAGGGCAATCCCCTCTTCCTGGGCTGGAATTGCTCTGACTGAACGGGCATTTTGGATACTGTACTTTCCAGCCACTGTGTGCATCCAATAAAACATTTTTATTGAAATCTCCTCCTTTGGTCTGTTAATCCAACCTTGTGCACGAGAATCACTATGTTCCACTACCATACAAGCTATGAGATGGAGAGTTGCTGGAACAGCAATGCTGTCACTTCCCCATTCCTCACCTGAACCCTGGGGCTATGGATTCTGCCTTTGCATTGGCAATGAGAAGGGCTGGGTCTCCCCACCCTCCATTATTAGCTTCCTCTTCAAACTGTGTAAGATGAAGAGCTCAACACTCTATAAAAATCTGGCCCTTTGCTCAAAGGTATTTAGACATATATTGATGCAGATAAGACACCTGCTTAGGTACCTAACTTCTGTTGATGCATCTCTAAGAGCCTTAATACTGAATATCTGACCTTAAAGCTCTCCATACTTTTGATTAGGTTAACTGTTTGTTCTCTGGACCTTTTCCAGAATTGAATGGTGCCCAATCCTGAATGCATATCCTTCTTTGGAAGTACCATAGCATCTCTGGGCTCTTTAACAATGCTTCTGTTGTATCCTCTGCTTTTTGACACCTAAATCTTATGGATCTAGCCCAAGTGACACACATCTTCAGATCTCCACTCAACTACTGCCTAATCCTCTAGGCACCTCAACTTCCTCTACTAAAGTCCCTTAGGTGCCAAGTTTCTGCCAATGAGCATGTGCACAGCCCCCTTGGGTGGGGTGCCCAGGTGCTTATCTCACACTTAAACACCAGGTGGGGGAACACCTACTTTATCTTGTGTGTGGGGCCTGTTCCATTCAGAGTTCTCCAAGCATGCTAAACACCACATAAAATGGTGGGAGGGGGGAGTAGTGGTGGTGTCCCCTCTAATTCTTAACCCACTGGTTAGAGCTCTCAGCTGGGATGTGGGAGACCAGGTTCAGTTCCCCCTCTGCCTGATGTGGAGAAGAGATTTAAATTTGGGTTCTGTCTCTCTCCCTCCCCCCCCCCACAAGAATGCCCTAATCACTGGTCTATGGAGTCCTCTCTCTGGCCTTAAGTTACTTACAGAGCGGAACAGCTCAAACAAGAGAAATGAGAAGCATGCCCCATAGACCAGTGGCTAGGGCATTTGCATGGGAATGGGGCCACACAAGTTCCAGTTTCTTCTCCACATCAGGCAGAGGGGGCAATTGAGCCTGGGTCTCCCATAGCCTGGGTGAGTGCTCTAACCCCTGGGGCAAAAGTTATAAAGGGGGAGGAACAGCACCACCATCTCACTGTTTTAAAAAACAAAACAAACACCACTTGCCTAGCCCCAGAAGAGGGGTTTGTGGCTGTGAATCCTGAGAAGAGATAGGCACCTAACCTGTTAGCTCTGTCTAGTGTCTCTGCAGCACTCACAGGAGTGAAAAGCAGGACAATCTTTAGATGCTATAGTATGTAGCTGGGACTCTGCTACACATGGTGTAGCAGTAGAGAATGAGGAGGGGCCAGTTTCTCATAGTAATTTTTCTGAGTAGAACCACATTTTGTCTCCCTCTCGCTTGCAACATGTTTTGTGTTTAACCAGTACAGTATGTAGGTTGCCTTATTTTTATGATTCTAAACATACTGTGAGTACGAATAAAGTTTTGGAACTTGAAAGTCAAACTATTAATGCAAATAGAAAATTGCATTAATAGACACAGACAACAGTTGCCTCCCTCCAAAGATCACTCGCAAACTGAGAAGCAACTGACCGCTGAGGCATCCCACTAGCAGCTTTGTGGTCATGTGAATGCTTGATGCTTCTAGCAAGCAAGAGGTTGTGTATCTAATTCATAGGCCTTTCTAGCCCAAATAAGAATGTGGTGGAAATAATACTTGTTGCTTTACACACAAATTCTTGCATTCATTCCATCACTTCACAAACATCTACTGCTAGCGATGCCTCGGTGCATTAAGTGTATAAATGCTTTATTTGACTGACTGACTCACTGTTGTCAGAAAACCCAGTATCTCTTATTTTGCCTGGTCTTGCACATACGTGTAATCTTTTCTGCCTGATACTTATTTACAGCTGAATTAATACTTCTAGAGCTGTGGTAGGTGCTCTTGATTTTTTTTGTGCTGAAGGCTTCTGGTTTGTGCACTGAGCACTGTAGGGTGTGTGTGCATTACATATGCATCTTACAAGCATCTCCTGTTACAATCCCATAAAGTTAGTCCTATTGCTTGCTGTCTCTGAGTTGTGAGATCATATGCACAATGAGACATGCTTCGCCAACTTTAGTGCAATTGAAAGCTCAGCATCATCTTAACCTAGCCTATGCATATCGAATGTAACCTGTTGCTTGTAATAAACTCATTGTTCCTGGTGGCAGGAAACAAGGGTGGGAGAGTTGAAAGCAACACTGTCAACTTGAAACTCGTGTTTCCCTCTGAATGCTTCATCTCTATTCTAAGTAACCCCCAAAATCACTAGAAGTGAAAGAGATTAGAGAAATATTCTCCTTTGTTTGTTTACAATGTGTATTTGATAACATTGTCTAGGCATTTTTCCTGTTGATGGTTGGTTGCCCTTCCTGTGTGATCCACTAGTATGATATCACTCAAATATTGCTCTGGGGAAGCTTATGTTCAGCCTATTCCCCAGGTTCTGCACAAGGGTATTTTACTTGTAACAGGTGCAGCAAAGGTGAAGCTAAAGGGGTAGCTGGTGAATATATTGGGGGTCTGTATGTGTGGAAGGGACAGGAGAGGTAGATTCCCAAGTTGCTCTTGAACTGACCTAAAAGATCCTTCCTCATCTAAGCTGGGCACCGGAAAACTACCACTGCCTGAATGTTTTGAAATTAGCTTAAATTGAACTTTCAGGTTTACGGCACCTCTAGTGTCTTGCTGAGATAGGTATACTGGCAAAGCAACTGTTTTGTGTAGACAAGGCCTTAGTTCCAGTGGTTGAGTCCTTAAAGGCCAAAGACTCTCTTGCAGTCTGTATGTACGTGGCTATTGCTTGTCACATATACATCCCATGATCATAAAACTTGCCATAGAACCATTGGGTTAGAAGGGACTGCAAGGGTCATCTAATCTAGTCCCCTGCCAAGATGCAGGATTTATTTCATCTAGACCATCCAAGACAGATGACTATCCAGACTCCTTTTGAAAACCTCCAGTGAAGAAGCTTCCACAACCTCCCTAGGCAGCCTGTTCCATTGTTGTACTGTTCTAACAGTGAGGAAGTTTTTTGTTTTGTTTTGTTTTCCTTGAGATTTAATCTAAATCTGCTATGCTGTAGTTTGACCCCATTGCCTCTTGTCCTGACTCTGTGGCAGAAAAGAACTTTTCTCCATCTTTTTTTTTTTAATGGCAGTCTTTCAAGTATTTGAAGATGGCTGTCAAATCCCCCCTCCCCAGCCTTAATCTCCTCTTTTCCAAACTAAACATACCCAGTTCCTTCAGCCTTTGCTCGTATGGTTTGCATTCTATCCCTTTGATCATCTTTGTCACTTGCCTCTGGATCCTTTCCAGTTTCTCTACATCCTTTCTATGCATTGGTGACCAAAACTGTACACAGTACTCCAGCTGAGGCCTAACCAGTGGCAATTAGAGTGGTACTATCATCTGTGACTTGCATGCTATGCCTCTGTTAATGCAACCTAAAACTGCATTAGCGGTTTTTTTTTGTTTTTGTTTTTGCATTGCATTGCTGACTCATGTTGAGGTTGTGATCCACCACAACTCCCAGATCCTTCTCAGCAGTGCTGCTGCCAAGACCGTTTCCCCCCCATTCTGTATTTGTGCCTTCGGTTTTTCTTCCCCTAAGTCTAGCACCTTGCATGTGTTTCTGTTGAATTTCATTTTGTTCTCTATAGCCCAATCCTCCAATTTATCACGATCTCTGAATTTTAGCTCCAAAGTATTGGCAAACCCCTGCCCCTTGCAGCTTTGTGTCATCTACAAACTTGATCAGTGTGCTCTCTATACCTGCCTCCAGGTCATTAATAAAGATGTTAACATTGGACCTACAACAGATCCCTGTGGAACCCCACTTGAGACCTCCCTCCAATCTGACATCATTCCATTAATAGTTACTCTTTGCAGTTGTTTAACCATTTTTTTGTATCCGTTTAATAGTAGTTCCACCAATCCTGCATTTCTCCAGCGTAGTTATCAGAACATCATGTGGGAATGTCAAAAGCCTTGCTGAAGTCCAGGTATAATATGTCCACCATGTAGCAGGTGTGTGTGTAGAGTTAACAAAAGCCTTTCTGCAATACAGCTGTGTGTGTGTTTTGGGGGGGGGGGTGTCAATAAAATTTGCAATAGGAAATCTAATTCTGGATTTCTTGTGTGCATTTAAGCCAGCAATATTCCCTGTTGATTTCTTTGGCATGCTTCCTGTAATAGAGATGCTGAAGTGCTTGTGTTGGCATACAGAGACTGGCCCAATGATCTAATACCTAAATGTAGTTGTTGCTAGGATGACCACCCACAGGTGAAAAATTGAGACGGGCTGGGAGGTAATAGGTGTCTACATAAGACAAAGCCCCAAATCTCAGGACTGTCCTGATTTTTACAGTGACATCTGGTCACCCTAGTTGTTGCATACATGAAACTCTGCACAACAGGACAAGAAGTGAAGCATAATATTCCATCCCATTGAAATGGTATGGGAGAGTGATTAGGAGTATAGAAAATGTGTGCTCCTGGCCTGAAAAATGCAATTTTGCAGATGGCAAACTGGATCTTTTCCAGGAAAACCAGTCTCCCACTTGGTTTGGGGCAGTGAGCACTCTACAAGCTAGACAAAATGGATACTGCATCTGCTACTGCAGTGGTCACCAACTGGTCGCTCATAATTGACTGGTTGATCCTAGAGCATGATCTCCAGTGGTGCAGTGTGGCTGCCACAAAGGCAGACTCCCTACTTTGGCCCCACGCTGCTCCCAAAAGTGGGCAGCGGCCCTTGTGGGGGTGGGGGCGAGACGGGGGTCTCCCTCTGTGTATTGCTCCTGCCTGCAAGCACCCTGCAGCTCCCCCTGCCAGAGAGGGGCTGCATGTGGAGCTACATGCATACCCCCCAGGACCACAGGGGTATGTTGGGCCCCTTCCAGGAGCGGTGTGGGGCTGAGGTAGGCAGGGACCCTGCCTTACCTCCGGCAGCTCCCAGTAGGTGGCAGGCGCAGTGAGGCTAACTGCTGCCTGGCGGGAGGCAATGCCCCAAGCCTCAGCCCTGACATCCCCCTCGCAGAGCCTGCACCCCAACCCCCTGCCCCAGGCTCAGTCCAGAGCCCCCACCCCCTCCCGAACCCCTACCCCAGCCCGGTGAAAGTGAGGGTGGGGGAGAACGAGCAGGGCGGGACTTTGCGGAAGGGTAGATCCTTGGTTGAAAAGTGATCTTGGGGTGTAAAAAGGTTGGAGTCCACTGTACTACTGACTTAGTGTTGTTCCACCAGGTGTTGCTGCTTGGTTGTGCCCCCTATTTTTATTCTGGGGGTATTTTCATGCTGCTGTGCTTCTGCCTAGCTTGCCTGGAATTCTGGGGATGTGCCATTATCACTTCTGAGTAATACATAAATATTCCAGTGACAGATAATGGAGTTGCATTTGTTTTTCTTAGTGCGCTAATTCATCGCCAATTGTAGCCAACAGGGATACAAGTCCTAGAAGTGCCTTTGCTTCGATAGCAATCAATCTTGTTCAACATGAAACTGATAAGTAGCCCCTCAAATTGGAGCAGTGGAATGGGGGAGGGATAGCTCAATGGGTTGAGCATTGGCCTGGGTTGTGAGTTCAATCCTTGAGGGGGCTATTTAGGGATCTGGGGCAAAAATCTGGGGATTGATCCTGCTTTGAGCAGGGGGTTGGACTAGATGACCTCCTGAGGTCCCCCTCCAACCCTGAGATTCTATAATCTTCTGTTGGGAGAACTTGGACTGGTGTGCCTTTTTGGAAAGGTGGTGTGGAACTGCAGCCTGCTCGTTCCTCTTGTTCCCACCACACTGGAACATACTCCTAGCCAACTAAACCTGTGTGAAATGGGGGGTGTCCAGACTGATGGAGGGGCATTTTGAGAACTGATTGGTCTTTGAATTTAATTTAAGGGTTTTTAAAATTCTTCTTCGAGTGATTGCTCCAATGCATTCCAGTTAGGTGTGCGCGCCGCGCGTGCACGGTATCTCGGAACTTTTTTCCCTAGCAACACCGGCGGGCCGGCTGGCGCCCCCTGGAGTGGCGCCGCTATGGCGCTAAATATATACCCCAGCCGGCCCGTCCGCTCCTCAGTTCCTTCTTACCGCCCATGACGGCCAGTTGGAACTGTGGAGTGCTCTTCGTTCTCCACGATCCCTAGCGTTCACATCTCCCTTGTATATAGTTAGTTTTTGTAGTTAGTTTTACAATTTTAGTAGTTAGTATAGTATAGTGTATATAGATAAGGTGAAAGGGGGGGGTCTTCCCCTTTCTACCTCACCCGGTGCGGGCTCATGCCCAAGGCACTGGGCTTTAAGCCCTGCGCGGCGTGCCAGAAGCCTATGCCCATCGGGGACCCGCACGACGCCTGTCTCCGTTGCCTGGGCGAGGGGCACAGAACGGACAAGTACTCGATCTGCTCGACATTTAAACCGCGGACCCGAAAAGAGAGAGATATCCGCCTTAAGCAGATCCTCATGGAAGCGTCGCTTCAACCACCGGCACCGTCCGCGCCGGCACCGCGAACTGCCTTGGTGCAGAGCGCGCCGGCGGCACCGGGCCGCTCCACCTCTGCGGCCCCACCGGTGCAGAAGGCGGCTGGAAAGTCCCGGCACCGCTCTCTTTCGCCGCAGAAGAAACAGAGACTGGCGAAGGCGCTAGCTCAAGTCCGCTCGGAGGACTCTGCCAGAGCGGTGACTCAGCCGGCGGCCCCAATGGTGCCCATGCACAAGCCGTGCCCCGAACCCTTGACTCCGGCGCCGCAAGGCCCGTCGAGTCCGGCGCCGCCACGCTCCCCGGTACCGTCCGCGGTTGAGCCCCGGCTACCATCGACGCCGGAGACATTTGCCTCTGCAAGGGACCTGATCCACCTTATAGAGGCACCAAGCCTCCGGCCCCCGGCACCTCCTGTGCGGGCCGTGGTTTCGGCGGGGAAGCCGGCTAGGATGACCTGGCCACCGTCCCTGGAAGGCCAGCATGGACGACGCTCTCGGTCCCGGTCCCGGTCCCGTGGCAGGTCTCCATCCAGGCGCTCACGATCTCGGCGCCGCTCGCCCGTGCGGTATAGGCCCTCACCTCGTCGGTCGCAGTCCCGGTACCGCTCGTCATCGCGGTACCAGTCGTACTCCCGACGCCACACGAGATCCCGGTCGCTGTCGCGTCCGCACCATCGTAGATCGCCGTCCCGGCACCGCGACTCACGCGGACGTTCGTGGCACCATCGCTCTCAATCCCGGTCGAGCTCCCGGCACCGGTCGAGCTCCCGGCACCATGGCGGACGCCATTCCCGGTCGCCTTCCCGGTACCGCCCGGAGCAGCTTCGCACTTCTCTGCCACCCGGGGACGGATTGACCCATTCGGCAGCGCACTCGGCAACCACCTGGGCACCGCCATGGCCTTCTCGACCCGCGTCGGTCGCTTCCGGCGTGGACGCTTACGGACTCCTGCCGCCCACCCCACGAGACCATCCTCAAGGGACTCAACCGTGGGGCTTCTGGGTTCCATGGGCTCAGTACGAGGCCCAGGGGGCGCCTTTTCCACCACGGCCCCCCGCGTCGGAGCGCAGAGTCCCGGAGGCGACGGTGTCCAAACCGGCCCCTTCGCCACCGGCGGCGGACGCAGTTCCATCAGAGTCCCAGGGCCACGCGCAGCCCGCACCCTCCGACGGGCAGGTGGCGGAACCGCCTTCGGAAACAGCCGTCCAGGGATTGTCCTCTTCATCCTCGCCTGATGAGGCGGTGGCCGGGGCAGCGGCTAAGGAGCCTCCCCCCATTGACGTGCGGGCTCACCAAGACCTCCTTCGTCGGGTGGCGACTGCGATGGCCTTGCCCATAGAGGAGGTGCGCGAGGATGAGGACCCGATCACCAATGTGGTCGAGTCTGACATGCCGGTTCGGGTGGCACTTCCGTTTGTACGGACGGTGCAGAAAAATGCCACCACGATCTGGCAGACACCAGCGTCCGTGCCCCCTACAGCCCGCGGGGTTGAGCGGAAGTACTCTGTCCCTCCCACGGGCTATGAATACTTGTACATGCATCCGACCCCAGACTCTCTGGTAGTACAGTCGGTTAATGACAGGGAGCGACACGGTCAACCGGCTTCGGCGCCCAAGTCGAAGGACGCGAGGCGTATGGACCTGCTAGGCCGAAAGGTCTATTCGGCAGGGGGCCTGCAAATGAGGATTGCCAACCAAATGGTCCTCCTTGCCAGGTACGCCTTCGACATTCTGACGTCCCTGGCGAAATTTACCGAGCTCCTGCCGTCGGCCTCCCGTCCGGAGTTCACGGCCATGTTGGAGGAGGGAAGGAGGGCGTCTAGATCCTCCATCTCAGCTGCCCTTGACGCTGCGGACTCGGGGGCGCGGACCCTAGCCTCGGGGGTCACGATGAGGCGTATTGCCTGGCTGCAGTCTTCCACCCTGCTGCCGGAAGTCCAATACACGTTGCAGGACCTTCCCTTTGATACGAAGGGGCTGTTCTCCGAAAAAACGGATTCTAGGATCCAAACATTAAAGGACGGCCGTATCGCAATTCGTACATTGGGCATGCATACGCCAGCAACGCAGCGTAGGCCGTTCCGTCCGCAGCCCTCTCGACCGGCCTACCAGTCTCGGTATTGCCCGTATAACAGCCGACGTCCGGCCCAAAATCGCCGTCGTCCATCCGGCAACCGACGCAACCAGGGCCAGGCCACTTCGAAGGCCCCTCAGGGGGCAAAGCAGGCCTTTTGATGGGACGCTCGAGGACGGCCCATCACTCTCTCCCTGCCGGATCCTTCCCCTCTGTTTTACAACCGCCTTTCCCATTTCTTTTCGGCGTGGTCCCGATTAACATCGGACAGCTGGGTGCTCCACACAGTCCAGTCGGGATACCGCCTGCAATTTGTTTCGCCCCCGCCTTCCCACCCACCCTCCCTGTCCCTCTTCAGGGACCCCTCTCACGAGCAAGTCCTCTTACAGGAGGTTCAGACTCTGTTGAGCGTGGGTGCCATAGAAGTAGTGCCTCAGGACAGACGGGGCAGGGGATTCTACTCCCGTTACTTTCTCATCCCCAAGGCGAAAGGCGGGCTGCGTCCTATCCTGGACCTTTGCGAGCTGAACAAATACCTGCTCAAGCCCAAGTTTCGTATGGTCACCCTGGGGACCATCATTCCCTCTCTGGATCCGGGAGACTGGTTTGCCGCCCTCGACATGAAGGATGCGTACTTCCATGTCGCAATATATCCTCCCCATCGTCGTTTCCTCTGGTTTGTGATCAACGACACTCGCTACCAGTTCGCAGTCCTGCCGTTCGGGCTGTCCACCGCCCCGCGGGTGTTTACCAAATGCATGGCGGTCATTGCCGCAGCCCTCCGACGTCGTCAGATGCATGTGTACCCGTATCTCGACGACTGGCTGGTCCGTGGCCAGTCCCGGCAGCTGGTGATGGATCAGATGTCGGAAATCATGTCTCTGTTCCATCGCCTCGGTTTTCTCATCAATACCGAGAAGTCCACTTTGGTTCCTACACAGCGGCTAGAGTTCATCGGAGCGGTTCTCGACTCCACAGTGGCCAGAGCCTGTCTCCCTTGCTCTCGGCATCAGACGATGGTCTCCATCATCCGGGACCTCGCCGCCTTTCCTACCACGACGGTGCGCTCTTGCCTCCGTCTCCTGGGCCACATGGCTTCGTGTACGTATGTCACCGAGTACGCGAGGCTCCACCTTCGTCCGTTCCAGTCCTGGCTCGCGTCGGTGTATCGACCGCATCGAGACCCCATCGACATGGTGGTCACGGTCACCAGGACGACCCTCGAGTCCCTCAACTGGTGGCTCAACCCAGAGGTCGTGTGTGCCGGAGTTCCGTTCCACCCTCCTCGCCCGTCCGTCACTCTGACCACGGACGCCTCAGCACTCGGTTGGGGGGCTCACCTGGGCGATCTCCACACGCAGGGCCAGTGGTCGGCACAGGAGCTCACCCTTCACATCAATGTTCGCGAGCTGCGCGCCATCCGCCTGGCCTGTCGCACCTTCTGCACCCACCTTCAGGGTCGTTGCGCGACAGTGTTCACGGACAACACCACCGCGATGTTCTACATGAACAAGCAGGGCGGAGCCTGCTCTTCCCCCCTGTGCAAGGAAGTGATGCTCCTGTGGAACTTCTGTATCACCCACTCAATTCGCCTAGAAGCATCCTTTCTTCCGGGAGCGCAGAACACGCTGGCCGACCATCTCAGCAGGTCGTTCCTCTCCCACGAGTGGTCCCTCCGTCCAGATGTCGCCCACACAATCTTCCGGAGGTGGGGGTTTCCCCAAGTCGACCTATTCGCCTCCAAGGAGAACAGGAAGTGCCACCTGTTTTGCTCGTTCCAGGGTCGCTCGCCGGGCTCCCTGTCGGACGCCTTCCTGTATCCCTGGACGGACCGTCTCCTCTACGCCTTCCCTCCGTTCCCGCTCGTGCACCGAGTGCTCCTGAAGCTTCGGAGGGACAGAGCTCACGTCATTCTGGTCACGCCGGCCTGGCCGAGGCAGCACTGGTACACCCTGCTGCTCGAGCTCTCCGTTCGGGAACCCATCCCCCTCCCGTTGTGGCCGGACCTCATCACCCAGGACTTCGGCAGACTCCGCCATCCGAACCTGCAGTCCCTCCATCTTACAGCTTGGTGCCTGAGTGGCTGACCCACGCGGAGAGGGGCTGTTCTACAGCAGTTCAACAAGTCCTGCTCGAGAGCCGGAAGCCTTCCACTCGCTCCACTTACCTAGCGAAGTGGAAGAGATTTGCACTCTGGTGTGATCATCGAGGTCTTAATCCATTTCTGGTCACGGTCCCTACCGTCCTGGACTACCTTTGGCACCTTAAGGAGCAAGATCTGGCGGTCTCATCCTTGAGAGTCCACCTGGCAGCGGTATCTGCCTTCCTTCCCTCCGTGGAGGGGCGGTCCATCTTCTCGAACCCGATGGTTTCCCGCTTTCTCAAAGGCTTGGACTGCTTGTATCCGCCGGTGCGGCGCCCGGCCCCGACCTGGGACTTAAATCTCGTCTTGGCCAAGTTGATGGGTCCTCCGTTTGAGCCCTTAGCCACGTGCTCCCTGCTCTACCTCTCTTGGAAGACGGCCTTCCTCGTCGCCATTTCATCAGCGAGACGAGTCTCTGAGCTTCGCGCTCTTACGGTCGACCCGCTATACACGGTCTTCCATAGGGACAAGGTGCAGCTTCGCCCTCATCCGGCCTTCCTACCAAAGGTAGTGTCAGCTTTCCACCTCAACCAGGAGATCTTCCTCCCGGTGTTCTACCCGAAGCCACATGCCTCGCCTCGGGAGCAGCAGCTGCATACCCTCGACGTCCGCAGAGCGCTCGCTTTCTACATCGAGCGGACGAAGCCCTTCCGGCGTTCGCCCCAGCTGTTTGTAGCGGTTGCCGACCGCATGAAGGGGGAGCCGATATCCTCTCAACGGATTTCCTCCTGGGTCACTGCGTGTATCAGGACCTGCTATGAGCTGGCTCGCCTACCACCAGGTCGCATCACTGCACACTCGACGAGGGCGCACGCCTCATCTGTTGCCTTCCTGGCCAACGTTCCGATCCAGGACATCTGTCGAGCGGCCACCTGGTCTTCGGTCCACACCTTTGCCTCCCATTACGCGTTGGTGCAGCAGTCTCGAGACGACGCAGCCTTCGGCTCCGCGGTATTACACTCCGCCACGTCTCACTCCGACCCCACCGCCTAGGTAAGGCTTGGGAATCACCTAACTGGAATGCATTGGAGCAATCACTCGAAGAAGAAAAGACGGTTACTCACCTGTAGTAACTGTTGTTCTTCGAGATGTGTTGCTCCAATCCATTCCAGACCCGCCCTCCTTCCCCACTGTCGGAGTAGCCGGCAAGAAGGAACTGAGGAGCGGACGGGCCGGCTGGGGTATATATTTAGCGCCATAGCGGCGCCACTCCAGGGGGCGCCAGCCGGCCCGCCGGTGTTGCTAGGGAAAAAAGTTCCGAGATGCCGTGCACGCGCGGCGCGCACACCTAACTGGATTGGAGCAACACATCTCGAAGAACAACAGTTACTACAGGTGAGTAACCGTCTTATCTTTCTGCTCCATAAGTTTGAAAATGGCTTATGGGAAGCTTGCTCTCCTGTGTTTTAAAAGATAAAAAACCTCACCACTATTTTCAGCCAATTTGAACTGATCTATTGGAAACCTGTTGGTGACCTTTAAATAGAATTTGGGTAGAGAATTTTTCTTTCTCATGAACATTTTGGTAGGTGAGGGGAATTCTCAAAAGAAAGGGTTTCATTTCTTGACTATCTTCCTCAGTTTAATAAAAATTTGTAGGTGGAGTGCACAGCGCTGCCTATAGTTTCAGGTTGTCTAACGCTTTCCATTATAAACCCTGTTTTTCAATTACTAAAAACTACCCAACTCTTTCAGCCTGAAATTTCTCATGCTTGGGCTTTGAGATTTTTTTTGTTTTTGTTTTGTCAGAGCACAAGCAGTTCAAGCTTTTCTGGATCAGGGGTAGGGAGAAGGTAACTTTGGCAATGTGTGTAAAACAAAATCAGCGGTAACACCTCCATAGGTTAGAGTAGGAATTAAAAAACTGGCCTGTCATGTTGAGAGAAGTTGTCTTTTGTTGTACCTGTGACTTGCCAAGTTATCTGTGCCTCTAACCATCTCACCATTTGCCCAAGCTCAATGCAACTTACTCTACAGGTGTTCCTTAATTTGCAGAATGTTCCAAGTGCATAGGCTCTCAGTACCCTTTTGTTTAGGGGAAGATGCACTAGGCTTGAAGTCAATGGAACAGGGCCTCACGTATAGCCTTTTCTACTACCTGGTGTTAATATTTCTGTATACTTCATAACCCTTGTGGCTAAACAAGGCTACATGTCCTTACCCAAGGGGCAGACAAATATTCTTCACTCTACAGCTGGAGGCAACTGAGGAATTGCACAAGCTCATGATCCCATTACATCCTTCTTTCTCTCCCTCCCCAATCCATTATAATGGATAGATAGTGGCTGAAGAAGCGTTGCTTGTGGGATGCCTATCATGTTGGAAGATGTGTAGAGAATCAGGGAGGAGATTGCATGAAAAAAGATGGCTTTGTGTTTAAGCCCCTGGATTGGAAACTAGGCAGTTGTTCTGTGTCTGACATAGACTTCAAGCTGCTGCTGGGCAAATCACTTAAACCAGAGGTTTTGCAAGATTGGTAATTGTATGCTCCTCATTTTCTGGAGGCCCACTATGAAACACCTATAAGCTGACTTCTCAAAAGTGCAGAATGCTCTCAAGTAAAGTTGGAGACAGTGGGAGCTGAGGATGGTCGGTGCATCAAATGGGACTTAAAATAGTGGTCATACACAACTTTGTCTTTGTCTCTGTGCCTGTGTTAGTTCCTCAGCTATCTTATCTCCATCTCTCAGATGTTGGGAAGTTACATTCAGTTGTGTGGGAGGCTCTCTGACATTGTTGAAGAAGCCCATGAGGAAACGAGTATTTGTTCCTGCAGTCAATAAAATATATTGGATAGCTGCCTGAGGCCTAGTCTACACTACGATTTTAGGTTGAATTTAGCAGTTACCTCAATTTAAGCCTGGACCTGTCCACACGATGAAGCCCCCCCCCCCCGCTTGTTTTTTTTTTTTTTTTACTTAAAGGGCTCTTTAAATCGATTTCTTTACTCCACCTCCAAGGGAATTAGCGCTGAAATCGGTCTTGCCGGATCGAATTTGAGGTAGCGTGGATGCAAGTTGAAGGTATTGGCCTCCGGGAGCTATCCCAGAGTGCTCCATTGTGACCGCTCTGGACAGCGCTCTCAACTCAGATGCACTGGCCAGGTAGACAGGAAAAGGCCCGTGAACTTTTGAATCTCACTTCCTGTTTGGCCAGTGTGGCACGGTGCAGGTGAGTGCAGATCTCATTAGCAGAAGTGACCATGATGAAGTCACAGGATAGCAAAAGAGCTCCAGCATGGACCGAACGGGAGGTACGCGATCTGCTTGCCATATAGGAAGACAAATCCATGCCAGCTGAACTCCGTTCCAGTAAACGAAATGCCAAAATTTTAGAAAGTCTCAAAGGGCATGAAGGACAGAGGCCATAACAGGGATGCACAGCAGTGCTGCATGAAAATTAAGGAGCTGAGGCAAGCCTACCAAAAAAACAGAGGCAAATGGCTGCTCCGGATCAGAGCCCCGAACATGCCGCATCTTTGAGCTGCATGCCATGCTAGGGGGTGCAGCCACCACTAGCCCAACCCTGTGCTTTGACTCTCAGTGGAAAATCACGCAATACGGAAGCGGGTTTTGGGGACGAGGAAGATGATAGCTCAGAGCAAGGAAGCAGGGAAACCGGTTTCCCCAACAGCCGAGATGCATTTCTCACCCTGGACCTGGAGCCAGTAACCGCCGAACCCACCCAAGGCCTGCTCCCAGACCCTGTAGGTGGAGAAGGGACCTCTGGTGAGTGTACCTTTTGTAAATATTACACATGGTTTAAAAGCAAGTGTGTTTACTTTACCCTGGCATTCACGTCCAGTACAGCTATTGGAAAAGTCTGTTAATGTGTAGGGGGATGGATTGGAAATCCTCCAGAGACATCCATAAAGCTCTCCTGGATGTACTCCCAAAGACTTTTTGCAAAAGGTTTCTGGGGAGGGCACTTAATTCCGTCCGCCATGGTAGGACACTTTACCACGCCAGGCCAGTAGCATATAGTCGGGAATCATTGCATAACCAAGCCTGGCAGCGTATGGTTCCGGTGTTCGCTGGCATTCAAACAACATCTGTTTTGTCTTACTGTGTTATCCTCAGGAGAGTGACGACATTCATCACCACTGGTTGAAATAGGGTGCTTTTATTAAGGGGACATTCAGAGGTGCCCGTTCCTGTTTGGCTGTGGCTGAATAGAAATGTTCCCTGCTGTTAGCCACATTGGAGGGGAGGGGAAGAGAGGTGAAGTGTGAGTGATCTCTCTCACTAAACCAGCAGGCCCTCAATACAAGAGGCAAAATGTGACCTTGTAACGAAAGCATATGTGCTGTGTAATGTGAACAGCAAGGTTTAACGTGAAAGAGTGTATCCAGTGTTCTCTAAAGTGTCTTTTTAACTACCACTCTCCCTTTTCCTCTACCAGCTACAAATGTTTGTCCTTCGCAGAGGCTAGCAAAAATTAGAAGGCAAAAAAAACGCACTCGGGATGAAATGTTCTCTGAGCTGCTGTCCTCCCCCCATTGACAGAGCACAGCAGAATGCGTGGCGGTAGACAATGTCAGAGTGCAGGAAAGCACAATATGAATGCGAGGAGAGGTGGCGGGCTGAAGAGAGTAAGTGGTGGGCTGAAGATGATAGGCAGCGTTAGCTTGCTGACAGAAGGCAAGAGTCAATGCTCAGGCTGCTGGAAGATCAAACTCATATGCTCCAGTGTATGGTTGAGCTTCAGGAAAGGCAGCAGGAGCACAGACTGCTGCTGCAGCCCCTGTGTAACCAACAGCCCTCCTCCCCAAGCTCCATAGCCTCCTCATCCAGATGCCCAAGAATGCGGTGGGGGGGCTTCCGGCTACCCAACCACTCCACCCGAGGATTGCCTAAGCAACAGAAAGCTGGTCTTTAAAACTTCAGTAAGTTTCAAAGGTTTTAAGTGCAGTGTGGCCTTGTCTGTCCTTCCGTCCTTCCCTCCTCCCCCACCCAACCTGGTGCTTTCCTCATTCCCCCACCCCTCCTGGGCTACCTTAGCAGTTATCCCCCTATTTGTGTGATTAATTAATAAAGAATGCATGAACGTGAAGCAATAATTACTTCACTGCCTCTGCAAGTGCTGACTGAAGCGGGGAGGGGAAGGTGGCTAGCTTACAGAGCAGTAGAGTGAACCAAGGAACGGGGTTCATCAAGGAGAAACAAACAGAACTTTCACACTGTAGCCTGCCCAGTCATGAAACTGGTTTTCAAAGCTTCTCTAATGTGCATGGTGCCCTCCTGTACTCTAACAGCCCTGGTGTTTGGCTACACGTAATCAGCAGCCAGGTGATTTGCCTCAACCTCCCACCCTGCCACAAACCTCTCCCCCTTACTCTCTCTGATATTGGGGCGCGCACAGCAAGCAATAACAACAATGGGAGTGTCGGTTTTGCTGAGGTCTGTCCGAGTTGGTAAACTGCACCAGTGTGCTTTTAAACGTCCAAATGCACATTCTACCACCATTCTGCACTTGCTCAGGCTATAGCTGAACTGCTCCTGACTACTGTCCAGGCTGCCTGGATATGGCTTCATGAGCCATGGCATTAAGGGGTAGGCTGGGTCCCCAAGAATAACTATAGGCATTTCAACACCCCCAATGCTTATTTTGTGGTCTGCGAAGAAAGTCCCTTCCTGTAGCTTTTGAAACAGAGCAGAGTTCCTGAAGACGCAATGTCATGTACCTTTCCTGGCCATCCTACATTGATGTTGGTGAAATGTTTCTTGTAATCTACCAGTGCTTGCAGCAGCATTGAAAAGTACCCCTTTTGGTTTATTACACACTGGCTGGGTGCTCCGGTGCCAAGATAGGGATATGGGTTCTGCCTATTGCCCCACCAGTTAGGGAATCCCATTGCATCAAAGCTATAACCTGCACATTTTCCCAGAGTCACTACCCTTGATAGCAGCAGCTCTTTGATTGCGTTGACTACTTGGATCACAGCAGCCCCCCACAGCAGATTTGCCCACTCCAAACTGATGCCTGACTGACTGGTAGCTGTCTGGCATTGCAAGCTTCCAGACGGCTATTGCCACTCACTTGTGAACTGTGAGGGCTGCTCTCATCTTGGTATTTTGGTGCTTCAGGACGGGGAAAGCAAGTCACAAAGTTCCATGAACTTACGCATGCGAAAGTTTCACAGCCACTGGGAATCATCCCAGACCCGTAACACTATGTGGTCCCACCAGTCTGTGCTTGTTTCCCGGGCCCAGAATTGGCGTTCCACAGCATGAACCTGCCCCATTAACACCATGATGTGCACATTGCTGGGGCCTGTACTTTGTGAGAAGTCTATGTCTTCATCACTCTCGTCACCGTGCTGCTGTTGCCTCCTCACCTGTTTTTGCTTTGGCAGGTTCTGGTTCTGCATATACTCGAGGATAATGTGCATGGTCTTTACAGTGCTCATAATTGCCGCGGTGATCTGAGCAGACTCCATGATCCCAGTGCTATGGTGTCTGGGCTGAAAAAAGGTGCGAAATGATTGTCTGCTCTGACGGAGGGAGGGGCGACTGATGACATGGCTTACAGGGACTTAAAATCCACAAAGGGGGTGGCTTTGCATCAAGGAGAAACACAAACAACGATCACACAGACTGGCCCCCTCAAGGATTGAACTCAAAACCCTGGGGTTAGGCCCTTGATTTCACGGAGGGAGGGAGGAAGCAAATGAATACATAACCAATCAGGTCTATTTCTTGTTTTGATCAGCTTCATCTATCTTTTACATCTTTAGGCTGGCAGTAGACAGTTCAGTTTGACTGCTAGTCATTGTAATCTCCTGGGTGCTCAGCAGAAGATGCTGTGTTACAACTGCTAGACATCATCATCTTCTGGCTGGTTGCCAGAAGACAGTGTAGTAGGACTACTAGCCAGGGTCATCTCCTGGGTGCTTGGCAGAAGATGGGAATGACCTGGCTGAGTCACTCCCATATCTGCCCAGGTGCCCCTGACTGACCTCATTGAGATCAGCTAAAAGAATACCCAGGAGTACAATGATAATAGCTACCAGTCATAATGCCCCATCTGCTGCTAAAAAGCAATGAGCTGCTGCTGTGTAGCAACAGTCCCACGTCTGCCAGCACCCAGGAGACTTATGGTGACGGTCAGCAGTGCGGGCTCCATGCTCGCTGTGGTATGGCATCTGCACAGGTAACCCAGGAAAAAAGGTGTGATATGATTGTCTGTCGTTGCTTTCACGGGGCGGGGGGTGGGGTGGGTGGGAAGGGCTGACATGTACCCAGAATCACCCGCAGCACTGTTTTTGCCCCATTAGGCATTGGGATCTCAACCCAGAATTCCAATGGGCGGCAGAGACTGCGTGAACTATGGGATAGCTACCCACAGTGCAATGCCCCAGAAGTTGACGCTAGCCTCAGTACTGTGGCTGCAGTCTGCCCACTTAATGCACTTAGAGCATTTTTTTGTGGAGACACACACAATCGACTGTATAAAAACAATTTCTGAAAAACTAACTTCTATAAATTCGACCTAATTTCGTAGCATAGACATACCCTCCGTGGCTGAGCACCATTGTTCCTGTGCACTGAATGAGGGAAGGGTCCTAGGGAAAGATAGTATGTAACCGTGTAGACATTGTACCCCAATATATACTAGGATTACAGCATAAGAGAGGATGGTAGCAGGGAATTTGTTACTGAACTTGGGGATTGTGAATAAATGTGGCTATTGCTGTGCAAATAAACTATTTGTCCCTGTGTTTACTCTGCCACTTTTGGTGTTGAGTAGAAACCAGACTGCATCACATTTCTGAATCTACATCAAGGAGGTTATCTCATCAGCCGGCTATGTTCCAGTTTATTAAGACAAATGTTTAGTTTTAGGTCAATAAGGTCAAACTGCCCTAGTTGAAAATCAGCAAGACTTAACACTGCTGCATAAAAACTGATGAAAGCTTTAACAATGGCTGTTCCAGATAGAGGCCTGCACCCTCTTATTGCCTTTCATTCTGCATGGACGTGGAAGGCAAAAGTCTAGCTTGAGTTCTCAACATCTCTTCCTGTAGCATACAGCACTTTTGTTCCTCTCTCCATGGCCCATGTGCCACTAGCACCCTGGGTCAGCAGCCCTCTTCCTCATGTCCTTGCCAAGAGCAATCAGATTTCCTGCAGCACTAATAAGGACTGGGGGCCTTATGTGAGCAGATCAGCAGCATGTGGTGTGATATCATGCAGTTCAGATAACTTTTCTTTTTTTGTGATCAGCTGCAGAACTAATCTGAGGGAAGGGGAAAGACTGTCTGCTAAACACAAAGCCAGGAGTAATGGTGTCTGGAAAGGGCTCCTGTTCAGCAACCTGCATTGTTTTTCACTACTGTAATTAAAATGAGCTTCAGTGGGGGTAGGAGTTTTCCTGGGAAGGATTTGACATTCTGGTGTCTGTCTCCCTTGAACAGGGTCTCTCGTGCAGTGTGGCTGCAGGGTTGACAGGAGTGTCATTTTCACAGCAGCAGCTGGGAGTGCCTACATGGGCTTCACTTGAGTGCTTGCATGGCTGATATCTGTCAGATCTTACAGTGCCAGGGCAGCCAGTTTGGGCTGGAGCTGGGAGATCCCCAGGGCCAACAAAAGTGGCGCAGTATTAATAGATACAGCAGCAAATCCAGCCCCACCAGTGTGAGGGACTCCTAGGGTTGAGTGCCTGTTGGGGAACAGGAGAAGGTATAAGCCAGCTCAGGTTTGAGCAGTGTGGCAAGAGAGAGCCTATGCCCAGCATAGCTGGCCCTTACAAAGCTCCCCCTGCATCTGGCCACTACTGCAGGAAAGCGCCATATAGTCCCCACATACTAGTCAAGGAAAGCTACAGAGCCCCCACCTCTGCCACGAGTTTATTTACAAAAAAAGTTACAGGCCACCGTGCCTTCCCCCTGAGCACTGAGACTTTAAAATTCCATATTTTCTTCCACACAGGAACAATCTCCCCCTTGCAGCATGTTTGGAACAGGCTGCAGGAGAAAACAGGTGACAGGAGAAGGGGAAATACAGGCCACACATGGTGGGGTGGGAATAGCCTTGCTTCAGCATTAACCTTGGTTCTGTCTCATGAAAGAAACTGGGACGCACATGAGCAAGAGCAGGGTACCCTATTTCCTTCTTTTTCAGGCTCTTTCCTCCCTCACAGGGAGGAGGGGGCGGTGTATAGTGGGGGAAGAAGTATATCGTTACTTAGCATTATTGCCAGATATACTCGCTGCAAAGAAAGTTAAGAAGAATCCTTACCCTGATCTCTGCAGCTTCTTGTACCTGCTTCCACCATAACAATCAAATCGGGAAGGCAGATGCACTGTTGCAGCAATGGGGAACATATGCTACAAAGGTGGTAGCGGGGAAAGCAGAGATGGGACTTTCTGTTGCCCCAGCCACTGTGTAGGTTCCCTAGAGATTCTTCTCTTCAGCTCTTGTCTCTCAACAGGGGCGTCACTCCATGTGCCTGTGCATCCCTAAAGATTTCCCCCTCTGTACCACTCAGGCCTCAGTCTGTGCTGCAGGGGCTATTTCAGTGCTGCACAGAATATCGTACAGAGAATGTCAAGTGTTGGAGCTGAGAACGGTGTCCTGGCTCTGGTGTATGTACAGCACCCTGCAACCTCGGTGCAGACACACACATGGATGGAGCAGGCAGAGCAGAGGAGGCAGGTTTTGCAGGAGAGTTCTTTTTGTCCTGTTAGTTGCTTTGATCACCTCAGTCTCTCTTCTTGGAAACAACTGCCATGGGAATGGCTCCAAGTGATACCCAATAGGCTTGGGAATGTTGGTAGCTTGAGGGCCTGAGGCCTGGTCACTCCTTGAAGCCCTGGATGCTACAGAGAATCCTCTTCTGGTGGCCTGGAAGCGACACCCCCATCTTTTTCAAGTCCCTTAAAGAGATTGGGGGAGGGAGAAGAGAAAGATCAGCTGACTCACTGCTCTTGCTCCTTGTTGACAGGGGAAGGGAATGGCACATAGCTACCGTTCATTCTGTGGAAATCAAACCCTACGATCTGTTCCTAGGTCCAGGCACTTCTCCCTGCCTCTAGCTTAGAGCTGCTGCCCCCCAGTGCCCTCCCCTGTAATCAATGGACGTTGAGAGCCCACTGCAGGGCTGCATGTCACTGCTGCCATCAGACTCAGCAGCTTACTCTTCCTGCCAGCTGCTGTCTTCTTGGCATGAGGATGTGGGATGAGGAGGGAGGAAGATGGAGACCCATGGCACTGGACCTAAATATCACTGCTGTAAATATTCCACCTGATACAGTTGTTGTCGTTCACCCCCTGCTCCCCCCGAAATAAACCAGCCTCTTCCTACATCCCACTCCTGTGGCTCCAGCCCTTCCTCTGGGCAGATGCTTCCTTAAATTATGTACTTACCGTACTCCCCTAGTGCTATGCATGCTGGTCCCAACCCCGCCCATTTCCTGATATCTCCTTGCAAGCATGAGGGCTGTGCCACCCATGCAGCCTGTTCTGACTCCTTCCTATTGAGCATCAACCGCATGGGCTGCCTGCTGTCTAGGTGGCATGGATGAGCAGCACCTGGTTCAGGCTCCACATGGACAGAGCAGAGAAGACTTTGTCAGTTGGCAGAGCCTGCAGAGGAATCTGTCCTCAAAGGTAGGGGGAGTCCTGCTAGACTCAGCTCTGCTCCTGGATGTACCTTCCCCTCTGGCTCTGAGCAGGAGACAGCCCCTTTCCTGGCAATAGAGACCCAGGCAGAGCTTTAGCATCTCCAGGCCAGACATGCTGTACCTGGGGCAGACTGACTGCCACTGAGGAGCTAAAGCTGGAAGAGCACAGAGTGGCTGGCCAGCTGACTGAGAGAGACACTGGAGAACATGTCCCTACAGAGCCTCACATTCTGCCTTCCCTGCCTAGCCTGAGTCTGATGCAAGCCCCTGCTCCTCCTTTCCAAAGCCCTACATGGGCTGGGAGCAGGCTCACTCAGGAGACTGCCTCTCAGTGCTCAAGAAGAACAGCTGCCTGTGGCTGATGGCAGTCCACAATACGTCTGGGAGGACACATTATAACCCTTATATTTCAGACTCCAGGAGGGCAGAGCAGAGAAGACCGTCAGCTGGCAGAGCCTCTGAGGAAGGGGAGGGCTACCACTATGGAACAAGCTCCAGGGGATTTGGATAAGTCGGTTTTATCACCTTCCCGGAAAGGGGAAAGCTCCCCCTCTTTGTGACTCCAGGGAGCAGGAAGGGGATGCTATGATCCCCTTGGATAATCTGTGTACCCATTTCTGGAGTGTGCTCAGATACCATAGGCATGGCTGCATAAATTTAGTGTGGGTCTCGTCCCAAGCTCTCCTGGCCCAAAGGGGAGCCAGGTCTGCCCAGGAGGGCCACAGTGGTTTCTGCTTACTCAGTAGTGAGCTCCAGGATGGATTCCATGGTGTCCAAGCCAGCAGTGCGGAAGTTGATGATATACCGCTTCATGCGGATGGATTCCAGCCACTCTGGGATTGACTGATAAGGGATCCCGTCAGACCCACTGCAGCTGGGGAGCCGCAGCGTCACCCTGGGGACAAAAAGTCATCATCAAGGCAACTACTTTGAACTGAACGCCAGCACCTTAAAACTGAAATTTATCGAAAGAGCAAGAATACCCTCTGCTGGGGCCAGGGAGGTATGTCTGCTCCCTATGCTCCCTGAGCCTTAACTCACCAACAGTGTCCTGCACACACAGCCTGGAGACTCCTCTCCCCCATGTTGTCAGTGCCCCATTCTCTGGGGAAAGCACCAATGCTGGAGACAGGAATCAACTGCATTCTCTCCCAGTTCTGTGGAACCTCCCAGCCCAGCACCACCTACCTGGGGTCGAAGTCTGCAACAGATCGGAGTAAATGGGGGCTGGAGATGAAGTGTTCTAGCTGGCCCTGGATCTCCTGGAAGCGGGGCCGTCGCATGCGATCGTGCGACCAGCAGCCTTTCATGAGCTCATAGAGGATGGATGGGCAGTCCACAGGGGGTGGGAGTCGGTACCCATCCTCTATGCTCTTCATCACCTACACACAGAAGGGCAGAGAGACTTGTGACCAGATTCTACTCATGGCAGCGATGCCACAGAGATGATCAAAAAGGAGCCAGAATGCCTCCAGAGGGAAGTCCATGCGATGGTCACAGTTTTGTGGGGCCCTATGCAATGAAAAGCAGATGGGGTCACTTCATAAACAGGTGTGTGGGAAAGTTACTGGACAGCCTAGCGAGGGATCAGGATGCTTGGAGGTGCCAGAGAGCACATTGATAGGTACAATGGGGTTTAAATTGACACTTGTCACTGTGCCCCCACCTCCATACACACACGTTCATCTTTCCAAATGTGAGATATGGGGGTCTATAGTCCTGTCCCAGGATTGGTGGGGAAAGGGTTAACAGTCTCTGAGGAAGAATCCAGCGGGATAACCTTGCTGAGCTGGGGGGTGGGGAATAGGGACAACGAGGTAAGATAATTATCCAGAATACTACAAACGGGTAGTCTGGGTAGGAGGGGACTGAGAAGGGTTTTCAGAGGGGAAGGGGGGAAAAAGCTTTTCTCTGTTCTCATGGTGGCCTAGCTCAGAGTAAGCCATCCTTTATCTTTATATAGCATTATAGCTGAAGAAGTCCTTGCTTTACCAACCCTGTTGGGACCAGCCTTCCATGTGGGGTGGGGGAAATACAGGTGTGACATTCCAGAGGGCTGGGTCTTTCTTTCCTCGCCCCACTAACATGAATGAGGTCAGGGTAACAAGAGTTTATTCCCCTGTTATATGGCAGGGGTTAGCATACACTGGTGGCAGTGGCTACTCTTAGAGGGGCTGGGGTGCCACAGCAGGGATTGCAGACAATGGGTTCCCCAAAGTAGGTGGTGGTCCTATGTGCCTTGTCCAGTCCATTCAGCCTAGGCCCAGCCCTGTCTGCTCAGCATATGACCTTGACACCAACACCACAGCCTCTCCCTCCCTGTTACCTCCTGATTGGTCATGTCTCCATAGGGCTTGTCCCCAAAGGACAGCACCTCCCACATGACAATGCCGTAACTCCAGACGTCGCTGGCTGAAGTGAAGATCCGATGGGCAATGGCTTCAGGTGCTGTCCAGCGGATGGGGATCTTCCCGCCCTGCAGGGAGGGGCCAGAGCACAGCTAGCGGTTACCATCTGGTCATATTTCAGGATCCCAAAGTGCAGTACAAACCACATATAACAATGTGCTCACTTCATCCACACAAGCAGCCAAATAAGGCAACTTTTTAACAGTGAGTGACACAGTTTGGGGGAAAAAATGAAGGAGACTCCTTTATCCAACTGACTCCATAGGGGGAATGCTAGGGAGGCATCATAGAACCATCCAGGTTGGAATTTACTCAGGACACCACGGTTAATCCCCAAAGTTTATACAAAGTGACACAGGCTCCTAACTGACTGCAAATGGTCAGGACTTTGGTTTTACGCCTCACCTAAAAGACAGCCCCTCCAGCACAGTGCTGGCCAGCACCACACTGAGGCCCATACTTACTCCAGAGGGAAGAGCACCACCTTCTGAGTCACCCATACCCCTCCTTGCAAGCTTCCCATCCAAATCTTCACCTGGCGTGGTCTCCCTTAGCATGAAATCCAGAAGGCTCTCTACCCACAATGTACAATAACTCCATTTAGAAGTTATAAGACCCTGAGGGGCCCTAGCCTTCACACAGGTTGTTGCCATGTCACCTTAGTTTCGTACGTCCCCTCCACATCGTTTTCCAATATCCGGGACAGGCCAAAGTCAGACACTTTGCACTGCAGGCTGTGAGTTACCAGGATGTTGCGGGCAGCCAGGTCCCGGTGCACATAGTTGCGGTCTGAAAGGTAGGTCATGCCTGAGGCAATGCCTTGTAGCATAACCACCAGCTGTACAGAGCTGAACTTCTCCTCGTTTTCCTACAGGGTGACGGGGAAAGAAACAGGTCCCATCAGGTCACTGGAGTTTGCAGATTCTTGGCTAGCGGGCTTACCAGCTCGCAAGGGGACTAGCGAACATCACAGGTGAGAGGCTCAGAAGGGAGGAAGGAGAGCTCTCTGGAATCATAACCAGGGATCTGCAGTTCATTCCCCAGCAGTTCATCCCCCTGGACAATAAACAGTCTGAATGGGATCCAGCCTCAGCTGCTGCAGCTGTAGGTGCAATTCCCAGCAAACAGAGCTCTCTGTGAGTGGAAGTGGCCAAGACGGCCTAGTATCCCTGTCCCTCAGCACCTGCAATGGCTGGCAAGTGCCCCCAGCATACAAACACATTACAAACGCTGGTCCCTCACCCGGAGGAACGTGTCCAGGGCACCATTCTCCATATACTCAGTGATGATCATCATTGGCTTCCCTGAGGAAAGAGGAAAAGAGAGCATCACCCACACTGCACCCCTCTCTGCTACAGGACCCACCATGAGCCACCCGGCTCCCTTACCCACAAAGCAGCATGACTCCTCACCTCCTGTTCACCCTGCAGTGCCCTTCATCCCACACCCCCAACTTGGAGCTCAGCCCCAGCCAGCTCCCTGCCTTCCCCCCTCACACCTCCAGAGATGAATTCATACCTTTCCTCTCCTCATGCCCACAGGAGACACATCCCTTCTCCTCACTCCCCCACCAACCTTAATGGGGGCTCTCATGATGGTGTCCCCCAACTCTCACAGAGCTACATCTCTCCCTGCCACAGGCTAATAGGATGGCAGTCTTCCTCTCCTCCCTGCACAGGCTAGTGGGCAGCACCCTCTTCTCTTCTGGCTCTCACAGGAATATGGCCATTCTACCCCCACCTTGGACTCGCACAGTGGTGCCCATCACTGCCCATCCCACATGGGCTCTTACGCTTGGTGACGACCCCCTCCAGGTGCACGATGTTGTGGTGATTGAACTGGCCCATGATTGTTGCCTCACGCAGAAAATTCCACCACTGAGAGTCCGAATATGTTGACTTCAGGGTCTTGATAGCAACCACAATACGCTCCTTCCCTGGCAGGCGCAGGGTGCCACGATAGACCTCCCCGAACTCCCCTGCGGCATCGTCAAAGACAGGAGGTTACTGGGGAACACAGGAATAGGGGCGGCAGACAAGGGGAGGTGTGAGGGGGAACCCAGGAATGAGGGCATGGAGACAGCCCCAATGAGACTCACCCTCCCCAATAACATTCTCCATGGTGATATAGGCCACATCTAGTTCCTTGGTGAACTCCAAGACCCCCCTGCTTGGGTCCTCATAGGGCTGTAGGTCCACATAGGGCTTCAACCAGACCTTCTCCTCTATGGCAAAGAGAAACAGAGAGAAATAAACACCCTGTCACCAAGAGTCCTGGGACTCTCTTGAGAGACAGGATGCTCTCGTTTCCCAACCAGAGCATTGGGCAAAACAGCTAGCAATCGTATGTGGAATACCAGCGCCATTAAGGGAAGAGACAAACTAATGTAGAAAGTCAGTGCTGACAGCCAAGCAAGCTCATCCAGAGCCAGGGCCCTCCAGTCTCTCTCATTAAGAATCTCTGACCCACCCCAGACCTCCCCCTGGACTCGCTGCCCTCTCTCTCAGCAAAGCTCCCCTCCCCTTCCTGGCTTTGGATCTCACCTCGGTCGAAGGCTGAGATGTCATAGTCTGGCCGTGCTTGGTGACAACGGGCTTTCCTGAAAGACAGACAGACAATCATCATCAAACCTGAATGACTAACCGAGCAACAGTCAGGGCTGGCTCCAGCATTTGCTGCCCCAAGCGGCGGAAGAAAAAAAAAAAGCTACGATCGGCGGCGCTTTGGCAGCCGCTCTACCGTGCCACTTCATTCTTTGGCAGCAATTTGGCGGCAGGTCATTCCCTCCGAGAGGGACTGGGGGACCTGCCACCGAATTGCCACTGAAGAGCTTGACGTGTTGCCCCTTTCCGTTGGCCACCCCAAGCACTTGCTTGGGGTGCTGGTGCCTGGAGCTGGCCCTGGCAACAGGACACTGAGGCAAAGGCAAGAGCAGATGTCTCAGAGTCCATTCCCCAGCTGGTCAGGATTAGGGCTCCATGCACTCTGCAGCAGAGTGGATCCAAGTGCTGCACCCACTTCCCCGTGTTCCGATGCCGAAGGTGGGAAACACTGCAGCAGCTTCATTTACAGTTAAAACTGAGGTTTTAACTCACTACACATGGGAATGAACAATGCCATTGCACAGGGCCCAGGGAAGTTACTTAGAGATTAAAATCCATTAATTTACATTGTCCCCATACTTTTAGTTTTCAGTGTGCCACAGGTCCTTCTAGTGACAACACATAATGGCATCATAGAGAAGCTGGAGAATTTGGTAGCTGAACTGGCCTGGGGACAGCGGTGGGAGGTGGCATATGGGAGGTTGAGATCATGGATATGCACATTAGCTGTATGTTTCTGCTGAAGTGATCAGTAGTGAAATAAGTTACCCATGCTATGTAAATTATTGCATAACAACAACAAATTGTCACAGCTAATACTCCCTTAATAGAAACAGAGCAATGCACACCTCTCAGAGCCATTGTTCTTCTTTGAGTGCTTGCTCGTATCGATTCCAATTAGGTGTGCACGTGCCGTGTGCACGGCCGTCGGAAAGTTTTCCCCTAGCAACACCCGTCGGGTCAGATGTGGAGCCCCCTGGAGTGGCGCCTTCATGTTGCTCAATATATATCCCAGCCGACCCAGCACCTCCCCAGTTCCTTCTTACTGCCCGTGACAGTTGTTGGAACCGTGGAGTCTTGCTCTGCTTGCTCTCCACATTTCCCTAGCTCTCTAGATAGTTGTTGTTAGTTTGGTTTATAGTTCTTATTTTTGGTATTTACTTCGTGTTAGCCGGATTAGGGGGTTTTCCCCTCCACCCCGACCCTTCTTCTCGGGCTCTATGCCCAGTCTCCAGGATTCAAGCCCTGTCGGTCCTGGTCTAAGCCCATGCCAATGGGCAACCCCCATGACTCTTGTCTGAAGTGTCTGGGGGAGGCTCATCAAGCCAAAAATTTCACGATCTGCAAAGGGTTTAGTTCTCAGACTAAAAAGGAGAGTGACTTTTGCTTAAATCATGGAGACAGTTCTTAGTCCTCAGCCTCCTTCGGCGTGGCGCCCCAGCGGCAGTAGTGGAGGTGGCGGTAGTGGAGTTGGACTCTGACTGAGACCCGCAGCACCAATGCTTCTCGGCACCACAACCAGCAACATCAGTTCGGCACTGCTTCCACTCCCCTGATCAGAAGCGGCACTGGAAGCTGGAAAAGGGTGGCTCTCCTACACTGAGACCAGCTTCCCTGGAGCCAACCACTGGGGAGTGTCCCAGAGCGGAGCTCCCAGGAGCAAAAGCCGCATTCCCGGCACCGTTGACTCCAGCCCTGCGGGGGGATCCATTGAGTCCACTGCCACTGGACTCCCCAACCCGCAGTGTGGTAGAAGTCCAGCTACCTTCTACCTTGGGCACCTTTGCGGCCACGAGGAACCTCATTGCCATGATGGTATCGGGGTCCCCTCAGCTCCACGCCAACACCCCAGTGCCTCTGCGGTTGGCATATCTTGGAGCAAGCTGGCATTGATTCACCCGTCAGCACTGTTGGTCGAGTTGCGGCACTGTTCCGCTCCTGGCGCCACTCAGAGTCCTGGCACTGCTCTCCATCAGGGTGACAGTCATAGAATCATAGAATATCAGGGTTGGAAGGGACCTCAGGAGGTCATTTAGTCCACCCCCCTACTCAAAGCAGGACCAAACCCAACTAAATCATCCCAGCCAGGGCTTTGTCAAGCCTGATTTAAAAAACCTCTAAGGAAGGAGATTCCACCACTTCCCTAGGTAACCCATTCCAGTACATCACCACTCTCCTAGTGAAAAAGTTTTTCCTAATATCCAACCTAATACTCCCCCACTGCAACTTGAGACCATTACTCCTTGTTCTGTCATCTGGTGCCACTGAGAACAGTCTAGATCCATCCTCTTTGGAACCCCCTTTCAGGTAGTTGAAAGCAGCTATCAAATCCCCCCACATTCTTCTCTTCTGCAGACTAAACGATCCCAGTTCCCTCAGCCTCTCCTCATAAGTCATGTGTTCCAGCCCCCTAATCATTTTTGTTGCCCTCCACTGGACTCTTTCCAATTTTTCCACATCCTTCTTGTAGTGTGGGGCCCAAAACTGTCAAATAGATGCGGAATGATCACGTTCCTCGATCTGCTGGCAATGCCCCTAATTATACAACCCAAAATGCCATTAGCCTTCTTGGCCATAAGGGCACACTGTCAACTCAAATCCAGCTTCTTGTTCACTGTAACCCCTAGGTCCTTTTCTGCAGAACTGCTGCCTAGCCATCTGGTCCCTAGTCTGTAGCAGTGCATGGGATTCTTCCGTCCTAAGTGCAGGACTCTGTACTTGTCCTTGTTGAACCTCATCAGATTTCTTTTGGCCCAATCCTCTAATTTGTCTAGGTCTCTTTGTATCCTATCCCTACCCTCCAGCGTATCTACCACTCCTCTCAGTTTAGTGTCATCTGCAAACTTGCTGAGGGTGCAGTCCACGCCATCCTCCAGATCATTAATGAAGATATTGAACAAAACCGGCCCCAGGACCGACCCTTGGGGCACTCCGCTTGATTCCGGCTGCCAACTAGACATGGAGCCTGTTGAGCCCGACGATCTAGCCAGCTTTCTATCCACCTTATAGTCCATTCATCCAGCCCATACTTCTTTAACTTGCCGGCAAGAATACTGTGGGAGACCGTATCAAAGGATTTAGCTTTGCTAAAGTCAAGGAACAACACATTCACTGCTTTCCCCTCATCCACAGAGCCAGTTATCTCATCATAGAAGACAATTAGGTTAGTCAGGCATGACTTGCCCTTGGTGAATCCATGCTGACTGTTCCTGATCACTTTCCTCTCTTCTAAGTTCTTCAGAATTGATTCCTTCAGGACCTGCTCCATGATTTTTCCAGGGACTGAGGTGAGGCTGACTGGCCTGTAGTTCCCTGGATCCTCCTCCTTCCCTTTTTAAAAGATGGGCATGACATTAGCCTTTTTCCAGTCATATGGGACCTCCCCCATTCGCCATGAGTTTTCAAAGATAATGGCCAATGGTTCTGCAATCACATCCACCAACTCCTTTAGCACCCTCGGATGCAGCGTACCTGGCCCCATGGATTTGTGCTCATCCAGCTTTTCTAAATAGTCCTGAACCACTTATTTCTCCACAGAGGGCTGGTCACCTCCTCCCCATGCTGTGCTGCCCAGTGCAGCAGTCTGGGAGCTGACCTTGTTCGTGAAGACAGAGGCAAAAAAAGCATTGAGTAGATTAGCTTTTTCCACATCCTCTGTCACTGGGTTGCCTCCCTCATTCAGTAAGGGGCCCACACTTTCCTTGACCATCTTCTTGTTGCTAACATACCTGAAGAAACCCTTCTTGTTACTCTTAACATCCCTTGCTAGCTGCAACTCCAAGTGTGATTTGGCCTTCCTGATTTCACTCCTGCATGCCTGAGCAATATTTTTATACTCCTCCCTGGTCATTTGTCCAATCTTCCACTTCTTGTAGGCTTCTTTTTTTGTGTTTAAGACGAGCAAGGATTTCACAGTTAAGCCAAGCTGGTCGCCTGCCATATTTACTATTCTTCCTACACATCGGGATGGTTTGTTCCTGCAACCTCAATAAGGATTCTTTAAAATACAGCCAGCTTTCCTCGACTCCTTTCCCCGTCATGTTATTCTCCCAGGGGATCCTGCCCATCAGTTCCTTGAGGGAGTCAAAGTCTGCTTTTCTGAAGTCCAGGGTCCGTATTCTGCTGATCTCCTTTCTTCCTTGTGTGAGGATCCTGAACTCAACCATCTCATGGTCACTGCCTCCCAGGTTCCCATCCACTTTTGCTTCCTCTACTAATTCTTTGCAGTTTGTGAGGAGCAGGTCAAGAACAGCTCTGCCCCAGCTGGTTTCTCCAGCACTTGCACCAGGAAATTGTCCCCTACACTTTCCAAAAGCTTCCTGGATTGTCTGTGCACCACTGTATTGCTCTCCCAGCAGATATCAGGGTGATTAAAGTCTCCCATGAGAACCAGGGCCTGCGATCTAGCAACTTCTGTTAGTTGCCAAAAGAAAGCCTCATTTATTTCATCCCCCTGGTCTGGTGGTCTGTAGCAGACTCCCACCATGACATCACCCTTGTTGCTCACACTTCTAAACTTAATCCAGAGACTCTCAGGTTTTTCTGCAGTTTCATACCAGAACTCTGAGCAGTCATACTTCTCTCTTACATACAATGCAACTTCCCCACCTTTTCTGCGCTTCCTGAACAGTTTATACCCATCCATTACAGTACTCCAGTCATGTGAGTTATCCCACCAAGTCTCTGTTATTCCAATCAGATCATAGTTCTTTTACTGTGCCAGGACTTCAAATTCTTCCTGCTTGTTTCCCAGGCTTCTTACATTTGTGTATAGGCACTTAAGATAACTCGCCAATCGTCCCATTTTCTCAGTATGAGACAGGAGTCCTCCTCTCTTGCACTCTCCTGCTCATGCTTCCTCCCGGTATCCCATTTGCCCACTTACCTCAGGGCTTTGGTCTACTTCCCCTGGTGAATCTAGTTTAAAGCCCTACTTGCGGCGCCACTCTGGCTTGCATCGCCGTTCCCGATCATGGGGTCGCTCTGCCCGCTGGTCGCCATTGCGGAGCAGATCCTGAACCCGGCACCAATCTCTGCACCGTATGTCATCTCGGCCCCGCTCCAGGTCCAGGTCCCAGTACTGATCCAGGTCTTGGCACCATGGCACTGTTCCACGTCTCCCCATCGACGCTCACTGATGCAGATCCGCTTGGCACTGTGTGATGTTGCAGCCCATAAGGCTTTATGGAAATATGCTTATGAATGTATATATCACATAACTGAAATATGTTTTATGCTACATAAGCCATGTAACATATCTCTGTAAAGGTTATGATCTACTGAACATATTCATCCTATTTGTATGCATTGTGATAGATATAGGCCAGTTGGGAACAGCAGAGTAGTAGAAGGGAGATATACTGGCCACTGGATAAGCAGTTTTCTGTTCCCTGAGTGACCAGAGCAGGGGCTGCTCCAGGCTAATGAGAACACCTGACTCCAATTAACCTGCTAAGAGTCAGGTGAGGCTGTTAAGCACCTGACTCTAATTAAGGCCCCTCTGATGCTATAAAAGGGCTCACTCCAGTCAGGCCAAAGGGAGACAGGGAGCCAGAGGAGAGGAAGTGCGTGTGAGGAGCTGGGAGCAGGAGGTGCAAGAAGCTGAGGGTGAGTAGGCATACTGCTGGGGGACTGAGAAGTACAAGTGTTATCAGACATCAGGAGGAAGGTCCGATGGTGAGGACAAAGAAGGTGTTGGGAGGAGGCCATGGGGAAGTAGCCCAGGGAGTTGTAGCTGTTGTACAACTGTACCAAGAGGCACTCTAGACAGCTGCAGTCCGCAGGGCCCTGGGCTGGAATCCGGAGTAGAGAGCGGGCCTGGGTTCCCCCCAAACCTCCCAACTCCTGATCAAACACAGGAGGAATTGACCTGGACTGTGACTTCTACCAGAGGGGAAGGTCTCTGGGCTGTTTCCTGACCCACAGGGTAAATCTGTGAGGTGAGCAAATCCACCAATAAGCGCAGGACCCACCAAGGTAGAGGAGGAACTTTGTCACAGCATGTATCATTTTTGTATTCAAAGTTATGAATATTGGCTGTGTACTTGTTTGGTTTTAAGTAGCCTTAGTAAGGCATTTGGTCAGCTTCTTAAGAAAGGAATTTGCAAGTTAAGTGCCCAGTCGAGAAACACTTAACGGACAATGGAACCTTGGAAGACTCCAATCCACATAAGAAATCTACTTGGGACGTTCCAGGTAGCATGTGAACAATGGCTGCCACCTGTAAAGTTCTGAGTCATGCATGGACATGTGACTTGCCCATGTGACTCCAAAACTGCAGCTTGCAGCTGGATTCTGCATAGGAGAGAGGCAGGGGGCTCCACTCACAAGAGAGAGTCTACTTAAGCCCCTGGAAGACCCCTCCATTTTGTCTTCAGCTGGCTCAAGACATAGCCTCTCCACCCCAAAGGATACCTAAAAGGAACTGGAACAAAGGCCAGAAGCACAGGGGTGTGAGTGATTGCTGGACCCAGACTAGGAGGAGACTAGTCTGTAAAAGAAGCTTACTGGAACATCTCTGAGGGTGAGGTTTTATCTGTATTCAGCTTCTTATTGTACTAGGCTTAGACTTGCATATTTTATTTTATTTTGCTTGGTAATTCACTTTGTTCTGTCTGTTATTACTTGGAACCACTTAAATCCTACTTTTTGTATTTAATAAAATCACTTTTTACTTATTAATTAACCCAGAGTGTGTATTGACATGGGGGTGGGGGGAAGAGAAACAGCTGTGCATATCTTTCTATCAGTGTTACAGAGGGGGAACAATTTATTAGTTTATCCAGTGATGAGCTGCCAAAATCTTAACAACCGGTTCCCTCCTCACCCCACAAGGGGGACATGGCCCGCCCCCACTCCCCGGGACTCCTGCCCCATCCAACCCCCCGCATTCCTTGATCCCCCCTGGAACACCTGCCCTGCACTTCCCTGTGCCCTAACTGCCTCCCACCACCCCATCCAACCCCCACTCCTTCCTGACTGCTCCCCGGGGACCCTTGCCCCCATTCAACCACCCTGTTCCCCGCCCTCTAACCGCCCCGACCACTATCCTCTCCCCAACCCCCCAAACTCTCCTGCCCTCTATCCAACCCCACCCACTCCCTGCCCCCTTACCGCACTGCCTGGAGGTGGCTGGCGGAGCTACAGCCATGCTGCTCGGCTGGAGCCGGGCCACACCACCGCTGTGCAGCGCCTGGAGCACTGGGTCAGGCTGTGAGCTCGCAGCACCCCCACTTCCCGTGAATCAGCTGTTTGAGCGGGAAGCCTGGGAGGGCAGAGAAGCAAGCAGCAGCTTTGCACTCAGGCCCAGGGAGGCGGAGGCGGAGTGGAGGTGAACTGGGGTGGGGAGCACTTCCCCTGCGCGCCCACCCCGGGTTACCTGCTGAGGCAGGGGCGGCCCCCCCGCCCCAGCTCACCTCTGCTACGTCTCCGCCTCCCTGGGCCTGAGCGTGAAGCCGCCGTACCACTTCTCCCCCCTCCGAGGCTTCCTGCGAGGACAGCTGATTTGCGGGAAGCGGGCGGGGAGAAGCAGGGTGGAGGTGAGCTGGGGCCGGGGGGCAGGGCGGGGAGCTGGAGCACCCACGGGGTCGACACCTAAGGCACCACCTTTGGATAATGCGCTCAGGGGGAGCGGCCGCTTCCCTGCCCCCCCTCCCGCCCCAGCTATGCACCTGGGTCACTTCAACTTACCGGTTGATAAATTTAGAAGCCCACGCAGGACAACCAGTTCTAAAAGGGCTTCTAAATTTACCAACCGGTTCCCATGAACTGGTGTGAACCAGCTCCAGCTCACCACGGAGTTTATCTTGTATAAGCTTTATACAGGGTAAAATGGATTTACTTGGGGTTTGGACCCCACTGGGATCTGGGCCTCTGAGTGTTGGAGACTGGAACACTTCTTAAGCTATTTTCAGTTAAGCCTGCTGCTGTTGCGAGATGTTGTTCTGACCTGGGTCGGGGTTTGTAGCAGGCTAGTCTGTCTGACTCAAACCAGGCAGGGTTCTGAAGTCCCAAGCTGCCAGGGAAAATGGGATTAGAGGTAGTCCCAGCACATCAGTTGGCAGTTCCCAAGGGGTTTTCTGTGATCTAGCCTGTCACACATCGCCCTGGCCCTCGTGCTCCAGCTATCGCTCCTAGGGATCGGACACAGGTTCGAGGATTTCGGACCATGGCCAATCGGACCGTGGCCACCTTAATGTGGGGGCAGGGTCATAGGAGGGACACGGAGAGGGACCCACCCAGTGAACATTCTGGACTCTGTGGGCGTACCACCAAGCACAGGGTGCACCGTCTGGGGCTTCCAGATCAGCCTCCTCCAACCCACGGGTGCCGGAAGCCGCTGCCAGTCGGCCTGCTATGGGGGGTATGGAAGAGGTGGTGTGCACTCTTCCCACTTCAAGACCCGTTCCGACTCCGATCCCTGAGCTGGGCCCTGCAGTTGGTGACACAGGACAGCAGGCCCCCACACTGCAGGGGGGTCAAGATGACCCTCTTCCCCGCATAGCCTCCTCCTCCCCCGATGAGGCTGTGGCAGGCACCTCTATCTCCGGGCCACCTCCGACCGATATCCGTGCCCATCAAGATCTCCTGCGCAGGGTTGCATGCAATATGAACCTGCAGGCTGAGGAGGTGGTGTAATCGGAGGATTCTGTGGTGGACATTTTGGCCCCAGAAGGCCTGTCAAGGGTGGCCCTGCCTCTCATCAGGACCATCCAGACTAATGCCAAAACCATCTGGCAGACCCTGGCCTCCATTCCCCCTACGGCCAAGGGAGTGGAGCACAAGTACTTTGTCCCCTCGAAGGGGTATGACTACTTGTTCACCCCCCCACAGCCCTGCTCGCTCACGGTTGCGGCTGTGAACGAGAAGGAGCGACACGGTCAGCCAGCCCCTGCACCCAAGTCGAAGGAAGCTAAGCGCCTTGACTTGTTTGGACGCAGTCTACTCTATGGGGAGGCTTCAGGTCCAGATTGCCAGTCAGCAGGTGCTCCTGAGCCATTACAATTTTAACTCCTGGAACTCCATGCTGAAGTTCAAGGAGCTTGTGCCTCCTGAGTCCAGAGAGGAGTTTGGGGCCCTGGTTGACAATGGCAAGTGGTGGCACGGACCTCTTTGCAGGCCTCACTGCACGCTGCAGACTTGTCTGTGTGTACGTTGTCCTCTGGGATTGGTCATGTCTCCCGGAGGTTCAGCAGATGCTGCATGACCTCCCCTTTGATGGGGAGGGTCTGTTCACAGAAAAGATCGACTCTAGGCTGCTCAGCCTTAAAGACTCAAGGATGACCATGAAGTCCCTGGGTATGCACACCCCAGCAACCCAGCAGAAACACTTCAAGCCTCAACAACCACAGCAGCACTCCTATCATCCTCAGCTGAGGCAGGATTTTTACCGACGGTGGGGGCGTAATGGCAGGAGGAAACCCCCTAGCCCACGGACCACAGGGTCCTTCACATGGTGGAAGCGAGATACTCTCTCCAATTTTGTTCCTCCCCGCCCTCCCATCCTCCTTCCCCGTCCCTTTTCAGGGACCCTTCTCACAAGCAACTCCTTATTCAGGAGGTTCAGGTGCTCCTCGCCATGGGGGCGATTGAGGCGTTCCAAGGGAACTAAGAAGCAGGGGGGGTTACTTCTGATATTTCCTAACCGACAAGGCCAAAGGGAGCCTCCGGCCCATTCTGGACCTGCACGGGCTCAACAAATTCATGGTAAAGTTGAAGCTTGGTTTCCTTGGGCACCATTATACCTTCCCTGGATCCTGGAGACTGGTACGCTGCCCTCGACATGAAGGACGCGTATTTCCACATAGCGATTCATCCGGTGCACAGATATTTCCTCTGCTTTGTGCTCAACCATGAACACTACCAGTTCATGACCCTCCCCTTCGGCCTTTCCATGGCCCTCCCGGGTGTTTACCTCATGTATGTCAGTTATGGCTGCCTTCTTCCATCGACAGCGGGTGCAAGTATATCCTTACCTCGACGACTGGCTGATCCGGTGCCGCACCAGAGAACAGGTGCAGTCCCACCTCCGCCTGGTCAGGGATACATTTCTTCAGGTGGGTCTCCTCCTCGACATAGCAAAATTGACCCTGGAACCGACTCAGAGAATAGAGTTCATCGGGGTGGTTCTGGACTCCTCAGGTGTGATTCCTCCTGCTGGACACTCATTTCCAAGCTCTCGCGGGCCTCATTCGAGGTCTTCAGAGCTTCCTGACCTCGACGGCAAGAAGTTGTCTGAGTCTTCTTATATGACCCGGCACGCCAGGCTCTGGCTCTGGCTGCAGGCCTGGCTTGCTTCGGTCTATTGCCCGGGGTGTGACAGCCTGAACTTGGTGGTCACTGTTCCGGAGTGCGTCCTTGCCTCCCTCCACTGGTGGCTAGATTCCTGGGTGGTGTGCAAAGGGGTCCCCTTTCACAGTCCATAGCCTTCCTTGTCCCTGGTCACAGATGCGTCAGCCTTGTGGTGGGGTGCTCATCTCGGAAACCTTCAGACTCAGGGCCTGTGGTTCCCGTCCACACTCTCCCTCCATATCAATGTCTGGGAGCTGATGGCAGTGCATCTTGCTTGTCAGGCCTTCCAGGAGCACCTGCGGGGTCGTTGTGTGGCAGTTCTCACGGACAACACCACGGCCACGTTCCACATCAACAAGCAAGGGGAGGCCCATTCCTCCCCTCTCTGCCAGGAAGCCATTCGACTGTGGGAGTTCTGTATAGCCCACTCCATTCACCCGGTGGCGTCCTTCCTTCCTGGGATCTAGAACACGCTGGTGGACTGCCTCAGCAGGTCCTTCCAGTCACACAAGTGGTCTCTCCAGCCGGATGTCATCCACCTCATCTTCCAAAGGTGGGGGTTTCCCCAGGTTGATCTGTTCACCTCCCGCAGCAACCAGAAGTGCCCAACGTTCTGCTCCTTCCAGTGTCGCTGCCCAGGCTCCCTCACAGACGCGTTCCTGCTTCCCTGGATGGGTCGCCTGTTTTACGCCTTCCCTCCATTGCCCCTTGTGCACAAGGTCCTGCTCAAGATTCGCAGAGATGGGCAAAGGTGATTCTGGTGGCTCTGGCATGGCCCAGGCAGCATTGGTACACCATGCTGTTAGAACTGTCCATGGACGTTCCAGTCCCGTTGCCTCTGTCATCCCGACCTGCGGTCTCTCCACCTCACAGCATGGATGCTAAGTAGCTAAACCCTACGGACCTTCTGTTTTCGGACTCTGTACAACAAGTACTACTGGGCAGCAGGAAGCCTTCCACTTGAGCCACGTACCTGGTGAAGTGGAAGCAGTTTTCATATTGGTGCGACCAGCGCCGCACCCCCCCCTCCAGGCACTGGTGCCCCTCATTTTGGAGTACCTCCTGCACCTGAAACAGCAAGGCCTGGCGGCATCGTCTGTGAAGGTTCACCTTACAGCCATCTTGCCAATCCTATGGTTGTTCGCTTTCTCAAGGGCTTGAACCGCCTCTACCCTCAAATCTGGCAGCCTGTCCCCATGTGGGACCTTAACCTGGTCCTTTTGAGGCTCATGGGGCCCCCGTTTGAGCCTCTGGACACATGCTTCCTCTTGTATGTCTCCTGGAAGATGGCTTTCCCTGTTGCCATCACATTGGCGAGGTGCGTCTCCAAGCTAAAGGCCCTTACCTCAGAATCACCTTACACGGTCTTCCATAAGGAAGCTCAGACCTCACCTGGCCTTTCTTCCCAAGGTGGTGTCGGCCTTCCACTCCAGCCAGCACATTTTCCTGCTTGTTTTTTTATCCTAAACCTCATGCTGGTCCCTGGGAGCAGCGGCTGCATTCCCTTGATGTCCGTAGGGCTCTGGCTTTCACTGAGCACACTAAGCCATTCAGGAAATCAACCCAGCTTTTCGTTGTGGTGGCAGACCAGATGAAGGGTCTCCCGGTCTCCTCTAAGAGGATCTCCTCTTGGATTATGTCCTGCATCCACGCTTGCTATGAGCTGGCCAGCGTACCGACCCCAGCTCTCATCGCTCACTCCCCAGCTCTCATCGTTCACTCCACTAGGGCCCAAGCCTCATTGGCGGCATTCCTGGCCCAGGTACTGATTCAAGAAGTTTGCAGGGCAGCGACTTGGTCCTTGGTGCATACTTTTGCCTCGCACTATGCCATCATCCGGCATGCCAGGGACGATGCAGCTTTTGGTAGAGCGGTACTTCAGTCCACATTGCTTCACTCCAACCCCACCACCTAGGTAAGGTCACCTAATTGGAATCAATATGAGCAAGCATTCTAAAAAGAAAAATGGTTACTCACCTTTGTAACTGTTGTTCTTCGAGATGTGTTGCTCATATCCATTCCAAACCCGCCTCCCTCTGTCAGAGTAGCTGGCAAGAAGGAACTGGGGCGGCGCTGGGTCAGCTTGGGTATATATTGAGTGCCCTGAAGGAGCCACTCCAGGGGACTCCACAGCCTACCTTACAGGTGCTGCCAAGGGGAAACTTTCTGACAGCTGTTCACGCAGTGCATGCAAACCCTAATTGGAATGGATATGAGCAACACATCTCGAAGAACAACAGTTACAAAGGTGAGTAACCATTTTTCAGGCTGTCTGCAGACCCAGATGTTGCACCACTTACGTTTGGTTCACATTCTCAAGATTTTCTTTGCAACCAGGAGAGGTAGACCCATAATTAATAGGGGGTGGAGTTTCTGCAATTTCTGCAGCTGCAGAATACATAGGCCCTTGTGAAAATGCACAGGACTGCTGGCCTCAAATAGCTCTGCTGTTTGTGCCTCAGTCCTGACCCCCTGCTCTTCTAGTTTAGACTATGAAGTTTACAATCTTCAGCAGCTAAAATGTCGCAGACGTAATCAGCTCCTGCTTCCTTCCTCCTGAAAGAGCTCTCCTTCACATCCAAACAAGAGCAGACATCATCAGCTTTCTATGGTAGGGGGTGGGCAGGGCCAGGGTTAGAATTTGGAGTCTCCCACCCCGAACCTGTTTTGTCCCCCTGAAATGCATAAAATGGCATCCTGACAAAGACATAATGTCACAGTGCCGGATCACAAAGGGGCAATGACCAAGAGGAAATAGGACAGTGGGAAGCCACTGCTCCTTTCTCGGTTGTCAGCAGTGAGTGCCAACCCGACAGACCTATCATGCCAACCTCATGCCAGCCCTGCAAGTCACCTTGTACAGCATGAGCACATTGTCAATGCAAACGGCCAAGTCCCTCAGTACACCGTCAAACCCCAGCTGTCTCATTCCACCTGGCCCTGGCCTCCCATCTCCCCTTCCATCTCTAACCAGTCACCCCAACTTCTATCTGTTCTGTTTCCCAATGAACAGTCAAGCCCCACCACCACACTGCCTGGCTTCTCTCTCCACAGCTCCTTCCTCACCATACCACCCAGCCCTCCCTACCCCACCACCCTTTTCATCCAAGAAGGGGCTGAGTTTACCTTTGTGTGAAGATGAAGATTCCCACAACCAGTCCAATAAACAGTAGGATTCCAAAGACAATGGAGACAAGCACCCCGCCAGATGGAGCCCCCGTGTCTGTGGGACAGAACGACAGTCACATGCTTTCCCCACACAAAAGCAAAAGACCAGCACTCCCCTCCCCAGGCTGTGGTGACTGAGAATGTAACAGCCAGCCTGTCTAGCAGATGGTGCTGAATGAGCAATGGCCATCTGCCCTCCCTAGTGCTGGGCAATAGCATAGAACTACAAGTGGCTGGAAATACTAGTAGTGTCATTTGAAGGAACATGGGAATGGGAGCAGGGAAGGAATAATGCTGACACATCCTGGGGTGTGGCCATCAGCCAGACTTGACTCCCAGTGCATAATTATTACCCATGTACATAGTGCATAGCCACATGACACTTTGAGTGTAAAAGCCAGCAGGTTTGGGCCAAATATCATTATTATTGTTATTTCACATGGTGGATGAACTAAAATTCACCTTCAAATGGATGTCTGGATGAATTCCAGTTAAGATCCTGATATTCAGCTCCAACTGAATTATTTTTCCAAATACTTTCAGATACCAAATATTTCCACTCTCTCCTTCTCACCTGTTTGCACCTACCCACTTTGTATTAGACCCTTTGTTCTACTCAGGAATGAAGTCAGGGAGCCTGGCACACAGTCTTCAAGGGAGTCTAACTTGCCTTATTCCCCACTCATGCAATCTGTCCTGGAAAATGGACATTTTCCTCCACCTTCTGCATACATTCATCAAACTCTGAGCTTGGTCCTGAGGCCAATTAGTTCATTGGCAGCTGTTGGGTACAGAGCACTTTTGAAAATCCAACAGATGACTAATTATGGACTTGGGAGCCTAACTGTAGGCTCCTGTTTTTAAAATATTGTTCCTAGTTTCTGTCTTGCGATGGGGTTTGTGTCCTGCTTGTTTGAATAAAGCAAATTCTCTTCTCCATTCAGATTCTTGAGGCCGAGCAATTCTAGTCCATAACAGTCCCCGCATGCTTATCACAACAAGGGCTAAGTGACTAGGAGAGTTGGGTGAATTATATTCACTGAATCACTTACCTGACACAACCTCTCAAATCTATTATTTGATTTTTTTTAATTATTGTTTTTCACCCAATTCTAATGACACCACTATTCTTTAGAAAATGTGACTAGTGGGACATTTGGGGAACCACCCAGGAGAAAGAAAGAAAAACAGGAAATTCCTAGACAAAGGAGAATTAAGGGAGAATGAAGGATGAGACAATATTTCACTTACAACCAATGCTAGCTAGACCACTACAATTCAAAAGCCAAACAGAAAGTGTTACAGCTAGCGGCAGCAGTGTGACATTAAGGAAGACAAAGTTTAGGCTGAATGTCAGGACATTATGGTGAGATCTGTGCATGTGTGTAATTGTCTCCAAAAGGGATGGAAAGGAAGACCCCTCACGTGGGATGCAGGGAACAATCCTGCACTGACCTGGGAGTGGAGGTGAGAGGCCTGTGAGAGACAGGGTACCTCCCCTATCATGTGTTCTCTACAGCACTAATTGCTACACTCTGCTTTCAGGGAGACCTCCCTTCCTTCACCTACCTTGATCCAGCTTTTAGCTGAGTTCACAATCAGAATCATGCTCAGGAGCCGGGTAAAATGCTGCAGGACTTGGCCCCAGATAACAAGAATCCCAAAAGTGCTATTCCTCAGTTATTTCCTTCCACAACTGTGTGTGCTGGGGGAAGAACCTAGGCCATAAGTGCGAAGCCCCTGCAACCCACCAGTCAGATAGAGGGTAGCTGTGCCTCACCTGGCGGGAGGGTGCGAAACTCCTGTTCCTGGGAGAAGGGGCCAGGGCCTAGGGGTGTGATGGAGCGCACACGGAGCAGATAGGCTGTGTCCGGCTGCAGGTCCCTCAGGGTCACATTGGGTTCATGGAATTGCTTCACTGTGTAGTGTGCATCTTCTCCCTGCGGGGGCCAGACAACAGGTTACTTGGACAGCCTACCACACACACGGAAACAGAACAGAAGAATGGCCATAATGAGTCAGACCAAAGGTCCATCTAGTCCAGTATCCTGTCTTCCAACAGTGGCCAATGCCAGGTGCCCCAGAGGGAATGAACAGAACAGATAAGCATTAAGTGATCTGTCCTGTCACCCATTCCCAGCTTCTGGCAAACAGAGGTTAGAGGACACCATCCCTGTCCATCTTCGCTAACAGCCATTGATGGACCATGAACTTACTTATGAACTTATCTATTTCTTTTTTGAACCCTGTTATAGTCTTGGCCTTCACAACATCCTCTGGCAAGGAGTTCCATGGGTTGACTGTGCACTGTGTGGAAAAAATACTTCCTTTTGTTTTAAACCTGCTGCCTATTAATTTCATTTGGTGACCCCTACTTGTGTTATGAGCAGTAAATAGCACTTCCTTATTTACTTTCTCCAGACCAGTCATGATTTTATAGACCTCAATCATATTCCCCCTTAGTCATCTCTTTTCCAAGCTGAAAAGTCTGTTTTATTAATCTCTCCTCATATGGCAGTTGTTCCATAACCCTAATAATTTTTGTTGCCTTTTTCTGAACCTTTTCCACTTCCAACATATCTTTTTTGACTCGAGGTGACCACATCTGAATGCAGTATTCAGGATGGGGGTGTACCATAGATTTATATAGAGGCAATATGATATTTTGTGTCTTATTATCTAGACCCTTTCTTAATGATTCCCAACATTCTGTTTGCTGCTGCACATAGAACATTAGGGTTGGAAGGAACCTCAGGAAGTCATGTAGTCCAACCCCCTGCTTAAAGCAGGACTAATCCCCAGACAATTTTTTACCCCAGTTCCCTAAATGGCCCCCTCAAGGATTGAACTCACAACCTTAGGTTTAGGAGGCCAATGATCAAGCCATTGAGCTATCCCTCCCACCTTAAGTGGATGTTTTCAGAAAACTATCCACAATGACTCCACAATCTCTTTCTTGCATGGTAACAGCCAATTTAGACCCCATCTTTAGTATATGTATAGTTGGGATTATGTTTTCCAATGTGCATTACTTTGCATTTATCAACACTGAATTTTATCTGCCATTTTGTTGCCCAGTCACCCAGTTTTGAGAGATCCTTTTGTAGCTCTTTGCAGTCTGCCTTTGACTTAACTATCTTGAGCAATTTTGTATCATCTGCAAATTTTGCCACCTCACTGTTTACCTCTTTTTCCAGATCATTTATGAATATGTTGAATAGGACTGGGCCCAGTACAGACCCCTGGGGGACACCACTATTTACCTCTCTCCATTCTGAAAACTGACTATTTATTCTTCCCTTTGTTTAACCAGTTACTAATCCATGAGAGAACCTTCCCTCTTATCCCAGGACAGCTTACTTTGCTTAAGAGGGCCCTTATCAAAGGCTTTCTGAAAATCTAAGTACACTATATTCACTGGATCTCCCTTGTCTACATGCATGGTGACCCCCTCAGAGAACTCTCGTAGATTGGTAAGGCATGATTTCCCTTTACAAAAACCATGTTGACTCTTCCCCAACAAATTATGTTCATCTATATGTCTGACAATTTTGTTCTTTACTATAGTTTCAACCAGTTTGCCCAGTTCTGAAGTCAGTTTTACCGGCCTGTAATTGCAGGGATCACCTCTGGAGCTGTCTTTAAAACTGGCGTCACATTAGCTATCCTCCAGTCATTTGGTACAAAAGCTGATTTAAATGATAGGTTATAGACTACAGTTAGTAGTTCTGCAATTTCACATTTGAGTTCCTTCAGAACTCTTGTGTGAATACCATCTGGTCCTGGTGACTTATTACTGTTTAGTTTATCAATTTATTCCAAAACCTCCTCTAATGACATCTCAATCAGGGACAGGTCCTCAGATTTGTCACCTAAAAAGAATGGCTCAGGTTTGAGAATGTCCCTCACATCCTCAGCCATGAAGACCGATGCAAAGAATTCATTTAGTTTCTCCGCAATGACCTTATCGTCCTTGAGTGCTTCTTTAGCATCTCGATTGTCTAGTGGCCCCACTGGTTGTTTAGCAGGCTTCCTGCTTCTGACGTACATACATTTTTTTTTGCTATTACTTTTTGAGTCTTTGGCTAGCTGTTCTTCAAATTCTTTTTTGGCCTTCCTAATTATATTTTTACACTTAATTTGCCAGTGTTTATGCTCTTGTCTATTTTTCTCACTAGGATTTAATGCCCACTTTTTAAAGGATGCCTTTTTGCCTCTCACTGTTTCTTCTACTTTGTTGTTTAGCCATGGTGGCACTTTTTTGGTTCTCTTGCCATGTTTTTTTTTAATTTGGGATATACATTTAATTTGAGCCTCTATTATGGTGTCTTAAAAAAGTTTCCATGCAGCTTGCAGGGATTTCATTTTTGGTGCTGTACCTTTTAATTTCTATTTAACTAACCTCCTTATTTATTTATTTATTTATTTATGTAGTGTAGTTCCCCATTCTGAAATTAAATGCTATAGTGTTGGGCTGCTGTGGTGTTTTCCCCACCACAGGAATGTTAGGTTTAATTATATTATGGTCACTATTACCAAGCGGTCCATCTATATTCACCTCTTGGATCAGATCCTGTGTTCCACATAGGACTAAATCAAGAATTGCCTCTCCTCTTGTGGGTTCCAGGCTCAACAGGTAGTGATCAATGGCTCCATGTCTAGTTGGCAGCCAGTAACAAGCAGAGTGCTCCAGGAGTCGGTCCTGGGGCTGGTTTTGTTCAATATCTTCATTAATGATCTGGATGATGGGATGGATTGCACCATCAGCAAGTTAATGGATGACACTAAGCTGAGGGGAGAGGTAGATATGCTGGAGGGTAGGGATAGGGTCCAGAAGGATCTAGACAAATTGGAGGATTGGGCCAAAAGAAACCTGATGAGGTTCAAAAGGACAAGTGCAGAGTCCTCCACTTAGGACGGAAGAATCCCACTCACTGTTACAGACTAGGGACCGAATGGCTGGGCAGCAGTTCTCCAGAAAAGGACTTAGGGGTTACAGTGGAGGAGAAGCTGGATATGAGTCGACAGTGTGCCCTTGTTGCCAAGAAGGCTAACAGCATTTTGGGCTGTATAAGTAGGGGCATTGCCAGCAGATCGAGGGATGTGATCATTCCCCTCTATTCAACATTGGTGAGGCCTCATCTGGAGTACTGTGTCCAGTTTTGGGCCCCACACTACAAGAAGGATGTGGATAAATTGGAGAGAGTCCAGCGGAGGGCAACAAAAATGATTAGGGGGCTGGAGCACATGACTTATGAGGAGATGCTGAGGGAACTGGGATTGTTTAGCCTGCAGAAGAGAAGAATGAGGGGGGATTTGATAGCTGCTTTCAACTACCTGAAAGGGGGTTCCAAAGAGGATGGATCTAGACTGTTTTCAGTGGTACCTGATGATAGAACAAGGAGTAATGGTCTCAAGTTGCAATGGGGGAGGTTTAGGTTGGATATTAGGAAAAACTTTTTCACTTGGAGGGTGGTGAAGCACTGGAATGGGTTACGTAGGGAGGTGGTGGAATCTCCTTCCTTAGAGGTTTTTAAGGTCAGGTTTGACAAAGCCCTGGCTGGGATGATTTAGTTGGGAATTAGTCCTGCTTGGAGCAGGGGGTTGGACTAGATGACCTCCTGAGGCCCCTTCCAACCCTGATATTCTATGATTCTATGATTCTGGGGACCGACTGGCGAAGCGGCAGTTCTGCAGAAAGGGACCTAGGGATGATAATGGATGAGAAGCTGGATATGAGTCAACAGTTTGCCCTTGTTGCCAAGAAGGCCAACAGTATATTAGGCTGCAATAGTAGGAGCATTGCCAGCAGATCGAGGGAAGTAATTATTCCCCTCTATTTAGCACTGGTGAGGCCACATCTGGAGTCCAGATGTGTCCAGATTTGGGCCCTCCACTACATAAATGACGTGGACAAATTGGAAAGAGTCCAGCAAGGGCAACAAAAATAATTAGGGGCTTGGGACACATATGGGGAGAAGCTGAGGGAACTGGGCTTATTTAGTCTGCAGAAGATAAGAGTGAGGGGGGATTTGATAGCTGCTTTCAACTACTTGAAGGGGAGGTTCCAAAGAGGATGGAGCTCGGCTGTTCTCAGTGGTGGCAGATGACAGAACAAGGAGTAATGGTCTCAAGTTGCAGTGTGGGAGGTCTAGGTTGGATATTAGGAAAAACTATTTTACTAGGAGGGTGGTGAAGCACTGGAATGGGTTGCCTAGGGCGGCGGTGGAATCTCCATCCTTAGAGATTTTTAAGGCCCAGCTTGACAAAGCCCTGGCTGGGATGATTTATTTGGGGTGGACCTGCTTTGAGCAGGGGGTTGGACTAGATGACCTCCTGAGGTCTCTTCCAACCTTAATCTTCTATGATTCTATGACTAGCTGCTCCAAGAAGCAGTCATTTAAGATGTCAAGAAACTGTATCTCTGCATCCCATCCTGAGGGGACATGTACCCAATCAATATGGGGATAGTTGAAATCCGCATTATTAATGGGTTTTTTATTTTAATAGCCTCTTTAATCTCCCTGAGCATTTCATAGTCACTATCATCATCCTGGTCAGGTGGTCGGTAATAGATCCCTATTGCTATATTCTTATGATTAGAACATGGAATTACTATCCATAGTTCATTTAAGATTTTTACTTCATTTGATTCTATGCTTTCTTTGACATATAGTGCCACTCCCCAACCAGCACGACCCGTTCTGTCCTTCCGATATATTTTGTATTCTAGTATTACTGTGTCCCATTGATTATCCTCATTCCACCAAGTTTCTGTGATGCCTATTTATATCAATATCCTCATTTACAACAAGGCCCTCTAGTTCACCCATCTTATTATTTAGACTTCTAGCATATTATTTACACTTCTAGAGGAGGAAGGTTTCTGTGTGTCACAAAGAGCAGAAGAGACACAGGTAAGGAGCAGAGAGGAGGTGCCTCTCACCTTCTCAAAGTACATGACCTCGTACTGCACTGAGCTCCGGCTGCGGTGTCGTGGGGCTGGCCAAGACACAGACAGGCTGTTGTCGTCACGTTGGGTGAGAGTCAGGTGGGACACTGTTACTGGAGCTGCAGGGGAGAGCAATGGCATGAAACAGAGTCAGATGAAAACACAAACCAAATCCCCTCCATCCTCCCAGGCTGTGTGGCCCCTTCGCACAGATTACAGCTTCTCCCATTGCTGCCCCTGCTGAGCCTCCAGTACTGCATTCAGCTCATCCTTCTCTGGTGTGCCTGAGGGGAAGCGAGGGGTCCAGCAGTAAATCACTGCTGATGGCCAGGGCACTTCAGCTGTGATTTTGTTGTACTTTCGAAACATCATCCACACTCACAGTAGCTCTATTAATGCAGCACCAAGGTGAAGACTTTAAATGCAGAAAGGAATTTCCAAAGTTAGGGCTCCTACAGCAACATGAACACACCCGCACTTAACAACACCACACGGGTGCAGCTCGGCTCTGACAAGTGACAGTGAAATGCCATTGTGAGACTCCATATTTATCATCTCTCAGTTAGTCCAGGGCAAACGGGCTCTGTTTAGGTGTGAAAACATGACCCTCTAATGGCAGCACTGTGAATTATCCTGGGATCCAAGAGCCAAGCCACACTCTTTCCATATCTGGCACCATCATTGGTGTAGAAGAGAGTGGTGAGGTGGGAACCTGCACTTGTGAAAGTCCCGATTTCAGTGTGTTTAAAGCCTCTATTTGCACCAAGACGCTGTGGTCTGTTTGTTGCATATATCAGGCAGGGAGGTGTCTCACTCTACAGGCCCAGTTCTGCTCTGTTACGTGGGGGCAGGTCCCATCACCTTGCAGCTGTGTAACTGAGAGAAGACTTGGGCCCCATCATGTCTGCAAAGAGCCTGGTGAACGTACTGCTTTTTCTGAACGATTATTACAGCCACTACTTTGGTTTATAAACAGAACAGGAAAGTGACTGACAAAGACAGTGACAGAGCTGAGATGCCAGAGCTACAAGCACCTTAGAAGAGATTCAGTCAATAGGCAGAAGGCAGGTACCAGGCTGATGGGTGCAGCATAAGGAGAGAGATAAGATGAAGAAGGCTCAGAGACCCACATTGACTCTTCTCTTGCCTCGAAATCGCTCCCCTACCCACCTTGGTGACTCACCTGCATGCCCGACAGAGACCCAGATGGCAGGGGAGGCCCGCTGGGGGAAAGGGCTGACTTCTGAGACACCATTACGTGCCATCACAGTGAAGCTGTAGTTGGTATAAGCCTCTAGACCATTCACATCTATGGATGTATTGTTGAGGCCTGAGGCACTGGGGGAGAAGACCACGCTAGCCTCACATGGCTCACATGCCAGGACAGAGCAGCGCTGGCATGAGACGCTGTAGGTCAGATCCTTACGCCCACCATGGTCGCTGGGTGGCTGCCACCAGAGAGAGAGTTGCGTCCCCACCAGGGAGAAGCTGACATTGCGGGGACTAGAAGGGGGGCCTGCACAGAGTGGGGGAGAGAGAATTAGATCCAGCATACAGGCTCCAATGCACAAACCAGTCTAGTAGTTTCCCTTCCCCTCATGCGGCTCAGGACCTGCCTCTCTCCCCACCCCATAAGGCATTTCCCTCTCCACAGCACCAACATCCCCTCTCTCTGCATCTGGCTCTCCACCCTCCTCTCTCCCCCTGACCCTTCCTCTTCTCCACATCCCCTTGCTCTCCTCCCCCAGCACTGACTCACGAGTGCAGGCAACACTTTGACTCTCAGTGGGTGCCCGGTAGAAGCCCAGGTTGCAGGGACAGGCTGTGGCCCCTGTAGCACTGGATGAGCTGTTTGGGGGGCACTTGAGGCAGTGCTCAGTCTCTGGGGAGTGACGGTAGAATCCTCGCTGGCAGGCTGCGGACACACAAACAACAGGGAAGCACAGGATTAGTGGGAAGTAACCAGCCAACCTTGCCTGGCTCCCTCATCTTCCACCTCCACAGCCCTGGTACTCCTCCCTTTCTCCTGCTCCCAGGGATAGGGAATAGAAGATCAGGGCTGCTGGAGACTGCACATGGGAGGTCCCTGTAAAAATCAACAGAACACTTAGGACTTGGTTAGCCTCAAAGAGACTCCTCCCAACATACATCCAGCACATTCCCTGTCCCTTCAAGATTTACACCAAACCTGGCTGTGCCACCCTGGGCTGCAAACACCAGAGCTGAGTGTGGTGTAGGCAGCTTTGGAACTGCTAGCACTACTCCTCTACCTTTCTGGGGCGTCAAAAGAGCAACTGTGAGGCAGATCCGATGCAGCTTGGTACCAAAAAAATGCCCACACTCCCATGAAGACCTTCCTTTTGTTTTTTCTTATTTGCTTGTTTCCCTTAATCTAAAATAAAAGTCTCATTGGACATACAGGATTTCTCTTTGGGCTGGGAAATCCATAACAATGGGGGGTGCCCACTGACACCATGGGTTTAAGTCTAGGGACTGTGAGCACAGGTGGCCTTGCTGATCTTGACTGCTGTAGCAATGCATTGCCTAGCCAGCCTCGGGGCATGTAGGAATTTCTAGATCAATGTCAACACCCTGGACTACAACTTGGATGCAGCTGGACACGAAGCCAGTGTAGACTGCAAAAAAGATGTGCCATGCGCTCCCTATGGCCAAAACCACTAAGGCAGAGAGCAGCTGTATTCTGCATTGGTTGTAGCATCTCAGGAGTCTTCTAGGGAAGCCCAATGAAGAGCACTTGCAGTCACCCAATAGGGAGGTCACAGGCATGGGTTACCGTGGTGAGGTTTGCACCACAGAAATGACTAATCGTCTGACCCAAAGGAGATGGAAAGAGATGCTCCAGGCCACCAATGCTATTTGGAAACTGGGGAGCAGTTGAGGGACCCAGCAATGTTTCCAGGATCCAGGAGCTTGTTGACAAAGGGCAGGCATACCCCCTTCAACAACAGGGTCAGGCACTCTCTCTGCCACAAATTCAGGCTTCTCCCTAACATCTGACACCGCTGGACTGAGCCTCAGCCTTTTATTTCCATCCACTCCTTGTCTTGGCCAGGGAGAGCAGGCAGACCACACCATCCAGGTCTGATGACACAGACTTGCATGTCAGTTGCATAATGGTGGTGTCATGACCCAAAGAGTATCACAGCCTCACCCATCGGCTGTGGATACACATTGAGCAGGTAAGCCACAAAGAGCGAAGCCTGCAGAGTGCAGGAAGAGGGAACCACTGAGGACGTGCAAGCACTTGCCCAACAGCACTCTCTTGTCATCTTTCAGGGAAAAGCGTGAGCCCATCTTTACTGGCCAGGATCTGTAGCTGAATCAACAAAATTACGTGCCCCGTGGTATTAAAGGGTGCTGACAGATCTATAGAAGAATCGAGCACGGAACCCTGGCTAGGGCTGAGTGAATAACTGATTTGTCAGTTCAGCCAGCGAACTGAAAAAATATTCAGTTCCGAAAATGTTCTGATTTTGTCAGCAAATTGAAAAAGTCTGCTTCAGGCCAGGAAGCCATCTCTGGGTATGTTTACACTGCAATTAAAATCTTGCGCCTGGCCCATGCCAGCTGACTCAGGCTCCTGGGGCTTGGGGGCTGTATCATTACACACCGATGTCTGGGACCACCATGCAGGATCCTAGAGCCCAGGCTCCAGCCCGAGCCCAAAAATCTATACGACAATTAAACCCTTCTAAGCAAACCCTAGTCAGATCACTAACACCGCAAAAGGGGCAACCTCTCAGCATACAACTTTCAGCCCAACCCTACAGACCTCCTCTCGTTCGTGGACTGGAAGGACAAAAGCACTTATGTGATGCTCATTCCCCAGGGACCTCGAAACCCTTTACAAACCCGGGGAAGCAGCAGCACTATCACCCCACCAGACAGGAAGCTGAAGAACAGAGGGGAAGTAACTTTACCAAGGTTGCAAGCAAGTCAGTGGCAGAGCCAGGGATGGAACTCAGGTCTCCTCACGCTTACGGAACCACACCGCCTGCCAGGTAGGTAGAGATGGCATATATACCCAGTCCCTGCTGCTAGGGGGAGCAAGGGCTGAATGGGGAAACCAAGTGAGGAGAACAACCACTTCAGGGGATACTCACCCTACATCCTGACTTTACCCCAGAAACCTGACTTCCTCCTTCCTTCTTTCCTCTGAACTTTCACTTATCCAGCAATATCATCTGCATCCTCTTGTCACCTGCAGCAATCCTGCCATCAAGCAGCTTTGGGGGTCTCTCTCCCCCTTCCCCTGGTGGCAAGGACTTTAGGTGGGCTGCCAGGATTGGACAGGGACTGGTGAACCTCCAGGGGTTTCCAAGTGCTATAGCCAAGGAGTGGGATGAGTGTGTTTTTATACCCTCCCCTTATGCTGTCATGATATATTTCCTCATGTACCACTGTTCTCCCCTCTCCTGCCCAGCACAGCTGGTGTTGGTGACAGTTGGCAAGCCCATCAGAAGACAATGGGTGGGGATGAAGCATCATTTGGTATGTGGCAGAAAGGGCATTTGATCTTGGTTCCCCCCAGCTCCCAGGTAATAATTGGAGATATACCAATCTCCTAGAACTGGAAGGGACCTTGAAAGGTCATTGAGTCCAGCCCCCTGCCTTCGCTAGCAGGACCAATTTTTGCCCCAGATCCCTAAGTGGCCCCCTCAAGGATTGAACTCACAACCCTGGGCTTAGCAGGCCAATGCTCAAACCACTGAGCTAGCCCTCCCCCAAGCAGACTTTTAGGTTGGTGCCGAAGGTGGCAGATTTGGTCCAGTTGTCCCTGTGTCATGACAGAGGGTATCTGGGCCTGGCCAAACAGAAAGAGGAACAGCCAGACAGGAAGCAGCAGCAGCCAGAGCTGAGCACGGAGCAAGCTGGACCCTGATCCTTGTGCCAGGCCAACCATTTGTGAGGACCCCCCCCCATCTCATTGCCCACTCCTCAGGATAGGACCAGCCAGCTACTCCTCCCCCCCCCAGGATGGGACCAGCCCACTAACCCCCCACAAGCTGCCACGGCCTCAGCGGGGAGGCAGAAGCAGGGATGCTGGCACTCTCCTCTCCTTCCCTGCATTTTTCTGAAATGATAGCCCTGGATGAGGAACACCTAGCTAGACAGAATGGGCTGCTGCTTCTAAAGGTATGAAAACAAGGTGGGAAATTTTAGTGTGGGCCTGTGGAGGGTGTGCTGAAGAGCAGGGGAGGGAACACACCCAGGATCTAACAGGGTAGAGGCACGCCAGACAGACAGGATTACGTCACCACATCGAGCCAGCAGGAGAGAAGGGAGTGAACCCAGGTGAGATGGAAGGTGCAATGGTAACAAGCGCCAGCAAGGGGCAGCATCACACCAGGAAGGCATATTCTTACTGCAGCGCAGAATGTGGAAGCTTGCTTCCCTTACAGGTGTCCTTAGGGACCCCTGCACACACTGGGTGGCTGGATGGCAGGAAAGGGTTAAGCAAGGTGGCAGGGGTGGCAAAACCAGGGGAGGAGAACAGGCTAGTGCCACAGCAATGGAAATATTGTGAGACCTGATGTATGTTTTGGTCCCCGCAATATTTCCTCTGTCCCTGGGGAGGATGCATTGTGAGAAGGGGCAGCCTGGGCTCCCTTGGTGCGGAGGAGAGAGGTGGGGGCTGGAGGTAGGTTAGGTGGGATGGGGTGGCCAGACAGAGCCGTGTCATTTCAGGGATGTGGGGAGAGCTGTTTCCACTCCAGAGCAGGAACCTCTGCAGGTAGTCTAAAAGCAGCATGTGGGGTGGGAGCAGGAAGGTGGGTGAGGGGCTGCTCTGGAGGCCTGTGGGTGGGGGGAGGGATACCGAGCTGCTGCAGCCACCCTAAGTGTACCATTTCCTCGACCTACCATTTGTGTCCGAGGCCCAGGTGAGAGTTTGCCCCACCGCTGCCCTCCCACCCCCATCACCCCAAACTCCCTGGCACACATCCCAGTCCCAAACCTTGCCCCCCATTCAAAGCAAGGTTCCCCCTGCCTCTGTCTGGGGGGCAGCTGTGCCAGGTCCCCAACCAGAGCTGAGAATTCTGATTCATATGTGGAAGGAGGATATGAGAAGGGAACAAGTTTCAAATAAATCAGATACAAACTGGGGTGACCCCGCCACATTAGCAGAAAATGAGGCACCCCTCCCCTGTGTGGGCGGTACAGAGTGTGGGACTGGCCCAGAGCGCTGTTGCCATCGCTGCCGCCACGTCCCACCCAGCAATTATCTTTAACAAGGCCTCTGTGGGCTCATCAAACAGGAAGAGGAACAGAGAGTCTCTGCCCTCAGTGCACCCAGAGTGGGAGGTTACTCCCCGTTAGAGACGTCAGCTGAGCCATTCCCAGACTTCCTGTACCCTGCCCCTCCTCCCCATCCCCAACTGCCTGTTCCCCCTGCCTTCCCAGTGCACCCCCATAGCGTTTGGGCAGCTTTGTTGTTTGGAATTAAAGTCCGAAGGAATCAAATGGGGAAAACAGGTTCTGGGAAAGGCAAAAGACCAGGACCGCCCTCCTGAGGGCAAAGATCAGAGCCAGCTGCCCTGCCCTTCATTCATCATTATTACTAGTATTTATTTGGTGCACGTCACTAGGGTGACTGGGCACCTTACAAAGTTTAAGCTGAGGCAATCAAGAGTACAGTAATAAGAGACCAACCCACATACTCCCTGCTGCTTTGCCAGCCAGCTAGGAAACCAGGGGACCCAATTGGTTTGGAAGGCTTGGGCAAAGAGAGGCATCCTGCACCTTTGTAATTAATTGTATTACCGCAGGGAGCTAATGCCAGAGGTGCAGGCTGGCCACTGGGAAAGCTATGCCACCAGTGCCCACAAGCAACATCTTTGGGATGCAGAGCCGTCTATCTCCACATGAGCATAGATCTATAGTGGGTGCAAGGGGGTGAGGTGCCTGGGCTTAGACCCCTTAAGGCTTTACACTCTGATATCAGTACCTGAAAAGTCACCCAGCAGTTGTCTGAACTAGTGCAAAGCTGGGACCCCCTCACACTCCGATTACTATCCCTCCTCATCCTCCTATTCCAAGGCAAAGGTCAGAGATGTCTTCCTTGTGATGTCCTCCTCCCTTATCAGAGGGTACCGGTCACAGCTGGATCTCCCCCCACCCCCATCCCATCCCATCCCATCCCATCCCAGTGAAAGACTCTCCCTGCCTTTCCAGCCCTCTTCCCATCAGAGGACAAAAGCCAGAGCTGAGTCCTCCTCATCCCCATGCCAGGGCAGAGCTCTGATCTGGACCCCGCCTCCTTCCAAAGGGAAAGGTCAGAGCCACGATCCCTGCCTCTGCCGCACTACGTGGGTTCAGCGAGAGATCTAGATTAGTTCTGATCCTTTGCATAGCACTTGGCCCCTTGCCACTGGAAATCAGCTGGAATGGAGATGTGGGAAGACAAACAGGTGCCCTAGACCTACCCTTCCTTCTCTGCATCCACCAACAAGATGCCACTTCAGGCTTTGCCATTCCCTCAAACACACCCCACCCACCACCCTCTGGGCGACTACCCTGATCCCTGCTGTCCCTTTGGAGGACACATCTGGCTTCAGCTATACTTGGGTTGGGAGGGGGAGTAGCCAGGACCTGGAGGCCATCCCACTCCATGATAGCGGTGAGAACCAGCCCAGGCATGATGGATTCCCTGCCCCTTCCCAGGAGAGTGTGCTCAGCTCCCAGGAGGGTGGGGAGAATTCAGCAGCAACAGCTAAGTGGAAAAACTGGCTGGGCCATTGAAGGAGAGCAAAGGGGAGGGGCAGGGATCTCATGCTGGAAGTCTCCCTTAACCCTTCATCAGCTCCCAGAGCAAGGCTGGAGTGGAGAGGCATCAGCAATCCAAACAGAGATCCAGTCCCCACAGTGCAGCAAACAGAGGGAGAGCAAGGCAGGGAGACAGGAATCGCTCAAGGCCCCTTCAGACCCCTAAGAATCCACTGTAGATTGCCTGACTCCCTGTGCACATAGGCTCCCATCAATTCTCCCTTTCCTCTTCATTCCTTTAGCTGCAACTATGTAAGCACATGAGCAGGAATGTATCACTTGTGGGCCCTGTAACTGCCTGGGCACAGTCACCACCCCCATCAGCAATATAGGATCAGCAATGTGCCATCCACATAGGCTCAACACATCCCCTTTCTCTCCCAGCTGCTACAGGCTGGAAGACGGTCCACCAGCACCTTCTCTCCCCTCGCTGCCAAGGGAAGACTCAATCTACTGCTATGATGGGCCCAATCCAGTTTGCCAAGAGCTCCCCTCCAATACAGCGGGTGTGCCCATGGTCTCTCATGCGCTTGTTCTCCCTGAATACTGAGCTGGGACGTGCAGGGGGTGCTATACTCATTCCCCAACACAGCAGAATTCTCTCCCACTCAGGGAATGTGTGTGCACAATACAGGAGGAGCTCTGACCTTTCCCACCCATGCACCCAAGTTCCTGGCCATGGGGAACAAAGGTGCTGATCTGTCCATCTGCTCTACCCTGACCTAGCTGCTGCACCCCAGAGAACAAGGCTGCCATTTAAGAGTTGGGAGCCGGTTGCTGAGTGAGTCAGTGTCAATCATATACTTACAGCTCCCAGAAACCAGCTCCAGACCTGAAGTGCTGCTGGAAGGAGACCAAGAGGGAGTGGAAGAGTGTGTGCAACTGTTACGCCTGACAGGGACAGGAATAAAAGAGAGAAATAAAGAGAGAATAACTGAATCACTGAGAGACAGACAGGGCACAGCCAACAGGGGTGAGAGATGGGGACAGAGAGAGACAGTAGCAAAGTCAAATGCACTTAGGGCAGCTCTTGGTCAGGTGACTATAATTCACCTCTCACCCCCCTGCAAACACTGCTGGATTGTATCAGTGCCCAGATCTCCATCTCCCCATCGTTCCCCTTGCACCTGACTGCCCCCTTCCACACCTACCTACACAGCTTCTGTCAGCCTCCTCAAACCCAACAGCACACAGGCACTGGCCCATTGGCACCAGCCACTCCCCATCAGCACTGCAATGCATCCTGGGTGGGAAACCTGCTTCTTCGGCTGCGTCCTCTACACAGACCCCTGGCACCTCTGTCAGCCCCTCTGAGCCTGCCAGTGTCTCTGGAAAGTGGGCCAGTCCCACCACTGTTTCTGGGCAGGTCTTGTAATATACCCGGACAGAGACCAGAGCCACACAGGCCCCAGAGTTCTGGAAAGCCAGGTAGAATCCGCGCCGAGACAGCTTCCGTATGGGGCACACTTCCACATTCAGCTGCATAATGCCTGACTTAATGTCCCGACTTGTGAAACTCCGATCTGCTGCCAGTGTGTTGACCTGAAAAGGAGAGGAAGAATCAAGATCTATGGCACCAGAAGATCTTCCTCCAAGGTTACATTTGTCATGCATCTTTCACCCCAAAGCCCCTGTGACAAGAGTGCTGAGGCCTAATAGATGGGCCAGCACTCTGATCACTGTAGCCTCAATTAGTTTCCCCAGTGACAGCTGATTGAGGAAAATAGAGGAATTAGCTAATTAGATGGGGAATCTGGGTGAGTGAAGGAACTAACTGGCCCATCAGCTGACTCTCTTGATAAAAGGCAGGAAGGAAGCATTAGCAGGAGGGGAAGACAGGCCTAGCTATGCCCAGACTGAAGCTGATCTCAAGAAAAGGAGGTCTCTTTTCCTTTCAGGGCCCTGAAAAACAGGTAATAGGGATATAGGTATTATAATTGTTGTTATTGCACTGCACAAGTGTTGGCGGAGGCAACTTGAATAAATTCTCTGGAGTGGACACTATAAGGAGAGAGTCTGAAGGGTTTTTACAGTGATCAACAATCAGGTGTGGGGGAAGAAAACCTATGCCCTGTTACAGCCTTCACTGTAACTCCTTTCTCTATGGCCTCTCCCTAGCCCTGATGCTCTGGACTCCAGGATCTGCCCATCTTTGCATGTGGATGACTAAGCACGAACACATCAAACCAGTGCACTCGTTCTCCATTGTTTCCCTCATTTTATATAACTCCTATGGACATCCCCCATCTGCCTCACAAGCCTCATTGCTATTCTTTCCTCCCAGCTCTCCACTTAGCTTTTCTTCAAGAGCCGTGTGACTGATTCATTATTTGTACAGCACCTAGCATAACGGGCCCTGATCTCAGGTTGACCTTTGGGCACTGCCGCAGCACACTTACAAACTACAGCAAGAAGTCATTCTTCTGAGGTGGATTGTTTCTTTTTCTGTCATCAATTTATCTATCAATAAACAGTGATAGTCTTTGAATTTGTTTAGTTGAAATTACATGTTGAATAAACTGCTGCTGACAATTCTCCGTCTGTCCGGTGCTTGTGAGCAGTCCTGCATGTGCCTTCGATATTTCCCATCTGTTGATATAATCCATAGGGGACAGTGGGTGTGTTTCCAGTCCCTGGCTAGATGGGCATTGCTCCTGCACACAGGCTTTTGAGGCAAATCTGAAGTCCTTGGGAGTTTGACACCTAACTCCCTTAGTGCTTGTCTACACTTACCGGAGGATCAACGTTGCAGCGATTGATGCATCAGCGGTCGATTTAGTGAAGACCCACTAAATTGACTGCCGATCGCTCTCCCATCGACTCCTGTACTCCACCTGATCGAGAAGAGTAAGGAGAGTCGATGGGAGAGCGTCTCCCATTGCCGTCACATAGTGTAAGTAGATCTAAGCTACGTCAATTTGAATTACGCTATTCACGTAACTCAAATTGCGTAGCTTAGATTGACTTTTCCCTTTAGTGTAGATAAGGCCTTAGACTCCTCTGAAAACCCCAGCCTGAAACATCTCTGCAGTTAATTGGTAACCAGCTCACCAGAAACTTCAAGTGGCTCAACTGCCATCTTTGGATGCAGCAACAGCAGATGCGAGGGGTGGGGGAATTGGGACAGCTGTTGCTGCAAAATTGGTGCTAAAGAAGTAGGTGTTAAAATTCCACAAAAAAAATTTCAAATCACTTCTGCCTCTGCCCCAAGGGGGAGGGAAAGAGGAAATGCAGGCAGTGTTGCCTAGTGGATACAAAACAGGACTGGGACTCAAGAGACCTGGATTCTATTCCCAGCTCTGCCACTGGCCTGCTGGGTGACCTTCAGCAACCCTCTTCACCCCTCTGTGCCTCAGTTTCCCCATCTGTAAAATGGGGATATGATACTGTCCTCCTTTTTAAAGTGCTTTGAGATCTACTGATGAAACATGGAGATATAAAAGAACATAGGCCATACCTACAGTATGTGGGACTCTGCTTTGGGAAACAGTGACTCTGAAAAAGATTCGGGGCTTGTGGTGGATAATCAGCTGAACATGAGCTCCCAGTGTGATGCTATGGTTAAAAGAGCTAATGTGTTCCTGGGATGCATAAACAGGGGAATCTCGAGCAGGAGCAGAGACTTTATGTTACCTCTGTATTTGACATTGGTGTGACCATGGCTGAAATAGTGTGTACAGTTCTGTGCCCACAATTCAAGAAGGATGTTGGTAAATTGGAGAGGATTCAGAGAAGAGCCACAAGAAAGATTAAAGGATTAGAAAACCTGTTTTACAGTGACTGAGCTCTTTGAGTCTATCTATTTAACCAAGAGTTAAGGGGTAACTTGATTACAGTCTATTAGGATCCACATGGGGAATAAATGTTTGATAATGGGGTCTTCAATCTAGCAGAGAAAGAGATAATATGATCCAATGACTGGAAGCTGAAACTTGACAAATTCAGACTGGAAATATGAGGATAATTGAACAGTGAGGGTAATTATTCACTGGAACAATTTATCAAGGGTATTGGTCAATCACTGACAATTTTAAAATCAAGACTGGATGTTTTTTCTAAAAGGTTTACTCTACAAATTATTTTGGGGCATTCTAAGGTCTGTGTTATACAGGAGGCCACAATGGTCCCTTCTGGCCTTGTAATCTATGAATAAGAGCTGGGTGATGATGATCTCCTCCTCTTTAGTACTGGAAGCCCCAATTTCCTCTTACCTATCAAAATCCCCAACTGCCTAAATCTCCAGAATTTCACTAGAACACAGTGAAAATGTGGGGGCAGCGGGAATGAATAGAAAAAAACATGAATTTAATATCAAAATAAATGACCCAAATTAATAATCATAGACTATCAGGGTTGGAGGGGGACCTCAGGAGGTCATCTAGTCCAACCCCCTGCTCAAAGCAGGACCAATCTCCACACAGATTTTTGCCCCAGTTCCCTAAATGGCCCCCTCAAGGATTGAGCTCTCAACTCTGGGTTTAGCAGGCCACTGCTCAAACCACTGAGCTAATCCCACCTGATACTTGCATTTTTCATTTTCCTGTTTAATTCAGTGCAACGTTCTGGGCTTGAGTTTACTAGAAGTTTCTGCAGAGATTTCAAGAAGAATTTATCACGCTGTGTTGCTGAGAATGAAGAGGGGAGGACTGCCAAAGAATATAAGTCTATGGCTTGCCATAAAACACACTGGGCCTTGATTATGCGAGACTGTTTACAGGAAAGCTGAGAGTCTCTTCACTGGAATTCAGCTGCTTTTGGGGCAGAAGGGACAACAAGTACCATATCCAACTGAAACTGCAGGAGAAACGTAGGGCGGCAGAGTGTAGTGACACAAATAAAGAGTTTGGTCCAGCCAATGAGACCATTGCCTCCACCCTCAAAGAAAATACCATGCACTCTTTTCTGACCAGTGATGAGAGCAGGGGATTAGGCGTCAGGAGACCTATGTCCTAGTTCTTTATCTGTCCTGACTTGCTTTATTACCTTGGGCAAGTCACTGGTTCTCTCTTGGTCTCAGTTTCCCTATTTGTAACGGGGGATGATGATATTTGTTAGAACCCTTCACAGTCCTTGGATAAGTAAATGCAAAGCATTACCATCAACCTTAAATATTCTCAGTCCCTCTATTCAACAACTCATTTGACAATTGGTACCTCCTGCAGCAAAGAGGGCCCTGACCATCATGCTGGGGCAGCAGCAAAAGAGCATTTCCTGTGCTCCCTATGGGACCCTTGATTTCCTTGGAGGTCTCCCATCTGGCCAGCCCATCTTGTTTAGGTTGGGGCGGAGGGATCAAAAGGATCCCCAACCCCACTGCTACTGACCTTGGTGAACAGGGGACGACGGAACTGGATGCCGACGTCCTGCTCTGACTCCATATAGTAGAGATTGAAGGTCTCTTTGCAGGTCACTACCTCACCCTTGAAGCTCTTGCAGTCACGCACAGTGAACTTTAGCTCCACGTAGATGCGGGAGGCTGCCTCACCCCGGTAGATCCAGTTGGTCCGGAGCCAGTGATTAGTGTCGCCCTCCGAGAGCACGTTGCAGTCTTGGTACATATAGATGGGGGTACTGTTGATCATCTGCTGCACCTCACTCCACTGGAAAAGAAAAGAAAACACACACAAACAAACTCATGTTATACAGAGAAGAGACATGTGACACTTAAATATGCAATAAAACAAACCCACAAGATCCAAGTCTCTGCAGACTTGGGACTCAGATCCTGAGTAACCTCAAGGCCTTGAACAATGAACAAAATCTGCTTCTGGCTCAGAGCTCTGAGCCTGCCTTAACACTGTGAGCAATAACTATGATCTGCAATCCGGGTCTGACTCAGGTCTAGCTGACAATGACTCACTACTTCTCCTGAACATGGGCTCCTGGTGCAATGCTATGGCCAAAAGGGCTAATGTGATCCTTGGATGTATAAGCAGGAGAATCTCAAGTAGGAGTAGGGAGGTTATATTACCACTGTATTTGGCACTGGTGCAACCACTGCTGGAATGCTGTGTCCAGTTCTGGTGTCCACAGTTCAAGAAGGATATGGATAAATTGGAGAGGGTTTAGAGAAGAGCCATGAGAATTATTAAAGGATTAAACAATATGCCTTCTAGTGAGAGACTGAGCTCCTGGAGTCTATTTAGCTAAACAAAGAGAAAGTTAATGAGTAATGATCACAGTCTAAAAGTACCTACAGATGGGGAACAAATATTTGATAATGGGCTCTTCGATCTAGCACAGAAAGGTATAACATGATCCAGTGGCTGGAAGTTGAAGCTTGACAAATTCAGACAGGAAATAAAACACCAAATTTTAGCAATGAAGGTAATCACCTCTGGAATAATATGGAATACATCTGTGGTGTAATCTCCATCACTGGCAATTTGTAAACCAAGACTGGGTATTGGCTATGTCTACACAACAAGCTAGGGGTGTGATTCCCCTGCTTATGTACACATCTTCATGCTGGCTCTCATTCAGTTAGCATGAGTATAAATAGCAGTGTAGCTGTTGCAGCATGGGTAGCGGCTGCGCGGTGCCAAGTACAAACCTGACTGAAACCTACGGGTATGTAGTGAGTATGTCTAAGGCCTCCCATCTGCCCCTGAAAATTGTGTCACCCGAAGGGGTATCAGACTCCAGCGTATCCTCCCTGGACAAAGGCAACAGCAGCTTGGAGAGCAGAGTGGGTGAGGACATGGGTCTGTCACAGAATCTCATTGTGGGAGGGTCAATCACAGGGCTTTCTTTCTTAATCCTAGTCTAAAATAACTCATTTAAAGTATATGGTTACTCCTTGTGCGTGGAAACACACAGCTGCCACACCATTCAGTTAGCGTCTGGGCTGGCAGCTAGCTCATGGGGAATTTTAAAGTAAATACGCATTTTCCATGCTGCAAAAGAAAGCAAAAGATTTACTGGATGGTTTATTAATTGTGTACATCTGTCAGTGACAATCTAGACTAGTGTGTTTAGTTGCGTCTTGTAGAAACACTCTCCTCTTGCTTATTGTTTTTCATAAACATGTTTTAATTCTTTTAAGGAAACTGGAAGACTGCTTACATAAATGATTAATGTTTAACCCTTTCAGTCAGCATGGTGCTGCAATGGCACCTACCTGATGAACATCTGGAAACACAGGCAGAGACAAGAGACGCCATAAGAGATAGATGGTTTGGGGACAGTTTTCATACAGCAGGCAGCACAGGAGGGGTTGGTCAACCATTATTTCTTCAGGAGGAAATTATACTTTGGTAACAGATACATATTACCTGCAGCAAAGTCTTATCTGAAAGACAAAGATTCTGCTGCTGCTGAAAGCTGCACAGCCTCATTATACCCAGGGACCTGATTTGGCTATCATTTCCACTGATGTAACTCCATTGATTTCAGGGGAATCATTCCTGATTTACACTGGTGGAATAAAGCTCAGATTCAGCATCATGTTGGGTATTTAAAAGCCACCTTTCCACAGGAAATCATACATTATTTATTGTGATAGTCTGCAGCAGCTATGGGTAGCTTCTTCCTTTGGTCTGGTCTACACTACAGACCTATATCAGTGTAACTACATCACTCAGGTGTGTGAAAAATCCACACCCCTGAGCAACGCACTTATACCCACCTAACCTCCAGTGCAGATAGCGCTATGTCAGCAGGAGAGCTTCTCCCATTGACACAGTTAATCCACCTCCCAGAGAGGAGGTAGATATGTCGGTGGCAGAAGCTCTCCGATCAACTTACAGCATCTTCATTAAAGCACTACGGTCGTGCAGCTGAATCACTGCAGAGTTTTAAATGTAGACTTGCCCTTAGTCCTGTTTATAGAATCAGAGAATATCAGGGTTGGAAGGGACCTCAGGAGGTCATCTAGTCCAACCCACTGCTTAAAGCAGGACCAAATCCCAACTAAATCATCCCAGCCAGGGCTTTGTCAAGCCTGACCTTAAAAACCTCTAAGGAAGAAGATTCCACCACCTCCCTAGGTAACCCATTCCAGTGCTTCACCACCCTCCTAGAGAAAAAGTTTTTCCTAATATCCAACCTAAACCTCCCCCATTGCAACTTGAGACCATTACTCCTTGTTCTGTCATCTGCTACCACTGAGAACAGCCGAGCTTCATTCTCTTTGGAACCCTCTTTCAGGTAGTTGAAAGCAGCTATCAAATCCCCCCACATTCTTCTTTTCTGCAGACTAAATAATCCCAGTTCCATCAGCCTCTCCTCATAAGTCATGTGCTCCAGCACCCTAATCATTTTTGTTGCCCTCCACTGGACTCTTTCCAATTTTTCCACACCCTTCTTGTAGTGTGGGGCCCAAAACTGGATACAGTACTCCAGATGAGACCTCACCAATGTCAAATAGAGGGGAATGATCACGTCCCTCAATCTGCTGGCAATGCTCCTACTTATACAGCCCAAAATGCCATTAGCCTTCTTGGCCATAAGGGCACACTGTTGACTCATATCCAGCTTCTCATCCACTGTAACCCCCAGGTCCTTTTCTGTAGAACTGGTGCCTAGCCGCCTGGTCCCTAGTCTGTAGCAGTGCATGGGATTCTTCCATCCTAAATGCAGGACTCTGCACTTGTCCTTGTTGAACCTCATCAAGTTTATTTTGGCCCAATCCTCTAATTTGTCTAGGTCCCTCTATATCCTATCCCTACCCTCCAGCGTATCTACCGCTCCTCCCAGTTTAGTGTCAGCTGCAAAGTCACTGACGGTGCAGTCCACACCATCCTCCAGATCATTAATGAAGATATTGAACAAAACCAGCCGCAGGACTGACCTTGGGGCACTCCGCTTGATACCAGTTGCCAACTAGACATGGAGCCATTGATCACTACCTGTTGAGCCCGACGATCTAGCCAGCTTTCTATCCACCTTATAGTCCATTCATCCAACCCATACCTCTTTAACTTGTTGGCAAGAATACTGTGGAAGACTGTCTCAAAAGCTTTGCTAAAGTCAAAAAATAACATGTCCACTGCTTTTCCCTCATCCACAGACCCAGTTATCTCATCATAGAAGGCAATTCAGTTAGTCAGGCATGACTTGCCCTTGGTGAATCCATGTTGACTGTTCCTGATCACTTTTCTCTCCTCTAAGTGCTTCAAATTTGATTCCTTGAGGACCTGCTCCATGATTTTTCCAGGGACTGAGGTGAGGCTGACTGGCCTGTAGTTCCCTGGATCCTCCTCCTTCCCTTTTTAAAAGATGGGCATGACATTAGCCTTTTTCCAGTCATCCGGGACCTCCCCGGATCGCCATGGGTTTTCAAAGATAATGCCCAATGGCTCTGCAATCACACCCTCGGATGCAGGGCATCTGGCCCCACGGACTTGTGTTAGTCCAGCTTTTCTACATAGTGCTGACCCACTTCTTTCTCCAGAGGGCTGGTCACCTCCTCCCCATATTGTGCTGCCCAGTGCAGTAGTCTGAGTGCTGACCTTGTTTGTGAAGACAGAGGCAAAAAAAGCATTGAGTACATTAGCTTTTTCCACATCCTCTGTCACTAGGTTGCCTCCCTCATTCAGTAAGGGGCCCACACTTTCCCTGACCTTCTTCTTGTTGCTAACATTCCCGTAAAAACCCTTCTTGTTACTCTTAACATCCCTTACTAGCTGCAATTCCAATTGTGATTTGGCCTTCCTGATTTCACTCCTGCATGCCTGAGCAATATTTTTATACTCCTCCCCCGTCATTTGTCCAAGCTTCCACTTCTTCTAAGCTTCTTTTTTTTGTATTTAAGATCAGCAAGGATTTCACTGTTATGTCCCTTGTCTGTGAAGTGTTCAGCAAGCTGCTGCTGTTTGTGTGGGAATTTACCAGGAATCAACCAATCACTAGGGCTGAGAGTCTGTCACAGTGACTGTTTCTCACTGGCACAAACTAGTCATGTTCCCTGCCACAGAGGCCCAGGAGCAACCATGGGTACCACAGGGGTGTGTTTTAGCAGTACAGAGACTAAAAATGGATGAAAAGTAGGTTGAGGGATCAAGGTAGTGGGGGTGGGGGAAGAGGAAGACCATAAAGTTAATTAACTGCAAACCTGACACTGAAAGAGACAGAAGAAACTGAGGCTGGAATATTCTGAAGGCGCGAGAAAATGAAGAATAAAGAGAAACAGCAAAGCCAAGGGAGAGGCAATAACTATAGAGTCATACACCATTTGAGGCAAACACGCCGAGAATGGTATAGATTTGCACTTAACTCAGGAGACATGATGAGGTAGAGGATGGGGATGGGTGGGTGGGTGGATGGGAGACATGGGAACGTTGTGATGTATTTTTCAAGTTCATTACACTGAAACAGGCTTTTGGAAGTTTTTCTGTATACAGCAGGGGTCGGCAATCTATGGCACGCGTGCCAAAGACGGCACGTGAGCCGATTTTACATGGCACGCTGCTGCCTGCCGGAGCAGCGTGCCATTAAAAATCCTGCCCAGCCCGGCCCAGCCCGCTCTTCTCCGCCCTCCGCCTCCCCACCCAGGGGCAGGGGGCAGAAGCATGGGCATGTGCACGGGGTGTGCCCAGGCACACCCTAATGCAGGGGTGGGCAAATGGCCCCACTCTCCCGGTGCGGCAAGCCGCGGGGTCCACGCTCCCGGGCCGGAGCGTCCAGCCGAGCGCAGCAAGCCGCCAGCCCCTCCCCCGCCATTCCCCCTCCCCTGGAGCCATGCCGCCGCGTGCGCAGAGCTCTGGGGGCCGGGGCTGCCCGCTCCCGTGGGGCAGCGTGTCTGGCTTTGCATGGAGCAGAACATGCTGCTAGGAGCCTCATGGTAAGGGGCCCAGTGCCGGGATGGTTGGATAAGGGGTGGGGGGTAGTCAGAGGACAGGAAGCAGGGTGGGTTGGATAGGGGGTGAGATCCCGGGCGGGGTGGTTAGGGGTGGGGGGTCACTGGAGGGGGCAGTCAGGGAGCAGGGGAGGGTTGGATGGGGCATGGGAGTCCTGGGGTCCGCAGAGAAGTGGGTGCAGGGCCTTGGGGAAGGGGGTGGGTGGGTGGAATAGGGGCATATCCCCCCATCCCTCTGCCCTGACCCCCCCTCACACACACCCAGCCCTCTGCTCTGAGCCCTGTACCCTCCTCATACACACCCAGCCCTCTGCTTGACTCCTTCACCCCCCCAACGACCCCAGCCCTGACTCTGGCACCCCCACACATATCCAGCCCCCCCTGCCCTAACTCTCGCACCTCCCCACACCCCACCGCACACCCTGACTCTTGCACCCCCCACATCCCCACCCCCACCCTGAGCACCAAACAGGGGCTTCTGCACACACACCCTCACATTCTCACCTGCACCCCTCACACCAAATGGGAGCTGCCTAGGTAAGTGCCCCACACCCAAACCTCCTGCCCCAACCCTGAGCCCCCTCCCTCATTCTAGCTCCTGGCCAGACCCTTCACCCCCAGTTCTGTGCTTAGTGCACTCCCACCCTCAGCTCAGTGCAGAGAGAGGAAGAGAATGGGCCAGAACCAGGGAGAAGGTAGGTACCCACTGTATGTGGGCAGGGCCGGGACCCCAGACCGGCAATGGGGTGAGCAGGTCCGGCAGCCAGGATCCCGGCTGGCAGGAGCCGGCGGATGGAACCCCTGAGCAGCAGCGGGCTGAGCCACTCAGCCCACTGCTGGTCTGGGGTCCCGGCCGCCGGCCCCGCACAGCCTGCTGCCGGTCTGGGGTTCTGGCTGCTGGACCTTTGTCAGCCGAGGTCCCGGCCGCAGGCCCTGCTCAGCCCGCTGCCAGCCTAGGTGAACAGAACCCCAGACAAGCAGTGGGCTGACCGGGCCGGCGGCGTAAGATCAACATTTTAATTTAATTTTAAATGAAGCTTCTTAAACATTTTGAAAACCTTGTATATTTTACAATACTACACTAGTTTAGTTATATAATATATAGACTTATAGAGAGAGACCTAAAAAACATTAAAATGTATTACCGGCGCGCAAAACCTTAAATTAGAGTGAATAAATGAAGACTCGGCACACCACTTCTGAAAGGTTGCCGACCCCGGTCTACAGTATGGCTGTATGCCTTGCATGTGTCTGTTGGAAAATACATGAGTATGCTTTATAAAGGAGGTCAGAGTAGATGATCACAATGGTCTCTACTAGCCTAGGAATCTCTGAATATGAGGCCCAGCAGCTGCGCTGCACTGTTTGTCACAGACAAGGTATTTAAGTACAGTGTTTCAGATGAGTACCATAAGGTGGCATAGTGATTTTGCATACATGTTTGAGGGAAGGGAAGGGTGGCAGTGGCTGGAAAGGTTCGAAAAGATATGTTCTAAAGTACAGGAAGTTAGTTACAAGGATAGGTGAAGAAAGGCCATGGTCCAGCTACAGACAGCACTCACCTAAAATGAGATCTATGTAAAGACTCCCATGGACTGGATGGCAGTCCCGTGGAAGATGCTGGCGGGGGGGGGGCTTCAGCGACAAATATGCTTGGGAAATTCCAAAGCTTTCCATTGTAGCCCAAATGTCGGTGTACACAAAAGGGAACAGTTTCAAATATAACGTAGGCCCTTAGGTGCTTTTGAAAATTTTACCCAAAGTTCGGGACAAAACTACCGAGTTCTCCCCACCTGCAAACAAATAACAATGAAACTGGCAACAGACCCTACACAAGTTAGACCTGATGGATAAAGCAAAGCAGAATGAAGCCATCACCTATTGACACCCACAATTTTCCCCATTAATCAGTTGAACTTTTAAATTCAGCGAACTGCGAAGTATGCAACATTGATTAAAGGGTTAATCAGCTCACTAGTTGCTAGGCAGCAGTGTCATGTCCTTGGAACATCAGCAGCCAATCAGAGTTTGTGCCTCTGATGCAATGCTTATTAATTCAATGTCCTTGCAGAATTGTGTGGGTGAAATTTGGCTCAATCACTCTAAACTACTTGCCCTTCCAGCTTGCCTGCTGGTGGTATTGAATCAATCTCCTCTAATACAGTTGTTATCTTTCCATTTCATCTCCACACTCTTTACCATTGCTCCAATCACCATAGGTTGGCAATGAGGAAAAGAATTGATGTTGCTTTAGGAAGAGAGGGAAAAACAGAGAAAGGACCATTTTAGCAGTGAGTCTGGATCATGCTTTTGTGATCCTACAGAGAGCTTAGAGCTCATGAGAAGCATCTAAGAGTTTTTAGAAGCAGGGCCAAGATTTTCAAGACAGGATCCTAACATTAAGGACCTGGTTTTCAAAGAGGGCTAAGCACCTTACCCACTCCACCCGGGATCAAAAGGAGTGATTGGGTATTCCATACTTTTGAAAAATCAGCCCTCTTATTTAGACACCTAATTTTAGACTCCTAATTAAGCAAGTCTTGGCTAAATAACTTAGGAACAATGCAGAAAGAGAGCCAAGTTCTTGTCATTGTTGTGCCCAAAGGCATTTGGTCAACTAAAGGACAAATCCAGGATAAACCATGTTTAATGTTACCATCAGAGTGCTAAGTGAATGAATAGCTCTTAAGATAGCTTCTTAGCAAAAGTATCATTAGTGCCCGTAGACAGGCGGAAGCAGCACAACAGGCTTGGGCTTCCCTGGGCAAGTGTGATTTTATGTCAGGAGAATGGCCGGGAGGTAAATTTGTTCAGGGGATTATTAGTAGTGAGCTGAGCAGCAAATCAGTAAAGGCAGCCTTTGGAGAAGACTGGTCTTGGATCTGAACTCTGGCCATTGCGAATAATTGGGAGAGCCTTAGACACAGCATTTAATGATTTAACTTTGATCACTGGCAATTTTTAAATTGAGAATGGATATTTTTCTAAAAAAATATGGCTGTAGCCTAGTTCAGAGAGGAATTAATTCAGGGAAGTCCTATGGCCTGTGTTATACAGGAGGTCAAACTAGATCAGGGGTTCTCAAACTGGGGGTCAGGACCCCTCCGGGTTTGCATCCAGCATTTATAATGGCGTTAAATATATTAAAAAGTGTTTTTAATTTATAAGGGGGGGGGGTTGCACTCAGAGGCTTGCTGTGTGAAAGGGGTCACCAATACAAAAGTTTGAAAACTACTGAACTCGATGATCACAGAGGTCCCTTCTGGCCTTAGTATCTATGGACTGCATAATGCTGCTCTACACGGGCATACTGAAAATTCTGATCATAGAGCAACATGGAGCCAGAAAGCAAGACTTGTAAAGAGATCAGCCCTTTGTTTTCACTGACTGAGGACTAGCACTGGATATATTCAGGTTTAAAGACATTCTAGAATTGGGTATGTTCACAGTGGAGGCAGATCAAGAATGGATGTGGAATTAGGATCACCCTTCAAAACATGGGAGTCGGCAGGTCATGGCCCAGATATGGGGCCAGAGTGGTGTAATGCCATTAAGGGGAATTTAGGGCACTATTCTCAAGCTCTGCAGCCCACAATATTCTAAGAGAAGTTAGACAGTTTGCTTTCTGACAGTTCTCTACATTCCCAAGAACCCACAACATGACCTGTGGAGACCGGGTTGCGGAGGGGGGAGAAAGACTGGTATGGGAACTACATAAGCACAAGTTGTACAGACTGTGTGCAAAAAATCATACCTGGGCGGTGCCCACAAAGGCATAAAGATCCAAATGGAAACAGACACTGGAAATTTTGTTGCCATTTTAAAAAATTTGCAAAACGGTATGTGCAGAAAATGCAAATTGCGTCCTGAGCTCTAGGGTCAGGTAAAGATATAAACAAACAATCTTAGAAAGAGGCAGTGCTTAATTAGCCCCGGTACCATTGGGCTTGCTGCATCAGTTATGAATGTAAAAAAATGCTTGAGCTACAGCACTTTTTTCCTTATAAATTAAGCACTGGAAAGAGGCAAAGGCTCTGTTCTATTTGGCAAAAATAGAATTGAGAAACCAAATTTCTACCAGACTTGATAATGGACTCACCACTGTTAACTGCCTAGGGAGAGGTCTATTTGAACATTGATAACTAATCTAATAGGTCATAGCCCAAGCCCAACTAGTTGTCATGACAAGTCTGAGTTCTCTCAGATCATCTTGACTTTGACCTACAATGTCCCTCACCACTCCCACCTTCCCACATGATCTCTGTCTCTCTCTCACACACACACACATCCACCCCTGCTACATAGATCCACTTTGGCCTACTTTGCAGGCAAAGATCAACCCCCCATCCCCATCAAAAAACCCCAACACACCTCAGAGAGGAGAAAGAGCCTTGCATACATATCCCACTATGTGCCTTGGTGGCTTCACAGCCTGAGCCACAATGTCTAAGCAACATTTACACAGCTATTTTTGACTTAATAGTAATTATCCACAGTCACTGGGTCAGAGAGAGACTGTGACTCTGTAGTCCAGTGGTTAGGGCACCCACCTGGGAGGTCGGAGACCCTGTGTTCATTCCCCCTTCTCTAAACATACTTTAATTATTTAACCATGGTGGAACTGCTTTAACAGAAGAGACCGAGGAAACCCCGTATCAGAATATCCCATAGCTCAGTGGTTAAAGCACTTGCCTCAAAGGTAGGAGACCCATGTTTCAAATCCTCCCTCCCCCTCAGGCAGAAGGAGGAATTGAATCCAGATCTCCCACATCCCAGGTGAGTGCTCTAACCTCTGGGATAAAAACTATAAAGTGAGCAGCAGTGCCTCCTGCTGGTGAATTTTGAATGGGACCTGAGCCAGTAGGCAGCATCTCATCAGAAGAGACCTCATACGCAAGATGGGCATGTTTTCCCCTGGTTCATGGATTGCTCTGGGGATCAGTGGGGAGATAGGCACTCAGATGGCTAAAGTGAGGCAGCATTGTGCATGCCCAGAGGCAAAAACTTAGGTGCCAGGGGAACTTTTACTCTGAAAAGTTAGGTGCCAAGTGAGTTTAGGGACCTACTGGTTCAGCAGGAGTAGCCTAAAAGTGGGTCTTAGGCACCTAACCCTAGATTTAGGACCTAACTCTGAGTACTTTTGTGGATCAGCATCCAAGAGGCATTTGTTCACTCTTGCTTTTTTCATCATCTAGACTAGGAGCAAGAGGATATTTTTCCATTTGGTAGTGGGAAAGGTCTCTAATGGACTTAGCCACCACAGTGACCAGTGCAAGTTAAATAAAAAGGTCACGCTATGGTACAACTAGTGCATTAGCTGTTTATGTCTTTACTATGGACCAGAGATCTGAAAGCAGCTGGTGTTCTCGTTATGGCAGTAAGATGGAAGCCTGGAAGTAATACTAGGTAAGTGGCGCTGGGCTGGAGCTCGGACCCTGCACCCCTCCTGCACCCAACTCCCTGCCCTGAGCCATCTACTGCACCCTGCACCCTGACCCCCTGCCGCACACCTCACCCATCTTGCACCCCACACACCAACTCCCTGCCCTGAGCCCCCTGCCACACCCTGCACACCTCCTGCACCACAACTCCCTGCCCTGAGCCCCTGCTGCATCCCGCACCCCTCCTGTACCCCCTGGTGACAGGGAAGGGGCAGCGTTGAGGTGGGGACTTTGGGGAAGGGGGTGGAAAGGGGCAGGGAAGGGGTGGGAAGAGGCAGGGCAGGGGCAGGGCCTCAGGAAGGGGTGGAGTGGGGATGAGGCCTGGGGCAGTGAGGGTGGGGGTGTCAGTGATGCGGCCCTCGGGCCAATGGACTAGACCCCTGGTGTAGCCTATGTCAAAAACAGGTTCAACAATGAAGGAATTAACCACAGAAATCCAACCCTGAAGCTATGAGCAATATCTACAGTTAGCCAGCTGTGACTGTCCTAGCATTTGTAAGCTATTACGGAAAACTCATTTTCACATGTGGCTGCTCTGGTACAACATGACTGACTCAATACAAATGGTATTCCTGTGGCCGAAGTGGAACATTGAAAGTGTTGTGTGCCCATGTGTTAGAGCATTTTACCTCCACTTTGCCTGTAATTTTAGTTTATGATACCTCTCCTGTTGGAGTGGTACTGGGTGCAGCATGTGCAATAATGAAATTCCACACACATGCTACATAATAGTTCACTTACAGCCTATCAGACACAGCCTCAAAAGAAGCAAATTCTTCAGGGCAAAGGGTTTCCATGGTGTGTCTCATGCAGGGTCAAGCACATTGTCAGCAATTATAAAAGAAAGCAAACACTTTCCAGTACACTTGGAAGAATACAGAGCAGGAGAAGACAGAGGAGTCTAGTTATAAAGGAAGTTTAGTGAAACGTGCCATTACAGAGCACTAATGAGAAGCATGTTGCACAAACATCCGTAAAGGGGTTAATCACCTCTCAGAAATTGCTAGACAACATTGTCATCTTCTTTTTAGTACAGGATTAGCTATGGAAATTCTGTGCCAATGGTGAAACACAGTATCCTTGCAGGAGTGCCATTGGAGCTCTCTTCTTCATAGCAATGGATTAATTAGACGATAACTTGAGTGCTTCTTGTTTATGGGGTAATGACTGTATCCTGGGCTACTAAGTTCACCTCCAAAGTTAGTTAGCCCAGGACACAATAATTACCAATTAACCAGAGAGAACTCAAGTTATGGCCCTTTCATTCACTCCCAACTCATGCTTCTGTCAATCCTCCCCTCATCCCTACAGTGAGTACCTTAGTGTAAAGAGAATTCTCCCCTCTTGCCTCCCCAGCCCACAGCAAAAGCAGTTTATTTTTCACTGAGCTGAATATTTATTATGAGGAAGAACATTGGCATTCCCCCACTTGGTGCAGATGAGCAGCAGCAGGAGCAGAAGAGTGAGAAGGAGAAGCGTTCCTATTTCCACAGCCAGTTGCTGTTGATTTTGCAAGTCAAACAAAAATCTGCCAGTGTTTTATCCCAGGTTTTGTAACTTCCTTGCAAACTTAGTCCAGATGAAGGACTGCCAACCTGACAAGCCCCGTACATTAACAGCAAGTGGAGTCACAGGAGGCAACCCCACCCAGGACTTCTTAGTGTACCCCACACCTACACACACCCCTTGAGCTAGTCCTTCCACACAGAGCCACATGGAGACAGACTCATCAGCTGGGGGACAGACAAATATTAGGTATAGAATTTCCACAGGTTATTTCCCCTGCAATCAATCAATATTATCTCAGTCTTATCTGGAATGAGCTTCAACTGGCCAGGCCTCTGCAAGCCCTTATTTCAGGAAGATACTGAGAAAGCTGATTAATTGCACCGTCTAGGTATGATGAAATAGGCACAGAGCTGGTATTTAGCTGCATAGGGAAGGCAGCACAGCCCACACTGCCTCCCTATCTCCCCTAATGACAGTGTCTACCTACTGAGCAGGAGTGATTATACTGCCCTCCGATATCCTGCTTGAGAGCACCCTCAAGGCAGACGAGAAATCAGTTAACACTACCCTTTGGGACCTCTCAGAAAGGGAAGGATTGACTCACTTTTAGAGGGACACTGTCTACCCTTGTCAAGGTCAGCAGACGTGTAAACAATACCTCGTGGTCAATGGTATCAAAGGCTGCTGACAGGTCATGGATCCTTGATCTTCGCCTACCACCAGAAGAAAATAATTGACCAACGCAGTGCCTATGCAATGCCTGGGACTGAACACCAGACTAACAGCGGCAAAGAAAATCTGACAATTCTGTCTACTGCTGAAGTTGTCCTATTCATAGATTCCAAGGCCAGGAGGGACCATTGTGATCATCAAGTCTGACCTCCTGTGTAACACAGGCCAGACCACCTCACACAGTAATTCCTGCATCAAGCCATAACTTTTCACAACAGTAATGGCTGGAATGAGCGATAGTGACTTGCTCACCGCCTTGTGACTCTGACCGGGTTCAGGTGACTGGGATGAGGTGCACACCCTTATTACCGGGTGTCAGAATGAAACTACAGTAGAACCTTAGAGTTATGAACACCAGAGTTACAACCTGACCGGTCAAACACACACCTTATTTGGAACCGGAAGTACACATTCAGGCAGCAGAGTCCAAAAAAAAAAAAAGAAGAAGCAAATACAGCATTGTACTGTGTTCAACATAAACTACTAAAAAAATAAAGGGAAAGTTTAAAAAAAGCTTTGACAAAGTAAGGAAACCGTTTCTGTGCTTGTTTCACTTATATTAAGATGGTTAAAAGCAGCATTTTTCTTCTGCATAGTAAAGTTTCAAAGCTGAATTAAGTCAATGTTCAGTTGTAAACTTTTGAAAGAAAAACCATAATCCTTGATCCAAAGTTGATGTAAATCTATTTGTGTTAAAGAAAAAGATTACTGTTGTTTTTAAAATTGTGTTATTCTACAACACACCAAGTAGCAGGATAATAAATGTGTTGTAAATCAGTTTGCTTACTTTTAGGATTACAGATGAATTCATAACAGATAACACAGTACATGACTGGATCAATTCAGTCATTCTTGAAGTATGTCAGTTCAAGTACCCCATGCCAATCTGTACAGTTTAGTGTGTTAGGAGAAAAGTCAAGACAAATAACAAAGGACTTGATTTAAAGAGTCTTGATGAATTCAAGGGATCTGTCTTTTGCATTGTGAGAATATCACAACAGACCTCACAATGCTTTACTGGATTCACTAGCTCAGAGACTCATAGACACGACAAAATATTTCTAAACCCTCTGATAAACTCCTTGAGAAAAGACAATTAACTCTGAAATAGTTACAAGAGAGCGGTGATGGTTAGAGAACCTTGTGGTGAAACTGTGGCCTAAGCTAAGTTGACTTGTGGCATAAAGAATGTTTGAAAGCTAACATCTATACAGGAGCAAAGAAAGGATTCATTGCCTCCACCCATAAATCTTCAAAGGTCTCATCAGTGGTGGATAACCTGGAGCTTTCAAGTTGTCTTCTGTCTGCTTAGCTATAGAGGCAGCAAGCATTTCTTGCTACCTTATCCACAAAGTAAACTGAAAATTCCTCCCAGCAAGAAATGCTTTCTGCCTCTATAGCTAAGCAGACAGAAGACAACTTGAAAGCTCCAGGTTATCCACCACTGATGAGACCTTTAAAGATTTATGGGTGGAGGCAATGAATCCTTTCTTTGCTCCTGTATAGATGTTAGCTTTCAAACATTCTTTATGCCACAAGTCAACTTAGCTTTGTCCACAGTTTCACCACAAGGTTCTCTAACCATCACCCCTCCTAAGTCACTTGTGGCAGCCCATTCTCCCATCAAAATTACCTTAGAGGACAAAAGTGGGTGAGAGGTCTTTTTATGTGTCATTGTATCAACAGTGAAGGACACAAAATTATGCTCCGACCAGGCCATCAAAAGAGAGGTGTGTCAGCATTCATCCTCAAAGTCATCCAATACCAACCTGGTTTCATTAGCTTCTGAGGTAAGATCAGTATAATAGGTTCCATCACTTCAGTGGGAGAAGTGAGCCCTTGACCATGAAAGAGAGGGTAATAGCTAGTCCATGACAAGAGTATAATTCTACCTCTCGTCTCCTCTCTAATCCATGTATGTCTAGCTATATGCCCCAAGTCAGTAACATCCAAGATGGCCATGAGGTCTTGAGCTAATCCAGAATAATCACCAGGATGGATAATCACGTTACCCGGAATAAACAATTTCAGAAACTCCTAAAACCACTGCCAGAGGAAACTCAAATCAGCTCAAGCAGAGACTCTGAAAGTGTGTGGGGTGGCCAATACACCAACACTGTCCCCATCCGAACTCCAGTCCTGTGTCTTACACACAAGCTGAACACATTCACACAAATCCAGTTTTGGAATGGGAGATCCTGCATTTGAGAACAGCAATAACCACCAAATCCTGATCCTCCTTCCAGTCCCTTAGCTGTTAATCAAGCTGCTTAAGCTATTCATTGTTAACTTGGCCATTTTTATTCATGAATTTTCTGAACTGATCCTGATTTGCTTGGAATATGTTTGTTATTTCCAGTATTTTGGAGGAATAGCTTTCAAACTGAATTGTTCATGAACTGTTCGTTTCAACAACATAAGAACAGCCATACTGAGTCAGACCAATGGTCCATATAGCTCAGTATCCTATTTTCCAACAGTGGCTAATGACAATGCTTCAGAGAGTATGAACAAAACAGGCAATCATCAAGTGATCCATCCCCTGTCATCCACTTCCAACTTCTAGTAATCAGAGGCTAGGGACACCCAAAGCATGGGACTGCATCCCTGACCATCTTGGCTAATAGTCATTGATGGACCTGTCCTACATGAACTTATTTAATTCTATTTTGAACCCTGCTATAGTTTTGGCCTTCACAACATCCCTTGGCAACAAGTTCCACAGGTTAACTGTGTGTTGTGTGAAGAATTACTTCTTTTTGCTTATTTTAAACCAGCTGCCTATTAATTTCATCGGGTGACCCCTGGTTCTTGTATTATGTGAAAGTGTAAATAACACTTCCTTATTCACTTTCTCCACACCATTCATGATTGTATAGACCTTTGTCATATCCCCAATTAATTGTCTCTTTTCCAAACTGAAAAGTCCCAGTTTTTTATTCTCTGCTCATACAGAAACTGTTCCATACCTTTAAACATTTTTGTTGCCCTTCTCTGTACCTTTTCCTATTTTAATATATCTTTTTTAAGACGGGGTGACCAGAACTGCACACAGTATTCAAGGTGTGGACATACCATGGATTTATATAGTGGCATTATGATATTTTCTGTCTTATTTTCTACCCCTTTCTTAATGGTTCCTAACATTCTGTTAGCTTCTTTGACTGCCGCTGAACATTGAGAAGATGTTTTCAGAGAACTATCCACAATAACTCCAAGATCTCTTCCTTGAGTGGTAACAGCTAATATAGAGCCCATGGGATTATGTTTTCTAATGTGCATTACTTCATATATCAACATTGAATTTCATCTGCCATTTTGTTGCCCATTCACCCAGTTTTGTGAGATCCCTTTTTAACTCTGTTTTAAACTTAAATATCCTAAGTAATTTTGTATCATCTGCAAATTTTGCCATCTCATTGTTATCCCTTTTTTTCAGATCATTTATGAGTATGTTGAACAGCACTGGCCCCAGTACACACACCACTATTTACCTCTCTCCATTCAGAATATTGACCGTTTATTCCTACCCTTTGTTTTCTGTCTTTTAACCAGTTACTAATCCATGAGAGGACCTTCCCTGTTATCCCATGACAGCTTACTTTTCTTATGAGATCTTGGTTAGGGACCTTTCAAAGGCTTTCTAAAAGTCCAAATGCATTATATCCACTGGTTCACCCTTGTCCACATGTTTGTTTATCCCCTCAGAGAATTCTAATAGATTGGTGAGGCATGATTTCCCTTTACAAAAGCTATGTTGACTCTTCCCCAACAAATTGGGTTAATCTATGTGCCTGATAATTCTGTTCTTTACAATAGTTATAACCAATTTGCCTGGTACTGAAGTTAGGCTTACTGGCCTATAATTGCCAGAATTGCCTTTGGAGCCTTTTTAAAAATTGATGTCACATTAGCTATCCTCCAGTCAAGTGATAAAGAAGCTGATTTAAATGATAAGCTAGATATTACAATTAGAAGTTCTGCAGTTTCACATTTGAATTCCTTCAGAACTCTTGGGTGAATACCATCTGGTCCTTGTGGCTTATTACTCTTTAATTAATCAGTTTGTTCTAAAACCTTCTTTACTGATACCTCGGTCTGGGACAGTTCCTCAGATTTGATACCTAAAAAGAATGGCTCAAGTGTGGGAATCTCCCTCATGTTCTCAGCCATGAAGACAAAGAATTCATCAAGCTTCATCGCAACAGCCTTGTCTTCCTTGAGTGTTTCTTTAGCACCTTGATCATCTAGTGGCCCCACTGATTATTTGGCAGGCTTCCTGCTTCTGATGTACTTTAAAAAAATGTATGCTGTTAGTTTTTGAGTCTTTGGCTAGTTGCTCTTCAGATTCTTTTTTGGCCTGACGAATTATACTTTTACACTTGACTTGCCAAAGTTTATGCGCCATTCTATTTTCCTCAGTAGGATTTAACTTCTAATTTTTAAGGGATGCCTTTGCCCATTGTTTTTGTGCTTGTGGCAACTTTTCATCCAACCACATTACAGTTACTGAGAAATAACAGCACAATGATTAAGCAAATCCCTGCAATCTTGTTGGTTGAAAACCAATACGGGTCAGAGATCAGGGAGTTCCATAAATGAAAAGTAATCAAACAGTCATGGAGCAGTAACCATAGAGTACCTTGTCTCAGCAAGTCTGAGCTCAATGCCCTTTCAAAATAGGATAGATCTCCTATCTCACTAGGCCTCTATTAGTAACTCCAGTACAACCATGGAAGCCTTTTGAATGCACATTGCAGTTAAGTCACTATCACTCTCTGCTGTACTGTACAGGTCATTTTGCAAGCAGGCAGGCTAAAAAGACAATTTGTGTTTGTTGACTGTTCTGTAAAAGTCTCCATAAAACGCATCTGGCAACCTGGATCTCTCAGTGCTCTAAGAATATTTGCTGCCCAATATGTACAGATGAATCTATTATTGCCAACCCTGTCTGTTCAAGAATCATGAGTCAGGCACCAGATATAATGAGATTTCAAAATATATGGGCTCTTCTCTTTGCCTTTGATTTCTGAGCCTTTGGGGTACAAGCGGGTCACATTCTCCAGCATTTCTTTGCAACCACAAGGGCTAGAAACTTTTTTTAAATGGAAGGTGAGATATTTATGCAATCTCTTGATGCAAGCAGCTGGGGCTTTGGGAAACTCCCCCCCCCCCCCACACCAAACATTGTGACACCTGGCAAAACCTACTCAAAAAATTACTTTGCCACTAACAGACAGAGTTTGTTCTCTCTACACTACTCCATCTCCCAAATTCCCTTACTCAAAACTGGCACTCCGCACTCCCTGCTGCCTGATCCTAGGCTTTTCTTTCAACAGCTGGGGCTGCATACCTTCTCTTCAGTGTCCAGGAGTCCAAAGTGGGGTTTATATTGCTACCAATCTACTGGAGTGGAACATTTGGATTCAGTACTCCCCATTAGCCAACTGGGAATACTATAATTAGTCAAAGCCACATGGTGGTGGCAAGGCAGGGGAAAAGACTGAGAAGTGTTACTGGCATAACTATTTTGGTTAAACAAAATAGTAATACTGGTAAAAGCCCTAGTATGGATGCAGTTCTGCTAGCTTATTCTGCTTCTTAAGATGGAATAAGTTATACTGATACAAGCACATTTATACTGATATAACTGTGATCACACTGGTGGGGGTGGGGTTATTGCATAGGAATTGTCATGCCCTGGAACTGTATTCCCAGCTCCCGAGAAACATAGAGAAGGGACATTATTTTCGTTGCTGCTCTTTGGATAGTCATTACCAAAGCTGGCTCTGCAGGCTTAACCTATGCAGATTCCTTGTTGTTGCTTCTGGGGAGCTAATATCTGGCTGATTCCCCAACTTACAGTAGATATTATCTTGGTGCCAACTAGTGACACCCTTCCTGTGGTAATGGCATGTGGCTATGCAGCACTTCATTTTATGCATAGTGCATCTTTAACTTTCTGGTAGTCTGCTGAAGGCATCTGCTATTTTGTGTTCAGTTCAGACATTATGGAGAAGACAAAAAACCCATGCCGTCTTTTCACAGAGTCTTTATTTTTGTTCTCTTATTTATTTAGTTTTGATCTAAAACAAAAGTCATTTTACAGACAGTACATGTGTGACATTCTATATGGTTTTATAAAAAATTAATAAGTGAATATAATGTAACTGGAATATGCTTCATGCAAAAGGTCTCTTGTAAGGTATCATTACAAAGCTTAGAATCTACTCAGTGTGATCATCCTATTTATATAAATGTACCACTCTTGTATCTGAAACAAGAAATATGAAATATAACTCTGAGGGCCTATTGTAATTATGTAAAGTGTGAACGATTAATGGTGGTTTGGAATCTTGATGACTCCCATTAACTAGGACCATTGTCTGCCAATGGCTGTGTTTTACCTGCAAGTCTTCCTGTATATGTGTGTGCTGGCAAATGGGTAATGAAGTCTTGCAGTGACATGTAATCATGTCACCTGAACTGGAATCCATCTTTAACCTGCAAAAGAACAGGAGTACCTGTGGCACCTTAGAGACTAACAAATTTATTTCAGCATGAGCTTTCGTGCGCTACAGCTCACATGCTGAAATAAATTTGTTAGTCTCTAAGGTGCCACAGGTACTCCTGTTCTTTTTGCGGATACAGACTAACATGGCTGCTACTCTGAAACCCGTGATCTTTAACCTGGTGTCTTTCCATTGAGAAGGAGGGGGTGAGAACCCAGAGAGTGACAAAGGATTCCCGCCTTATGCAAAAGATAAAGGGAAGAGAACAAAGCGAGAGTGGAGCCATCATGAAAAATCCCCTAGCTACCACCTGAGCTGGAACGAGAGCTGTAGCAGGGGAAAGAACTGTGCCCAGGCCTGGAAGGTGTCCAGTCTGAGGAAAAAACTTACTGAAGCATCTCTGAGGGTGAGATTATCTATATTCAGTTTGATTAGACATAGATTTGTGCATTTTATTTTATTTTGTTTGGTGACTTACTTTGTTCTGTCTGTTACTACTTGGAACCGCTTACATGCTACTTTCTGTATTTAATAAAATTACTTTTTACTTATTAATTAACTCAGAGTATGTATTAATACCTGGGGGAGCAAACAGCTGTGCATATCTCTCTATCAGTGTTATAGAGGGCGAACAATCTATGAGTTTACCCTGCATAAGTTTTATTCAGGGTAAAACGAATTTATTTGGGCTTAGACCCCATTGGGAGTTGGGCATCTGAGTGCTAAAGACAAGCACACTTCTGTGAGCTGTTTTCAGGTAAACCTGCAGCTTTGGGGCAGGTAATTCAGGCCCTGGGTCTTTGTTGGAGCAGACGGGAGTGTCTGGCTCAGCAAGACAGGGTGCTGGAGTCCTGAGCTGGCAGGGGAAACAGGAGCAGAAGTAGTCTTGGCACATCCAACCCATCACAACATGCTTGCTTTGTTTGTACATAACAGATAAGAGCAGAAGAAAACCAAGCACTCTGTGAGATGTGTAAATGCCAGGTCAGAGTTTATAGTGCTGGCAACTAGAAGAGTCATATTATGATTTGTAATAATAATAGATCTCAAAGCACTTTAAAAATGAGGCCAGTATCCCTATTCCCATTTTACAAATAGGGAAACTGAGGCACAGAGCAATGTGACTTGCCCAAGGTCACCCAGCAGGCCAGTAACACAAGCAGAACTAGAACCCCAGTCTCCTGAATTCCAGTCTAAGGCTCTATCCACTAGACCAGTGATCACCAACCGGTCAGTCATGATTGACTGGTTGATCCTAGAGGATCTCCCAGTCGATCGTGATCTCCAGCGGTGCAGCATGGCTGCAGCTAAGGCCTACCCTGGTCCCACGCTGCTCCTGGAAGCAGCCAGCATGGCTCTGCAGCCAGGGGTCTCCCTCTGCATGCTGCTCCCATTAGTGCTTGCAGAGACGGGGCAGCTCATGGAGCTACGTGCCCTCTGTCCCTCCCCCAGAGACTGCAGGTGTGCGTTGGCACCTTCCAGGAGTGGTGTGGGGCCGCGGTAGGCAGGTACCCTGCCTTAGCCTCACTGCTCCCGCTGCCTATTGGGAGCTGCCAGAGGTAAATGCTGCCTGGCGGGAGGCTGCACCCAAAGCCCCAGCCCTGAGCCCTCTCCTGGAGCCAGCATCCCAAGCCCCCTCCTGCACCCCAACCCCCAGCCCTGAGCCCCCTCCCAGAGCCATCACCCCATAACACCTTCTGCACCCCAAACCTCCTCTTGCACCCCAAGCCTCAGCCCTGACCCCCCTCCCAGAGCCAGCACCCTGTACCCCCTTCTGCACCCCAACACTGTCCCAGCCTGGAGCCTCCTTCTGCACCCAAACTCCCTCCTAGAGCTTGCACCTCTCACTCCCTCCTGTACCCCAACGCCATGCCCCAGGCTCAGCCCAGAGCCCCCTCCCACACTGTGAAACCCTCAGCCCCAGCCCAGAGCCTGCACCCCATCCCGAACCCCAACCCCATACCCCAGTCCGGTGAAAGGGAGTGAGGGTCGGGGAGAGAGCAATGGGGGGGGGGGGGGGGATGAAGTGAGTGGGGTGGAGCTTTGGGGAAGGGGTGGGGCCTCAGGGAAGGGGTGGGGGTAGATCCTTGGTTGCCCTTTGATTCAAAAAGTGATCTTGGGCATAAAAAGGTTGGAGACCACTGCACTAGACCATACTGCTTCTCCATGGGGCAGTCTCTCAACTGATTGTTCACAGTCAATTAATGATCCAATATATTCAGTTTACAACCAGTAAGGCCCTGAGAGGGAGTGAACAGAGAGTCCCACTTATTTTCAAATTGTTCAAGATTCTTCAAAATCATTAGGAATGGAAGTAGTTCTGTCATGGGTATGTCAATGGGGGTGGGAAGCACACACTGTACTTGCAACAAGAGACAGAGGAACTCAGGTGACAAGATAGGACATCAGTTTTATACTTCCTTCTCCTATATTTAGATTCAACATATGAATCCATTTGAAAGATTTCTTATTTAAATACCAACTGCCAATAATCACTAAAAAGTAACATTATTATATTTCCTTAGTAATGGGATCCATGGCATGAGACTAACAGGGGGGCTGCAGGGCAGGACTGAGGGGCATTGGCAGAGCTGTGCGGGGAGGCCAGGACTGAAATACTATGGGGAGCTGCAAGGCAGGACTAAGGCTAAGACTAAGGGCATGGCTTCACTTGCAGATGCAGAGCGCTTTCAGTTAAACTCGCCTTCGGAGAGCGCAGTAGGGAAAGTGCTGCAGTCTGCCCACACTGACAGCTTCAAGCACGCTGGCATGCCCACATTTGCGGCACTTGCAGTAGCATTGGGAGCGGTGCATTATGGGCAGCTATCCCAGCATGCAAGTGACTGCAACATGCTTTTCAAATGGGGGGTGAGGGTGGGGTGGAGTGTGACAGAGAGTGTGTTGTGTGTATGTGGGGGCAGAGAGGGTGGGTTTTGGAGGGGCTGAGACCATGTCAGCATGCTGTCTAGTAAGTTCACACAGCAGCAGACCCCCTCTCTCCCCCACCTCTCTCTTTCACACACTGCATTTCGCATTCCACACTAATGGTTGCTTTGTCTCGGAGCAGATAAGCAGTCAAATGAAGCTTTCAAAGGGCATATCCACATTGCTGCAGTGATTCAAAACAATGACAAGAGTGGCCACTTGACTTAAGGGGATTATGGGATGTTTCTGGAGGCTGATCAGAGTGCACTAATGCAACACCCTGTTCACACTGGCACTGCAGCGCTCCAGTGAGGGCACATCAAACGTTATTCCTCTCGCCGAGGTGGAGTATCAGGAGCGCTCCAGCTGCGGAGTCAGAGCACTCTACGTGCCTTGCCAGTGTGGACGGGTAGTGAGCTAGGGCGCTTTAATGTGCTCTAACTCGCAAGCGTAGCCAAGGTCTAAGAGTCCCTTTTTGGAATTAATCCTTGATTTCTCTCCATGGCAGTTCTGCCCTTCCTTCCCCAGCATAGTACTCACCCCTGTTTCTGGAGGATCCGGAAGCCAGCCCAGTTCACTCTGTGCAGTGCTTGTGTCCAGGAGATTCACTGCAAGCCAGAAGGAAAGGATGAGAAACCCAACTCCCACGGTTTATGGAACAGGCATAGAGAACCTTCCCATTCTGTCATTGCTTCTTAGGTCACTACTGCTTTTGACTTTCCCCATTCTATTCACTGTGACTGTATCCAGGTCATTCAGCAATGTCTGCAGTTCTGCCCCACAATTCATAGCCACATCATCTCTCCCCAGTTCTTTCTTCTCCAGCCAGGAAAAGAGCATGAAGAATCTTTGCCTTTGTCCCCAAACCCACACTTTTCCCTCAACCCACGCAACAGCACAGCTAGATGAAGGATAGCATAGATCTCAGTAACACTGCAGCTACCCAACATGCTTTCCAATCCACAAACTCAGGCAACAAAAATCTGAAGAGCAGCCTTTCGTGAAGCTTAGCAGAGTAGGCTTCCTCTCAGTGCTTCCCCACCCCCCTAAATGGGTACCGGATGCTGGGATGAATTAAAATGGGAATGCAATGCCCCAAAACTGGCCTGGTAATGGAATCCTTTCCAAGAATCTCCCTTCAGAATAGAAGAAGCACAGACAGAGGGATGAAAAGAGATAAGTGCTGAAGTGACTGAACAAATTACCACCACAAAAGATCAATTAGTGTTGCCTCAGGGAACTAGCCAGGGCTGGGGAAGGAGAGGAAGGAGGGTCATGGGAAGGTACAGTGTAAAGAGACCACATGAAGAGTGTAACCTCCACTGCATCAGTCACAGCAAACAAGAGCCTTTAGCAGCTAATTTATGGATGTATCATCTCCCCTACATATGGAGCCATCTAACTGTTATATTGTTTTTGTATTTAAGTTTCTAGGAGTCTTCCTGTCTGCAGGGGAAGCTGTCATTTTGCATTCAGCCCAGATGTAGCTGGTTGCAGAGACAAACACTGATATCTGCTGGGAGAGCAATACAGCAGTACACAGACAATCCAGGAAGTTTCTGGAAAGTATAGGGGACAATTTCCTGGTGCAAGTGCTGGAGGAACCAACTAGGGGCAGAGCTCTACTTGACCTGCTGCTCACAAACAGGGAAGAAATAGTAGAGGAAGCAATAGTGGATGGGAACCTGGGAGGCAGTGACCATGAGATGGTCGAGTTCAGGATCCTGACACAAGGAAGAAAGGAGAGCAGTAGAACAGACACCCTGGACTTCAGAAAAGCAGACTTCGACTCCCTCAGGGAACTGATGGGCAAGGTCCCCTGGGAGAATAACATGACGGGGAAAGGAGTCGAGGAAAGCTGGCTGTATTTTAAAGAATCCTTATTGAGGTTGCAGGAACAAACCATCCCGATGTGTAGGAAGAAAAGTAAATATGGCAGGCGACCAGCTTGGCTCAACAGTGAAATCCTTGCTCGTCTTAAACACAAAGAAACAGCTTACAAGAAGTGGAAGATTGGACAAATAACCAGGGAGGAGTATAAAAGTATTGCTCAGGCATGCAGGAGTGAAATTAGGAAGGCCAAATCACACTTGGAGTTGCAGCTAGCCGGAGATGTTAGGAGTAACAAGAAGGGTTTCTTCAGGTATGTTAGCAACAAGAAGAAAGTCAAGGAAAGTGTGGGCCCCTTGCTGAATGAGGGAGGGAACCTAGTGACAGAGGATGTGGAGAAAGCTAGTGTACTCAATGCTTTTTTTGCCTCTGTCTTCACAGACAAGGTCAGCTCCCAGACAGCTGCACTCTGCAGCACGGTATGGGTAGGGTGACCAGACGTCCCGATTTTATCGGGACTGTCCTGATATTTGCTTGTTTGTCCCGCGTCCCGACCAATGTTAGGTCGGGACACTGGACAAACAAGCAAAGGCTCCGGAGCCCAGAAGGGCTCGCGCCCTCCCCCGCCCTGACTCTGCCCCCTCCTTCCCCCATTGGCTCCCTCCCCAAATCCCCGCCTCTTGCCAAGCATGCCATGCCCAGGAGACGCAGGGGAGTGCGGGGCCGGGGTGAGTGTGAGTCTGGCCTGGACCCAAGCAGGCAGGACTCGGTACCTGAAGGGAGAGTAGGGGGGCGGCCCGCGGGGCCAGGCGGCGGCTGTTCTCCCCACCTGGGCAGCAGGACTCGGGAGCAGCCGCTGCTGCAGCTCCCACTGCCGCGGGGGGAGGAAGCGGCCAAGCACGTGGCGCTCAGCGGCTGCGGCTTTGGCGCCCGGGCCAGAACCCCCCGAGCCCGGGCCTGCTGCAGGGACCCAGCAGGGCGCACGCTGCGCCCAGCCCCTGGCCAGTCGTGTCTGGGCTGGCTGCCCGGCTGGTGCAATCCCGCAGCGGAGGCATCGGCAGCCCAGCCCCATTCGTTCTCCTGCGGGACCCAAGCGGGATGGAGGGGCTGGGGCCTGCTGCCCCCACTCCGGGGCCGCCCGCGGGATTGCACCAGCTGGGCAGCCAGCCCAGATGCGACTGGCCAGGGACTGGGTGCGCGCTGGGTCCCCGCAGCAGGCCCGGGCTCGGGGGGTTAATGGGTGCTAGAGCCGCAGCCGCCAAGCTTGGCCAGCGGCCGCTTCCTCCCCCCGCGGCAGTGGGAGCTGCAGCAGCGGCTGCTCCCAAGTCCCGCTGCCCAGGTGGGGAGAACAACCGCCGCCTGGCCCTGCAGGCCGCCCCCTACTCTCACTCCACGCGCCTGAGTCCTGCCTGCTTGGGGCCAGGCCAGAGTCACACTCACCCCAGCCCCGCACTCCCCTGAGTCTCCCGGGCCTCCCTCCAGCGCTTGTGGAGGGAGGAGGAATCGGGGGTGGGGGATTTTTTTTTTTTTTTGCTCTGCCGCCATTTTTTCCCCCTCTGTCCCTGTCCCCCCCCCCCATGTCCCGATATTTGACCTGGGTGATCTGGTCACCCTAGGTATGGGGAGGAGGTGACCAGCTCTCTGTGGAGAAGGAAGGCGATCGGGGGAGGTCCTGGATGACTGGAAAAAAGCTAATGTAGTGCCCATCTTTAAAAAAGGGAAGAAGGAAGATCCAGGGAACTACAGGCCAGTCAGTCTCACCTCAGTCCCTGGAAAAATCATGGAACAGGTCCCGAAGGAATCAATTTTGAACCACTTAAAGGAGGGGAAAGTGATCAGGAACAATCAGCATGGATTCACCAAGGGCAAGTCATGCCTGACTAACCTAATTGCCTTCTATGATGAGATAACCGGCTCTGTGGATGAGGGGAAAGCAGTGGATGTGCTATTTCTGAACTTTAGCAAAGCTTTTGATACAGTCTCCCACAGTATTCTTGCCAGCAAGTTAAAGAAGTCTGGGCTGGATGAATGGACGGTAAGGTGGATAGAAAACTGGCTAGATGGTCGGGCTCAATGGGTAGTGATCAATGGTTCCATGTCTAGTTGGCAGCCGGGATCAAGCAGAGTGCCCCAAGGGTCGGTGCTGGGGCCGGTTTTGTTCAATATCTTCATTAACGATCTGGAGGATGGTGTGGACTGCACCCTTAGCAAGTTTGCAGATGACACTAAACTGGGAGGAGTGGTTGATATGCTGGAGGGTAGGGATAGGATACAGAGGGACCTAGACAAATTAGAGGATTGGGCCAAAAGAAATATGATGAGGTTCAACAAGGACAAGTGCAGAGTCCTGCATTTAGGACGGAAGAATCCCATGCACTGCTACAGACTAGGGACCGAATGGCTGGGCAGCAGTTCTGCAGAAAAGGACCTAGGGGTTACGGTGGACGAAAAGCTGAATATGAGTCAACAGTGTGCCCTTGTTGCCAAGAAGGCTAATGGCATTTTGGGTTGTATAAGTAGGGGCATTTCCAGCAGATCGAGGGATGTGATCATTCCCCTCTACTCAGCACTGGTGAGGCCTCATTTGGAGTACTGTGTCCAGTTTTGGGCCCCACACTACAAGAAGGATGTGGATAAATTGGAGAGAGTCCAGCGGAGGGCAACAAAAATGATTAGGGGGCTGGATCACATGACTTATGAGGAGAGGCTGAGGGAACTGGGATTGTTTAGCCTGCAGAAGAGAAGAATGAGGGGGGATTTGATAGCTGCTTTCAACTACCTGAAAGGGGGTTCCAAAGAGGATGGATCTAGACTGTTCTCAGTGGTAGCAGATGACAGAACAAGGAGTAATGGTCTCAAGTTGCAGAGGGGGACGTTTAGGTTGGACATTAGGAAAAACTTTTTCACTAGTAGGGTGGTGAAGAACTGGAATGGGTTACCTAGGGAGGTGGTGGAATCTCCTTCCTTAGAGGTTTTTAAGGTCAGGCTTGACAAAGCCCTGGCTGGGATGATTTAGTTGGGTTTGGTCCTGCTTTGAGCAGGGGGTTGGACTAGATGACCTCCTGAGGTCCCTTCCAACCCTGAGATTCTATGATTCTCTCTCCCTCTCCTGCAGTCTTTACTCTGGTTTTCTTTTCCCTACTGAAATTATAGAGCTTTCTTTCTTTATGGCAAACTATAACAGTGAAAAGAACAGGAGTACTTGTGGCACCTTAGAGACTAACAAATTTATTTGAGCATAAGCTTTCGTGGGCTACAGCCCACTTCATTGGAAGCTTATGCTCGAATAAATTTGTTAGTCTCTAAGGTGCCACAAGTACTCCTGTTCTTTTTGCGGATACAGACTAACACGGCTGCTACTCTGAAACCTATAACAGTGAAAACTTTATCAGTGCTTTGAAGGTGCAAAGGGCTGTACTAACATTAACTAATTAATTTCCAGGACAAATACAGGACAGTATCAGCCCTAATTTGAGTCTCCAGTGGGAGTGTTTCTGTCAGCTGTGTTTTAGTATCGACTGTCCACAACGACTCAGTTTCTCTCCTCTCCCTCTGTATTTCTATGGGGAGATCTTTAACTCAAAGATCTCCTCCATGTTCAGGGATGGGAATAAGAAAGAAATTTACAAGCTTTGTCTCAGCATTCACTTCCCCCCATATCCCAATATCTCCCTCACTAACCTTCCATCTCCCATCCCTCATACCCACAGTGTTCAACTTATCTTCTCTCCTTTGACTTTTGCATCCTATGAGCACCACCTTTCATCCCTTTCCTCTCCAAATGCACTGCCTCAACTGCTTCATGCAGTAGTTAACTCAGCAAGTGTGCAAGGGCTGCAGAATGCAGTATTGCCACTTCTCATGGTTTTCTCATGAGTCTCAAGCTGTTTGGTGTTTTTCTTAGTCTCTTGACTCCTGGAAAGCATGTGATTAAGTGAGAATCCTGCTTTCAGTTTAGTTTCCATCTCTCATGGCTGCTGTGAAAAAAATGAAAATGTGATCTGAGTGCACCCTAAAGTCTTGGGATCTAGAAGCCAGTCTCATGATTTTTTGAGGCTTGGCTCATGATTGTTGAATGCTTTTGTAGTTGGCAATCCTGAGGCCAGGCCTACACTATAAAACTTTGCTGGCTCTGTTCGCCAAGGTAGGAAGAGGAGTGTTCCCTGATCAACAGAGCTGTGCTGACATAAGCCCCTGGTGTAGATACAGTTATACCAGCAGAACTGCACTCTTCCATGTCTTGCTTGTTTTTAGGCTTGGAAGGATTAGATTTTTATTGGTCAATGTTAGTCACAATTCACACAAACTGAGGAAAAATATTTCCATTGATAATCAAAATGTTCAGTTAGGCAAAGTAAAAAAATGCTGCTTGAGAACTTACTAGAGTTTGATTTAAGGATATTTACTTTTTATATTTTGCTATGTGATGTTGACAATTTGTGTTTTAGCAATTATAAAGCTTTAACTTTTTGCATCTCAACATCTATGGTCATTAAATTATTATTGTCTGATCCCCCCCCCCAATAATTTTCTACTACTGTGAAAATTTAAATTGATAAGCATTGAAAAACTGCTTAAAAATAAACATTGCTATTACCCATCTAAATGATCAAAAAATAAAACCTGAATCCTGCTAAGTCTACTGGTTTGTCTTGGGGTGTGGGTTGTGCCCAGGAATAAACTATACCAGCAAAGAATAGTTTTGCTGGTATAAGCTGCATCCTCACTATTCCAGGTCAGCTATACCAGCAAAGCGCTCCTAGTATAAACCTGGCCTGAGAATTACACTTTTGCAGCACAGAGAAAAATCCCTGAAGATGCCCTGTCAATTTCCACTAGCTTCACTCTGAGGGCCATATCCAATTGGACTGGATAAGAACTGGGGGTGATAAAGTGCCATTTAAAGAGCCGGAATCTCTCTTTTGCTGCCCCTGACTAGATCAGTGTTGCCTGACAGTTACAGAACAAAGATAGAACAAGGAGCCATGGTCTCAAGTTGCAGTCGGGGAGGTCTAGGTTGGATATTAGGAAAAACTTTTTCACTAGAAGGGTGGTGTAGCACTGGAATATGTTACCTATGGAGGTGGTGGAATCTGCATCCTTAGAGGTTTTTAAGGCCTGGCTTGACACAGCCCTGGCTTTCACAGCTTGACAGAGCCCTGGCTGGGATGATTTAGTTGGGGTTGGTCCTGCTTTGAGCAGGGGATTGGACTAGATACCTCCTGAAGTTCCTTCCAACCCTGATATTCTCTGATTCTATGATTCTACAGCCAGCAGAGTGTAAAGTCCAGGAGAAAGCGTGTAAGAGACGCGTGGAATGAGGAAGCAGGGCATGGCCCAGAATCAGAGATAGGGCCATGAATACCTGTACCCCTCCCTTCTTCTTCCCCTCTCCACTCTATTCCCTCTGGGACTTTTGCGGCGATAACACTTCCACAGTACTGGAAGTCCCAAATCCTATCTGCACGAGGTGCTCTTCACTCCAGTCACTTCCTAGAGGACACAATATTTACCCCACACAAGTAAGGGGCAGGATAAAGTGATGGGGAAGAGACAGTTTTTATAAGGGTAGGGTGAGGAGAAAAATACTGTAGTGAGCAAGAGAGATTTAAGAGCTTTCTAGGCAAGGACAGGACCCAGCTGTGTGGAAGCTCATGCTGCCTTGGAGTGCCATCTGGTAGTACAGGATAGTTGCTGTGAGTTGTGGTGGGAACACATACATGCACTGCCTGCCCCCATGGACAGTGCACCAGCAAAGCAGGTCTCCACCCACAAGGCTCACAATTTGGATGCTGCATGGAGGTGGAGGGAAGGTAGTGTTGAGCCACAGACCTGCAAATTTAAGATACTAGGGGACAGAGGGCACACTGGTGGGGCAGAGAGCTTGGCTGCCCATCCCCTAACATGTGGAAGTCTCACTGTTATGTGGCATATAGTGAGGGAGAGAATCTCTCCAAAAGAAATAAAGGCCCCATCCACACTGGGACCCAAACAGAGTCAGGGGATATGAGCAGTGGAGATGAGTCCTGTTAGGGTATGTCTACCCTTTGGGCTGGGAGCACGATCCCCAGTGCCAGGAGACATACCTGCACTGGCTCTGATTGAACTACTGTGCTAAAAAAAAAAAAAAAAAAAGTAGCTGCCGTGGCTGGCATCAGGGGCTAACTGACCCAAGTACCTATCCAGCAGAGACTCTAGGCATATACTGTAGCCGCAGCTGAGTCCATGCCTGGTGCCTTGGACGGGCACATACTGGGGGAGGCTAGCCCCTCCTGCTGCTGTGGCCTCATTCTATTTTTAGAGCTCTAGTTTGATCAGAAGCAGCAGGGGTATGTTTCCTCAAGCTGCAAATTACACCCCAGCTCAAAGTATCTCAGGGCATGTCTACACATGTTCTAGGGTCTGGACTTGAGGAAGGGATCACAGCCACAACCAAACCAAAACAGTCTGAGGCAGGTGAACTGTTACTGAAGGGGGCAAGGCAGATGTATTTGAACAAGTTATCCAGTCCCCAAAATGTTATCACCAACTATTCTTCCAACAGACAAGCCAGTTCCTGGAGTTCACTTGGAGCCCAATTTAGGTTCTAATCCAATCTGGCCCTCTCAGCGACAGATACAGCCAAACCTGTCTAGAAACTTATTTATCCGGAACCCTATTTAAAGTGTGTCTGAGAACCACATCCAGTATAAAGCCCAGAGCAGGGCCAGAGAGAGGCCCATACCCTAATCCGCAAAGAGGTGGACAGCTCTTCTAGCTGAGTGAGTGCTAGGGGAAGAGCAACTCCAGTAGGAGAGGAGAACACTGAAGCCCCTCATACAAATGTGCAGAGAAAAGTGACAGAGACAGGTAGTGTAAAGGAGGGTCAGCCAGTTCCACAAGTTCACTTTAACCTCTCAGAAAGGTAGAGAATCATCCCCGCCACACCCTGTTCTACGCAGGTTCTGAATCCCTCACAAGGACCACACTGTCTAGGAGTATCTATCACTACATCCAGCAAAAGGAGCTAGGTGGGACTGGAGGGAGAAGGAGCTAAGCAGGAAAGGGAAGTGGAGCAGAGGCAGGCCAAGAGGTGGAAAGGAAAGAGAAATGGGAGGGGTGAAGACAGGGATCAAAGGGAAGGCACAGGGCAGGGTAGATAAGCTGTGCAGAGTAGATGAACCCCCATACAGGTTCCTCGCCCTGCCACAAGGAAGTGGAAGGGGAGACCAGTACGGATGGGTTTTCTAATGCAGAAATCTCCACAAAAGCTACAAATCAAACAAAAAATGTTATTGCTGAAAGTGTTAACTCCCCCCAGTCCCCAGAGAGATTCCTCAGGGAAAGGGGGAGGGGATTTATTCATTTGGTTTGTGTTTGAACTTGTAACCCCAGAGCTCGTGTTAAATGCAAAAGGAGAAAAATCCTTTCTGGACCTACAAATGCTTTAAAGTGTTGTGCTTAAAACTGACTAGGGGAGAGGGAAGGTGCAGTTCCCTGAAGGTGCAGCATCATGACTGCTTCCCCAAGCACCTGGAGTGTGAAAATAGTTTACAGATCACAAAGAAAAGTAAGGAGTCAGACGTTAGTTTCCTGAGCAAACTGCACCTGTCAGTCTCCCCACACCCCTCCACACACATAATTCCCTGTCTTAATTTTACAACTCCCTCCCTCCCTCTTCCGAGGAGTCTCTCCTTCCCACCCCCCACCTCCCCAGGTCTCCCAAGAAACCTTCCGTTCCCACCCCTCTCTCAGCCAAGCTGTAGGGGTTCCTGTTGCTGGAGGCAGAGCCCAGCCCGGCTCTCGGGGGATGGGGGAGGCCAGGCACTATCCTTACCTTCTTTCCCAGGTGTCTCAGGAGGCAGGAAAGCACAAAGCAGGAGAAAGAGCCCAGTGGAGAGACCTGTCCTGCTGCCAGGGGATCTCAGCTCCATAGTCCCCGGGGAGGAAGCCCTGCTCCCAGCCCCTTGCACCCTGGGTCTCTGCTTCCTTGGCTCAGGCCCTAGACACTTGGCACTTGCTCCCTGTGTGAACTGCTCCTGGAGCCTCCTGACGGGAGCGCACACATTGCAAAATCTGCCTGCCTGGCCCGGAGTTATGATGAAAGACCAAAGCGAGGGGTGGAGAAGCCAGTTCTCTCCCTACCCACTTGCTGCTTTACCTGCTCTTTAAAGGGGCTGGTTACAGACTTCACATCTGGCAGACAAATAAATCCACCTTAAAGGCAGCCAGCCACCTATTCCTGCGATCGTTCCTCCACCCGACCTTTGCTCCAATGCTGTGCATGGCTCCTGGATGCCATCTTCTGGGCTAGCGTTGCCATAGCCCCCATCCGGGATAAAAGCAATGCTCCTGCCACCTGAAAGTTGTTCCAGCTGCTTCTTGGTGACCTCTGTGAAAGGGCCTTAGCTGGTCAGTGTACTCCATTCCTTGACAGAGCACTAGGTAGAAAAGACAGTGCCACTTTTGTTTGGTTTTAGTGTGTCCTATAGGAGATACTGGGACTGGAACATCTAAATGAGGAGATAAATCACAGAGGATGACATTGAAACCTTTTGACTGCCTGGACTGTTTCTAAACACACAAATCACTAATATCATGCAAAACTTTCCTGCACTGTTCATAGGTAATCCACTAGTCAGTAAAAACAACAAGGAGTCCGGTGGCACCTTAAAGACTAACAGATTTATTTGGGCACAAGCTTTCGTGGGTAAAAAACCATTTCTTCAGATGCAACAAGTCAGTGTATCTTAGTCGATGTCTCTTAACCATCTCCTCTTATGGCTGAGCCACAGAGAATGTAGCTGTTACAGCTGCAATTACTGAGCCTGATCATTAGCTCTAGCTAGGGTGACCAGATAGCAAATGTGAAAAATCGGGACAGGGTGTGGGGAGTAATAGAGTCTATATAAGAAAAAGACCAAAACTCAGGACTGTCCCTATAAAATCGGGACATCTGGCCACCCTAGCTCTAGCTGTCAATACACGTGCTTTTATCTTTTCAAGTCCCAGGTTCAGGCCCTGGCATTGGCCAAAAAGGCAAATGTCGTACATGGCTGGAATCTGGTATCGGCAAAAGCAGCAGATGGGGCTGATGTCTCAGTAAGAAAGGCCAAAAAGCAGGAGGGAATAGCAACAATCTTGGCAGATAGGCTGAATGAAGGGGGTGGTGGGGAACTCTCTCCCTGTCAAGTTTTACCAGAGTGTTTGCTCTCTTAGGCCTTGACTCTATTGCGGTTTGCCCCATTCCAGCTATTGTTGCAGCTGCACCAGTGTAAAACCAAAGTGTAGACAAGAAAAGCTGCAATTTACACCAGTGGAGCGTACCCATTTCAAGCTCCATCAGATCAAATATTGCACCTTACCTTCTTACTCTAGGGGTTTGCACTGGTGCAGCTACACCAAAGGTGGGTCATCAGTATCTGAAATTGAGGCAACCCCTATAGACGAGGCCTGAGATAGAGATTGTGCTGAGGAGATGGAGAGAACCTGCATTAGGAGAGGGGGATTTCACTGGGGATGACAATTCTAGTTTGGGTTCAACAGTTGGAAGAAGTCACAGCAGGAGGAGAAGAAGAGAGAGAGCTGAGGACTCGCTTTTAGGTCCTTAGCGCTGTAAGACGTGTGTCTGTGTATATGGTGTTTTCACAGCTTCAGAAGGACACTCCAGAAATTCTAGAAGCAAGTTTATCAAACAGCCACCCCTCTGATATGACCTGTTCAGGAATTTTCTGTCCACGGCTCCTGTACAAGGCTGTCATTTCTCTATGTTGCCATATCATCAGCCAGAGCCAGCCAACTATTGGGAGTCTGAACAACAGGGTTTTTGAGTCTTAGCTAGTTAGTTTATGGGGCATAATGCCAGGAATAGCATCAAGTGGCTTTACTGTTGCTTTAAGTGCTGGAATTTGCTAGCTCTTTGTATATATTTTCTACCAGTAGCTCACTGTCTTAGGGTACGCCCAGATAGTGAAACAAAACACTCTGTGACCCCACATTAAGACCTGGGCTGAGGGCAAATAGTTTAATATAAAACAGGAAATGAACCCAACCATCCAAAACTCAAACCCAAATCCCCCAAAGGATCTTTGATGGTTGGGGAAAAAAGTTCAGTTATGTTTCTTTATCATCCATCCTGGTCACTGAATGAGGCAGGACCTGTGGAAAATAGAATATGCAATCATGCAGATAAAGACTGTGCAAAAATACATACACACATGAGCCAAAATAAGGTTGCACAGGAAAGCTTAATTCTGGCATTTCCTAATTTGAGTGCCTCACTGTGAAGCCTCAATAGTTTTTTAAACATAGTTAGCATGTCATAGACATATATTCAGCAATTTTTTTCAGTCTTCCCTCACTCACTTCCTCCAGGCACATGATCACTTTGTTGCTGTTCTTTGAACATCCTGATTTGTCAGTCTCTTTGTGGGAAATGTGGTGCCCAGAATCAGGGATTGTATTCTAGATGCAGGTGCATCACAGCCATATAGAAATGCTCCATTGACTTGATGCCTTTGCATGTGCAGCTCAGAACGGGATTGTCTCTCTGCAGTCATATCACATTGCTAAGTCATGTCTATCTGGTGCCTAGTACTTTTCTGGATGATCAAAAATAGAATCTATTTGGTGTCTTATCACCTCTAGGTCTTTCTCAGTATCACAGCTTTGCACATTCCTTCCTTCCACTGTGCATCTCCAACCCCATTCAAATGTATTAGTTTCATATTTTCAATTTGCTTCTTGGTCTGTTGGTTTTTGCCCAGGCTCCTATGCTCTCTAGGTCTCTTCTAAACTATTTTTCCAGTCCTTGTTAGTGTTTGCTGTTCCTCCTGATTTCAGTAAGATTTGTGAATTTCAGTGTTCTGTTTGCTCATCCTTCTATATCATAACTGATGATAAATACCGGTAAGTCAGGGCCCAACACTGCTCCCTGTGGTTCCTCGTTAAATACCATGCTCCAGATTGATACACTGGCATTTATCACAGCTTTTTCTTTACAATCATTTAGCCAATTCTCAAACCCTGTGACTGCAATTTGGAATTCATTTTTCAGTTAAGATTTTATGACAGACAGTACTAAATGATCTAGAGATCCAAGGGCCCAATTCTCCCCTGCAGGATACCAATATTCCTACTTAAGTCTAAGGCAGTTACCAATATCCTGGGGAAGGGGAAGGGGAAGGAGGAACAAGACCCCAGCTGTAGGGCCTGTAATGCCTTCCCCTCATCTGCTAATTTTGTAACTGACAGGAAAACAATTGCAATTTCTCTCTGTCAACCTTTACTGCTGTCTATTTCAGGAGAGATTTTGTCCTTCCTTATGTCCCTGCCCTTCCCTCACCCACATACCCCACAGCATACCTTTCCAGTATTTCTTTATCTCCGAAAGTTTCCTAGCTGCCCGCCCAGCAGTATCTTAGTAATTTTACAGTCCTTCTGCAGAGGATGGACTCTTGGCGCCATCAAGTGGCTTTAATTTCTCACCGCTGTTCACCTACTTTAGCCTGAAGGTCCCACATTATTTAAGGTAAGTGAATTTCAAAGAGAGGCAGATTCTTTGCCTTGTTCTGCTCTCTTCATTCTCAGACACACTTGAGCATTCAAAAATCATAAGTCAAGTACACAAGCCATGACATTGGCCCATAACCAGGAGATTATTTTTAAATTGTATTTCTTTTTATTTGCCTTCTTTACCTTTAGGGTGCACTTGCTTTGTGTTTTCAAGCTTTTCTCTGCAACCATGAGGTCTAGAAATTTACTTCTAGAAAGGAAGCTGAGATTTTCATGCAATCTTTTGACTCCATGAGCCGAAGCTTTAAGAAATACATCAAAAATCACAACTTGCAATAAAATCATAAGAGCTGGTTACCCTGGAAGCCATCTGTAAATTCTCCCTTGGGGATTCACTCAATACCCCAAGTACTACCCTCCTGTGGGTGTAGTACTGGCATAGCTGGCTCCTATACCTGCCTATGGTCTGCTCTGGGGGACGTGAACAAACCGTGTCCTGGCTAGTCCCAGTTGGCATATGGCCTATTGAGGACTATACCCAGTTGGTGCAAATTAGAACAACCCCCAGGCCACTTTAAATAGGGCTGAGGCAGAGAAACAAGTAGCTGTAATTGGTTGTTGATTCACTTTTTTCCCCTTCTCCTGGGCTACCCTGAGTGGCTGTTGGGAAAGGGAGCCATCCAGCAGTAGGCTCAGGCAGAGCCAGTCAAGCTCCTATCCTGTGGTCCTTGGGGCAGGAAAGCTGGCAATGGAACAACCAGAGCAATTCTCTTCACTTGTGATGCAGTAGATGGTCAGTAGGGGAGCTGCTGAGCAGTTCCTGCAGGGAAATGTCTGCTGGTGCTCCCAGAACTCCCAGTTTACACCACACCTGCACCTATTGCTGCAGCAGGTGTGAAAGGAGGCACAGGACCAATTCAAACACGAGTTTAAAATCTAAGTACACCTGATGTGCTGGGATACCATTGGGCCTACCTGTTCTGCCAGCCTGGGGCCGTTTTTACCTGTCTTGCTGAGCCTGGCCATTAAGTCTCCTCCAGCAAACACACAGGCAGGGCCACACCCAACTGCAGAATGACACAGACACTGAGATCAGCTCTGGGAAGACTCATCGTAAGGGACTTGCCCAAGCACTCAGGTGTCCACCTCCCTTGGAGTGCAGACCCAACGGTATATTATGAAATCCACCTCTTCCCTCATTGTGGAGGAAGAAATGCACAGCCTCTTGCCCCACTCCCAATTATGAATTGTACAAACGGAGTTATATTATCAACAAGAAATAAGTTTATTAACTACAAAAGGTGAATTTTAAGTGGTTAAAGAGATAGCAAACAGAACAAAACAGATTATTAAGCAAATAAAACAAAATACACAAACAATTTTGTTGTTTCACTAAAGAAATTGGTTACAAATTATAATTTCTCACTGTAGATATTGTTACAGACAGATTGCAGAAAGTCTTGAAAGGCAGCTGCGTTTGCCTGCAGCTTGAGACCTCCGATATTTTTAATCACAAGCTAGATGCCCTTCCAGCTTGGGCTCAACCCCACTCCCTCCAGTTCAGTTCTTGCTTCCAGGTGCTTTTCAGTGTCTCTTTGGGTGGAGAGGCAGAGGAGAACCTCAATGATGTCACTCCCTTGCCTTATATAGCTCTTGTGTAAGGCTGGAACCCTTTGTCTTCCAGTGGAAAAACACTGGCATTTCAAAAGGGGAGGGAGGGATTCTTGTACCAGGTGACCTGGACCCATGTCTCTGCAGGGCTGTGGCAGCCGTTACTTGCAGGCTGTGTAGAGCGTCTACATGAAGACTAAACCTTTCACAGTCCATTGTCTTTGCTAATGGGCCATTAGCACTGTCTGGCTTTTCCATTGTTGTACCTGAAGTGCTAGTTGGGCTGACACCCAAAGTAACCCATTTGAAATACAGATACATAGTCAATATTCCTAACTTCAGATACAGAAATGATACAGGCATGGAAATTGGATAATCACATTCAGTAAATCATAACCTTTCCAATGATATCTTACATGGTCCATCTTGCATAAAAAACCCAACAACAACAAGGAGTCCTTGTGGCACCTTAGAATCTAACACTTTTATTTGGGATAAGTTTTCATGGGCTAAAATCCACTTCATCAGATGCATGGAGTGAAAAATACAGTAAGCAGTATATATATTACAGCACATGAAAAAATGGGAGATGCCTTACCGAGTGGAGGGGTCAGTGCTAACAAGGTCAATTCACAGTGGCTGTCGCCCATTTCCAACAGTTGACAAGAAGATGTGAGTATCTGTAGTTGGGAGGAGGGATAGCTCAGTGGTTTGAGTATTGGTCTCCTAAGCCCAGCATTATGAGCTCAATCACTGAGGGGGCTACTTAGGGATCTAGAGCAAAATCAGTATTTGGTCCTGCTAGTGAAGACTCAATGACCTTTCAGGGTCCCTTCCAATTCTATGAGATAGGTATATCTACATATATTTATATTATATCAACAGAGGGAAAATTACTTTTTGTATTAACCCAGCCACTCCCAGTCTTTATTCTAATTTTATTATATTCAGTTTGCAAATTAATTCCAGTTCTGCGGTTTCTCATTGAAGTCTGTTTTTGAAGTTTCTTTGTTGAAGAATTGCCACTTTTAAGTCTGTTATTGAGTGTCCAGGGAGATTTAAGTGCTCTCCTACTGGTTTTTGAATGTTACAATTCTTGTTGTCTGATTTGTGTCCATTTATTCTTTTGCATAGAGACTGTCCGGTTTGGCCAATGTACATGGCAGAAGGGCATTGCTGGCACATGATGGCATATATCACATTGGTAGATGTTCCGGTTGAATGAGCTCTGGATGGTGTGGGTGATGTGGCTAGGTCCTATGATGGTGTTCCTTGAATAGATATGTGGACAGAGTTAGCAATGGGGTTTGTTGCAGGGATTGGTTCCCGGGTTAGTATTTCTGTTGTGTGGTGTGTAGTTGCTGGTGAGTATTTGCTTCAGGTTGCTATCTGTAAGTGAGGACTGGCCCATCTTCCAAGGTCTGCGAGAATGAGGAATCGTCCTTCAGGATAGGTTGTATATCGTTGATGATAAGCTGGAGAGGTTTTAGTTGGGGGCTGTAGGTGACGGCTAGTGGCGTTCTGTTACTTTCTTTGCTGGGCCTGTGCTGTAGTAGGTGACTTCTAGGTACCTTTCTGACTCTGTCAATCTGTTTCTTCACTTTACCAGGTGGGTATTGTAGTTTTAAGAAGGCTTGATAGAGATCCTGTAGGTGTTGGTCTGTGTCTGGGGGATTGGAGCAAATGCAGTTGTATCTTAGAGCTTGGCTGTAGACAATGGATCATGTGATGTGGTCTGGATGAAAGCTGGAGGCATGTAGGTAAGTATAGTGGTCAGTAGGTTTCTGGTATAGGGTGGTGTTTATGGGACCATTGCTTATTTGCACTGTAGTGTCCAGGAAGCAAATCTCTTGGTTTGACTGGTCCAAGCTGAGGTTGATGGTGGGGTGGAAACTGTTGAAATCCTGGTGGAATTCCTCAAGGGCCTCCTTTCCATGGGTCCAGATGATGAAGATGTTGTCAATGTAATGCAAGTAGAGTAGGAGCACTAGGGGACGAGCGCTGAAGAAGTGTTGTTCTAAGTCAGCCATAAAAATGTTGCCTTACTGTGGGGCCATGCAGGGCCATAGCAGTGCCGCTGACTTGAAGGTATAAATTGTCCCCAAATCTGAAAATGGTTGTGGGTGATGACAAAGACACAAAGTTCAGCCACCAGGTTTGCTGTGACATTATCAGGGATACTGTTCCTGATGACTTGTAGTCTATCTTTGTGTGGAATGTTGGTGTAGAGGGCTTCTACGTCCATAGTGGCCAGGATGGTGTTTTCTGGAAGATCACTAATGGATTGTAGTTTCCTCAGGAAGTCAGTGGTGTCTCAAAGATAGCTTGGGAGTGCTGGTAGCTGGCCCTGAGGAGAGAGCCCACATAGCCAGACAATCCTGCTGTCAGGGTGCCAATGCCTGAGATGATGGGGTGTCCAGGATTCCTAGGTTTATGGATCTTGGGTAGCAGATAGAATACCCCTGGTCGAGGCTCTAGGGGTGTGTCTGCGTAGATTTGTTCCTGTGCTTCTTCAGAGAGTTTCTTGAGCAGATGGTGCAGTTTCTTTTGGTATCCCTTAGTGGGATCAGAGGGTAATGGCCTGTAGAATGTGGTATCAGAGAGTTGCCTAGCAGCCTTTCATTCATATTCCAACCTTTTCATGATAACTACAGCTCCTTGTATAAAGTACATCCAAAGTACATCTTGCATAAAGTACATCTCAGTTATGTCATATCCATATCATAAGCATATTTCAATAAAGAATATGGAGTGTAATGTCACAAGCACATTTTTATTATCAAATACAAGTTCTTACATTTGTCTCATATGTAAAATTTCCCTTTTATTATAGTTCTATTCTGACAACGACTGTTTAAAAATGGTCCCTTCTTGCTTAGCAGATCTGATTCCTTGGTATCTTCAGCAACATTTGTTCAGTTCAGTGGCCCAACTAAGTCTTTGCTTCTTTATGCTCCCATTAACAGCCTACACAGCTCAGAGAGCAGGAGCTGGATTCTATTACTTCTTGTGCACTTCTTGTGAACTTTGCTAAATTCTGATTACAAACCCACTGAAGGCAAAGAGGCTGCATACACATCAGTGAGGGTAACATTTGATCTTATAATCTTGATTTTTAGTGATGAAAGAAAGAGTAGAGCTTAAATTCAAACAGTGTTTGGATATATTAGGAGCTAGTACTGGGGGTTAATTAACTGATGCATAGTTCACATTCTATCTATAGGAATCCCTGCTTGAAAAGTACATATAGCTCTGTATTTTGTCACATGTTACAATTTTCAGATGAGTACATGTTCTGAATGTCACTGAAAAAAGTTTTCAGTCTTGTTTGGAAGGGTTTTTACATTTGTTTCCAAGTGTCACTGCCCTGAGGATAGAAGGGAGGAAAAATGTAAATAACAGTAGCCAACATGTCTAGAACTATTTTTACTATATAATTTTCCATTGAAATACCTGAAGATGAAGACTTAATGCAGGTTTTCCATGTCTAATTTTTATGGTATGTTCAGGCCTGTCAAGAGAAATTTGGGTTCCCAGTACATCATGTTTGCTGAAGCTCCACCCCCCTCTGTTCACTTTATTTACACAGACATTACATTTACAGAGACGTTGACCCATCCTTGAGCTTGGGGCCCTGGTACAATTGTTCCCCATTTCAATCCTTCCAGTCAATGTCTCTTTTAAATTTGAAGTGGTTTTCAGGTTCATTTTGTTGGTAAATTCCATGTCGATCCACAATCCAGGTGCAATTCAGAGGGGTCATACACTCAGCAATGAACTTGTCACAATTTTGGAATACATTGATACAATAGAGTCACCATCCTTTGCTGCCTAATGTGTAAGTGAAAAAATTCCAGCTGGTCACTATGTTAACTACCTTTGTCCTGAACAAATCTCTGTTTTGATCCAGGGTCACAGCCATCTGAACCAGAAGGCTCACAGCCATCTGAACCATTGCCATCTAGGAGCTTCAACAATTGCCTGGCCCTAACCACAACAGTAACATCATCTGAACTCATGTTGTTCACTTGAATGATGAGGGTGGACATTTCAGATTCTAAATCAGAGTAAAACATGGAAACATTTATCATGCGCTGCAAGCCCCCACAGCTCCAAAACAGCATGGAGAAGGTTTTGGACATTACTAAAGTTAAGCTTTGTAGAAATTACATCTGTAAATCCCATTCCTTGTGACTCTGAGCCACCAGGCCCTTCCCTCCCTTTCTGAATCCTAGCTTTTGTAATTATTTGGTATAAAACAAAAGGCTTTTGGAGTTGGAGCATCATAAAGCTGTGGGAAGATGGAAGAGTCTCTTAAATTGGGGAGATACTGTTACACAATTAATTTTAAAAATATATTCTAGTTATTCTGCAGTCTCAAGCCTGAAATCCATAACATTTAACAGAAAATAATAGACATAAGGGGCTCCTTGGCTAGCTTTTTATTGTTTATTTGTATCACAAGTAGCTGTTAGTCTCTCATAAGCTTGAAATGATCAAACCTTGCAACTATCTTGTGTACCATGTGCACACCCACACATTTTCCAGACTCTCTCTCCCTAGCTGGGTGTAACTGCTCTTGGAGTCTGAAACCCACATGGAATAATATTGTTACCTCTTTTGACCTGAGCAGTTGGCCAGAATGTTGGGGTTTTGTGGCTTGTTAGGAGATAGAGTCAGGTATTTCTTTGATACATTCCTGTTTATTTACAAGGAATGTACAAAGTCCTTTTTCCCTGAACAAGGCAGGAATAAAACAAGATACAATTTCTTTGCTCACAGCTCCAAGCTCCCTTTCCAATCAGCACTTAGCCCAAAAGCTCTCTCTCTCTCTAGGCTTTTCTCAGGACCATGTTCCCAGTGCTTATTCTGGCTTTGCTATTGCTTCTGCTCTCCGGGGTTTTCTCCTGCAGTTCTGCTTATCTCAAAAACACAGTCACTCACAAAGTGCCACCAATAAATGCCCTAGCCCCTGCGTTTGCTATATCAACACCTCAGGCAGTATCATACAGCTTCTTCCCAGCCTTGCCATGTGGGCTTGTGTTTCGGAGAGTGGCTTCTATTGTTTCAGCTATTGCTGAACAAAGGGCCATTTAAATTCTTGGTCTTGGGTTCTTCTAATCCCAAAGGACCAGCCACATACCCAGGTCAATATATAACTCAGATCTTATCCTAAAATCGCACTGTTGCTAATCCTGTAGTCTCTAACATCTAACAGTTTAATTATAAAAAGAAAGAACAAAAGGTGAGAGTTAAAATTGGTTAAAGAAATCAAATGCATACAATAATTGCAAGGTTCTTGGATCAGGCTTGAAGCAATGATGGCATAAACTGCTGTCTTGTTAAGTCTCTGGTTGCTCCCAAATCATTGGAAGGTCCTCATTAGTATAAGTTCATAGTCCAGAGGTTTGAGCAGGAAAGAGGCCAAAGGGAGATGTTTACAGGGCCTTTTATAACTTCTGCCATGTTGAGGGAAACCCATTGTTCTAGTTTGTCGAAAATTATAGGTAACAAGATGGAGTTTAGAATCACATGGACAAGTCACATATCCATGCATGCTTCGCTGAGTCATAGCGGAGGTCATTATCCATATTCTAGCTAGAACGTCCACAGCTCAGGAAAGTCCATCAGGTGTGGGTAGGCTTCGTCCATAGTCCATTGTGAGTTGTGTTCTTTGATGGGCCATTCAACTTGAATAGTCCCTTCACAATGTGCTGGTTAAATACCTTGTGGCTGTTACCCAGAAGCAAACACACTTAAAATACAGGTATATAGTCAATATTCATAACGTTAGTTATAAAAGTGATACGTGCAAACAAAGAGGATAATCATATTCAGCAAACTATAACTTTTTCATAGATATGACATACTTTGCAAAAGCTTTGTTGCAATTGTATAACAATGTTAGCGACAATGATCTACATGGTCATATTTTAATCAGATAATGTCACAGGAAGCCCAAGCCAGAAGCCTAACTACTCACTGCTAGTATGGTTCATGGGCCCCGAGTAACAGACTATGGATGTGTGTGATGATGAAGACAATGCAGGCTGATTTAGAACACAAAGACAGTTGTTGAGCGATTTAATTGCACACTCCACTTATATGTTATTGTTATACTCATCTAATCAGGAAAAAGGAAGACATAACACTTAACAATATGTGACCGAGCTGGCCAATTCAAAGTTCTCAAAGGCAAAAGAGAAACTGAAAGTAAAATGAAAAGTGACCTCTTTTTCACTTAATGGCACTATGCTCAAATCATCATCTCCAGATTTTGTGAAAAAAATTGAAAAAACTAAAAATTGCAACAAAACTGAAACAGCTTTATGAACATTTGTTTCAGAAAAATTATGTTTCAATTAACATAAGTTTGAAACGTTTTCATCTCTCTTCCTGCTATTGCTGAACCCTAAGTTACAGGAGCAGTTTCAGTGAGGCCAGTATAGTTAGTGGGACAACGATACTGGCCTCAGGAGTGTGAGTAAGGGCTCACCAGTGTTGCACAATCTAGGTTTAAATAAAAACAAGTTCAAGGAGGGAGATAACACGAATACAGCCAGGGCCTACAACATAAAGGGATTTAAAAACAACAATGGGACCAGTTTAAAATCCACTGATTATGCTAAATGTAAGATCCCATTTAACAAAGCACTTAAATACAGGCTTAACTTTAAGCACATAAGTTAGTTCTCTGTGATGAAGTGCTTTGCTGAATCGGGGCCATGAAGAGTACAAGGCAGCTGTGATGTGATGGTGGTTGCTCAAGTCAGACAGCAAACATGCTACAGCAGAGATGCCCTATTGGGAGCTTCACTAAAAAGAGAACCATAATAACCAGCCCCTAGTCATTATTGTTGTGAAGACATCAAAGAATAAACAAGAGCATAGCCAGTGTCATCCGTGTAATTTACAGATGGTCATATGGTAAAAGTTCTATATTGGGAATCAGGTATGGGGGTGGAGCTGTTCACCACTCTGCCATAGATTTACTGTGTGACCTTGGGCAACTAATTTCACTTCTCTTACTTCAAATTCCTATCCTGTAAAAAGGGGAACACATTTCCTTGCTTCACAGGGGGCTTGTGGAACTATAAAGCACCACAGGAAAGCCTTTACATTTAAAATTTTTTTTTGTCCCAAGCCTGACACATGGGTTCCCACAGAGAGGAGAAGGGTCAGAAGAGACATCAATGTGTCTTAATTTGACTCAAAGCCAAAGAATGAATCCTCTCAACAAAAGTGCCATGGAAGTGGGTCCAGAGCTTCTGGACTCCCCATAAAAGTCACTGTGCCATGGGGAGGAGGTTTTCACCATGAATAATATTCAACAGCGCCCTCCCCATGCACCCCACACCATGCACACCAATGTATAGCTGTAACTGCATCTTTGCTCTGAGGGCTCTAATGTCTCATGACTTCCAGGATGGAGTGGGCAATGGCATCAGTGATGGGTTCAAGCCTAGACATATGGGCATTCGGGAGTGCGGACATGGTAGTCCGGATGCCAGGTCAGCTGGTGTCATGAGAGGCAGGTGGAATTGATGCCCGAGCCGTGGGGGAGGTGGCAAAGAGGGACAGGACCCTGCTGCCTCTTTAAAAGGGGAGTGAGGACCTCTCCCAGCTGGAGAAGGTTCTCACCAAGGTGGGATATAACCTCTGGGGTTCCGTGATGGAGCTTCAGAGCAGTGTGCATTCTTGGCAGGATTTGTTAGACTTGTATGCCAAGTATGAAAAGCAGAAGGGCAAAAACCTTGGGGCAGCTGTGGGATTAATTTGGACCGCAGCAGCCATGTGGTATCAGATGTTGTCAGGACAGAAAGAGGAGTTGGGAAGAAGGGAAGAGGTGTGTACCCGACAGCCGGGGGGGAGGAGGGAGGGGGAAATTGAGCAACTGTAAGCGCAGATCACTAACCAGGCGGCAACTCAGGCCTATGCCCAGGACAAGTTGCAAGCCTTGAGACAGGACTTCCAGGCGGAAAAGGCAGAACGCACCCGCCTGGAAGCACTGGCTAAACAAGTACCAGTACAGCGAACAGCAGAGAGGCAAACAGAAGGAGTTTGCCTGGGATCTGTCTGAGCAGAGGTATGCTAAGTGCTGCATTAGGGGGACTGCGCTGGTGAGTATCTGAGTGTCTGTTGAGGGGACAGTTTGGCAGTTTGACCGTGTGCTTGCCTGCTTGATTGCTTGTTTGAACAGTGTGAATTGGGAGTGCTTTGTTCCAGCTGGGCCTGACTGTTATAAAAAGGCAGTCAGCTGCGAACCAGCGAACAGCAGAGAGGCAAACAGAAGGAGTTTGCCTGGGAGTTCACCTAGAGAGAGCCTACCGAGGCCCCCCTCTCACAGGTTTCTCTGAGTAGCTCCTGCCACAAGTAAGGAAGCTCCTAGAAGGAAGAGACCATGGATGTTGAGCGATCCGCTGTCGTGACCTGCACAGGATGCGCCATGTTTGTCTTCCTTCCACAGGATAGAAGCGACTTTGTCTGTACAAAGTGCAAGCTGGTCTCCATATTGGAAGAGAAGATTCAAGGTCTGGAGAAACGAATATCAACCCTGCGTTCCATAAAAGGAAACGAGGATTTCCTGGATAGACGTCAGGATCAGCTTCAGCGGGCACAATGTTCTGAAGATTCAGAGCAGGCTACGCAGCGGGGACAGAAGGCCAGTGAGGATAATTGGCGGCATGTGACTTCCAGAAGAGGAAAGAGTACCAGAAACATCCATGTACCAGAAACACAGATGCAGGTGAGCAACCGTTTTCATGTTCTCTCCGCAGGTACTAGTGCAGAGAGTGGAGTGGATGATACATCTGAGGGAACAGAGCAGAAGGAGACTCCACTGATTGGAAGGCATGAGATGCGCTGTCCTAGGGATGGGGGTTCCACGACCACCACTCCCAAGAGGAGGAGGAGGGTGGTGGTGGTCGGGGACTCTCTCCTCAGGGGGACTGAGTCATCTATCTGCCGCCCTGACCGGGAAAACCGAGAGGTGTGCTGCTTGCCAGGGGCTAGGATTCATGATGTGACGGAGAGACTGCCGAGACTCATCAAGCCCTCAGATCGCTACCCCTTCCTGCTTCTCCACGTGGGCACCAATGATACTGCCAAGAATGACCTTGAGCATATCACTGCAGACTACGTGGCTCTGGGAAGAAGGATAAAGGAGTTTGAGGCGCAAATGGTGTTCTCGTCTATCCTCCCTGTGGCAGGAAAAGGCCAGGGTAGAGACCGTCGAATCGTGGAAATCAACGAATGGCTACGCAGATGGTGTCGGAGAGAAGGGTTTGGATTCTTTGACCATGGGATGGTCTTCCAAGAAGAAGGATTGCTAGGCAGAGAGGGGCTCCACCTCACGAAGAGAGGGAAGAGCATCTTTGCAAGCAGGCTGGCTAACGTAGTGAGGAGGGTTTTAAACTAGGTTCACCGGGGGAAGGAGACCAAAGCCCCGAGGTAAGTGGGGAAGTGGGATATCGGGAGAAAGCACAAGTAGGTGAGTGCAAGAGAGGAGGGCTCCAGCCCCATACTGGGACACCAGGACGATCAGTGAGTTATCTTACATGCCTATACACAAATGCAAGAAGCCTGGGGAACAAGCAGGGAGAACTAGAAGTCCTGGCACAGTCAAGGAACTATGATGTAATTGGAATAACAGAGACTTGGTGGGATAACTCACATGATTGGAGTACTGTCATGGATGGATATAAACTGTTCAGGAAGGATAGGCAGGGCAGAAAAGGTGGGGGAGTTGCGTTGTATGTAAGAGAGCAGTATGACTGCTCAGAGCTCCAGTATGAAACTGCAGAAAAACCTGAGAGTCTCTGGATTAAATTTAGAAGTATGAACAACAAGGGTAATGTCGTGGTGGGAGTCTGCTACAGACCACCAGACCAGAGGGATGAGGTGGACGAGGCTTTCTTCCAGCAACTAACAGAAGTTGCTAGATCACTGGCCCTGGTTCTCATGGGTGACTTTAATCACCCCAATATCTGATGGGAGAGCAATACAGCAGTGCACAGACAATCCAGGAAGTTTCTGGAAAGTGTAGGGGACAATTTCCTGGTGCAAGTGCTGGAGGAACCACCTAGGGGAAAAGCTCTTCTTGACCTGCTGCTCACAAACAGGGAAGAAATAGTAGAGGAAGCAATAGTGGATGGGAACTTGGGAGGCAGTGACCATGAGATGGTCGAGTTCAGGATCCTGACACAAGGAAGAAAGGAGAGCAGTAGAACAAACACCCTGGACTTCTGAAAAGCAGACTTGGACTCCCTCAGGGAACTGATGGGCAAGGTCCCCTGGGAGAATAACATGACGGGGAAAGGAGTCGAGGAAAGCTGGCTGTATTTTAAAGAATCCTTATTGAGGTTGCAGGAACAAACCATCCCGATGTGTAGGAAGAAAAGTAAATATGGCAGGCGACCAGCTTGGCTCAACAGTGAAATCCTTGCTTGTCTTAAACACAAAAAAACAGCTTACAAGAAGTGGAAGATTGGACAAATAACCAGGGAGGAGTATAAAAGTATTGCTCAGGCATGCAGGAGTGAAATTAGGAAGGCCAAATCACACTTGGAGTTGCAGCTAGCCGGAGATGTTAGGAGTAACAAGAAGGGTTTCTTCAGGTATGTTAGCAACAAGAAGAAAGTCAAGGAAAGTGTGGGCCCCTTGCTGAATGAGAGAGGGAACCTAGTGACAGAGGATGTGGAGAAAGCTAGTGTACTCAATGCTTTTTTTGCCTCTGTCTTCACAGACAAGGTCAGCTCCCAGACAGCTGCACTCTGCAGCACGGTATGGGGAGGAGGTGACCAGCTCTCTGTGGAGAAAGAAGTAGTTCGGGACTATTTAGAAAAGCTGGACGAGCACAAGTCCATGGGGCCGGATGCGCTGCATCCGAGGGTGCTAAAGGAGTTGGCCGATGAGATTGCAGAGCCATTGGCCATTATCTTTGAAAAATCATGGCGATCGGGGGAGGTCCCGGATGACTGGAAAAAAGCTAATGTAGTGCCCATCTTTAAAAAAGGGAAGAAGGAAGATCCAGGGAACTACAGGCCAGTCAGTCTCACCTCAGTCCCTGGAAAAATCATGGAACAGGTCCTCAAGGAATCAATTCTGAACCACTTAAAGGAGGGGAAGTGATCAGGAACAGTCAGCATGGATTCACCAAGGGCAAGTCATGCCTGACTAACCTAATTGCCTTCTATGATGAGATAACCGGCTCTGTGGATGAGGGGAAAGCAGTGGATGTGCTATTTCTGGACTTTAGCAAAGCTTTTGATACAGTCTCCCACAGTATTCTTGCCAGCAAGTTAAAGAAGTATGGGCTGGATGAATGGACGGTAAGGTGGATAGAAAACTGGCTCGATGGTCGGGCTCAACGGGTAGTGATCAATGGTTCCATGTCTAGTTGGCAGCCGGTATCAAGCAGAGTGCCCCAAGGGTCGGTGCTGGGGCCGGTTTTGTTCAATATCTTCATTAACGATCTGGAGGATGGTGTGGACTGCACCCTTAGCAAGTTTGCAGATGACACTAAACTGGGAGGAGTGGTTGATACGCTGGAGGGTAGAGATAGGATACAGAGGGACCTAGACAAATTAGAGGATTGGGCCAAAAGAAATATGATGAGGTTCAACAAGGACAAGTGCAGAGTCCTGCACTTAGGATGGAAGAATCCCATGCACTGCTACAGACTAGGGACCGAATGGCTGGGCAGCAGTTCTGCAGAAAAGGATCTAGGGGTTACGGTGGATGAAAAGCTGAATATGAGTCAACAGTGTGCCCTTGTTGCCAAGAAGGCTAATGGCATTTTGGGTTGTATAAGTAGGGACATTTCCAGCAGATCGAGGGATGTGATCATTCCCCTCTACTCAGCACTGGTGAGGCCTCATTTGGAGTACTGTGTCCAGTTTTGGGCCCCACACTACAAGAAGGATGTGGCTAAATTGGAGAGAGACCAGCGGAGGGCAACAAAAATGATTAGGGGGCTGGAGCACATGACTTATGAGGAGAGGCTGAGGGAACTGAGATTGTTTAGTCTGCAGAAGAGAAGAATGAGGGGGGATTTGATAGCTGCTTTCAACTACCTGAAAGGGGGTTCCAAAGAGGATGGATCTAGACTGTTCTCAGTGGTAGAAGATGACAGAACAAGGAGTAATGGTCTCAAGTTGCAGAGGGGGACGTTTAGGTTGGACATTAGGAAAAACTTTTTCACTAGTAGGGTGGTGAAGAACTGGAATGGGTTACCTAGGGAGGTGGTGGAATTTCCTTCCTTAGAGGTTTTTAAGGTCAGGCTTGACAAAGCCCTGGCTGGGATGATTTAGTTGGGTTTGGTCCTGCTTTGAGCAGGGGGTTGGACTAGATGACCTCCTGAGGTCCCTTCCAACCCTGAGATTCTATGATTCTATGATTCCTTCAGAGGCTTGTCAAAGATTTGACCATCCGGGCTCAGCAGACACCCCAATGGCAGTGTGCTTGACACGAAAAGAAAATTGAGCAGTTAGAAGGTCAATTGGCTGTGCATTCGGTCCAGGTGGCAAGCCTTACGGGGGATGATTCGGGTGACCCTTGTGAGGGCTTTTAGCTCTCCCTTTGTGAGCAGCCTCAATTTTGGGCAGAACCTTGTTGCACCCCTATAGCGGCCCTCATTAAGACTGAGGAGAAGTCCAGCGGGTGAAGGGGGTGGGAAGGTCATATGTATGGCACCCCCAACTATGAGGAGAGCACCACATGGGGTAATTATGAAAAGGAAAGGGACCAGGAGGGGTGGGGGCTAGTTAAAGAGACCAACCTCCTTGCTAAATTGGTAGTGGAACAAAGCCTGTGTCCATGGAAAGAAACGGTTCAATGAGAAAAACAGGATCGGGCCCAGACAAGTAGGCAGGCAACAGTTAAAGGAATTGGAAAAGAGAGAGTGAGAAGTTAACTCTGAAGAGGCGGGAGGGAATTAAGCAGTGAAACTTTGTAAAAATGTTAAAAAGGAAAGGTGTTATGAAAAGAAAATTCTTGGTTTCTTTGCAGCCATGCTGAAGCGAAAATGGGCCCTTTTCTAAAAGAATGTCTGTAAATAATCCAGGCAAAGAGGTTATCTAAGTGAAATCATTTGACTATGAACAAGTTAGTCAAATTTGCTAAAAGAACACTCCTGGTGTTTTGTAGGTTTAAGATGAATTGGTGTTGTTTTAATAATACCGCTAAAATCCATTTGAATCTTCCATGCAAAGTTGCAAAACCAAGAAATGCTTTTGCCAGACACAGGTAACTAGTGTTGTTCAACTTTGGTACTGTATTTAGCATTTAACCCTTAAGGTAACTCAATGCTTTACAGAAATTTAAACTGTTTTAAATAAAGACCAAAGTCCTGGCTGCAGCAGGGCAGTCAAAGCCAGGAAAATGGGAAAAGATTTTTAAATCTGCTTTTTGGTAACAAAATAGCAGATAAGAGCTGTAGTAAAAGAGAGAAAGACCGTGCCCCACACTAAGCCTTAAAGTGGCTCTGTGTAATCAAACTGTCACTTTGCCAAAGGAAGCCACAAAAGGTTGTGTTTTCTCTTTCAAATAACTGTGTGTTTTGGAAGCAGGAGTTAAAAGTTAAAAGTAATCAAAACTCTGGTGAATGTTGATTGTGTCCCTTTTAAGACAGAGTCTCTGAGCTGCTGATTGCTTTAAATCCAAACGCAAGCTAAAAAGCGATTGTGTTAATGCAAATTACCTAACTGATAAAGGTAAAAGCCATTGAAATCCGGCCTGCCTATAGAACAAACACAGGAAAATATGGGGTAATTCCTTTGTTTTGCCTGTAATCAACAAAGGTATTTGTAAAAGAAAGGAATATTTTAAGCAAGAATCTGCCACCCCAAAAGGGGTAGAATCCAGGGCTGCCCAGAGGGGAGGGCAAGTGGGGCAATTTGCCCCAGGCCCTGGGCCCTGTAGGGGCCCCCACGAGAGTTTTTCGGGGCCCCTGGAGTGGGGTCCTTCTCTCGCTCCGGGGGCCCCGGAAAACTCTCGCAGGGCCCAGGCCCCCGGAGCTGCTTCTGCTCCGGGGCTTTGGCGGTGGGGGGTCTTACCACCAAAGCAGGACCCACCGCCTAAGTGCCGGGTCTTCGGCGGTAATTCGGTGGCGGGGGGCCCCACCGGGTCTTTGGGGCACTTCGGCGGCAGGTCCCGGAGCGGAAGGACCCCCTGCCGCTGAATTACCGCCGAAGTGGGGGCCTCCCACCGCCGAAGACCCTAGGTCCCCTGAATCCTCTGGGCGGCCCTGGTAGAATCATATTCTTTTTGTCTTCCAGAAAATCAGAAGAAGCTGATACCAGCTGAAAAGCAACCCAAAATACCATAAATCTACGGTCACAATAGAAATTGTGTTTTGTATTCTCTGTGTTGTCTTATGTTGTTTATCGTGTTGCTAGCACTGGTGTGTAGCAAATGCTGCAGGGAAACATCCTCAGGCAGCAGACAGCATATCGGGAGAACTTGGTTTTGGAGCAGGGATTATAAATATTGTAGACTTGGAAGTAATTAAGAATAAATTAAGCCCAGCTACAGGACAGCCTAATACAGAAACAAATGGAAATGAAAAACCATACTGCTATAGCTATGGGAGGTACTGAAATGCAGATACTTGTCCACCTTGGAACACAAAATGTTTTGGGTAATATTAGGAAACACTAAGGTTTTAATACACTTGCTAAAAAAAAAAAAAGAAGTCACTGTTTAATACTTATCAGTATAAGTGAATGCAGTATGTTTCTAGCATAGTAAGGCCAGGCCTTTTAATTGGGGGGAAATTGTTAAAATCGCACACCCCAACAGACTCTGGAAGCAAACATATGGAAAGTTAGCCTACTCCCCATATTGCACATGGGATCCTTCTGGCTACCCCGGACCTCGAGCCAGTGGGCTGGGGCGGGAGGGAAGCGATTGGACACCAGAGGTGATACCGAGTGGACTTCTCAAAAGTGGGTGTGCTTGTCCTTGCCTGTTTGTGCTCCAAAGCCCTGTAGTAAGACATTTCACTAGGATCCTGCATGTGGGATGAATTGGATAATGAGATCAAATTACTGTACAATGGACAATGTATATGTGTTAATTCCTGGGAAAAAGTGGATGGAAATGTTAGCAACCCGCTAGTAGACAAATGTAAATGTAATGTAAGTACTGTGTTTACCAATTATCACATTTATTGTTTGCCACAACTAAAAACTCTCACCTTTGCCCAGCTGAGGAAGGAGCTATGTGAAACCCATGAAGTTGTAGAGGCCGCTTTAGATAAGGAAAATGCCAAGTGTAAGGGATCGTCGTTAAAGACATCCGGGGATGGCAAATTGAAAACAAGGTAATGTTGCAAAAACTGGGAAAAGCAGCCCACATCCCAGAAGTTAAGTGGCTGGGTCCGTACTCCATTGTGAGTCGCCTCTCCCCGGTAAGGTACCAGCTTCAGCTACCTGGCAAATTGAAAGGGGTGCATGCCAATCAGCTCAAAACATACGTTTCTCCCTAGGTTTCTGGTCATGGCGTCGTAGGCCTCGGTTGTGGACCAGCCACCTGCCTGGACCATTCGGGTTTCCAGCTGGCCACGGGATTATCCGAATAATCATAATTATGAGGAAGAGAAATACCTCCAAAGGCTCTCCCTAGATCAAGCTGCTGATGGGGCCCAAGCCATAATGTGGCGGGAGGCGGGAGGGAAATGAGCCTTGGAAACAGTGCATAGTCCGGATAGACGCAGCAGGGCCACAGCAAAATACCTGGTGGGTGGTCCCAAGCCTCCCCTGGATCCCGTTGGGACAAACCCTGTTCCTCTTGTGGCGGCCTGGAGTGGAAGTGGAATGGGAAGCTGTCAAGGTTCCTTCCCCACTCTGAACTCTGCTTAGGTTAAAAACTCCCCAAGGCACAATTTCTCTCTTATAGCTTGGATTAAGTAACACTGCCACCACCAAGTGATTTAAACAAACATTTAGGGAGGGCCACTTGGAGCCCTACCTTCCCCAAATATCCCTCCAAGCCCCTACATCCCTTTCCTGGGCAGGCTTGAGAATAATCCCCCAAGCCCCTACACTCCCTTTCGTGGGGAGGCTTGAGAATAATATCCTCACCAGTTGGTACAGGTGAACACAGACCCAAACCCTTGGATCTTAAAACAATGAAAAATCAACCAGGTTCTTAAAAGAAGAATTTTAATTAAAGAAAAAAGGTAAAAGAATTACCTCTGTAAAATTGGGATGGTAAGTACTTTACAGAATAACAAAAGACTCAAGAACACAGAGGATCTCCCCTCCAGGCAAAATCTTAAAGTTACAAAAGCATAAACCTTCCTCTTACACAAAGGAAAACACAAGCCAAAATAAAAGTAAACTAACGCATTTCCTTGCTAAATACTTACTAACTTTATAGGAGCTGGATTGCTTGCTTCCTTGATCTGTGTCCGGCAAACACACAGAACAGACAGACAAAGCCTGTTTCCCTGCCCCCCCAGATTTGAAAGTATCTTGTCCCCTCATTGGTACTTTTGGTCAGGTGTCAGCTACGTTACCTGAGCTTCTTAACCCTTTACAGGTAAAAGAGGAATTAACCCCTTACAGGGTAAAGAGGGATTTTATGCTACCCTTAGCTGTATGTTTATGACAGAAGCCCTTTTGGCAAGCAATAGCAATTACTGATCTTGGGATGTAATATGGTTGTTGTAAACTCCTAAACCAGGCAAACAACATTCATAATGAACGCCAGGGCTATAACGGGACAATTAATAATTTAGGGAGTTTTCATCTGTGCCTCAGTTTCCCCAACAGGTGTGTTGTTTTTTTATTTCCGTCTTGCTTTGTTAACAGGATAAGGCAATAATAGCAAGAGCCCAGGAACACCCCAAACAGGAGTGGTGGGACCGCTCTTGCTGCTTCAGGCCTGCAAAATTTGTCAGGGTAAAACAATGTATGTATGATGACACAGCTTTATGGGAATCCTTGAGTCTCCATTGTTTTTGGCCTCCTTTGTTAATGTTACCAGTGTCCAAAATTGACCCTGGTAAAAGAAAAGGTCAATTATCCATTGGTGGGGGGGGTGGGGGGAGAATTGTGGCTTAGCATCCTAGGAAGGTGGCATCACATATTATCTGGGATCTGGGATTGGTCCATTGTGACGTGTGGGAGATGGGTCCCCCCCCGCTGACTACATCCTCTATCAGCACATATGGATTGCAGAGGGCAACACTTGGCAGCTGTGGTGTATAAAGGGAAGGTAGTGCCAGGCCGCTTTTATGAGGTGGTTCAACACATCTGTTGGGAAGGGGAGGCATTGGAATATGCCCCATGCAGCACATGTGTTCATCAATGCCTCTCTGTGTGTTTGGAGAACCACAAACCCCAGAGTGCCTTTCGATTTGTGACAACGGGGGGATGTGTTATGTCATTATTGGCTGGTGTATGCAATTGTTGCTGCCCTAATAATTTTATGTGTGCTATATTACTGTTTACGTAGAAGACCCACAGTAACCCTTGCCACTGTACCCAGAGGAGGATGGAAACCTCAGTGGTGACCCCTCCCAACAAAATGTTGATTTGGGTCAAGGGGGGGACTGTCACACCCCAAGGTCCTCTCCCTCAGGGAGTCCTGTCAGAAGGCAGATCAGCATTGTATATTGCTAACGCTGATGCTAGCATCGCGAAGCATTTTGGGGTGTGAGTGGGGAGTGGAAGTTTCCTTTGCAGGTAGAAGAGGCGGGGACGGGGGCAGGGGAGAGAAAGAAGAAAGCAAAGAATGGGTTAATTCAACACTGCAGCTAGCAAGCTCAGTCTGAAGATAAGATTAATCACTGGAACAAACTACCAAGGGAAATGATGGATTCTCCATCTCTTGATGTCTTCAAATCAAGAATGAATGCTATGGCAGATATGACAATTTCCTGCATATCATTGGGAGGCCTTATTGAATTAAATTTAAATATGTTTGGGGTCCATTGTATTAAATGCAACGGTTATGTATTACCATGAGCCGGGATTGCATATAAGCTATTTGAGGGGAGGTGTGATATGAGTTCTGGGTGTTCAAAGGACTATATTGAAAATTTGCTAGACAAGAATGGACTTTTGGCAAAATAAGTGTGAGGTGGATTTTCTGGGGAGTGGTTAATGCAAATTGCACCACCTTCAGTTATGTAAAAATCCAGGCTTTTAAAGCTATGCCCTGAGGAGTAGGTCATTGTCTGTGGATTACCTGTGTAAAGAAATAGCTGTACCACCCAACCTGGATTCGGGTTCTGAATCTGAGACAGTTGTGAACATGTAACTCTGGAGAAAACCCATTTGTGGGTTGTGAAGGACTGGCACCTACAAGAGCCTGAAGTTTGAGTTGGGGTGGTCTCTGGTAAGCTTTTTAGCTTGTGTGTAGGTTCTTTTATTGCTCGAATGTGTTTTCTTTGTAATGCTTTTACCTTAAGAATAAATGTACTTGCTTGGAAGGAGGTGAATGGCAACTTACAACTGCAGGCAATATACTGGGAATAACCTCTAGAGAGAAAGTGAAGCATACACACTGGCCTTTAAGCAGTCTGACTTCCTGGGAATATCACCACGTAGCCAGAGAACTGTGAAGCCTGGAAAAATCCCAGTCAGAAGGGATGGAGGTATCTGCCCAAGAGAGGTGACAGCTGAGGAGCCAGGGGCCTTGAGTGGGTGCCCTTGGTGGCCCACAGAGGGAGAATACTAGTACAGTTGTCCTGTGGGGCCATGCGGGTACAAAGTCACAAAGATGGACTACAAGCCATCAGGAATAGTATCCCTGATAATATCACGGCTAACCTGGTGGCTGAACTTTGTGACTTTGTCCTCACTCACAACTATTTCACATTTGGGGACAATATATATCTTCAAGTCAGTGGCACTGGTATGGGTACCCGCATGGCCCCACAGTATGCCAACATCTTTATGGCTGACTTAGAACAACGCTTTCTTAGCTCTCGTCCCTTAACGCCCCTACTCTACTTGCGCTACATTGATGACATCTTCATCATCTGGACCCATGGAAAAGAAGCCCTCGAGGAATTCCACCACGATTTTAACAATTTCCATCCGACCATCAACCTCAGCCTAGACCAATCCAGACAAGCGGTCCATTTCCTAGACACTACTGTGCTAATAAGCGATGGTCACATAAACACCACCCTATACCGGAAACCCACTGACTGCTATACTTACCTACATGCCTCCAGCTTCCATCCAGAACACACCACACGATCCATTGTCTACAGCCAAGCTCTAAGATACAACTGTATTTGCTCCAATCCCTCAGACAGAGATAAACACCTACAAGATCTCTATCAAGCATTCTTAAAACTACAATACCCATCTGCTGAAGTGAAAAAACAGATTGACAGAGCCAGAAGAGTACCCAGAAGCCACCTAATACAGGACAGGCCCAACAAAGAAAATAACAGAACGCCACTAGCCATCACCTACAGCCCCCAACTAAAACCTCTCCAGCGCATCATCAAAGATCTACAACCTATCCTGAAAGTTGATCCCTCACTCTCACAGATCTTGGGAGACAGGCCAGTCCTCGCTTACAGACAGTCTCCCAACCTGAAGCAAATACTCACCAGCAACTGCACACCATACAACATAAACACTAACCCAGGAACCTATCCTTGCAACAAAGCCCGATGCCAGCTCTGTCCACATATCTATTCAAGTGACACCATCATAGGACCTAATCAGATCAGCCATGCCATCAGGGGCTCGTTCACCTGCACATCTACCAACGTGATATATGCCATCATGTGCCAGCAATGCCCCTCTGCCATGTACATTGACCAAACCGGACAGTCTCTACGCAAAAGAATAAATGGACACAAATCTGACATCAGGAATCATAACATTAAAAAACCAGTGGGAGAACTCTTCAACCTCTCTAATCACTCAGTGACAGACTTGAAGGTGGCAATATTGCAACAAAAAGCTTCAAAAACAGACTCCAAAAGAGACTGCTGAACTCGAATTAATATGCAAATTAGATACAATTAACTTAGGTTTAAACAGAGACTGGGAATGGTTGGGTCATTACACTAATTGGATCTATTTCCCTATGTTAAGTTCTCCTCACACCTTCTATGGGTCATCCCAATTATCACTTCAAAGGTTTTTTTTCTCCTGCTGACGATAGCTCATCTCGATTGGACTCTTCCAGTTGGTATGCATACTTCCACCTTTTCATGTTCTCTGTATGTATAAATATCTCCTGTTTGTGTGTTCTATTCTATGCATCTGAAGAAGTGAGCTGTAGCCCACGAAAGCTTATGCTGAAAGAAATTTGTTAGTCTCTAAGGTGCCACAAGTACTCCTGTTCTTTATACCTGAAATGAGCATCTAAAATTCCAAAAAATGTAAGTAAGGAAAGGAAATGAGTTAGATTATCTTTTGTTTTAGCTTGTGAATTTTCCCTATGCAAAGAAGTAATTTAATTCCTGTTTTGTAGCTGGAAAGCAGAGTCAGAGGCGAATCCTCTGTGTTTTAAATCTTTTTATTTACCCTGTAAAGTTACCTTTCATCCTGATTTTGCAGGTGTGATTCTTTTACTTTTTAAAAAAAATAAAATTATTCTTTTAAGAACCTGATTGATTTTCAGTGTCCTAAAACCCAAGGGGTTTGGTTTATGCTCACATTGTAACCAAGTGGTCTGTTTCCTGAATTTTTTTCTAAATCACTTGGTGGTGGCAGCAATACCATCCAAGGACAAGGAAAGGATTTTTGCCTTGGGGAAGTTTTTAACCTAAGCAGGTAGAAATAAGCTTAGGGGGTCTTTCATGCATGTTCCCACATCTGTACCCCAGAGTTCTGAGTGGGGAGGGAACCCTGACACAGGCCAACCAGTGTGACTCTACAATAAGTTTATTCAGCCCCTGCCCATGGTGCCCCTGACTCTAGTCACTGCTCCATGACCTTCACTTTAATATGCACTAACGTTACTCACAAAGTTAGGGGACAAGCTCCTGAACACAGCCCTCTGCTCTGGGGTAATGGTCTCTCTCAGTCATCCCTGCCTGGCTAAGTCCACTAATCTACACCTGAGTTTCACATACGAAAGGGATGAACAGATTTCATACCCATAGACCCATGCTTGGCCTGACTTGGTGGTGCAGTTTCCAGAAATTGCAGATCAGAGATAGGTTATGTGCCAGACTAGTTTAGAGAAATGGCAAAATGAGCTTTTACACAATGATGGAAAGTTTAGAAAATGGGGGATAGAACAAATTAAAGAATCATTTATCTGTTTAATTAGTATAACAACAAAGTACCATGGGCAAATCTTCCTCTGACATAAACCCCACTGCCAGCCACCTCTTCTCAAATCTCCCACAACCTTCATTTGAGTTTCTGTTTGAGGCTCCTTTGAGCAATTTACAGTTATATCAGGTCCTTGAAATGTGTCAGACAAATGTCACATGAATTAAATTCCTCTGACACTAAGGTTGGGGGGGAGGGACTTTGGGTTTCTCATCCCCCTTGGGGTGTCAGTACCTCAGGCTGTTTGTGCCTGGTGTATAATTTATTTCTCTATTCAGTGGAAGGTCTCTCCTCATTACCATTAATTCTTGCCTCTTTTTCAGAGGCTCCTGCACTGCCTGAAGATGTCACACAGGACGATTATGATGATGTCAAAGAAGTTTCTGACCCCAATGATGACCATGACCCTGGACAGTTTGCCCGGGAAGTCACTGGAGCCATAGGAGAAAGTGACAGGAACAGGGATTCACAGACAGGTGAGTGGGGAAATGCACTTTTGCCAATTCTTGCAGTTTATTGCTAGTCTCATGGTATCTAGTATTTTTGAAAGTTCAAACTCCAGGAGACATGAGAATTTCTGCTTTAATTTTTTAAAAAGCAAGTTTTCTAGCCCTGATGGTTGCAGAAAGAAGCTTCAGAACAGGGCCGGCTCTAATTTTTTTGCTGCCCCAAGCGAAAATTTTTTGGCTGCCCCCCACCCCAGACATGGGCTCCCCACCACAACCCTGCCACCCCAGTTCTGCCCCCCCTCACCCGTACCCCCCTGCTGCCCCAGCCCTGGGTCACTGGTAACTCGCTCCCAGGGTGGGTCATTCAGCAGGAATTTTGGATGTGCACACAACACAGACAGGATTGGTTCCCATATGGTTACAGAACTGCAGTAAAGTGGAACAATTTTCAGCTTGTGTGATTGGAAGAGAGCTGGATGCATATTATAAGACTGTCCTACATAAACAAGGAAAAGCTGAGGTGCCTTTATTATTCTTTTGTTCCACTCTTTGTTTCTATGGGGAATTTGCCAATGGAATATCACTGTCTTCCTTTTAAACAAATAAAACTTAAAGAAAAAAGAGAAAAAGATGGCAATGGCTGTTGAAAATAGCAATTCCAGTCCTAATAACCATTGGGAAGAATTTCTTGCTCAATTTCATCCTACTTTTTCTACAGCAAGTGACAGTGGATTAGTATATTTGATTTGGGAGAAATGAAGTAACAGCTGCCCAAATTGAGCTTGAATGTTGAGGGTGTTCACAGTTCCACCCCGTTCTAGCAGTGAGCTCTCCATTCACAGCAAACTGCAGCAAGAGGTCTCAGCTACCTCACTCCCTTCCCTTCCCTTTCCTGTTGATCACTACTGTAACCCTTCTGCCCCTCTGAGTTGGCAGCAACAAGGGCCAGGTTCAGTATCCAGGGGTTCCGTTTCAATAACACAATGCAAAACCGGCTCGAGCCCCCACCCAGTGACCTGGGACAATTACATACCACCCCCCCGGGCGCCTCTAGGAGGCAATACTTCCCGACTCGCAAGCACAGAGTCCGAATGTAGCAAAATCCTTTTAATAAAGGAGGGAAACAATGTGGCATCACGTTGGAGAGACACCACAAACAGGACTATACACAACCATAAGCAAAAACCCACCTCCAAGTACATTTGGCACTGTCCTTTCCCCCTTAGGGTCTTAAGTCCAATCACCCCAAAGTCCAACAACCCAAAAGTCTCTGTCTCTGGTCAGTGCCACCTCAGAGTTCAAAAGTTTATCTGCAGAGTTCCCCCCCCCCCCAGCCTGGGTGGAAATGAGGGGGGGCACACACAGGGTGTTAAGAGACACCTTACATGGGCCGGGGCCGACTGCTCTGCCTCTCTGTGGAGTTCTGCTGCAGCCTTCACCACGACTGGCTCCACTCCACCAGCTGTGCCGCTCCTCCAGCTGACCCGTGAACCACATCAGCCATCCCTGCAAACTGCTCCACACTGCTCACTGGTCCATGGGCTGCTCCAAGGTGCTACAGACTGCACCGCTCTGCCAGCTGCTTGGTGATAGATCTTCAGGCTCTCCCACTACTTAACACAGCACTCAGTGATCTCAGCTCAGCTCTTTTAGTACTTTCAGCTTGTAGTAGGGGAGCCCCAGTGTCATATTGGCCCAATGTGAATTCAGGTCAGCAGCCTCTAGATGGACTCCTAAAGGATTCAAAATTAGCTCTGCTCTTTGACAGTGGAGAGAGAAGGATGTACAATTGGTGTTCCAGACCCTCAAAAGGTGCCCATACCATCAGGCACACACCACTCCCCAGCCTTTCTCAATTTACTGGGTTTTGGAACCCCTGTCCCTTGTCTAGCAAGTACTATTTAATGTAGGTTGAGTCATTTCTGTCATAAAGCAGTCTCATAGTTCCTCATTCACATAATTAGGGTGACAGCACTTTTTTTCCTTCCTGCCCCAATAACAAAGAAATTGGAGATCCCAGCTGCCAAAATAATGCTCCCATGCTGCCGTGGGCTATTGCAATGCAAATCCTTGCCACTCCTTGAAATTCCTTCCACACTCCCCATAATTCACCACCAGATGTCAGGGTAGAGCTCATCCTGACTCTGCTTACACTACCAAGGGAATGCTGGGAAATGTAGTTCTTTCCCTGCTCCAGGGCTGTCTCTATAGGCAGGGAGCTGGCTAAGAACTACAGCTCCCAGGGCCCCTGGGGTTCTCAGCTCCCATGCTGGATCCCTACCGCCCCTGCAAATGTGCTGCCCCAAGCACCTGCTTGCTTTGCTGGTGCCTAGAGCCGGCCCTGCTTCAGAACATGAACTGTGTTTCACCTAAAGGCTCAGAAACCAGAGGACAAAAAAAAAAGACCAAAAAAAGTATGTTTAATCTAATGATTTTTAAGCCAATCTCATGCTATGTTGAGGCCTGACTCCTGTCAGTGACTGAGACATAGTTAGTCGTGTCCAATAGTTAGACCCAGTATCAGGCCCAGTGGTTAGAGCTGAACTCAGAGGTAAAGTCAGAAATTGGAGCTCAGGGGCAGAACTGGAGTCAGGAATTGGAGCTGAGGGTCAGGACCAGGTAACCTGGAGGGAAGCAAGGCAGGGGTAAGGCTGAGGTAAAGCAGGAACAGGAGTGTGAACAAGGCAGGAGCTTTGGCAGCCATGGGTGAATGCTATGAGCAGCTGCTGGACTGCAGCCCTGCTGGACTAGTGAGCCACTCAAAGGACTCTTTCAGCCAATCAGGCAGATTATTAGGTTCTCTGGAGATTGGCTCTGCTGCAGGCCCCACATCCTGTCAACTCCTAATTTTTGAACGCTTGGGGTTGGCAAAGCTGGAAATGTCTGTGTTTCCCAGTGATCCATGGGACCAATGTCCAGGTGGGAATATGGATTATGCAGCAAGGAAGTGACCCTGGCCAAAGTACTTGTTGTGAGGACAAAGTTACATGGGTGCGTTTGCAGGATCACAGCCTGCATGTCTTACCCCAAACAAGGTGTCAGTGCCCTGGATGATAATGGGAAGAGCAGGACCCTGCAGTGGGGTTAATTAGAGACCTGGCATCAGGTTTGAAATCACTCTCTTCAGTATGTAAATTGCTCCATTAGCCTTTTATCAGAGCAACTCACAGTATGGGGCTGAGGGCTGAGCTCCCACTTTGCACCTCAGAGGAAAGTGGGTTACGATGAAATGTGCATTTAATTGTTCTTGTTGAGAGAAACATTGAAACACATATTGTGGGGCAATTGAGATCTATGATGTCCCCTGCTTTTTGGCTTCTTGCCCTTGAATGTCCTGTGAGATAGAAGCCCCAGCCTGCTCCACCCCACCTGGTTTCAGCTGGTGTATGAACCCTTAGGGACTATACCACGATCGGAAATTAAAGCAGCCCCTACTGGAGCATCAGGGAGGTGACACCAGCTCACTGACATCCCTACACTACTCCTGCCACAGGCAGGTCTCAGCATAGAGTGAATGCACTCCCAGATGTTTTCTTTGTAGGCTATAGTGAGATAATGGATTAAACTTGTCAGGGCCCCAGTCACAGGAACAGAGGGGATAAGTCACAGCCTATACCATAGGGAGCTCACCCATGTGATATGAGTGCACATGGGTGTAGAATAGTTACATTGACTGTAATATGCCCCCTTGTTTATTTTCAGATTGGAGTCTGGTCTTGCTAAGAAGCGAAGAGGTCTCTGAAGCTGAGAGAGATGCCCTGTCCCTGCTTCCTGGAGACCCAGGTTATGATGATGTTGAAGATGGGGTCTCTGGAACATCACTATAAGAATGCTGAGTACAGATCAAATGTCCTGTGAGGACATAAATGTTGTATGATTGGGCTATTCTGCTTTCAAATGCTCTCTGGGCCATCAGGGCATCAGAAACAATCCCTACCTGGGAACTAGTTCATACAGCTTTTATATTGGAGTTTTGTCTGCTGGCAAGAAATATGTGTGACTGAGACAGGGTCTGTGATTTCCCCTGTAATTACCTATTGATCAGACTGTCTGGAACTGTCCTGCTTTTTTATTCCTGCTCTTTTTTTTCTAACATTTCTTCCTTGTGAATTTTTATTTTTTCTTAGTAAACAATTTTTGAAAGACTGTTCCAGGGCTGATGCTTCTCTGACGAGGTGTATTGGGCAGCTCCCTGAGACCACTGAGGGAAAGATTGAGACTGAACCACCGAAAAATTATAATGGTAAAATGTCACCCCTTGGGTATTGCAAGCTTTTGGACAGGGTGTTGCATTGAGAATGAACATTCTGCCAGGTGTGTGGTAATGGTGAGACACCTAGCAACAGAATATTCCTCACTCCAGAGATGGCCCTAACCCCCAGTCCAGACTTTCCTTTGAAATTCAGGAAGATAAATAGGATGCTATTTACAGGTATCTTAATGCCCAAACACACACAATTAGATGGCAGAGAAAATATGCCCCTATCTTTTCCTCTTCTCATCTATACAAATTCATTGCCATGCCCATCATTCTGGCATCAAAGCACCTTCCAATGATTTACTTTCAGTGTACGTGGTTCATTCTTTATTCCTCCCCTGGGACAAAAACACATGGATTTTTTATGGAGGGTCATGGATGGTTATTGGTGAGTTTATTTTATGATATGATATGGGCTTATATTAGCAAAAGCAGACTGAGGAACCCCGCAAGTGGATCAGAAAGAAGTTTCAGGTGATTTTTTAGTTCTTGTGGAATTTTGTTCTTGAGTCTTTGATCGGCCCCCAAGAAAACTGTCTCCTGCACAAATGAGCTTTCCCCTTGCAGGAGACAGCTCCTTTGTGTCTAAGGGACAAAGCTGATGGGTGCAGTCCTGGAATGAGTGGGAATCTCTTAGGTGTCCCAGGCCCAAATCATGATGTGCCTTGAATGACTGAGACATTAAATTAGACATAATGTTCTGTGGGAAGTGTTATATCCTTGGTGGCAGCTGGTTTAGGAAGAAATCACTTGAGGCCAGAGAGCAGACAGCTAACAAAACTACCATTTTATTTACAGACACAGAGCTCACTCAACCGGCCGAAGCTGGCCGAGCTATCCCCTAATAATCTAACTCAGTTGCCATAGGAACAAAAACCATGACAACCAAATACACAACATATTCCTCCCCCCCAATAAGAACATCCCTCCATTCCCGGCTAAACCCTGGGGATTATTTTGCCCCATAACCGAGGGTTCGCCCTAGCTAAAGATCCAGCCGATGAGGAGGCCTTCTGTCTCTAGGTGGATTACGGCGAACTTCTGGTGTTGTTGCACCCGAAAGTACCATGGGCTCAGGGTCCGCAGCACGAACAGGTGAGGAGGTGGTATCAGCTCGTGCTGGGCAAAGGGGTATCTCAGCCGCCGGCAGTAATGGAGGAGAACAGTCAGGATCAGGTGATTTGTGATTTGGTGTCTCACCAGAAGAGGTGAAGTCAGACCCCTCAACTGCAGAGGTGTCCTGAGGACTGGCATGACCTGGCAACAGCTGATCTACATGTCGCTGCCAGGTAAGATTCTCTGCAGTCCGGACTGTGTAGGAAACAGGTCCTGTTTGAGTGATGATTGTGGCTGGGACCCATTTAGCTCTGGAAGTATAATTCCAAGCCAAAACTGGCTGTCCTGGGCTAAAGGTTCGGTCTTTTGCTCTGGGTGCCCGTCTGATGACTTGATATTGCTGCTGATGTTGCACAATTTGTCGGGGTTCAGAAGGTTTGAGCAGATCAAAGCAAGTGCACAGCTGTCGTCCCATCATTAGAAAGGCCGGGGATGCCTGGGTCGTAGCATGAAGTGTGTTTCTGTAGGAAAGTAAAAAGGTATCCAGACGCTTTTGAATGGAGTGTTGTCTCCTTGCTGATTTCAAAGCGTGTTTCATTGTCTGCACAAATCTTTCAGCTAATCCCTTGGTGGATGGATGATATGGCGCTGACGTGATGTGGTGTATCCCATTTGCCTTCATAAAATTTTGAAACTCCTGCGGTCCGTTGTCCCTCACAAGTTGTTCTGGCAGACCAAAACGACTAGAGTCCTCGTAGTTTTTGGATAGTACTCTCTGCAGTAGTGGACTGCATTATAGAGACTTCTGGCCATTTAGAATGGGCATCTACTGCCACCAAGAACATGCTTCCTTCAAGGGGGCCAGCGAAGTCAATGTGAATATATTGCCACGGGTTTTCAGGCCAGTCCCATGGGTGTAGGGGTGCCCACTGGGGTGCATTCCTCACACCCTGATATGACATACAAGCTTTTGCCTTCTCTTCAATAGCACTGTCCAATCCAGGCCACCAAAAATAGCTTCGTGCAATTTCCTTCATGCGCACTATTCCACAGTGACCGGAATGGAGCTGTTCTAACATCTGTGATCTCAGTGGTGGTGGAATAATGACACGTCTCCCCCACAACAAACAACCAGATTGGACCGATAACTCCGTCCTCCTGGACATGTAAGTAACAAGGTCGGATGAGACCGGAGAGGTTTGTCGAGATTTTCCATGCATCACCAGGTCCATAACTTGGGACAATACTGGGTCAACGCGAGTTGCCTTCTTTATCTGAGTAGCAGTGATGGGTGTATTCTCTACCTGTTCAAAGTAGAAGATTTCCTTTTGGGCACTATCTTGATGTTTAACCGGCAAAGGCAACCTTGAGAGGCCATCTGCATTGCCGTGCAGAGTGGATTTCCGATATTTGATTTCATATGTGTGTGCCAAAAGTAACAATGTCCAACGTTGCATACGACTAGCAGCTAATGGGGGAATGCCTGTGTAGGGTCCAAAAATTGACGTCAGAGGTCGATGGTCTGTGAGAAGAGTAAACTTTTGGCCAAACAGGTACTGATGAAACTTCCGAATTCCAAAAACAATTCCTAATACCTCACGTTCAATTTGGGTGTAGTTAGTTTCTGCTTTGCTTAGAGTGCGTGAAGCAAAAGCAATAGGTCTCTCTTCTCCCGAAGGCATAATGTGTGACACGACTGCTCCCACTCCATAAGGGGAGGCATCGCAGGCCAATTGTAGGGGTAAGGACGGATCAAAGTGTGTTAGAACTTCAGAATTTAGCAATGCATCCTTAGCTTTGTTAAATGCAACATCACGGGCTTCAGTCCACTTCCAGGCCTTGTTCTGCCCAAGGAGCTCATGAAGTGGTTTTAGCAGTGTGGTTAACTGTGAGATGAACTTTCCATAATAGTTCAGTAGTCCTAAAAACGAGCACAGCTGGCTTACATTTCAAGGTGGGGGAGCCTCCACAATAGCTTTAACTTTTGCAGGGGCCTTATGAAGACCTGCAGAATCAATGATGTGTCCCAAATATTCAACAGAGGGCTTGAAGAATTCACACTTGTCTTTGCGAACTTGTAGGCCATACTCTTCCAGTCTTCGTAGGGTAGCCTCTAAATTCTTTAAGTGATCCTCTTCATTTCTTCCAGTGACCAGGATATCATCCAGATAGCACTGAACTCCTGACAAGCCACACAAGATCTGGTCCATAGTCCTCTGGAACAGGGCGGGAGCAGACGTTATTCCGAAGGGTAGGCGACAGTATCGATAAAGCCCCTTATGAGTCACAATAGTCAACAGCTCTTGGGACTTTTCATCGACGTGCATCTGTAAATATGCTTGACTCAGATCAATCTTACTGAACTTTTGTCCCCCAGCCAGGCCTGCGAAGAGGTCATCGATGCAGGGAAGCGGGTATTGCTCTGCACAAAACACTGGGTTGACAGTAACTTTTAAATCACCACAAATCCGGAGAGAGCCATCTTTCTTCACTATTGGAACGATAGGAGTGGCCCATGAGCTATGGGTAACTGTTATTAGGACTCCATTGGTGACCAGGCGCTCCAGGTCTGCTGCAACTTTTGGCCTGATGGCATATGGCACAGTTCGGGCTTTCAGATATTTTGGTGGACTGTCAGGTTTAATGTTCAATGTCACAGTGATTCCCTTCATACTTCCTAAATCATCTCCAAAAACAGCAGCATGTTTCCTTAGTATAGGGGTTAGACTGGTTTCTTCTTTAGTCATCCGGTGCACTTCTGCCCAGTTCAGTTGAATCTTCCCAAGCCAAGACCTACCCATTAAGGCTGGGTAGTTACCTCTCACCACAAACAGTGGCAATTTAGCAGCCTGTCCATTGAGCTCCACCTTAACATCAATAGTGCCCAACATGGGCACAGCTTCTCCCGTATACGTCTTCAGAACAGTTTTTGTTGCCTTAAGCGGAAGATGCTGTAGCTTTTCTTTATACACAGTCTCGGAGACCAGCGAGACGGCTGCACCGGTGTCCAGTTCCATGCCTATAGGTTTGCCATCCAACAACGGGGTTACCCAGTATTCATGTGAGCCCACTGCCAAAGACAAAACATGCAGTGGCACTTCCTCTTGCGATGAGGTGTCACCTTGATCATCCTGGGTCTGCTCTAGGGTATGCAGGGTTCCTCTTTTTGTCGGCCAGACCACAGGCCTCTTTTTCTTTTGTTTACAGGCACACTCAATGTGTCCCTTTTTGCCACAGTGTCGACACACCAGGTCCTTACACCAGCATTCTGATGCCTGGTGACCCGGCTTACCACAGCGGTAACATTCTTGACTCTGCACTGTTTTGTGGGTCGGTTCTTGTGACACTTTTTGCACCCTAGGGGATGCACCGATGTATTGTGCCTCCCTTGTAGCCAGTTCCATGGAGACAGCAATATCAACAGCCTTCTGTAATGTAAGCTGAGCCTCTGTCAGTAGGCGCTTCCATATAGCTTCTCTGTAGAGGCCACACACTAACCTGCCACGCAGGGCATCATTTAACATCTCTTTAAATTCACAGTGTTCTGCTAGCTTTTTAAAAATTGCTACAAATTGTACAACTGTTTCATCTTCCTTTTGGTCTCTTTTGTGGAACCTCTGTCTTTCAACAATTACCAGTGGTTTTGGGGAAAAATGGGACCCCAGGATTTCCACAATGTCACTGTAAGATTTAGTCTCAGGCTTAACAGTCTGTAGTAAGCTGCGTAGCAGGGAGTAGGTTTTAGCCCCTACAACACTTAAGAATATTGGCACCTTCTTCACTTCTGTAATGTCATTTGCAATAAAAAAAAAGCTCAAAACGCTCAGTATACACATACCACTGCTCTATATTCTTATCAAAAGGTTCCAGTGGCCTGGTCAGAGTAGCCATGATTTTTAGTTTCACTTTCACAGTCAGTGCAAACAAGCAGTATTTTTGTTTGTTTGTTCTTTACCTTGACTTCTACTTCCTTCTGTTACTGGAGCAGCACCGGAATCCCATCCATCGTTGCCACTTGTTATATCCTTGGTGGCAGCCGGTTTAGGAAGAAATCACTTGAGGCCAGACAGCAGTCAGCTAACAAAACTGCCATTTTATTTACAGACACAGAGCTCACTCAACCGGCCGAAGCTGGCCGAGCTATCCCCTAATAATCTAACTCAGTTGCCATAGGAACAAAAACCATGACAACCAAATACACAACAGGAAGCCAGTGTAGTGAGCCCAGAACAGGCTTGGTGTGCCCTGGTGACCTGGGTTGCCAGGAGGTGCTCTGTTGCATTGTACACCAGTGGTTGTTTCCTCAGGACTGGGCACTACATGCCCAGGCATAGTCCACTTAACCACTGGAATAACTCACCTAAGAACATGGTGGATTTTCTATCACATGCAGTGTTCAGACTGGATATTAGAGCTGTTCGAAAAACCTAATTCCCATCCCACTGGAAACACCTACATTTCAAAATGTTGTTTCATCTCAAATCATTCAGAGTGGAATTTGTAGTCATTCATAATAAGACTGGATAGTCATTGGGCCAAGGACGACAGCAGATGACTCTATAGCAGTGGTTCCCAACGTGGTGCTCGCGGGCACCATGGCGCCTGCCTGGGCATTTATGTGTGCCTGCCTAGTGCCCAGCAGGGGAGAGAAGCCGCAGCCCCGTGCCTGCCGGGGACAGAGAACTCCGGGGCCTGCAGTCTGCGGGTGCCAGTGTTCTCTGTCCAGCTGCGGGGCTGTGGCTTCTCTGGGGCTGCGGGCACTGGTGTTTTCGGTCCCCGGCAGGCACCGGGCCACGGCTTCTCTCTGGCTTCTCCGGGACTGCAGGCTGTGGGCGCTGGTGTTCTTGGCCCCCGACAGGCATGGGGCTCCTGCTTAAGCCGGAGAGAAATCGCCGCCCCGCGCCTGCCATGGACAGAGAACTCTGGGGCTGCAGGCTGCGGGTGCCAGTGTTCTCAGTCCCTGGCAGGCGCAGGGCCATGGCTTAAGCTGGAGAGAAACCGCGTCCCCGCGCCTGCCGGGGACAGAGAATTCTGGGGCTGCAGGCTTCATTCTATGTTAAAGTAAGAATAATAAATATATTGGACCAGCAATTCAACAAAGTTTTACTTTTTTAAAATAAATAAGATGAAAACTGTTTGATATTTATTTTGTCAAAACTCCTTCATTTTTCTTACAGGTAGATTAAAAAAAAGCAAATTCACATGGTAAGGTGAAAAAGTACCGGTAATTGCCGAATAACTTAATCAATAGCTTTTACATGTAAAATTACCCTTTTTATCTTATTTATTCATATATTATGTAATATTAAATATGATGTTTTTCATATTATTTAATATACAAATACAAAATAACCCTTGAAAAATTGTTGGCGCCTGCCACACTCTTCTGAAAACATGAATGTGCTACTGGCCACAAAAGGTTGGGGACCACTGCCTTATGGCTACCTGGTGGTGGATTTAAATGCTTCCACACCAGGAGCTTATAGACTAAGAACTGGTCTTTTCCCTCCAGGCTGGGTAGTGGTTTATACTTTGAAAAGAACAACAGCCGGGTATACAAAGAGATGAATTATTGGCGGGCCCCTTTTTAACTGCCGGGGTTGCTGACCGAAAATATGTCTAGCTGTGTGAAGAGAAACCTGGTCTTTTAAAAATTACTTAGCAAATTGTCCTGCAGCAAAGGAGGGCTATCCTGTGTTCCGCTTCTGACGATTTAATAGCGGCCATCTCAGAAATAGCGCTCAATACCGTAAAAGGAAACATACCTTTGACACAAAATTCAACTGTGCGTGCTGAAAAAGAGACACACGCTTATAAAAACTTTAGAAGCAGCAAAGAATCCTGTGGCACCTTATAGACTAACAGATGTTTTGCAGCATGAGCTTTCGTGGGTGAATACCCACTTCTTTGGATGCAAGCAGTGGAAATTTCCAGGGGCAGGTGTGTATATATAAGCAAGCAAGAAGCAAGCTAGAGATAACGAGGTTAGATCAATCAGGGAGGATGGGGCCCTGTTCCAGCAGCTGAGGTGTGAAAACCAAGGGAGGAGAAACTGGTTCTGTAATTGGCAAGCCATTCACAGTCTTTGTTTAGTCCTAAACTGATGGTGTTAAATTTGCATATGAACTGGAGCTCAGCAGTTTCTCTCTGGAGTCTGGTCCTAAAGTTTTTTTGCTGGAGGATGGCCACCTTAAAATCTGCTATTGTGTGGTCAGGGAGGTTGAAGTGTTCTCCTACAGGTTTTTGTATATTGCCATTCCTAATGTCTGATTTGTGTCCATTTATCCTTTTCCTTAGAGACTGTCCAGTTTGGCCGATGTACATAGCAGAGGGGCATTGCTGGCATATGATGGCATATATTAAATTGGTGGACGTGCAGGTGAATGAACCGGTGATGGTGTGGCTGATCTGGTTAGGTCCTGTGATGGTGTTGCTGGTGTAGATATGTGGGCAGAGTTGGCATCGAGGTTTGTTGCATGGGTTGGTTCCTGAGTTAGAGTTACTATGGTGCGGTGTGCAGTTGCTGGTGAGAATATGCTTCAGGTTGGCAGGTTGTCTGTGGGCGAGGACTGGCCTGCCACCCAAGGCCTGTGAAAGTGTGGGATCATTGTCCAGGATGGGTTGTAGATCCCTGATGATGCGCTGGAGGGGTTTGAGCTGGGGACTGTATGTGATGGCCAGTGGAGTCCTGTTGGTTTCTTTCTTGGGCTTGTCTTGCAGTAGGAGGCTTCTGGGTACACATCTGGCTCTGTTGATCTGTTTCCTTATTTCCTCATGTGGGTACTGTAGTCTTGAGAATGCTTGGTGGAGATTTTCTAAGTGTTGGTCTCTGTCTGCAGGGTTAGAGCAGATACGGTTGTACCTCAGTGCTTGGCTGTAGACAATGGATCTTGTGGTGTGCCCGGGATGGAAGCTGGAGGCATGAAGGTAGGCATAGCGGTCGGTAGGTTTTCGGTATAGGGTGGTATTAATGTGACCACCACTTATTTGCACCGTGGTGTCTAGGAAGTGGACCTCCCGTGTAGATAGGTCCAGGCTGAGGTTGATGGAGGGGTGGAAGCTGTTGAAATCATGGTGGAATTTTTCCAGAGTCTCCTTCCCATGGGTCCAGATGATGAAGATGTCATCAATGTAGCGTAGGTAGAGAAGGGGCGTGAGTGGATGGGAGCTGAGGAAGCGTTGTTCCAGGTCAGCCATAAAAATATTGGCATATTGTGGGGCCTCAGAAACCATCCTGACATTATAATCAAAGAGGCTGATAAAGGAGGTGCTGTTGTCATCATGAACAGGTCTGACTACCAAAAGGAGGCCGTCAGACAACTCTCCAATACCAAATTTTACAGGCTACTTCCCTCAGATCCCACTGAGGAATACACTAAGGAACTGAACCATCTACTCAGGACACTCCCTACACTAACACTGGAACAAATCAACATACCCTTAGAACCCCGACCAGGGTTATTCTATCTACTACCCAAGATCCACAAACCCGGAAATCCTGGACACCCCATCATCTCTGGCATTGGAACTCTCACTGAAGGACTGTCTGGATATGTGGACTCTCTACTCAGACCCTATGTTACCAGCACTCCCAGCTATCTCCGTGACACCACTGATTTCCTGAGGAAACTACAATGCATTGGTGACCTTCCAGAGAACACCATCCTAGCCACCATGGATGTAGAGGCTCTCTACACAAACATCCCACACACTGATGGAATACAAGCTGTCAGGAACAGTATCCCTGATGATGCCACAGCACAACTGGTTGCTGAGCTCTGTGCCTTTATCCTCACACACAACTATTTCAAATTTAATGACAATATATATCTCCAGATCAGTGGCACCGCTATGGGCACCCGCATGGCCCCACAATATGCCAATATTTTTATGGCTGACCTGGAACAACGCTTCCTCAGCTCCCGTCCACTCACGCCCCTTCTCTACCTACGCTACATTGATGACATCTTCATCATCTGGACCCATGGGAAGGAGACTCTGGAAAAAAAAACCCATGATTTCAACAGCTCCCCCCCTCCATCAACTCAGCCTGGACCTATCTACACGGGAGGTCCACTGTGGTGCATTAACACCACCCTATACCCACACCACAAGATCCATTGTCTACCAGCCACTGAGGGTACAACCCGATCTGCTCTAACCCTGCAGACAGAGACCAACACTTAGAAAATCTCCACCAAGCATTCTCAAGACTACAGAACCAACAGACTCCACTGGCCATCACATACAGTCCCCAGCTCAAACCCCTCCAGCGCATCATCAGGGATCTACAACCCATCCTGGACAATGATCCCACACGTTCACAGGCCTTGGGTGGCAGGCCAGTCCTCGCCCACAGACAACCTGCCAACCTGAAGCATATTCTCACCAGCAACTGCACACCGCACCATAGTAACTCTAACTCAGGAACCAACCCATGCAACAAACCTCGATGCCAACTCTGCCCACATATCTACACCAGCAACACCATCACAGGACCTAACCAGATCAGCCACACCATCACCGGTTCATTCACCTGCACGTCCACCAATTTAATATATGCCATCATATGCCAGCAATGCCCCTCTGCTATGTACATCGGCCAAACTGGACAGTCTCTAAGGAAAAGGATAAATGGACACAAATCAGACATTAGGAATGGCAATATACAAAAACCTGTAGGAGAACACTTCAACCTCCCTGACCACACAATAGCAGATTTTAAGGTGGCCATCCTCCAGCAAAAAAACTTTAGGACCAGACTCCAGAGAGAAACTGCTGAGCTCCAGTTCATATGCAAATTTAACACCATCAGTTTAGGACTAAACAAAGACTGTGAATGGCTTGCCAATTACAGAACCAGTTTCTCCTCCCTTGGTTTTCACACCTCAGCTGCTGGAACAGGGCCCCATCCTCCCTGATTGATCTAACCTCGTTATCTCTAGCTTGCTTCTTGCTTGCTTATATATACACACCTGCCCCTGGAAATTTCCACTGCTTGCATCCGAAGAAGTGGGTATTCACCCACGAAAGCTCATGCTGCAAAACATCTGTTAGTCTATAAGGTGCCACAGGATTCTTTGCTGCTTCTACAGAACCAGACTAACACGGCTACCCCTCTGATATAATAACTTTGTGTAACAAAAGAGTTTCACTTAAAAGAAAGAAACATCTGGTGAAGCAGTCTGGACCTCTTTTAAGTTTTGCTATCCCTCTGATAACGGGGCTTTTGACTAATCGATAATGGAGTTTGCAGAAAAAAATGTACCTGGTGCCCAGCCGCCAATTGGAGCAATTAAGAGCTCCCCCTCCAGCAGAGGAAAATATCAGAACAACCGAACTCCCTTACTGGCTGCTGAAATGAAGTCTGTTCTTCAAGGAAACGACTTAACCGAATACGAAAAGGCTAAATGTTACAGCACCGTGCTTCAAAGGTACCTAATGTACGTGTAACCCCCACGGAGATTACATAGATTCCTGGAGCTCTGTCTGCTGGCAGCTCAGGGAGGAGGAGTCAAGGCAAACTCAGAGTCTGCCCAGCAACCAATAGGGAGTGAGATGCCCCTCCCAGGGGGTTGAGGAGGGCAGAGAAGCCATTTTGAGGGGAGGCTGGAGCCAGCCAGGAAAAAGGCCAAGCTGGCTGTGTGGGGCGCTGGTGAGTCCCAGGCCTGCAAGCAGGGTTCCCCCTGAGAACTGGCCTCTAGGGACCTGACACCAGATTCCCCAGCTGGGTTTTCCTTCCCCACGGATGATTCCCAATTGTTACATTTGCTGAGATATTTCCCCAGCCAGGCTGGGTTCGCCTCCAGCTCCCCTGGTGAGACCAGTCCCCACATGGTCGGTGCTGCTAGTCCAGGGCTGCTGCCTGCAGAGTGAGTGACTGGAGGCTGGGCGAGGAGGCTACAGTTTGGATGTTAGGGTAGTTGTATAACCTACACCTTGAGCCCTGCACCCCTTTGTGGTGAGGGGAAATCCTGGGACCAACGCAGCCTGATTCCCACCTGAGCAGGATCCCTGTCAGCAGACAGCAGCCAACCTGCAGTGACTGAGGAGTCCAGCGTCATCCTCAAACCTGAAGATCGTTCGTGAGTGCACTGTCTTTAGTTAGTCAGGGAATTTGTTTTGGGGACCCTCTACTCCCTGAACTGTGTCCTCAAGCCAGGGAGTGAGGGTTTGAGGATTTTATAACCTACTGCTTATTACACCTGTGGAGGGATTCACCACCTCCTCCCACTTGTGGGTCCTTTGGACTGTACTGAACCCAGTCAGCCACACTGCTAAACCGCTGCAGAGAATTGTATAGGTCATCAAGGGCCCCAGCAAAGTACATGTACCAACAGGACACTAATTTTACATTTGTTAAATCAAGTCACGGGTATTTTAAGTGTGGGCACCGGTGACCCTAAAAACAGTGTTTCATCCTGTTATGTTGTATATGTTGCCTGTTTAATATAATTGTTGTGTTGAATATATTTTTATGTGTTGTGTTATTTCTTGGAAGTCTCCAACTATCTGGCAAGTAAGTGGGGATTACTCTGGAGTTAGGATTTTCCGCCCAAGCTGCCCTGGTGACCCTGCCAGGAAGGAGAGAGGGGGGTGGAGGCACCGCCAACTAATTTCATAACAAAAAAGAAAAATGATTCACCCTGCTGAGTGGGTGGCGGGATCCAAAAGAACCCAGACCTGTCCGTCAGAACATGTCAGCGGATTGCCATTAAAGGAGGTAACCAGGTGGAGAGGGGCGCTACATACTTGAGGCAGAGTGATGCGGATAAAGGGAAAATAAGTCTGTTTCTACCAGTACAGGAACAGAGTGTGACTGCCAAACCCCCAGAAACACCAAAGACCTCAGACTCTGTTGCTCAGGAGGTGATAGATAACGTGAATAAGCATTATAAGAAAAATGCATTAGTATTGCTAAATAAGCTGGGCCAGGATAAAAATGTCTCTTCATGGAATGACAAAGGGGCTTTTGTGTACAAAGGCTCTGTGGTTAATGGTTCTAACATGCTCGACTTAGTCAGGGCCGTCACCCAGACGTGCTCTGTTCCTAGCAGACATGTACTTAAAGGATGGGATGTGTTTTTTGGAACAAGTCTAGTTCGGATTTGGTGTACTCTTCAGACCCGCAGTGAACAAAAGCCATGTTGATTAAAATATATCTCTTACCAGGCAGAGAGCGTCTCCTCTTTCGCCTAGGCTTCCTCTTGGACTTTCGCTTATGGCCAGCCCTGCGTGTCAAAGCCCTTCTTTTAAAGGGTTTTGGGAGACCTGTGCATCGTGGGTATGACACATTTCTCTTTCTCTTCCACCTTTTAATGTACATCAGCCCCAATCCTTCCTGTGAAGCTGGATCCTTCCCCACCTTCTCCAGATCAGTGCGAGAGACATGACCTATAGCTATGTTTTGAGCTGCGGTTTTTACGTGGGGTTTAATAATCTCTAGCCCCCTTCTCAAAAGCGGTATGGCTTTTCAAAAGAAACTACAAAATATTCCACCCACACCAGCCCTGTACATCACGGGGGCCCCATGATATCCAGGAAGGGCGTATCCAGCCTGGGCTTTGTAATAGTTCCTGTAGATGGTGGGGTGGCCGTAATTTTTTAGGATCGCCATAATAGTGTTTTGCTTTTTAGAAACCTCGCTCTCTCTGCGGACGCAGATGCAACTTGAGATCACTTTGCCGAAGCGAAATGAGATGCATCTGTTCTGATCTGTCTTTATTTCAATGGTGATGGTGTCGATGTGGTGTTTACTGACAGGGACGTAATGAGGTTTATTGTAGATGATGGTGACAAAGTCGTTGTTCCTTCCTCGGACAGGGACCCAGCGTAACAGGGGGACAGAAAAGTCCCCCACAAACTGATATTCTATGATATCTGTATACAGATACAAGGAGTTAAACCCCCCTGTGATGTCTGCTGAGAAGGGAATTTTTGGACGCTGCCCTTGGGGCCCAAACCCAGAATGTTAGCTAGCTCCCCACTGGTAGAAAACATATACATAAAATTGGCGGTTTTAAGTCTAACTTTTCTACTCACAGGGTGGTAGTTCATGACCACCTCAGGCGGTCTGGGATGATGAGCCATGGTGCTGTTCGTATGATCCAGTAGTTCAGGTATGGTCGAGTAATAACCTCGTCGTAGGATGAAATTCCACGTCATATCTCCAAAGGTGATTTCGAAAGGGGCGTCTTTGTTGATAGTATTCCAGCTGTGCGGGTATTGTATTTCCACTAACCCCACTTCCCAGGCAGCCAGGAGATCCAAGGGCTTAATTAGCTGTATTGTAAAGTTTGAGCTGGTGTTTTCGGGAAAAACTGCAGAGCTGGCATTGCTGGGCAAAGTAATGTAAAACCTGCCATCGCTCATTTTTCTCTCTCTGTCTTAGCAGGAAGAATCTTTTTTGTTCATGTCTAAATGTCACAGAGTTGAGACGCTTCCACCCAGCTGTTAAACTTATCGAGCCACCTCAACCATTTCACCAGTAGTTGCTTTTTAACTCCCTTTTCCTTTCTCCACTAGAACTTTTCCAATGCAGGGCCACCGGGGGGGGGGGGGGGGGGCAAGTGGGGCAATTTGCCCCAGGCCCCGGGCTCCACAGGGGCCCCCACGAGAATGGCTGAGGCTCCCTCCCTGGCCCCAGCCTGACCCGACCCCGCCTCCGCCCCTCACCCGGAGCCTCAGTGCATCCAGGAGCTTCCCTCGACAGAGGCAGCGGCTCCGGTGGGGCCCCTGAGCTCCTCCCCACTCAGAGCCGTGTGGTGTGGGGGTGGGGCTGCGAGCTCCAGGCTGAGCTCAGCTCCCTCCACTTGGCCTGGAGCTCGCAGCCCTGCCCCCACACCACGCGGGTCTGAGTGGGGAGGGGCTCAGGCCCCACTGGAGCCACGCTGCAGCTGTTCAGGGATGCTCCTGGATGCGCTGAGGCTCCGGGTGAGGGGGGAGCTGTGGGTAAGGGGCCAGGGCCGGGGGGGTTGGCTAAGGGGCAGGGAGTCCCGGGGACAGTCAGGGCACAGGGAGGGGGCAGAGGTTAGGGGGGCAGTCAGGGGACAGGGATTGGGGGGGTTGGATTGTGGGCATTCTGGGGGTCTGTCAGGTGGATAGGGTCGGGGAAGTCTGGGGACAGGGAGCAGGGGTGGGGTCCCGGGGTGATGGTTGGGGGTGGGATCTCTGGGGGACGGTGAGGGGACAAGGAGCAGGATGGGTCGGGGATTCTGAGGGGGGCAGGCAATCGGGGGGCAGGAAGTGGGTGGGGGTCGGATAGGGGGCAGCCAGGCTGTTTGGGAGGCACAGCCTTCCCTACCCTGAAGCTCATTCAGCAGTTTGAGGCTTGCAGAAGAGCCAAGCTGTTAACTTTTCAATTAGGGCTACCATCCCTTTCACTTCTCAACTGCCAAATTATAGTCTATATTTAATTTCAGTGCCATAGGGAGATTCATGTCAGGGGAGAGTAGCTTCATTTAAAATTAGCCACTGGGCAGGGATCACATGAGAAGAGCAATATCCTTCCCAACCCTACCAAGGGAGACACCCCTCCCCTGCATTCCCTGAGGCTCCAGAGGGGTTAATTCAGTGGTTGTCAAACTTTTATACTGGTGACCCCTTTCAGATAGCAAACCTCTGAGTGCAACCCCCCCGCCATAAATTAAAAACACTTTTTTATATATTTAACACTATTATAAATGCTGGAGGCAAAGCGGGGTTTGAGGTGGAGGCTGACAGCTCGCGACCCCCAGTAACAACCTCGTGACCCCCTGAGGGGTCCTGACCCCCAGTTTGAGAACCCCTGGATTAATTTAATTTTTGCACCCTGTGTCCATTCACATGCATGTGCTATTTTGAGCATTTCAGTTTTCACAACATAGGCTCATCCCAGATTCTGGAACAAGCTCAAATGCTCAGTTCGTGGAGTATGTACATAAGCTATACTAAAGACAAACCCACAGTAACCGTCTCCAGTTTGTGAAGGACCCCATGGAGCCAGTCTCTAGGAAACAGATAAATGCATGGAGGTTAAGTCCATTAATGTCTATTAGCCAGGATAGGTAAGGAATGGTGTCCCTAGCCTATGTTTGTCAGACGGTGGAGATGGATGGCAGGAGAGAGATCATTTGATCATTACCTCTTAGGTTTACTCCCTCTGGGGCACTTGTCATTGGCCATTGTCGGTAGACAGGATACTGGGCTGGATGGACCTTTGGTTTGACCCAGTATGGCTGTTCTTATGTTCTAACCTAAGTGAACCCAAAGTTATGGAGACAGATAGGAGTCAAGGAAGCCAGCAAAGTATCAGAAACCTGGAAAAATCTCTGACTGGATGGGCTCAGGTGTTTGGTCACTAGCTGAGGTAGTTCAAAAGTTTTGGACTTTTTTTAAGCAGAATTTTTTTATTGTTTCTTTAGACAATCAAACACAGCAAGCAGCAAATATTTGGCCACACACTTCTGAAACCCCAAACCATCTTAGGTTTTGGCAGACTAATTTCAACTTTTCAATTAAAAAAACCACAACAAATTTTGAAGGAAAGCAGACATTGTCTGTGATATTTTTCTGCTTTTAAAAAACCCCTAGTTTTCGATCCAGAAAAAGTTTTGATGGAAAATATTTGTTCAACCCTTTTAATGAGTGTTAGTGCCTTTTAGCACTAGCTGATGCTGAGAACCAGTGATACCTTGTAAAGAAGTTTTCTCAAAACTGGGTTTGTGCCAAGATGCAGAAGGTGTGGAGCAAGTGGGGCAATTTGCGCTGGGCCCTGCAGGGGCCCCCCATGAGAATATAGTATTGTATAGTATTGCAATTTTTTTTATGAAATTGCTTTGCTCCAGGCCCCTTGAATCCTCTGGGTGGCCCTGTTTCAATCCTGTAAATCCTGTCTCGTTTGGGGTTTACTTTTTGTAATTCTTCAGAGTAAAAAGATCCAGTAACTGCCTCACCCTCGTAATCTTTTAATCAGTATACAGGTCTCTGGCCCCTGGTTAAGGCTTCATCCACTATGAATATCTCATCGGTAAACATCTGTTCATAACCTTTTTCAAAAGCTCCTTTGGTTTTAGATAGTCTCATGTGGTCGCCTTTTCTAAAAGGGGCAACAACCGGTTTTATTTTAAAACCATCTCCTTAAACCGTTTTCCCCCTACCTTCATAGAATTTGAAGGGTTAACATCAGCGGGTCTGGTACGTATAGTTCTGTGAAAGCTCTGGTTGTAACTCTTTATAAAGTCAGGTAACACGTCAATGTAGCAAAAGGTGTTATGGGCTGTAAAATATCTCCACATCCTAGTTTTTAAAGTTCTATTAAATCGCTCCACAACCCCTGCTTTGAGTTCATTATTAGTAACAAAATGGTGAACTCCATGCCGCTTTAGCAATGTGCTGAAAGGTTTGTTTAAAAATTCTTTCCCCCGTTGGGTTTTTAATTTTTGTGGCATGCGACCTTCGCTGAAAATAACTTTAAAGGCCTTGGATACCTCACCACTCGTCTTGTCTTTCAGGCCTAAGGTCCAGGCACATTTGGATAGAATGTCTATCACTGTTAAGATGTACTTAAAACCACCAAATCTGCCTGCCATTGCACATCCACATCTGAAATTATGGTCTTGTTTCTTTTACACAAACCGGCTCAAATACATTTTAAAGTGTAAGCATCCTGGTCTGAAAGCCAAGCTGTTACCTGTCTTCTATTTAAAGTTTTACTATGCTTTTTGGCCACTTGAAAAAGAGTGTCCCCTCCCAACTTCCCCGGGGGTGTAATATATTTTCTTTAACAGAGCCGTCTGTGTAGACGTGACTGTTACTGGTACCGTCTTTTACTAACACAATTATGGAGAGGGACACATTCATATTGACACATTTAAATAAGTTTTATTAATTTCCTGGTTTAACACAACCTTTTACAGCTGCCTGTAAAAATGGAGTCTGAGCTGGTTCATTCTTCCATTTTGTCCTTTTCCATATTTTCCTCTTGAGATCTGTGTCTCAGACATGAGCAAAACAGCTGATGCACGATATACTTCCTCCCACAGGGAGGCCTGTAGAAAGGCAATGTTGAGCTGCTGAGAGATTTTTCAGAAAAGAAACAGCGTAAGCACCCCCACTGCTTGATTTTAGAATTATGCAATCCCGGGTCGGTTCCTAACCCCATTACACCCCATCCTCAACCATCACTTCTTAATCATTCATTTACCTGAGTGACGTCTTTTCCGTTCACCTTGTCCGCCGGTGACTCCTCCAATCCATGATCGCCTTCCACCTCTAGGGGGGTGGACAATGAGAGGCCGTCACACTCATCATGGTACCTCAGGAGGGTTTGGGTTTCATGGTCGGGTTCCTGCGTATCCATCAATGGTTGAGTCAAAGGGCCCTCGTTGGAACTGTTGCTGATGGAGCGCTTTCTCCACACAAGTCCAAAGGTGCTTGGGACTAAAACAAAGTCTGAAGTTCTCATGAGGGTGGTGAAGGAGTCCATGTTTCCACAATTTCTAAAACATGCATTCTTGGTAAAAGATGGCCTCTTCTGCCCTGGAACTTACAGGGTGATGGCACTGAGCTCTGATTGGCAGAGGGCGCTGGGAGGAGTTCTTAGAGGAGTCACACAACCTCTTTTGGGCGGTTCACCCCGTCCCAGAACCTGCCTTATTTTGGTAAAATCTGCTCTCGGGGAAGTCCTATGCAGCCAAAACCCATTGCGATTGGTAGAGGGCAATGGGAGGAGTTCTTAGAAGGGTCACACAAAACACTTCTGGATGGGTCATCCCGCCCCCGAATTCCTCTCCGATTGGTCAAATCTCCTCTTGGGGTAGTCCCCAGCAGCTGAAATCCCTCCTGGTTGTTAGAGGGAGGTGGGAGGAGTTGTTAGAGGTGTCACATGTCCCACTTCTGGATGGGTCACCCCGCCCTGGAACTCCCCGATTGATCAAATCTCCTCTCAGGGTGGTCCTATGGGGGCAAAACCTAGCCTTATTGGTAGAGGGCAGTCTTAGAGGGGTCACATGACACACCTTGCTTCAAGTCATGTGGGCACCTTGACCCCAGAAGTAATACCCATATGGGGCAGGACTTCTTGTGACAGGTGGGCAAGATTTAAGGGGTCAAGGGGTGGGGTTAGGGTTTGATTTATGGTAGGGCCCTTCCTCCTGATTGGTAGAGGGATGTGGGAGAAGTTGTTAGAGGGGTCACATGACCCACTTCCAGACGGGTCACCCCGCCCCAGAACTCCCCCTGATTGGTCAAATCTCTTCTCGGGGCAGTCCTATGGGGGAGAAACCCATCCTGATTGGTAGAGGGCAGTGGGAAGTGTTCTTAGAGGGGTCACATGACACACCTTGCTTCTGATCATGTGGCGTCCTGACCCTGGAAGTAATACCCCCATGGGGTGGAACTTTTGGTGACAGGTGGGCAGGGTCTAGGGGTGGGGCTAGGGTTTGATTATGGTAGGGCCCTTTTACTACTAAGAGCAGGATGAATTCCAGCTCGAAGAAGTGGGGGCGGGGGTTACTTTGTAAATTATCAGCTTGGTCCAGGATCGCTTCTGCTGCTAACTCAAGCCCCAACGGTACCTCTATTACTAGAAGAGAACTGGTCTGGGACAGATCTCTCTCCAACAGCCTCTGTGATGAAGGCAGAAGATGAACACACAAAAATATTAGCTTCTCAGCAATGTCCTTGTCATCACTGATTGCTCTCTTGGATCCACCCATTCTTTCATAGGCTTCTGATCTCCTTAAAGTGTTTTTTAGTGTTTGTCTATATCCCTTCAGTTATCTGCTCTTCACAAGCCATCTTAGCACTTCTACTCTCCTGCGTACATGCTACCTGCTGTAATTTAGGCTTATGTTTACTCCCCACCCTGCCTCTTTTAAAGAATTTGTTTAGCTTAAATATCCTCTTGGCTCTTGCTATTATTAGTGGCCTTGCTGGTCAGGAGCTCTCTTCACTACAAAGACAATGTAAAGAGCTCAGACTCCCCCTCCCTAAGCAAGAGCTGCCCCCCGAGGTTTGTCCTTGGCAGTGTCGCTTGTTAAAGGGAGGTGGGGAGTTTTCCGACAGCCAGGGTCATGTGTTGGGAGAGCCCAGGGCCTGCAGCCAGAGTGAAGGAAATTCTGGCTGCAGCAACCTTATTCCTCCCTTGCTCTGTGGACTGGGGCTATGAGAAGTGATACTGGGTCTGCTTGTGGCCTGCAGTTCAGCCTGCAACTCTATGCCAACCCCTGCCCACCCTTCTTGGGCTGACTGCTGACTACAGGCATTTAAGCACCAGGCCTAGGATGGCCTGTTCAGCACCTGGCTGGGTTCTGCCTAGTGAGCAGCTGGCAGGGTCAGCCTCTGACAGAACTAATGCCCGTGATGCAGGGGAGGGGTTGGACTACACACTCCAGCCCTGGGATGTGTTTCCTCAGCACCTGGCTCTGTTTCCTCAGCTCTGGTGCAGCCCTTTGGGGCATGATCAGCTGTTGAAGGCAGGGAGGCTCAGAGCTAGAATTTCCCATCCCCATAAGCATAGCTGGGGCTGGGGTGGAGGGGGGGTTCGGGTGGTGGTCAGCTGCTCCGTGCGTGCAGGGGCTCTTGGAGCTGCCACTTGCAGGGGGCTGGCAGCAATCCTTGGGAGAGATGGTTAATGCTGGGTCTGCAACACGCCTTCCTGGCATACGCTAGGCTGAGTTCTGCAGAGTTAGCACCAAATGAGGCTCGGAGCAACCCCCAGCCTTGCCCTTGGCTGGGGCTGCTCAGAGTCCCTGCCAGCGGCACTGCAGCTGGTGAGGGATTAGGAGGAAAAGTCTCCTCCAGCAGCCAGGTCTCCCCCTCTCTGCTTGCCACTGCCCTCTGCCTGCCAGGAATGACTCACTTCTGACTCCCAGACCCTGCTGACCAGCCATGGCTCCTGCCTGGGCCAGGATGGGAACACCTGATGGGGCAGGGAGTTTCAAGCTATAACCGGGGAGAGGATACCCCAGAACCAGCCCCAAGGGCTTTCTCCCTGGTTCTACATTCTGCAGGTCACTCCAGCTGGGGTCTGGCTCCCAGCTACCATGCAATGTGGCTGCTGTCCCCTACCCCTAGAACTCCTCACCGATTTTCTCCCACCCCTCCCAGCACAGCAATATCCCTCAGCCGTGACTTACAGCAGGGCGGGCGGTCCAAGCCTCCTGCTCTTCTCTGGCTTCAATTGTCCATCATGTATCCTAGGGGAGGCAGACGGGCCTGGTTATTTAACAGCATGCAGGGCACCAGCCACCGCTTGTATTTTTGTCCTTCAAGGTGCTCCCTGCCCCCAATCCATCTGGGCAGAGGAGGGGAAGGAGCTGGGTGGAGAGTCAGTCCCCAAGATTATTGGGATCATTTTGCCCTTGGCCTTGTGCCCCACAAAGGCCAGGAGAGGTGTTGTGCACACAAGCCTCACTGGGAGTTGGCGTGAAGCACAGTGTGGCAGAGCTGGTGCCTTGGCTCTTTGCCTGCATGGCTGGTGGTAGCTGGAGTGGGCAGGGCTGGGGCTTCCTGTGAATCTATCTCTGTACAGGCTGCAGGGGGCCCTGGCTGGGGCCAGCACCTCCGTGGTGCAAGAGGGGAACCAGGGTGAGACCTTTGGGAGGCAGGATCTCTCCCTTGGGCCTGCTCCGGCTGCAGGTGCTGGGCTTGCCCAGGGCCAGGACACAGGAGACCCTCTGGCCGCAGAGCCCTCCTGCCTCTGGCTGCAAGGAGCCTTGGTTCTCCCTTTGTCTCAGGGAGGTGGGAAGGTGTGGGGGGAGTTGGGTGTGTTTGTGTGTGGGCAGAGGAGGCCAGTCGTCCCGTCCGCCCCGCCCATTGGCAATGTGCATGTGGCACTGGGCCCCGGACTCATGGGGCAGGGAGGGATAATAGGAAGTAGAGCTCCAGCTCTTTTCTTACCTATCAGCTGCTGGGCAGCTGCTGCTCTCAGGGCAGCCTTCTTGCTCAGCCTCCCCGGGCAGTCCTGGAGCTGGGAAGCCAAGAACCCAGTTAGTCCCAAGCCACACATCCTCCCCAGGCTGAGGGGAGCTGCCTGCTAGGGAGGTGAGGAACCCCTGGCTGTCAGATCCCTCTCCCCCTTGACTCCTCCCATGGGACAGAGCTGACTTGTAGGTGAGCCATCCTCAAGGGCAGAGGATGGGGCCGAGTCAGTGAGGGGGCTCCCTGGAGCAGGGAAACCCATCTGTGCCTAGGTCCTCCCACCCCCCTGTCTTGCAGCGCCCACGCCCCAGAGCTCACTCACCAGGGTCCTGCAGGCTTCGCTCAGGAAGGTGGGGATGGTGGGGCCCGCCCCCTTGGCCAGCTGGCTCTGCACGAGCGGGCGTAGGGGCTGGTAGCCGAGGAAGGGTGCACAGCGCAGCAATGCCACCTGCATGCCTGCCGGAGAGGGTGAGAAGGGAGCTGGGTGAATCTCCCTGAGTGCAACGGGTGCCAACTCGCAGGCTCTGCGTGGCTTGGGGAGACTCCGCTGTGCCGGAGCAGCAAGAAGCCACCTCTTTGCAGAACCTCCTCTGGCCTGACGGTTGTTCCCCAGGCCCCCACAGCCCCCATCTCCAGCTTGGCTGGGTTGAGGGGAGCCAGGTCCGAGTGGTGGGGCTGGGGAGGGACACTCCTGGAGCAGGGAAGGGGCTATTCCCTGTGGGTCCCTGTTGGGCCATTAACAGCACTGCCCGGTGACCAATGTACTTGGCCTCCCCTGAATCCCAGGCACTATTGGGGGGCTGCTACTCAGAGGAGGGGGGTGGGGGATTGCTGCAGGAGGCTGCTCATTCCCAGACAGGAGCTAGCACACAAGTGAGGGCAGAGCAGCAGCAATGGAGAGCCAGCCGTCCTCACCGACCTGCCCTTCCCTGAGGCCCAGCTTGGCTTAGGTCACTTGCTAGGGGCCACAGATAGGCCTGGGCCTGGCCACTAAACAGAGCAGGCTGTAAAATGGAGCCACAGCTGCGGAGAGTCTGGCTGGGCAGGAAGGCTGGAGGTGCCTGTGGGGAATGGAGGAGGAGAAGGAAACCCCACAGATCTACCCCACAGCTACACTCTGAGAGCTGGCATAGCTCTGTGTGGGGTGGGGGAAGGCTGGATTACTGTGGGGGGTCCTGGGTGCCACAGGGCAGCACTGAGGAGATCTGGGGCTTGGAGGGGGGAGTTTGCACCACCCTTGCCATGTTGTTATAATGCCCCCAGCCACCCCTGCCCCTATGAGCCCTCATCTGCACTCACCTGGACCATCTGGGGGTCTCCGTCCTGTAGGTGGATGAGCAGCATCCCCATGCTCTTCTCCCCCTCAGCCCTAAACAGGGATGACTTATTGGAAACAAATTTGCTGAGGTGGCCAAAGCATGGAGGCCCGCCTCAGGCCGCTGTTCTCCTGCAGACAGGGGGCACAAGGTGGTTAGGGAGGACAGGCTCAGGCCCTCACATGCTTTGGGAAGCAGCCTGGCAGCCGCAGAGCCCAGAGAGGTTTCAGCTAGTTCAAATGACAGGACAATTCCCTGCAAACTCCCCTCCTTCCTGCTGGGCCCCAGGGCTTCTGAACAATTGTGGGCCCAGGGCCCAAGAATGATTCTATCCCTGCCTCCCCTGGCAGAGGAGCTGAGCTGCCCCCAAGTCCAGGAATGTGCCTGCATCGGACACTGAGCCCCCTCCGCGTGAGGGCAGGTCCTGAGCATCTCCCCCTGTGGGGGGCCCTATAGCGCCATGGGGCCTGCCCTGCTTGGTACTTACATCTTCAAAGAACGTTCTCGCCTACAGGCCCAGTGGGACAGCAACGTGCACCTTCAGAGGCGCCTTGGGGTCCCGCAGCATCCAGCAGAGCCCCTCCATGGTGTCCAGAATGACGCGGGGGTCACAGGATTTGCACACAGCGTGGACAAAGCTTCCCAGGATCTGGTCTTGCTTCTTCCTGACCTGCGGAGAAGGGGTTGGGCGCCGCTCGGTGAGCAACGTTCTGTCAGCCTGAGTGTAACCACAGTCCGGGCAAGTCAGCCTACAGCCAAGTCTGCTCCGCAGGAGCCATGGGCTGGGGAGAAGAGGAACCAGGTTATTTCTACCCAGCCCTCTCTGCCTAGTATCCTGCCATTCCACACCCACCTTGTCTGGGAACTTGGTCACTGCGTTCCTGAGGCCGTGCAGCGCTCTGCCTCGAATGTGGATGTTGCTGTCCTCTGTCTGCTGCAGCATGGCCTTCACAACCTGCTTCCACATCACCTTGGGCTCCTTCTCCATCAGCAGGGGGCTGCCGAGGAACTAAAGGGACCGAAAGGAGCTGTCAGAGAGGCTGGGTGAGGCCAGTGGGTCCTAGCCCGGCCAGAGCAAGGGGAAGGGAGTGTGATCAGAGGCCAGGAGATGACTTAGATCCATGCCAACTGCTGTTCACGAGAGGCTGGCTTCAACTGAGCTTAACAGAAGTGAAATGAGCAGGGCAGAGCGCTCCCTCTGGTTCCAGTGGGGTGCTCCCAAACCCCACCACAGAGCCTCCAGCAGAGGGATTAATTTACAAGCAATACACCACCAGGACCATCTCTCATTGCCTGACTAGCTATTGGCCCCCTGTTCCATCAGCTTCTGGGCCTGGTTAACCCTCCCCCCTGGTCCTCCAGGCTCAGCTCTGCGAACAGGACAGTGCAGGCCATGCGTTCACCCTCCTGGCTGGCCTGGAGGCTGGGAAGGAGGAGCCATGGGATGCTCTTCAGGGCCCGGTTTGGGTGGGTCACTATGGCCCTGGGAGAGAACAAGAGCTCGTGTTGACGTGTGCATGACAACCCTGCACATGCCGGAATCTGGCTCGGTCCCGGCCACCCCGTCTCATCTCTGCCCCACTGGGCTCCAGAGCGAGAACGTGACTCCTGCAGCCTCTGTCCTCACCTGCTAAGGAGAGCAAACCTCTCAGGCTGGGCCTCCTCTAGCAGCTGCCAGCCTCGCTCCTGGTCCATTAGCTCCACAGCTGGCTGACTGCCCCTGAGGCGCAGCACCCATGCCAGGGCCTGCTCAGCCATGCTGGGAAGAGAAAGAGGCAGGAGATGGTGATGTGGGGATGCCTGCTCTTTGGGCGGGATGTGGGGGCAGGACTCCCTTGCTGCAGCATTGAAGGGATCAGGGTGAGAATAGAAGCTGCCCCACTTCTGCCTTTGGTTCTCCCCTCCCTAACTGTGGGGGGGAGTGTCTGCAGATGTGACCTTCGCTCTCCTCCAAAGATGTGAAAATTGCCACCCCCAGGAGACTGACCCTGAGGAGAAAAGTACAGGCAGTGCCTCCCTGAATGCCCTGCTGTCCTGAGCCCTGCCCCCCAGGGCCCACTGCAGAAAAGGGGTGAAGTGGCTCAGTGACAGGCCGGGCCTGTCCCAAAGCCTTCAAAGCAGACAGTAAAAAGAGACAGCAGCCAGCTCTGGCCTGCTCCCCAGCTCTGCTCCCCCTCCTCCCGCTCCCAGGCTCAGCTCCCTCATCACCCTGCTGAGCTGCCCACTCTGAGGCGCTCTCTGACTCTCTGACTCTCCGGGGGCAGCTCTGCCTGCTCCTAAGCATGAGAAACCTGGATGATCTGAACCTTTGGTCCCCAGAAAGCGTTGGGAGTCCCTGGAAAACGAGGGTCGAAGCAGGAAGTTTCCCCCTCCTAGGGGCTAGCACAGATACTTTGTGGGCGTTGGGATCCATCAGCCCCACACATTACCTGCACGGACTGGCGTCACTGGGCAGGTCCTGCTGGACTCCCGAGAGGTGCTGTGCCGGGGGCAGGCGATGGTGAGGAAGCAAGAGGCGAACAGGTCGTCCTCGTGTCCATCCAGTGTGTCTGCTTGCCCCGGGGCCCCGATCAGCTCCCACAGGCCGCGTGTGGTCTGGAAGGGAAAAGATACAGTCAGAAGACTGTGGCCATGCGCAGAATGCAGCCGGGAGAGAGGGCTGAATGCCAGTGCTGGGAACTTACCGCCGGGAGCAGCCAGGCTGGCTGGGGGCAGCTCCTGTCCTGGGTCTGGCTAGCATTAGCCTGGCCCTTCTCTGGGCTGTCATCCCGCAGGATGTGCAGTACCTCCCTGGTCAGCGTGAGGTCTGCACCTAGGAATCTCCAGATGGCCTTGATGTGGCTGTGATGGACAGAGGGACGGCATGTAAGGAATTAACACAGAGGATGGGCCCAGTTGGTGCACACTGGGGATGATGCCCTCCGAGGGGTGACGGGCCAGAAGCAGCAGGTTGAGCCTGCTGGTGGCTGTCCTCAAGGCCTTTCAGGCACTGGCCAGTCCTAAGGGGTTCATACCCTCCTGCCTGGGCACTGCCACGAGGCGCTGTGTCACAGCAAGGGGTGGGCGGAGGTGGCCAGACTCACTTCTCCCAGCTGGGGGGCCCCCTCCCTCCCTTGCTGCCTTCTCCTGATGAGAACCAGAGGGGCTGGTGTTAGAGCCCCCATGGGGGGAAGCAGTGACTCCGGGCTCAGGGGTGGGGGCTGGTGTGAGGAGGTGGGGGGGTTCAGGAGGAAGAAGGCTCTATTTCTGGCCACACCATGGCTCTGGGGGGGGTGGTTTGGAGAAGGCTGTAAAATGGGTTATAAAATGGGCTCTGTGCTTGTCAGCACTGGGCAAGATGGAGGGAAGGCGCTGCTGGCCCGGGGGAACCTGGCAGGCTGGTGAATCGGAGAAGACCAGCCTCTAGGGGTCGGATGAGGCGTCTAAAAGTGTGCGGCGATGGGGAAGATACCAGGCTGGGATTCCCGGGGGGAGAGGGCATTTCTCAGCTGGGGGGAGGGAGTGCTCCTGCTGGGACATGCTCAGTGTAGGGGCGTCTGTGGGGAGCGATGCAGGTAGGCTGGCCCCTCTCCTGCCTCAGCCTGGGGGGTGCCCTGCCAGGAGTGGGGGGCCATGCTGACAGAGGGGTGACCCTGCTCACATGGGGTCTCTCCTGGTCTATGTTGTGATGGGGGGGCCCTGGAAGACTGGCCTGGCCTCCAGCCAGCCAAGCCATTGCACAGCTGAACCGGGAGGGGTTAGCACAGAAGGAAGTGGGGGAGGGTGGCAGCTGTGTTAGGAATAGCTCAGCTGGGGGAGCCCTGAGCCAGGGGTCCCAGAGCACACGGAGCCCTCCAAGGGACAGGGAGGCTAATGGTGACAGCATGCCGGGCAGGCCTGTTCCCTGGGGGCCTGTGTGCAAGGGGAGGGTCTGTGAGGCGTGTAACCATGGTGCTGTGGAGTGACCCCATTAAGGGGGGACTCGGAGGCTGGAGGGGGGTGTTCTATCCTTTCCCCGGGGCAGGTGCTCACCGTTTGTAAGGCCAGGGCATCTGTAGGAGGATGCTGACCGCAGCCTTGGTGTGCTGTGTAGCCAGTAGGTGTAGGATGTCTCTCGTCCCATCACTTAGCCGCCCAGCCCCGGGGTGGGCTCAGTGTGTAGGAAAGAGCCGCGTGGAGATCCTGCACCTGTAGAGGCAAAGCAGGGGCTGAGACCCTACCCCCACTGTGGGTGGCTGGCAGGCAAGGGCCAGGAGGAGCTGGGCAGGCTCAGAAACAAGTCAGTGGTCACATGGCTCGGCGAAGGCCACGGATAAACTCTTCTAGCGAGTGACTGAGGCGAGGGGGGTTCTGGGTTCGGTACCTTGAAACCCCCACCCGATCCAGCTCCGTAGCACTAAGGGTCCCAATCCTGCTGCCCAGTGACACCCCACCCCACGGATATCCTGGCTGTACCTCCCCTTGTGACAGCACACCTGGGCTGCTTCAGCACCAGAGTGGGATCTAAGCGTCTGGGATGCATTTCCATCCTCTACGTCAATCCGTGTCCACTGGGCAAAGAGTCAGTGGAAATGGGGGACCCCACTCTGTTCTCCCAGCTGGGGGATGGGTCTGGAGATAAGGCACATTTCCCAGGAAGTGAGCTGGGCAAGCCAGACTCCTGCGATCAAAGCCTGCAAATAATTACAGGGCCGTGCCCAGCAGCCGCCCTGCAGACAGGGCATGGATGGGTCCCATTGATCAATGATAATGAGAAGGGACGTCTCCCCTCACCCTCCCTCGTGCCCCAGGAATTCTAGGCCTGGGACAAGATGGAGCTGCCCGAGATGTCAGCATGGTGCCTCCAATGCCCAGCCATTACTTGGCCCTGTAGCTCTGATTCTTGCTCTCTCAGCACCGCCTCCATGACGCCTGCCAGCTGCTCAGCACATTCCCCCTTCTCCAGCAGGTCCAACAGCAGAGTGAAGCTGAAGGGCGTGAGGTCACGCGACGGCAGGTGCTTCGCAATGAGCTGCAGGTAAAGGCCCAGGCCCAGTGTGAGCAGCGAGCAGGCCTGGGGAGGTGGGTTTGCTTTTCGGGGAATGGGGACAGAGGCACTGACAGCCTGTGCCCAGGGCTATGTGAGTGGGCATTGGAGCCCATACCCAGGAATTTCCATCTGCCAGTGCCTCATTGAGGGAAGGAGACAACCCCCCCTTTCCTATGTGTGTGTCTGTCTCTCCAGCCACAATCTCTTTTACTCACCTTAGCAACATGGGCCGGATTTTCTCTGCAGCTGGCATCCTTCTGCGTCTTGCTCAGCATGGTCAACACTGCCCCTGTCTTGGTGTACATGACGGCTGCACAAGAAACCAGCAGCGCTCAGGCAGAGCTCTCAGGGCTGGATTCTTCCCCCTCCCCATTGAGCCAGGTCAGAGGTGCCAAAGAGCCAGACTCCGGCCGCAGCTGGGAATGCCCAGCTAGGGTGAGCCCTCAGCTGGCTCCTGGGCCAACTGCCCACCCTTCACCCTGATGTAGGTGTGTTGGGGGTGGGGTGAGATCAGGGGAGGTCCCAGATGGTCCCAGGCACCTGGTGAAGGGCAGATGCCAGGTCAGCCCGGTAGGTACCAACCCACTTCTGCTCCATGTCCCTGTGGTCAGGGCTACGATGAAGGCGCCATGTTCTCTCTGCAGCCCTGCTCGCTAGGTAACGGCTGGGGCTGTGAGGTCTGAGAAATGGTGACTGCTACTGCTCCATCTTACCTTTACAAGGTGTGAAGAGCCAGTAGAGAGCCTGAGATGCCCAGTATCTGATGGCCTCCTGAGCATCGAAGGCCTGGCTTGTCAGCAGCTGTAGCCCTGCTATGTCATGGGTTTCAGGTCCTAATGGGCCACCAAACAGAAAATCAGGGCATGGGTTGGGGCGAGCCCAGCTCTGTCTGTATCACCCCCTTCCCCCTCTGTGAGTGCTGGGGAGAGGGGGCAGCAGGGTCTGCGCTGCTCACCTCGGTGATGGCTTTGAAGCGATAGAACATGAAGATCTGGGTGCTGGATCTCACAGCTCGGCTCCTCTCCTGGGCCTGGGGAGAGCAGATCCATGGCTGCAAATGCTGGGGAGCAGGGAGAAAGCCGTGTGAGCGGCAGCAATGCCGGAGCGACCCCCAGAACCTGCTTCCTGCCCCAGCAGGGAGATGACATGGAGCATTTAACCCCTTCTTCTCTGCTTCCAGACACTAGAACTCAGCACTCCTCCCCTTTTTTTTGCAGGGGGCGGGGGGAGGGCATTGGGACAGGTCTGAGGGTCTTGGGCTCAGCACTTTGAGGATTCTCCCCATTGATCCTGCTGGCATCTCAGGGCAGTTTTCTTCAGGGGCACAGGGGCGCTAGCCCAAATTTAGGAGGCCAAAATGACACCCCTGGAGGAGGACTAGGATTGGATCCCAGGGGTGGGTGTATGCCCCGTGGGGACTGGCTAGTTCACAGCAGCTGGGAGGCCTGCTCAGCCCTCTCGGGATCAACTGGAGCCTTCCCTCTTGTGGCTCAGATAGAGCTGACCAGATGGCCCATGTCCCCAGATGGCCAGTGCGAATGGGCCCCTTCCCCCCTCCCTATCATACCAGAAGCAGCTGCAGTAGCATGGTGGGGGTCAGGTGCTGCTCCAGGAACCTCTGCAGCACAAGATCCAGGCCCTCCCAGGGCAGTTCTTGGATAGACTGGAGCAGAGAGAAGCAGGGAAGTAAATAGCAAGGGAGGTGAGGTGCACGAGGAAGGGGGATGAGTGGATCCCCCATCTGGAGCCAGGTGCTGTTGGTATTTGGGGTCCCTTTACCCAGGTGATACTGATCCCCCTGCACATAGACATGGGTCTCACCTGGACCACGGGCTGCCCTTCCCCAAAGAATCCTTCCTCCCAACTGGGCTCCCCAACACATGTACTGAGTGGGGCTCTGGAGGGAAGGCTTCCTCCCTCCCCATCTGGAGAGGCCCCAGCTGCCCCCCCAACACCTTGCTGGATCGCCAAGGGCTGAGCTGTTCATCCCCACTCCAGGCAATCTCTGTTTCTGTGGCAGGGCAAGGCATGGCCTGGCCGTGTGGCTGTCCCGAATCCATGCTTTGCTCCCTTTGCACCAAATGCTATTTAACACTCTGGGCCAGATCCTCAGCTGGTGTAAACTGGGGGTAGGTTCTAGTTCCCTGTGCCAAGAATCCAGGGTAATTCTGTACAGTCTCACAGACACTCACCTCTACAGCTGTCCTCCCTGCCAACCCAACTGCAGAGTTAACTGCATAGCCACTTGTCACCAGCCCTTTGGAAAATAAACCGAGGGGCTCGATTCGGTTGGACACGCAGCTCTCTGCATTGGGCCAGGGTCCAGCTACTCAGCATGGGGGTGGCTGAGTTTCCCAGCCAAGGAGGCAGGTGGAAGCTGCAGCTTTGTCCATGCCTCACTAACTTCTGCCTGGATAGTGGAGATTTCTGCCACCTCAGTCCCTCTCAGCTTCGCCAGGGCTGGGCGCTGAATCATGGCGCTGGCGATACAAGTGCTGATGGTCTCAGCCTCCTGTTCCTTAGACAAGCGAGGCTCGAATTTCCTGATTGGAAGGAATGGAGCAGACGGGGCCATTAGAACGGAGTCCTGGCATGAGTCAGGTTGGGTTTGATGGAACGAGGGACAGCTCCCTCCCTAAGCAGCAGAGCTCCAAGGGGCATTTCCAGCAGAGCCACCACCTAGGGAATGGCCCTGTCTGGAGATGCCTATGCTCCCTGGGCCCGGCAGGGGCTCTGCTGGGGAAGCTGCTCTCCAGGGATGATCCTGGGCCCTGCTCTGTGGCTGCACCCATTCACAGCACTTCATGCTGACGGGATGGGCTCTCTCTTACCAGGCAATATGCAGAGATCGGGGCTGGATAAAGAGACCCGGAGGCCAAGGAGGATATGGCCCGTTAGTGAGCCACCAGGGAGGAGCATCCTCCGGTTCTTATTGCAGCTCATCCCTCCCCCACTTCCTCTCCCTCCATCTGCCCATTCCTGGCTGCTGGGCTCCGCAGGTGAGTCAGGTCCCATGGACGTACCCTAAGTATGAGATGGCCAGCAGGGCGTGCTGGTGATCGGGGCTCTGCAGCCAGGCCCAGACCTTGCCTCTGAGGATCTCCTGCAGCACAAAGCAGAGAGTCAAAGAGAGTCAAAGTCAGAGAGTCATGGGGCCTGACTCACCTGCGGGAGCCCGGTTACTCAGCAAGAGGTGGACTCTCCAAACGCTGTTTGACACCCCCACCGACCCTCAGCCCCAGAGTGCAGTGCACTGGGGCACGGAGCTGGGAAGATGGCCTGGGAGCGGCCACGTGGCCAGAATTCAGGGGACAGTCACAAGAGCCCCATTCCTGATGGCACATCTGGAAACTTCAGCATCTGCCATGGATCAGGGACGGGGGATCTGGGCAGAGGCAATTTTGTGACGGGAAGCATTAGAGTCCTGAACAGCTGAGGTGTGATGTTATTGACAAGAACTGGGACCGTATAGATCATTGTTTCAACCAAAGTCCTGTAGTGGCACCAAATCTTGTATAAAGGGGGTCAAGTAGGGTGTCTAAGACAAGGTTATGGTTTGCTGGTTATGGATATACTATCTGTATATGTGTATCAGTTTGTAGTTGAAGTTATGAATATTGGCTCTGTTCTGTCCGTATTTCAAACTTCTGCTATGCTTCTGGGTGACACCTCAGACAAGCTGGTGTCAGCTCTGCCTAGCCTGGTTGATGGCCCATTAAGGATCATCAGCTATACAACTGATCCACTGAGAGAAGTAGATACACCTTGTAACTCAGCAAAGTATGCAGGGACTTGTCCATATGACTCCAAACTCCATTTTGCTGTAATTTTCCACAGCAAGAACAAAGAGGTGTTCTTACACCTGGAAAAGACTATAAAAGGCTGATGCCTCTCCTTCATCTTGTCTTCAATCCTACTCTTACCTCTGGAGGGACTTTGCTACAAATGGAAACTCAGTGGTTTGAGCATTGGTCTGCTAAACCTAGAGTTGTGAGTTCAATCCTCAAGGGGACCACCTAGGGTTCTAGAGCAAAAATCAGTACTTGGTCCTGTTAGTGAAGGCAGGGGACTAGATTTGATGACCTTTCAAGGTCCCTTCCAGTTCTAGGCGATTGGTATATCTCCTATTATTATTTATTATCTTTGCATTCCCTAGGGGAACATCTCTAGAGATGGATGCAAGGAATGGGCTGATTTCCAGAGGTGCTGAGCACTTGCAGTTCCCAGAGCTGTCAATGGGCCCTGTGGCTGCTCACCTCCCCTGACAATCAGGTCGTAATTGTCTGATCTGGGACAGGAATCTGCCGCTCTCTGGAGCTGGCTGGGCTCTCCCTACCAAGGCATCCGTTCTCCAAGGAGAACATTCAGTTAAACCAAATTAGCATCCTCTCTACTTTTCGCTGGGATGCTCATATGGGCATTGTAACCAGCGTAGGACTGAACGTGGGCCTCAAACCTCCGATGGCAAGAAAACAACCTAGAGTTATCTCAAAAATCCCCCTTCAGCACCAGAGCCTGTCAACGGGGCTAGGGGCCTGAATCTCTCAGTGCACCTTTTGTGCCCAGCTACACCATCAACTGCAGTGTGTGGGGAAACAGGCCCTAAATCTTTATCTTCTGATCTGTTGGACAATCGCACCAAGTGATGCTCAGTTACACGCTAACGAGGCCCAGATGGGAGTCCTTCCATTAGCTTCCATGGGCTTGGAATCAGAGAAGAAGCTAATCGAGATGGGGGAGTCACAGAGAATGGTGCTGTTCCCATGTCTCCTGTCCCTCCTGGGGCAAAGGGCCAGCCCTCGGAGCTAAGTTTATGCAAAGACATAGCTCTGTGCTGCTGTGCACAGCCTGGGTAGGAGCTGTGTGGGTGGCCAGGGGAGGGCTCCGACTTACATGTTCGTTCAGAAAATAGTGTTGCCGCATGGGAGACAGGACCTTGCAGCCTATGGTCTCTAGGATGAGATCCGTGGGGCCTGAGTGGACCACATGGCCATAGGTGAGGAGCAGGAAGCTTCTCAGCTGCTCGATGGAAGCTGGCTCCTGAGAATTGCAAGGGAAAGAGTGAGGAGAAGGGATGGCCTAAGCTGCTCCTAACTCACGAATGGGGCCAGGGGAGGATTTTTCACCCAGCCGGCTTAGCAACCAAAGGCTACTCTGCTGAGCTGAATTGCCTGGACTCCGAGGCCCTTCCCAGCTCCCCAGGATTGGGAGGTTGAGGTGACCCAGCAGCCGAAGGGGACGCACTAGCAGCTGCTTTAATTCACCCTAGCTCCAGAGATGTCACTGGGACTACAGTGGATTGCACTGGCCCAGAGAGTTACTGGGAAGGTGGTGGTGGTGGTGTTGGGGGGAGGGGGGAATGTCTGACATGCCAGCCCTGATGCATCTGCCAGGAAGGTCTGTGAAACAGCCCGGTTCAGGGGAAGACCAAGGGTCTGTTCTGCTGAGAAATGTGTCAGCTGGAGCTGATGGCATGGCAGTGTCTTTTGGGCCCTCTCTGAGCCTCGTTTACGGGGCTGTGTGGAGCATGTCTGAGCTCCCCAGGAGATACCCTGGAGAGCTTATACAACAGGACCCACCTTCCCCCCTGGATCCACCCCATTGTGCTGTGATTGCAGCTCCACGGAGGAGTAAGGAAAGGGCTCCCTCCACGGAGGTTGAGCCGTTGCTTGAAAATTCGCTGAACAAGCTTCTGGGAAGCAGGGTGCTCCCTGGCAGATCCCATTACCTGCAAAGGCTGGTGAAGGGATGGATGAAAGAGCAGAGATGCTAGGTGGGACTATACCTCCAGAGAGCCACTGGCAGAAGGCTGGAGCTGCACCCTGCTGACGAACTCATCCCAGTGCTCCAGGATGGCGAACATCTCATATAGGTGTTGCCTGGCACACAGTCCAAGCGCTCGGGCGAATCCCTGAGAGACAGAAAGATGGGAATGCTGAGCAAGAAGCCAAGGGGCCAGGATGGGCTCTCAAAGTCATCGCCATTGGCATGGGTATAAGGAAGATCTTTTCAATCTACTGGACCTTGTCCAAGGCAGAACATACACATGTAGCATCAGGGGATTGACAAGGAATGAGGGATCACTTGACCGTGGAGGAGCAAAGACCTCACCTCTCTTTCCACTTCTCAGAAATCGACCATCTCCACCAGAAGCCATAGCTGGGGCTTGATGCTCTCTGCTGGAGAAAACATCAGCACGGTGCCCCAGCACTTGTAGAGAAAGCTCTGCGAAAGAGACACCATCATGCTAGATGCATTGGGCACGGCCTGGCATGCACAGAGCCCACTGGCTATAGGTGTCTGTTTCACTGGCCCCAAGCTGCCCCTGAGTAGCGACTGCTGTTCTGAACTAGGCACTGATCCCCAATTCCTTCCAGGACACACTGACCTAGTCACTGGGCCACTTATCACTGTGAGCCAGCTGGCGCCTGATACTAGCAATGAAACAGCCCAGCCAGGTAGGTCCGAGATGAAGAAGAGAAGGTCTTCCAGGAACTGGCAGGGAAAGAAGAGCCAGTTAGAACCGAAAGGGGCCAAGAAACTGGTCCCCTTAATAGCTCCAGCCAGGAACCCACCACAGCTGGGAGGAGAGGGGAAGAGGGAGTATGCACTTTCACCCCCGACGTCTCTCCTAATGCTTGTGAATCCTTGTGAGCTGCCCCTAGTGCTTCTCCAATTGTATCTGCTGGGCTCAGCCGCTTCCTCTGTCCCACAATGCAGTGTGGTTGAGGGGCCTCTTAATCGTGCCTCAGCATGGGGGGGCTGGACTAGATGACCTCTTGAGTTCCTTTCCAGCCCTCCATTTCTCTGACCCTTACCTGTAGCAGCTGCTGCTCCCACTCCTTCTGGCAGAAGCAGGTCTTGTGATCTGGAAGAGAAGAGCAGGTCTTGTGATCTGGAAGAGATGAGCAGGTCTGTTTCCTTTGTGTTTAGACCCTTCTACTGGGGAGCAGCCTGCAGCCTGGCTCTTGTTTGGCGGGGAGTGGGAAGGAGCTGCCGACTCACGGGCCCCAAGGGGATCCATGGCTCTTTGCAAATCGCTGATGGACAACAATGCTCCTCAGACCCAGACCCCTTGATGTGAAATAGCCAGGAGTTCTGCTTGCCAAGATCGTTCCCCAGGGTGTGAGGTGTCTGATGAAGGTTAGATACGGTCCTGGAAAGGATCCTTCCTGTCTGGGCACAGGGGGCTGGGCTAGATGAACCAAGGGATATGATCCTGACATGATCCTCTCTGATTCCAAGGTCACAGCATCATATTATCCTGGATTCAGAGGGAGGCCCTGGCCTCTCCCTCTCTGAGCCCAGCACCACAATGTCCCCTCCCTTCACTCCTGCAAGGGGAGACACTCCCTCCTCACCTTCCACATAGAGGAGTATTTCCGTCATGTAGTTATCCCAGAATTGTCCCAACCCGGCCTGGAACATGCTGATCAGCTGGAAGAGGAGGAGCATGGCTGCCCTTCTGACCTGCACCGTCATATACGAAGATGCACTGAGCACCTAGCGGACAAAGAGCCAGAGGTGGCTGTACCCCTCCCTTGCAAGGCAGTGTGAGAAGGGCGCTCCCTACAGGTGCAGGTGGAGAGCTCAGTGGTGGAGGGAAGGAGACAGAAGGGAGGTGGAGCTGACAACCAGGACAGGATTGAGATGGGTATTTCAGTTGATCAGGGACACTCCATGGACCAGCTATTGGCTCCTTCCATCCTCTCACTCCTGGGCTGGCTCTAGCTCAGATGAAAGGAGACAGGATTATCCAGAGGCCATCAGGCAGCTGCTGGGTCAGATCCTTGGCCTAGGTTAGAGCAGCACCAGGGGAGCTTGAAGCAGCCCAAAAGAGGCAGCTGGGCCATAAAGGGAATCCCCAGCTGCCCCTTGGTAAGGGAGGATGCTGGAGGCCAGGGGGCAGGAGGGGGCCTGCACAACAGTCCCTAAGGGCTCATTCCAGCTGGCTTCTATTGGAGCCATCCGAGGGATGCACTAACTTGTGCTGGGGGACCTGGTCCAGCCCCAGGATCAGGGGAGCCAGGAAAGTGGCCGGCTCAAAGAGCTCGCTGGTTCTGTTAAAGGCCGAGAGTGCTGGATTGATGTGCAATGAACACGAGGAATGTGACGAGCCAGCTCCTTTGGGGGCTGCGGGGAGAAGAGCCACCAGACATTGCATGCCAGCTCCAGGAGTGGCCCCTTCCCACTGAGCATAAGGATACCTCCTGGCTGCGGGTTACTCACCAGCAGCTCCTGGGGTAGAGTGGCCCTGGGGCTTGACCGACACCCTGTGAACAGAAAGGGGGGACATCCCATCAGGCTCTGGAGGGATCTTTTACATTTGTCTCTGAGCTCTACCTGTGCCCTTGACAGCTGGCTGTGTCCTTGCAATGTGCCGGAACCAGAGCCAAGAGCTGATCCCCACCCCAACCTGGGGGCAGACGCCTCTCGCTACAGAAGGACTAAGAGCTGGTGGATAAAATACTGGGACTCACCTCTGTTCACCTTGCCGCACCTCCTGGCCAAGGGCAGCCTGCCTTCTTCCTGCATCCACCCCGACCGAGGTCTGCAGGAGGAGAGGCAGGGCTGGCCCATGGGCTGCTGGACTCAGTTGAAGGAGCAGCCTAAGCCATAAAACCTGCAGAGCAGAGAAAAACCATCTCAGTATGGAAATATCCTCTTCCTGCACCAGCTCTCTCTTTCCTGCACTAGACAGGACCCCTGGCCTCACCACCGCCAGCCAGACCTCTCTACCCAGCCTGAACCATGCAACGATTCCCACCCCCTCCTCCTTCACACCTGTCAGTGTCTGCCTCCAGCACCAAATCAAGTGACACATGACTGACCCCTCCCGCCTTTTGTTGAGTGTAGCATCATCGACAGCACAGTATTTCCTAACTCCAGTCCCACTTGGAAAGGCTGTGTTCTCACGGCGTGAATGCAATACACCAGCTTGATAAATAAAGAGACTAGGAAAACCAATCCTATCAAGTGAAACCATGACAGACACTCAGGGAGGTTTGAGCTCTGACCTTCACATCCCCGCACAGACCTGCGCCACTTGAACCACAGACGCAATTGCTGTCTGCTGTGTGGACAAGAGGGGGACTTAACACACACTCTGCCAGAGGGTTACACAACTCTTTGCTAGACAGTATAGAATAGTGGAGATCAGGAACCCCCCGGGGTCTATCTCCATCCAACTAAAGCACGTATATTTGGCATGCTCAATCTGAAAGACAGTGTAGCTGAGTGCACAATACTTGGGTCTGCCTTATTAGAAATATGGCTTCTAGTCTCAGCTCTGCCTGAAGTGACCTTGTGCAATGTCGCTGTTAATTTGTTCAGTGTGGGGAGGGGCTGGCTAATACTTGACTGCTTAGGCTTGCATTCTGAGGCCTGGGTCAGTAATCAGGTCTGTGCAGTGTGTGGAAACCTAAGCGGTAGTCAGCAGAGATGAAATTTGGATGTAGTGTCTCCCAGCTCAGTGGACTCTCCCTTAGGCACCAGGGTAGTGTGGGTGAGAGGCAGGAACTCCTGGGCTAGGGTTGGCTTTTGCAAAACAAGAATGTGATGGGCTGTATAGACCCCACCCTGTAACAGCCAGGAAAAAGTTAACAGAGGGACCGATGAAGAGGGACTGAGTTATGGAAGCTGCAGAACCAGCATGACTGACCACAGGGGATGCTAGAGAGGAAGAGCCCCTGGGACACCAAGCCCTGGCATGCAGGGGCACTCAGCCAGTGAGTGATCTCTGTTCCAAAGAACCAGGTCTGGCTCAGCTCCGGGGTCCATTTTACCCAACCACATGATGTTCTGGAGCGGGGAGGCTCATATAAATAAGTCTGGTTGGGGCCTGTCTCATCGAAAAGCTCAGACCCAGAGAGGCCTGCGTCCAATGGAGAGGGGCAGGGTCACTTACATTGGCCATTCTGGGGGAGTCACCCAGGGACTGCAGGGTGCTGGAGCAGAGCTGGCGGACCTCCAGCTCCATGGTGCGCCTCCCGCCTGCTTCCTCCTGATGGTGAGAAATAAAGGAGACACCAGGGAGATTTAGATTCAGTGGAGACCTCCGTGGCACGGTAACTGTAGTGGGCATGGCAGGGGGTGAAAATGGGGCTTGAAGGGAAAAGGTGCAACCCTGGCTGTGACTGTGCCATAACCAGCCCTGGCTCTGTGTGGAGCCAGGTCTAGGCTCCACCCCTCTGCCTGGTGAAAACCAGATCCATCATGGCTTAGTCTCCTGTAGGGCGGATGATCACAGTGGGGTGAGAGAAGGAGGAAGCCAGGGGTCCTTCCCTCCCAGCACGAGGGACAGAGCCCGGATGGCAGCTGGGAGAGGGATCAGAGAGAATGGGCTGGGAGGAAAAAACACTGTCTTCTATTTATCATCTTCCATCAGTAGACGAAGGGCGCTGTCCCCAGTTCCATCTGGTTCCCAAGCCCTATTTGCTGCCCATCGCCTGCCCCTCCCCATCTGCAGCTGCCCCTCCTTCCCTAACCCTTGACCCCATGTTCTGCCCTTTTCACGGACCCCCATCACTAAGGTCTCTGTGGATTCTTACCGTGCTGTCGAGAGTCAGGGTGCACTGATGCACCAAGAAGTCAGTTAAGAGTCTTGATGCAGATTTCTCCAAGACCCCATGCGCCCCCATTGTCCGTATAAAATAAGCAGGGGCTTCTCTGACCTGCCAGACCCAGACAGAAACAGAAATGATTTGCACACAGTGTGGAGGGACCTTGTCCCCTCCCAGTCCAGGCTGGGATCCTTTCTCAGCGGGGTGTTTGGTGAAATACTGCTAGGCAGCCCAGAGATGGCAATGCAGGCGGAGCCCTGCTGGGATTCTTTGCCCCACCTTCTGCCCTACACTATGGAGCACTGATGGGTCATGTGTTTCGATGCACAGGGTCCCGGCAGGCTCCGCACTGGCAGCCAGACATTCACTAGCTTTGGCCACATTCGCCATGGTTCCAGACTCACCCGTATGCTTGTGCTCTGCAGGATTGGCCCCAGGGCTGTGAACAGCTTCTCTGTATGGTGTGTCATTTTGGAAACTGTAAGAGACACAGACACACGGCTTGGCAGGGCTGATGTTAAACTGGGGTGTGCAGTAACCTGAGCTCTCAGGAACCTTAGAGCAACCTCAGTGTCCCTACATGACCCTCCTGGCAGGTTACCCCATGGGAAACCAGCTGCATCTGCCCACGCTTGCAGTTCCAGCAGTGATTGTCCTCTCTCATTGCCACAGCATTGGCTGAGGGGCTGCAGGACTTGGATTATCTACTGCAGACAGGTACAAATGATCCCAATGAGGCCCAGTGATAAGCACTGCTAATTGCACAAGAGGCCATAACACATCAAAAGATGAGGCCTCACTGTGGGGTCACTCACTGTTGGATCGGACTAGCCGGTCCAGAATGAAGAGACTGGCACAGGTCTCCTCTTCCTCGTCCTTTTCAGCCTCCTGAACAGGAACACAAGCAGCTCCACAAGGAACAAGCGAGCTGCAGGAAGAGGAGTGAATCATAATGGGGTGAATCATAAAGAGCAAAGGAATATAGTTCTATGCCTGGGCTCTGAAATTCCACAGGCTGTGATCTCCTTCTCTGGGAAAGGTGAATGGGTTTCTTACCCAGATGGACCAGAGAGTCCAGGGTCTCTCTCCGCTCCTCCAGGTGCTCTCTGGGTAGATGACACACCTAAGAGAAGAAAGCAACACCAGAAAAGGTAAACTAGATTAAGTGTCTCTCAGGCCAAGCCCTTGGATGGCAGAGTGAAGGGGTGAGTGAAGGGTGAGGGTGGCAGCGGCACAGGAGCCAGCAAACAGAGCTGTAAATAGGGGAGTTTCAGTGGGAGTTTGCAGGGGAGACCAAGAGAGCCAGGCAGAGGAATAGACAGGCTAGTGAAGGTAGTGGGTGGTGTTCTGCCAGTGTTCTGGTGCCCATTGGGGGTTTGTTTTGCTGTGGGTTGTGGTGGTTTGTTTTGTTTTGTTTCCTGAACTAACAGGTTTTAGGTGGGAAGGCTATGACTGATACAGAGGGAACAGTGGAAGACACAATGAGGATGAATGGATGTGGAAGCTGCGGCATGTACATAATCCTGGAGGAGGTACCTGAAAAGAGTTTTGTCTGCATGAAGTGCCGCCTGATAGAGCTGATGGAAGAAAAGATCTGATGATTGGAGATATAGGTGGAAACTCTGGTTGAGTTTAGAAGGGGGTTCAAGCAGATGATGGAGCAAAGACATGAGGAGGCTGAAGAGAAAAGCTCAGACTTGCAGATGGAAGCAGGACCAAAGAATTCTGAGGGGAGACTGTTGGGTGAGGAAAGTGGTCAGTGGAAGCTTGTGACTAAGGGCTTGGCTACACTTAGCGCCAGCGCTGCAGCTGCAGCAAAACACACACACCCTCTGCCAGCGCTGGCGCTACAAAGCGCTAAAGCCAGCAGCCAAAGCCAAGCCCCCAGAGCGCCCCAGCGCCTCCCGGCGTGTCCCCACAGGGGGCTGGGAGTGAGGGACAGCAGCTGAGTTTTTTTCCCAGCGGCGCGCTTTGACTACACAAGCGGCCTTCAGCGCGCAGCGGCGCTGCTGGGCAGCGCTTTGAAATGCAAGTGTAGCCAAAGCCTAAGAGAACCAAGCAGAGGAAAAGACGGGCTAGTGAAGGAGAAATAGAGCTCAGGAACAGGTTTGCAGAGTTGGAAAATGAAGAAGGGGCACAGCAGGTGGTCGCTGAAGGTGAGAAAGCAAGGAAGAAGAGAAGAGCAGCTAGTCCTATAGGGAGAGGGGAAGCGTCAATGGAGATAACACCGAATATGAGCCCCAGGAGGATACGGGATGGGTTGCGGAGGATTGCAAGGGACAATAGAAATCGAGAGGACTTGGAGCCAGAGGGAACAGGGGATAGACCGGAGAATCGCATCATCATCAGAAAAAGGCAGGTCTTCATGATTGGGGACTCCTGTCTGCCGGGTGCTAAGATACAGGATGTGGACCTAAGGCTGAAAAGGACACTAACAGGAGCGGGAAAGAATCTGCTGATTTTCCTTCATGTGGGAACAAATGATACAGCTAGATTCTTGCTGGACCATATCAAGGGAGACTATGCCAGACTAGGGAAGACATTTAAGGAAATCGAGGCTCAGGTGATCTTCAGTGGATTCTGCCGGTTCCTAGAGAAGGGCAACAAAGGTGTTACATGATTATGACAATCAACAGATGGCTCAGGCAGTGGTGCTATAAGGAGGGCTTTGGGATGTATGGCCGCTGGGAAGCATTCATGGACAGAGGACTGTTCTCTCGGGATGGACTTCACCTAAGTAAGGAGGGAAATAGACTTCTAGGATGGAGGCTGACACAATTGATTAAGAGAGCTTTAAACTAGGAATTTGGGGGAGATGGTTGGGAGATGTCTAGGTAATCTCCACACCGGAATTTAACATTGAGAGGGAAGAAAACAAAGTAAGAAAGGATACAGCTGTGGGTATGAGAATGGACATAAGGAGGAAGGGTAGTGTAGATACCAGTCTAATCGGTGATACTGGTGGTAGAATGTCTGTGCCTAATCGAGTAAAGAATGTCAGTGAAGCCAAACAGCAAAAATTAAGATGTTTGTGCAAGGAGCCTAGGTAACAAAATGGAGGAACTAAAGCTACTGGTGCAGGAAGTGAAACCAGATATTATAGGGATAACAGAAACATGGTGGAATAGTAGACATGACTGGAGTACAGGTATTGAAGGCTATGTGCTGTTTAGGAAAGACCAAAATAAAGGCAAAGGTGGTGGAGTAGCATTGTATATCAATGATGAGGTAGACTGTAAAGAAATAAGAAGTGATGGAATGGATAAGACAGAGTCTGTCTGGCCATAATCACATTGGGAAAGAAAGCTACCATAGCCTCCCCTGGGATAGTGCTTGGGGTGTGCTACAGACCACCGGGATCCAATTTGGATATGGATGGAGACTTCTTTAATGTTTTGAATGAAGTAAATACTAATGGGAATTTGTGTGATCATGGGAGACTTTAACTTCCCAAATATAGACTAGAGGACAAGTGCTAGTAATAATAATAGGGCTCAGATTTTCCTGGATGCGATAGCTGATGGATTCCTTCACCAAGTAGTTGAAGAACCAACAAGAGGGGATGCCATTTTAGATTTGGTTTTGGTGAGTAGTGAGGACCTCATAGAAGAAATGGTAGTAGGGGACAACCTTGGTTCGAGTGATCGTGAGCTAATTCAGTTCAAACTAGATGGAAGGATAAACAAAAATGGATCTGGGACTAGGGTTTTTTATTTCAAAAGGGCTAACTTTAAAGAATTAAGGAAATTAGTTAGGGAATTGGATTGGACTGAAGAACTTGTGGATCTAAAGGTGGAGGAAGCCTAGAATTACTTCAAGTCAAAGTTGTAGAAACTATCAGAAGCCTGCATCCCAAGAAAGGGAACAAAATTCATAGGCAGGAGTTGTAGACCAAGCTGGATGAGCAAGCATCTCAGAGAGGTGATTAAGAAAAAGCAGAAAGCCTACAAGGAGTGGAAGATGGGAGGGATCAGCAAGGAAAGCTCCCTAATTGAGGTCAGAACATGTAGGAATTAAGTGAGAAAGGCCAAAAGCATGTAGAGTTGGACCTTGAAAAGGGAATTTAAACCAATTAGTAAAAGGTTCTATAGCCATATAAATAAGAAGAAAACAAAGAAAGAAGAAGTGGGACCGCTAAACACTGAGGATGGAGTGCAGGTTAAGGATAATCTAGGCATGGCCCAATATCTAAACAAATTCTTTGCCCCAGTCTTGAATGAGGCTAATGAGGCGTTTAGGGCTAATGGTAGGATGACAAATGGGAATGAGGATATGGAGGTAGATATTACCACATCCGAGGTAGAAGCCAAACTCGAATAGTTTAATGGGACGAAATTGAGGGGCCCAGATAATCTTCATTCAAGAATATTAAAGGAACTGGCACATGAAATTGCTAGCCCATTAGCAAGAATTTTTAATGAATCAGTAAACTCAGGGGTTGTACTGTATGACTGGAGAATTGCTAACATAGTTCCTATTTTTAAGAAAGGGAAAAAATGTGATCCGAGTAACTATAGGCCTGTTAGTTTGGCATCTGTAGTATGCAAGGTCTTTGAAAAATTTTTGAAGGAGAAAGTAGTTAAGGACATTGAGGTCAATGGTAATTGGGACGAAATACAACATGGTTTTACAAAAGGTAGATCATGCCAAATCAACCTGATCTCCTTCTTTGAGAAGGTAACAGATTTTTTAGACAAAGGAAACACAGTGGATCTAATTTACCTTGATTTCAGTAAGGCATTTGATATAGTTCCACATGGGGAATTATTAGCTAAATTGGAAAAGATGGGGATCAATATGAAAATTGAAAGGTGGATAAGGAACTTGTTAAAGGGGAGACTACAACAGGTCATGCTGAAAGTTGAACTGTCTGGCTGGAAGGAGGTTCCTAGTGGAGTTCCTCAGGGATTGGTTTTGGGACCAATCTTATTTAATCTTTTTATTACTGACCTTAGCACAAAAAGTGGGAATGTGCTAATAAAGTTTGTGGATGACACAAAGCTGGGAGGTATTGCCAATACAGAGAAGGGCTGGGATATCATACAGGAAGATCTGGATGACTTTGTAAACTGGAGTAATAGTAATAGGATGAAATTTAAGAGTGAAAAGTGCAAGGCCATGCATTTAGGGATTAATAACAAGAATTTTGGTTATAAATTGGGGACACATCAGTTGGAAGTAACAGAGGAGGAGAAGGACCTCGGAGTATTGGTTGATCACAGGATGACTATGCGCCACCAATGTAATACGGATGTTAAAAAAGCTAATGCGGTCTTGGGATGCATCAGGCGAGGTATTTCCAGCAAAGATAAGGAGGTGTTAGTACCGTTATACAAGGCACTGGTGAGACCTCATCTGGAATATTGTGTGCAGTTCTGGTCTCCAATGTTTAAGAAGGATGAATTCATACTGGAACAGGTACAGAGAAGGGCTACTAGGATGATCCAAGGAATGGAAAACCTGTCTTATGAAAGGAGACTCAAAGAGCTTGGCTTGTTTAACCTAACCAAACGAGGGCTGAGGGGAGATATGATTGCTCTTTATAAATATATCAGAGGGATAAGTATCAGAGAGGGAGAGGAATTATTTAAGCTTAGTACCAATGTGGACACAAGAACAAATGGATATAAACTGGACATTAGGAAGTTTAGACTCGAAATTAGATGAAGGTTTCTAACCATTAGAGGAGTGAAGTTCTGGAACAGCCTTCCAAGGGGAGTAGTGGGGGCAAAAGACATATCTGGCTTCAAGACTAAGCTTGATAAGTTTATGCAGGGGATGGTATGATGGGATAGCCTAATTTTGGCAATTAATTGATCTTTGAATATTAGCAGGTAAATATGCCCAATGGTCTGTGATGGGATGTTAGATGGGGTGGGATCTGGGTTACTACAGAGAATTCTTTCTTGGGTGCTGGCTGGTGAGTCTTGCCCACATGCTCAGGTTTAACTGATCGCCATATTTGGGGTCAGGAAGGAATTTTCCTCCAGGGCAGATTGGCAGAGGCCCTGGAGGTTTTTCGCCTTCCTCTGCAGCGTGGGGCACGAGTCACTTGCTGGAGGATTTGCTGCACCTCGAGGTCTTTAAACCACGATTTGAGGACTTCAATAACTCAGACATAGGTTAGGGGTTTGTTACAGGAGTGGGTGTGTGAGATTCTGTGGCCTGCATTGTGCCGGAGGTCAGACTAGTTGATCATAATGGTCCCTTAAAATCTATGAGTCTATGAGAGGCAGATTCTAATTCCCATCTAAACAACAGGCCAGCAAGCTGGATCAGTCTATGAGTGATGCTGAGGCTTCGGGGGCAGTGGCTCATGTAGAAGCAGAGTTTGACGGGTCAGGAACCGAAGATGTGGAGTGTTGGAACAAGGTGTGGGATGCTGATGTTCCCAGTCAAACGGATTGGGGTGGGTGGGAGGAAAAGAAACCAAAGGAG